>NC_137895.1:125879662-127079662 GCF_963455335.1 Martes martes
AGATCACACGTAGGCAGAGAGGCAGGCAGAGAGAGATTGAGGAGGAAGCCGGCTCCCAGCTGAGCAGGGAGCCCGATGCGGGACTCAATCCCAGGACCCTGAGATCACGACCGGAGCCGAAAGCAGAGGCTTAACCCACTGAGCCATCCAGGCGTCCCCATAACATGTTTTTTAAAAACTGAAAATTAATAAAGGGAAATCTCAGTAGAATGGTCAGGAGGTTGCTCAGGCAGCTCACACACACACCACCATTGTGATCACCAATTGCAAATCCAACAGGAAGAGGTAGACCTTGGAAGTGGATACTACTTCACTATCAGGCAGGAGGAAGGAAGTCTGCCTCCTCCTCCCTGTACCTGCCCCCCCAAAAAAACAGTCCAGCCAATGACAGACAGTCACAACTCAGCCACTAAAAAGCCACTATACTTTGAACTCTCACTTTACTCCAATGGGCTTTTTGTTTATAAAAGCCTTCCCAACTTCCCAGTTTCCTCTATAAAAGAGCATTCCTCTCCTTTGTTGGGTGGATTTGCCTATGGTTTTGCCATAACTTGCTTGTCCCGGGTTGCCATTCTCTGGTATTCCTAAATAAACCCCATCTTTCTCTGGTAAAATAAGTGGCAGTTTGATTTTTAAGTTAACAAAACACTCTTATTAATTAAAGAAAACAAATAACAAAAAAAAGGAACCTAAACAGGCACTTCACAGAACAAGAAATCTGAATAATCAATATGCATAGGGAAAAGTCATTAATCTTATTAATAATCGAGGGAACTCATATTGAAAACACAATGAGCTAGTTTCATGTCCATTAAGATCAACAAAAACTAAAATGTCTGAAAAAATCAAGTCTCAGTGAAGAAACAGAGTTACAAATATTTTTACATACTGCTGAAGAGAATGTCTTTTATTACACTCACTTTAGAAGACTGGCATTTTCTAGTAAATAGGAAATTACAATTCTACTCTTAGGAATATACTTTAAGAGCACTCTTGCACATGTATGCATGAGATGGTATAAGAACTTTTACAAATCAAAACTCCAATTACAGCAAATAGTACTACCATGACAAATAAGAATATTGGAGAATAATAATGCAGTGACAATGAATGGAGGCCGGGTATACATATCAAGAAGGATGAGTCTCAGAAACGTAAATTCAGAACAAAAGTCAAGAAGAACACATACGTGCAATATTATTTTGTATATATATATTTATATATATATTTGTATATATATTTTATATATGTATTTATATTTATATAAATACATATATAAAAAGTTCAAAATGGAAGATTTGATAATTCATTTGGAATTATAAATTTAAGTGCAAATAAAAATGGAGGGATTACTAAGCACAAAATTCATGATTATGGTTCTCTTTGAGCATGGATGGTAGTAGAGATGGGTCTGGGGAAGAGTATACATAGGATATCAAAGACACTGGTAATGTCTTTTTCCTTAAATAGAGCTGTTGTTACATGGGTATTTGGTTTTACCATGATTTCTTTTGCAATTATATTTTATAAATATTCTTTTGTTCCTATTAAAAATTTAATAAAGGAAATTTATTTAAAGATTTATTTATCTGAAAAAGAGAGAAAGAGAGCATGCATGTGCAGGGAGAGGGACAAAAGTAGAGGGAGACAGAATCCTGAAATAGACTCCCCCCTGAACATGAGGCCCGACACAGGGCTCCAGGGCTCGATTCCAGGACCCTGAGATCATGACCTGAGCTGAAATCTAGAGTCAGCCGCTTAACAGGCTGAGCGACCCAGGTGCCCCTAATAAGGGCAATTTAAAAATGATAAATTATTATATAGTCAGGTAGTTTATATCAAATTTTGCAAACTAGATATTTATATGTAAGAGGTTAATGTCTGCCAGTTAAAAAAGACCCAACAATGTGTACAAAACAGATTTAAAACATCAAAACATAAAAATGTGGATTTTTTTTTCTTAATGCAGAATAGTTTCCAATTTTCTCTTTTCTCTCTTACTTCCTCCACCTTCTTTCAGATTCAGCCTGTGGTCATGTCTCTGCCTCCATTAAGAAGACAGAAGCCAGCCTAGAGCTCGTTGTCAAATCTTTAAGTTGCTTGTAGCTGCCTGTGTATTTCATTCTCCCTTCCTGGGTGGGTTTGCTAGAGCAGCTACAACACAGCTCCAAAGGCTGAGGGGCTTAACCAAAAGAAATTTTTCTCACAATATTAGAGCCTGGAAGTTTGAGATCAAGGTGTCAGCAGAGTTGATTTCTGCTGGGGTCTCTCCTTGGCTGGCAGATGGCCATCTTCTCCCTATGTCCCCACAGAATATTCTGTGAGGACGTAGGGAGACAAATTGGATCAGAGTCCACTCATATGACCTCACAGATCCACTCCTGGTTTTTTCAAAGGCCTTACCTCCAAACACAGTCACATTCTGAGGTGTTGGAAGCTAGGACTTCAACTCTGAATTTTGGAGGGACACAATTCAGCTCATAACACTCCTTTTTTTAAAGATTTATTTATTTTAGGGGGAAGGGCAGAGGGAGAAGGAGAGAGAATCTCAAGCAAACTCCCCAATGAGCAGAGCCTGATGTGGGGCTCAAACTCATGACCATGAGATCATGACCTGAGCTAAAATCAGGAGTAGGATGATTTACCAACTGAACCACTCAGGAGCTCCCAGCCCATACACTTCTGTACAATGATGGAGAATCCCTGTTGCCCTTAAGAACAATCCTTCCACTTACGCAGTGGATCCCCTCTGCTCTGGCCTCCTCCAGTACTCCCTCCTGCACCTTATTTTCTCTTTTACATTATCAATTTATCAGTTCTGGACCTATCCCATCTGCATACATGCATTTTCTAGTATCCCTTCTTTTAAAAAAATGTCCCTTGACCCTAACTTCTCACTCTAGCCTTCCAGCCACAGCCCCATCCCTTTATTCCCTTTCTCAATGTCCTCGGTCCACATTGGATCTTCTACCCATTCCTACCGAATGTCCGCCCCTATCGCTCCACTATGATGTTCTTCCTGGGATCCACAGTGATGCCAGGGTTAATATCGCCAATGTCACTTTTTGACTCTCAGCTAACTCAAGTCTCAGTGTGTTTGATACCACTGACCATCCTTCTTGAAACCTTCTCTTCTCTTGATCTCTGTGACACCGCACTCCCCTGCTTTTTCTACTGCCTCTCCAACAACCCCTCATTTGTCCTAACCTTGTATAAATACACTTTCTCCCTGGGTGATCTCATCTAGTCCTATGGCTTTAAATATATTACGGTGATGACTCTCAGATACATATCTCCAAACTGTTTCTTCATAGACCTCTAAACTTGTACATTCAACTAATTGCCAGATATTACCACTAAGACATCTAATTCATTCATTTGTTCAGCAAATACTTCTAATTGGTGACTTTGTGTCGGTTAATATTGTAGGTGCTTGGGATACATAAGTGAAAGGTACAAACCAAGAATTCTACTCTTGTGAAGCTTACTTTGAACAGGTTTCACTCCCTGAGTTCACAATACTCTTCTTCCACAAGACTCCTCCAATCACTAATGTGAACCAGGCTTCCAGCTCTTCAAGTCAAAAAGCTAAGAGCTACCTAGGATTTCTCCCTTTTTTAAAAAAAAAAAAAGATTTTATTTATTTATTTGACAGACAGAGATCACAAGTAGGCAGAGAGAGAGAGAGGAGGAAGCAGGCTCCCTGCTGAGCAGAGAGCCCGATGTGGGGCTCAATTCCAGGACCTGGGATCATGACCTGAGCCGAAGGCAGAGGCTTTAACCCACTGAGCCACCCAGGCGCCCCATGGATTTCTACCTTTTGTTCCTCTTCCACATTGGCAAACCTTATTGGTTCTACCTCTAAAATATATCCCAAATTCATCCACTTCATTCTATTTCCATTGCTCTCACCCTATTCCAAACCACCACCATCACCTACAGAGATGACTGAAACAACCTCCCACTGTTCTTATTCCCACTCTTGCCTTCCTGTCATGTATTCTCTTTCCAGCAACCTTAGTAATCTTGAAAAAGTACATGTCAGACACAAACAGATACCTCTACACACTCACAAAAAGTTAAAATCTAAAAGAGTGATAGAACTAACGAAGAGTGTGGAGCGGCTGGAACACGTCCACGTCTCTGAAGGGAGCCAAAATTGGTATAACTTTGAAAAACAGTAGAAACCTTAGAAAACAGCGTCCACTAACACCGAAAATACGCTTACTATGTGATTTAGCAATTCTACTTAAGCATATGCCCCAAAGAAATGCATACATACGTGCATTAAAAGATACGTGGGGCAGCTGGGTGGCTCAGTTAGGTGAGCCTCTAACTCTTGGTTTCAGGTTGGGTTTGATCTTGGGGTCATGAGATCGAGCTCCTTGTCGGGCTCTGAGCTCAGTGGGGAGTCTGCTTGAGATTCTCTCTCCCTCTTCTTCTGCCCCTCCTGCTGATGCCCTCTCTATATATACATACATACATAATAAGAGATATGTACAAGAGGGGCACCTGGCTGGCTCAGTTGTAGAGCACATAACTCTTGATCTTGGAGTTATAAGCTTGAGCCCCATGTTGGGTGTAGAGATTATGTAAAAAAAAAAAAAAAAAAAACTTAAAAAAAAGATATGTACAAGAATGTTTATACAACAGAATACTGTAGAGCAATGAGAAAAAACAAAGTATTGCCATGTGCAAATACTGCTGTGTGCAACAATATGGATAAATCTTACAAATGTCACGTCCAACGATCAAAGTCAGACATAAAGTAGCAAGTGTTGTATGGCTTTATTTACATTAAAATCCAAACATAAGCAAAACAAGCCCTCTGACAGAAGTCAGATCATGGTAACCTTTGGAGAGGTGGAAGGTGCCATAATATCCTAATTCTTGATCTAAATAATGATTATTTGGGTATGTTCCTCTTTTGAACAAAAATTTGAATTGTACATTTATAATCTGTGTACTTTCATGTGTGTAAATTACACTGCAAGTAGAAGTTTACTTTTTAAAAGCCCTGCCAGTAAGCCATTCTTGTCAAGGTATAAATTTGAATTTGATTCTAATCAAGATTTTAGAGTTAAATTCTAATTTGTGAGAAATATGGAAAACAGAGGAACAAATGGCACATTCCCTTGAGGGAGCAAACTAACAGATACAGAACGTGTGACATTTTGAAAGACAACTGCCTTAATTATTGTAAAAGTCAATGTCAAGGAAAAGAAAGAAAAAAGAGAAAGGGTAGGGGAAAAAGGAAATGTATTACAACTGAAATGATACTTCTTTTTACTACTAAGTGACACATGTTATAAAAAAATGGAAGCATGACTGTTATAAAAGTACAGAAACTTTAAATTAAAGTGTTTCTTTTTCTCCCTCATTCTCCAGACATTCTGCATGGTCTCCAATATTGTGTTGTTCTGCCACATTTTTTTCAATTAAAATGTATCTTGGAAATGCCTTCATGGTAATGCATATGAATTTACCTTAGTTTAAATGGGTATTTTCTATCATTTATGTCATTAAGTAGTATGATTCCATTATTTTCTATTAAAAACTAGTTAACAATGCTAGTCATTGTATATGTATTTTTATCTCCTTAAATTGGGATTACTAGGTCAAAATAAATGCACATTTAAATTTTTTTAGAATTTGCTAAATTTTCTTCCAGATGGGTGGTACCAATTTATGCTTCCACAATATATGTGTTTACTCATTAACCCACACCTTGCCAAAAGTAGGTAATATCAATCTTTAAATTCCTGCCAACTGGATAGATGAAAATAGTATTTTTTGCTTCATTTGCATTTGTTTGATTTTTAATAAGGTTGACCATTTTTTGTAAGTCTGTTGGCCATTTGAATATTTTTATTTATTTAGAGAGAGAGAGCATGAGGGAGAGGGAGGAGGAAAGAATCTCAAGCAGATTCCCTGCTGAGCGCAGAGCCTGATGCAGGGCTCAAATTCTTACCACCCTGAGATCATGACCCGAGCTGAGATCACCAGTCAGACGCTTAATGGACTGAGCCACCTAGGTGCCCCTATTCAGCATTATCTTAATGATCGGTAGGAGCTCTCAATACATCAGGAATATTAATACATTATTTGCATATTTTATTTGCACAGATTTCCGAGTTCTTCATTTTTCTTCAAACTATTTTTACTTTCTTTTGTTGTACAGAAGTTTTTCATTTTATATCTATTTTTATTTTCCTTTATGGCTGTGGAAAGATTCATGCTCAGAAAGCCCTTCCCCATTAATTTGTTCCTGTGTTTATTGTCTCAACACAGGCTTATCCAGCACCTGCGACGTGCGTCTAGGTATGAAGCCAAGATGGCTGCTCTCCCAAAGCAGAGAGTCTAGTGGGGTGAACCAGAACACTCAAAGGTAAATAAACATGAACAGGACAATCTTAGGCAACTGCTCTGAAGGCCACAGAATGGGGTGATGGAATAGGGACAGACTGCCCTGCAAGGTCTTGTCCTTGAGCGGTGGTGATCACAGGAAGCCTGAGGAGGTACACTTGACCTGCAATATGAAGATGGAGACCAGAGGGTTCCGGGGATTAGCCCCAAGGTGGGAATGTATTTGGTAGGTTTGAGGGTCTGAAAGCTGCAGCAGAATGAACCTGGGGAGCCAAGGGGGCTGGGGTCACCAAAGGGCAGGAAGGCATAGACCAAGCAAGAGAGCTCAGAGTCCATCTTGAACTCTAAGAAAGAGGACCAAAGGACATTTTTCAAATATGTCTACTTTTTATGATGAAACATACACCAAAGTAGAGAAAATTATAACAGTCCATTACACAGTTATCAACCCATTCTGCGCTTATGTATTTTTATGGGAATCCTAGACATCTTGTCTTTGACCCCTACATACTTCCCAGTTCATCTCTAATAACTAAGGGTTTCTTTATTTTCTCATGTAATCATACTGCCATCAACACACTAACAAAAATAAGTTTCTTAATATCATTTAATATCTAGTCCATAATAAAATTTTTCTAATTACCTCAAAACTTTTTTTCCTAACAGTTTGTTTGTTCCAAGCAGGATCCTAACTAGCCCCACATAATGCATTTAGTGAGATGTCTCTTGAAATTCTTTTAATCTGGGGCAGAACATCATTCCTTTTGTCTTTCCCCTCCACTAGCCAACATTCTCCCTTCAACTACAGATAGTAGCTCATCTTCTTTCCTTCCTTCTTTCTCATTCTTTCTTCTATTTTTCTCCAATAAATATTTATTAAAATCCAAGCACTGCACTGGGCACTGAGGAGACTCTCCATGGTTTCTGTCTTCCTAGAGGGAAATCTGTGTCTCTATTTCACCAACGCATTTTAACGCCCTTACAGGAGCATCCACCTAGAAGGGTACAGAGGCACCTCTCTTTCTCCTGCTCAGAAAATTCAAGCATTTCCCATTTTCCATGGAACAACTGTAGAGACACAGATGGGAACTGGACTCCTAGCTCCACCACCGACCAGCTCTGTGGCCTTGGGCAAGTTGCTTAATGTCACCTTGGCTCAGTATCCTAAATTAGCCAATGAGGATACTACTGCTCACCTCAAACGCTTACTTCATGGGGCTGAACCAGGCAAAAGATACTTGGACTTCATCTCTGGGCACCACATTTTGGATGAGCTGGATAGCACAGGCACTTCCATATGGTGTAATTTACACCTTGTAATTAGCAAGAGCACCAAGTAAGAATACATGGCTGTAATGTGGCTCCTGTTCTTACTGCCACTCTCTGTGCTACATTAGAAATTGAGGAAGTGTGGTGGGGTCCTGGTTCTTGCCACTTGCTCATGTGAAGACCGAATAAAACGATATATCTAAACTCTCTCGTATAGTGCCTGGCACAAAGAAAGCAGCCAATAAAGCATAGCTCTTTCACTGTTATTAATAAAAGCATAAAGACAAAATTAAATAAATCAAATGTACCTGTACAAACTTTCATGAATTCTCCTAACTTATTCAGTTTCACAGGATATTGCTGGGAAATCTATGGCTAATGCATCCCAGGAACTGAGTTTTTAATTTAATTTCAACTTCAATTTTAATAGCCACCTATAGGTACTGGCTACCACATGGGGCAGTGCAACAGTCAGCCAACTGACCAGGTCCGATTTGCCTTTTCATATGCTATTGGAAGTGGGAAGTCAATTTGCCTAGAGTTTTGCCTACCCAACATCATTCCTTTAGGTATCAAAATGTCTCTTTTGCATATGGGTAAACCCTTTCCTTGATACTACCTTCTGGGATGGGCATGTCACTCTGGCTTGGCTTGCAGTGGGGGGTGGGGGACAATAACTAGGCCAGATTGGTCAGGGTCAGTCTTGAGACTCTTGTAGGAACTATTTAGAAAGAGATGCTCTAAGGTTGTTCTCATGTGAAGAGAACATGCCTGGAAATCAAACCATCAGAGAAAGTAGGAGCAAGATATGGACAGTTTCTTGATAAGATTATTTGAGCACCTAGATCCAGCTTTTCCTGAAGCCATTACTATCACTACACTTTATAGTTAGATGAACCAATACATTCTTTTAACTAATGCCCATGTGAATTAGGTATCATTTGCCACTGAAAACATCCTAATAGACACTATGCTGTCTACCTAGAATTCCTTTGTAGTTCTTATCTACCAACTGAGAATTTACTTTAAAGCCCAGCACAAATATCACCTTCTCTGTGAAGCCTTCCCAAAGCATGAAAGCAGACCTAACTGCTCCCTTTGTGGTGTTTCCATATCTCCTGTTATAAGTTTATCTCTGCAATGAACAAAGTATATCATGGCCAAGTTTGTAATTCACCCCTATTCGTCTCTCATTCATCTTTGTAATGTCAGTATTCACCATATCTCAAGCACACAGTACTCATTCAACATGTGTTCCGTTAAACTGAAGATGAATTTCTTCTACTTTAAGATATTACAGCCTAATATTTTATGTAGTTTGTTGCTGCCTTTATCTATTAAGATAAGTATGTTTACTACGTTGAAACATAGGAAATTGCTGATATTTCACATTTTGGCGCCAAAAGTGGCAATTTCCTATGGTTCAACATAACAGATACAGACGATTATTATAGCTATCCTAAGGGCACTTTCCCATACCTGCAGTCAGTGGCCAGAAAGCTACCAGTCTAAGTACTAAGAGAATTAAGGGAGCACAACAAATGACCAGTGCCAAGGAGCGTCACAAACATGTGAAACGTTCCCTGAGTTGGCAGACACTCAGACGGCACTTATCTTGTTGCATGCACCACTGTGAGTGCTTCACAGGGATCGGTTCATTCCACCCTCATAACAAGCCCATGAGGGGGGGCACTATTACGATCCTCATTTGACAGATGACAAAACTGAGGCAGAGAGGTTCAGTCTTCCACCTAGGGTCACATAACAATAAAGTGACCGAGCCAGGACTCTAACCCAAGTAGTCTGACTCCAGCCAGGGTCCTGGTTCTAAAGCACGCATGAAGGTAACTGTCGAACCCGGACGCCATGGGGTCCTGGCAGAACTATTAGAGAGGTCGTCTGTCCAACAATGGCAATGTGGAAGTTGCTTATTGATGTGAGTGCAAGGGGGCCGTGCCAGCCATCTATTTACTGCTGCATGATACATTTCCCCAACCTTAGCGCCATAGAACTACAACTGTTTATCATGATCGCGAGCTCCGTGGGGCGAGGAATTAAGACCAGCCCAAGGGGATGTCTTGTCTCTCCTCTGTAATGCCTGGGACCTCAGATGGAAAAAGAAAATGGCTGGGGGCTGGATGACTTGAAAGCTGAGCTCAGCTGAGCCTCTGGACCCAGTACCCACAGGCAGATCCTCCAAACAGCTTGAGCTTCTCACAACACGGCGGCTGGATTCAGAGAGGGTGAATCCAGACAGCAAAGGTTCCAAGAGGATGAGAATGAAGCTGCAAAGCTTCCTTAGAGCTAGCCTCTGAACGGGTGCAATGGCTCCTTCTATACCCAGGAGCAAGGCACCAAGGCCAGCCCCGATTCAAGGAGGGGGAATTAGGCTCCGCCTCTGTGTGGGAGAGGAGCGAGGTAACGCGCAGGTGAGAAAGATAGGGTCACCGCACTTTTGGGAACACATCTGGCACGGAGTCACAGATATTGTTGTCACAGCAGTAGGTTCTGGAATATTTTCAGCTGGAAATTACTGACCCAGCAGCTTAAACGGGAAGAAGGGTATATTATCTCATGAAATGAAAGGGCCAGAGGCAGGGCCGGGCCAGAGTTATTGAGTTGCTCGGTGATGTTCCTCAAGGACCCCAGTGTTTTCCATCTTTCCGCTCTGCTGCCTTTAGCACATCCGAAGTGCCTCAGTCCTTGGTTGCAGATTGGCTGCCGCAATTCCAAGCATCAGGAGACAACAATGTCAAAGAAAGAAAGGAGGAGGATATTTCTTCCTGAAAGGCTTGTTAAATGACAAAGAATCAGCTCCTCCCCGAACCTCAGAGCCAATGTAGTGTCAGGTCACACTGGTCAGGCACCTGACTTTGTCTGTGTTCACGCCATATCTGGAAAGCAAGCAGGGAGGGGCAGCTGGGTGGCTCAGTCGGTTCAGTGTCTGCCTTCGGCTCAGGTCCTCATCTGAGGGTCCTGGGATACAGCCCCACATAGAGCTCCCTGCTTAGCAGGAAGCCTGCTTCTCCCTCTCCCACTCCCACAATTGCTAATTATGCATCAGGCCCAGCGAGAAGAGGCAGGCAGAGCTGTGAATAAGGCAGACAACATCCCTCCCCTCATAAGGCTTACAGCCTGGCATGGAACAGAACACGTAACCGACTATTACATAATTAAATACAAATGTGATTAACGCTCTGAAAAGAAGTATGCAATCAATGAAGAATTTGCCATAATAAAAAGTATTTCTTCCCAGAGGTTTAACAAAATGAAAGACAAGATTTGAAAGTTATCAAATCTAAAGGAAGCACTTGGTTCTACGAACCCTAAAAGGAAATCATTGAAAACTATGCATGTTCCCATTGTGTAGGAGAGTGAAGTGCCATGTCTGGCAGATAGACGTGTCCTCATCAGTAGAAAAGTTACTCCACCAAGGGTAAGAGACCATTCATGGGGAGTTATGACAATCGCAATGAACTCGCTGGGACTATCTGGACTTCTATCTAACCGCATGCTCACCAAACAGACTTTGGATTACTTCCTCACTTACCCAGACACCAGACTGGAATTTTCCAGTCTCTGCAAATTGATACCTGTCACAATAAAGTGTTATTTTGGTCAATTTAATGTGAGTGTGAACAGTCTTGGGCCTGATCCTTTTTCAGTGACCTGAAAACTGGGCAGACAGATCTTTAAAACCAAAAACACAGACTAGGAACCCCCAGTGAGCCCCACTCTGCATTCACAGGGTGGGAAGCTGGCCTTACCCATGACAGCACCAAAAACCCACCTTGTACATTCCTTTGATAACAGCTATGGCATCAGCCAACTGCTGATTGTAGCATTTTCTTATGATGTCCTCATTCTGCAAACCAAAAATAAGTACAGTGAGCACCATACTGTATTTCCAGATATGACTCTCGCACCCTACTGAGGGACCCCATATAAAACAAAGATTCAGATCATCACAAATCTTGTGAAAAATCCAATTTGTAATCATTTCTCCTGCACTACAGCTATTATACTGCATTCAATCTTTTTTTAAAAAGATTTGTTGGGGCGCCTGGGTGGCTCAGTGGGTTAAGCTCTGCCTTTGGCTTGGGTCATGATCTCAGGGTCCCAGGATCAAGACCCGCATCGGGCTCTCTGCTCAGTGGGAAGCCTGCTTCCCCCTCTCTCTCCTCCTGCCTCTCTGCCTACTTGTGATCTCTCTCTCTCTGTGTCTAATAAATAAATAAAACCTTTAAAAAAAAAGATTTGTTAATTTATTTTTGAGAGAAAGAGCACACATGAGAGAGTGCACATGTGTGAGCAGGGGGAGGGGAAGAAGGAGAGGGAGAGAGAGACTCTCAAGCAGACTCTACACTGACCACAGGGCCCAACGCAGGACTCGATCTCGTGACCCTGAGATCATGACCTGAGCTGAAATCAAGAGCCAGCCACCCAACGGACCGAGCCAGCCAGGTGCCCCACTCTGCATTCGATTTTTACTTATACTTAACTATAGGCAATAGAGAGCTCAAATGGATAAAATAAATACAGATAATTTGAGCATTTTATTTCACTTTATATATTTAAGTCTTTTTACTGTCTTCCTAGAGCTGCTTTTAAAAATAGTAAAACCTATTTGTAATTCATATCCTCTCCTGGTCCTTGTACGTTTCAAATGGGATATGCTCATAAAAAGAAATCTAGGGGTGCCTGGGTGGCTCAGTGTATTAAGCCTCTGCCTTCGGCTCAGGTTATGATCTCAGGGTCCTGGGATCGAGCCCAGCATGGGGTTCTCTGCTTGGCGGGGAGCCTGCTTCCCCCTCTCTCTCTGCCTGCCTCTCTGCCTACTTGTGATCTCTGTCAGATAAATAAATAAAATCTAAAGAAAAAAAAATCTAGAGCCACCTAGCCATAAACCAGAGTCATTTTCTGATTAATCCTATCAGTTGACCATTGTTTTGGATAAGAATGAAAGACAGAACATCAAAAAACCCCCACAAACCTTGATTCTGATTTCAGTTCTGATTCCAGCATGGACTGCAAACAACGATTAGGTTTTAGAGTCAGACAGAACTGGATTTCAATATCATTGTGCCACTTTCAATCTGCCTGACCTGAAGCAGGTTACTTACCCTTGGCATGTCAGTTTCCTTATCTGTAGATCAGGGATAACTGGGTTTCATTTAAGCATTGTTGAGGGACTTATGGAGGAAATACATTTAAAAGGCTTAGTGTGGTTCCCAGAATGGTGGGGTCCATAGAAGAGGGGGGGTTTGTTTTGTTTTATAACTGAGGAAGAGCAATACTTGTTCTTCATGCCAGACAAATATGCTAACCTGACCAAAGATTTTAGGAAATTCCCTGAAGCAGCACAGTTTTCAAGCCTTGGGCTCCTACAGAGGTAATAAGCACAAATCATATCCTATAAAATTGTGCTTAAGAGCCAGACCTTAAGCATCAAACTGTCTGGCCAGGAAAATAAACTCTGTTGTTTAACTAGTGGCCTTAAGCAAGTTAATTAAACTTCCTGGGCCTCAATTTTCTCATCTGTGAGAGAGGGATAATGATCGCACCTACTTCTTGGGGTTAGTGTGAGGATTAGATTAAATTATATACAGAGTACTTACAAAGTTCCTGACACAAAGTAAAGCTACTACATGGATTAGCTCTTATATGAGACACAACATATGCAAATTAAATTGCCCTCATGAGTTGCTAAATTCAAAACTGTAGTACATACCAATCTAAGCACAAGATCAATCCACATATAGAACAAAGGAAATGAAAGAACGTGTACCTCTTGATAATGTTTTTCAATTGTTAGGATCCTGTCATGTAGAGCAGTGAAGAGATTTAAAGACTCTTCTTTAAGACGGTCCTCAAATTTCAACTGAAGCAATTCTCTGAGGAACCCAAAATCCACTTGAAGGGATCTAATAATCTGAAATAGGAAAAACGTACATTGTTGAAGAGAGTAAGGGCACTCTGTGGGAAGGTTCTAGTACATTGCCTGGTTCTGGGTTTAGAGAAGCAAATTTTGCCACCCTAAGACATGTCTCTTTGGCATATTGATTATTTTAAGCTGATTATTTTTAAGAAACTGCAAACATAGGTGAAGCTCCAAAACTGAGTAGAAGTTACCCTCTCATAAGAGACATTTACATTTAGAAGGGAAATCTCCACTTGTAAGGGTGCCTCCCTAGCTACACCAGCAAAAGGAGGATGACTTAAAATCTCTAGAAACTCCTATGCTGATTTAAATCTACATGACCATATGCATAAACAATAAACCTTGCTTATTGTGCTTTTCCTCAGAACCTCCCATAACTGCTCCCCTCCTCCCCCAACATCTTCTTTTGTCTTTAGCTGGAAGTGGTAATTAAGGCCATTTCAGAGAGTTACTCAGTTTTCCTGGGTCTCTCACATGTATTCAGGAGATATACATGTTACTAAGTTTTTTTCTCCTGTTAATCTGTCTCTTGTCAATTTGATTCTTAGACAAGCTAGAAGAATGTTCAAAGGTAAAGAAAAATTTTTTCCTCCCCAACATGGGCTTATGACCTGGAATGCAGTCAGGGGCCTGCCCTGCCTTTAAAGAACACCTCTGGAATATGATGTACATTGGAGAACCCCAGTTAATCTGCTAAATTAACATATGCTAATGGCATAAGGGAGAGAAGAAACATTCTTCCCATTTATTCTTCCCATGCAGAATAAAATATCTGGGCTAACAACAACACTTTATCATACCTCAAAAGGTATAGTCCAAGATGTGGATATTAAATCAGAATAGATAGGCAAAAATCAACATTTGTTTTGAATTTACTAGCCAAGCACTTTAATATATAACCAGCATGTTGACTAAGAATCATTTCTGATCACCAAAACATACAGTGTATTTTTGTCTTCCACCATCTATTTAAAATGTATTCACTAGGCAATCTTCCCCTGCCCTGAATGGGAACTGTAGTCAATTCCATGACTTTTCTGCTCATTCTTGGGAATATAAAATCCTACTGTCACTCAAAACACAGCCTCAAGGTGGAATTTAGAATATTATTACCCTGAGTTAAACACATTCAAAATAAGACTGGGTGATCGCTGCTACTCCTTCCTCAGGCCCTATGAATATAGAACTCTTTCTTTTTTCCTTCTTCCTACTGTTGGGGTCCTCTGTCCTTTTAGATCATTCTACTGGATAGTGCCCAGAATGACCCCATGATGAGGCACTTTCTCTCTCTCTTCCTCTTTCATAGGCCACATGTTGTTAATGGGAAACAATCATACATTCCTCACCCCAACAACCCTGGAAGTACAGAATGATCCCAACTTAGCCATTCCATCTTCTGAACTTCTTTAAGTACTAAAGGAGGCCTGGCCAGCACCAGGCCTCTGTGTTTTCCAAAAGCAGCAAACATACTTCAGCTTCCATAAAGCCTGCCTTTGAGTTGAGGAGGATTGCTTTGAGTTGAGGAGGATTGCTTCTGATAACTCTTCCCATATAAAGAGCAGAGCAATAATGCTTTCTTGATCACCTCAGTAATTTTTCCTCTTCATCTCCTGACTCCGTTATTTTTATTATCCTTGATCTATTTCAAAAGCCAAGAGTCATTGATCTAACGCAACATTCCTTTTGCAAATCCTGCAAATGGAATCTAACTCAAACTCACTTTGGAATTTGAGACCTGGTGTACTAGCATCCTGGAAAGAATCTCATTTTAGTATCCTGAAACTACAGAAAACATTTTATTTTGCAGATGAGGGTAATAAGACTTCAAGTGGGTAAGTGATTATCTAATCCAACGTCATAGGACTAGAAATGGAAGGCCCAGGTTTGAATAGTTATGACTATTTTTTTATACCATGTGGTCAACTCATGAAGGGTACTATGTTTAGAAATTATTTTTTAAAATATGTGAAAACTCAAGGAATTCCTTAATTTCCAGGAACAGGCAGAGATGACTTCGCCTTTAGAAGACCCAGTTGTGTGTGGACTGCATGTTCTGAGGAGCGGAGGCAGAGAAATCCTGTGTGGTCAAACAAACTCCGCTGGAATTAAGACTCCCACAGATCACTATAAACTCTAGATAAAATATGAACAAAACACAATCATTATTCTGGAGAATAAACAGAAGCAGGAGATCCTGGAGGGGATTCAAAAGTCGGAGGAAGGAACTGATGTAGGGTGAGATGCCTGCTTGGACAGCTGAGTTGAATGACCTCACAAGACAGCCAAACCTCAACTAGAAATCATTGGCCTTTATGGTCTGAATAGTAAAAAGACAGAGCAATCACACATAGTGAATGTAATTGTGTGGGGTTCCTAAAAAGAAAAGAACCAAAGAGAAGGAGTGAAAAATCTGTATATAAACTCAGAACAAACCTCTACGTAATCCCTAAAACACACATACATGGAACAGACTGCAAGCAGCCCAATGAGATTTGGGCTGTCAACCAAGAAACATTTATAGTTGGAATCCAAACAAGTTTATTATGTGCTAAAACAAAGATATCAACAGTCTTCAGGGGAATATATACATAAATATCAGAAGCCAGGACATAACATTCACAGTACCCAAGATATAATTCAAAATAACTGATTAAAAAAAAACAACAACAACAGGAAAATGTGATTCGGTCCCCCCAAAAAAGATCATTGAGACCAAAACCAATATTACCCAAACGTTGGAATTATTAGGCAATTATTTTAAAGCAGCTATTTTAACTATGCAGAATGAAGTAAAGAAAATATATACTTATAACAAATGGGAAAAAAATAGGCAATATCAGCAGAGAAATAGAAACTACAATAAAGAAAACAAGCAGAAATTCAAAAGTTGAAAACTAAAATGTCTGAAGTTAAAAATTTACTGAAGCAGTTTAATAGAAGAATAAAGATGACAGGGGCACCTGGGTGGCTCAGATGGTTAAGTGTTTGCCTTCAGCCAGGTCATTGTCTCCAGGTCCTGGGATCGAGTCCTATGTCAGGCTCCCCACTCAGAGGGCAATCTGCTTCTACCTCTGCCTCTCCCCACTGCTTGTGCTCTCTCCCTCTGTCTCTCTCAAACGAATAAATAAAATCTTAAAAAAAAAAAAAAAGAATAAGGATGACAAAGGGGAAGAGTGTGTGAACCTGAAGATAAATCAGTAGAACAAAAGACAGAAAATAATTTCTAAAAACTTAAAAAATGAACAGAAATTGGGGATATGTAAGTCCATAATCAGAGGTATTAACAATGCAAGTAACCGGAGTTGCAGAAGGAGATGATACAAAAAGTAGGGTAGAAAAAAGATGCTTGAAGATATAATGCCAAAAAGCTCCCAAATATGATAAAAAACAAAGATTCAAGATGCTGAACAAACCTCATGCAAGATAAATACATATGAACCATACCTAGGTACATAATAATTCAACTGTTGAAAATCAAAGATAAAAAGAAAATCTTTTTTCTTCTTAAATAAGCCTACACAAAATGTGGGGCTCAAACTCATGACCTCAAGAGCAAGAGTGTCATGCTTTACTGACTGAGAAAACCAGGCACCCCCAAAAGAAAATCTTGAAAGCAGTCAGGAAAGAAAACAAGTACATACAGGGGAATAACTTTTGGAATGATTGAAGTTTTCTTATTAGAAACCAAGGAAGTCAGAAGTGCAATGCTATAGCAAAAAGAAAAAAAAAAAAACTTATCAATCTAGAATCCCATATCAATGTAACATTTTAAATAAGGAAAACTATGAGAACTCATTGCCTAAACTGAGAATTGCTAAAGAATCAAACTAAAAAGAAATATTATAGACTGGAAACTTAGATTTTCAGAAAAACGTGAGGAGCATTGGAAATAGTATATATCCAGGTAAAAGACTGGTTTTTCTTCTTATTAGCATAAGATATATAAGAATGGTTAAGGCAAACATTATAAGCTGTGTGTATAATGTAGGTAGATGTAATACATACAATAACCGTGGCGTAAGGGACGGGGAGGGCGGTAAACAGATCCATACAATTTCAAGGGTGTTACATGTTATGTGAGGTTGTACAATACTAACACTAAGTAGACCATGCTCTTTGCCGAAAGAAGAATCAAGGGATCTTTAGGAAGAACGAAAATTAAACTCAAAAATAAGTAAGAGATACAAGAAGTAATGGTGAGAAGGAAACTAGCAAATGTGAGCAAATCAAAACAAACATTAAATGTATAAAATAATGATATGAATAGATAACTGCAAAAATATTAGGAAAAAAGGTAGAACTGACATACTTGAGAATAATAACGTAAGATGGGGGGTGATTACAGATAAAAGTAGTAAGTTTCTTGCATTGTTTGACAGAAATTAGAAATTCTGGCTACGTCCACACACTGTAAAACCAAGTACACATATTCAAACTGGAGGCAACCATTAAAAGAATAAAGGTAACATGATTCAGCACATATTGTATGGAGCACTGAGTGTGGTACATAAACGATGACTCTTAGAACACTGAAAAAATAAAATTAAATTTAAAAAAAGATAGATAGATAACATGATTCACTTACTTCCCAATAGAGCAGAGAATAGGAACTAAAGAAAGTTGATCAATCCAAAGAAAAGTAGGGAGGGAGGAAAAAAGAAGTATTAAAGAAGAAGGTAAGAGAAATTATAAAATAAGTTGGCAGAAAAATAAAAATAGATTAGTAATCACAACTAATAGAGAATAAACTAGCTATTGGAAAAGATTATAAGATTGGGTGCTTTTTAAACCTACTATCTATAATCTGTAAAGGATATACCAAGGGTGCAACACAGAAATGAGGTCAGTGTAAGCACAGGAAAGATTTATCAGGCAAACACTATACCAAAGAATGTTGGTATAAGGATATTAGTATTGAACAGAATGGCAAAATAAATATATTTTACATACATATATATGGACATGTACACATATACACTTACATATATATACACTCTAAACTATTCAAATGAATGCAGATTATTTTTAAATTCCCATATCCAGGACACAATGACAAAGACTGACCTCACACAAAGCCTCGGTATAAGTTGCAGACACCAAATAATTTGTCTCACAAAGAGTTTTCACCGATAACAAAAGACTGACTTTAAAAATCAACAACATAACAATAACTAAAAAGCATACTTGGAAAATGTTAGAGCAATTCAATATAATACTAATAAATATTAAAAGTAATAACTAATCAAAATAATTAGTATTATGAACACTAACAAAACACTACATTTCCAAATTTGTGGGGTGAAGGTAAAGAAGTATTTGGGGGGAAATACAAGACTGTAAATGCTTTTAAAAGAAAACAGGGGCCACAGAAATGATGAACCGTAGGCACTGGGAACTGACAACCCACTATCCAACCCCATGATCCATTACACTGGTTCTTCCTTACTGAGAGGACTGGGACTTTGTCCGGACAGAACTACGTCCAGCTAAAATGCTCACTACACTAGAACTCCTTCCCGTCGAGGTGGTCAAGTGATACAGTTAGGGCCAATGATCAATAAGCTGGGGTTTTCTATGGAAAGTTCCTGCTTTCCTACCATGGTCACCACTGCCCCCCTTACTTCTCTCCTAGTCTCCTTCCTGTGTAAAAGGCAGACGGAGGCTGGGAGCAGAGCAGCCACCTTGCTACTCTGAGGTCAGAAAAATGAAAGCAAAAGCCACGCACTAATAATGGAGATTTAGAAAGATAAAACAAGTCTGGCACATAGAGGACAACAGAGAGCTACTGCCCCAACTACAGATGCCTGCTTCTAAGTGACTCCGTATTCGATTAAACCAGTATCATTATATTTTCTAAAAATAGAGCTGTATGACATCCTACTTGATACTGAGCTCCAACTCAAGGAATCAGAAAAAGGAAAACAAAGTGAAACCAAAATAGTAGACTAAATTAAAAAATAGAGATAGGAAATTTATGAACTAGAAATAAAGATAAGAGTGAGGATTAATACATCTACATAGCATCAGTGTTCCAGGCACAGAAATAAGGAAAGGAAGCGAGGGAGGGAGGGAGCAAGGAAAGAAGGATGGGAGGAAGGGAGAAGAGGAGGAGGAAGTAAAGCAGCAGAAGGTAAGTCGACGTGAACCATTTCTTAAAGAAGGTTCCCCAAAGCTGCCATATAATATTTCCATCTCATTCTACTGACCAGAACTTAGCCATTTGGACATGACCGGTTGCAAGGAAATAAAGTTACAAAACTTTTCTGAAGGTATTATTAGAAAAGGCAACAAACCGGCAAGTATGTAAGAAAAGAGACTCTTCCAGAAGTTACTGGTGGGGGAGTAAATTGGTACAATCTCTGCGCGGAGCAATTTGGCAATATCCCTCAAAATGACTAATGCATACATCCTCTGACTCAGAAATTCCACTTCTAAGTTTATGCCACAGACTGGATGGCCTCTGAGTATGTACAGAATTCTTTATCACAGTAGAAGATTTGAAACAACCAAAATGCCCATTAATAGGGAGGGAGCTAAATAAATGAAGCACATTTTATTATAGGATATACTTGTGAAAATGACGAGGAAACTACCAATATGGAATGATATTCAAGTTACACTGTTCAGTGAAAAAACAGAAACAAAGTACACAGGGGTATTTATAGTAGTATGCTATCCCATGTGACAGTTTTATTGATTAGGGGTTTTAATAACTCTTGATATCTGAGATGTATGAAATGTTCTATTTCTTTACAGTCAAAAAATATCCAAAGGAAATATGGTAGAAAGTCAAGATTTGACAAAGCTGTATGCTGGGCAACACAGTGATTCACTATGTGACTCTCCACGTTTTTCTACAATCCAAAAATATTTCATAATTTCTAAAGTACCGTAAATAGAAAATGTTCACAGATATCAAAAATTTCCAAAGAGAGTAACAACATACTTCACTAAACCAGTTAATATATATAAGCATGATATAAATACAAGCAGTAGTTGATACAAATTATTTTTAAAAAACATGACTGTCATCCAATTCAGCTTGTGAATTTAAAATTTTTTAGTCATTTCAGTTCTGTGAAGGAAAGAGACATCAAGGCAAACAATACCCGAAATAATCTCAGAAGTTTGAAAATAAATTCAGATTTACCCGTATTAGCTTTTCTGTAGATGAGCTCAACTCTTTTAAGGGCAGAATTTCGCTGGAATCTGTCTGCGTAGCATGGTCTGTGCAGAAAAAGCCAACCTTCAAATCATCTGAAATAGTAAGTCTGGAAAAAAATGGAGAGTAAAAGTGCTTTATAGAATAGCCATTTCCTTTAAAATACGTTTTATTGCACATATTTTTGCGTAAATCATATTATATTTAAAGATTCAAAGGGACTGGTAAAGTGAGGAAAGCTCGAATTGGCTGCTCGTGATTTGGGGTTTTCCCTGCCGATTACCTGCCCTGGGGCATATGGCTCTGAAACTCATCTTATTTCCATTTTCAGAGATATGATCAATGTGAGCCTCCTTTTAATATCCTTCTACTGTTTTACCTGGGCTACTGCTTAGAGCCATTATAGGTAATGCATGGACATATCAAGCAAAAATACTTTAAGGTAGTGGTTCTCAAAGTGCGGCCTGAGGACCCCTGGGGTTCCAGGATCCTCCTCCAGGGAACCCACAAGGTCAAAATTATTTTCATAACGGTATTAATATTTTATTTGCCTTTTCCACTATCGTGCTCTCACAAATGTTCAGGACAGTTTTCTAGAAGCGACAGGTTATGACATGCATGTAGAAGCAGATATGAGCTATCATGCATTAAGTCAGGTGTCGTAAAGATGTGCAAACATGTACAGCAATGACACTATACTCATTAGAGTTTTTGTTTTGAAAAATACACTTCACTTTCTTTTAAATATGTTATTTACATTCACATAGAATTGGTTTACCATCTCTCTCTCTCTCTCTCAAATAAATAAAATCTTAAAAAAATAAAAAAGAATTAGCAGATCTTCAGTGCAGGCTCTGAAGACAGAGCATGCTTCTGTCTTCCCTTGTCTGCTGGAGCAGACCCTGATGGGGGCACCCCATGCAACCTTTTCTCTCCTTTTTATTTGCTGGCAGAGTCTCAGGTTTATGTCCCACGGAATTCAGGGCAGGGTGATCCTATTCCAAGTGCCAAGGGTAACTCTTGTCTGGTCTCAGCCCACCACAAAGATCCCATTCTTCTGGGTAGATTGTTTCAGCGGTGGGTATGGAACTTGGTTCTGGCAAGAATGACATGAGGAAAGATCTTTTGGGGGGCTCGGGGTAAAGCTTTTCATGCTCCTACACAGGGGCACTGGAGGAGAGTTTCCCTCTGTGACTCTGAACATTGCTATGTGTGGAAGTGATGCCAAGACGTGCCACAGCCATCTGGTGACCACAAGTGGGGCCAGCCAAAGGGCAAAGTCAGTACATAGATGATGAGCTTTAAAACAAACAAAAACACAGGAATAATTTCAACTAACAACCTTGTTTAGCTACTGACTCAACTAGCTCTAAAACCTGTCATACTTCTGGTCTTCCTGCAATATCATATAATAAATGCACCAACGTGAGAGCTCCTGTCAATCAGAGCTAAAAGCATGCTGATACCCTAGCTATGTGACATTATGTAAATTATGTAACCTCTCTGGGCCTTAGTTTCCTCTTGTGAAAAACAAGAGTCCCTATTTCATAGATATTGTCGGGATTACTGTGTTGATATCTAGAAGTACTTGGAATGATGCATGTCACATAGTAAGCCCTCAAGAAATGCTAACTTTTGTCAGTGCTGGGGAGGCAGTTGTCACTTTCAACTACTGTGTTCTGAAGTATCATCATTTTTTCATCATGTTTGTACAAAACTATTGAAGTATAGTCATATTCAACCAAGAAAGACTAAGTTTAAATTTATAAAAATTTTTAACACTTAATATAATGATTATCAATTAACCCCACTCAGTTTTCAACTAATCTTCTATACACTCATCAATATCATCCCGATAACAGATCTCATCAGTAGCGTTATCCAGATGGGCAGGGAACAGCAGGAACATTGTTATCTCAGTTTCAACTAATATTTCTGGTGCTTTTCCACAGAAAATTCTATTTTAGATTTGCTCTAATTTCATTTTAGGAGCCTACTTTTTTTTTTTTTTTATCACCATCAGAGTACTGTTGGAAGAGGCAATCTCCTTGGACCCGGAGTTACCCTGCACATTCTATTTGCATATGCCAAGAATGCAAAATCCTGACCACTCTTCACACAGGCCATTCTCAGAATTGTGTTTGCATTGAGCAACCTTAAAGGATGAGGTAACACCTTTCTACTGTCAAGAAGCAGGCTGGTACTCTTTACTATGAAAGTGGGGAGCTCAGGGATCCCTTCCTTTAATGCAATACACTGTGCGTATAGGTCTCCATGGCGGGTCTTTGGTGTCACCCTCATGGCACTGAGGGGCATGGCAAATCAACACAAATGAAAACGCAGTTTTGGATACTGTTTTTGCGATGATGATAAAGTCTTTTGTTTTTGACCCAGGAGTCTTGTGTCTTCTGCTAATGGCCATGAGACAAGCAAACTTGTTAGCTTATACGTAGGGTAAGACCTCACACACTGTAGAGTCTTGACCCATAAAGTCCTCTCAATAAATTCTTGTATTTAATTCTTAATTTTTACTTTTTTAAAGTTTTTTACTTATTTAAGTGACCTCTACACCCAATATGGGGCTCAAACTCACGACCCCAAGATCAAGAGCTGCTAGCTCTTCTAAGCCAGCCAGGCACCCCCATATTGAATTTTTTTAAGACTAAGATATAGTAATTAACTAGAAAGATCGTCAACATTTAAAGCTTTTCCATATAAGATCTGTAACCATTTTCAAAAATCATGTGTGAAAACTACCACTAAATTATAATTATTATGTTAAAAATAAGTATGATAATGGACTACACTATAGAAATGGATGAATCATATGATCAGTTATGATAAAAGTTTTAAAACATATGTTTTAAAGCAGTTTATAAGAAATACAAGAAAACCAATTTGTAAGTGGTGATTACATAAAATTTCAGGGAAAATGTTTTGATACTTTCAAAGGATGACAACTTTTTATTTATTTATTTATTTATTTATTTATCCATTTATTTATTTATTTGACAGAGAGAGATCACAAGTAGGCAGAGAGTCAGGCAGAGAGAGAGGGGGAAACAGGCTCCCCGCCAAGAAGAGAGCCCGACACGGGGCTCGAACCCAGGACACTGGGATCATGACCCAAGCCAAAGGCAGAGGCTTCAAACCACTGAGCCACCCAGGCACCTCGGATGACAACTATTATTGATAACAAATTGTACATGTGGCAGTTTTTTTTCCTAGAACATGTTTTACAGAAATTCTTTTTATACATTTGGAAATCGTTTAAAATACAAAATAAAAATAAAATCATTATATTTTCAAACAAGTATCCCACAAAATATAGACAATAAACATTTCCTAAAATTACTACAAGCCTCCAAATTTTGGTCTTTTTAATCTATCATTCCCATGGTCCCTAAAGGTATCTTACTAACACTCAGGTTGTTTTACTATCCTGCTATAAAGACTTTGATAGCCTTCCCCGTCCAAGACAACTAAATTCAGTCTGCTTATTCTGACCTCCAAAATATGGGTGCAAACTACTTGTCCGAGCTTCCTGCATTTAACAAAGAATAACTGAGTATCTAACGTTTGCCAGGCACTATTTCTGGCACCAAAGATAACAGGAGTGGACAAGTCCAAGTTTTTGTTCTCACGGAACTTATATTCTAAAGGGAGAGGCAACCAGTAAGCAAGTAAACAAAAATACGGTATATATTCTGAAGCAGTGGTAAACTCACCTCTCATTACATATGCCTGATGTACCATACTCACCTATTAAATGTTCTCAAAATATATCTATACCTGGGCAGGACCCTCAACCTAAGATATAATCTCCCCACGGTTCCACTTACTAAAGTCATATGTAGGCACTTTCTTTTCCATCTTCCTGTTCCGTCCTTGCCTTTCCCTTGCCAGAGTGGAGAAATCAACATGGGGGTCAATGACATGAGTGAATTTCTCCATGGTGAGAAAGGTTGAGAGCCACAAAGAGGAAAAGGCCAATGGGCCTAGTAGGCAAGAATGTTGTAGGGTAGTGTCACAAACAGGAGCAGTAGCACAGGGCCAGCATGACTGGGAGATGGGGTACATAAATATAATAAACGTAAAAAAAAAATGAGGAAAATAGAGCATCAGCATTTGGCAATCACCAGCGAGATGACTCATTAAAGTGGGAGTCATCAATGACAGGTAAGGCTGGTCAGTGGAATTTTGATTAAGGAAACTTTTCCAAGAAATTAAAAATAGGATACTTTATATACTAGCAATCCCATTTCTGGGTATATATCCAAAGGAAATTAAGTCATTATCTCAGTATTTACAACCCCAGGTTCATTGAAACATTATTCAAAATAGCCAAGGCAGGGACAACTAGGTGGCTCAGTAGGTTAAGCCTCCGCCTTCAGCTCAGGTCATGATCCCAGGGTTCTGAGATCGAGTCCTGCATCGGACTCACTGCTCAGCAGGGACCCTGCTTCCCCGTCTTGGCCTGTCTCTCTGTCTACTCGTGATCTGTGTCAAATAAATAAGTAAAATCCTTAAAAAAAAAAAAGTAGCCAAGGCATGGAAATAACCCAAGTGCTCATTAATGGATAAATGGGTAAAGAAAATGTCATGTTTATATACAATGGAATATTCTTCCACCATAAAAAAAGGAAGGAAATCCTGCCATTTGTGACAACATAGATGAACACTGAGGGCATTATACTAAGTAAAATAAGTTAGACAGAGAAAAACAAATATTGTATTGTCTCATTTATATAGAGAGTCTAAAAAACCCAAACTCACAAAAACAGAGAGTTGACTGGTGGTTGCAGAGGCTGAGAAGTGGGGAAATGGGGAGGTGTTGGTCAAAGGGTACTGGGAGCATCATGTGGCACATTCGTGTGTGCTACTTCAACCCATTTTCCAAGTCACAGGTAAGGCTGCCACTTTTTCTGGGAGCCTGAAATAAAAGAAATCTAGACTGTAGTACAAGCTGTTCTTCCACTTGGACATTACGATCCAGCAGATAATGGCACTATTTGTCTATGACAAATAGAGGAATTATCTGTGATCTTCCGGCAAGCGCCACTAAGAAAATCACAGCAGAGACGTCTAGGATTTTCGAGCAAATCGTATGCCTTCCTGTATAGATCACTATCGTCCTTTTGAGAAACAGCCCTGGCTTGCTCTTGAGCCTGGAAAAGACTGAATGCCTGAACGTGAGTCATCAGGCCTGAGTTTCCCATGATAAACTGGGTTTTATCTGATCCACCAAACCATAAAATTGGGCACGAGCAGCTTCAGTCTCATAAGATGGAAGTGACATAAGAGACCAGGCTCAAGCAGAAGGAAAGACATTTCCAGGAGCCCTCAGCTCCTGCTCTGTTGCCTCTTCCCCCTGAATCCATAGGTACAGCCTCATGGGAAGTTTCTGTCCGATCAGTTGACTGAGGAAGGAAAGACTCAGGCCTGGTTAACAGAAGGTGCTGCCGTCCGAAGGGGGATACCTATAGTCCCACAGCCCTGCTCAGAGGTGACCTTGAAGGACAGCCGTGAAGGAAAATCCTTCCTCTGAAGAGAATTAAAGTAGTACATTCACCTGTTTACTTTTCTGAATGAGAGCTCGCCAGAATTGTGTCTCTGTATTAATTTATGCACTGTTGCTAAACTTTTAAGTGGATAATGGTCAGGAACTTGGAAGGAAGAAGACTGAGAGATTGGTGACAAGAAAGTCTGGGGGAAGAGTTCTGCGGGGCACAGGTTAGGGGTGCCTGGGTGGCTCAGTTGAAGCGTCTAACTCAGTTTTGGCTCAGGTCAAGATCTCAGGGTCCTGAGATTAAGCCCCACGTTGGGCTCTGGTGCTCAGTGCAGAGTTGCTTGAGAGTCTCTCTCTCCCTTTGCCCCTCCCCCCACACATGCTCTCTAAATAAATTAAGTTTTTTAAAAAAATAAAAGGACGGGCACAGGCTATAAAGATACTTGTGCTCCATGTGGATACTCACCAAAGGGCATCCATCATAGAGAAAGTGTTCAGTGATGAGGCAGGTGAAATGACACACTCTGGATAGTGGTTAGTTTCTGCAACCATCCCAGGGCTCACTCAATAGCCCTTGAACGAAATGGCAATGGTGGCAGGGATGGAGTTCAACAACACGGACTGCACCTTACCAAGTCTGGCCTGGCTGCGGAGAGCACTGAATGCATCAGCCAACAACAGAGATCAGCCATGAGTCCCTAATATGCCAGTATTAACCAGTGGGAATCGCCAGCCACCTGGTGGCCGCCTGGTAACACTGAATCTCTGCCACCAGCCTCCCTGGGGTGGACATATGTATTCTACGGTGATATCTACATATGGATATGTCTAGCGATATGGATTTGTATTCCCCGACCATAACGCATCTGCCAGAACCACCATCCACTGCAAAATGCCTTATCCACCATCGTGACATCATGCACATTTTCACTTCTGATAAAGGTGCTCATTTCATAGCAAAAGAAGTGCAGCAATGGGCTCATGCCCTTGGAAATGATGGGTCTTAACACGTATCCCATCACCCAGTACGGGCTGGCCCCTCAAAGCTTACTGAGGATTTGATTATGGCACTTGTGAGACAGATCCATGAAAAGATGTGTTTCTGTCTTACAGGATGCAGTCTATGCTTTGAATCAGTATGGGCTGCGGTCTCTCCCACAGCTATAGGTCCGTCCAGGAACCTAGAGACAGAAGTGGAGGTGGCTCCTCTCTCTCTTATACCTAATAACCAGCTCCCAGAAGTATTGCTTCCTGTCCCAGCAACTTTATGATCTGCTGGCTTGGAGGTCTTAGTTCTCAGGGGAAGAATGCTTTCATCCAGAAATACAATAGTTCCACTGAATTCGATGAGATTTAATTGAACTGATAGCTCACCACCTGGTGGTCCTTTGGCCATTGAACCAGAAGGCAGAGAACGGGGTCTGGCTGAAGTGATTGATTCTGAGTATGAAGGAGCAAGTGGGTTATTGGTATACAACAGAGTCAGCGAACACTGTGTCTGGAACCCAGGGGATTCTCTGGGGTGCTTCTTTGCACTTTCATACTTGTCATAAGCACGCTGTGGCGACGCACACATGAGTTGTGTCTTTCCACAATGTCAGCTTTATTCAATCATAAAGCAAAGTTAAATAACAATTTTTTTAAAAAGATTTTATTTATTTATTTGACAGAGATCACAAGTAGGCAGAGAGGCAGGCAGAGAGAGAGAGAGAGGAAGCAGTCTCCCTGCTGAGCAGAGAGCCCAACGTGGGGCTCAATCCCAGGACCCTGGGATCATGACCTGAGCCGAAGGCAGAGGCTTAACCCACTGAGCCACCCCATAGCCCTAAATCACAATTATAAAGCAGGTTCAGGATTCTAGACTCAGTGACATTTCACCCTGTGATTAAACTTGACTGCCTACAGAGGACACAAAGCAGGACAGAAGACAAGCCACATGACAAACAGGATCAGAAAGGCATAGGAAATTAAGGAACCAAACATGAAGTCAGTCTATGGGCACGCAGTTGAGATGACGCCCGGGTCCGGTCTGGGTCAGCTCCTGGCACTCACTGCCTCTGATGTTCAAGCAGGGAAGGTTCTCGGTGCTGTCTGGAGATCCATCGGGCACAGCCTTCGGCGGCAGTTACCTTTTTTAAGTGGTCGGACACAGAGGGGCCTGAAGAGTCCCACGGTGTTCTGCCAGAATCCTTCCCTGCGTAAAGGGACTGAATTGGGTGTGGGTCTCCGCAGGCCTCCGGCGTCAGCTGACGTGGGTCCTGGCGCTGTCCCCCAGCTGCACTATATCTGTCTGCGTCACTGCTTGACAGGCCCGCCTGACGTGAGAGACTCCATTTCGCTCTCTACATTGCCACAGGGGAGCAGAATTTGCCACCCTCAAATACACCTCTTTGGCAGAAGGACTGTCTTGAGGTAGGTATTTCAAAGGATCAGCAGGCATAGGAGAAGCTCTGAAAACACAGTAGAAGTCGCCCTTTTGTAAGGGACGTGTACATTTATAAGGGGTATCTCCATGTGTAAGCCT
The DNA here is from genome assembly GCF_963455335.1 of Martes martes. Lineage (NCBI taxonomy): Eukaryota > Metazoa > Chordata > Mammalia > Carnivora > Mustelidae > Martes > Martes martes. The sequence goes on from NC_137895.1 coordinate 125,908,434, forward strand.
GTCTCCCCCACTGAACCAGGAAGAGAGGACCACGCCATCTCCAGAAATTGAACAAGGACTTCAATGTGCATAACAACAGCGCCCTCCTTTTCCTGGGCTTTGCTTGACAACCTCCCATAATGGCTCCCCCCTCACCCTCCACCACTGTCTTTGCCTTCAGGTGGATATGATATTAAAAGTGGTAGCTTGGGCCATTTCAGGGAGTTACTAAATGTTCCTAGGTATCTTGCATGTATACAGGAGGTATACATGCTATTAAACTTCTCTTTATTTTTCTCCTGTTAATCTTTTAGTACAGGGAGTCTCCGCCAAGAACCTGAAGGGTAGAGGGAATGTTTTTTATTTATTTTTAAAGATTTTTTAAAAATTTATTTATGTGACAGAGATCACAAGTAGGCGGAGAGGCAGGCAGAGAGGAGGAAGCAGGCTCCCTGCTGAGCAGAGAGCCCGATGTGGGGCTTGATCCCAGGACCCTGGGATCATGACCTGAGCCGAAGGCAGAGGCTTTAACCCACTGAGCCACCCAGGTGCACCTCTCAACACTTCTTAATATTTAGTAAGGAACAGGAAATATTTCCCCATTCAAATACTGGCAAGGTTTCTGGCTCCAGTCTAGATCCTGAGTGCTAGATCATCATAATAAATACAAACAATCACTTAACCTGTTTCCTTACATTGTACAACACTGTCCATTTAACTGACCTCACGCTTCATCCTCCTTGTCTAGAAATGCAACCCTTTAGCCTCCCCAATGCCAAGCAGCTCCTTTTAACTACATAACTTCATCTTTCTTTAAGCTTGAACATGTATGTTCTTTCTTTTCCATTTTAAGCAAAAAATCTATTGTGGGCAGTAGGTTTAGGGAATGTGGGTAGCTATTATGAATATATAATGTTACATGTCAATTACATATCAATAAAGCTGGAAAAAATAAGTTAAAAGTGTAAGAAAACCACCCCAATACATATATTTTCAGGATATGATTTAAAACTTGGAATAATGTTTTTAGTTATTCCTAATATGGGATCCTAATATTACAACACTACAATACGAATGCTTTAAAATCAAATCCAAAAATGTTATAGATACCTCCTACAGAGTTAATTATATTAAGCGCTATTTATTGAGTGCTTATCTTGTCCCGTGTGGTTTGTTAAGATATATGCACTAACACACGCATTTTCTCTTCAGGTTATTCTGCCAATAATCTCATAAGAGAGAGACTGACTTTCTTGTTTCAAAGATACAGAACCCAAGGTTTGAAAAGAGGAAAGAACTCTTCTAAAATCATAAGCCTGAAGGGACAGATCCCAATTCTCCATCCCTAGGGAGAAAAGGCTCATGGCTCTAAGTTCCGTTGAGTCTTAAATTTTGTATAGCTGACTCAGAAAGATGTGGCTCATTCAGAATCTAAGTGAGACATGAAGGTTCATTCTTCAGTTTCCCGTCAAATTCCAAATGTCTCGGATTTTAAATGGCAACCTCCTTGCCTAGAATGAAACCCACATCACAACAAATTAGCTAAGTGGCTCCTACACAGGCCTTATTTATAGTCCCGGCAATTCGATTTCTGAATAATGGCTTAGTTGTTATGCATAAAATACAGTCTTGGAAAGATGACAATTATGTTTTTTGAATAAACTAGATAGGAAATTAACATGTAAATTTAGCACAGAAAACAGACCCATGAATATTTATTAATAGAATGCAACGACACTTCTCACTGGATCCCAGAATAATCTATCCTAACAAATGCTTATTAACGAATTAGTCAGAGAAAATGGTATTAGGTGTGCTAAACTTTCACTATGGTGTACTGTTCAATTTTAAATAAGGAAAACACTGCTTCCCTCTTTTCCTCTTCGAAGAAGACACGTCTCTTTGTCATTCCCACTTCTTAGGTGATCTCACCAAGCCCTCCACCCCTACAACCTTCTTTGTGCTAATTACTCCCAAACTGATAGAGCCAGTCTGGACCTCTCTTCTGAACATCCGCCTTGAAGGGTAGCAGAATATGGTACCCCAAAATATACCTCTTTGGCACAAGGATTATTTTGAGCTAATTATTTTGAGAACTGCAGACACAGAAGGAAGTTCTGAAAACAAAGTAGAAGTTACTCCCTTGGAAGAGAAATTTACATTTATGAAGGATAGCCCCATTTGTAAGTGTCTCCCTCTCTATACCAGGAAGAAAAGGATGAGTAAATCACATGAGAATCTTATCAATAAAGAAGGCACCAATTAAAATCTGCATAACAGTCATACTTCTGTTTACTGTGCTTTTCCTGGCAACTTTCCATAACTCTCCCCCCACCCAATCCAATCCCCATCCTTTGTCTTCAGGTGATGGTATTTAAAGGGCTGTCTTGGGCCATTTTGGGGAGTTACTCTGTTTTCCTGGTTATCTCCCATGTATACAAGAGGCATACACGCTATTCAACTTCTGTTTTATTCTTCTCCTTTTAATCTGTCTTTTATTACGAGGTTGATCTCATCCAAGAACCTATAAGGGCAAAGCAAAAATTATTTCCACCCCATCTCCTAATTGGTTTCCCTGTTTCTGCCCTTATCTTCATTATAACTTATTAACAAAACAGCAGCCAGAGTAATCCTGTTGAAAGATTTATCCTAACAAATCATTCATCTGCACCAACCCCGCCTCATGGCTTCCCATCTCTGATAGTATGATTTATAATAAGAAATAAATATTTTGGTCTTCATCCACAGTTCCTGCCTCAAAGCTCCCAAGAATCTTAGAATTTCCCAAGTGACCTGAGCAATGGCATCGTCTCTTGTTATATTTGGTATTTTGTCCTCAGTTCCTGAAATAGTCTCAGTGTGGAAAAAGGTGAACTGTGAGTCTTTTGTAATTCATAACATATTCCTTTGAACCAGGGCTGAGTCCCTGTTAAATGGGGGCACTTTGGGGAAGCCCCTAAGGGTGGAGTCTGGTTGCCAGGGAAACCAGCCACAATTAGAGGGTGGGACCAGTCAGTCCCACTCCTACATCCACCTCTGGAGGGGAAGGAAGTTAGACCCAATCACCAAAAGCCAATGATTTCATCAATTTGGCCTAAGTAAGGAAGCTTCCATAAAAACCTCTGAACTACAAGTTTCAGCGAGCTTCTTGGTGGGTGAAGCAGAACACATCCAGGACCCAGGAGGGTGGCACACTCCATACTCCATGGGGACAGAAGCTTTTCTGTTCCAGACCCTTCAAGACTGCACCCTAAGAATCTCTTTATCTGGACTTTCATTTGTATCCTTTAATATTCTTTGTAATAAACTAGTCACCTGTAGGTAAATTGGTTTTCTGAGTTCTGAGTGGCTCTAGGAAATTAATTGAACCCACAGCAGGGGTTATAGGAACCTTTAACTTCAGGCCAAATGGTCAGAAGCACAGGTAACAACCTTGATTTGCGATTGCCATCTGGGGGGAGGGGGGGCGCAGTCTTGTAGGGCTGGGCCCTTCACCTGTGCTATCTGATGCCGTCTCTATGTAGCAGAGTGTCAGAATTCAGTTAAACTGTCGGACAGCCAGTCAGTGTCATTGCCTGGCATGGTCCCCTTACTTCTCACCTCTCCTCTGCTGTCCCCTTCTCCCTGGGCTCCAGCCACCCGGGGCTCCTTGCTGGGCCTGCGACACCCGGGCCCACCCCTTCCTGCTTCCTGTTCTTTGGCTGGAACACTTTGTTCCCTGATACATCAGAATGGTCCTCCGTCAAGCCTGCAGGTCCTCACCCCAACATCATCTCTGAGAAGCTTTCCTGGGCCACAGTATCTAAAATTACAATCCACTTCCCTGCCCTGCACACCAGTGCCTCTGCTCCCTCCCTGCTGTTCCTTCCTTAGCACGTACCACTAACTTCTTTATTACGTGGTTTGCTTGCTTATCATTGGTTTCCTGACTAGAATGTAAACTTGACAAAGGCGGGCCGTCAGACGGTTTGTAGATCGCTGCTTGCCCAGTGCTAAACTCTGCCTGAAACCCAGGACTGCAGTCCCTACTCCAGCCTCTCCCACGCCTCCCAGACACCAGCACAGCCCCCTCTAGCACTGTGGAGGAAGAGAAATTAACATTGGCATCAGTGGGTCCTTTATTCAGGCACTGCACATTAACTGAGCACCTGGCACCCTCACTCTGCCCACTGGGCACAGCCAGTGTGTTTTGCTGCTGAGTTCCACACCAGGCAAAGCCCAGGAATCCAAGGCAGGAAGTCATTGCTATCAGTAAACAAGCAGAACAGGTTAGACACTGTGCCCCTGGTGTTATTATGGGCCGCTGCCAATAATGTGCTTTCCACAACCACCAATCCTAGGTCTACCCTGATCTATTTTCACAAATGCACCCCCTTCTCCTGAGCGGGCAGCACCGACTCCCTGGGTCAGTCCCCACCACGCGGCCAGTACCGCGCTGATCCTTTCTTCTCACTCTGGAGCCTCAGGGTGCCAGGTTTGCCTCCAAGCCAGACTACCTGGCACCATGGAGCCCTTGACTTAGGGAATTCTAAGTGCTTGCACAGTAGCTGACCTAGTGCTGGCCACTTACTGATTTTAACAGGTTTCTGGAAGGAAAAACACATTTTCCCAGACACATCAGCTCTACATTATCCAGACAGACAAATGTGGGCAGAGAGGAGCAAAGGATGATGAGAGCAAGGAAATGTAAAGAAAGGATCAAGGGGCGCCTGGGGGCTCAGGTCATGATCCCAGGCCCCTACGATCTGGAGCCCCACATCAGGCTCTCTACTCAACGGGGAGCCTACTTCCTCCTCTCCCTCTGCCTGTCTCTCTGCCTACTTGTGATCTCTGTCAAATAAATCAAATCTTAAAAAAAAAGAAAGAAAGAAAGAAAGAAAGGAAGGAAGGATGGATGGATCAAGGTGATGTTGGCAAACACTTAGAGGGTACTATGTGTACATAGGTATGGCACTCCTGCAAACAGGTTACACGGATGCACTCGTTTCAGATTCTCTGAACTACGAAGTAGCACCGTCCACCGCCCTCACGGCTGTTTCCCCAAGAGGTAACTGCGACAGACGTTTTTAAGGAACTCGCCCGACTCGGGGGCCCTGGAGAGGGTCGCAGGATTTGAACCCAGGCACTGTGGCTCCAGAGGCCCTGTTCTCAGTTTATGTGAATACACTTAAGAAATCAGCCGGCCTGCGGGCCTGGAGCGCGGGGGGAGTCGCGAGAAAGTGGCGCGGGACGCCGCGGGGGGTGGCGAGCGGACCCGAAGGAAGGGAAGGTGGCGCTGCGGGGGGCGCGGCGGCTGTCTCGGGTCACCTGGGGCTGAACCGGAATTGTTCAATAGTCGACTCGAGGGTTTCGAGGATCTTCCGGCACTCCCGGCTCTCGGGCGTGTCGTCCTCGCTCTCCATCGGAGTCCGGGGCTGGCGGCTGGAGCCGTGGGCCTCCCGCGCAGCTGCGGGCTCGTGGGAGTTTGGGAGTCCAGAACCCGGCGTCCGTTGCCATGGCGACCCCGGGGGGAGGGGCGGGCGGAGCGCGGGAAGCGGCGGGCGGCGGCGGCGCGGCGGACCCGACGGGGCCAGCTTCCACGGCCCGCCGGCCTCAGCGCTGCCGGACGAGGCGCGCTCTGTCCCGGACACCCACGGGCCTGGCCGCCGCTGAAATGTCCCCACGAAAGCTGGACTCGTCTAGACACCCCTGCGAGGTCCCTCCGCGCCCCAGGCTCTCCTCACCTTGTGTTCTCTGGGCCTCTGCGCTCAGCCTCCCACCAGGCCGGCGCGCTCAGTGGGTTCCTGAGCGTCTCCCTTTGCACGCGAGCACCCCTCCCCGCGCCGGGTTAGAGCCGGAGCTCGGAGACCCTCGTCTTCGCGGCCTTGCGCCCAGTGCTGGAGGGCAGCCTCGGGGAGGAGGGGGAATAGCGCCCCCTGGTAATAACCTTCCATGCTTAGGACTTAATGAGCCTTGGCCCCAGAGCAATGCCAGACTAAGAAGGAAGCGGGAGCCCTGATGAACTGCCTACACCTGCCACTTGACCACAGATGTAGGCGTTTCAAGGACCAAAAAAAAATCTTTGCAGAGATTAAACGACCTACATCTCTATTTAATATTGAAGGTCAGAACTCAGGCGTTAAGTTTGAAACTCTGCAGTGTAGTGTGGAATTTATCTTTACAAAGTTTCTACAATAGTAAGAAACTGCGTAATAACGAAACCGTTGTTCAAACTATGTATCATGTATTGGCGATGGTGAAATATCTTTGCTAACATCATCGGTATGTCATTTGCTGGTTTTAGGGCTAAGTATACCACATTTCCACTTCAATATATGGCCTACAGGAAGACAGAAGATTTTTTCTCTTACGTGAAAATGAAGTTAGTTTGATATTGGAAGCTCAGAATATAAAAAGAAAGTTACTGTAGCATTAACATAACTCTTATATTGAAAGACAAAGATGAAGGCCCCAAATGGGGGGAAAAAATGTAGCCAATACAGACATAATCTTCTGTAAAAGTCTGTTTTCCTTTGAGAAGATGAAGAGAGAAGAAAAAGTTACTTTTACTCCACATAGATTTTTGTTTTCAAAACCTAACTTGTAAGTCTTTTGAGGGAAATTTTACCATATAATCAAAAAGTATTTTAAAAGAGAGAAATGTATGAATCTATAATAAATTATCTTTTCTTAAGTGACTTTTTTACTACAATGGATATAAAAATTTTTAAATAAAGAGAAAAATTCCAAGGTAAAATTAAAAACCTAATTTGGTTAGGACCAGGCCAAGGTAGTGAAAAGACAGTGACAAGCTGTTGGCTGTTTCATTAATGCAGTTCGAAATGTATATTTTGAAACAGAGGAGGGAGGTCTCACCACCGACTTCATGAGTCATTGGTCAGCTCTGTGCTGCCTTTGTTGACTGATACAGACTGCATAGTTACACCATCCCACAAAAACATGAACCGAACAAAACCTCTTTGTTGGAAGCCTTGCTATAGCATATCGTAGAGTTTCAGATTTCAGTGTCTAGGAGACCAAGTTATGAGCATGACTGTTTTTGAAACTATTAACTACATAACACTTCTCTTGTTGTCAGTTACCTACACTTACCTCTCAGGTGTTCTGTCTTATGAAATTGTTCATTTCAAATCATATTCTCGCCTATAACAACTGGGTTGGGCACTGTCAAACCATCTGTCATACTAAATCCAGGCTCTTTGTATCACATGATGAATTAATTGATAGTTTTTAGTGGAAAGCTCATGAGCTCTGGAGTAAACATTTAAAGAAAGAAAGAAAGACTCCCCTGAAATTTAGTTCCTTTAGAACACTGGGCAAGTTATTTAACATTTCAGAGCCTCTTTTTTTCTCACCGGTAAAAACTGGATAATGAACTTTTCTCAGGGTGCTTGGCAGTATCTATAAAGGGAGAAAAGCACACAGCTCGTGTAGGACACAAGACAAATACTAACCAGGCCTTCAAGGAGTGTGTTCCTCCTTTCTAAACCACAACTAAGGAATACACCATTTAAAGTCTTCCATTTCTTAAAAGTTGAATGTCTCATAAGCTAAAATAATTTTTACTTTTTAAATTAACAGGATTTATGGCACAATTTAAAATATTCAACTGCCTCTTTGAAACAAGTATAAATATAATGTATATTTATATTGAAAAGATCACCTACCAATTATTAAAAGTGATAACATCTCAGATTAAATAGCATGAGGATTTGATTAGGAGTCAAGTGCTGACTCTGAACATAGTAATTTATATATTCCAGATGGATATTATCAGTCCTGTAGTCTAATAAAAGCCAAGAGGTTTGAGGTTAGGTTTGTAATTTAAATTCTTTCTGGAGTCATCATATGTAAAGTGCTTATTTTTCTTTTATCACCAGCTGTAATCTATGATTATGTGGTGCAGGCTCTGTTAGGTAAACTTGTTTTATGTTCTGCTTCATCCATAACCAAAGTTCTTAAATAAAGGGTTGGGAAAGGAAATAGCAAGGTCTTTAGCCAGGACAATATTATGCGACTAATTCCTGTATGGAAAAACTCCTGAGACTAGAGCATTTTCACGTCTTAAATTTTGCTGCCATGACATAACATATCCACTCTCATAAAAATCCATCAGTAAGTGTTTGTCACGTGGCTAAAGCCGAAAACCAAGATGGGAGGCACGGTGGGAGTCTGGGCAGGAGCAGTCTTGATGTGGAATTCGGATCTTGCTGCCAAATGTCCTTGAGCACTGCGGTAGAGGATATCTTCTATGTGGAGCTAGTTCAGATGTTTAAAAGGGAGATGAGTAAAAAATGTGAAGAAAATGGTAGCGCTTTGCCATCTGCAGAAGTGAGTCCCCCTGTGAGAAGATTTGTGACCCTGCTGCTGAGGGAAATTCAGGAAATCTCTCTGTCTCGTCAACAGACTGTGGACGATCTGCATGCTTGGAACATAACCTAGCAAGTCTGCAAGGCATGCATTGCAATAGGCAGCGAGTGGTTCAGGAAAGGTAGAGGCCTGATGGAGAGTAAGGAAAGGGCAATTACCATAGTTCATGCAATCTAAGATTTCACCCAAAGATGATAAAGATGTGGATCTTAGAATCGATGACATAAATAATAAGAATTTATGAGACAAAGACCTCTACTGGGGGCTCCATTTCATCAGACCACAGAGGGATTTACTGTCATGAGGAGTAGAACATTCATCAGACTGCCATAAATTACCTACATAGGACCATGTAGTGCTCTGTTCTTTTTTCCAGGGCCACAAGATAATTCAGATTCTCGGGTACACGGATTCACAAAAAGGACTAATTGTAGACAGCAAACGTGTGGTTTTGGTTAGCATGAGTGACCTAAGTGAACTGATAAGATACAGTATTTAGACCTTCCACAGGAGGACTCGACTCGTTTCCCCAAAACAAACCACCAGGTGAGGCTTTGCCTGGATGCTTAGCTTGGCTCTCCCACTAGTGTTCCTGGTATCGCAACACTAACACCCTTCATTGTCTTTACGTTCAAACTCTATCTGAGAAATGTGGTAATTTCTAACATTCTAATTCTAATTCTAATCTAACATTTCTAACACTCTAATTTAGCAATTTTGAGAACTCATGGGGATATAGGACATAGGCAAATACAGTAGTGTGAAATTTGGGTTTGTTATTCTTATGCCTGGTTATTTACCTAGAAATGTTTCAGTGTGCCCTCAGAGGGACGTGTGTGACGTGGGTTCTGCTATACCAATGTCCTGATCAAAAGTGCACAGAAATGGGGTTTAGTCAGTTAAGCATAGTGGCTTAGTCAGTTAAGCCTCTGCCTTCTGCTCAGGTCATGATCTCAGGGTCCTGGGCTGGAGTCTTGAATTGGGCTCCCTGCTCAGTGGGGAGTCTGCTTCTCCCTCTCCCTGCTAATGCTCTCTCTCTCTCTCTCTCTCAAATAAATAAATAAAATCCTAAAAAAAAGAAAAAGGAATGCATAGTCCAGGAATGGCACCCTCACCTTTGCTCAAATCCGGAAGTCCACACTTCAGAAGGGACTACTGCAAGCTCTTCTGTTAACTGTTCTAGATCAACGAGCCGCCACTATGCTTGTTAATGTACTGAATATCAGCAGAGGGTTTTTACTGGGGAATGGCGTGGCCTATTGACTAGTACAGTAGCTGTTAAAAGCGGGCTCGAATTGGTGAATTTAAAGATCTCCGAGATACGTAGGTCAGCCAGAATAGTTCAGAATACCTCCCACTTTGCTGGAACATTCTGCAAGAGTCTTGTGGAAGCTGGAACTTAAACCCTGAGGGATGGGGCTTTGAGCTTGATCCCCTGCCAGTCTTCTGCCCAGCCTTTGCTTTTTGTAATGGCCTGATGCCTACCAACAGGACATCTCGCTTCAAGGGATCTCGCTTCAAGGGAATCATTCATGCCTGCTGGTAGTTCACCTGAAAGGACAGAAAGGTGGGGTTCTGGGGACCTCCACAAACAGGCTGCATAAAGTGTTTGGGGTCTGCTTGCACGGGAGGGATTTAAAAATAAATGTGGGAGACTGGCTTTCAGTATAAGCTGAGAGCAAGATGTTGGGGAAACAGCTAGTCTTTACCTTCGTCAAACTTCCTTGAAAAATACAGCATCAATGCAAAGAATTGCATGTGACCAAACTAGGTCAGTTATCTAGGAAGCCAGAAGAAAGAATAAAAGCTTCTTTAATGTAACTGATTTTGATATGTAAGATCTGTATCTGTTTAATTCAACCTTGTGTCCCCAGCCCAACCTAGGGCCACCCATGTAGTAAATGTTCAATACGTATTTGTCAAATGAATCAGTGATGGAGAAATTCTGAATAAGTTTCTTCAAAGAGCAATTCCTAAAACATTGTGTACCTCAGAGGTGGGCATTAGAGAATTAGGCAGGAAAATACTGTTAGCTGCTATTTCTAGGCTTGGGGGGGTGGGGAGAGATTAATTCAAGCTGCCAATCTTGATGGCTGCAGGAAATCCTACACCCCATGGTAGTGGGAGAAGATGTTTGAGCCAGAGAGACCTGCTAATCTGCTGTGTCATTCTTTATGAAGAAGGAAACTCCCATGATAAATGTATAAATGAAGAGAAGGGAAGGTTTACAAGGTAATTTCCCTCAGGAAATTCTAGGTCTAGGTTCAAGCCATCAATGGAAAACATTGACCCAATAAGGAAAGATCATGCTTGACTATATGACTAATTTTATATGTCAACTTGGCTGGACCACAGTGCCCAGACACCAGACATATGGTTAAATATTATTCTAGGTGTTTCTGTGCTGGTGTTTTTTGGATGAGAGTAATACTGAAATTGGTAGATTTTGAAAAAAAACATATTATCCTCCATAATATGGTTGGGCCTCATCCAATCAGTTGAAGGTCTGACTAGAATGAAAGAGTGCCTTCTCTTGAGCAAAAGGGATTCTGCAGCAGGTGCCCTTTGGACTTGAACGGCAGCATCAGCTCTTCCTTGGATCTCCAGCTTGCCTGCCCACCTTGAAGATTTTAGACTTGGCAGCCTCCATAATCATGTGAACTAATTCCCTGAAATAAATCTATCTGTATATTATATACAGTCATCTTACTTGTTCTGTTTCTCTGGAGAACTCTAACACAGTGACCACTGAAAAATTCTTAAATTAATCAAAGACTACCCTTATATTCTTTGCAGCTCTTAATATCAATAATAGTGAAAGTGATGACTAGTTTTACAAGTCAATTTGACTGGGCTAAGGGATGCTCAGATAGCTGGTAAAACATTATTTCTGGATATGTCTTTGCAGGTGTTTCTAGAAGAGATTAGCATTTGAGTCAGTAGACCGACTAAAGAAAATCCCACTTACCAATGTGTGTGGACATCACCCAATCTGTTGAGGGCCTGTGTAGAACACAATGGTGGAGGAAGGGCTACTTTGCTTTCTGCTTGAGGTGGGACATATATCTTCTCCTGCCCTCAGACATTGATGCTTTTGATTTCCTGGCCTTTGGACTTGGACAGAGACTTAGACCAGGGTCTTCTGGTTCTCAGACCTCCAGATGTGGGCTGGAACCACACCACTGGTTTTTCTGGGCCTCCAGCCTGCAAACAATAGTTTGTAAGACTTCTTAGTCTCCATCATCACATGAACCAACCCCTCATAATAAATCTTTCTTATTGATTCTGTTTCTCTGGAGAACCCTGACTAATACAGCAAATATGTTTATTTATAGGATTGAGAAAAATAATCATCACAAGTCTGATATTTATTGAATGCTTGCTATGTGTCAGGAAATTTTCTAAGCATTTAACACATCACTTTAATGAGCTGTAATTTTAAAAGGAGAAGATGGAGACACCAAGAGGGTGATTTACTTGTCCAAGTTCACAGTTTGAAGGGGTGAAACTAGGCTCTGAACACAGACAGTCTTGTTCCAGAACTTATGTGCTTAATTGTTACGCTATACCACCTCAACGGAACTGTCACGAGGAACAAATTATTTCCATTCTTCACACAATGTTCATTCTTGCAATAGACTACGAGGTACCTCTCAAGCTGTCAAGCACATATTAGCCACTTAATTATGTATCTGAGTTGTTGGGGTTGCTGTAGAGAATCAAACACATTAACCCCCTGTATTACTGGAGATCGGTTATAAGAGAAATTCACCTTTGTGAGATATTCACGAGAACAGGAAATCAAGCAAAAGATATGTGTGTCTAAAGAGGCTACAAAGTTCATGCCTAAATCTTAATTGCTTTACTCCTAGGAAAGCTTCTTAACCTGTTACGTAGACCCTATATAGCCTTACCATCATGTACAATTCCAACAGAGTTGGAAATCTGCTTTCTATCTCTTCAGCCAATAAAAATGGGGAAATAGGCTACTAAAGATGATCACCATGTTGACAGCTGACTCAAGGCCAATTAAAGTCTAAAAAATTCCACAGTAAAAATTCAGATAACATGAGAGGTTTAGGTCATTGTGAGGAGCAAACAGACCTCCACTTGTCACTGGCCCGCGAGGATATCACTATAAAATAACTAAGGTTCATAGTAATGCCCATGAATCATTGATTATGTTTAATGCCACTATGCTGAACACACTCTCTCTAAAAGGCTGGTGTGTGCATAAAGCAATGTTTCAATTCTAAAAGTTATTCTAGGGGCACCTGCGTGGCTCAGTTGGTTAGGGGGCTGCCTTCGGCTAGGGTCATGATCCCAGGGTCCTGGCATTGAGCCCCGCATTGGGCTCCCTGCTCAGTAGGGATCCTGCTTCTCTCTCTCCCTTTGCCTGCCGCTCTGCTCACTTGTGCTATCTATTTCTCTGTCAAATAAATAAATAAAATCTTTAAAAAAAAATAAAAGTCATTCTAGCTGAATTCATTCTCTGAGATGGTTGGATGTAAGTGAAATTTCATTTTATGCCTTAAACAAAAGGTGACATTTCGTTGTAACTTGCATGAGATGCTGTGTGTTGTTGTAATGTCAGAGTTTTCAGAGCTGAAGGGACCTTAGAAATAGTAAACTTCAGTCCAGTCACTCAAGGGCATTTAGGCAGCTAGACTATATATAGCTCCATCTAGGATTTCATTTCCTTTTGGCTTTTTTTTTTTAATTTAAAATTTTTTTCACTCATACTACCAACTCCACAGAGTTGGCAGGGAATTCTGCTCCACACCACTACCTAGGGATCCAGTTGATAGAAACTTCTTTTTCTTGGGACGCCTGGGTGGCTCGGTTAGTTGCGCATCCAATGCTTGGTTTTAGCTCAGGTCATGATCTCAGGGTCCTGGGATCCAGGCCCACATGGGGCTCTGCACTCAGCAGGGAGTCTGCTTGAGGATTCTCTTTCTCTATCTCTGCCCTTCCCCTGTTTGCTCGCTCTCTTGCTCTCTCTAAAAAAACAAAACAAAACAAAACAAAAAAACCAACAATGAAGGAAGGAAGGAGAAAGAATCAAGAGCTGACAATTAAACACATTGACCCCTTCCACCCACTCCACTGATGAGAAAGAGTCACATAGCTCTACGGTCTGCAAAGAGGACTAGAAAAGCTATTCTTGCAAGCGCTCAGGAAGTGGAAGGAAACTGACATCAGTGAACACTAGTAATATCTACCAGTATTCTTTCCATTATATCACCCTTATTAAGCAATTTTGCAAGTTTCAAGGTAGTGATGGGGATAATAACACTGATGGGGACAATGGTAATGATAGCTGATATCTGCACAGGTCGTTAAGGTCCAGAGAATGCTTCTCTCATTTATATTATTAACTCAACTGTGTGCAATAACATCATCTTCCTTTTTCACATGAGAAAATCAGGCTCAAAGAAAGTCCAGTTGAATGGAACGATTTGCTTAGGAACATATACATGAGTCTTTAGGAGAGGAAATACTGCCAGTCTAGTCAGAGCCAAAGAAGACCTGAGGAGAAAGGTGGGATTTCAATGTTAATCTCATTCTGTGGTAGTGTTTTTGGGTGAGATTAACATTGAAATTTGTAGATTTTGAATAAAACATATTATTCTCCATAATATAGGTGGGCCTCATCCAATTAGTTGAAGGCCTGAATAGAACAAAAGACTGCCTTCTATTGAGCAAAAGGGAATTCTAATCAATTAGGATTTTAGGAGCATAGGTAGCTAAATGAGAACAACAGACCCAATCACACAACAAGTATTTAGTATTAAGTTAGTCATAGGACACGGGTGGTTAAAAAATAAACTAATAAATAAAAAGTCACAGGACAGAATACAGAGGAAAGGTGTGATCTAGAAACATATACATTACTGAAAAAGACAAAACTAATATGTGTAAAATGATACATGTTCTTTTTTTTTCCTAAAGATTTTATTTATTTGTCAGAGAGAGAGAAAGAGAGAGATAATGCTCACAAACAAGGGGAGTTGGCAGGCAGAGAAACCCAATGTGGGACTTGATCCCAGGGCCCTGGGATCATGATCGGAGCTGAAGGCAGATGCTTAACGAACTGAGCCTCTCAGGTGTCCCATGATACATGTTCTTGTAAAATGGTCTATAACAAAGTGCTATCTTGTACAGTGAAGACTCCAAAAAATATAGGAAATGTGAAGAAAAGTAAATTCTAAGAAAGAAAAGAAGGAGGCATACTCAGTGCTCATTTCATGCAAAACCTGATGTAGATTCAGGACTTAGAGCCTGAGTATAGTCTGGATAAGTGAACAGGGAAAGGGAGTCCATTGTAGAAACAGCATGAACAAAGGCTAAAGATGTATTGTGCTCCCAGGAAAGTGGCATGGTGTGGCATGCCAATGAGTGTTATTATTAGTCGTGTAGACACCACCCTATCCCACTGGATTATTACATCTTCAGAAAAGGCCTTATTTTTCTTTATATAAGTGGAATAAGCATTGCATTGGGCATCTAGACAGTGCTCATAACTGTTTAATTTGTATGGTTTAAAATTGTTGCTTAGAATCACAGAAAAAGGGATTCACATAGGTTCTAAACTTTTCATAATGCTGTTTTTGCTAATTTAAAAATGGAAGATTTTATTCTTACTGGTTTTTTTTCTCCGTTACTTTGAAAGACTCAAACTATAATGGGAAGACTAATGCCAAGTTGGTTTGTACCACGTGCAAAGTACTCAAGTAACAAGCATGCTTCTTTGTTACTTTTTGTTATACCATTACCTGGGGAGAAAGTCTGAACTGTTGCCAAGATGCATTTCCTCATTCAGCTCGTTTCTTCTTGAATAATTCATTGGCAAAGTTCCTTTTACCTGCAAGAAGCCTAGAGTTTCTTATTGTGTCTTAATGAATTTTAATTAAACCCCTCCTTATCTTGATGTCAACACGGTCTTATTTGTTATTATTTTTCTCTTTTAACAATCTGTTCACACTCCAAAGCTTGAAAGAGTTTGTAGTTTTTGTTTCTTATTTCCATTGTTTTCTAGACTGCTTAGCTCCATTAACAAGCTAATGAGGCCAATGGTGTCTAAGATCATGAGCTGGTCTTGTCTCACACCTTTTCCCTTCCTTGGCCACAGACTGCTCCCTGACCCCCTGTGATATGGTGATTTATAAGAAATACATATTTTAGACTTGCCCACTTTCTGGCACAGAATTCCAAAAACCTTTGAAATTTCCCAAGAGAGAAGAGATAAAGGTGTCTCGTTATTCATAAGACATCCCTTTCAAACCACCAGTGTATGTTAGTCAGGGAACTTTTGGCTAGCCCAAGGATGGGGAGATCGCCAGGGGAACCAATCAGGATGAGGGGGTTGGAACTTTCTGCCTCAAATCCCATCATCCAGACAGGAGGAGGAGCTGGAGGTTGAAGGAATCACCAAAGGCCAAGGATTTAATCTGTCATGCCTATTGTGATTAAGCCTCTGTAAATACCCAAAAAAAGAAAGGTCTGGAGAGCTTCTGGACTGGTGAACACATGGAGATTCTGGGAGGATGGTGAGCCCAGAGAGGGCATGGAAGCTGTACCCTCTCTTTCCCCACACTGGCTTCATGCATCTCTTCCATCTGGCTCTTATATCCATTTATAATAAACCAGGAACCTGGGAACTCTACTGTTTTCCTGAGTTCTGTGAGCCCCGTTAGCAAATTAATTGATCCTGAGTGGAAGTTTGGGATCCTCCAATTTATAGCTGGTCAGTCAGAAACCTAAATGGCAGGCTGGACTTGTGACTGGCATCTGAAGCGGGGAGGGGAGGGCAGTCTTGTGGGACTGAGCCCGTAGCCTGTAGGATCTGATGCATCTCCAGGTAGGATAGTGTCGGAATTGAGTTAAATGGTAGAACACCCAGCCCGTGTTGCAGAACCGCTTGATGTGTGGAAACCCCACACATCTGAAGTCAAAAGTGCAGTGTGTAGTGAAGTCTTGAGAGTAGAAGACACACAGAGTTTTTCTTTAGGTTCTTTAACCTCCATCTCTAAAGCCTACCTGCTTAATCATTCAGCTGACATGCTGGGTAGTTCAGGGGATAGAATGTAGCTATTGGATGCTCTAGTCTAAGGACTTGCCTTTCTGACAAATGGCCATGAGCCTTTAATTTGTCAAGGACAGCAATCATCAAGCTTCCAAGGCTCAGTTTCTCCTCCCTATAAAAAGAGGATGATGATTAATATGAATAATTATGAAGACTATGTACCACACATAAAAGGGAGACATGGAATTATTTGTGCCCTGTGAGTACAACCATTTAAAAAGGCTTGCAGCTATAATAGCCCAACAATGAAAGGGGAAAACAAAATAAAACCAAAAAGGAAAAACGATTATGTTTTACGGAGGTGGGATTATGAATGAACTTACTCTTTCCTCTGAATTTTCTCTGAACATTGTTATTATAAACAAACCAGATGTTCAAAACTCCTCTAGACACTGGGCTCTGACTTTCCTTTTATGTCCAAATAAAATGGCTTAATTATACATCCCAACGTTTTCCTGTAATTTTTTTTTTTAACTCCCAGCAGAGATGTAGCGGGGGTGGAGCGGGGGGGTGCGGGGGAGGAGGCTTTCTTTTCTTTCCTTGCCCAGGCGCCCATGGCTATGGTCTGTTCTCAACACAGCTTCTCCCTCAGCAGAGGCCAGCCTCTTTCTCAATGCAAAAATCACAATGAACTCAAGGCTATTAACTCACTCTTATCTTGCAGACTCTTTGAGAAAAAGAGAGGATTATAGAACAGCACCTGACACAAAACAACCGGAAATTGGATGTTACATACCTCTTTACCCCACCACACATACCTAGCTAACTTCCCACTGAAATATTGATCTTCCATCTCTGACCAGATAAAATGCTCCCTGTAAATATGATCTTGCCCATCTCTTCTAAACATTTAAGATTGTTAATGCTACTTTCATTTGTGTCAGTACAGTAATTAATAACTTCCTCTCTCCCTGTATTCTAAGCTCCATGAGGCCAGGGTCTATTTTTTTTTTTGTTTTGTTTTATTCACCGTTGTATTCCTAGCACCTAGCACAGCACCTGGCCCACAGTAAACATTAAATAAATATTGACTGAATAGGGGTGCCTGGGTGGCTCAGTGGGTTAAGCCTCTGCTTTCGGCTCAGGTCATGATCTCAGGGTCCTGGGATCGAGCCCTGCATCGGGCTCTCTGCTCAGTGGGGAGCCTGCTTCCCCCCTCTCTCTCTGCCTCTCTGCCTACTTGTGATGTCTCTCTGTCAAATAAATAAATAAAATCTTTTTTAAAATAAATAAATAAATAAATATTCACTGAATAAAAACATAAAGATTGTTCACACTTTTATATGCTAGATACGACATTGTTCTCAGTGCTTTACGGTAACATCTCATTTAATCTAACAAGTCTGTGAGATGTATATGGTTCTTACTTCTGTTGCACTCGTGACACAATGAAGGCACAGAGAAGTTACATGATTGCCCAAGATCACACAGCTTAAGTGGAAGTTTTGCTGTGCTGGTGAAGCAGGCTAGAGGAACGAAGAATGAGGCAAACTGCGGCTGTTTCTGCTAGCGTGGTCAGGAAAGCCTTCTCCAGAAAAGTGATTTCCAACACCTGAGGATTAAGTCAGACAGAGTACGCGTAGATGAATTGAGGAATGTTTTCCTATTAACAAATGATTCAATTAAAATGATATGAACAGATAAAATTCAGAGCAAACCCTTATTAAAGCTTCTTGCGCACCCAGACCTGGGGAAAAACAGCAAAATATCCAGGGGAGGCCATTGTACACAGCATAGGAGTGGTTGTTCCAAAGTCCACCCGGAAGTACTCCTGCTCGTCTTTGGCCCGTTTGCTGTGTGGTGCTGGGCAGGCTCCTGGTGGGGAACAGCACTAATCAAAGCACACAATGTCACCGACGAAATGCACCTCTGACTCATTAAAAAAAAAAAAGTGGAATACAATCTTGGATGCATCCCCAGATCAGCACAGGTGCCGGCATCCCTGTGACTTTGCAAGGGAACCACGCTTTTTTAAGTGTCTGGTGCTGAGGCCCACTGAGTGGGCACTGTGCCTGAAAGAGTCATGCATTTCCTTCCCATGTTCCACTGACACCCCAGTGTAGGTGAAGCATTTAAACCATCTGACTCACTGTCGTATAAGAGAAAAATCTAACCAGAACTTGTTACTAAATCCTTGTGAGAAAATGGACTGAGCGAGATCCACAGAACAAAGTTGTGGTAAAAATGACAAGGCATTTTGATTCCTGAAGCAAAGGAGTTCTGTTCTAAGAGAAAAAAAAAATCAAGTAGGTATTGAGTGGCATCTACGATCTCTAGAGTTTCTAAATAAGAACAAAATTCACCCATTGGCGTTTTGTATGTATTTACTAGGATCACTTCTCTCCACACCTTGTCTTTTTTTCTTTTCTTTCTTTCTTCCTTTTATAATTCATTCTGCAGCAGTACACAAACCAGCAAAGCAACATTCAGGACAGTTGGTTAACTGATACACCTTGAGCTTTTTGAAAACAAAGCAGCTGAACATTTCCTTTGTGTCAAATGAGAGGAAGTAGAGATTGGCTAGGGAGCTGGGTTCTATTAAGAAACCCATTTAGTCAGAATGCTTTCCTGACTGGGAGGTAAATTACCCGTTTGGGCTTTCCCCTATTGATCAGCTCAAAGTCCATTAAAATATAGATTATATCTCAGAAAACCAGCAGCAGCGATAGAAGTTAATTAAGCTAACATTTAATTAGCAAGGCAGCAGTAATGTCTAGAACCACTACCTCTACGAAAGCACCCCCGCTCCTGTCTTTGAGGTGATACCATTCACAGCTCTTACAATGTTTGTAAGAGAAACTCCCAGACGTTGCTATTGAGATTGTTGAAGGTTAGTTCTTGAACTCTATGGTTTGACTTGAGGAGAAGGAAATGGTCAAGACCTTTTCTCCCTCAGCCTGGGTTTGGTACCTGTATCATTTATGAGACTTTCAGCTGCAGGTAACTGAACATCCCAATTAAACAACAAATGTATTAGCTCATGAACTTGGGAGTCGAGCGATAGGAGGAAAATTTTCCCAGGGATTGCCTCAATCCAGTAGCTCCAAGTTCATGTCTCTGCAATTCTTCCAGCTTCTTCTCAGGTCAGTAACAAGATGGCTGCAACCACTCCAAGCCTCAGTTAACACTGAGATGTAGGGGGAGAGGAGGTCATGTGCAAGCTCTCTCAAGAGCAAGAACAGACAACCCACAAAAGGGGGCAGAATATTTGCCAATCATGTAGCTGATCAAGGTCTGGTATTCAGAATATATAAAGAACTCTGACAACTCAACAATTAGAAGACAAATAACCCCATTTAAAAATGGAAAAAGAATTTGAATAGACATTTCTCCAAAGATGTACAAATGGCCAATAAGCGCAGAAAAAGGTCAACACCATTAGTCATTAGGGGAATGCAAATTAAAATCATAATGAGATACTGCTTCACACACACTGGGAAAGTTGTATCCAAAAAGACAAACAATAGCAAACACTGGCGAAGATATGGAGAAATAGATTTTGCTGGTGGGGATGGAATATGGTCCAGTCACTTTGGAAAACCAGTCTGGCAATTCCTCAAATAGTTAAATCTAAATTGACCATCCAATCCCGCAGTTCCACTCCTAGGCATCTAGGAGTGTGTTCATTTTGTGAACACACAAAAACTTAGGCAAAAATAGCAGCATTATTCATTATAGCCAAAAAGTGGAAAAAACAAAACAAAACAAAACCATCAACTGATGAATGGATAAACCAAATGTGGTTGATATATCTGCACAATGGAATATTCCATCACCGAAAGGAATGAAGCATTGATACGCGCCACAGTGTGGATGAAACTTGCACACATTATGTTCAGCAAAAGAAGCTGGACACAAAAAGCCCAGATTATATGATTATACTTACATGAAATATTCAGAATCATCTAAAGGCACAGAGAGTAGGTTAAGGGAGGTAACTAGGTAACTAGGTTAAAGATTAGGTTAACAGTTAAAGAGAGTAGGTTAATGGTGGTAAGTAGGTTAAAGAGAGTAGGTTAATGGTTGCCAAGAGCTTCAGGGAGAGAAGAATGAGCATGAAGCTTCTCTCGGGGTGATGAAAATGTTCTGGAATTAGTGGTGATGTTTGCACAACTTTGTGAATATACTCAAACCACTGAAATGAGTATTATTGTGTGCAGATGATATCTCAACTAAAAGCAACAAAAGAGCATGAATGCTTGTTTCCCAAAGTTCTCAGAAGACCTCTGGATGGCCTGAACTGTGACACATGAACTCAGACCAGTGTCCCTGGGGATGACTTGCATCTAGTGCGAGGCCTACGGCTTTTGAGTGACTTGGATTCCTCAACCCTCCTCTGCCCCCAAGCTGGGATCAGCTCTCTGACCTCTGACCTTACGACTGCTACTCCAAGAGAAAGAGGTGTGGAGGATGTCTGGCAAACACAATTTCCGCTCTTGTGCTTCTCTCCTGACATCCCGTATCTTAGGCCTTTCTGTGTACCTGATCTTAAACTACTCTAATGTTTTATAATTGTCTTTTTTGCCGTCTCCACTATCAGATCACAAGTTCTTTGAAAGCAAATGCTTCCAAGTATCCCCAACAGCTACTGCCATCTAGCCATGGAAAGTAATCAGTAAATATTTATTGAATAAGTAACTGATGTGAAACTTGGAAACATCCCCTATTCTGGCTGATGGCCAAATTCTTCAGTATCAGTTCATTGTTTCTATGAAGTCATGCCTTCGGATACAGCCTCCTAAGCACTGAATCACTCACAGCCTTGTGTGAGTTTGTTTTATTACCTCCTCTCCGACCAAGGGAACAGAGCTAGCCCGAGCTTCCCAGAAATAGAAAAACTTGAAGGGGAGCGTGTCTACCTGATCTTTTAGTAAGGAGTCAGCTCACACGATGAAATCATGGCATATTGGGGTTTTTTTTGGTGTTTAAAATATGAAATTCCAATTAATTAAGAAATACCAAAGCTGTTGGACCACAAGCACACATATACAATGACATCCTCAGAAATAATTCGCTCCAATTTCTGAAATGAGAAAGAAGCATTTTAACATGGGGGGAAGTAAAGTCTTAAAAGTTTTTTTTTTTTAAGATTTTATTTATTGATTTGTCAGAGACAGAGAGAGAGAGAGAGATAGCACAAGCAGGGGAAGCTGCAAGCAGAGGGAGAAACAGACTCCCTACTGAATTGGGAGCCCGACACGGGGTGGAATCCCAGGACCTCCCAATCATGACCTGAGCTGAAGGCAGATGCTTAACTGACTGAGCCACCCAGGCACCCCTAACTTTTATTTGAGATGGTAAATAAGTATGGAAGAGGGGAAATGATAGAAATCATTTATGTTTTGTTTGAATCCCAGGGTCCTCTAGTAAGGAGCTTTCTTTTCTTTTCCTTTCTTTTTTTTTTTTTTTTTTTTGAGATTTTGTGCATTTATTTGAGACAGAGAGGGAGTGGAGGAAGAGGAAGAGAGACTCTGAAGCAGACTGAAGCTGAGCTCAGAGCTCGATCCTACGACCGACCGCGAGATCATGACCTGAGCCGAAACCAAGAGCCAGATGCTCAACTGCCTGAGCCATCCAGGTGTCCCTGGTAAGGAGCTTTTGATGAGATTTATAAAGACCCCTTCAGCTCTGTCTCCTTTTACTTGTGGTTTCCTCACGGAATAACTTGTTTTAGTAAATGTTTAAAGAGAGGCCACAGAGGAACCACGAAAGATGCCAGTAGCCCAAATAATCTTGAGAAAGACAAACAAAGCCAGGGATCAGTCTTCCTGATTTCAAGCCATACTACAAGACTATAGCCATCAAAGCAGTATGATACTAGCATTAAAAATGGAAACATAAGTCAATGGAACAAAATAGAGACTCCAGAAATAAACCCATGTGTATATGGTCAATTAATTTATGATGAGGGAGACAAGAATATCCAATGGGAAATTATGGTCTCTTCAATAAATGGTGTTGGGAAAACTGGACAGCAACATGCAAAGTATGAAACTAGGCCACTATCTTACACCATATACAAAAATAAACTCCTCCCTCTAAACTTCTCCCCTCTCGTGCTCTCGCTCTCTCTCTCAAATAAATAAACTAATTAATTAATAAAATCTTTAAAAAAACTTGGGATGCCTGAGTGGCTCAGTTTGTTAAGCAATTGCCTTAGGCTCAGGTCATGATCTCAGGGTCCTGGGATTGAGTCCCACATCAGGCTCCCGATTCATTGGGGAGCCCGCTTCTCCCTCTCCCTCTGCTGCTCCCCCTGGTAGTGCTCTCTCACTCGCTCTGTCAAATAAATAAGTAAAATCTTTTTTAAAAAATTAACTCAAACTGAATTAAAGACTTGAGTGTAAGACCTGAAACCATAAAACTCCCAGAAGAAAACATAGGTGGTAAACTCCTTAATACCAGTCTTACTGATTTTCTTTTTTTTTTTTTTTTAACTGGACTCCAGAAGCGAGGGCAACAAAAGAAAAAATGAGCAGCTGGGACTACATCAAAGTAAAACGCTTTATGAAGGAAACCATCAACAAAATGAAAAGATAACCTACTGAATGGGAAAAATATTTGCAAATCATATATCCAATAAGGGGTTAATATCCAGACTACAACATACAAGTCAATACAACTCAATAACAAAAGACCAAATAATCCAATTTAAAAATGAGTAGAGGATCTGGATAGGCATTTTTCTAACAAAGACATCCAGACGGCCAACAGGCACATGAGAAGATGCTCAACATCACTCATCATCCGGAAAATCACAATGATGTATCACCTCATACCTGTTGTAACGGCTATTATCAAAAAGCTAAGAAACAAGAAGCATTGGCAAAGCTATAGAGAAAAGGAAACCCTCACGCACTGTTGGTGGGAATGTAAATTGGGGCAGCTGCTATGGAAAACAGTAGGGAAGTGTCTCAAAAAATAAAAAATAGAATCACTATATAATCCAGCAATTCTATGTCTGGGTAATTTATGTCTGAAGGAAACAAAGCCATTCATTCAAAATGTATCTGTACCCCCATGTTCACTGCAGGATGATTCGTAATAACCAAGACATGGAAATAACGTAAGTGTCTGCAGGTGGACGAATGGATAAGGAAATGTGATATATATAAGAATATATAGATACTGTTCAGTCATGAGAAAAAAATAAAATTGACGACAACATGGATAGATCTTGAGGGCACTGTGGTTAAGTGAAATAAGTGAGAGAAAGGTAAATGCTATGATCTCATTTATACGTGGAATCTTAGAAAAAGAAGAAGATTCTAAGTGTTCTGTGCATTTAATCCTCACAAGAACCCTATGTGGTAAGGACTATTAATAGTCCCATTTTACAGATGAAGAAACTGAGGCATAGATTTGTGTAAGCAAATGGCGGAAATGGGATTCAAATCTGGACAGCCTGGTGCCAGAGCCTAGGCTCTCAGTTGTCATAACGATGGAAAGAAAGATGAGAAAGTGTGCAGCATCCATCCACAAAGTATATGAAGTAGCACACGCAGTATCGATTTCGACCCTGTACTTAAGCCAAATGCACCTGTCAGACAGCATGCTCCTATGTTCACAGTATCTGGAGAAAAATAAAGTGAAGCCAGAGAAGTTCCAGCAAGAGACCGCTGAAAAGCGTGGAAGGTATCACAAGCACTTCCCACTTAAATACAGGCTGACACAATTCAGATCCTTCATTTGGAAAAATGAAGGCCACTTTGAATGAACTTTATATTCATTAAGAGTTTTGAGTGTGAGCTACAAAACCAGCTCCAGTCCATCTTGAATCTGTCCCCCAGCACAGCTGTCCCATGGAACCGATGGGGAGGAACGCGTGTGCTCCACCCAGGGTGAGGGTTTGGGACTAGGGTCTGGGAAACATCACATCTCTTTCTGTTTCCCACCCCAGGAGATCTGCCAGGAGCATGTAACTCCATGCTTACATGAACCCCTGCCTGATTTAACACTCTGCTTTTTTTTTGTTTTTAAAGATTTTTTTTTTTTAATCTATTTGACAGAGAGAGAGATCACAAGTAGGCAGACAGGCAGGCAGAGAGAGAGAGGAGGAAGCAGGCTCCCCGCAGAGCAGAGAGCCCGACTCGGGACTCGATCCCAGGACCCTGAGATCATGACCTGAGCCGAAGGCAGAGGCCCAACCCACAGAGCCACCCAGGCACCCCACGCTCTGCTGTCTTAATCATATCTCCTAACCTGTATTCTGTAAGTGAAATCTGACAGACAATGGAGCAGGTGTGGAGCAGAGGAGATCGACACAATACACATGCTCGCTCAGAATTTTGTCTGTCCCCCAGTTCACATACAGTGTTGGCGGTGTCCCCTAAGTACAGAGTTTCAGTAAACCAACAATGCGTGGGAGTTCAGTGAGACTCAAAGCAGGTTACGGGTAGGACTGAGCAGGAGCACTGAGAACACTGATAGGTCATGTTTTCCTAGAACCAGAACTTGGCTTCCAACACAGATAGAAGGCAATAGCATTCTAAGAAACGTATGTGATCCAGGAATCACGGGGCCAGAGGCAAGGTGACATGGTAAGAACACAGGCAACATCCAGAAAGGCCCTTGTATGACAGTCATCAGCACCAACATTTCCAGCTCATGCTCTCTCTCTCAAATAAATAAATTAATAATCTTAAAAAATTAGATTGGGTTCAGTAATGATAGGACTAGGGGACTCATTAGGGATACAAAAGAAGGTCTCTTGCAAAACCACATGAGGGATGAA
Source organism: Martes martes (assembly GCF_963455335.1). Lineage (NCBI taxonomy): Eukaryota > Metazoa > Chordata > Mammalia > Carnivora > Mustelidae > Martes > Martes martes. Next base: position 125,933,603 of record NC_137895.1, read on the forward strand.
GAACTAGGTGGGAGGAGATGGCACAAGCTCCCTGGTTTTTTATTTCTTCTCTGGAAAGCCTCCAAACTCCACAGGGAAACAGGGCAGAGGGCCAGAGCTGACCCTTAGAAAATCCCTCCAGACCAGGGTCCCTGAGTTGGGGGCCCGGCTCTAGCAGGCTCTTGTTCTTTTAGCAACCCAGTCCAGAGTTTCTCAAAGCCAGTTTAGAAGATAGAACGAAGTAGAAAACCACTCATTTTAAAGAACGTAGATAAAAAATCCTTCTTCCAGAGGGGGCCCCCTCGGCTTTCACGTCGAGTCCCTTCTCAGCATCTCCTGCAGCCCCAGAAATCCAGTAGCCTACTGCTTCTCGGAATACAAAGCTCAGAAGTTCTGGGAGGCGGGAGAGAGAAGAGTAGACGGACAAGGAAGGGCCATTTTCCCTCGCTCAGCGGCCAGGCAACATATTTTATTCGGAATCTAATTATCCTTCACTTTCTCACTTTTTCTCTCCCCAATTAATTACTAATAAACATTTATTGAGACATTCCCATACGCAAAGTAGTACACAAGGTCCTCTGACAAAGACGATATTGAATAAAACTTGAAAAGGGGATGTCTATTCTGTTTGGGAAAGTGTTTTTACTGTGACTCCTGAGTCGTTCTTAACCCACTAATGTCAAAATGACCCACGAGGGGAAATGGTTTCAGTTAATGAACCTCTTCTCTGTAACCTTTTAAGGTGATACCAAAACCCTATGTGGGCAAGAGTGGACCTTTGCAAACCCATTTCTGTGCAAAATCGTTATTCCTCAGATCTTGTCTATATCCTATTATATGTGTGACAAAGGGTTGACTACAAATGTATCCATGACACAAACCTTCTTGATTTTACCCAGAAAGACCGCGCACTGTACTTACTAAGGTTTCTCTTTGGTGATTCATGAGAGCACTTTGGACCTGCCTTCCTCAGAGCATAGAGGGAAGGGAGACTTCCAAAGACCACTGTAGAGTGTTTCCCTTCTTGTTGCAAGAATGGACTACATGTTCCCAGAAATATCTTACCGGACTTCAATTCTCCCTAATTGTTTAGTACCTATATGAGAACACAAAAGAATTTCAGTATTGCTTTAATAATAAACACTTCAAAGGAAATCTTGTAACATGAAGATCACAAGAAAAAGAAAATCCACAGACCCTTTCTTGAACCTGATGTGAAATGAGCCCACCATGAGCACAGTGGCTGTGACTCATGCCTCAAGCCTGTTGCGCTCCAGCAGGCTCTCAAGATCCAACAAGTCATCTGGTGACTCAGAACAGAAAACAAAATGCTCTGTCCAACTTGTGTTTCTGAAGCATTTACGGGGTGGAGCCCTTGACGATCCAGCTGAATCCTTTTTTTTTTTTTTTTTTTTTGCAAGACATGCAACAAAGAATTCAATGAACAAAGCAAAACAAGTCTGTAGCATTCCAGAAGGATTCCCTAATCTAAATATAAAATATGCAAGTTACAACTAATCTGGCAGATCACACATGAACATAGGGAGGATTGTGATAGAACAAGACAGTGAAAAGGCTACTGCTGGCAAATCGAATTGAATTTGGTGCAGTTTCATCGATTATTTGCACTTGAGGACACTGGGACATAAAAATATTCTAAAACTGTGACAGTTTGGATTAATGGGATCCGTTCAATGGACAATCTGCTTAAATAAACTTCATGTACTATTAAGGTTATTACTAAAATTAGAGCCTAGGGGCTATATTCTGGCTTCTCAAAGCATTTTTATAATTATGCCCTTAACTTTTACTCAATTTTCCACTATTAGATATGATCACACAGGTAAACACAGATGTGGGGGGGTCTGAAAACTCAGGGATATAGGGATTTGTGAATCACAAGACAATGGTTATACATTTTAACTTCTATAGGACTTCTTTTTTTCCAGTTTTGTTGACATACAGCTCCGTATAAGTTTAAGATAAACCACATAATGACTTGACATACATACACTGAGAATGACTTAGGTTTTGTTTGCTTTGAATTTCCATAGCCCTTAATTTCTTAGCTTTGAAAGTTTTTGTATTTAAAGCAAATACTTCTTGAATGGCAAATATTAATCTGAGAGTAAGAGAGGCTGCAAGAAAATAAGGACCACAGGGGCGCCTGGGTGGCTCAGTGGGTTAAAGCCTCTGCCTTCGGCTCAGGTCATGATCCCAGGGTCCTGGGATTGAGCCCCGCATCGGGCTCTCTGCTCAGTGGGGAGCCTGCTTCCCTTCCTCTCTCTCTGCCTGCCTCTCTGCCTACTTGTGATCTCTGTCTGTCAAATAAATACATAAAATCTTTAAAAAAAAAAAAGAAAAGAAGGACCACAAAAAGAAGCTCACTTTTTTGGTTATTTCAAATAATATACGTGTTCTTCATCATATACTGGGGTTTGCTAACTGCACTGTTTTGAAACAATTCTACACCCTCCCCATTTTTATTTTGAAAATTAAAAAACTATAGGAAAGTTGAAAGAACAGTATAATGAACACATACTCTTTACCAATTTCACCACTTTTTAATATTTTTTCACATCTGCTTTATCTGTGTATATATCTATGCACACACACATATATATAGACACAAATATGTATCTGGAATATTCTGACTTGTTTTATTGACTAAACTCTTTGTTGTTCTGCAAAAAAAAAAAAAAAGAATTCAGCTGGTTATTCATACATACACACATATACACATATGGGGGGAAAGAGAGGGAGAATCATCCAAGAACAACTTTTACGTAATCAATCAGAATAGAATGACCAGATATAAGAATATTAACATTAATTGTATAATACCATTTAATATACAGCCTATATTTGAATTTCCTCAGTTGTTCCAAAAAATGTCTTATTAGCTGTTTTTTTGTTCTCCAGCGCCCCCCGCCCAAATCCGGGTTTCAACCAAGGTTTGTACACTCCACTTGGCTATTATTTAGTTCTTACTTGAAACAATTTCCCTGCCTTAAAAAAATATTCTACACTAATGACTTTTTCCCTAAGAATCTTGACCAATGTCCCACTTTCTGGATTTCTCTACTTCTTTCCTCACTATTGGATTTAGGCTACTCAGGTTTGGCAAATATACTTAAGTTGCTGTCAAAGCAATATTTAAAGTCAATTTTTGAATTTTATGGCTTCTCCCAAATTCTGGTGTATCAAGACTTTAAACCATTTTGATTTTAAAAATTATTTTATATAATAAATAGCTTGGTGCTACTAGCAAATACAACATGTTTCTTTGATATGTTTGTTTCTGTAAGGACAGGGGATATATTTTGTAAACTTTTATTTTAAACCTTCTTAATACCAAGCAAATGCTCACCGTGCATAGTTTCTCACCAGGCTCGCACAGTAATTACTTAATAAGCATGTTTGTACAGCTTATCAGCTGTACCTCAGTGATTCTACAAAGTTGTTGAGGGAGACATGATCAAAATAAGTAACAAGCAAAGAACTTTAGATAAAGGTATGGGATGCTTGGGTGGCTCAGTCAGTTAAGCGTCTGCCTTCGGCTCAGGGTCCTGAGATCGAGTACTGCATTGGGCTCCTTGTTTAGTAGGGACCCTGCTTCCCCCTCTGCCTGCGACTCCCCCAGCTTGTGCTGTCTCTCTCTTTCTGACAAATAAATAAATAAAATTTTTTAAAAAGAACTATAGATTGAGGTACATGTTAGCTTACGACGTTCTGAGCTTAACCACTTTTTCTTGATTATTAAAATTGCCGGCATGTGTATTGAAGGTATCTATCTTTGCAATTAAACCTATAAAATAAACACAATTCCCTATGACTTCTCCCTAATTTTCTAGAGTTATCAATGGAGCAGGCTGCAACTGGGGGTTTAAATCTTCCAATAATTAATGAGTTGGTCTACAGCAACAGAATTGGATTCTTACTTTTGTTGGTATCATCATTGCCATTCTTGAGTCACATTCACTGAATTACTACAAGGTGTAGTTTTCACCTGGATCATCAGGGTCTGATTGGGATCTTAAACACAGCTGAGGTTGGGATCTCACCATTTGCACCTTAACATGGGCTAGTCACTCACAGGAACAGAAACAATCCTAGGATCATGAGACTGAAAAGAGATTTCAAAAGGACATCGTGGACATTTCTTATCATCAGTGGGCCCAAACTCTCCTTTCTGGCAGCTGCAAATCTACCCTATTTGTAATAACCCTTTGTACCATGGCCTTCTGGGTAGAGTACTCCCTGTGCTCAAGATATTTCATATTCAACTTAAATTGTTTTCCATGGGGTAGCTTAGACATGAGAGCGGTCCTCCATCTGAAAGCTTTTCTCCAGTTTGGGCTCCAGCTCTGAAGCTGTAGACAAAAGAAGCGCCTCCTCTTTTGCTTTTCTTCACGGGTCTGGTTTCCAAAACCTTTAATCATTTTTATGGCTTTCCTTTAAACTCTCTCCAAGTTCTCAGTCTCCTTTTAGATACAAAGCCCAGAATTAAATATAGTATTTGAAAGGATATGATTAGTACCAAACTTAGAGGACAATTGCTATGCAGTCCCCTACATGCTGTGCTCTAAGATCTGTTAGTAGTTTTCAAAAACTATCAGACTTTTAAACACAGCAACAGCAACAAGGCTTCCAAGGGGCAGTCTTGAATATTATATCCTCATGTTCTGGAACCCTCTTTCACCATGGTCCTCTTTCATGGGACAAAAGGCCTCCAAGCCCACCCAGTGTTACTGGGAAAAGCTCCTCCAACTTGCAGAAACAGATCCTAGGAAGAAGTGTCAGGAGAACTCGTATTCGAGCCATCACGCGTTCATGTTGTAAGGCCTAGTTATTGCAACGTGAGAGGCCCAGAGAGCTGATGCAAATTCACATCACCGCTCACTCTAGGGCTAACCCAACCACCCACAACAGCAGCACAGCACTCGTTCCAGAGAAGCCACATCGAAGCGTTTTATGCTTGAAACGAAGATGGTAGAAATTAAAAATCACAAGGATGTCAAAACTCTGTTGATCATGGCCTGACGAAAAAGTAATTTCTTGGAAAACTGTGGCAATCCCAGGCATCTGTGAGTGTATGTTTACTGTGGGAGCTTTGACACCACTGCCTCACAGCAGGCAAAATTCCTGGTAGATAACCCAGGGCCTGCCTTGGTAATCTCTAACAAGATGTCAATTTTTCTTTCTAGGAATAAGCCAAGCTTTTATTTCTTGAATGTTTACTATGTATCAGTCCACTGAGCCCTCTGTACACATCTCCTCTTTTGAATCGTGTCACCTTTGTGAGGGACATATTATTATTGTTATACCCTATTTATAGATGAGCCCCTTGAGGCCCAAAGGCACATGGTTAGCAAACGTCATAGTGGGGGATTTCTACCCAAGTATTTCTCACCTATTATGATTACTATGTTATGCTGCCCTATAAATTTTAAATATCAGCACCCCAGTAATGTTCCAAAAGTGGAACTCATTCAAAAAAGTGAAAAGGGTAGAACTCCTTCTTTTAAAATGAAGTTCTCTCAACTTGGTTTCTGTTTAGGTCGGGATTTCAGGGTCATGAGATCAAGCCCTGGGTTGGGCTTCGTGGTCATTGGTGAATCTGCTTGAGATACTCTCCCTCTCTTTCTGCCCCTCCTCCCATCCTCCCTCTCCCTCTCTCTCTCTCTCTCCCTTTCTAAAAAAATAAATGAAATATATCTTTAAAAAAAAAAAGAAATGAAATGAAATTCTCTGAAGAGGTACAATGTTCATGTGCAAAATGAGAAGGAAGGACCACCATTTTTAGATGAGTTCCTGGCCCCAGGAGAACCCTTTAAAAACCACTGCTCTACAGCAGTCAGAATGATATAGAATGCTCTAGAATGACATGGCATGGGAGACACATCAACTGACAACATGCCTCCTTCCCTTTTCTGTAGGCTTGCATTTGGCTGCCTTTCCCTCAGTTAACTCTGGCTGTAGGAAGATGTTCTCCCTCGTGGCCTGGGGACCGAGGGATATTTGCCCACAGCTGCCCCTGCACAGACCTCCAAGCTCTTCTCCTGCCCAACTGGGGCTACATGCAGAGTGACCTTGAAATTCAATTGTGGGAACCACCATCAGCCTAAGTTTTTAAATGACTTCATGAAGACAAAAGCCCAGTCCTTCCTCCCCTCCCCTGAAAACTGGAACTCTTAACGGAGCAAGAATAAAATAAATTCTTTTAAGCCACTGTATTTGGGTTCTATCCTTTGAGACAATATGGCACACTCCAACTCACATGCATATATGCATGGTAAGATGTCAATACACATTTGACACGAATATAGCCAAGTTGTAAAACAGTATTTAGAATAGGATCCGTTTTGGTTTGCTAAAGTATTCAAATCTGGAGGAATGGGCACCAAAATAATTCACAGCGACTGACTCTGGGAGGAACTATAGGTTTTCAGTTTCTACAGCATATAAATTTACAGTGTTTAATGCTAAAAAACAATAGGTGTGTTTCATCTGTAAAAAGAAAATAAGTCATAGTGAAAAATGTTGCCTTTGGCTTCACATTATAGGAGGCAGACGTCCCCTTTTTAGCAACGCTTTTAAGAAACCTACATCAGGTACATAAATCTCTCCTCAGAACACAAATTAAAAACTTTGAAAGAAGACAGGTATACCTTAATTTATACAACTAATATATTCTTAAAATATTATCTATAAAACATACTCCTATTCATCAACCCTTATTTCCTCAGTGTCATTCAAAAAGAAATTTAAGAGATGTTTGCCAGGAAGAAAAACATCACTCAGCAAGAGAGCAAGTTCACCTATTAATGTGTCAACCTTTGAAAGGATACGCTTTAAGGAAAACAATATTTGTTAGTTAAAATATTAACATTCATATAAGCTAAGCGCCAAGGCAAATAGTCTTGTATTATTTAACATTTAGAAAAATATTTAAGACGTGAAAGGAAAGCAACCCTTGATAACTCCTTTGAATTTAGCAAAATGAAGCTCTGTTAATCCTCTCCCCCCCAGGGTCTCCCCACTGGTGTCTCATATGTCTTATGCTCTCCCTCACTCAGGTAATATATATTGGATTGCCTGAGCTGTACATTATGAAGAATTAGTGGTGCCTCTGACTTCTAAAAATGTTTTTTTCTATTGTTACTTAAAAAAGAAACCATAGATACAAAAACACACAATAGGCAAGATATCAAATTAATCAGTAGAAAAATAACATTACTTGAATGTCATCATACATATGCAATGATTTTCTTGAATTTTAATGCTATAAGTCGGATTTTCAGTGTACACATGAGGGATTTTTTTCCCCCAAAAGAAAGCAGTTAGCTAGATATGAGCAGGGAACAAGTACTTTGCAACTGATCAGAGGGTGGAGGTCAAATTCCAAACAGCTGGGAGCTGCGGGAGAGGGGTTTGTCTTTCTCTTTTTCTTGGAAGGATGTGTGGTTGGTGGGGCTTTGGAGTCTAGCGAGGTGGTATAAAATTGTATATATGAGAAAAGAGGTTTTAAGAATTATGGCTGGGATTTATATAGTGGGTAGCCTTTGATGTTTTGGAACTTAGGCAAGGTTAAAAGACTAGAATTCGTTTTAAAAGGTAATATTGGCTGTTGGAAGGATGCTTCTTTGAAAGTCTCTGGGTACTGTAAGGAGTACCTCCTACCCATAAAGAGGCCCATGGGGGGCCCTACTTGGATCTCCTGCAGGGGTAACCTCTAGGTGAAGGGATGGGACCAATGAGATGTGTCCACACCTCCTTCTTCTAGATCATGCACCAAAGTACCCAGGACCCCGGATTTTCCTGCCCAAATGACCTTAGGTTGATTTACAGGGCTTGTCCCTGATTCACTTCTGGGTCCTTCTTCCCAAGAGCAGATTGAGCCACTAGACGTGCACGCAGGGCCCTGTGGGTGAGGCAGGGCACAGAGTTCCAATCAACTGGGAGGAACCCAGCGCAAGACCTTTCACTGTGTGGGAAGAGGAGGACAAGCCTGGGCCTTGTGCAGTCAGCGTCTGGTTCATAATCCCAAGGAGTCAGAGAACCTGAAATTGAAATTTGGCCTTTCAGATCATCCTAAGGGTATATTCATGTAGGTAGGAAGATCGAACATAATGTATTTAACAAATGTTTACTTGGTTTATATTTAAATACTTCTTCGTATGGTATGTGAACCTCCATCGTACACTCAGGCCCTGAGCTCGCAAGTCACAGGGGCAGCCTCAGGTGTGACGGCAGAGAGCCATGCCTCTCCCAGGTTCATCAGGGTTACCCCTATCACAAACGCACACAAGTCAGAGCATGACTTTTCTGATCTTCATCTGCATATAAATCTGGAGTCAGACTGACCGGCCTGGTTCCAACCCCACCACCATACCCCTTACCTGCTTGACTGTGGGCAAGTTTTTGAGCCTCATCTGGAAGCTGATGGATGAAGACCATTTGGCGTCATATCTGGTCCATAAGAGATGATTAATGACAGTGATGGGGACGAGTGTCTTGAAAGTCAAAACCTTGGTCTTGGAGCCATTTCCACATTGTCATTCATATCTTGGGCCAAGACTTTAGAATGCCTGAGCTGAAAGAATATGTAGTCATTTTGTAGAACATAACAGTTAGGAGAACCTTTGGAATCAAAATAGTCCCGGGTTCTGGTCTCATCTTATCCCCTACGAGGTGTGTACCTGAGTGTCAGCCACCGAACCTCTTTGACACCCAGTGTCCTCAATTACAAGACAGCAATACTAGTAGTAACTAATTCATTGCACCATTATAAGGATTAGATGAGAAAAACACACAAAACTGTTTGTCATACAGGAAGGGGATTATCTTCAAACGTATCATACTTCAAACTTAAATTGAGTTTTATTCAGTGTAAAATTATTCTATTGAATTTCATTCATGTGACAATTTCTTTAATTTACTGGGACATTTTGAATGTCCATGGGTCTGCAGAACGAAAATCAAATCTGGCTGTAATTATTTGCTACATCCGGGACAGCTACTTTTTCTATTATTTTTTTTTTAATTGTTGTTGTGTGACTGGTTTTGTTTTTCACTGGAGAGTTATGTTAGCTTCTGCTTTGATTCCATTTATGCTGCTGACAGATGTTTATCTTTCATCCCTGGGCCTTCAAATGTAAGAGTTATCACCCGAACAAACTCATAAAATACCATGTCATTTCTGGCTCTTTTTAAAAGCCAAAGAAAATAGTGATCGTACTTGAAGTCAAAGTAAAATGTGACAGAAGATCTGAGAAAAAGAAGCGTATGTGCTCACTGAAGTGTCCAGAACAAGAGCAGTGACCTCGAGTCCACCCAAAGGGACAAACAGACACACGGAGCTTGGCTGTGCCCATAGGAATTCCGCCGCAGACACGCAGAGCCCAGGAATCTGAGCTACCCCGATCCTGGCCTGCCTGACATTTGGGTTGGGACTAGTACAGTGTGGAGAGACCAAGTGCCAGGGACTCAGATTCGCTTTTCCTTTCCTCCTCCCTCTTCCAAGGGGGATTATTTAATAGCCTGTTTACACATATAACACCGGCTTACTCTAATAATAGCCCGGGGACCTGAATCATCCCGCGTCACTGCGGTGTCATACAGAGTCCTCAGCTGTTTCCACGACTGGTGCGGTTGGCTTTCAACACTAGCTGGAAACCGCTAAGAATGTGCAGGGTAATCAGTGCTTTTAATTTTAGCTACGCATGACGTGAGGGATCTTCTCTGTATCTCCATTGACCTGTCTTTAAAATACGGAGTGTCACGGTGAAGGAGATTCAGGAGAAGACTTTGGCGTGAACCCCTTCGCAATCATATATGTAGGTACATACAAATGTATTTTATTATTTTTTTTATTTTTAAAGATTTTATTTATTTATTCGTTAGAGAGGGAGGGAGAGCAGAAACAGAGGAAGCAGCAGGCAGAGGGAGAGGGAGAGGGAGAAGCAGGCTCCCTACTGAGCAGGGAGCCTGATGGGGGACTCGATCCCAGGATCCCAGGATCATGACCCGAGCAGAAGGCAGACGCTTAACCGACTGAGCCACTCAGGCGTCCCACAAATGTATTTTGAATCTATTAATATAAATGCATCTTACTGCTATGATTACTACCCATACGATCAATTTGCTGACACAATAGAGACAATTACCTGTGTAGATTAACACTGTTAGGTGATGGGCGTCTGGGTCACCCATTGCATTCAGTATCTTGATCTGGGAGCTAGTTACCGGAGTGTATTCAGTTTGTGAAACTCCAACAAGGCAAAAACTTATGATATGTGAACTTTGCTGTATTAAATTTCAATAAACAGTTCAAAACATTTCCTGTTTCATCTCACTTTTTTGAGGAAAAAGTGAGCAATTGCAATCATGTACCATACAAACATGACAATACATATTTGAGCTGTTGCAAAGATCAAATAACGTTTGAAAATTTTATGAAGTTTGACACACCTAAATCTCTCATTTAAATGGGACTCTATTTTATCTTTTTAAAATTTCTCCCCCCATACCAAAAATAACATTGCTCATCTTGCAACAATAGAGGCATAACACACTGAATTTTAAAATAACTCCTCTCTTCGATCTAACGTCTCTTTGTTGTAAAGATCTTACAAACTAAATTGCTAAATGCTTTCTGGAGGCAGTACCTATAAAAATACAAAATGTTCACAATTTTGATCCAGCAGCTCTGCTGTAAGAATTATCCCACAGGGCGCCTGGGTGGCTCAGGTCATGATTTCAGCTCAGGTCATGATCTCAGAGCTGTGAGACAACGAGCACTGAGTCAGGCTCCGCACTCAGCGGGAAGACTGCTTGAGTTCTCTTTCTCCCTCTGCCCTTCCCCATCCTCCAGTCCCATGTGCATGTGTACTCTCTTAAAAAAAATATATATCCCAGAAATACACTAAGAAGTCTAAGGCAATTTTGATATTTAGTCTTTCATACACTTGACTTTCAGTTGACATGTATTTACTGAGATCTACTCTATAGTGGGTGCAGGGCTAGGTTTGGAGATCTGTTAGTGAACAAGACAGTTGTAGTCTAATTTTAATGGCAGACTCTCACAAAGTTTCTATGCCAGAAGAGAGCATAGATATGAAACAAGTCACAGAATTCATGATTTTTTAAAAGATTTTATCTATCTATTTGAGAACAAGAGTAAGAGTGAGAATGAGCAGGGGGAGAGACAGAGGCAGAGGGAGAAGCAGACGCCCCACTGAGCAGGAATCCTTGGGTGGGGCTCGATCCCAGGACCCTGGGATCATGACCTGAGCCACAGGTAGATGCTTAACTGACTAAACTACCCAGGCACCCTTAGAATTCATGATTTTGTTACACATTTAATTTACAAGAAAAAAGATGACAAATTATTCAAATTATATGTAACAAATATTGTAATTAAAGGATGTGGACCAGCCTGGAGAAGTGAAATAGAAAAAAAATTGAAACCACATAAAGGGGTTGCATGAGGGGTTAAGAGTTCATGGATAGGTTAACACATTATAGTAAATAGAATCACATATAATTGTCACAAAGAATTAGGCAGCTGTACATTTGTCCAAGATAAATTATAACTTATTTATAAGTTGAAAAAACAAGCTGCAAAATAGTATTGCTGTAGTATTATCCTAGTTTCATAAATGAAAATAATTATAATAGGCAGTTATATATACAAAATGCATAGGGAGGCATAAAATATGAGTGTGTGGTGTGCATGTGTGTATGGCTGCCTATTCACCATAGTCTCTTCTTACCCTCTTCCTGGGCATCTCAGTAGACATTTCGCAGATCTCCTTGCGTTTAGATGTGGTCAAATGACTAAATTCTCAAAATAGAATATGGCTTAGGGGAGTGTGTAGGTCTAGGCTCTTGGAGAGTAGACATACTTCCACTTTGTCTTCTTCCCCATCAACTGGAACTCGATTCCAAGGGGACTTATCTCTTACGGTCCAGATAACGATGACGTTGCGGGGATGGCAGAGCCAGGACTAGGAATCCAGGTCCTTGAGTGACCATATGGAGCAGAATTCCACTAACAGCTTGGAATTCTTACCTTAACATTAAACAACAACAACAACGACAACACTTATTTTCTCCAGCAGTTTTAAGTTTACAGAAAATTGAGCAGAAAGTACAGAGATTGCCCATAAGCCCTCCTCTCCCCCCAGTTTCCTCTATTAGGTCTGTGTGTCACAGTGGGTGATTATCATTCACTGAAGTCCGTAGGATATATTCGGGTTGACTCTTTATATTAGAGATCCTATGAGTTTTGACAAATGTATAATGCCATATGATAACCATTACAGTATCCTATGAAATAGCTTCATTTCCCTAAAAATGCCCTGCGTTCTACTCTTCATCCCTCTCCCTGCCCCACCCCAAGTCCCGGCAACCACTGATCTTTTTCTGTCTCCAGAGTTTTGCCTTTTCCAAAATGTCATATATTTGGAATCATGAAGTTTATAGTTTTTTCTCACGTTGGCATTTTTAGAGGAAAGAAAAGCCTCAGTGCTTTTAAAGTCACTTAGTTCTTTGTAATTATAGCAGCCGAATTTTTATCCTAATAAAGTTAGTGCAGGCAGAGAACAAGTTTGGAGGACTATAACCTACAAGAATAGAGACTTTGTCCCTGGGTGGGGTTAAAGCATTTTAGGATATTTATTTCTACTGACAAAGAGTCTCTCCTTGACCTAACTGTAATCTGGTGTCTCTAAACCCTTTGCTTGACTAAGCCTGATTTGGGGCTTCTCTCTCTCTCCTTGCACAATCCAGTTTCAGCAAGAGCCCCTGCTAAGTTAGTTCAAAGAAACCCCCTCACCCTTGGCATCAGATCAAATTCTTCATCTGCCGTGCCCCCCATTTTATCATTGTGGCTTGCCACCAGCAGAAATTCTAGGGACACCTGGGTAGCTCAGTGGGTTGAACCTCTGCCTTCAGCTCAGGTCATGGTCTCAGGGTCCTGGGATCCAGCCCTGCACTGGGCTCTCTGCTGAGCAGGGAGCCTGCTTCCCCCTCTCTCTGTCTACTTGTGATCTCTCTCTCTCTGTCAAATAAATAAATTAAAAAAAAAGAAATTCTATTGGGTCTGGTAAGAATCCTTTTTACCTTTGAGATTTCCTCTTTTCCATCCGCTGACCTTCCATCCGCTCCTCGCATATAATGCCCCACTCATCCTTGTTACCGTAGAGTCTCCCCTGCTACCAAGCTCCATTGTAGTGGCCTCCCCTTGAAAAAAGTCTGCCTTACCATCTTTAGCAAGTATCACAAATCATTTTTTCTTTAATACTATGATGTTTGAATCTTTAATGGTGACCTATAATTTTGTGACTGGGTAAGTCATATATACATAAGTAGTTTTTATTTATTTATTTATTTTTAAAGGTTTTATATATTTGAGACATAGAGAATGTGTGTGCATGAATAGGGAGAGCAGGATGGAGAAGAGGGAGGGGGATGTGGATGGGGGGAGAGGGAGTAGGGAGGGGAAGAGGAAGAAGAAGGGGGAGGGAGGAATCAGACTCCCCACTGAACAGGGAGCCTGAGGTAGGGCTCGATTCCAGGACCCTGGGATCATGACCTGAACCAAAGGGGCTTAACCAACTGAGCCACCCAGCTACCCCCATAGGTAGGTTTGTAATCGTCTCCTTAAACTAAATTCAGAGGGATCGAAAAGAATCACAGTATCGATATGAGTTTAATATATAGTGCTATTATATATTACTACAACTGATCAGCTGTATATACATGATTGACAGGACATATACACCCGAGGTCAAACCATGCAACTATGACTCTGCCCACGTGTGTAGGTCATGGTGCAGGAAACAGATACATGATATAAAAAATGTAAATGATATAAAGATACAAGGCTGCTTTTAGGGAAACTGAACATTCAGATTAAGAGATTAAAGTAAAAGCTAGAGGGACACCTGGGTGCCTTAGTCGGTTAAGCATCTGCCTTCGGCTCAGATCATGATCTCAGGGTCCTGGGATCGAGCCCTGCATCAGGTTCTCTGCTCAGTGGGGAGCTTGCTTCTCCCTGTGCCTACCGCTCCACCTGCTTGTGTGCACGCTCTCTCTTTCTCTGACAAATAAATTTTAAAAATCTTTAAAAAATATATATAAGCTGGAGTGCCTGACAGGTAAACCTTCACTGGCCGGAGACAAATTATCTTGACTGGGGGTAGACCAGAGACACAATCCTAGAGTCATGTGTTTAGATGGAGAAGTGGAGAGTGATTTACTCTGGAACCCAAGCCCGACTGATCTCAAGGGTGAGATTTCGTGGCAAGAACCAATTACCTTTAGGCAATGGATGTTAAATCATTTCAAGACAGTGCAGGAAATATAAATATTTTGCAGATACTTTGTAGCTCAAGATTCTCTTACTTTATCTTAGAGGGCTTACAGCTGACTGACGGGCCCACTGAGGGCATGTGAAAGGGAAAGATGCCTTTTTGGTTTGTTCCTGATATTTGCTCATGTTCGTTGCTTGCTTCAGACGGGTCCAGCACAGAGCTCAATCAGCTTCATGTGTATTGTCTCATAAAATCCACACAATATATGAGGTAGGTGCTAATATTAAACTCCTGTCTGTCCACCCGACTCCCCTATGAGGTGATTACTATTATAAGATCCATTTCACAAACGAAGAACCTCTCAAGGACATGGACGAAGCGAGTAAGGTGGCTGAGCCAGGGTTTAAACTGGGCGTGTTTACATTCCCAACTTGAACTCTTCACCGTGCTTCATTATCTATAAAGAAACAGGACGGAAAGGTCTTGAGAGCGAGTCCTCAAGAAGGAAAGCCCCACTTATAGACCAACCTGTTCCCTGTCCAGCTAGGCCAGGTGAGTCCCACAGCTCTTGGTCACGTGCTGGGGAGCACAGCCAGGGTCTGGAACCTGTGTTCCCAGACTCAAGGCCAATCGTTGGCCACTCGTCCGGATACTTGCAGACATTTGTGTGGTGGCGGTGGAAGGGCTATCTGCCAATAGGAGAACGAGTAGAGGCTTCCGTTGTTGGGAAAAGACACTCAGCTTCTCTCTAGATCATCATCATTTCCTTATCTCCTACGCTGCTCTCGCATATGTTTAACTTTGTGGTGCTCCGAGCAAGAGAATTCCACGTGTAAAGTTATTACTGAGATAGACCCATCATTTTAAGCATCATTTAAACATTTCTGAAATGTATAATCTGGATATAAAATGCCTAAGGGCAAGTTGTTGCCATAGCGCTCAAACAGCATTCACGAGGCACAAATCTATTCTTAATATCGTTCCTCTAATAAAAACAGAAAGCTGAGAGAGCAGTGACTTTAAGTTGGGTGAGGGGATTGGGGGAATAAAACATACTTTGTTGTGTTTTTTTACCATTTTCGAAGCCATTCTTTTTTTTTTTTTTTAAGATTTTATTTATTTATTTGACAGAGAGAGAGAGAAATCGCAAGGAGGCAGAGAGAGAGGGGGAAGCAGGCTCCCCGCTGAGCAGAGAGCCCGACCCGGGGCTCGATCCCAGGACCCTGAGACCAGGGCCTGAGCTGAAGGCAGAGGCTTAACCCACTGAGCCACCCAGGCGCCCCTTGAAGCCATTCTTTTAACTGCTGCAGCCAACAGGATAGCTGTCATCATAGGTTACCATTCTACTGGTATTTACCTCTGTTTCTTAGGCCTGTGTTCCTGTCAGCTGTAGAGAGAGGACCCTCAAAACTCCTTATTGATCAGTTAGAGCAGTTCCTCAGTCACTACACATGCATGAATGCTCTTGTCAGGGGCAGGGACACCTGGCTGAGGTACGAGGACTTTAAAATTACTTAGCACAGACCCTCCAACACAAACACTTTCCATCTCCCACCCCCCACCCCCTCCCCCACAGCACTTCTTTCTACATGAGATGAAGAGCTACCATATGATACCAACAACCCCATGCCTTTTTAGAAGCCCTTCCCAGGATTCCTGATGGTGCCGTTCTGGGGACGATAATGGCAATCTCTGATCACTCCCCAGTGAACAGAGATCTCTCCCCTGCTCTTTGCTGCCGCAGTCCCTCACTCATTTACTTTGGGGAGAAAAAAGGAGCAGTTCTCCTGGCCTCCACAGCTAGGTCGTGTTATTCTGCTCGGAGACATAAACAGTGTCACAGAATATCAGATTCAGACAAGGTTACTCTGAGACGAGGGTGAGAGGAGACAAGGCAAGGCCACTCTGTCATTTTGGCTAAGCACAGACAAAACCAGGCCACTGTAAGTAAAATGCCCCAAATACCAAACTTTCCCTTCTCTTACTAAATGAGTGTCTGCTGCTTCTGTACCCAATCATTGCCCCCCCCCCTCAACACACACACATTCTCTGACAGCATTTGATGTGGGACAAACCCTACATCCTAAGGCCTTCCCCCAAATCACCCAACCTGGTTCTTTGGACTCAGTTCTACACCCTGTCATGGAGACACCACCCAAGACCACACGGTGTGTTCTCCACACGACAGTGAGTAATAAACCAACTTGTTCAACCCTAAGTGTGTTCTCGATGGTCTTTGGCTGGATTGAATTGAACCCCCATAGCATGGACTAAATGTTTCAATTATTTTATGTTTCCTTTTTTCCCTTTCTCCCCAAATAGAAGATAGATTTCCAGAAGACAGAGACCAAGCCTATCGTGTCCTCCATTATATTCAAAATACCTGGTCTTTATTTGGACTATAGTTCAATAGTTGCTGAATAAATGAATGACTATGGGGGAATCTGGGATAGAGTCAAATTCCTTGGATTCTTCACAGCTCTCCTGTATCGCAAGGAAGCCAACATGGACCACTCAGCCTCTTGTTAGGAACTACTAACACACACTGGAAAATGCACATGAAAGCACTTTGTAAACTGTACTGACTCTTGTAACATTCATCTTAATGGTAATAAAGATTTTCCTCCAGAGTTTGGATTTCAATGGATCCCAACAACTGTTGTGAAGATGTTAGCTTATGCCTCCCTCCTACAGTCCATTTTTTTCTGACATTTCATTGGTTTTCTCTCTGATTACAAAAGGAACAGTTTATTTTGGTATTTGGAACTTGGTATTTGAAACACTGAAGAATACAGACAAACATAAAGGAGAAAATAAAGCCATGTCCTGTTCTTAAAGCAGGCTGCTTTCCCCCAGACGCAAGTTGATGTCACCTCGTGATTTGCAGACTGAGACTCAATGCTTAAATATTTAGAGCTTGAAAGAGTAATGTAAATGATGTTGTGTTTAGTGGTAAAGAAAGGAACTTTGAAGGTATTCGTGACAGGACTCAGGAAGGCCAGAACCCTGCTCTGCCGAAGAGCCAATCACCTTTTCTGCCTCTTAGGCCTGTGAATCCCACCTTGAAAAATGGCCCCAGGAAACAAGGTTTCTCTTTATTACTTGTGCCTGAGCTCTGGAGAGCCTGGGTGAAGGGTGGTTTGAATTTGCTATGAGGATAGAGCAGTGGGATAGAGAGAGAGGCAGAGGGGTGGAGGGGACAGGATGGAGGTGGAGGGGTAGAGGGGGATGTGGTGGTGGTGGGGGGGTGCTTCCTATCTCTCTGACTCCAGTCCAACTCTTGAACTCCTACCACTATGTGGATGACTTTATAATTCAAGGCCTCATAGCCAGGACCAGCAAGCTCAGAAATACATACATAGTTCCACCCCAGGATTTTTACCATCACCACCAAAAATACCTTTTCCACCCTTGGTTATTCCTCTTATCATCCTTTCCAATAGTCTGCAGTCTTTTGAATGAATTCATCTCACCCAGTGCCTATACTGGGGGAGCACTGGTTTCAATAGCGTTATCTCCTTTTTTTTTTCCTTGCAAAATTGAGCCACGTATTTATCAGATAAAAATCATCACAAATTTTAAAACATGAAGATCGCACAGATCAGTGCTGTGGTTCTGATGCTAATAAACAGAAATGGTAGTTGATACTAACAAACAAGAAAGTAAGTAACATCCAGACACTTCAGCGCTCTTCATAGTTATTATTGCTCACTAAAATTTAGCAGTCGCTCTGTATTTATGCATGACATTAATTATGTGTTAGATTGATAAAATTGGGGTTGTTAAAAAAAACCTAGCATGTTGAAACACTGGTAGCCATCTGTTCCATTTAATAAATCCCCGGAATCTCTATGATGTCATTAGCAGCCAATCAGAGCTTCCGTTGGTATGTAGTCACCTCACTAGATAACTGTTTACTTCCTGCCATGTGCCAGGCATGTTCTGAGCACTGTCCCAAGAAAAATGAATGAAACAGGCCCTTTCTAAAGAGCTTCCACATGAATTACTGTTGATATATTCCAATTTTTAAAAAAATAGAGACATTGATATTTAATTATCTTGTGTATCTTTACAGAATTACAATTTTTCTCAGCTTTTAAGAATACTAAAAGTAGCTCTAACTCCTTATTATTATATTCCTGGACTCCTGGTGGAAACCACCGGTTATGTCACAAATTTCAGCAAATACCACTAATGTCCCCAGAGATCAGAATCTCTCTTCTCAGTTTTATTATGTCTTGCCTGTGGTTTTAAAAATGTCTGAAATATGGAAGGCTTTTAGTAATCAGTTCTAAAATGAGGAAAAACATGACAAACTAGTTTGAAGTTGGGAAGCACATCTGAATTAAGTAGCATCATGTGTAAATGGAGTGAGGCAATGCCTTGTAGCATCAGCCTTGATCCCCAGATGCTGAAGTCCTTTCAGTTTCTTTTCGCATGCAAAACTCCAGTTATCACTGGAATTAACTTAAAGTCACTCTTTAAATGAAGATACTATCTAAGAGCTACGTATTAAGAGCCTGTTCTCTATTCCTGACAGATGTCATTCCTCTGTCTATTTGGCTTTCTCCCAGCAATGAGTGATGGATCTGAGTCAAGTAGATAAACACGTTTACAGAGCAACACATTCTCCTTTCTGATGCACAAGATTTCAGATGGATCCCAGAAATTTCACTCAAAAAAAGGGCCAAAAGACCCTCAGAATGAACACTAACTGAATTCAGCTTCATTGCAAAGATCTGTTTGTGAGACTGCAATGAATTTCCTTTCTTCCCATTAAAGACTATAACCTGAAAAAGCAATATGGCACAGCAATGAAGAACGTTTGCACTGGAGTGGGACTGTCTTGGGTTCAAGGCTCTGCCCTGTCACTTCCTGTGTCTTCTGTACCTTAATTTCATCATCTATAAAGTGGCCATAATAATAGTACCTATCTCGTGCAGGGGCTGTAAGTTTGAACTGAGCTTATACAGGTTAACATTCTTGAACAGTTCTTAGAATATACAAAGGACCTTAGTCATTATCATGTGGTTTTATCAAAAAGTATTCTGTTAAGCAGATATTTCCTGAGGTAGAGATAACCAGGTAATTTCTCAAGGAGTGGTTTCAGAAGAAATAGGCTCCCCCCCTAAAATTTAACTCTGTTTTTTAATAAAAATCACTTGATCTTTGTCTATTATTGAGTAAGGAGAGGTTCAACCGAGAGTGCCTTTCTTTTTAAAGGGTTTTCCAGTAATGTAAAAATTGCTATGTGGTTGAACTTTGCTTCCTGAGTCTAGTATTTTTTCCAAGTATCAAAAAATGATTGATAGAATTTATTGGTGTACTAAGAACTTTCTGCCTATGTCCTCATTCCCAGACCCAGAAGGAATCCATTAAACTAATCAATATATGCTTATGGTTGCCAAGCTGCAAAGAAATCCAATATCCCTAAGGTTGTAGTGAAGAGGCCACAGTTTTAACAATGTTCCATGACTCATCTTTTATCATTCTGAGTCATTTGTAACCGACTAAACTCTTCCCAAAGTTAATCCTGTTCTAAGAAAACGTCCAAGTAAATGATACAGTACGGTATTTTTGAGGCTCTGACCTCACTTTAAGAGCCAGAGAACAAGGGGAAATTCCTCTCTTGGGAAAAAAAAAAAAAAACAAGAAGAAGAAAAGAAAAAAACAGTCAAAAACAAGCCCTTTGGAAAAAAGGGCCACCACCATTTTGAGATTGTTTTCCTATTCCTGTGATCTTTTGTTTGCTCTGCTTAGCTTTGGAGGAGCGTTAATGCCTGAAATAGATTCAGATTAAAAAAAAAAAAAAAAGATTGTGCAATCCCAAAATGTCTAACCGGAAGCTATTTTAATGAATGACAAATCCTTACATTAGGGAGATTTACAGAGCGACAGCGGAAATTTTGCAGCACAAGCAAATTCAGTGCAGCGTAGGTTAGAAAGTCTCCTGGAACGGTGAGAGGGACTTGACTATTCTTGCAGGATTACTCAAATATCTCTCTGGAGATTGCTTCATTTAGACTCTATTTAGAACAGTAATCCCCGACACCAGAAAGAGGAAGAGGCAGCGTGCCAACTGAGTTATTTGGTTTTTATGCAAAAAATAGCAAGTGTTCAACTTAGTTCCCTAGGTACAAGGAACATACATCCTACCCAAGAAAGATAACCAGTGAAAGGAAAAAGCCACACTTTGAGGAAGGAGATAAGAGGATGAAAACCCAGTGTGGATAATATGCCTTGCAATTGATTCTTTTTTAGAAGCTTGATGGAGATATAATTCATGTATGAGGGAGCACACCCATTTAAAGCCTATGTTTCATGTTTTTAAATATATTTGCCGAGTTGTGCAACCATTAACACACACTAATTTTAGAACATTTGCACCGTCCTCCAAAGAAATCTTGTATCTGTTAACAATCACTCCTCACTTTTCCTCCTTACTCCCCCACCTCTCAGCCCTAGGCGACCGCAAATCTACTTTCTGTCTCTATAGATGTGCCTATGCTGAACATTTCATATCAACGGGATTCCACAAATGTGGTCATCTGTGACCGACTTCTTTCGCTTAGTTTAAGGGTTTTGATGTTCATCCATGTCATAACACGTAACAGTATTTAATTTTTGTTTATTGCTGACACACCGTTGTGCTGGTGTGCTATGTTTTCTTTATCCATTCATGGCTGATTTTGTTTGTTGCCACTTTTAGGCTGTTAGGAATAATGTTGCCCTGAGCATTCATTTCCAAGTTTCCCTGCGGACATATGTTTTCAATTCTCTTGCAGAGATCCCTAAGACTAGAATTGCAGGGTCCTATGGTAACTATATTGAACCTTTTGAGGAACTGCCAAATTAATTTCCAGAGTGGCTTTACCACTGTATATTGTCACCTGTGAATTGTGAGGGTTTTAATTTCTCCACATACTTGCTAACATTTGTTATTGTCTTTTCCCTGTTTTATTGAGATATGATTCACGTACAGTACAATTCACCTATTCCAAGAGTATGATTCAACGGTTTTTAGCATATTCACACTTGTCAACCATCAGCACAACCAATTTTATTTTCTTATTTTATTTTTTTAAAGATTTTATTTATTTGATAGAGAGAGAGATCACAAGTAGGCAGAGAGGCAGGCAGAGAGAGGGAAGCAGGCTCCCCACTGAGCAGAGAGTCCAACACGGGGCTCGGACCCAGGGCCGATCTGAGCCGAAGGCAGAGACAACCCACTGAGCCACCCAGGCACCCCAGCACAACCAATGTTAGAACATCTCATCACCCCAAAAGAAACCCCCAGCCAGTAGCTGTAACTCTCCATTTCCCCCACCCCCACCCCTTCAGTCATTCACTTACTTCCTGTATCTATATATTTGTGTTCATTTCCTTTAAAAACAGTCCAGGAAGAAGTTTTAATTAATTGTGGCTTTCCATTTACATTTCTGTATAGACTAATGGTGTCAAACATCTTTTCATGCACCTATTAGCCACCCCTGTATTCCTTTTGGAGAAATGTTTATTAAAACACTTTGCCTATTTTTAAAATCGGATTGGCTTATCATTGTTGAGTTGTAAGAATTCTTATACATTCTGGGTCAATCTCTTATCACGTATGTGATTTGCAAGTATTTTCTCCCATCCCACGGTTGCCTTTTTACTTAGAAATTCATTTCTTTAGACCACTCCTTATTCCCGGAAACTCCACATCTTCCATCCAGCTTGAGGCTGCTTCTACAGATCTGAGTCCCCTCTCCTTCCTCCAACTTGGTTGAGCACCGTGACCTGCAATCTCTTTCCATTTCTTGCCTATGCAATCTAAAAATCCATTCCCACTTCTCTATACCTCTTTTTGCCTACAAACAAGTAGTTCTGGTAAATGTGGTAAAGCTTTGGCTTCCATCAGAGAATGTGACCACAGATTGAGGTCGTCTAAAAGCAGTGACAGTCATCTAAAAGCAACGACACTCCTTTAGTTGTAACAAGGAATTTATTTAATTTGCTGCTTGGGAAAGAGTTCTAGACGTTTGGTTCAATTTTTTTTCCCTTCAGAAGGTTGAAGGCCCTCTCTCCTTTTTGGACTTTAGTTTTGAAGTAAGTCCTTATCTGAGTGCTTGTAACATTGTTTTCATCAAGAGTACAGAATGGTTTTTACCACTCAAGAATAGAAATACAACCAGGTATGTATGGTGTATATAAGTTCATTCGAAGAAGATTCCTAATTACATATGATATAATTATACTAGTTATTTGTACTTACTTTAAGGTTTAAGATTCATCTGCCCCTTTTCATTCCATAGGTACATAGGAATATTTGTCTCTATCTTGTGACAAGATAGATTTGATTACAGGTTGCTTGGATTTAAAAAAAAACATATAAGGAAGTTAGTTAAGGACACTATAATCAAGAGATTGAGGAAAGAGGTAAATTAAATATAGATTATATTTTTAAAATATAATTCAGTTTATTCTGGGCACTTCATTAATTTCAAAAATATTTATTAAAGATGTGTTTAATGAGAAAAGATGTAAAATGTATACAAGAAGCCTATTAGCTTACTACTAAAAATTAGTAATTTATAATACATAGTATTTTTATTTTTTATTTTTAAAAAGATTTTATTTATTTGACAGAGAGAGACACAGCAAGAGAGGGAACACAAGCAGGGGGAAGAGGAGAGGGAGAAGCAGGCTTCCCACCAAGCAGGGGGCCTAATGCAGGGCTCGATCCCAGGATCCTAGGATCATGACCTGAGTCGAAGGCAGATGCTTAACAACTGAGCCACCCAGGCACCCCAACACAAAGTTTTTTAAATCTCCTGTGCTGCATAGTTCAATTCAATTGAGTAAATATTCTTACCCATTTTATAGGCTATGATATGAAAACATACGTTGCTGTCTAAAACATAGAAGGCATACTTATATATTTACATGTAGTAATTCAATAAAAATAGAGATTTCTGTTTTGTTTTCAGTCTTTTTAGTTATTTGTGAACTTCCTCAAAGTGGAAGGGTTTTTGAGAGAAGCACATATTCCTCTTTAAACATTGATTTCTTCAGCAATTACGGTATTAACCTGCAGCCTGCATAGAGACACAACAGGGAAAATGGACCGATCTTTTCCTGATGTTCACAAAGCCTGTGATCTAGGAAATGGGCGAGTAACCACACGGTACCCCAGCATGATGAGGCCCAGGCTACTATGAAAATATCGACAAGACATCCAACCCGGACTTGCAAGGAAGAGGCATCATCTAAATTGAGACCCTATGGATGAATAAGAATTACCCAGGCAAAGCGTTCGAGCAAAGGAAGCAGTACATGCCGAAGCCTACTGATTAGAAAGACATGGTCTAGTTAGGGGACTTAATGAAGTTTCCTATGATTAGAAGGTAAAGGGGAAACAGAGCATGAGTTTTGAGAGATGAGGGATGAAAAGAAAGCCAAGAAGAGCCTGACCACCAAGTCCCCTAATCTGTGCTGAGAAAAGCAATGGGGAGACACACAGAATCTTAAGCAGGGGAGGATAACAGGACAAGATCTGCGGTTTGGAGATATCATCATGATCGTCATCATCATTACTAATATTTTTTGCATTGATCACATGTCAGACACGATGCTAAATGTTTTATATCTCAAATACTTTCTAATACATTTGTCAAGTACAGTTACTGTAGCTGACAATAAAAGCTATAAACATTCTGCTATAATTGTCAGAAAGTGGAAAGGAGAAATAATTCACCTTAAACAGGGCTTAACTATGATTACCAGTGCAAGTGAGGCTTTATGTGATGTGTGGACCTCAGCTTTAGAGAACGTCATTTGACAAGTGTACACAAACAGGATACTTTTCGTTTTGAGAATTATTTGGGAAAAGTGGTTAAACTACAGAGTAGTTTTGAATATGTTTGGATTATGTTTAATTTACATCCCCCATAGTTCTCTTTCGTGTTAGCTTAATGATTCTGTGTGTGCATGTGTGTATGCCTAGTAAGGTAAGTGCAGAATTGGTGGGAAGGCCTTGGAAGAATGTTACAAATGTACACCTTGAATTATGGAAATAGACATAAAGTCTTTGAGAAGACATGAAACTATCAGAATAGTATCTTTATACTGATAGGTTTCTTAAAGGCATTGGTTAAAACAAAAAGCTTAAAAAATTATCATAGTTATTTTGCAACCCATAGGCTGGACATGCCTCCAGAAGTGCCATTAAAAACACTTAGTAACCAATAGAATAGAAGCACTCATTAATCTGAAAGGACTCAGGCCACAGAACTGGAGGCTCCCTGTTGGTTTCTGGGTGCTGGGATATCTAGGGGTGCTGAAGGAGGGACCATAGATGCTAGAACAGCTGGGAAACCTCTGAGGTGGTAGGGCATTGGCTGTTTACCAAGGAATATGGAACTATTTCAACATTTTATTAGCAACCAGTATGCTTAGACCAGTAGATATTGGCTTAATATTAGCTGTACATGTTCTTATTTTTAGGATGGATAGGAAGAGCTATATAAAGATGGCAAGATGATGGCAAGATGGTAGGCATCTGTATAAGCTACAGAAAAATGTGCTCAAAGAACACTGCATTTGAAAACAATCAGTAAATTTAACATCCTTCAAATAGACTTCTGTTCCAAAGAAAAATGAGTCAGAACCCCAAAACAGAACATAAGCAGAGCCCAAATTTTGAAAAGTGTAACATTCATCATAATGGAGATAGAGTGTGCTCAACATTGAAGGAAACATAGTTTTGGTTCTTCACTAAATAAGGGCATAAAAGTGTCCAAATGAACTCTCCCATTTTCAAATATTTATTGAGCTCTTAGAATACACAGGAGCATTGAGAGCAAAAGTAACACTTTCCTGGGGCACCTGGCTGGCTCAGTCAGTAGAGTATGCAACTCCTGATCTCAAGGTCATGAGTTCGAGCCCCACGTTGGGTGTCGAGATTACTTAAAAAAAGAAGTAACATTCTCCTTGACAAGGACACCTTCCCGGTTCAAGTGTGATAGAGAAGAAGCTTGAAAGCAAAAATATTTTGGATCTGCCACTTGAGGCCAGGTGATCTTGGACAAGTTCAAGTGTTGGTTAGAAATATGGGTTTAATTGCTTTCCTAGAGATCAAGATAACAGTGGCTGACATAAAATAAATTACTTTATTTCTCTCACATTTAAAAGTCCAAGACGGCAGGCAGTCCAAGCTGATAGGCAGCTTCACGCGGTCATCTAAGAACTTGGGTTTTGCCATGCCGTAATAAGGTTGTGGTCTTATCTGCATTGTGGATGCTGACTCAGCTCCACATCTATGTTCCCACCTGCTGGGAATGGGGGAAATATAGGTCAGTGGAAGGCACTCTTTCAAAAGGCATGACCTATAAGTTACATACATCTATTCTAGTCACATTCCGTTGATAATTATTGAATCACTTAGTCTATTACCTGTTACCTATTACCAGCTATTACCTAGCTGCAAGGGAGGTTGAGAATTATAGTCTCTAGCTGGCCAGCTGTGTACCTAGCTGAAACCATGGAGGTTCTAATACTAAAAGGAAGAAGGAAAAGATGGATATTGGGAAACAATTAGTAGACCCTGACCCCTTTAACTACTTTGATCCTTAGCTCCACTTTTGTGAAATGCAGGGAGTTGTATTAAACAATCAGTGTGTAGAAACCCCCTAGCCTGGTGCCCAGCACAGGTTGGGATGCTCAACAGTAATTAGTTCCTTCCCTTCTGGTCTTCATGCAATGGTGGCCTGGTAGTGTTCATGGGATTCATGCTTACAGAGCGCCCAGCTAACTAACAATGCAGACCTGGTGTGAGCACAGTCATGTGGTCCCAGTCCTGTTACTGCTCCTCATTCTCTGCCACATCCAGGGAGACATGCTCACGAGGTCTACTAAGGCACGAGGTTGACTGGTTTACCACTTTTATTAGTTCACAGGCTTTACGATTAAGTAATTTCTCCCTTGAGCCCCAGGATCCCTTTGTATTTTGATGAAATGAGTTTAATGACCTAAAGGAAGCTTCTCTAGGAAACCTGAAGGATCCCTTTGGGATCTAAGCTCTGAGGAAGAGCCTGGTACAAATCCTACATTGCCAGGCATTCAGCTCTTTCTCCCCCATGTTCTACATTCCTAAATATATCCCTAGGATCTAGGCTCCCCTGAGGACCAAGCTTTCTCTTCTATCCAGGTCCTAGGTTCCAGAGACCCTTTCTTTCTTTCTTTCTTTCTTTCTTTTTAAGATTTTATTTATTTATCTGATAGAGAGAAATCACAAGTAGGCAGAGAGGCAGGCAGAGAGAGAGAGAGGAGGAAGCAGGCTCCCTGCCAAGCAGAGAGCCCGATGCGGGGCTTGATCCCAGGACCCTGAGATCATGACCTGAGCCGAAGGCAGAGGCTTAACCCACTGAGCCACCCAGGCGTCCCTGGAGACCCTTTCTATAAAGAAAAGTTCTCCATTCTTTCATCTCTTATTACCTAAAGGGGAAGCACGGCTCTTTTCCTGATCTTATTTCCCTAATTTCTGTAATACGCTGTGTCCAAGATGGCCCGCAGCAGTCCTCACCTCACAGAGTTCACTTTCCTGCACAGTCTGTTTTCACACTGAGTCAGACCTGATCTGTGTGAGTCACAGATTACGGTGGAGATAATGGCGAGTGACATCAAGACTAGGTCATCAAAGGCATGGAAGCTTCTGCTTTGCCCCTTTTTTGAGCAAAAGGGAGGCATGAGCCACCATGCCATAAAGACATGAGAAGCCTTTTGGGAAAAGCCCACGTGCTAACAGCCAGCAACAATCAGCCACTCATGCGAGTGAGCCAGCTTGGAAACAGATCCTCCAGTCCCAGGCAAGTTCTTGAACTTGCCTCCCCCACCATTTGCATCTGATTTTATAAACTACTAAGCCAAACTATTACTGCATTTATGTTCTATCTACACTATAAGAGATAATAAATGTGGGCTGATGCTTTAAACTACTATGTTTTGAGCTCATTTATCACATAGAAAAAGATAACTAATATACTACTGATCTTTATATTTGGGGGGATAGTCACGCATCTCTTCCCTCAAATCTTCCACTGTATTTGTTGTGCATTTTCCCGGGTGAATCATTATGATTCTTTAGTCCAGATGAGTTGGGTGCAAAGTAGTTCTGTACTGACAGATGATACAGATGCAATTGCAATCAGCTGTTAATAATATTAAGTTTCTTTAGGAATTACTTCTTTTTTAATATATAAACTAGAGTGGATTCAAAGTTATCCATAGAGTTTTCTTGTTTAATTTATCTCGGTTTGTTTTCATAAATGGGAGGGAAAGGACCTCTGTTGCAGGCTATAAGACAGAAGTACTCATGGTTCATACCTTGCCTCACCTACGAGAAACAGCTACAGTGCCTTGTTAATAGTTATAGGGATGGGGCCCCTGGCTGGCTCATTCGGTAGAGCATGTAACTCTCAAGTTGTGAGTTCAAGCCCCATGTTAGGTAGAGAGATGCCTTAAAAAATAAAATAGCTGTAAAGGGCTACCTGGGTGGCTCAGTCAGTTAAGTATCCAACTCTTGATTTTGGCTCAGGTCATGATCTCGGGGTTGTGTGCTCAAGCCCCGAGTTGGGCTCTGAGCTGGGCGTGGAGCCTGCTTAAGATTCTCTCTCTCCGTTTCCCTCTGCCCCTCCCCCCTCAAAAAAGAGCTGTAGAGATTAAAAAATTTACTTCCATATTTTACTTCCTCATATTACCCCTTCACCCACCGCCAAATCTCAGTATATACACGGGAGTATAACACTTGTGAAAGTTATATATTCCAAAAGAGAGAGAGATTGAGAATCCATTCTGAGAACACACAGATTAAATTTCACATAAAAAACATACTTCTCCTGTATTGTCTCCATCTTTCCCATAACACAGACAGCATATATATAAGATCACTAAACAGACTGTGGGATGCCTAACCCAGGAATCCTGGTAATATTACAAGCATCAGTTACGTAGTTGCAACAATCATGTGTTGATACGTATGACTCATCAACGCAGTCAGACAATCAGCTTGGCCATGATAGCTTCATGCACAAGATTCTGATTTCACAACACGGTTGACCATCTTAAGGATCTAAAAATACCCCCCCCCTTTTTTTTCCTCCATCACTTTTCTTCCCAACTCTCTCTTTATTCCCAAGAGATTGTTATTTATTTATTTATTTGTTTGTTTTTTTGTTTTCTTCTAGATGCATCTTTCGGGAATTCTAATGGAATGATAACATTGAGACCACTGAAGTGAAGTGTTCAAACTTAATTGTGAAAATGTGCACGTCTTTGTGGCTAACATCAGCTCTAATCACTTCACATGGAAGAAAATCTTAAAATGACTACCTTTTGCTCTCCAAATCGTAAACACGTATGTCCATAGGCTTAGGTTTCAGAGTCTTTTATCGGCTCTGCGTCGACTTCCCCAGAACCAGCCTTATTATTCTCCTGCCCCAGCATATTCCTTGTCCAGAAGAGGGTCTTCATTGTCTCATCCCAGACTTGTCCTTTAGGACAAAACTAATCTCTTATCTCCTTAGTAAAACTTTGCTAGACCAAACAGACTGTAGCTACGATAGCCCTCAGTGTTGGTGGTGGTACAACAGCATTTACTCTAAGTAGCTTTGAATACATTACATAATGTCAGGAGGTGCAGAGACTCCCCCAGGCAAGTCAGAGGGGGGCTGGAACAAGCCCCCATGTTAACACTCGAGGGGAGGCTCCATCGCCCCGCCAGTGCTCTCGCGGGCTCCACTCTTGCACAGATGATGCTGGTGACCCTGGCAAGAGAGGCCTTCCCCCATGCATCTGCTCGTCCCTGTTACTCTCTTCTGAATTTAAGTCCTGGGCGTGTGGGGTGTTTGATGGCTGGAGCCTTGGTCAGATCCCGGACCTCATTTCACGGTTCTGGGAGAGTCAATCCAGTCGTCTCGCTGGGGAGGAAGGACTCTTAACCGGATGAAACGGATGTTTCAAAAGCTGCCGGGCAGGGACAAACATGACAAATGCCCTCTCTAGTCAGTAACTCTTAAAACCAGATGTGCTGTGTTTCATTTACTTTGAATAAAATTATGAGGATTAACTTACTCAGCAGCCATGATTTTGTTATTATTTATTTATTTTTACGTGTTAGTTGACACACAATGCCGCAACCAAGATTTTAATAGGATCTACTTTTAAAATTGTGACATCGAAAATGTCGTTAACCTCCCATTTAATTTCTTAGCATGGTTTTCTTCAATCCGAGACTGTGTTTCTTCCTACATGTTTTTCTGTGTTTCCTCTGGGAAACTTACTCTAACTGAATCATCTTGTCCTTTTTTTGGAATTGCGGCTGGGTGGATAAAAGAAGGGATACCCTTGAGGCCTCCAATTCTGCTGCGTATTTGGCTGCTAATTCTTTGAGCCCAGTCCTGCTAGTCTTATTCAGGCATTTATATTGAAACATTTTAAGAAACAATACTTTGGGGTATTACATGACTGAGTTACCTCATTTATACTGTAAGCTTTTTAAGGCTGTTTTCATATTGTTTCCTGTGGTATAAAGTCATTTAATTTCTTTTAAACTTCATTTGTTTGTTTATTTATTTATTTATTTGATAATCTCTACACCGATTGTGGGACTGGAACTCACCACCCCAAGGTCAAGAGTCGCATGCTCTACTACTGAGCCAGCCAGGCGCCCCAAACTCATTTAATTTTAAGGTTGAGGGGCACCTGGGTGGCTAGGTCAGTTACGTCTGGGTGGCTCAATCAATTAAGTATCTGCCTTCTGCTTGGGTCACGATCCCAGGGTCCTGGGATTGAGCCCCATGTCAGGCTCTCTGTTTGGCGGGAAGCCTGCTTCTTCCTCTGCCTGCTGCTCCCCCTGTTTGTGCTCTATTTCTGTCAAGAAAATAAATAAAATCTTAAAGAAAAAGGTTGAAAGGAATTGTTGAGATCATTAAACCCTCATTTTTTACATGAAATAAGGGCCGGGGAGATACAAAGATTTGTTCGAAGCTAATCATTTAGTTTTGAAGTTGAGAATAGAAACCAGAGCTCCTGATTCTAGCAGATACTAGCAGATTATAAGACTCATACGCCAAACATCAGAGATCCTAGATTTTCAAGAGTATGACAGAGGAATGGGTGCTTTAGGAGAAAATAGGGAAAAATATGAAAATAACTATTTTCTCTTCTGTCATTAATTAATAGGGTGACCCCACCTGCGGTTTTGTCTAGGACACTTTTGGCTTACCCCTGACAACTGCAATAATTATTAAGAGGAACCCCTTTCACTCTTAAAAGTGCGCTGGAACATAAATTAACATAAATAAAATTAACATAAAAAGGTTAGTTCACTTAATGAAAAATTATATTGTCCTTCAATGATTCCATCTGCTCAGCAAATGTATCGAGGGAAAAGGGTCAGAATAAACTGTAAATACAATGATTAATCAGAGTAAAACTAGGGCCGTAATTGTTTTCAAATTCCAAGTCACCAGCATTGGTAGGCCATGAAATGAATTTGGGGTTATCATCAACATTTAAAATAAGGAATAGGGGTGCCTGGGTGGCTCAGTTGTTTAAGTATCTGAGTTTCACTCAGGTCATGTTCTCAGGGTCCTGGGATCAAGTACCATGTCAGGCTTCCTGCTCAGCGGGAAGTCTGCTTGTCCCTCTGTCTCTCTCTCCCCCAACTTGTGTGTGTGCACTCTCTCTCTCAAATAAATAAATAAAATTGTTAAAAATTAAAAGAAGGAATAGAAGAGAACGCATGTATGTAGTAAATATAAGCATCTTAGGAGACTTGTTTCAGTTCTACGTACATACACAGTAGAATACATGGTCCAAACATCTGTTTCTTATTGTAGGCTGTAGTAAAAAGACAAGTGGAAAGCCACTGCATAAAGAAATCCAGGACTCAAACAACTCTAAAAAAGAAGATGGAAGTTCATCATAGTTTAGACCACTTTGCAGTAAGCTACTAGATGAAATAGCTATATCAATAAGGTAATCAAAATTGACAAGCTTTGAGACCTGGTAAGGAATAAATATTAAAATTTTCACTATAATTTAGAGTCAGAGGAAGCAATAATCACCCTAAAGGGTATATTCATTAGTTATCTTCATATTTTAAGGTATAATTAAGCAGATAACACAATGCAGATCCACCTGCCACAAAAACTATCTGTCACTTACATACACCGTTATGAAAAGATATGACAAGATTTCTAAAAGACTTAAGGATAACTGATTTATTAAAATGCTATCAGCAAATAATGCATATATATGTATATATATGTTTTGTTTCAAAGGTTTTATTTATTTGAGAGAGAATGAGCACGTGTGAGAGAGCGTGAGCAGGAGAAGGGGCAGAGGGAGAGGGAGAAGCAGACTCCCCGCTGAGCAGAGAGCTGGATGCAGGACTCGAACTCAGGTCCTTGGGATCATGACCTGAGCCGAAGGCAGATGCTTAACCAACTCAGCCACCAGGTTCCCCTTTTATAACACCTTAAAAAAAAAAAAAAAAAAAACTTTTGAAGTAGCTTCATGTCTATCCTTCACTCTTTCCTTTTCTTAAGTTTTGGCAATATAGTTCTATAACGGCTGGGCATTTTCACAGTCGATCTCTTAGTAAAAAGGGTGTGTCTCCCAGCCTGGCCTTCAACCTCTGTGGAGAGAGGGAAGAGTATGAAGGTGCCTCCCAGCTTCTCATTGGTCCCTAGGAGGGGGGAGCCAGTGAGCCATCTTGCTATCTTGTTCACTTCTTTACGGTATTTAGCTATGTAAACAAGGAAGATTGTGGATATTTAAAGTGTGGGCAAACAACCAGATGACTGAGTAATGTTAGAACCACCTTTGGCAACAGATTACAGCACTTACTGCATTGTTCCTGTGTGTGTGTGGGGGGGGGGGTGTGCGCGCACCCGCGCACGCAGGCAGCCTGTGTGTAATGCCTTGTTTTTGCTACTTTATGTTAAGCCCTTTATAGGCAGGGGCTGTGTTAATCTATCCCAGCCTTTACAACAAAATACCATAGACTAGCGGGGATAGCTTATAAACAACAGAAATTTATTTCTCATGGGTGGGGTTAAAAGGGGGGGGCAGTTTAAAAAAGGGGATGGGTTTAAAAAAGTTTATTTCTCACGGTTCTGGAGGCTGGAAGTCTGAGATCAGGGTGCCAGCATGGTCAGATCTGGTGAGAGCCCCCTTTCGGGTCACAAACCTCTCATTGTGTTCTCACATGGTGGGAGGGGCCAGGGACCTCTGGACCCTCTTTTGTAAGGCACTAATCCCATTCATGAGGGCTCTACCCTTGTGATTTAAACTCTTCCGCAGCTCCCCACCTCCTGATACCATCATGTTTGCAGGTTAGGATGTTAGGATTTCAACATAAAAACTTCCGGGGGACACAGATATCCAAACCATATTAGGAGCCCCAATCTTACATTTTCATTTCTCCCTCTCCAACTAGCAGGCCTACTTATTATTATGAGACCTAATCATCATAGTTAAGGCTATCAGAAGCAGGTAACAGAGCACAGAACAAGATATTTCTGGTCTAACTGCTCCTTTGCTAATATAATACCAGATCTGATGAACACAGTTCAGGAAACACCTGAGGTGTCTGGGCTCCTCCCCTTCATGCTGGAATGATTCAAAGCTGTGTGTGGGAACCGATTATTCTGTTCAGATTATGTCATCTGAACCTCCCTGTGAATACCAGGCCTGGCTTTCCTTCTGTTCTCTCAATAGTCCATTGAATCCACAAGAAAAATGCCATTGCGTGAACAGGGACCTGAGCCATATTGCTAGTCATTAGGGGAACTGTTGGACTATTTATCAAAAGGGTCAGCACATTTTCCAAGCCTAAGCTTAGGAAATGATTACACATACTTCCCAGCCTTCTCTCCATTTCTTGTCCTATTTCTCTTTTCCTATAAAAAGCAATAATCTACTGATTACTTGATCTAGTTATTCTGAATTAATTTAGATTTCCTGGAGTTATGAGATCAGTTAGATAAAGGGATTTTGAGTGATACTAATAAATACAATTTCAGAAGAGCTATAAGGTGTAAATAATAAAGAGGAGTTTCCACGGTTGCCTGGAAATTTAAATTCTAGCCAGTGGCATGTCAGCAGCGGTAAAGGTGCTGGGGAGAGCACACTGAGCTGTTTGCATGCTATGGTGCCCTTTATTTATTTATTTGTTCACTTTAAATTGTCGATATAATAGAATGAATATATGTCAACCCACACAATATTTCCCAAGATGCCTGACTTTGTTGCTTAAGTTCCATTTTTCCTTGACAATATTTAGAAAATATTTATTGAGAGCCTGCCGTGTCTCAAGCACTTTTCAGAATTTTTCAACAACGTTCTACATATTTTAAGTTTGGTTGTTTCTATGTATGGTTAAGTTGGAACATATTTCCATATGCCTTGTGAGTATTAGTTCTCAATAATTGTTAGTTGAACAGAATGTAAAATTATTTGTTAGACCACGATGATTACACAAGAAGTTTAAGACAAAAACAAAATTATAAACTCAAATAGCCAGCTTTTCAAATATCCTTTCACCTGGCCCTAAATAATTTGATTTTAGTAAGCTTCAACTCCTTGATATCATCTTAACAATTACATTTAAGCTGCCATACAAGTACCATGAATTTGTCAGAAAAACCATTAAGGTATGTGAAATGTGTGACTCCTAGTAGGCTTTTTAAATTTTTTTTTTTTTTTTTTTAGATTTTATTTATTTACTTGACAGACAGAGATCACAAGTAGGCAGAGAGGCAGGCAGAGAGAGAGGAGGAAGCGAGCTCCCCACGGAGCAGAAAGCCCGATGCGGGACTCGATCCCAGGACCCTGGGATCATGACCTGAGCCGAAGGCAGAGGCTTTAACCCACTGAGCCACCCAGGCGCCTCTCCTAGTAGGCTTTTTAAGAACAGTTTTCTTTAGATGTAATTCACATACCATAAAATCCACCCACTTAAAATGTTCAACTCACTGTTTCTTAGTATATTTCCAGAGTTGTACAACCATCACCATAGGAAGAATTTCCAATACTCCAAGCAGAAATCCACTCCCTCTGGTAGTCCCTCCCAATTTGCCCTTCTCCCCAGTCCTTAGCAACAACTCATCTATTTTCTATCTCTATGGATTTGCCTATTCTGGATATTTCATATATAATGGAATTAGGTGACACATGTGGCCTTTCATGTCTGCCTTCTTTCACTTAGAATGTTTTCAAGGTTCACCACTGTCATACCGTGATTCTTTTTACGGCTGAATATTTCATTGTGGATATCCCATATTTTGTTCATCTATTCATAAGTTGATGGATACTGGGTCCTTAGCACTTTTTGGGTATTGCAAATAAGGCTACCATGACAAAGTTGACTTACAAGTTTTTGTGTGGACATATGCTTTCGTTTCTCTTGGTTATACATCCAGGAGCGGAATTGCTGGATCACGTGATAATTCTTTATGTAACCTTTTGTGGAACTGTTGTTTTCCAAAGTGTCTGCACTTTATAAAATCCCACAAGCACTGTATAAGGGCTCTGTTTCCTCTGCATTTTTGTCAACACTTGCTATTGTCTGATTCTTTCAAATTAGAGCCATCTTCATCGGTCTGAAGTATATCATCTCACTGTGGGTTTTGATTTGCATTTCCCTAATGGTTAATGATTGGATTGTTTTGTTTTGTTTTTTCATTGCTGTCTGAATATCTTCTTTGGAAAAACGTCTATTCAAATTATTTGACTATTTAGGGGCACCTGGGTGGCTCAGTCCTTAAGTATCTGCCTTTGGCTCAGGTATTGATCCCAGGGTCCTGGGATGGAGCCCCCCATCTGGCTCCCCTCTCCCACTCCCCCTGCTTGTGTTACCCCTCTCACTGTCTATCTCTCTCTGCCAAATAAATAAAACTTAAAAAAAAATTATTTGACTATATAAGAACTGGGTAGTCTTTTAATTACTGAATTCCAAGACCTCTTTATATATCGTTTACATACAAAATGCCTTGTCAGATACATGATTTGTAAATATACTCTCTCACTCTTCACTTTCTTTTTTCACTTTCTCTGTGGCATCCTCTGAAGCACAAAGCTTTTAGTTTTGATGAAATCCAATTTATTTTTTCTTTTGTCATTTGTGCTTTTGGTGTCACATCTAACAAATCACCACCCCCCTCCCCTGATCCAAGGGCCCTGGAATTTCCTAATTTCTTTTTTTAAGATTTTATTTATTTGACAGACAGAGATCACAAGTAGGCAGAGAGAGAGAGAGAGAGAGAGAGAGAGGAGGAAGCAGGCTCTCCGCTGAGCAGAGAGCCCAATGTGGGGCTCAATCCCAGGACACTGAGATCATGACCTGAGCTGAAGGCAGAGGCTTTGACCCACTGAGCCACCCAGGCGCCCCGGATTTCCTAGTTTCATCTAAGGATTTGATAGTTTTAGCTCTTACATTTCATCCAGTTTGAATTAACTTTTGTATATGTTGTGAAGTAAGGGTCCAGCTTCCTTGCTTTGCATGCAGATATCCAGTGGTCCCAGCACCATTAGCTGAAAAGACTATTCTTTCTCCCATTGATTTGTCTTGGCCCCCTGCAAAATCAGTTGACCATAAACATAGGTTTTATTTTCAGACTCTATTCTACTGATCTCTATGTTTATCTTTATGCCAGTACCACATGGTTTTGATGGCCATAGCTTTATTTATTTATTTATTTATTTATTTATTTTAAAAAGATTTTATTTATTTATTTGACACAGAGAGAGATAGATCACAAGTAGGCAGGGAGACAGGCAGAGAGAGAAAGGGGGAAGCAGGCTCCCCGCTGAGCAGAGAGCCCGACTCGGGGCTTGATCCCAGGACCCTGAGACCATGACCTGAGCCGAAGGCAGAGGCCCCATGTCTATAGCTTTAGAGTAGGGTTTTTTTTTCTTAAGATTTTACTTACTTACTCATTTATGTATGTACGTATGTATGTATTTATTTACTTATTTATTTTAGAGACAGCAAGAGCATGCAGGGGGAAGGATGGGGGAAGGATGAGGGAGAGGGAGAGAGACTCTCAGACTCCTCACTGTGCCTGAAATCCATTATTGCTTGTCTGGTTACTATCCTTTGGTTGATAGTTGCTAAAAGATCCTGTTTTTCTTGCCTATTCTATAATTTTGGTTTAGAATCCTATTTTCCTAAACTTCTGCCAATTTTCTTCACAGCACCAAAATATGCTAGGCAGACAATTTTCCAGGATGGAATCATTAGGAATTCTTTTCAGATGGAGTATCAAGGAATTGGATTTGCCCTTCTCTTTCCTATCCTCATCTTTTTGCTAGCACTTGCAAGGAGTTGCCGGCTCTGGACTCTCTAGGGCAGAAAACAACTGCCATTTCTAAGACTGGCAATCATTCTGGCTTTGAGCTCCCTTAGGTATCATTTCCCCCAGGGGAAGACTTTCCAGATTGAGATATAGAGTGGACACGGATTCCACAGTGAATATGCAGTCTTGCACAGCCTACCACATCCTCCCCCAAATCCCGCAAGATAAAATGGGGAAAAAAAGAGCCTTCATGTATGTTAAAATTTTGTATTTTCATATGTTTGTTTATATCTGTCTGTTCCTAATTTGGTACATTTTTCCTGTGTTTACCCCAACCTGTTAAAATGCATCTTGCGGGGCGCCTGGGTGGCTCAGTGGGTTAAAGCTGCTGCCTTCGGCTCGGGTCATGTTCCCAGCGTCCTGGGATCGAGCCCCGCATCGGGCTCTCTGCTCAGCGGGGAGCCTGCTTCCTCCCTTCTCTCTCTGCCTGCCTCTCTGCCTACTTGTGATCTCTGTCTGTCAAATAAATAAATAAAATCTTTAAAAAAAAAAAATAAAAATAAAAATAAAATGCATCTTGCTTTAGGATTTAAATGGAAGTTTCCTTATCTCCCTCCAGGCTCCTGTTATACTAGCTCTGCTAGGCACATAATGGGTATTTAGTAAATATTATTTGAGATTTATTTTATTAATTGTCCTGTCTTCTGTTTCAGAACACCAGCTACTTAAAGGCTAAAGGTAGACCTTGGTGTGGTGTTTAAGACACAGAACAACAGATCCTCCCTCAAAAGCAATGATGAAATCGAAGTAATCTCCCTTTTCTAGATAGCCAGGGGGACTACCAGATCCCAGCTGGGTAGTCACCAGAAGTTTATATTTCCTCCTGAGTTGATTTAAGGAGCAGGTTGGAATGACCTAAGCAAAAGGCTAAATGCTGGGATTCTGCCAGTCACGGATGCCCCACCTCTGCCATGGCAAATTAAAAGCCGTGGCCAGGTGGCCAGCGTCAGGAGACCGGGATCCCAATTCTGGTTTCTCCAGACTGAAAACCCTTGGGAACTCATTCTCCGTTAATTACCTCATTCAGTAAAATATTAGCTTTAACTCTACGCCAGGTACAGTGCTAGGGGATGTCACCCAAACAGCAAACAGGACAAAGTATTTTCATTTCAAGGACTTTACAGTCAACGGAAGGTTTTGGGGGGGGCGGGGAAGCGTACACCATAGCTTACAGCTATTTCCCCATTTCTTGAAACAGTGGGATAGCTGCCAGGTTCAATTTGAACGTTTAGGGCCTGTTACTTGCAAGTGATTAAAACTCAGAATACAGCAAAAGCTGCCCGCTTCTAAAATATCAGTACATGGTTGATCCTATGAATACTTTGTCTTTCCTTTACGGAGAGTGTACAACTAACACAAACACAGTGGGGCTTAACTCTTTCCAGTATTCTACTTGGTCTCGATGTGCATCTGACTCTGACCTATGGTTAGCGGCTACACCAATCTTCCAAAGGCCCGATGTGGTTAAGCATCTGGTGTTTCGAAAGGCTGTTTGCAGGGTTTCCTTCGCCCAAGTCATGTATTTGCTAGTCGACACGGGACAGGGGTGCAGAAAAGTTGCTTTCGGTTGAGTAGGGTAGCAAGGTCTTGGGGAGGACGCGAGGCGTCACGCTATCTCAACATTTTAATCCAAAGAACTGAATCAAAAGTGGGCGGTAGGGCCGTGGCCCTGCAAAGGGCATGCAGGTTTTAAGGCAGCGCTCCGTCCTCCATACCAAACCCGGAAGCTTCCTCCGGAATGCAGGCTGTCAAAGCAGCGTAGCTTCCCCGGGCAGTGCCCATCCCGCCCCCAGCGCAGCAGCAGCGCAGAATGGCGTAGCGCCGTAACCCGCGGCTCAGAGCGGGAAGCGCGGAACGGCCGCCACCTCCCCATCCGCAGCTTCTAGAACCGCCTTAACCGCGCAGGCTGCCGCGCCGCAGCGATCTGCCCCCCCTCCCCCAACCGCGGGCCCCACCCGCGCGCCCGTTTCGCTCCCAGCGCCGCGGGCCACGCCCGTGACGTCCGCCGAACGGGCCGGGGGGCGGGGCGTGGGCCGGGGGCGGGGCGAGCCCGCGCTGTTGAATGGGGCGCCGCGACGAGCCGCACATTCCAGCGGGCCCACGTGACGCGGCCGCGCTGCCTGAGGTAAACAACCGCGGCCCCGCCTCCCGGCCCCTCCGCGCGCCCTGCACTGCTTCTCGCCGGCGGGACGCGCTCCAGCGGGGCGGGAGGCTTTCTCCGAGAGTCCCCAGCGGCCGCCGCGGTCGTAGCAGCAGCAGCGGGCGCGGCGCCCCGGGTCTGCGGGCCGAGCGCGCCGGCCGGGGTCGAGCGCACGTCCCCTCCCCGCCCCCACCGCGCGTTGTGGCGCAGCAGGAATTTGGCGGGGACCCGGGCGCTATTTGCGGCTCTTGACGCGCCAGCGGCCGGTGGCCCTTCGGTCATTTCTATTCTAGGGGCACTGGGTCATCGCGCCCGGCCTGCCCCCTCCGCCGGGCCCGGAGGGTGTGTCCCCCTCACCCGGGCTCGCCGCGCCTATAAGGGGCCGGAGCGGCGGGCAGGGACATGCAGCTCTACAGCAGCGTCTGCACCCACTACCCATCCGGGGGACCGGGTCCCACGGCCGCAGCCTCCGCTCCCCCAGCCGCCGCCGCCGCAGCCGCCGCCCCCTTCAAGGTCTCTCTGCAGCCCCCGGGACCCACCAGCGGTGAGCCAGAGCCCGAGACCGGTGAGTGCCAGCCTGCCGCGGCCGCCGAGCCCCGAGAAGCCGCCGCCGCCCCCGCCGCCAAGATGCCCGCCTTCTCCTCCTGCTTCGAGATGGTGTCCGGGGCCGCCGCCCCCGCCTCGGCCGCTGCCGGCCCTCCCGGCGGGTCCTGTAAGCCGCCGCTGCCGCCGCACTACACGTCCACCGCGCAGATCACCGTGCGGGCCCTGGGCGCCGACCGGCTCCTGCTGCACGGGCCCGAGCCCGGCGCCGCGGCCCCCGCCGCTCAGCGCGGCCGCTGCCTCCTGCTGGCCCCGGCGCCCGGCGCCCCGGTCCCCCCTCGCCGGGGCTCCTCCGCCTGGCTCCTGGAGGAGCTGCTGAGGCCCGACTGCCCCGAGCCCGCGGGTCTGGACGCGGCCCGTGAGGGTCCCGACAGAAACTTCCGACTGAGCGAGCACCGCCAGGCCCTGGCCGCCGCCAAGCACCGAGGCCCCGCGCCGCCCCCGGGGAGCCCGGAGCCCAGCCTCGGGCAGTGGGGCGAGGAGCACCCGGCGGAGAGGAGCCTCCGGGGCTGGGAGAAGGTGGGCGACCGCAGCGACCCTCCCGGCGCGGACGAAGCACGGCGGCCGGACCCGGAGGCGGAGGCGCCCCCGGCGCGGAGCGGCGAGGCGGTCCCGAGCGCCGCGGCCGAGGCAGTGATCGTCTCCAGGTCGGATCCCAGAGACGAGAAACTGGCCCTGTACCTGGCGGAGGTGGAGAGGCAGGACAAGTACCTGCGACAGAGGAATAAGTACCGATTTCACATCATTCCCGACGGCAACTGCCTCTACCGCGCGGTCAGCAAGACGGTGTACGGAGACCAGAGCCTGCACCGGGAGCTCAGGGAGCAGACGGTGCATTACATTGCGGATCATCTCGACCACTTTAGCCCCCTGATTGAGGGCGACGTGGGGGAGTTCATCATCAATGCTGCTCAAGACGGGGCGTGGGCCGGGTACCCGGAATTGCTGGCCATGGGGCAGATGCTGAATGTGAATATACATTTAACTACTGGAGGGAGGTTGGAGAGCCCTACGGTGTCTACCATGATTCACTATTTGGGCCCAGAGGATTCCCTAAGGCCTAGTATTTGGCTCAGTTGGCTCAGTAATGGACATTATGATGCGGTGTTTGATCACTCCTACCCCAACCCAGAGTATGACAATTGGTGCAAACAGACTCAAGTGCAAAGAAAACGCGATGAAGAACTTGCCAAATCCATGGCCATATCCCTATCCAAAATGTATATTGAACAAAATGCATGCTCTTGAAGTGTCTGAAAACGTACACCCTGGGAGAATTGCATACATAATGTGTCGGGAGAATTATGAACTCTAATCAGGGTAATAGCACTTTCAAACTTCTAGTAGATTTACCATAGGTGTAATGCCTTAATCATTTTTTTGAATGTTTTCTCCTCAGAGCTGAAGGTTGCTGGGCACCTAAATGATGTTTCATGATGGCTTTGGGTGATCCTACTGCTATTTATAATTTGCTGTATAAAGTTGGCACTACTTAATTTGCAAGCTAGTTTCTCACGGTATAAATTTGTTCATTCCTGGTAATCTGTTTTCTATAAAAATGTATTTTTGCACAACATTTTTAAAAATTGGTGTAACTTCATCTATGACGTGTTCCATTTTGACAAACAGCTTTTCAGCATAAATCCAGAGAAGTGCTTTATATGAAGTTTATTCCTTTGGACAGACTTTGTGATTTAATAGTTATTTTATGTTCGATTTGGATTTTATGATCCTTAGATAGTTATTTCAAATGGATATTGATGCATTTGTGTTACCAGATGATTGGCCCATTCCATTTTAATGAAAAACAGATTTGTTTTGGAAATTATTATTTTTCTAGAAATGGTCAACCTTTTAAAGAGAAATATTTAAGGGAAGGTTGTGGGAAGAATTTTCTTTAAGGGATAGTACCAGGTCTTACTTGAATGAGTCTGATATTTGCAGATGGCAGTGTGATGACTATTCTGTACTTTGGTTGGCATTTAGAGTAGATTGTCTGGTGCTCTGAATTGTTTTTATTTATATTTGTCATTTTGTTATAAAAGCATTTTAACTTTGTGACAAGATAAGCCTCCTGCTTCTTGGATTCAACTAAGATTTAAAAAAACTACTAGCATAAATGCCTCAAATCAACCTTGGCAGTTGTTCTATAGCAGGAGAATACTGTCTTAATATTTTATTCCTTTTAAATTCTTTCAGAAGGCAAAATAGGATTGCCCTGTATTATGTACAAATAAAAATGTCTGTAAACAAATCTTGTATGGTTTGCTGGGTCAAACAATGTTCTCAACCTAAAATCTATCTCATTTCCACTTTAACTACTAGTCATATTTATTAAGTACTGCAGTTTGTACTTTTTTATTTTGTAACATTTTGTGATTTTTTTGTACAATACTGTATTTGTACAATAGAGCGATTCTCAGCTGATGGAATGAATGAATAAAATGCGTAATTTTACTTTTACAATGTCTCTGGCCAAGGTGGTTTTTCAATTAAGAAGTGACACTTGTAGGAACATCTCTTAGGTGTATACATTTTTATTTCATGTGTAAAGATGTCACGAAATTCTGAGGGGGATTTCTTAAGTTCTCACATGAACAGGGTAGGATAATCATTAGTAATTTCAAAGGATAAGTCTTAGTTAACTATACTTCAAAGAAGGAGTAACTCAGGACATTGCTCTCGTTATTTCTAATGCTAATTCCTGTCTAAAACTAGAGTACCGTGGCTAATAAACAGAGAGATGCAAGTATTGTGTTAACCAGCGCAGCGTTTAAGTATCATAGTTTTGTGTTTCACTTACTCTCAGCACAGATTTAAATTTTTCAGAGGGTGACCAAAACAGTGTTAATTTTTATCCAGGTTGGCATCTTGAGACCATGTGAATCTCTTAATTTTGAGATGTGTTAATGGATTTAGTGGGTAAGTACACCTGTAGACATAAACTGAGTATCTTGTTTATTGTAGAATAAAAACAGCTAGTTCGGATGTTTTACTTTATAGTTGATAGTTCATATGTTTATATTTCATGGTTATAGACACATTTGAACTTGAGTTCATCGTTTAACCACATTTTTGGAAGAATGCCATTAGTTATCAGGA
Source organism: Martes martes (assembly GCF_963455335.1). NCBI lineage: Eukaryota > Metazoa > Chordata > Mammalia > Carnivora > Mustelidae > Martes > Martes martes. The sequence goes on from NC_137895.1 coordinate 125,976,148, forward strand.
CAATTTCCTTTAAATGTTAATTAGTGAATTTCTTTTAGATGTTAGCTAATCATGCATCTCTGTTTTTTGGGGGTAAGAAGAGGTTTACTTCATGGGTTCACTGATTAACTTGGGAGAGAAATTATTTTATTTGAATTACCTGTCTAAATATGCTGCTTTCCTTCTTTATTCAGACATGTATAAAATTTGGGCATGCTTAAAACTTAACACAAATGGATAGACCAATTAGATAGAATTTCCCAAAAAGCCATCTAGAAGCTCACTGCTGTTTCGAAGAAACAAATTCTGGGTTCTGTTTCTTTTTCAAATTAGAATCCCAAGTCCTTGATTTAGATTCTCAAGAGTGGTATGTTTAAAAAAATGTAAGGAATCCTAAGGTGGTATTGCATGGCAGCATGTTTTTTTAGTTGTCTTGCCTAAGAGGTTTTTATGTCTTAATGTCCTCTTTCTATGGCTTGGTTTTTTTAAGAGAAATGCAGTATTGGCCACTCCCTTAGGCTCAGTATGTATTCTCCACCACTGTACCAGCTTTATGTATTAGCAGCAGTCCTGGATCACTGAAGATGAGCAGGTGAAGAGGTGGAAATGTGGTTGACTCTTAACTTCCTTTTAGCAAACAGATTTTACTAAACAGTTTCTTCCTTCAGATACTCTTTATAACAGCTAAGAGGCTCAAAACTGTATGAAGCAAACACTTGATGGCTGTGAGCTAAAGTTTCTTAAGTTTATTCCCTTCCCCATAAAGTATGAGGGAGGAGGATAAAATCTCTTAAGTCAATCCAACTGTGGTTTCAGGGAAATTAGTGTGAAAATCATACTATTAACATGAAAATTTTACTAAGGTGGTCCATGGATAAAAACTGATACAAACCACTATTATCGTAATTTTTTTAAATGACTGTTTCATTTTTAAAAATTAAATGGCATAATACTTATACATTTTGGCAAAAACCTAGTTTCCTGACCCTATAGTTCATTTTTCAGTCATATTTCTGTAAGATAAGAAAATGTATTCATTTTCATGTTTAATTAGACTAAGCAGTAAACCTACTGATGAGGCCCAGAAGGACATTCTTTTTTTTTCTTACATTTGATTCTTTAATTACATTTTTTTGAACTTCTAGTCCATGTGTTTTACATGCGAAAATTTTCATTAGGCAGAAAGCCTTTCTTCAGATACCATATTCTGTAGAGGAGGGGAGATGCCTTAGGATTCCTTGAACATCAGAATTGGTTAGCCTCAGCTTGGGTAAATAGTCCTTATGCTGCAGTGTTTTCTTCGTACTTCTGTATTTTTGAAAAAATGGATCTTGAGCTAATCACACTGCTTCATTAAAACTTATTTGGTTTTCCCTCTTTCCCTAAAAGGTGAGAAAGGTGAGCTCTTAGAATGTTACCATGGTATTCAGTGTGCTCATATGGAGGAAAAGCATTACAGAATAAAAATAGATTAAAACCTTTGGACATTTGATAATTTAATGTGCAGGTAAACATACTGGGTAAATTCAAGTGTGTATTTCAAATGTGTAATGTGTTCACACTTAACACTTGTTTGTCACATGAAATTTTAGTCCAGACCTTATTACTATTTTGACATTCCTGGAGTGTCTATAACCATCTCAAAGAGGCACCAAGAAACTGGATGGCATTTAATTCAGTTTCATTCCCTAAATATACTAAGTACAATAGACATGAACTATATATTATGTTCCCTGTTGGGTCCCCTAGTTCCAAACCGATAGCTAGCGGAATAAACAGTCAGTACCTATTGTTGAATGAACAACGAATGACTTGAAGGAAATCATGAGCTTTGGGAAATACTTATTTGGTGGATGTGAAATCAAATAAAAATGACTGGAGTTGACAATTACTGGGAATCACCACTGACAAAGTAATTCCAAGCATTTTAAAGAGAAGTAGTGTTATGGAGAGGCAGTAAAGTCTGTAATGAAAAAAATAGATTTTGAAACCCAAAAAGTTGAATTTGATGCTATCTTTGTGTCGTCTTCCAAACATCTTGAGAACTAAACCAAGAAACATTATTTAAAAACAGAACTTCCATTAACCTGAAGTGATGGTAAAAGTGTTGCCTCACCTGAAGGGACTTGCTCTGACTTTAGGGGTTGCACCTACCTCAAGTCCAGTCTGCAGCAACTCCTGGTTCTGCTGTTTCCTTTCTCCAGCCCGGTTGGGAAGGAAATGCTGGACTGATTTCAAGCAAGCTTAGGACTGTTGTGTTCAACAGCACCGGCAGCAGGCTTACGCCATTGGTCAGTGGGGCATGGGTAAGGCCCGCAAATCAGATCCAAACAGATCTATTGGGGGGAAAGAAGCAGTGTTATTACCTCATGCTGTAAATTAGGTCAGTGACAGTTATTCTACGAGGAGATGTCAGAGAGAGAGTTCACTGTCATCACATAAAACCCTAGCTAGTCTGGTTTTCATAAGTGAGTTTTCTAATTGAACAGTCCATTTATGTGTAAAAGATAAAACAAAATGGCTTTTGATAAAATTCTTTTAAGAAGCAATCTATGATGCACTGATTTGCCTTTGTAAAATAACTGTATATAGTTTAATGTCCCTTTATTGACTGAGGGCTTTCACGATGGCCTGGCTGGATGGCCCGGAAGCCTTGGCAGATTGCTGAGGTGTGACAGTCCCTTTGTAGTTTAAAGGACCTCTGAGCGCTAGGACTGTTATCTTTGTGTTTTATACTTTTCCTGTCTCCTCCCTACAGCCCATCATGATTTCCTAGGTAATCTTAAACACACCAACAAGTGTGCTTGTCAGAATTGACTCTAAGATCATAGGAAATGGGTTTCTAATTTGAGACTAGGATGCTCTGCTATGAGGAACGTGTATCAGCTTTAGTTTTTGGTCAACAAGACAGCTTTATTTTGCTTTCATCTTTGTCTTTTTTGCATTCTGTGGTGGTATCCTGGAAATAGTGAGTTTGTCTGATTAAGGGACTTCTGAATATATGCAGTGCTGTGGTAAAAACAAGACAAGACAACGGGAAGTTATCTATCAGTCCTCTAAACTGTACTTGACTTGTCATTGCCTGGCTAATACTTTGCTTCCTCTCTGCCATACATAATCCTTTTTAGTAGGTACCTGCCAGTGCCTTCCTTTTGCTTTTCCTATTTAGTTTTCTGGTTCACCAAGATGGGCTAATTATGAGGTCATTGAAGCATCAGTTCTTCATCGAAGACTCCAAATTCCAGTACACATAGAAAGGTCTAGTACAAACGTGACTACTGTCTTTTGAACTCCTTCTCCTGTATACTCCCGTAATGAATGTGTGTTATGTCTCCACTGGGTAAATGTAGACTCCGTGCTTGTCTTTCGTAGCTTATCAAGGTACAAAAGGGTGGTGTGCAAAGTAGGTAATTGTAAAGGAAATTTATACCAGTGGGTCGCATAACACCTGTGCAGCCAATTTGTAAAATGAACTCAAATAAAGCCTTCAGTTCTAAGGACCAACAGTAGACATTCTCACCTTTTGTTTCTTACAGTGAAATTTGACCTGTCGTGGTGATGTAATAGGAATGCAGAAGCGGGAGAACACCGTGAGGAAGTTCTTAGCTGTCACTTCACTGTCTTTGTCATCTTGCTGAAAAGTGCCAGACCTACGGGGAGTTAACAGATTTTTTTACTTAAAATCTAAACAACGCTCCTATCTCAATAAACAGTAGATACCTGAAACGGAAACCTCAATCACTGCATAGTCTACAGAATTCTAGGACGGAATTATAAGAGAGATTGAAGATGTGTGTTGAACTTTTCAATATACAGTCATTTCCTCTGACAGATTTTTCATTACCTCTCCACAGCATTGACAGTGGCTGTTGGCGGAAGTCAGTGCTGCTCAGAAGTGTGGCAATTTGCAGAGAGATGGCTGGACGGGTTTAGAAAGCAACAGGAACCTACAGGAATAGACAGTGTGATTTTAATAGTTAAGCTAAGCTTCCAACAGAAGTTGATTTCTCTTTTCACTTGACTGTTCCCAAGGGAGCAGGCCAGCCTGGTGGGGCAGCTATGCTCGGAAGAAGACACATCCCCCAGGACCCTGTCACTGTGAGCGAGTTCGAAGCCAGGCCACCACCCTGCCCATCCCATGCCTCCTAGAAAGAGCACCCACACCCTGAGGTGGCACATTTCACTTCTGCTCTTGTCCCTTGGCCCAAGTTTTGTCAGATGGTCTTATCTAACTGGGGAATATCATCCAGACTGTTCCAGGAAGAAGGGTAAATGGATTTTTGGCAGGAAAATAGCAATCTTCTCCAAATCTTTATTTGTCAGGAATGGGTTAGGGTGAAAATATCTCTAAGAAGAAAATGCTAGTTTGGAAGTATCTGGGAAGAAAGGGAATAAAATAGGCCTGAACTTGTTTCACATTATGAAGAGACAAAAGTAGGATTAATAGTTGCCACAATTTTGGGTTCCTTATCAGCTCCTCAACAAAGCGTCTGCCACAGGTTAAATATATACATACGCAAAGCCTTCCTCATTTTGAGAAGGCTGCTATTTTTCTATTTCCTTTCCATTCTTAATTGTTCCTTAGTATATAGAAATATCTTGAAAATCTGGCCTTTGACGCAAGCCCTGGTTTTCTTCAGGAAGAACAATATGAAACTTTTTCCTCTTAAGTTTTTATAGATCTTGCTTCTTTCGGATATTGCTGGTTTTACCTTTCTCCCTTTCTCTATTTTCTAATTATTTTTTATTTACCTTGTCCTCCTTGGTTTTCTTTTAGAAAATTTGTATGGGGTCCACTGTGCTTAAAATAAGGTAGTCTTTACTAAGTTTTACTAATTTGTTGATTTTATTAATTTACTCAGTCTTTAAAAGAAAATGTCTAAAGCTCACCTCATCCAGTAAAGAAGGGGGAAAAAAACCCCATACCACCAGGGGGTACTTGTGGGCTAGAGGCTTCATATAAGTGTCATTTAAAGATGAGGCTTACAAGGCGGCCTCCTGGGTGACTCAGTTAAGTGTCTGACTTCTGCTGAGGAAGTGATATTGAGGTCCTGAGATGAAGCCCCAGGTCCTGTGTCCAGCTTTCTGCTCAGCGGGGAGTCTGCTTCTCCCTCTGCCCTTCCCCCTGCTTGCTCACTCTCTCTCAATAAATAAAATCAAAATAAATAAAATCAGGTCAAAATCTGTAAAACAAACAAACAAAAGATGAGGCTTACCTCCTGTATAACTCTTGTAACTCTTATCCACTTTCTTAGGTGAATCCATAAGAATCCTAAATGGGTCAGAGCAGCCAACTGTAAGCATAACTCACCCCAAAGATGGTCACTCAAGTTCTTGTTGAGAAGGGGGCCCTCCTGGTTGAGTCAGGGCAGCTGTATTACAAGCATAGCCTCGGCAGGGATTAATCAAAAGTAACTGATGATGTAGGGGAGCCTGGACGCTCACTCGGGTAAGTGTTTGACTCTTGATTTCGGCTCAGTTCATGATCTCAGGGTTGTGAGACTGAGCCCTGCATGGGTCTCCACGCTGGGCAAGGAGTCTGCTTCAGATTCGCTGTCTCCCTGCCCCTCTGCCCCTCCTCCCTCTCTAAAAAAAAAAAAAAAAAAAAAAAAATTGATGAAAAGAAAGCCATAGCTGATGGAAGTGTCCATATCCAAATTATTTGTCTGGCTGGCTGGCTGCAGAAATGTATTATCACAAGAGAAGGATAGTAGTCTGTACGATGCCTAGAGAAAAGAGAGCCAAAGAACAATACATTAGTCAATGTGGCTGCATTTATCTAGATAAGAGACTGTTCTGGGCAAGCCACACTAATACACCAAATACATAAGGAAAATACTTCTTGGAAATACGAGGTAAATATTCATCCAACAAATACTGACTGCCTTGAAAGTAAGTACTGTGCTAAGTAGTAGGGGAACTCACAGGCTATATGGTAATAGATCTGTAAAAACTGGAGGCTATCATAATCATACCTTATGTATATTATTTTGCTCATGAGAGGTCTTTGGAGTCAAGCTAGCTGGCGTTCAATTTGAGGGTGAACCACTTATGACTTTGGGTGAGTTAGTTAGCCTCTTTAACCCTGCATCATTTGTGTAATGGAAACAGTTATTGTATTTATTTCAGAAGGTTGAGTAAGGATTAAATTAGAAATAATATATAATGCATATATCTCAAGCATAGAATTAGCACTCAGTAAATGTTAGCTACCTCTAGAATTATTACCTTTAGAATCACAGGACACGTTCATTATGTGCATCGAACCTGGCTTAAAGTTTTGCTTTCAGGTTGAATTCTGATTTTCTATTTTATGCTTATTCTGATTTAAATGATTTTTTAAATATTGATTGCTGACCGGTATTTGCTTATTATTTATGAATAGGGTTTTGCTTTTCTTTATTCATACAAGTATTTTCTCTTATTTCATTGGCATATGTAATATCCACATTCTATTTCAAAACTTGAAGGGTGCTTCCGAAAAGAGTGGTTATTATATAGCTCCACTGTGACATTTATATCTTCTGTTCGTCAATAATTGAGAGTGTCCATTTGCCTAAAACTATCAAAACTGTTTGAAATGGATACTTTTTTCCCCTTGGACTAGGGATCTTAAGTGAAATTTTGACCATCTAGGTACATGTGCTTCAGAACTGCGGGATTCCTTCCTTTGATACAACATCCTGCTTTGTTTGTATCCTCTTTAGTATAATGTCTCACCCACCAAATCTGATCTTATATTCGGGGGGCATGATTTTGAATTTCCTATATTCGCAAATCTCATTTTATCCTCCCCACCTTTTGAGAAGGAAGAAAAAAAAGAGGGATAATCTCTGTTCTAAAAACGATGAAGTCAAAAGAGAGGTTTTTCCTAGCCCACGGCAGTGTTGGGTCTAAGACCCAGGCCTCTTTAAACCAGAACGTTTTAGGTGACAGCATCTGTGTTTTCCCCATTGGACTGCCAGAAGCCCTGAATTAAGAAAAGGCCCTTTCAGGCTCGGGAGGGGAGAGTCCACAGTTCATGAGAGCAGAAGGAAGGAACAACCCACATGACAATAGGTATTTGCTCTTTCCATGTTAGACCGTGTTGTCTCTGTGACCTTTTCTGTGGCTACTTTGCAGACTGGAGGAGGAGAGCTTCAGTTATAATGATTCTCTATGAAAAATTAGCTTTGTTGGATGGTGTAACTCTCAGAAAAAAGAAATATTCATGCTTCAACTGTCACCGTTTCATTGTTAGGGAAGCAGACAATGAAATTCTTCACATTAAGAAAACATAATTTTCAGGGCAATGTAAATGAAGCCATGTGGATGGGACCATTAGTTTCACCGAGAAATGTATATATGTGTCTGTATTTATATATTTTTATATGTAGGTATATGTATATTATTATATCTTCATTGTATTTGTGTGTGTGTGTGCACGCACGCACGTGTGTGCGCAGAAAATGGCTCAGAGAGGTGTGGTGGGTCTGAAGTGGGGCATATAGATTATAGCTTTAGAAACTCCCAGGTCATTTTAATGCTCAACTAGGTTTAGGGACCCTTAAACTATAGGCAGATCTTATGAGTCTCACTCCATGACAAGCAAGTGCTCTGTGAAGTTGAGAAAGATCAAGCGAGATAAGAGGAAGAATAAAGAGTCTGATTAAAATGCATAAAATCATGACAGTTACAAACAGGGTGAATATGGAGGTGCTCACCAAATCCTGAAATACCAAAACGAGGTAAATTGATTCCATTTGATTCTTGCATGTGTAAACATGTCCATTATTTGTCCATGATATGTAAGCAGAGGAAACACGAAATTCAGAGCGTTGTGAAACCTGTCGAGGCCAGAGCCCTGTTGGCAGACTCTACTAGCTGGTCAGCCATTGGGAGCCACCCTTGGCCACCACTCCTATGACGCTGGAGATGGTCAACCCGGGAAGGTCAGGTACATTCTGCTTCTTTTTTTTTTTTTTCCTAAAGATTTTATTTATTTATTTGACAGAGAGAGAGATCACAAGTAGGCAGAGAGGCAGGCAGAGAGAGAGAGAGGGGAAGCAAGCTCCCCGCTGAGCAGAGAGCCCGATGCGGGGTTCGATCCCAGGACCCTGAGATCATGACCTGAACCGAAGGCAGAGGCTTTACCCACTGAGCCACGAAGGCGCCCCTCATTCTGCTTCTTAAAAGGAAGGGTCTGATATTTGTCAGGATCCTTTGGATTCCAAATGCCAGACACTTGATTCCAACTGTCCTCAGAAAAACAAGCAAAGCAGGGTGTGTGTGCGGGGGTGGGGGCGTCCTACTGACCTATGTTGCTAGGCAGGATCCTGGTGTAGCTCACAGCTGAAGATGCAGCTGCAGGACAGGTCCTCCAGGCCTAGAATGAGGTCTTTCCTGTACAAGCCTGTCTCTTCTCTGGCTTTCATCTCGCAAACCTCTGCTGTTATTTAAATGCTGGTCTCATTCTCCTAGTACCTGAGACACACCAGTGACTGTAGGTGGTGCCCAGCTAGCAACTCCAGTGAAAGGAGTCCATTTCCTCGTGTCCAGATTAGTGGGTCCCAAACTGCCGTGGGCATCAGAATCATATAAATTTTGTGTTAAAGGGCAGATTTCAGAACCATCTCCAGAGTTTCTGTTCCTGTCCGTCTGGGATGGGGACAGAGCACTTGAATATCCCACAGGTTTCCTGGCACTGGTAATGCTGCTGGTCGTGCCAGGACTGCAGGGAAGACCTTTTCCTCTCCTCCAGGCTTGGCGCATGCTGTTTGCTCTGCATTGCTTGGTCCTCATTGTTTTCACCAACATCATAGTCAAATTCAAGGCTTCACCTGCTTTTCTCACCTACTCCTCAGGATAGTCCCATGCAGTAGGTTATCATTGTATTTGTAGTTGTTATTATGTATAAATGAAGAAGAGAAGAGCTGAGTGCCTGGCATACATTTGGCCTTACGTAAGTTTTTCAACATATAGAGGGAATATTTGATTTTCTTAAATGGTATTTGCAACATATTTTCCACCTTTCCCTCTCAGAATACTTCCTGAAAAATGACGGGGTGGGAGGGCGGAATCATAATCTCACAAGGACGAAGAACCTGGAAAACGAGATGACAATAATAAAATAATCATGTGGACACTGGAAACAGGGCTGGTAAATAATTCAGCAGATAGGAGAGCCAAAAAACCCTACCAGACTCGAGGGGGAAAAGTCCAGAAGCAGCCCCACTCTGCAGAATCCCAGAGAGCAAAGGCTAGAGGCACTAGTCCCCTCTGCTGGTGACAGCGCAGGTGGGACTAAAACCAGTGGATATGGAAACACAGCGCAGCACCCCCCGAACTCGGATCTGAGTGTTCTGGCCTGCAGGACCCAGGCCTGCCACACCCAACCACAGGCAGATTTCTTTCTGGGAGAATGGACGAGACCAGAGAAAAGGCCTCTAGAGACTCTCAGTTGGGATCCTCAGGAAAACAGGCGTGCAAGGTGATTTACAGGGAAGCCACCACCTGAAGTCACTCTGCACACACATCCCAAACAGCTTTTCATCCAGAAATACCTGTGCCACTGATCATGGGCCATTTCATCATGTCTAAAATCAAAGCAAGATGCTGGTAAATGAAAAAGAAACAGTTAAGTGTGAAGGAAAGAGAAAGGCAACCGAATGCAGTGAATAGAAGAAAATCTAAAAGGAGGAAAAAGTGACTAAATTCCTAATTGATATCTTCCGAGAAATAAGACAAGATCTTGGATCTGGGAGAACAGAGAGCTGCTATTTTTAAAAAGAACTCTTGTAAATTAAAAATAGCATAGCTGAAGTTAAATATTCAGTAGAAGTTCGGAAGATAAAGTGGAGGAAATCTCTCAGAAAGTGGAATAAGGAGACATGGAATGACTAATAAAGACCAAATAAGAAAATGAGGAGAATAATCTGCAAAGCCCAATATTTGACTAATAGGTATTTGAGAGATAGAATGAAGACAATGGTTGAAAAGAAAGATTACACAAATGAATTCTTAGAACTCGAAGATAGCAGTCTCTCAGCTGTAAGGTACCATGGGATGTCCTCAATGTCATCAGGGATAGCCATATAGGCTGTGTCTATGGATGAAGATAGGAATAGTACTCCCCAAAATGGTGCAGTGCGCAACATGTACAACTGTGTGTGGCAGCCCAATGAAGGCAACTCACACCATGTCATTTCAAATAGATACTTCACAGAGTATTAGGGATTTAAAAAAAAATAGCCTCAATGCTTTCAGAGACAAAAAAGAAGTCATATCTAGAACCATAAGAAGAAGAATGGTATCAGACTTCTCAACAGAAATATTGTAACCAGGAGACCATGGAAGGATGCTTTGCAAATTCCAAGGGAAAATGATTTCCAAGCTATAATTCTATACCCACCCATATCAGTATTCTTAATTGTAAACAGCAGAACCTATACGGTTCATTTAAGCAGGTAAGAAGTTTATTTACCTTACACTATTTAGTTTGTGTATGGTCTTTCCTGGTGAGCAAGAGAATGCCAGCCTACACGCCATATTGCCAGGATCCACACCCAACAACTGTTGTGGGGCTGCATCTGAGATCTGTCCACTAGCACACCTTGTCCAGACACCACAGCATCACAGCTGGCAGCAATGGCGAGGAAGGTCTGCTAATGAACCATCTCACTCCTACAGAGCAGAGGTCTCTGTCTCCACAGTTTACAAAAAAAAAAAAAGGAACAGCCACTCTCTCCTGTTGCTGACTTCTGAGCTGAAATCACACAAGTGTGTGTCCTTGGAAGGGTTTAGGTTACACAGCTCCTTCCCTAACCCTACCAGCCATAGAGAACATTCTGGATTTTACCTTGGAAAAGTGAGACTCAAGATGTGGGACATTTACCAAGGGAAAGGTGACCAAAAGATCTTGGGTAGCACTGATAATAAATAATATTTACTATTCCAGCAAACTATTAAGAACGAGGGTAGAATAAACATATTTTTGGACACTGATATCTCAAAAAATGTACCACCCCCTTGGCCTTTCTAGAAATCTCCTGGCATGCTTCCTACCTACGCAAGGGTGTAAACCAAGGAAAATGAAGACATGGTATTTAGGAAATAGGCATCCATCTCAGATGAGACAAAGGGAACCCTCATAATGATGGTGGAAGGAACTTCCAAATTGACATCTGGGCAGCTGGTCTACAGAGAAGCTGGAGTAGGGGGGCTCTGGGCTTCGGGAGGGCTGCCTCTGAGAACTGTGTATCATGAGGGGGATTGACACTACTGTTGAATAGTTTGGGGACAGATCAGTGACAGGAACACAGAAAACAAAGCAAATAGAAGACAATTATTACTTTTAGGGAGAACAAAAAAGTTGTATGAGAAAAGGAAATATAACCAAAATATGAAATGTTTATTCTCAGCTGTGAAACATAATTGCATAATCATAAAATGTACACCCTGGATATTGTTCGGTAAAAATGAAATATATAACTGGGAAGAGAAGGTGGAGGGAAAGTATATATATGTCTGTAGGAGAGAGAAAATCTTATCTAAAAGTAAAAACCGGGAAGTTTAAAAATATTTTTGTTAAATATAACTACATTATATATTTATATGTGTATAAATTACATTTATATTAAAAATTCACATAATAATATAAGCACATTATTTTTAAATATGAGGCATATGCCAGAATAAAGATTAAAGGACAGAAACCAGCTACCTCTGGGGAAGGGGGAGGTTGCGCAGGGAACTATTTTCATTTTAAACTGTGTTGAACTAGTTGACTTTCAAAAGTATGAATATATAGAACTTAATAAAAATAATAATTCGAGAGTAAATTCAATATATTGCAGATTCTTGCAAGCTCTGCGTTCCAGATTTGAGTTGTCAGCCTGTTCTTAATGCTATGTTATGATGATCAAGACCCGAGTTCTTGTACTAGGGTGTGATACTGAAAATGGCACAAATGAGAGATCGGTGGGTAACAGGAGAGAAAGCAATGAATAAAGTTATATGCAGTCTATATTTAAATGAAGCTAGATTCAGGTCTCATTGACACAGATCAAAACATATGCTCAGGGCATAAGAGTAACTAAAATTTCTAGGAGAAATGGCAGGGGAAAGAAACCAGCATGTCCAGCAGGCTGGAGCAATTAAGACCCGGTAATGGTCATCACCGGTTAGTCACTGAGGCATCTGAGAGCTGGTGGTTGGAAAATTCATACCTCCTCATGCAGATCTTATATTCAGATAGCCAGAAACTTTCAGTGACCCCCCTTGGAGATGCAAACCAAGATGTCATCCCTCACTTAAGGAATTAATGGTCTAGCCGGGGCATAAAATAAGAAGTTTTAGGGGCACCTGGGTGGCTTAGTTGGTTAAACATCTGACTCTTGTTTCACCTCAGGTCATGATCCCAGGGTCCTGGGATCGAGCACCGCATTGGGCTCCATGCCCAGTGAGGACTCTCCTTGGGATTCTCCTTCTCCCTCTGCCCCTCGCCCTGCTTGCACTACCTCTCTCAAAAATAAAAAATAAAGAAATTTTAAGAACACACATAAAAATTTTTTTGTTTGACTCTTTGGGTTCAGAAAAGTGGAAAATCAGCAAGATTTGAGTTGTCAAAAAGAGGTTCACAGAGGAGGCTGGACTCAGAGCAACCTTGAAGGGAGAAAGGATTCGAACGGTAAGACAGGGAAGAGGGGAGGCATCTCTGGGCCCACACACCCGTGAATGCCGGACGTTGCAAGGACTGTGGTGCATTCAGATCAGTAGAAAAACAGTTCTATGTTCCCTTAAGGAGTTCCTGTGGAGCACTGGGGAAACGGTTGGATAGGTAGGGCGGGGCTACATTACAGAAGGTAATGACAGTCTGGAAAAAGAGGTTAAATTTGATGCATTAAAGATGGTCAACTTTATTTATTTATTTATTTAGATTTTATTTATTTATTTGACAGACAGAGATCACAAGTAGGCAGAGAGGCAGGCAGAGAGGAGGAAGCAGGCTCCCTGCTGAGCAGAGAGCCCGATGTGGGGCTTGATCCCAGGACCCTGGGATCATGACCTGAGCTGAAGGAGAGGCTTTAACCCACTGAGCCACCCAGGCACCCCAAAGATGGTCAACTTTAAAACAAAGGAGTGATTTTTCTTTGATGTATCTTGACTTAAAATAGAAGTCTGGTTTTTTCTTATTATAGAATTAAACCTACTAACTATAGAAAATACATGGATCTTAGGTATTTTTTGATAGAGTCCGATGGGACAGTTCTGTTAGAAGTGGAAAAGCTTGAGGTTTGAGATTAGATCTAGGTTAAGGTCATGACATGGCCCCTGGTAGTCTGCGACCTTAGGGGGAGTTCCTTATTCTTCCCGAACTTTGGTTGATTTCTTCATCTTTTAAATTGGACAAATGTGGTAGACACCTTTCGATTTTCTCAGTTCTCTCCCCCTTTCCCTGGAAACTTTCCTGTGCCCCCATTTGCAGGGATCAGTCCCTTGGGAAGCCTTATACCCTCAATGCTCTGAGTACACATCTGACTGAAGTTGCGTTCATCAGTTTTGTTCTTTTGGAAATTTGGCACATTTGTCAGCCTGGGAGGGTAACATTTGAATTTAGAAGGCCCTGTGTGTAACCTCTTCCAGAGTCCTGGGGAAACAGAAGAGATAGCTGGTTTGCAGAAAGCATGGAGAAGAATGAAATCAGGTGCTGAGAGAGCTGGGTGATGGAACGAGAATCCCCAGATGTTCATTTCCAGCACTGACCTCTTTTGAGGGCTCTGTTGCTGTCTTGTGTCCTTGTTGTAAGTTACCCTTTCTCCCTTAAGCTAATTGAAGGTAGTTTTTATTGACTTAAAATGAAGAGTCACATGAGATAAAAATAGCTCTTTGTATAGCTTACGCACTTCCCCATATTGCTTGGCTTTACCTCCAAATTTTGATGTTGGTCCTTGCTGGATGGAGATCCCAGTCACCATCTCTTCTCCTGGTACCACTGGCAGCCCCTGCTGTCCCCATAGTATGGCTTCAGTATGGCACCCATCACACCCATTATGGGGAGACTGTCATGGTTTCAGTGATATTGGATCGGAGCCCCAGAAGCCATAGCTCTTCCCACCATTTCTGGACTCCAAGGAAATACTGAAACATGGATCACAGGATCTCGCTTCTCCGGCAGCTGCCCAAAGGGCCAGCTAACTCCAATCTCTACTGTGGTCAAGTCCATCAGTTGGCTTTTGCTATGCACCCCAAAATGTAATGTCTTTAAACAATGGATCCTTTTTTTTTTCTCACAGTTCTGAGGGTGGCTGGGCTGTTCTGGTCTACACTGCCTCTTCTGGCTGGATAGTATAGAATGGAGTTATAGGCCTGTTAGTTGGCAGCTGGTGGTCTGCAGGACCTCCCCCACATCTGGCAGTTGGTTCAGCGTTAGCTGGGACAATTGCATGTAGCTTCCGTCTGTGGCAACACAATGAGCCTAGGGTTATGCACATGGTGGCAGAGGTTCCCAGCAGTGAGAGAGGGCATGCCCCAGTGCACATGCGCTTTTCAAGTCTCCTCTCAGCATCATATTTGCTAATGTCCCACTGGCCAAAGAAAGTCATATGGCCAAAACTAGATTCGAGGGGTGGAGAAAGAGACCTGTCCTCTTGCTAGGACTTGCTGCAAAGTCACATTACAAAGGGATACGTACAAGGATGTATACAGAAATGGTAGGAATTATTGTGGCCATTTTTGTAAACTCTACCACTGAGCTTTAATGCCTACTGGGGTGAACTTGGATGATTAGAAGATAGAACAGAAAGATCCACAATCGCTTTGTCTACTTTCTCCCCGCTGGTCTGTTCTGAGCTGCACTGATTCCACATGTGCTCCCTGGGGGTGTCCTGTGTGATGAGGTAACTGTCGTGATAGCTTTCCTTCCTTCCCTAGTCCTCAGTCCCCACTCTTGCTGCCCTGGGCTAGTACCCACCAACAAAGCCTGCATACAGTCTTTGCCTTGGGTTTATTTCATATGTATGTATGTATTCTGTATGTATGTATGTATTCTGAGTGAAGACACTATTACATCAGATTCTCGAGGGATTAAAGAGGATATAATGTTTCTGGGTTATACTCCATAAGTTAGTATTACTAACCAAAGTATTTAATAATAATAAAATCTTAATGGACTTTAAAAGGATAGAGATATCTCCCTTTACTGAACTTCCTTTACTGTGCCTTGCAAATATTGTGTTTTTTACAAATTGAAGGTTTGTGACAACCCTGTGTTGAGCAAGTCTACAGGGGCCATTTTTCTGATAGCATTTGCTCATTTCATGTCTCTTTGTCACATTTTAGTAATTCTTGCAATATTTTGAATTTTTTCATTATTATTATATTTGTTATGGTGATCTGTGGTCAGTAATCTTTGATGTTACCATTTTAACTCTTTTGGGGTTCCACAAACCACACTCTTATAAGACAGTGAACTTAACTGATAAATGTTGTGTGTGTTCTGACTGTTCCGCCGACCAGCCATTCCTCTGTCTCTCTCCCTCTACTTGGGCCTTCCTATTCCCCAAGACACAACAATATTGAAATCAGGCCAATTAATAACCCTACAGCAGCCTCTAAGTGTTCATGAAAAGGAAGGGTCTCATGTCTCCACTTTAAATCAAAAGCTAGAAATTATTAAACCGAGTGAGGAAGGCATGTCAGAAGCTGAGATAGGCCAGAAACTAGGTCTCTTGAGAAAAACGGTTAGCCAAGTCATGAACCGCAAAGGGAAAGTTCTTGAAGGAAATTAAAAATGCTACTCTAGTGAACATACGAATGGTAAGAAAGGGGAAACAGCCTTATTGCTGATATGGAGCAAGTCTGAATGGCCTGGAGAGAAGATCAAACCAGCCACAACATTCCCTTAAGCCAAAGCCTCATCAGGAGGAGTGTCTTGACCTTCTTCAATTCCATGAAGGCTGAGAGAGGTGAGGAAGCTGCAGAAGAGAAGTCTGAAGCTAGCAGAGGTTGGTTCATGAGGTTTAAGGAAAGGAGCCAGCTCCATGACCCAAAAATGCAAGGTGAGGCAGCAAATGCTGATGTAGAAATCACAGCAAATTATCCAGAAGATCTAGCTAAGATCATTAATGGAGGTGGCTATGCTAAATAACAGATTTTTAATATACATGAATCTGCTTTCTTTTTTTTTTTTTTTATTTTTTTTAAAGATATTATTTATTTATTTGACAGAGATCACAAGTAGGCAGAGAGGCAGACAGGAGGGGGGAAGCAGGTTCCCTGCTGAGCAGATAGCCTGATGTGGGGCTCGATCCCGGGACCCTGAGATCATGACCTGAGCTGAAGGCAGAGGCTTTAACCCACTGAGCCACCCAGGCGCCCCATGAATCTGCTTTCTATTGGGAGAAGATGACACCTAGGACTTTCATAGCTAGAGAGGAGAAGTCAAAGCCTGGCTTCAAAGGTTCGAAGGACAGACGGACTCTTGTCAGGGGCTAATGTAATTGACTTCAAGTAGAAACCATTGCTCACTCACCATTCTGAAAATCCTGGGGCCTTTACAAATTACACTAAATCTACTCTGCCTTTGTTCTAGAAATGGAACTACAAAGCCTGGATGACAGCACATCTGTTCATAACATGGTTTACTGAATAGTTTCAGCTCACTGTTGAGAAATTATGCTCAGGAAAGAAAGATTCCTTTCAAAATTGTACTGCTCATCAACAGTTAACCTGGTCATCCAAGAGCTCTGATGGAGAAGTACAGTGAGATTAATGTTGTCTTCATGTTTGCTAATACAACATCCATTTTGCAGCCCATAGGTCAAGGAGTCATTTTGACTTTCAAGTCACATTATTTCAGAAATATGTTTCATAAGGCTATATACAGCTGCCATAGACACTGATTCCTCTGATGGATCTGGCAAAATAAGTTGAAAACCTGTTGGAAAGGATTCCTCACGCTACATACAATAATAAAGAACATTCAGGACTCATGGAAGGAGGGCAAAATATCAAACATTTACAGTTTGGAAAAAGTTGATTCCAACCCGCATGGATGACTTTAAGGGGCTTAAGACTTGAGTGGAGAAAGTGACTACAGACAGGGTGGAACAGCAGGAGAATTAGAATTAGACGTGGAACCTGAAGACGTTGAGTGGCTGCAATCTTGTGATCCAGCTTGAGCGGACAAGGAGCTGCTTCTTAGAGATGAGCAAAGAAAGTGATTTCTTGAGATGTGATCTGCTCCCAGTGAAGATGCTATGAAGATTGTTGACCTGACAACAAAAGATTTAGGATACTACACAAACTTAGTTGATAAAGAAGCAGCCGGGTTTGAGAGGACCAACTCCAATTTTGAAAGAAGTTCTACTGTGGGTCAAATGCTATCGAACAGCTCTGCGTACTACAGAGAAATCATCTGTGAAAGGAAAAGTCTGTTGATGTGGCAAACTTCATTGTTGTCTTATTTAAAGAAATTGCCACAGCCATCCCAGCCTTCAGCAACCACCACCATGATCAGTCCGCAGCCATCCACATCAAGGCAAGACCCTCCGTCAGTAAAAAAAATTATGATTTGCTCAAAGCTCAGATGACAGTTAACTTTTTTTTTAAACAATATAACATTTTTAAATTAAGGTAGGTGCATTTTTTTTTAAGAGATAATGCTACTACACACTTAATGTAAACATAACTTTTATATGCACTGGGAAAACAAAAAATTCATTTGACTCATTTTATTATAATATTTACTTTAGGGATGCCTGGGTGGCTCAGTCTTTGAGTGTCTGCCTTCACCTCAGGGCATGATCCCGGGGTTCTGGAATTGAGCCCCACGTCGGGCTCCCTGCTCGGTGGGAAGCCTGCTTCGCCCTCTCCCACTTTCCCTGCTTGTGTTCCCTCTCCCTGTCTCTCTCTCTGTCAACTAAATAAATAAAATCTTAACAAAATACATTTGCTTTATTGCAGTGATCTAAAACATATGTCTAAGGTACGCCTTAGAAATTATACAAGCTACCTTCTCAAGTCACACTGCAGTAAAACTACAAATTAAAACACTCTAATTTGATGGACAAAAAGAAAAATAAAAACAAAATCTCAAACGTTCCTAAGTAGCATTTGGTCAATAATACAAACAACAGACTATTTACAAAGTAAGTGAAAAGGGAAAATTAATGTTTAGAAATCTCCACGGTAAACACCCAAAACCGTTCTCACAATTAAATTCCTTAATGGTCTTGATAAACAAACAAAAAAAAGACAACAACAAGACCTAAAGTGAGTATTCTACTTAAAAGATTAGAAAAAGGGCATAAAACAGACCCAAGGAAAGGGGTTACCAAAACAACAGAAGTGCACTGGAGTCCAACCTTACTGGCTGCTCAGTCGATTTTTAGGAATTTGGGGAGGTGGTTGTTAAGTAGCCATCATTAAAGAATCACATTATATAAATTTCAGTAACTTGGGTTAAAAACAAAAGTGTTAAATACTCAAGTTGTTACTTCTTAACTAATTTAGTTCATTTTGCTAGTATATATGTTCTTGAGTTTATTTAGGTCAATTGCATCTGTAGAGTGGAAATCCCATGCATCTCTTCCCAACTCTGCATTTGTCGACATCTCATTGGCAGCTGGAAATCAGCCACGGTGGGAGTATTTACACTGTGGCATTTGGTAGGGCTACAAATCAGAGCCTTTGTCTCCTCCTCCTCTTTTTCTACAGAGCTGTTGTTAATGAGCATACCACCAGCCATCAATAGATGATCTTTTTTAAGGAATATGAAATTTCCAGGTTGAGATTAGAATAACAATAAAGCATGAAGATACTTTATAAAGTTCAAACTTATTTCAAGTTGGTGGAATGCTCCAGCTTTCAGGGATACATTTCTTTCATTGTGATGCTTGCAGTTAAATCAGTTCTAATTAAGGCAAGATGGACCTTAAAATTCAAGAGTGAGCCAGGTCTCATAATGGTTTTTTTGATTGGTAATAAGTAAGGACTGGACTACACAGAAGTCTTCTGGCCAAGTTGCTGAATGCTTCTAGGTTATTGGTGGGGGGGGGGGGACGTATTGTGGTATATATATATATATATATATGGATTTTTGTCAAATGAAATATACCTTATACATATTTTTCTATAAAACATGAAGAAAACATAAGTAGGCTGGTGAGTATTAAGTGAAAAAATAATGAATAGCAACAGTGACTAAATCACTTTTTCACGGTGGGAGTTATTTTCTTTGGCTTTGGGATAATTCTTAGTAAAAAATTCTTTGTAGGGGTGCCTGGGTGGCCGAGTTGGTTAAGTGTCTGCCTTTGGTTCAGGTCATGGTCCCAGGGTCCTGGGATCAAGTGCCATATCAGGAACCACATCTGCCTTCCTGCTCAGCAGGGAGTCTGTTCCCTCTCCCTCTGCCTGCTGCTCCTCCAGCTTGTGCTCTTTCTCTCTCTCTGTGTGTCAAATAAAGAAAATCTTTTAAAAAATTCTTTGTAACAATTTAAATTAAGACATTTTAAACCATAAGCTTAGTTTAAAAAAATAAATGAATGTTAATCTAAAATACAGAATTATGTTAAATACGTTGGTTGAGGAAAAAGTGGGAGCCAGCACACAGCTCCTTTAGGTACCAATAGTTTATTCCTGCTTGGTTTTTCAAATCCACTGAACTGATTTTGGGAAGAAAACGTTCTCTTGATTCACTCTGTATACCTGATTAAGTTTTTTTTTTCCACGTTTCGTCATATTAATATTTATACATAATGCCGAATGGATTTTGGAGGAGAAATTGTAGTGTTATGGAAGTTTCTGACACAGCTTTCTCCTTTATGCCCAAGTTGTGCTGTGGCCCTGTGAGGGAAAGGAAATACTTTGGAGCAATTTACCCCTAGAGCAGAGTATTATTGAGCTGTCAATTCTTCAGTTTTTAAGAATGCTTATTTTGCGCCCAAGATCTTATGGCAGATAGAATATATTCCACCTTTTTATTTCTTCATTTGTTTTTTTTTTAAAAAGAGTTAGCAGGGACGCCTGGGTGGCTCAGTTGGTTAAGCAGCTGCCTTCAGCTCAGGTCATGATCCCAGCGTCCTGGGATCGAGTCCCACATCGGGCCCCTTGCTCGGCAGGGAGCCTGCTTCACCCTCTGCCTCTGCCTGCCACTCTGTCTGCCTGTGCGTGCTCTCTCTCTCTCTCTCTCTCTAATAAATAAAGTCTTTAAAAAAAAAAAAAAATAAATAAATAAAAAGAGTTAGCATTAGGCTTTAGCTTTTTTTTTTTTAACCAAGAACTTTCCTTATGCTAATAATTATTTTTACAAATTCTCTTTAAATAATGGTAAGATTTATTTTCAAGTCTGTTAGAAGATTTTCAGCTTGAAAATAAACCATTTCCAAAGATGTCTTTGAACTCAGTCTGACATCTGAACTTTCTTTTTAATTTGTTCTTGGCATTGTTAGCTCTTGTGCATTCCCTGGGCTTATTAGAGCATGTGAAGCTCTTACGACTTTCAGTTAATATAATAAAACCTGTTAGTGTAAATTTATCTTAGTGTTCTGCAAGTGTTTGCTGATTCTGCACACTTGAGTCATTCAGATCTAAATATAAAAGATCATATTTTGAAAGTAAGGAACGAAATGATCCTTTCCAATTATGTTAAAATACTTAAGCCTTTGGATTTAGTTTTAGTTAGATTAAAGATCTCTGGGAAATATGACTCTGCATGTTTTTTTCATTTGCCTCTGGGAGATAACCTAGTTGGTTTATAACATATGTGAAAGTGGATTTTCTTTTCTTTTCTTTTTAAGAATTTTACTTATTTATTTGAGAGAGACACAGTGAGAGGGAACACAAGCAGGGCGAGTGGGCAAGGGAGAAGCAGGCTTCCTGCTGAGCAGGAAGTCCAATGCAGGGCTCAATTCCAGAACCCTGGGATCATGACCTGAGCTGAAGGCAGATGCTTAAGGACTGGGCCACCCAGGTGCCCCATTAAAGTGGATTTCCAAGCAGAATGGGCTATCGTGAGATTTGGGTGACTCTAGTAAACAAAATGGGATGAAGGACAGACATTATGGACCATACCTCTTATCGGGTCATGAAAATCTATCCCTGGTCTGGTTAAGTAAGTACTCAGAGCCATTAAGCATGATTTGAAGAGTCTACTGTTAGATAGCTCTTTTACCTACCTAACCCGTGTAAATAAATATTTGTTAAGTGACAGGTAAGAAAATCATAATCTAGAATAACAGTCCATGTTTTCTAGCTAATTTTGTATTTTTACTTAAAATCTCTTACCTTTCTAAATGTAAGTTTAAGTAACAATCTGGGTTACTTTATTCATGGATTTGCCCAAGTGAAATTGAGGGCTTTATCTGCAGTCTATTTTTGTATCATGATAATTCATCCATTGGAAGCAAGTTTGACATGCTGAGGACGAAGTGGTGTCTTCTAATGAGGACTCCCAGAATAGAAGCAGCATATTAATAAACACACCCATCACCCACGTGAAATCCACTAATTGAGCATTGTTTGTCAGCTAGTCACAGGTCATGCCTGTGCTGACATTTCTCTTCCCCATCTTTAAATTTCACTAATTCCCGGCTATTGAGCTCATTACGTGTTTTTAGTAGAACAAAAGGGTACTAAGCTTTGAAAAATGATAAACGATGGTTGTTTACTTAAATTCCAAAAGCAGAGTCTTTAAAAAATACCTTTTGTATGAATTTTAAAGACCCTCTAATTGATACAATGACCAGTTAACAATCAAATCTGTCATTACCAGAAC
This sequence comes from Martes martes, assembly GCF_963455335.1. NCBI lineage: Eukaryota > Metazoa > Chordata > Mammalia > Carnivora > Mustelidae > Martes > Martes martes. Next base: position 125,997,881 of record NC_137895.1, read on the forward strand.
AGCTACTACTACTTGATTGATTTTAACCAACAGGTATCAAGCAACTGATGGTCCTTGGCACAAATAGGGTGCCCCTATAGAATATACTCTTTGGCTAACATATTATGGATATATTTTAAGATTTTGTCTTCTTAGTTGTCAGTCAATTAAACAGGAAACAGTAAGAGTTTTTCACAAATACCTTATGAGGGTAGGGTCGGCGTGGAGCTGAATTTTTTTTCTTTTTCTTTTTATGGGAGGTTTAGCTTTATTTCTAGTCTCAAACTCTTACAACTTTGCATAAAGTCCTCATCCCAACCTCAGAGATGGCAGAAACTATAATAAGCAACCCCCCACAACAATACGTGAATTTTAATGTCTCCCTCTCTGGGGAACGGGAGGTCACACCACATACCTGGGGAGACATCCCAAAGATTGTCTGGCACTTTGCTACAGAAATGCTTTGGTCCAATCTCTTGTTACTTAGGATACTAAAAGGCACAGAAAATGGGCTGTTCAACCCCTCTGACCTGGGGTGGGGCAGAAAGTGGACAGCAACGTGGTCTGGGACAGATGGGCAGACCATAGGAGTGGGCTCAAGTTCTTGGACACAGGTAGTTGATCCTGGGTGGCCACTGAGGCAGCTGCAGATGCTGCTCTGGTGGCCTTCGTCTGCCTAGTTCACCAGCTCACTGGAACCATAGCTGGTCTTCCTCTAGGCCCCCTCCATGGAGTCACTGGAATGGGTGATATTCTGCTAATGTGGATGCTGAAGTCCTCCCTGATGGTACTGGGGCAGCCTCAGCTGAGCTGGGGGTCCATCATGGCCCTTGAGGCATAGACCCTGTTGGGGCCTTTCTAGACCATGGCCACCACGGGGCCAGAGCTCATGTAGCTGATGAGGCTGGGCAGAAGGTCTTCCTCTTCAGGTCATGGTGGTGCTCAGCAAGGACGTTCTCTGGTGCCTGCAGCATCTTCGTTTCTATCAGCTTGAAGCCTCTTCTCTCAAAGCTTGGGATCACATCCACAAGGAGTCACCAGTGCATCCCATCTGGCTTCACAACAAGGGTCCATTCCTGGGTCCAGGATGGCCCTCCTGAGCTGGGATCCAAGACAGGCTTGGCCAGGTACTGGGGACCCCATGAACTGCTCAGCAGCCCTGACAGTGAGGCATACCCCAAGAAGCTACCCATGACCCCCCTACTGGCTCTGAACGTTTTTGGTAATAGACATGTTTGCCAGTAACATTTACCAATTAGTTGCTGTCCAGATGAATACCTGACAGTAAATTTGTTATATTCTAGCACTATGATTTTGGTGAAGTTGGCATATATCTGAAAATTTAAGAGAAGTACTCATTTATTCAACAGATATTTATGTAATGAAGTAGGAGATAAGGCTGGAGATGGGGGTGGGGGCCAGGACTTGTAGTGTCTTGTAGGCAATAGCAAGGAGTTTGGGCTTTATTTATTTATTTATTTATTTTATTTTATTTTTTTAAAAGATTTTATTTATTTATTTGACAAACAGAGATCACAAGTAGGCAGAGAGGCAGGCAGAGAGAGAGAGGAAGGGAAGCAGGCTCCCTGCTGAGCAGAGAGCCCGACACGGGGCTCGATCCCAGGACTCTGGGATCATGACCTGAGCTGAAGGCAGAGGCTTCAACCCACTGAGCCACCCAGGCGCCCCGGAGTTTGGGCTTTAATTCTAAGCAACTTGGAAAGAAATTGAAGGGTTTTAAACAGGAGAGTAAACAAAAAAATTTTGATTTATTGTCTAAAAATATCGCTGTGCTGAGTAGAGAATAAACCGCAGTAAGGCAAGATTTAAGGGTTTATGGCAATAGTCAAGGCGAGAAAGGATGGCAGCGTAAATTGGGGATGAGTCAAGGGCAATGGAGAGAACTTGGCAGCCTCAGGTTGTATAGTCTAGAAACTGGTAGTTGAGCAAACAGAGAATTTAAACTCCGCTTAATACCTACACCTTCCTTTCTTAGATGAAAGATGATCTTGCCTCTCTTCTTAATTCTTCAACCTGAAGTTTTGGAAAAAGATCTACAAATCATGCCATCTCATCCATTCTACAGTTAAGTGTCTGAACAGAACTGTATGACTGGGCATGCAAAACAGAACAGAATATACAGACTACTAAATATTTTCAAATGATGTCCTGACACAACTTTCTAAAGTTCCAGGTGAGTGGTTTCCAATGCAGACAGAAAGGTAAAGTTTTCTCCCTGTTGAATGATCGACGATAATTGTTGGTGAGAACACAGTTCTTATACCGGTGAAGCCAATTTTCTACCGAGTGGAGATGCAGCGTGCAAGGAGGTCGCACAGGGTATGGGAAGGCCAACAAGTGCCACTGAGATTGTCTAAGCAGCAGTCCAATATTTGGGCCATGTCACCAAATGATTTGTGATTCCCATATACATCCTGAAAGGTCAATTTGGTTGAGGAGATTCTTGATTTGAAGCTTTCAGGAAATGATTTAGTGAGGTTAGTCTGGCTGGGGAGAGAAGCCATCACTTCTTTTTATGTGTTATTCCTACTGACTGTTTTAGGACAACACCAGTACAGGGAGGCACTGCATTTTCTGTGAACACATTTTTTCATCTATTTGAGGATATAACAGATGAGCATGCAAAAGCAATGAACAAAATACCTTGAACTCTGAGAATTCCAAGATGTCAGAAAGAGCATAGACTTTGAAGTCAGCCATAGCTCTGAATCCTGCTTCTTGCTCCTACTAACTGCAAGATTTCAGGCAAATTACTAACCTCATCATCTCTTTTAGTTTTATCTGAAGGAAAAAAAATGGATGTTTGGGGTTTTGTTTTGTTTTGTTTTGTTTTCCTTCCAGTTTGCTAGGACTAAATAACAAAAACCTGAATGGATTTTTTTTTTTAAGTAAAAAGGAAAACTGTGAACAGTAATTTGTACTTAATGTACATTTTGAGATTCAAGAAACAAATTTTGAATTCAGAGCAAACAAAACAAAACAATCCTCAGCATCCTCATGTTGAAGGAGTTAGGATAACCACTGATAAGAAAAGATAAGAAAACAGCATATCCATTTGTTGTAATTGTCTCAAGGTTTGAGATGAATGGGAGTGTTAGCTTTCACACTATTGAATAATCAGAGACTAGAGAAGCCTAAAATGTGCAAATTGTGCAGTACAGGCAAGTGTAAAAGGAATTAGAAAGGGAAAGATGAGTGTAGGCTTTTAGTAAAGCTGGAAACTATTAGTCTCAGAAGGCTGATCAGAATGTGGATAAGCATGTGGGAGAAGGGTGTGACAGGAAACTGGAAATATCTATTACCTTTCTTTTCTGCACTGAAATTCTCTTCCCTGGCCAGCATCCGGGCTCGTAGGGCCAGCCAAACCAGATGATCTTTCTGTGTTCCTTTTCTGGTTCAATTTCTGCAGGACTCTGACTCGAAGCCAGAGTAACTCAAAAGGTCTCTGCTTTCAGAGCAGGTTTTCTGCCAACTCCTGTCTCCACATCTTCAAAATCAAGGTAGACTCTTATGCTGCCAAATGCACTGGGACAAAAAGCAGAATGACTCCAATTTCTTAGAAGCAATGATACACATGGAGCTCCTCTCTTCTGCAATGAAGCTTATGGAGTCTTTGTAAAACAGAGAGATCTGGAAATCGGTGCTTCATCTCCAGGCCTGAGAGAACTCAGAATCTAGGCTAAGGGGCTGTGGATATGTGGAATGAGACTGCCCTGAGATTCAAGTGGAAAAATCCACCCATTGCGGGGTGGTGAAGAGGGACGGGTGGTCTGTAAAGGAACAACAGCTCTATACACGGTTGCTGTCGGGAAATGAGCAAAGTAAATGACTAAATGGCAATGAACAAAATAGCTTAAATACTGAGAATTCCAATATAGCAGAATGAGCAAAGTAAATGAGCAAAGGCGGAACCCTGAGCACAGTGTGCATTCAGTGAATGTGAATTATTGTCTCCAGTGTTTCCTAATTTGCCTATTGATAAAAAACCACATGGAGGGACTTGTTGAATTCAGAGATTTCTGGGCCCCTCACCGAAGATTCTATTTCAACTGGCCTAAAGAGAGGGGGATGTGGAGTTTGTATGCTTAGCGAATGTCCCAGAATTCCTTTGATTTCTCTCAGTTTAGAAAATGCTACCTTAAAGCAATTGTTCTCAGGGTTTGGGTGCTCTGGTCCCCTAGGTACTCCACCCTTAAAGTCCTGGGTAGAAGTGAAGAATCTGCATTTTTAGGAGTCCAGGGTAATTCTGATACCTGTGGTGAGGGAAAGGGGCTTACGGCCCCCCTCCCCAAATAAATGTCTCCTCAAAGAGATTCACTGACTTCTTGTCAACTATTCCCAAACTTTGGTTCTTGGCCCAAGTATCAAAATTACTGGGGTCTGGAAGAGGAGGCAGGTGAGTGGTTTTCAATTCCGATTCCTACAATTATCCTGCTAAGATTCTTTATCAGTAGGTTTGGGCTGGGGTCAGTGCCTTTCTGTATTTTCAGTTTCCTAAGGCAAGTCTGTAATGCACCCCGGTTTGGGACCCATTAGACCCTACCCCAGAATAAGGCAGATTGATTGGTATTTACATATCTTAGGAAAAAATGTATCCATTCAGATCAGGATTGGTCCTTGGAGAAACACAGGGTAAAAAAAGAGAGGCCCAAGGCAGGTGAAGAGCCTCAATCAGGGCTCCTGCTCGTTCATTCTTGCTTCCAGGTTTCAAGACCTGCCCCCTCTCTGGGGTTGTCTACATCAGCCAGCTCAGAAAAAGGAAGCTGCTATTTAGGGCCTCACTAGGGCTTTCTTCCAGGGGGGTCTAAGAAGTCCCTCCTGTAGGGGCCCTCTGTTGGGCATATACCCATGGCCTTCACAGCCTCTTCCCATTGGCCTTAGCCTGGGATGTAGCTCCTGGATCCCCTGATCTCTGTCAGTTCCCTCCCATCAGCCCTCATTGCCCCAAACAGCTTCCTGATCCAGCTGTCCTTCCATACACCTGCCAGCCTTCCCTGCGCCGTCCAGAACTCCCGTTCTATGATCAACACATGCCCTTTGGCCTCCAACTATCTTGGACTGTCTTCTTCATTTTCTTGGCTCTACCAAGAGCTTCTCTCATCAGGGCTATTTATTCCCTCTTTCCCTAAATATCTCTCACTCAGGATGAGGGGAACAGTGTCCTTTGTGGTTCTCTCCAAAGCCTTTTCAATGTCATGGGTCCACAGTGGAGGGCAAAAATTTGTCTTTCTCCTGGTTCTTACCTATCACCTCAACTCTAAGGAGATGGCAGAATAAAATAATCTTTTAAAAAAGAAGAAGAGAAAGAAAAAGAAAGGGGGTGCCTGGGTGGCTCAGTCAGGTATCTGCCTCCAGCTCAGGTCATGATCCCAGGGTCCTGGGATTGAGTCCCGCATCAGGCTCCCTGCTCAGCGGGAAGCTGCTTCTCCCTCTCCCACTCCCCCTGCTTGTGTTCCCTCTGTTCCCTGTGTCTCTGTCAAATAAATAAATAAAATCTTAAAAAGCAAGCAAGCAGGCATTAGTACCTCATATTCGCCTTATGAATTACCACAAAATTTACCTAGTATGTTGTGAAAGAATTTAAGTTTTTAGATACAGAGTAGTCCTCTGAGTGGTGGGCCAAGGGAGAGAAGGTTCAGCTGGTCAGCCCCAGACACAGTCAATAAAGGAACACACTGATGCAGAGAATTCAAAAACAGTGATGAAACAAACCAAAAATCAATGCGATTTTTTAAAAAAAAAATCATCACATGCTGGCAATTCTAAATAATATTAATAATAAAATGCACTGCTCCTAAAAAAATCAGTTCTGAATAACTGCTGTGGTACTTGTTGAGTTTCTGTGGCGTGAGCTTCACATGAGCACATTTTCATTAGGTATCCTTTAATTGCCACTGCATTATACCTGTGAGTTAATTTAGAGAACTTCCGGTTATTCAATGGGTGCTCTCTGTGTTTTTATTCACAGAATACACTTGTGGAGGTTTGGCCTCTCTGCAGCTAGCCTGAATGGCCTTTTCTTTTTTTTTTTTTTTTTTCCAAAGATTCCATTTTATTTATTTGACAGAGAGAGAGATAGAATCACAAGCAGGCAGAGCAGCAGGCAGAGAGAGAGGGAGAAGCAGGCTCCCCACTGAGCAGAGAGCCCGATGCGGGGCTCGATCCCAGGACCCTGAGATCATGACCTGAGCCGAAGGCAGAGGCTTAACCCACTGAGCCACCCAGGTGCCCCCTGAATGGCCTTTTCCAAGCCCTGAGGTATCCCATATTCCTTCATTTGACGGTAGGCTTAAAATAAAGTGATAGCACAGGCATTGTGAGGACAAAAAATGACTTACTTCAGATTTGTCATTCTCTGTGACTGCTTGGGGTTTCTACTTGCGTTAAAATCTTGAAATTGTGGAAAAGAGCAGGAATTGCAAGGTGCATTATTTTTTGTTTGGTAGGCACAAGTTTCTGGTCACACGTGAAATAGTTTGTTGAATTTGAGTAATATCTCTAAAACTGAAATGTTAAATTTAATCAAAAATTATCTGTTTTACAACTAAAGAACAAATCAAGAAAATAGTAATTATTACCGATTATTGCATGATTACTGCTTTTTGGCATATAGAAGAAGGGGATGTTAAAACTGATACTCTTTGGGGCTCTGGGTGGTTCAGTTAAGCGGCTGTCTTCAGCTCAGGTCATGATCTCAGGGTCTTGGGGTGGTGTCCTACGTTGGATTTCCTGCTCAGCGGGGAGTCGGCTTCTCCCTCTGCCCCTCACCCTGACTCATGCTCTCTCTCTCTCAGGTAAGTAATTGAAATCTTAAAAAACAAAACAAAAACAAAACAAACAAACCCTGGTCCACTCTGATTGTCCAATATGGGTAATATACTAGGTATACTAGATGTGCCACTGGTTCCTTAAAATACCACTGCTGGCTTCAACTAAGACATCACATGTTAATCAGGATAGAGAGAAAATAGACCTTAAAACCAGCTTTTTGTCTCCCTCCTCCTATAATAAGTCAAGACAAAACAAAGGACCAATGAAGACCTCCCTGTATGCTTTAATTTGGGACCTGTGTGTTTCACACACCAAAGGAATTTGTTTCTTGACCCTTCCGCATTCCAAACTTTGCATATGTCTGTACGATGGTAATTTCAGGAGGAGTTGCCTTTTAAATATGGTATACACACTGAGGGGTATTTTAAATTTGTTGATTTTCTATCATTTTATGGCAAAAAGATTCCTAATAATTTAAAAATAGGCATATATTCTTGGCATTGAGTGGTACAATTCACGAAGTAGTGCCAGATTCTGCCACCTAGTTTAATTTCAGTAGTGAGGTGTTTTGCATGTTCTAATGGCAACACTTAGTGAAAGTTACTTTTGGAAAACTAAGCTCTTGGATGAGCTATTTGTGAATCCCTGTCGTCCTGCTGGCCAGGATATTGTCTCAGATGGGGCAAGTTCTCACTCCTTAGTTGCCATTTGCCCTCCCCTGCACATACTCATGCGGCCTCTGGCAGTGATCACCTGAACTACTTAAATCCTTTCCTTGCCCTTCGCCTCTACTCTCCTCCCCCTCCTCCTTCTCTCCATCACCCATCTGCTTTTTTGTCCTCCTCCTCCCATTTTTACAACATCCCCAAGGCTTAAGGTTCAATTCCCTTGATACAGTCTCATAAATTAATTTGTATATGATGCAATTCCATGGTATTTGGCAAGTCACTATATTTTGGCTTCTATTTTCATTTAACTTGCCCAGTTCAGGAAACAGAGCATGCAGGATTCAGATCAGTGCATGGAACATGCATTGATTATGTGCAAGCTTTTGCAGAGTAGAATGACCTTAAAAGGTATTTGCTTTGGGGCCTTGCCAAAAGCATACTTCTGATTCTCTAGGGTTAGCGAGGAGTGGAACTGTCAGGGTGCCAAAAGTCAATGATTAGTCAAAGGGTATTTCTACTGTCCCCTTTGTTTTCTACCCAAAACCACATTAAGCAATATCTAGATATTACTCTCATTGGTTTGGGGGCATCGACAAATGAGATATTTCTTCATAAAATCTTGGAACAATCCCAAACTCTTATTTATTTGGGCAAAAGTGGATACAAGGAATTTGCCTGCAACACACAGGTGGGCTCTACGACCCTGAGTGCATTTCTACTCCAAAGGGCAACAGTGTTCTACCCCTTAACACCTCCTCTAGAATAGAATAGAAGATGTTGTCGAGAAGACATCCAGCCATGGCTCTCTTCCCTTTGGAGGCATGTCTGCTGGGCAGATTTTCTCTAATAACTATCCTAATTGGCAAAGGTGCACACATTTCATGTGACAGAAAAATTCTTACAGGCATTTTGCAAACATAACATATTCTTCCCTTGCTGCAATATTTGTCTTTTGGGAAACGGCTTGCAGAGCCTTGTGGTAAGTTGCTTAGGAGTAGTTATAGTCTGTTAATCCCATTTTTTTTCCCCTAAGAGAGAGCAGGGATAAAACTGGTGAATATCAGGGTCCCTAGGCTCATACAGGGGCATTGGACCAAAGGTCTCCCAGAAAGCAGTGTCTTATTCTAAAATAAAAAGACTGGCTTAGGGACGCCTGGGTGGCTCAGTTGGTTAAGCGGCTGCCTTCAGCTCAGGTCATGATCCCGGCGTCCTGGGATCGAGTCCCGCATCGGGCTCCTTGCTCAGCAGAGAGCCTGCTTCTCCCTCTGCCTCTGCCTGCCACTCTGTCTGCCTCTGCTCACTCCCTCTGACAAATAAATAAAATCTTTAAAAAAAAAAAAAAAAAAAAAAAAAAGACTGGCTTACCAGAACTGGATCTTGACCGGAGTTCATGGCAATTTTGGGACCAGAGTCCAAGGAGCATCTTTGGTGGGGCTGCAGGATTCTGGAGATCGCTCTAAAAAAAAAAAAAAAGGCTACACTGTGTTTTTTATTGTATATACATTTCATCAGGTTTTCAAATGCCTCTCTTTCTAAAATGATTTTCTGTAGCTTTCAGATAATATAATTTGCTTCTCAAATTATGTTAAAATTCTTTTTTTCCCCCTTCTTTGAGAGAGAGTGTGTAGGTGGTGGGGAAGAGCAGAGGGAGAGAAAGACTCTCAAGCAGACTTCACACTCAGTGTGGGGCCTGACCCGGGGCTTGATCCTACGACCCTGAGATCATCACCTTAGCCAAAATCAAGAGTTGGACACTTAAAACAACTGATCCACCTAGGCGCCCCTAATATTAATTTGTAATGGTATGTCATTGCCATATTCCATCTTTCAGGATGGAATTTTTCAGAGCCTGTATGTATCTATCACCCAGTGCTGACAAGCATCCACATGGGACTAGCCTGCTTCCTCTCTTATCCTGTACCTCCTGCCCCATTTCTGTTATACAGCAAGTCCCAAACATCACATTAATTTATTGAAGGGAATATTTAAAGAAACAAAAATACAGGGGCACCTGGGTAGCTCAGAGCATCTACCTCTGGCAGCTCAGGTCGTGATCCCAGGATCCTGGGATCGAGGCTTGCACTGGGCTCCCTGCTCAGCGAGGAGTCTCCTTCTTCTTCTCCCTCTGCTGCTCCCCATGGTTATGCTCTCTCTCTCAAATAAATAAAAATCTTAAAAAAAAGAGAAGGAAATAAAAATACACATCTCTGGATGAGAATTATGATCCCATATTAACAGTATCTTGGATTCGGCTATTGTACTTCTGTACAACTGTATTGTATTTTGAGATTAATGAAATTTACTATCTCCTTATTTTTTTAAAGATTTATTTATTTATTTTACAGAGGAGGGGAGGGGTAGAGGGAGAGAGAGTCTCAAACAGACTCCATGCTGAGCACAGGGCACCATGTGGGGCTCTACCGTGGGGCTCAATCTCACAACCCTGAGATTAGGTCCTGAGCCAAAACCAAGAGTTGACACTTAACTGACTGCACCACTCATGTGCCCCAAATTTACTATGTCTTAAGAGAAATACAGCTTCAGAATTTTTTTCTTGCATTTCAATCTGCCAATCACAGAGAAATTCGGTAAGTGCCCAAGAAACTACGTATGATCACCTGGGTCCTTGAATTTTTTTTTTTTTTACTTTCACCACAATATTTTATTACTTTTTTTCAATGCTCCATAAACTATCTATGATGTCTATGTCTCGGCTGTTTTATGTTGCAGAATTGTATGATTTCTAACTGGTGCTCCCTTGTTAATCCATGGGCAAATATTTACCTCTATTCTGTTCAAATGGAACATCCTGGAATTACTTGGTATCTCAGAATATTACCTATTTCTTTGTTTAAAAGATTATTAGTGGTCTCTAAAATTATTATTTATAATTTAATCTTTCAATTAGTTTCACTTTTTAAGTCAGAAAGTAAAGCTACTTTCTTCAAAAAATGAGTGTATATCGGTAAATGTTACCTAGCTCCCTCAGTTATTTGCATGGGCAATATATAACACACTTCACAATCTATAGGGTATGAGTACCAACCAAGAAGAACAAGGCATTGTCTTAGATCTAGAGAAAATTGCTGGATATCCAAGAGGGCTCCTGAGGTAGTTGCTATAGCCGTACCAAGAAGATCCAGCTACTAGAAGACCCGTCCTATTGTTGAAGGACTGTGGCAAGAGCCTAGATTCCATCTTGATACAGGCTGGCTGAGGAATCATTTACCATACATTCTAATAGAGCAGCATGACACTGAGCAAAGTCTTCAAAATCAGAAAGAGCGGTTTGGATTCTGCCTTTACAGCTTGTGTGACCCTGGGTTTGAAATTTCTTATCCTCTGGGTGTAATATTTCCTTCTTTATAAAGGGACGTGGAGATATCCTCCATGTAGGGTTGCCAGATGGTTACAGCTACCACGTTTTAAACACAGTGGCCAGCCCACAGGAAGTGAGCAGGTAGTGGGGGGCTGCCACCATTCCCTTCATTTCTGTGGCCCCGTTCTTCTGGATTGCTCTTTCCTTCTTGGAAAACCTCTCCTGAGCTCTCGTCTCGAACATGAGTGCTTCCCAGCTGCCTTCTGTTCTCTTTGTGCTCACTCACTCCAATGATCTCATCCAGAACACTGACTGTAGTCCTAACCTCAGCAACAACTTCCTAGCCTAAACCATTCTTCAGCATTTCTCCTGGGCTCCCAATACAACTTGTTACTAGTAATTTCTGCTTGAATATTCCCCAGCTACCTCAGACTCCCCATGTCCACTATTGAACTCACCATCTTCCCTGTCACACTTTCTGGTCGCCTCCCCTACCTGGATTAAAGTAGTGCCATTCACTTACTCTCTTAAGCCAGAAAACTGAGGGTCACTTTTGAACATTCACTACCATTTTTATATACAAATATGTCAACTATTCCTGTCAATATTGACACTTAAATATCTTTTCATTTCCACTGTCCTAGTTTAGGCCCCCATTGTTTTCCTAGTATTAACTAGCTTTCCCCATTTCCAGCATCAATCATCTTCAGACTATACCAAGTCAAGAGAACAATTTTCTTCTTGATACTACCTTCTTTTAAAATTTTTATTGTACCCAAAATGGCTTATAAAAAGATCATAAAATACAGTTATATAAATATAAGAAATAACTACCTATAATCCACTAGCCAGATGAAACCACTACTAAAATTTGGCATACGTTCTCTCAGACTATTTCAAACTTTTAAATAGTAGACTGTGCTGTAAGTTCAAACCCTAACAGTTTTGGAAAGCTTGATACGGTGAGACTGAAACTAAACAGCTAATGGGAGTACCTGAGTGGCTCAGTCGGTTAAGCCTCCCACTCTTGATTTTGGCTCAGGTCATGATCTCAGGCTCCTAGGACCAGCCCTGCATTGGGGTACCCAATCAGTAGGGAGTCTGCTTCCTTAAAACTCTCTCTCCCTCTCCCCCTCCCCCTGCTCACTCACTCTCTCATATAAATAAATAAATAATCTCTTTTTAGGAAAAGAAAAGAAAAAAAAAAAAAAAAAGGAAAGGAAAGAGAAAGAAACAGCTAGGATCTGCCGTCTGACCCGCACTGGGCAATGGATGGTCCTTACACTGTGCTGATATAATAAAGGCCGACCACTGGCTGGAGATTGATTTTTGGCCGATTTCGTTTTAAAGGACATATGGTCAAATCACGTACCTTTGTTGAGGTTATAGTTTCTCCTGAAAGAAATAGATGCCATCCGAGTGATCAGTCCTGGAGCATGAAACTCGGACGGTAAGCTGAGGTGCGGTAAAGGCTTTCTTTTCCTTACTACCGGAATTTCCTTCAGCCCAAACTCCGAGGACTTCCGGGCATTTCCGGTGATGTAACGACAGTGGCTACACCGGGGAAGCTGGGAGCAAACCAGCCTTATTAGAGACCGAGGCTGTGCCCTGGGCATGCGCAGTAGGTTTTCTGCCGGTGGTTCTTCCTTTCCGGGATTCCCAAAACTACAGCGAGACTCAAGATATAGCCTGCTTTCTGCTGAACTGTGGAAAAACAAGAGAAAGGGGCCGTTTGATACTCGAGACAAAATTAAATGACTAAATACATGCAACTAGAAAGGCTAGACAGCTAAAATAACCAGTAAGTAAATGTTGTTGAAATACATTCACTGCTCAGTGACTTGAAGTCAGCAGGAATTCAAGGCGAGTACTTTGTAACAGACAACTGGCCCCTTTTCAGCACCGATGGGTCTTAATTTACTTGCACTGCGTGTTTTATAATCCTGTGTGTGGAAATAATTAAATTACCTTTAAAAGGTAAAGTCTTCTCTAGGTGTTTGATTTTTAGCTAGATAACAATCCTTTGAGAAAACAAGCCTTCATAAACAATAGGTGGCCACGTTTCTTTGTTTGATTTCATTGTTCTGAAGCCTTTCATTGCTGACTGTCATTCACAGGTTTTGGTCACCGGTGGTCAGTTTCTGGGGTTAGCAGCACCCTCCCCCCCAACCAAGATATTTCAGTGTTGCCTGGGGTAGTGGTGGTGCTTTGGCACTGGCTGTATGATCCATTATCTTGTGTAGGAACTTGCAGCTCTCCAATTTAAGTCTGCCTTGTTAATCCTTCCTTGTTCTACTCTTGGAAAGTAGATCTGAGATTTCCCGAGTCTCAAAAGGCATTTTTATATACCAATTATTTTAGTCTAATATCTTTGAAGACAGCAATTAACATGGTATATTTAAATGGCTAAGTTAAAAAAAAAATAGCTCAGTTTTCCCTCTGCATATCCTGGCCTCTGAAATGTCACTGATCATGTGTATCGCATGCTATTTAGATCATGGGGAGGAGGTGTTTCAAATTAAAGTAAAAACAAATTCAGCCTTTCCATTCCTAAAGTTAGTTTTATTTCATTGTTGTGTAACAGATTCAAGTGGGAATCTGTTTCTGTAAGTTACCTTTAGTTGCTTAAGAATACTCTTCTCACAGAGTTAAGCTAAGTATCTTTTCAGTCTTTTTCTAAATATTTGCATTTATGGATAAGAAATGGAAATATTTTTAGTTTTTGTAGCACCAAGATTATTTCTGAACTTTTTATAATGGAATGAAATAGACCAAGATGATGTTTGTTTTATAAATTGTTATACAATTATAGATGATTTATACTAATTGAATTAAATGTACACTAATGTTTAAATATTCATTTATTCCACCATTTAAATACCTGTTTTCTTCTAATGCCCAGGATAGTGGGTTGTTTATACCACTAGATTCCCAACTTTAATTTGTACCCTGATTATCTAGAAAATCCTGGGTCCTATCCTGAGTATCTGATTCTATAGATCTGAGGAGGGGCAAGAATTTACCTTCCTAACAAGTTTTTAGGTGATGCTGATGCTTCTGGCCTGGGGAACCCCTCTTGGAAAACCACTGGTTTAAAACATTCAGAGGGATGCTTTTCATAGGGCTTGTCTGGGTACCAGAATGTTTCTGTGGCTGACAGACACAAATAGGGACTTCTCATCGTTGTTCTAAATCTAAATCCTTTGGTCTTACGTCTCCACTTAATTTTAGGATCTTTGGTATTCTGGCACTAGGGACGGGAAGAGAGCTGATGCCATTAGCTCCAAATCAGCTATGGGAGAGTAGGCAGGAGTAGAAGAGTGTGTTAATCTGGGTTTGTACAAATTGAGTTGGATGTCCGGGTAGAAGTGTGCTAAAGGCAAGTAGAAATTATGGACCAGCACTCAGGAGCAAGAACAGGGCTGTCAAGAGAAGGAAACTAATAACTTACTGATGACCTAGTTGTCAATGCCTTCACTGTCTTGTTTCATTTAATCCCCACAAGTCTCCTGAGGGTACTCAATAAGTATTTTTACTTTTATCCATGGGGAAGGAAACTGAGATTTGGAAATTAGGTAACTAATAATTAATTGTCTAGGACCCAAATTTGAACCCCAGTTGGTCTGTTTCTAAACTCTTTTTTATATTTGTGGATGAGAGAGTTTGAGAAGGGAAGGTAGGCTTTAGTGTCCTGTACTGCAAAAGGATCAGGCAGCAAGAAGGCTGAGAAAGGTCATTTAGAGTTTCTCTCTGAGAAGGAAGCCTTTAGTATTTTGGTTGATAGTGTAAGTCCATCAAATGCGGTAGGCGAGGAAGAAGAGGCAATGAGTGAAGTGTTCACTTATTGAAGATTGGTTTTAAAAGGAAAAAGACAGGATATTTTGAAGTTGACAGTTGATATGTTGACAGTTGATATTTTGAAGATTAGGGCCTTCCCTAGTACAGGCACCTGTTGAGGACTGAATGTTTGTGTCCCACCCAAGTTTGTAAGTTGTGGTCCAACCCTTCCAATGTCATCATGATATCATCATACTTGGAGATGGGGCACTTTTGGAAGGTGATTAGGTTTTGATTAGATTATGAATATGGGACCTCCATGATGGAATTGATGCCCTTGTAAGAAGAGGAAGAGACAGATGTCTATTTCTCCATGTACTTGCCACCCAGAAAAGGCCATGTGAGCACACAATAGGAAGGTGGCCATCTACAAGCCAGGAGAGAGACCCTCGCCAGAACTGGACTATACGGACACCCTGTCCTTAGACTTCCAGCTTCCAGAACTGTGAGGAAGCAAATGTTGTTTAAGCCACCCGGACTATAGTCTTTTATGAGAGCAGCCTGAGCTAAGACAGCGCCCATGTAAACTGGTGGGGTTGTTTATTCAGACACGGTCCATTAGAAGCTTGCTCCGAGGGCTTTGAATATATGAAATTGGTGTCTCTTGATGTCTGTTCCCATCCCGACTTCTGTTGGAACACCTACAAACAAGCAGGGTATCCTAGTCTTGTCAGCGTTCTCCTGCCAAATATGCTTAATTATGTAACTGGGTGAGGTGTGCATTGCCTCTTACATAAGAACCGGTTTTTCTGTCATTTATCAAGCTGGATTGGGCTACTTCTCTTTTGCTCATGTGCATGTGATATGTGAGGTGGTAAAGGTGGTTTAAAACTATTCCTTGAATGGCTTTCAGTTTTAGTTTGAGCTTCAGCACTGATGAGCTAAAGTTCTTAACACAACACTAAGGAAATCAACCCTATTATATTAGGTCTCTGAAGTGTTTAGAGAGCAACCCAAAATAAATGAAATATCAAATTATTGATTCATATGGGTTAGTCCCTTCATATAAGAGATAGTGTACAATGTTATTTCCTTTCTGCTTTGAACTCACATTATCTTTTGATTTTGAACTTAGAGTGGAGATGACTTATAAATGACTACAGACTTTATTTTCTGCGGCATGACTAAAAAGATTCATAGTTGATTTATTACTGATCTCCCGAATATGTAACAGGTAGCGCCAAGAGAATGAAAAGCATATTAAACATGAAGCTAGTGGGGCTGAACTTCTTTCTCAACCAGACAGAATATAGAGTAACTAATATATCACCAAGATACTAATTAGAATCTAGGAGAAAATGATATTGCTGATATCACATAATTTCTATGAATTGGAATATGTTTTGGAAATGATTTATGGGGTTTTCTTGTGTCTGAAGAATATTCTAGCTGAGATTTTTAAATGGCTAGGAATTCTCCCTGAGGGTAAACATGAAGACTGTGTGAATCTATGGCCTTATTCTTTAGCAATTTGAGGTGTCAAGAGTAGACAGGCACCCAGACTTCCCCCAAAGTCAGCCCGGTTTGTAGGTGAAATTTAATAGCTATCCATAGAAGTTTAGAGAACCAATAGCAGCTTCTAAGATGGATATAGATATAGATGTCATCTTTTACAGGCCAGTGGTGGCACTATCTTTCTTGTAAGTCACCTGGAATAAAAAGGATATATAAAACCATAACCTTTTTGTGTCTCATCTGTAAAATGGAGATAATCATAGTACCCACTTTATAGAGTTGTTGTGAAGACTAACTCTCAATGCACATTAAGCCCTTAGAACTATACCCACCATAGAGAAAGCCCCCAATTAAAGTAATATATTTACTACTTGGAAGGGAAAATGGAATAAGTCGTCTAACCACAGCTGTCAGCAAAGAGTAAGGAAAAAAAAAAAGGCGACAAAGGTAGGGTAGAGACAACTCAGCCAGAGAAGCTCAGCAGTGAAGGGGCAGACTGGAGAACACTGGTGCCGGTGAGGCCACCCACGATGTGGAGGGCACGTCACGACTGAGATCTATCTTTCTCACCTGGAGCGTACTACTTGTGGGGACAGTGTCTCCCAGTGGGTGGCCAGGGTAGGCAGGGACAGCCCTCGTAATTCCCTTTCCTTGAACTAGGTATTTGCTGTGGATTATTGGCCATCTCTGAGTACAAGCTCCAATTCAAACATCCTTTGAAGGAAGCCACCTTCTCCCATTCAAGACTTAAGATTCACTTAGAAGTGGAAGGGACTCTACTTCTTGCCCAAGCTCTCAACTCTTGCCTTCATTTGGGAAGACAGCATGTGGTTTGCCTCTTTAAGCATGTATGGACAGATCCTTTTCTGAACGGACCTCTCTAATCAAAGACTCACAGAGCCTCCTCCAGATATATATTTAGAAATGTTGCCATGGTCACTGTTTCCTGTTTGGGCATCTGTCATCTGGCTGCCGCAGCCTGCAGGTGAGCTTCTTCCAACAGCTCATCACATATGTCTGTGCCAGCACGGTGGGAGGGACGAGGACTCGGGAAGAATCCCTTGTTGCCATCAACAGTCTTGCTAATTGCTTTACAATTTAATTGTAATTGGGCAAGTCCCTTGGCTTCCCTGGACCTCCGTTCCCTCCCTATGTAAAATGAGGGTGCTGGGTGAGCCTCTAAACTGCTTCAGAGTGTGATGTCACATTTGACACACATGATCCCGGTCACAAAAAAGTTAACCAACTCTAGGTCTACTGACACATTTCTTATATACCGATCACAAAAGTGATCCGACAGAAATCCCTCCCACTCAGTAACAATCTCAGGGAGATTGGATCTAGTGACCCGGAAGCCACTATTACTGTTGACTTCCCCTTGGGCTCCATGCCGTCTAGTCTGACCTATCCCCACCCTCACTTTACTTGAAGCAGGATTTGCTGTTATTTACTTCTTGGAGGCTCCCAAAGTTCAAACCAGTTCATCAGAAAGATTCCTGGGCTCACAAGACTTTGTGGAAGTGAAAGGTCTTAAATTCGAGCCTGGGCAGGATCAGCCTGACCTTGGTAAGACTGGTCCGAGTATCTTATGGGATTCTTCTGTTATTGTCCATTGCTGATGTAGGAACTGTTCGGTAATTCTTTGAATAGGGTCATTTTCCAGATATTATCATGACAGCATTTTCCTAGGTGGCTAGCAACCGTGCAGAGAGGGAATGCAAAGAAAATTACTTATATGGACTATGAGGAGGCTGTAGAATTGCAAAATGGGATTTTTAAATGTATTTTAGGGATGACAAAATGATCAGCAAGAAAGTGTAATGGTAACTCCATCAGTGACTGGCAAGCTCTGGGGTGAGCATAAATGAGCCCATGGATATTACATCTGAAGATGAGATTTGCTCCCTGTATATTTTTTAGCAGCCAGACATTTAAGTGTGCAGATAGTCTATATATGCAGAACATGAACTTGGAGTGTTTGGATCAAAGGTTTTGTAAATTATTTCATAAACTTCTCGGGAATAGGCAATGTCTAATACATGTTGTCGTAGCCCAGGTACCAGAGTTCATTACACTCAAATAGAGGTTTAGCTGCTTCAGATGCATTTGAGATGAAGAGAAGAGATACCTATATATATAAATAAATTGCACAGTGTGTTCGATAAGTATTTTAAGTGAAAATGTGGTCCTCTTGTCTCTGAGAGAAGCTCATAGGTACTCTTGAGCAAATGACTTCTTTAAAATGTTCTATTTTCATTTTCTCATTCTGGTTTGGGGACGTAGAAGATTTGTCATACCAGAACACACAAAACAAGAAATTTTCTTAGTACAGTTAATATCTCGCCCTGGTTTATTAGGCTTGAATGCTGTCAGGGAGTTTTAATGGGGATGTTAAAATCTAAAATATTTTATGAAACAGGTAAAATGACTTGAAATACTAAGGGTATGGGGCACCTGGGTGGCTCAGTAAGTTAAGCATCTGCCTTCAGCTCAGGTCATGATCCCGGGGTCCTGGGATCAAGCCCCCACTCAGGCTCTCTGCTCAGCAGGAAGCCTGCTTCTCCCTCTCCCACTCCCCCTGCTTGTATTCCCTCTCTTGCTGTCTCTCTTTCAAATAAATAAATAAATAAACAAACAAATAAATAGATAAAGTGCTAAGAGTTCACTTACTAATAAGTCAAGCTGTGGTAGATACGCCTCCTTCGTTTTTCCCCCCGAGAGCTTCACAAGGCCCAGGAGTACACACCCTCTCATTCAGCACGGTTCAGAAATGGTTTGAAAGAGTGAGGGTGTTCACATCCTTTTTTGTTACTTTTTTAAACTATGAACTATTGTAGACCTGAAAAAGTATAAGTGATAGGATAATTAATACTCAATATACTGGTCACCTGATTTAGGAACATCACAAATACAATTGAGATTCCCCATGAAACACCATCAAAAGTGTTCATACTTTTACTACATACTACATAGCCTTAAAATTCTGGTATTTTTTTGGCGTATCTTTAAATTTATGTGTACCACGCCACATATGTTCTTTTCCAA
Organism: Martes martes; assembly: GCF_963455335.1. Lineage (NCBI taxonomy): Eukaryota > Metazoa > Chordata > Mammalia > Carnivora > Mustelidae > Martes > Martes martes. Next base: position 126,016,976 of record NC_137895.1, read on the forward strand.
AAACTTTGTTTATCCATGTATTTTTTTAAAAGATTGTATTTATTTATTTGACAGAGAGAGATTACAAGTAGGCAGAGAGGCAGGCAGAGAGAGAGGGGGAAGCAGGCTCCCTGCTGAGCAGAGAGACTGATGCGGGGCTCGATCCCAGAACCCTGAGATCATGACCTGAGACGAAGGCAGAGGCTTAACCCACTGAACCACCCAGGCACCCCACCCATGTATTTTTGACATTTAACCCTGTTGGCAGATGTACTTTCTATTTTGTTCACTTTCACTGATATTTGGTATTGCATTAGGTGAATAGATCAAAACTTTTTTCATCTGTTCTCCTGCTGTTCATTGTTTCAAATTTTTCTGTTTAAAAAGATATCACGTTAAACATTCTTTAACATTTCTGCATATCTCTTATGGAAGAATCCCTTTAGGGATAAATACATAGGAGTGGAACGTTTGAGATATAAGGTATGCACATCTTTATCAAGACCAGCTGGGACCAAATTGTTTTTTGTTTTTTTTTTTTTTCCAAATCGTTCTTTAACATGGCTATGTCAGGTCACCTGGGTGGCTCAGTCGGTTAAGCATCTGACTCTGGTTCAGGTCATGATCCCAGGGTGCTGGGATGGAGCCCCACATCAGCCTCGCTCAGAAGCAGAGGGCCTACTTCTCCCTCTTCCTCTCTCCCTGCTTGTGCTCTCTCTCTCTGTCAAATAAAAAAATAAATAAAATCTTTAAAAAAAAAGTGGTTGTGCCCATTTACAGTTTTCCTAAACAATGTCACTATTGCTCTGTATTTTTGTTGACACTTACCAGTTTTTATTTTGACTGACTTGATAATTATGAAATCATATTCCTTATTGTTTAATAGGCATTTCCCCGATTGCTCCTAAAGTTGAGCAGCTTTTGTATGCTTATAGGCCATTCACATTTCCTGTATTGAGAATTATGTTGTTATATTGTTTTACTCATTTTAAAAAATTGATTATCTTAGTGATTTGTAGGAGTTCTTCATAATATTTGGTCAGTAATATTTTTTCTCCCAGTCTGTGGTGGCTGGTTTTTTTTTTTAAGTGTTATCTTTTAATCAGCAAATAATTTGCTAATTATTTTAAAAGTTTCCTCTTTAATAAAGCTTTTCATACCCTGGGATTATAAAGCTGTTTACCCTAATTTTGTTTCATAAACATTTCAAAGTAATCCCCTCCCCCCATTTAGCTTTTAATTTATCTTGTAAATCATGTAGGGTAGGAATCTAATTATATTTTATTTTTTTATGTAAATAACCAATTATTCTAGTAGAACTCTGAAAGAGAGAGACAGAGAGAGAGAGAATGAGTGAGGGGGGAAGCAGAAGGAGAGGGAGAGAGAATCTTAAGCAGGCTTCATGCCTAGCACAGAACCCGAGGCTGCCCCGATTTCACGACCATGAGATCATGACCTGAGTGGAAATCAAGGGTCTGACTCTTAACCAACTGAGCCACCCAGGCTGCCCTTAAGGAGACCTTACTGAATGGAATTGTCTATGCTAGGAATAGGTGAATTTTTATTAATCCTATTTGGGTTTGTTTTGCTTCTTCAAACTAAGGGATCGGATTATTATCAATTCTGGGAAAACATAAGACATTATCTCTTTGGATTTTTTTTTTTACTGCATTCTCTTTATTTTCTTTTTCTGGAACTCATATTAGAACTATGTTCAAACTTCTGTCTTCCACATTTCTTGATTTCTTTTTCCTGTTTTGCACATCCTTGATTCTCTGTCTTGCCTTCTGTGTAACTTCCTCCAACTTAAGTTCTCTCTTACTAATTTTTTCTTTAGCTGTGTCTAATGTGCTGTTTAACATTTCTAAGTTTTAATATCAATGATTATATTTTTCATTTGTATAACTTGTAGTTTAGTCTTTTTCAAATGTCTCTTCTTTTTAGTGTTGTTTTTTCATGTGTTCAATTGCTCTTTTGCCTTTATTTTGGTGTACTTGTTTTATGTCTCTGATACTTTTGTTACCTGCAGTTTTTCCACCATGGGTTGATTTTAGGTTGGTTCTTCAGTATGGTTTCTTTGATTATTTGTAAATTTTGCATTATGAAATCATCTCAAGTGGGATTTATTGGTGGGAATCTTGCACAACCTCCAGAGCAATTTCTAATCTCCTCCCACCAAGGGTATTTCTAGCTTGATAGGACCTTTTGTTGTTTATTTGGTACCTTTTTTGGCTCAGACGTCTCTAGACAATGGAACAAGTGCATGATTATGCATTTTGGGGGGGATAATTATTATTTCCACTCAACACTTAGGTCAAGATAAACAGTCTTCTTTTCTTGGGCAGCTCCCCCCTGCCCCTGCCACAGTCTACCTTTTATAGAGGGGTAAAACTTTCTGGAACCTCTCTTGATTCAGTTTCCTCAGTTCTACCTCTCTTGCCTCAGAAAGGCACCAGATGTTATCTGTTACTCATGTGGTGATTAAGAACCTTAAGTTCTGGTTACAAAGACACACAAAACCCTGTGGAATTGTTTAGTATTATCAGCCTCTTCTTACCTTTCTAGTTTAAGTGTTTCAGTCATTTTTGGCCACTGTAGATTTCTCTTGCATAAGTAATTACCTTTAGTTTTATAGCAGGAGCATTTCAACTCCCAAATTGCCAGAAAGTCTGTTTGCTTACCTCTTAAAGCTTAAGCTATTTAGGTAACAGTCTTGGGGTAGGATGAAAATGATTTAACCAGGGACAGAACCAAACAAACACAGACTGTCATGTAAGTGGGTTTACTTTAAAACTGGGTATTGTGATTTTTGTCTGCATTTGACTGTATCTTCAGGAAAATAACTTGCACCTAATTGAAAATGTTTTTATTCTTTCAACAGGCTAGTACTAAGTGTCTGATCTGCCTGGCAGCCTGGTGTATTGACTGCTGTGTACTATTAGTGTATTGACTACTGACCTATTTCTCTCTTGGCTAAGAGATAAACAAACCCATGTGTGAAATAGAAAAAATGACAACCAATGTAGTGCAGATCTTCTATAAGAAAATGTCTCCTTAAAACAAAACAAAAAGAAATTAAGCAGTGTTGGAATTTTGACAATGTTGTCATGAATGGCTGCCAATTAAAAGCAATTAGCCCCATTGTTCTTTATTAACTGGACATGCAGCTTAATGGAGCTCAAAGGGCTCACAGTCTGAATCTGGTCTGATCTCTTTTTACAAGTAATTATGACTCAAGGGAAGACTCAATAGATGTATCTACAATTATACATATGTGTATGTCCACTTGGTTCCCTTAGAAACAGTGTCCTGTTATTTGTACCAATTTTCTAGAAAATTAACTTTTCCAGTTGGGAAAGCTTGGTTTACTTGGCAAGAGAATGCATAAAAGCACCCATTTACATCTACTGATTTGGCAGAGCCAAAAAGGGTATGGTGAGTAATGCCGTTCAATTAGGTATAGCTCTCCTGAAAGATTGCTGCAAGGGATTTTTGAAACAAAGTGTTCTTCTGAGAAAAAAATAACCAAAACTAAAAAAGTAATTTTATTATTATATTAATAAACCATTTTTATTATTACTTTATCTTATGCCTATACCAGAAAGTTTCTCTGTTCTTAAATGGCTACGGGACCGCTAGGTATAAGGGTCAAGTAAAAATAACTAGTTCTTGGAGCTAAAGAGATCTTAGGAAGTTTGTTCCAAGGTCATTGTGACCTTAAAGCAAGCAGAGCACAAGCAATCTCCAAATTGCTCTTTCTATGGCTTTAAGCTCTTGTGAAGTGGCTCTGAAACACAAATGACATCCCTTGAGGATGAAGACAGAAGGGCAAACATTCATGAATGCATTGTCATGGCTTTTTTGACATTTCTCTCACCAATGCCTGAGCGGTCCATGGAATCCCCGCTGCCAAGGGTGATAGAAAAATCTGTGAGACCATTTTGCTTCTCTTGTAGTTGAGTTGACTAGGAGGACTGCAAAGCTGCCAGGTTCCCTAGGATTGAATTCATGATTTCTTTGACTCCATAAATCATCAAGGAATGAATGATGAATTTAAAAACACTTAATGAGAGCCTACCAGGTGCTTGGGTTGAAGTGACAGAGGCAATTAAGAAATACTTCCTGCCCTGAAGGAATCCCCAGGGTAGCTATGGAGGTCAGCACAATGGATGAGTGTTAACATGGATGGAGTAGGGGTACAGATCCAACTCCCGGAACATGGGGGAGAGGGTCAGGAAGGGATCTTGGATGAGTGACCTCTGAGTTGAGTAAAGAGGGAATTGCACTGGGATGCCTGGGTGTCTCAGTGGGTTAAGCATCTGCTTTTGGCTCAGGTCATGATCCCAAGATCCTGGGATCTAGTCCCGCATCTGGCTTCTGCCTCAGCAGGGAGCCTGCTTCTACCTCTGCCTGCCACTCTCCCTGCTTGTGATCTCACCCTCTAACAAATAAATAAATAAAATCTTAAAAAAAAAAAAAAAAGAGGAAATTGCAGTGTGCAGCTAAGTCTATGATGGGAATCATATTGCATTAAATAAGTATATCAAATCAACACATTGTATACCTTAAACTCACACAATGTTATATGTTGATTTTATCTCCATTAAGAAAAAGAAGGGAATTGCATGTGTGTTTGCCAAATGAAGAAGTGTTCTCAATCATCAGAGAAAAGCAAAACCTAGGAACACAGCAGGAATAGCTATCTTTCATAATAAAGTGTTCCATTTAATTATCTTAATTTTTGTTTAATTTCTTAAAAAGATTTTAGTTTTGGGGCACCTGGGTGGCTCAGTGGGTTAAAGCCTCTGCCTTCAGCTCAGGTCATGATCCCAGGGTCCTGGGATCGAGCCCTGCATCGGGCTCCCTGCTCAGCACGGAGCCTGCTTCCCTTCCTCTCTCTCTCTCTGCCTACCTCTCTGCCTACTTGTGATCTCTGTCTGTCAAATAAGTAAATAAAATCTTAAAAAAAAAAAAAAGTTTTAGTTTTTAAGTACCCTCTACACCCAATGCGGGGCTTGAACCCACAACCCCAGGATCAAGAGTTGCACGCTCCACCAACTGATCCAGCCAGGTACCCCTGTTTATTTTTTAGTCCCTTGATAATAGCCCCGCCTATTATGTACAGTGTTATTTTTATTTATTTATTTTAAAAGATTTTATTTATTTGACAGAGATCACAAGTAGGCAGAGAGGCAGGCAGAGAGAGAGGGGGAGGGAGGAAGCAGGCTCCCCGCTGAGCAGAGAGCCCGATGCGGGGCTCGATCCCAGGACCCTGAGATCAGGACCTGAGCTGAAGACAGAGGCTTAACCCACTAAGCCACCCAGGCGCCCCTACAGTGTTATTTTTAGAAGCAAAAGTATGTCACCTTCTGAATAACTTAGATGATACCGATCAAAATAAACACCTAGTGAGTGAGTGCTCCATCATCCACTCCGGGTCTGGGCCTGACTTGCAGGAAGAGATGCAACGAGAGGGTGACAGTGGACTTTTCCTGTGCTCAGGAAGCACATTAACTGGGAGAGACTTGGAATGGCTGTAGACAGGTCTTCAGCGTGGGGCCAGCATGAAACCAAATGCGCCTTATAACTGCCGTGCTTATTGCGAGGCTTAGACCATTCGTTTTGGGCTCCGTGCTGGTGAATGCAAACAGTGGATTGAAACGAAGAAAGGTAGCTTTAGGGTGAAGCCATGGCAAATCAGTGGCAAACACTCAGAGATTCCCAGCACAAAGTGTTCTCTATCCCCGTGTCAATGAACTGACAATTTCCTACAAGAAATTTAGGAAATTCTTTGTGTTATTACCAAAAGGAAACAGTTTAATTCAACACGAATTCACTGCGTGCTAACTTCTAGACAGTTACTATAATGAATGCTGGGCTTAATGATAGTGATAGAAGACTTATTTCTGCCTCAAGTTACTCACAATGTCGACAGACTCTGAAATCAAGGTACCACGATACAATAATAGAATGGATTTGGCTAATTCATGAAAAGATTATATCCCTGTGACCTAATGACCACTGATTCCCTGACCAGCCTGATAAAGTGCAGGGGGAGATCATCAGGCCCTGATTTTTCCATTGCAGATCTTTCCAGAACTGTCCGTCATGCCACCATTTTGCTTGCATTTCATACCTCCAGCTCTCAGTCCCAGTGAATAGTTTGTCAATTTACCATGTGACATTTGTGGAACTGCGCAGTGGCATTAAACCCCTGTTCTTTAATTTCTAGGCTTAGGCTCTGTCTCCAGATTACCTCTGTCCCTTGAACCCCCACCTCTGCTCGGTGTCTCCCCTACCCCCTGGTGTTATCCTTGGCCCCTATTTATTCTCAGTCTTTGATTTTGTCCTCTTCCCCTCCCGCACCCTGCCCCTTCAGAGTCCTGCCATTTTTGAACCCCTGTGGGGGTCAGCAAGACAATCACTCCTAAGCGTTGCATCCTGGGTGGTTTAAAAACTCCATGGGTGGGACTTGCAAAAATAAAGCCAGGATCCTGAAAGGGCTGAAGGTGGCAGTAGAGGAGTGAACATATTCTCTGGTCCCGCTGCTGGGAGGAAAAAAAACCCAAGCAAGGAATACAGGAATTCTAGCTAGTTTCTGTTTCTCTTCTCCTTATTCCTGATTCATCAGATTCTCTCTCCTTTCTGATTTTCTTTTTCTGAGTCTTCCCAGTTGCTTTCGAAGACCTGGTGCAAGCAGAGATAGCATTTCTTGTTCTTTTTTTCCTCCCCATCAAGAAGTATTAAGTCGGCTGTCCTTTGCTTCTTCACCCATTTTAAGTCTTACTAAATAAATGGGCTCTTGAGATTGTTAAAAGGGAAAACCACAGGGCCCAGATGGCATCGCTTAGGTAAAGGCCCAAGTCAGTAAACCGGTGCTCAATGCCTAATCTCATTGTACCCCAGAAACAGAAGTCTTAACCGGTCAGTCAGGAATTTCCTGCTACTCACCAAAGAGGTTTCTGTCTCTGGGCCTTCTCCATCCAGTGAAGAAGAGATAATCTATATAATAAAACCCTCTGCCCTTCCCCCTAAGGGAAGGTGATCTTGCCAGAAACAACCCTTTCTTTTCTTTTGCTAATAACTTTCTTGCCCCACCTTCTTTCCTTAAGAAAACCTTCCATTTTGTGCCACTCCCCAGGATTCCCCTCTATTTACTAGCTGGGGTGCTGCCTAATTCACGAATTGTTTAATAGAGCCAGTGGGATCTTCAGATTTACTCTGTTGAATTTTGTTCTTTAATGGAACTAATCCAACAAAGTATGTTCTCTGTCTTCTTTAATAAAAAAACCTAACAAAAGAATACGGGCTGGGTAAAATTAACATGTGATTTTAGGCAACTGCCTGTAGAATTTTTTAGCCATGGCTAAATTACTTAAGGAAAGTCCTCAGAATTATCTTTCCACCTGTCCCTGAGGGTCAGATCTGGGCTGCTGCTTGTTTTTGTAAAGAAAGTTGTATTGGGACATTTCCAAGGTCATTTGTTTGCCTCTAACCTCTGGCTGCTTTTGCATGATAATGGCAGAGTTCAACAGTCCTGAGAAGACTGTTGGGCCTGCAAAGCCTAAAATAACTTACTTTCTGGTTCTTTACAGAGTTTTCAGACTTTGCTCTAGGTGTCTGTAGATTCCCTGGGGCTTCGATACGCTGCAAGAGGCAGATGATAGAAAACCTCAATGTCTGACCACAAAGGGCCACTTTCTAGTCACCTGTGGCCATTTTGGAGGGTTAAGCTTTGATGTCTCACTCCAGGCTTGGGGCTGAAGGAGCAGCTCCCATAGGGGATAGTGCTGGTTTAGGAAAAAGGGAAAAGAGAGAAGGCATTTGTTCCTAAACGGATGCTGCCTGGGGACCCAGAAGGTGTCCCGCAGGACCAGCCAAGAGGGTCCTTGGCTTCATGTAGGATGGAAGTCAAATGGTGGCCAGCAGCAGGTGAACGCAGACTTTATGGAAGATGGAGAGACAGCAGATACAGATGGGCCCTCTGGGAGACTCTGAAAGGGAAAGGAGCTTGAGTCTCCTCTTTGCCTGGGCTCTGGGGTTTTTATTGGAAATTGTGGTCTGATGCACGTGTCCTCTCAGGCCAGGCATCCAGGAACTGGTCAGAACAAGGATAGGGGCTGGGTGTCCTTCATAAGTCACTCATTCCCCAAAGCCAGGGGTCTTGGCGTCAAGGTATTTATAGTCAGTGGTCTTAGAGAACGTTTATGATGACCCGCCCAGTCACTCCTTGGATGTTAGCCTTGGTGCTGAAGACTCCACAGGGAAATCATTAACTCTTTGACCTTTACGAGGACGACATACATTAAGGCCTGAGTTAGGTGGGGGTTTAGGTCCTAGCAAGAATAGAAGCAGAAGAAGAAGCGAAGGAAAAACCCTACCTTTTTCTTTCATGGTGTCCTTTCGGTTGGCCTGTCCCAAACTCTGATGGCACCATCACTATCACTCGTTTCCCTCATGTTTCGTTGGCCAAGCAAGTCACAAGGTCCAATCTAGGAAAGGAAGTTTATTCCTCTACCAGACACTTGCCAGAGGGAAAGGCCTAGTGAGGAATTCAGAGAACACTTAGACAATAATACGGCCTATTACAGTGGCCATTCAGCTTTTGTTAAGGGTCCAATATCAAAATGGAGACTTACACAAGGTCTCAGGGCAGAAAGGCTAATCATTTTTGTCTTCTCTTCCCTTAAAGGATATCAAAGAGTCTACAGTAAGTACAGCCACAGATTTCTATGTGTCCTGGGTTGAAAAGGGAATCTGGAGTCCTGGCAAGACTCTCCCACCTGGCCCTTCTCCTTCCAGACATCCTAGTGTCCCCTTACTCTTGGCTTTGAGAATCTCAGGTTTCCTGTCACCATTTCCCTGGTGTCACGGATGGAGTTCTGTGAGGAGATCTGAGCACAGGTGGTTCATGCTGGGCCTTCCTTCAGCACTGAGGGGCAAGGGGCAGGGAAGGCAGCAGAATGGGGCCCAAGCAGTGCAGTGTGGATGCGGCAGAGGACTGCACACATCTTGTCATGTCAAAAGAGAGCTCCCGGCAGCTCTGAAAACGCCCTTCTTTGTCCCACTTGTGACTGAACTCACAGGAGTTCACTCCCTGGGGAGTGACACAGGCGGCGACACTGCCTACACCAGGTGGAGTTGTCCTGCAAAGGAAACTTCATTTGCAGCAAAGTAGGAGAGCATGGGGAATAACTTCCAAAGCTATGACTCCCTGAGTGGGGGTGAGTGGGTTTCTTTTATTGGGGGTTAGGATGAATATCTGGAAAGGGGAGTTTTATGGTCACAGGCCAGGGCGGGCATATAGTTGCACAGATGTACTTAGAAAACATGCCTCGGCATATATCCTGTGTTACGTCAGGGAAGCTTGGGCTCCTCCCTGGGTGGAGACTATAACGTTATAATGAGGTAGAGGTAACTGTCGGACACTCTGGTCCGACTGTGCGGTGTGAGTCAGGGGTGGGGCTCGAACTGGTCTGGGCCTCCAGAGCACTTCCTCCTGTTTGCCTCTAAAAGATGAGGTTCACATTTCTGTGAAGGGGATGGGGGTCTGGGAAGGTCTTACTGGCGATGGTTTTAACCTCCCAATCACCTCCCCACACACACACATTCAGGCGTTTTGGAATTCACTGCATTCATTTCCCCATATCTGCAAATTCTTCTCTAACGTTCCTCACCTCTTCATGCTCTAAGGGAAACCTCGCCCTTCCCTGAGGGCATTGCTTCCTCAGCACACCTTCCAAAGGATACGTTTTTCTTGCCTACACCCTGTATCCCTTTGGGCACAAAGGGTTGATGGGTATCCTCTTTTTCCCTACACGGACACTTCCAGGCCTTTCTCTTCCCCTCTGCGGTAATACTCTGAGCCCCAGTCCTCCTACCAAGAGACACTGCCATCCCCTGCTGCTCCTTGTTGGAGACCATGGGTCATTCCTGCGCATTCCTTAAGGACTTCAGCTCCTGGCACACTAACTCCATTAACACAAAGTTCACAACTTTAACACAACATCATTTTTGTGATCTAAATGTCCATGCTTTAACTCATTGATCTCCCAGTTTGTTACCTCCTTTGGGGCCTTTGGGGCCCACCCGTCCTCATCACATTCCCCTTGTTCCTTGTCTTGATTTTGTCGTTACCAGCGATTGTATTCCATCCAAAGTCCCCATTTTAAGCATCTCCACTCTCTAGCCATCATCTTGTATCTGTCCAACTCGTTTCCTCTTGGCTTCTAACTCCAGTAATTCTTTGACCTTGTTGGGACCTCAAATCGCACTTTTCACTCTGTCCAGCTGAGAATCCGTGCGTGCACCCATCATCCATTGTATTGTTTCTCCCTGGGAAAAAGTTCAACTCTTACCCCACTGCAGCTGGACAGGGCTTGAGAAAAACATGCTTGCTAAATTCATGGACTGTTTTAGTCCACTCCAGCTGCTAAAACAAAATACCACAGACTGGGTGGTGTAGAAACCACAGAAATTTCTTTCTTACAGTTCCAGAGGCTGGAGGGTCTGATATCAAGGCACGATCATGCTCTGGTGAGACCTCTCTCCCTGGCTCATAGCTGGTGCCTTCTGGCTGTAGCCTCACATGGTGGAAGGAGAACAAGAGGGGCTCCACCCTTGTTGCCTAAGCACCTCCCCAAGTCCTATCTGCTAATACTATCATATCAGGCAGTGGGATTTCAACCTATCAATTTTGGGGACATTCATACCATAGCATGAAACTTCAGTGAGGTCTTAGGGCCGTAGGTCACCACGACCATAGTTATGCAGTCTGTTTCCTTCCCACCTATTCTAGATAACAAACATTTCCACACTCTCTCCTTTCTCCTCAAACTCCCAACATCTTCCTCTCCCTCTCAGCTGACTTAGTTTTTTATTGAGGAAATAAGAGCAAAGAGAAGACTTTTCACATGTTCTCATTTCCATCTGTGCCCATGTAGTCCTCTTGATCTGATGAAAGAACCGTCTTGATTTCTATCCAAAGTCATACCCCCCACCCGCTTTTATGTAGCAGATCCTTTCCCTTCCTACGTACTCAAGGAAACTGCTCAGTGTTTTTTCTTCTCTTATCCATAATCAAACGATTCTTGTTTAATATATTAATAGTATCAGCAAAGAAACATGCTGTCTTATCTTCCATCTTAAAATGCCTCTCTTGACCCCACCTCCCCCTCTAGGTACTGCACATTTCTCTGTACCTTTCAGGAGCAAAATGCAGAAGAATCGTGTGCACTCATTCTTTTCCTGTCCTTCCCCCAACTGCAATTCGTCTTTCATTCCTGTCCCACCAACAACCCACCAAAAAGGCTTCCACATTGCGGGCCTAATGGCCCATTCTTGGTCCTCACCTGACTTCACTTCTTAGCAGCATTTGACACAGTTGATCATTTTCTCCTTGAAATATACTCTTTCAGCTCCCAAGACGCTGTAAGCTCCTAGTTTTCTTTCGGTCTTGCTGGCGTGTGCTTCTCAGTCTGTTTTGCTTGCCCCTCCCCATCCTCTGGGGTTGCTAAATACTACAGTACTTCAGTGATTCTCCAGCAAACATTCTCTCTTCTCTAACCATGCTTCCTCCTGAGGGAGTTTATTCAGTGCCATGACTTTAAATGCCATTGAATGTTTTTGTAACTCCCAAATTTATTTCCACACCCTGGACCTCTGCCTTCATTCCAGACTCATAATCCAGGTGCCCACTTGACCTTTCCACCTGGATGTCTCATGGGCAGCTCAAAATTAGTATGTGTGACATTAGACTCTTGTTAATAGCTGTCATGAGGTTGTTTTGAGAATCAAGTGAAGCAATGCATATATTGTATTTAGATTATCTGTCATGGTAAGTACTCAAATAACATTACCTATTATTATAACTGCATTCAGTAAATATTTGTTAAATAAATGACTATTACAGTAAACCACTGGGTAATAGTATGCTGTCGTAAGTAGTCAGCAATAATAAATACATGTTGATAATAAAGAGAAAGGGTAATATGGTTTATTGAATTTAGTGTCTACTATGTACCAGGCACAGTTATAGGCACTGAGAATATAATGGTGAAAAATAACAGACAAAATCCTTTTTCTTTTGAAGTTTACATTCTGGAGGGTAGAAGGGGAAGGAGACAAATAAACAAATAACATATATACTATGTCAGATAGTGATAAATGCCATGGAGAAAAATACAGTAGGGGAGAGAGATTAAGAGGGTGGAGGGTTAGTGCCTGGGTGACTCAGCTAAGCATTTGCCTTTGGCTCAGGTCATGATCCCAGGGTCCTGGAATCAAATCCTGCATTGGGCTCCCTGCTCAGTGGGGAGTCTGCCTCTCATTCTTTCTTTCCCTCTGCCCCTCTCCCCCTGCTCATGTTGTCTCTCTCTCTCTCTGTCTCACATAAATAAATAAATAAATAAATAAATAAATAAATAAAACCTAAAAAAAAAGAAAAAAGAGTGCTGGCGTTTGGTAGGGGAGGATCTTTTGGACAGCATGGTGTATTGGTAAATTATTGCTATATAACAAACCTCCCCTAAACTTAAAACATTATTATTGTTATTGTTATCGTTTACTGTTATCTCACACAGTTTCTGTGGGTGAGGAATTTCAGAGCACCTCAGCCTGGTGGTTCTGGTTCGGGGTCTCTTATGAGCATGCAGCCAAGATGTTATCTGAGGTGACCGCCTTCTGAAAGGGTGGCCAGGCCTGGAGTTGGCTGGAGGCCTTGGGCCTCACCATGTGGACCTTTCCATAGGGCTGCTTCATGTCCTTACATTATGGCAGTTTGCTTCCCTTAGAGAAGATGATCCAAAACAGATCAAAGCATGAGCCCCATGTTTTCTATGACCCAGTCTCCAAATGACACACTGTCATTTCCACAGTATTCTGTTGGTTACACAGGTCAGTCAGGTTCAGCGTGAGAGGGGACCACACAAGGCTGTCCGTAACAGGAGGTGAGGCGCAGGGGGAGCTATCTTGGAGGTTGGCTACCACATGGCTGCACAGTCTCTGACGTTCCATCTATTGACAAGTGGGATCTATATCACCTTCTCTCCTGTCCTGGACTGTGAGGAGTGCTCTGAGACTGCTTAGGCCAAGAGAATATAACAGAAGTGACCCTATGTTAGTTTCTGAGCCCAGGCTTTAAGAGACTGGGAGCTTCCCCTTAGTGCTTCTTGAAATGGAACACCTGCCCCACCATGTTAGGAATTCTGACTACCTGAGACCCCTGTGCTGTGCGGAAGCCCAGGTTAGCTCTGGGAGAGACACCAGACCTCTGAATGAAGAAGCCTTCAGATGATTCCAGCTTCAGCCTCCATTTGACTGCAATTGCATGAGGGCTCCAAGTGAGAACCTCCCAGCCGAGACCTTCCACCCCCAGAATTATAAGAGATAATAATAATTTTGCAAATCACCAGTTAGGGGACGGTTCCCACAGCAGATGATGGGAAGTCAGGGATAGCTACTCTGGAAAGATAATATTCTACCAGGGATCTGGCTATTTGAGGAAAGGGCTGTCCAGGCAACAGGAAAAAAATAATAGTAATTGAGAGGCCCTAGAACAGGAGCAGGCTTGGTGAATTTGAAGAACAGCAAGGCAGCCCATGATGAATCAGAGTGCACGAACCAGAGAAATGCAGGTGATGAAGTCAGATTATGTTGGGGCTTAGAAATCATTATAAAAACTTTCAGTTTTACTTTGAGGAACACAGAGGTTGTTCAAAGGGTTTGTTGAACCAGAGAAGTTATATAATTCATTGAACTTTTATCTTATTTATTTATTCATTTATTTATTTATTTTTAAGTAGGCTCCATGCTCATGGAGCCCAATGTATGGACTGAACTCATGACCCTGAGATCAAGACCTGAACTAAGATTAGTCAGACATCTAACTGAAAAAGCCATCTAGGTGCCCCTGAACTTTATTTTATTTTTTTTAAGATTTTATTTATTTATTTGACAGACAGAGATCACAAGTAGGCAGAGAGGCAGGCAGAGAGAGAGGGAGGAAGCAGGCTCCCCGCTGAGCAGAGAGCCCGATGCGGGGCTCGATCCCAGGACCCTGAGATCATGACCTGAGCTGAAGGCAGAGGCTTTAAACCACTGAGCCACCCAGGTACCCCCTTGAACTTTATTTTAAATGGCTCAAACTTGTTGTTCTGTGGGAAAAAAAAATTCTAGGAAGGCAAGAGTGAAAGAAGAAGAGTAGCTAAGAGACTGTTCTTATATAGTCTAGGGGGTAAGCTGGAGGTGATGGGGATTGATAGAATTCTGGAAATGGATTGAAAGAAGAGTCAACAAGATCTACTTATGGATTAGATGTGAGCTGCAATGACAAAAAAATACATCAAGAAGGAGTCCTAGGGTTTAGCCGAAACAACTAAATGAACCAAGTTGGTATTTCCTAAGATGGGAAAGAAAATGAGGAGAATTCATGTCTTATTTTGGGGGAGGACTAAAGTTCTGTTTGGGGAAGCTTCAGCTGACTTCCAAGTAGAAATGTAGGTTAGATAGATATGCCTGGGTTCAGGGTAGGACTGGATATATAAACTCACGAGTCGTAAGCATTTAGATGGCATTTGAAGCCAGCAGACTGAGATCATTGTGGAAGTGGTCGAAGAGGTCCAGGAAGAAAGCCCTAGGACATTTCAGCATTTTTAAGTTGGTAAGAAGAGGCTCCATCAGAGAGGTTGAGACTGAATGGCCACGGATGAAGGAGGAATGCAAGAGTGTGTGGTCCAGAAACCAAAAGAAGAAATATTTCAAGAAGGAAGCATGGTCATATGTGCCAAATCCTGCTGATTAAGAAGGGAAACTAATAAAAATTGATGATTGGATTTGATCATGTAGAGGTCATGGGTGACTTTGATGAAAGCAGAGAAGTGATCTAGTACCTAGAGGGAAATGTGGGGACAATAGAGATATTTTAAAATGGAATCATGGGTAAATGCTAATAGAGATGATTAAGTAGAGAGAGAAAAGTTGTGATATAGGAAAAAGGGGGTATTTGCAGAATTGAAGTTGCTGAGTAGGAAAGAGGAGGTGGGATCTAATGCACAAAGGCCAAGTTCATTGTTATAAAAGGGAAGACAAGGAATATGGCTACTATAGGTGCAAAAAGTTAGTGGATTTGTGGGCAGGGATTTTATTTTTTCTCATTGAAATAAGAAGCCGTTAGCTGATCTTGCAGAGAGTAAAGGGTTTGGGAGGTTTGAGAAGAAAAAAGAAGTTGTAGAGTATCTGTTTAGGAGAGAAGACTTTCTAAAAGCTCCCAAGAATTGGCAGGCAGCATGAGGACCAGCCTGTTACTTGTAGTTGTGATCTTACAGAAAGAGCAGGCAGCATGATTGTGTCTTCCTTAGTTGCACCGGTGCAGGGGAGGAGTGGGAGAGAGAGGCAGATGTGGTCAAGGTTGGAGTTTTTTAGACAGTTACACATAAAGGAGTGATGAAACTGACATTGGGGGTGTCTGCAAAGGAGGGCTTATGTTGTTGATCGTGGAATTTGAGCTGAGTGTGAAGAGAAGTGGGGGGGGGGAAATAAACCATGAAAATGAGGTGCCAGTAGGGCCAAACACTGTTGGAGTTGGGGTGTAAGAGAGGGTGAGCTGGTGGGAGGAGAGTAGGAATCTGAAAGTGGGGTTTTCGATGGGATGCACTTGTTGGTAATGATGGGGACTAGGGTGTGAGCATGGAGAGGGGTGTGGCAGAGGTGAGAAGGAACCAGATCCTTGCTGGTGAAGAGTCAAAGATTGGTAGGCTGATGAGTTCAATGTATCTTCCATATGGAGTACTGAAATCCCCAAGAATGATGGCAGGAATATTGTTGACACTGTGTGGGCTCTAAAAGCTTGAGTGAAAGAAAGGCAGTGACGGAGAGTTCTGTTGACAGTGACAATAATTAAAGGTTGCAAGTACCTTCTAATGCTAATTTTATGAAATTAGCTGTTTCATTCAATCAGTATTGGTCACATTTTACTGGACAAAAAATAGGGAAGTCAGTCTATGTTATCTCCAAATTCCCCCTGTTCTAAGATTTGACAAAAAATTTACTTATTCATTACTTTTTAAAAAAAAGATTTTATTTATTTATTTGACAGACTGAGAGAGAGATCGCAAGTAGGCAGAGAGGCAGGTGGGGGTGGGGGGCCGCCCCCCCCCCACCCCGAGAAGGCTCCCTGCTGAGCAGAGAGCCCTATGCAGGGCTGGATCCCTGGACCCTGAGATCATGACCTGAGCCAAAGGCAGGGGCTTTAACCCACTGAGCCACCCAGGCGCCCCTATTCGTTACTTTTTTTAAAAAGTTTATTTATTGGGGCACCTGGCTAGCTCTGTCAGTTAAGCATCTGACTCTTGATTTTGGCTCAGGTCATGATTTCAGGGTCATGGATGCTTGGCAGCCTGCTTAAGATTCTCTCTTTCTCTCCCTCTGTACCCCACTCTGACTTGCATGCACAATCTTTCTCTTTCTCTCCCCAACCTCCCAAAAAGTTTTATTTGAGTAATTTCTATATTCCACATGGGGCTCAAACGCACGACCCTGAGATCAAGAGTCTTACTCTCCCCTAATTGAGTCAACAAAAAACTTAAAAAAAAATATATACATACATATATATATATATATATATATATGATCATCTTTGGAAACTCTTCTGATAACTAGAGAACAACTGAACTGTAACTATTTCCAATTTCCTGACCATATAAGGAAATCTATTTATTTCAGCCTATAATGTGTAACCATGCTAATTTATAAGGGCATTTTCTTAGAGCTAACAAGATAAACAAGGGTCTTGTTGAGTTAAAAGAGGTGGAGAGAAGGAGGGAGAAGCAAAATTCAATTCTGCAAGTGTTTATTAAGTACTAACCTGGGAAATTTGGAATTAATGTTGTTGGAGTTTTTACCATTAAAGAGAAAATCTCATGACTTTTTAGTTTATGAAACGAGTCAACAGGGCGTCTTTGGCATCAGAACTCTAATTGAATGAACACCCCCACATGTCAGAGAGGATTCCTTCACTCGTCTATCCCCAACCTTCCCCCCCACCATACCCCCGCCCTGACCTTGCCATCATCCTCCTGCTAAAGCACTTTCTCATTGCAATATAGTAATTTGATTTCTTCTCTACCGCTCTGTCTGGGATTAGAGGTCCGGGAGGGAAGGATTGTTTCTTATTTATCTTATTAAAAGCTCAATGCATGATATGCTAATCACTTGATAAAAAGCTCATCAATTCAGGATCAAACGATAGATTGGATGTGTGAATGGAAGCAGTAGCCATGCGTTTATTTGCTTTACCATCTATTAAAAATGACTATCTTATAGGTTGTTGGTCCTGCACAATTTAGGAGACTGTAGGTATTTAACATATATAATGGAACTAGAATGTGAGAAAATCACATGACTAGGTAGTCTGACAGGATGGCTGGTTCCTGCTACATGTCATCCCTTATGTTGAATCTTATACATGTGTGTGGTGATATCTTCTTTCCTTGTTTGACGCCTTCTGATTTAAACTTACATTACACCAGCAAAATATTTTTTTATTTATTTTTTATTTTTTTCAAGATTTTATTTATTTATTTGACAGACAGAGATCACAAGTAGGCAGAGAGGCAGGCAGAGAGAGAGGAGGAAGCAGGCTCCCTGCAGAGCAGAGAGCCCGATGCGGGACTCGATCCCAGGACCCCGGGATCATGACCTGAGCCGAAGGCAGAGGC
Organism: Martes martes; assembly: GCF_963455335.1. Lineage (NCBI taxonomy): Eukaryota > Metazoa > Chordata > Mammalia > Carnivora > Mustelidae > Martes > Martes martes. The sequence continues at coordinate 126,034,669 of NC_137895.1, forward strand.
TTTAACCCACTGAGCCACCCAGGCGCCCCACCAGCAAAATATTTCTAATGAAATATGAAATATGAAATAATGATCTAGGTCTTTTAGAAACTCAAAACATCTAAAGGAAGAATTTTGAGAAACTGGGACCTCTCTTGCCCTTGCTTTGTCGGGGCTTTGGATATAGTCTCCCGCATTGGACTTTGGTGAGTCAGGGCCAACTGTGAATGAGAGGAGTCTCACTGGTTCCTTATTTCGAACTGATGACACTTTATTTATTTTTTTTATTGTATTGTATTTCTAACTGGACATTCAGTGATTTGCCCCAGTCCTGGAAATAATCAGTGACGCTCTGACATCTGGAGTGGTGTTTGGTTTTTCAAGAACTCTCTCTTCTGAAAAGCCAGGCCTATTCTCAATGTGTGGGCCATCCCAGTGGCCATTGGTACATGGAGCTGTTGGGACTCACGGGTGTGTGTGTATAGGAGTGTGTGAGGTTGTGTGTGTGTGTGTGTGTGTGTGTGTGTGTGTGTGTGTGTGTGTAGGGGTGTGGGGGGGGGTGAAATCATTCACTGTCTGACCCTTGCCTCTAATCGGCTGAGAGACAGTAGGAAAATTGCTTCCCCCACGGATGGCTCTTCTCGCCGGTAAAATAAAGAGTCAACCCAAGAGGACCCCGTCAGTCTTTTGCAACTCTCATTTCCAAGGCGCTGTGAACTTACTCTTTTTCTAGTACGGGTTGTTCTAGCTCTAAGTGAGCCCAGCCTAGCCACTCCCTTCTTGAGATAATGTTTCAGTTGCAGTTTTCTCCAATCTCCACCTCAGTCCTGTGGTTTTGATCTCTCATATCATTGTTTTCTTGTTCATAGCTAATCTGGGTTGGTTTACAAACCTTCTGGAAACATTGAAACAGACTCAGCATGCTCTGGGGACCTAGGAAAATCTCAGTCCCCCAGGCTCACAGAGCTCATCAGAAATGCCAGTTAGCTCCATGGCTGTGGATGCACTTTAAGACTGTACGTGCTCACGACCATCACCTCTCTCTCCCACCCTGCAAATTCCATTTATGGATTTCCAAAAGGATATAAGGAAGTTACCAGTAGTATCAATGACTACAAATGGTGACGAGCATTTTTCTCTGCTTTTTTGGAGCCAAGATAATAATGGACCTTCCATCTGGTATTAACTCACTTGGACTATTCCGTTTGGCAGAACTGTTATCTTACTGTGACTATTGACTATATATATCTATTTTTAAAAATATTTTATTTATTTATTTGACAGAGATCACAAGTAGGCAGAGAGGCAGGGAGAGAGAGAGGAGGAAGCAGGCTCCCCACGGAGCAGAGAGCCGGACTCTGGACTCATTCAAGCACTCTGGGATCACGACCTGAGCAGAAGGCAGAGGCTTTAACCCACTGAGCCACCCAGGTGCCCGACTATATATATATATATATATATATATATATATATTTAACCCTGGGGAAAGCATGAAGTAAAAAGTAGGATGTTTAAAATTCTGAGGACTTGGAGTTGGAAGGAAAGGAGTGCCTGTGTGCTCTGCGGAGCCACGGAGCCACCGAGCCACCCTGAAAGGAAAGGAGGGCGGGCAACCAGGGCGGACTGAAGGCGCAGTAGCGCCCCCTGATGGTAATGTTGTTGAATTACTTCACTGATACTGTTGACCCATTAAGGGTGTTTGAAAAGCAAAATTTTAGCTTGACTTCTGCTCCAAGAGAAGAAATTCTATTTAGGACAAAGGAAATCTGCCCATTTCCACTCCAGGAAAGAGTTGAGCCAGAGTGGGGGTCGGGAAATGGCAATTTCCTAGGTTTCCACTGTGAGCTTCGTTTTGTGATCTCATAGCCACAGACTTCCAGTAAACACAAAATACTTCCAAGGAAAAATTCCAGTGAGTTTGGAATGGTCCTCACCTCTGTGCCTATCCATTATCTTAAAAACTAGAGAACTGAGAACATTATATTTTATATACTTTATAGTTGATTTGTTTGGTAACTCTTCATTGTTGGGTAGTTTTATTGTCTGATCATTCACTGTTGACATTTATCACTAATGAATGACTATCCAGAAGAAAAATTATATCACTTTCATACAGAATTTGTAAAACACTAGAAAAAATGCTTGCTGTTACAGAATATTTAATTAGAAAAAATGCATTTTAGGAAACACATCTTTTTAATGTAATTTATCTCATCTTTTACCACCACTTCTGAGCTCTTATGTCCTCTCCTGAATTGCTAGCTCTTTGAAATAGAACATCATTTTGCTCACTTTTGTGTTCTTTCCAATTCTAAGTACCTATCATGAAGGAAGAATGTAATAAAGGTGTGGCTTAATGATCATGGATTTTAGAAAAACCCTGTGATATAAACAATGACCCACTTGACAAGAGAGGACAAGTTACTTGCCCATGGACATACAGCTAACAAGTGGAGGGGCCGGGATTCAAACACAAGCAGAAGTTCCAGAGTTCCCCATATTTAGTCAGGTGCATGAGCTCACGTATACCCCTTCTTCTGCCCTCCCACTGCAATTGATATGGTCTCCCTTTCCCTTAAGAGCCCTGCTTTTTACACTGGTATCCATACCCCTGCATGTTGCTCATTTACTGGGGAGTGGGGGGAGCTGATTTCACTTCTGGCTACTGAGATGGGGCATGTAGCTTGGGTCTAAAGTAACAATGGGGTTCCTTTTCCTGTCCAGACCTACTGCATTGGGGGTGGGCAGTAACCCTGAAGACTATGTTTGCTGAGGAACTTCTCGGAGAGAATTGTCCTCTCTCTTCTGGAAAAACTTTGGATTAGCACCCTCTTCCTCTATCCTTAGATAGGAATGGGAGCAGGCAGATGTGGATAGCCAAAGGAGGGCCCCTGGGAGTGAAGCTGACATGGCCAAGGTCAGACAGATGCAGAAGTAAACCTGGTCTTGGAGGACATTGATGAGTAATTGAATCAAATCACCCTTGAAACCAGCCCTACCTCTAGCATTCAGTCATGAAAGCCATTAAGTCTCTTCTACTGTTTCAAGCACTTTGGTTTTTTTTTAAAAATTTATTATTTTTTAATCATCCAGTGGAAACTATTCATGGCCTTAATTTTGGAAGGTAAGATTCTCTTTCTCAAAAACCCAACTTGATAGAACTTTGACCAAGCATAGTTGTTAAACTTGGAAAGAAGTAATTAGATCTCAGTGTTTAAGAGCTATGTGATAACTAGTTCATGTCATATTTACAACTCTATATTCAAATAAAACCTAAATGTCAGGTGCCTGAATACAAATATAAAAATATTAGGACCTGCTGTTACTGCAGCTTACTGGGTCCCTTAGGTAGAATCAATACTTCTCTTTTAAGCCCAGCTCAGATTCCTGCATGCATTTCCAAATGACAAATAATAAATGCCCAAGGAAAATATTTTTAAAATACCTCTACTGAGGCTAAAAATTTAGGGGGAAAATGCTACTTGCCTCCTACAAGAGTTTGAAAAATCACCCCTTAAGCTCCTCCCATACAGTGGATTCTACATCTCTCCCAAAGTAGAGCCAACTAAATAACTTCTAGAGCAGAAGTTTTTTGATTATCAGTGATTATAATGACAAATAATTCAATGATAGAGACAAATAATCCAAAGATAAAACCAATATCTTGAAAGAGCATTTCTTTAAGATGTCAAGGGTCCTAAAATTTTATACAAGAAGGGAAGAGCTTCTGTTGGTATGAAGAAAGCCTAGAGAACCAGGTATCTTTAAAATAAATATCAATTCCTGGTTAGGAAATCTATAAGCCCCTCCTATTCTAGGGTCCTTGTTCTGTTTTTCCTTCTTTGACAGAATCTAAATACTTTCCTTTTCGGCTTGTAGACAACCTCCTCTTTCTTCACCTTCTGGCACTCTATCTTGAACAAACAAAATTATAAGATGCTTATTAAAGGTGGGGAAAAAAAATAACCATTTTCTGCTCTTGTTTTATGTGTATCAGAAAGACTAGAGGGTCCCAAGCCATCAGATATAATGAAAGCTGTATACTTTATTTCAATAACTAATTAAGGAAGAATAGTTTGATTTTCAAGGTCCCCAGACTACAGAGAGCTCAAGCCCTTGGCTGCAAGTCGTTTGCCTCGAGGAGACATAAATAAACACAACTGCCAGGAAATAGAGCAGGTAATCTCTAGAAATGCCTGGATAAATTAAATGAAATACAATCCAAGACTCTAGCCCTTCAGACCCCATCGAATACTGTGTTCTCAGTCAACTGCCAAGATTTTAATTTATTTTATTATTACATTTTTATGACAAAGTGTAAAAGAACTCATTCACTTTGTCCATTAATCCTCTCTCCTTCATAAAAATGGCATACATGATGATGACATGTATTAAAGTAATTGTCTACCATGTGTAGTGTTATAGTGATAATCTATAAATAGCATCAAAGTTTGTAGAAAATTAAAGCATAAAGCATATAAAGCATATAACTGCAGAAAGAGATATAAATCTTTAAATATTTGGTTTTTTCTGCACATACATTATTTTAGCCACTTGAGCCACCTAGTGGTAATATCTGTGAAATATGATTTCTTACACTGAAAACTAATATAAAAGCTTTTAGCAGTTTCCAACTTAAAAGGACTGAAGTAAATAAAGTGAATGATAACCATTGTATACATTCAGATTTCCAAATTAATATTTATTTACTAATAGGGATAAATTTATAATTAATTAGCAAAGTAAGCAAAGTGCTATGTTTTTATAATTATTTTACAATATTCTATCTACCAATTTAGCATCCATATTTGTTAACAAATGTATTTATTATTAATTTATAAATTGAATAAACAAATTATTAAAGCATAACCCTTTGCTTATTTTGTTTCCTCTAGTAAAGAAAAACAGCCAAGAAAATAAAAGTTATATGAAGTAATTAATAAAGGGGAAGTTTTCAACATGTATAACAAAGAAATAGCTATCAAACATTTAATGAATTAAAATGACTAGCATATTTTAGAACTTGTATTTAAATGTAACCTTCGATAAATGGTCTTGGATATAGCCCTGTTTTCCAAATCTGTTTTCTGGCATATCATCAGTCTCACGTCTTCTTCCATTCAAAGAACAAGACTTAATTACCAGTCTGCTTTGTGGTCCACTAGAAATACTCCATACCCAGATTACACGGTGACTAATTTTAGATTTCTTTAACTGGAAATCATAGCTTAAACTAAGTTTCCACGTTGGCTCTGTGCTGGTGCAAAAACTTCCAGCAGAGCCAAATCACAAAATACTTACTAACTTCATGTGTTAGATTCCACATTCATCTTTGCCTTGTTAACTTTTAAGGAGCTTTTTATTTGTTGTTCCAAGAATATCAGGTTCTTTGGTTTCCTGCTTTCTTAAATTACCATATGTCTCTAAAGTGTGTGTGTGTAAAAATTAGAATTACCACAAAGGAATAATTCACAGAGCTCCCTACTTAGTAGGACTGCAAAGTTATAATATGAAACCATCAGGGCAAATATTCCCTCTTTTGGATGATTCAGCTTTATGTACACTCTGCTCTCCCCCATCTCATTTGGCTGGCATTAGGTGAGCAGAAGACAGGTAGGTTTCATGAGTTTCTAGAAGCAAAGGGATCTAAGGAAGTTTAGAGGAGTGAAGAGGGTCAGCCTGAAAGCCAGTAAGACCGTTAAGGAGTGACTGAGCAGAATAAAAATTGGTTCTAAAGGAAGAGCAGCTTTGATACCCAAGGCACCCAGGCAGATCTGGTGGGGGAAATAAAGTATCAGAGGGAGGACGCTGCTGTAAGCATCTGGGAAATGTCTATTCTTTTGCCCTTCCTTCTGGGAATGCCATCTTTCCGGACAGAATGTATGGTCATGGGGTAGACATGTGACACAAGCTGGGCCAACCAGAGAATTTCCTCAGGCATGTTGAACTTGGGACCAGTGAGAATGAGTCTGACATGATCTCTGGGGGTGGGGGGGAAACCTGGAGGATTTATGGTACTTCTTATTGCTCTGTGGAGAAAATCAGCTTGAGAGAGGAGAGACAGAAGCCAAGCTACAGAGACACAGGGCAGGAAGGGTGTTTGAACCAAGAGTGTCTGAATCTCACTTATTTTGACTTGGGCTTCTGTCACTTGCAACCTGGAGAGCTCTGATTAATTCAGAGTAGATGCCGCCTGCACACTGACAAGTGACTTGTTCAAGTATTTCACTGAACAGAATGTGCTGAAAGGTGAGGGAGAAGACCAGGTTCCAGAGCCCTGAGAATCAGATAGATAACGACCAGAAGAGCCTGCCCAGACCGGTGTTGACCAACACAGGGTCAGTCACCTCATGCAATATTCATAAGACACTGACATAAGGTACGCCCATATGGGTGTTCAAAGGATTGCTGGAGCATATGGAATTTTCATCCATCCTGAAATGCTCATTACAGACCGTATGGTTCCTCAATTTCTTTCTTCACCATTGACATTTCTACCAATACACTGTGATGATGACTAACTTTTATAAGTGGGAAGTACCCAGGTACCTAATACTAGTTCTGCATTGGGATTGATGTTAGCTACATCAGTTTTGGTGCCTGTTATGCCCATAGCCCCAGAGTAAAATGGCCCAATATTCCCCTTTCCTAAAACTGTACTTTCCTGTGCAGCCATGTTTGGTCTCAGGTGACTGATGCATCTGCACCCTCATCAAAATCCTTACTCTTTGCTCCTTAGACAAATTCAAATTTGAAAATGTCGTGTTCATGAAATAACACAAATCCCCAGATGAACTCTAGAACAGTGAGTAAACCCATCCGGAGAATATGGAGGAATAGGACTTTCCTTTGTTCTGGGTGCACGTTTAATGTAGAGTGGTAGACGACAGCTCGAGCTAGGGTCTGCTCATGTTCAATCTGGTCTTGGTTCCCCACCTACTCCTCATTCCTCATGGGCTCTTTGAAGGAACTTCTTCACTTTCATGATTTTAGCCCCCACCGATGTGGTTGTTAACGGCTCCTGAATTTGTATCTCTACTATTGAATTCTTTCTTGAACTCAAGATCTGTATATCTAATTGTGTATTGGACGTTGCTTCTTAGTTCTATGGCAATGTCCAAATCAATGCACCTAACAAGTAAACTCTTACCGAATTCTTCATATTCCCTGGGGCAGAGAGTGGTATCACTACCTACCTGGGTGCTTAAGCCAGAAACCTATGAATCTTTGGTGACTCTTTCAGCTTTTGACCCCTATATTGTATTGTATGTATGATTTTTCCACACCATCTCTTTTTTATTCCTCAAATGCATCTCTTTCTTTTCACCCCCACCATTATGTCCTTAGTCAAGATCCTTATTATTTCTTGTGTGACTTTTTTTTTTTAAGATTTTTAAAAATTTATTTGAGAGAGAGAGAGAGCATGAGAGGGGAGAGGGCTGAGGGAGAAGCAAACTCCCTGCCGAGCAGGAAGCTGGATGTGGGACTTGATCCCTGGATTCCAGGATCACGACCTGAGCCAAAGGCAGTTGCTTAACCAACTGAGCCACCAAGGTGCCCTCTTATGTGACTTTTTATAACAGCCTCTTAACTTTTGCCCCAGCCTTGAGTTATTTACCACTTTAAAAAAATTTGTCTGTTTGTTTGAGAGAGAGAGAGACAGAAAGAGCAGGGCGTGGAGGGGCAGAGGGAGAGAGAGAAACAGACTCCCCACTGAGCAGGGAGCCTGAGCCACCCAGGTGCCCCTGAGTTAATCACCACTCTACATCACCCTCCTTTCTGTAATTAACTTTCTCAACTGAAGATCTCACGGTGTCATTTTAAAAATCTTGCGTGATTCCCTAGCCAAAGGACTGTAAATTCTTCTGTATGATTTTCCCTCTTTTTCCCACATGATCGTAAGCCAGTCCCTTCCTACTCTTCTACTTCCCAGCCATGCAAGTTGCACCCCAAATGGGCTGTGCTCTCCCTTGCCTCTGTCAGCAGACTGCTCCTTCGGTGAATACTGAATCCACCCCTTTCCAATTCAGCCCAGCCACTCCCTTCGGAAAGGCTCTCTTAACCTTCTTACTATGTGGGTAGTTCTACCACAGACTTACCACCGTGTTGTGCTATCTTCTGCTTGCTCCCGTGTCTTCCCAAATGTGCTGTGAAACTCCTTGAAGCTAAAACCAGCACCTGGCTATTGACTGCATAAACAGAGTCTTGTATCCAACTGATGAGTTCAAAGATGAATAAAACCGTGAACCATTTACTAATTATTCTGTTTGGAGTGTACCCTCTGGGCAGCATCAATTCTGAAGCAATAAATAAGAAAAATGGAGATGGCAGGGCTATGTTAGTATTGACAAAAGACTGCAAAGGAGGATCCTCCTGCCATTATCTGCCCACTTCTAGCAGAACAGATTGGTGGGTGAGAAAGATGAAATATGGTAACTTGAACTGACATAAGTTAGGGTGGGAGGAAGGCAGTCCTTTTGTTCTGATGGAGTAAAACCTGCATAGAGACTCTGCTCCATTGTTAACTTTTAAGCAGATCTAATAGACATTGGCAGGTGTCTGAATGAACAATTTGGAAAGCTTCTGATTCTCCCCCCTCAAAAAGACTGGAAAAGGCTTTTCTTCTTCTTTTTTTTTTTTTTTTAGATTTTATTTACTTGACAGACAGAGATCACAAGAAGGCAGAGAGGCAGACAGAGAGAGAGGAGGAAGCAGGTTCCCTGCCGAGCAGAGAGCCTGATGTGGGGCTCGATCCCAGGACCCCAAGATCATGGCCTGAGCCGAAGGCAGAGGCTTAACCCACTGAGCCACCCAGGCGCCCCTTCTTCTTCTTTTTTAAAGATTTTATTTATTTATTTGACAGAAAGAGAGAGGGGGCATAAGCAGGAGGAGCAAGGCTCCCCGCTAAGTGGAGAGCCCAACAAGGGGCTCAATCCCAGGACCCTGGGATCATGACCTGCGCCAAACGCAGATGCTTAGCCAACTGAGCCACCCAGGTGCCCCTGGAAAAGGCTTTTCTAGAAACAAGACAGAAGAGGAGCTATGTGGGGTCCTATGAGGACTCAAACAGAAGAACAGATTTCATTTGGATTTTTATGTTCCCAGCTCAAAGGAATTAGCCAGGTAGTTTCCTGTTGTTTTACCTATTTAGACTTTTTCTCTCTTGATAACATTTAGCTAAATAGCATTTGCTTTCTTTGTGGGTCAACTAAATTAGTTGTAGGATTTTGGCCCCTTTTCTCCTGGGACCCCAAGCCAGCTCAACTACCTGTTGGAGCTACCATGGTCTTTACCCTCCACAAAGGGGAGCTAGAGACACACTTGAGGGACATAAAGCAAGGGATTTATCATACCGGTCAAACAGAATTTCAGGAACATTTATTTGGCACCAACTCAAATGTTGCTTCAGAATTTCTATTAAAAAGGGAATTAGGTGCACAGTTTATTAGTAAAGGGGAATGGGAAGAGGTTGAGGAAGATATGGAGATTATGGAATGGTAGGGTGAAGCTAAATCCCTTGGGAGCCCTCTGTTTGTGTTACTATGGTTAACTAGTTTCTTAGTAAATTGTGCTGGACATTGTGTGGAGTTAAAACAAACAAACAAACAAACAAACAAACCAAAAACCCCAGCTTGATTAAAATGAACCCTGGCCTGAAGGAAATTAGAGTTTAGCCAGGAGAGACAGAAAAACTAACAGGTTTAAGAGGCTATTAATCAAGGGCACTTGGCTGGCTCAGTCAACCAGTAGAGCATGTGACTCTTAATCTCTGGGTGGTGAGTTCAAGCCTCATGTTGGGTGTGGAACCTACCTTAAAAAAATAATAGTTAAAAAAAAGAGAGAGGCTCTTAACCCAGACCAATTTTCTGGAGGCCAGTCTGTGAGCTAATTGACTGGGAATTCCGGGCTTGATGACACCATTTAAATCCCTTTCTAGTCCCAAACCCAATTTGGTACCACTTGGTAGTCCTTGCATCTGTCCACTGCCTAAATATCAATACAATAGAGATGATTCTGGGTCGTGGGCATGGCTAGGCTTACAGGGCAGCAGTGGGCATTCAGAGATCTCTGGGTCACATGGTGCCCCTTTTCTCAGCCCAGTGAGGGGAAACTGGGCTGAGAGATTACTGGGGATACAGACATGCTCCCCTCACAGCCCTATTTCCTGAAACAAAGTTGCTACAGTCTCTCCACCCAGCTTTACCTCCTCATCCCATCTGTTTTCCTTTCAGAAAGTGAGAGTTTTGCATGCTCTGCTCTGTTTGGAAAGTGGGATTGGGCACTGGTGAGGACACTCGTCAATTTCCAATTGCGTTGTATCTGAATTTACATTACCTTGGGGCGTGATTATCAAGGGAATTTTCTATAATAATGTTCTCTCTGAGTTGAAGGAAATCAGAGTACTGCCCAGAGGAGAAAGAATTAATACATAATTGGTGTATAAGGTGGCTATGTGTGAATAGTAATAACCAAGGATTATTGAATCTTTACTATATGTCAGGCATTGGTCTAAGCAGTTTATTCGTGTTGTCTCATTTATTTCTCACAGTGGTCCAGTGAAGTCTCGCCTGTCATCAGCTCCATTTTAGAGAGGTGGAAATTTGGGTATAGATAAACTAATTTGCTCAAGAGTACATAGCCACTCAGTGGCAAAGTTGGAAGTATTAACTCTGCCAGTCTTACTCTGGATGCCATGTTTTTAACCACAAAGTTATATGGAAGTGAAACAGTATATATAGGTTGTCTTCTCTTACTTGTTTTTCTTTAAAACTAGCTCAGACTCATAGCTTAGCTCAAATTCACAGCTGGACAATAATAATTAAAATCTGAGCAGCGAGCTTTGTTATAAACGGGAGAGTACCATTGGGATAGGAAAACCCTGCAAACACTTGGAAGGTTAATTTCCCATTTCCAGAGAAATTCTGATTTGATATTTAAACCTAGCCTCTTCTCTCTTCATAGGAACATTTTGCTGCCTTACTTGTTTTTGTCTTTTCCTAAAGACTGCAGCTTTTCTCTCTTAATTTCTTCTTCTTTCCATTTACATACACCCATGTCTACTGCATTGTGGGGGAAAAAAACCCTTGACTGCTTCCTCTAGATTTTTAGAAAGACCTGTTTCTTCCTTGCACTTCCATTCCATTTCCTCAGGTTTGTCCCGAAGCTCCAGGTGATCTCTTTTCTAAGTTCAAAGGCATTTGTCATTTTCATTGCTTCTGGCCCTTTTAGCTTCTGTATTACTGTGAAATCCAGCTCTTCTACTTCTTTTTTCATCTCTCATCTTCCTCCTACCCACCCTCTGTGAGCCTGTCCAATGGGTACTTCTTAGAACGTTGCTTCTCTTTCCATGCGTTCTTCCCTTTGGAAAGGTCAAGGTCATCCATTTTTAAAGTTTTACCTTTTCCTTTCATACTGGCTACTTTATATCTATCTTTACCTTAGTCATTTCCTCTTGCCCAAATGTATTTATTGCCAAGTGCTTCCTGAAAATTTCCATTTAAGGATTCCACTGCCACCATTAGGCTCAAAGTGAATAGGCCTTAGTTCATAATCAGTATTTCCCATGTGAGTTCTCATGAGAACAATAATAATAGAAAACATTTATGCAGCATGTACACTAAGCCTGGCACCATTCCACTTACCATCCTGACTTCACAGATGAAGGAGCTCAGCCTTGAGATGTAAAGCAGTATTCCCCCAATTGACATCACATAGTCAAAAAGTGGAGAAGCCAAGATTCACTCCAGACAGTTCTAAGAATCTTTACTCCTGGCCAACACTTGATATTTCTATGCCATGTTTTCTGATTTCTCACAAAGTATTCATCAATGTTCTTTTCTTCCAGCCCAATTCATAGCTTTTTACTTGGCCCATTCAAAAACAAACAAACAAAACCCAGTGGTACAGTTAAGGAAACCAGCAACAGATGGCAGAGCTCCTAGGTGCTAACACACTGGGATGCTCTCACCATCCCTAATCTTGAAAGGGCAAGAGGGGTGAACAGTGCTATGGGAGACCAGAGAAAGCTGGGGCTATGGAAGTGGGACCATGTGCCAGTAAGGCATAGGGATGTACGTGGAGAGAATAAATACCCCAACTCCCTCTCTCCATGGCTTCTGATTTCCTACTTGTGCTTCACTGCCTCATGCCCGGATCATTATGGCTGTCTCCTCAATGATCTAACCTCATTTCCCTCTATTTTATCCTGCTGCCCTATCACCAGACCAGAACCTCTATGATGCCACATTCTCTCTGTGAGTTTTCTTGTCACAACCTTCAAAGGCTTATCATTGTTTTTCATTCTGTTATCAACAGTCTTCCAAATCCTGAGTTTAATCCCTCTGTCAAATGTTCTGTTCTGCAAATCTCCTAGCATTTCACTCCAATTGGCCTCCTCATTCTTGTCTCCTCTTCTATAAACATACCACTCTCACAGTTGCAGCAAATGCTATGGCTCATATCCTTGTGGAGGCCTGAAATGCCTTCTTTAGTCTTTTACCCAAATGTTATACATCCTTCAAGACTCATCTCTTCTGTAAAAATTTATCTGACCATGCCCATGTACATGGTCCTTCTATCTTCCCAAGTTTCTGCTGAACTGTGGATAAAACCTTACCAATTAAGTCTTTTCTAGATGTTTCACAAACATGAGCCTTGTCTCCTCTAACTGATGGGTAAAGACCCCAAAATCAAGGGTATGTTTTTAAAAACATTTTTAAAGATTTTATTCATTTATTGAGAGAGTGAGAGAAAGAAAGAGAGACAGCAAGAGCAGGGAGAGGGTCAGAGGGAGAAGGAGAAGCAGGTTCCCCACTGAGCAGAGAGCAGAATGTGGGGCTCAATCCCAGGACCCCAGGATCATGACTGAGCCAAAGGCAGACAACCAACTGACTGACTGAGCCACCCAGGTGCCCTCAAGAATATGGTTAATGATTCATCAGTGTGACTCCCATGTTCTAAGCTAAAATGGTTTGGAGGTGCACAATTAAAGCAGTGTGGGGGATGGCTAACATGCCAAAAAAAAGTAACCTATTCTCTAAGCCCCCTACTGTACAATTGGGGCAATCCCAGCTTTCAAGTCCCTCCCTCTCCTGGCAGGGCCCCCGTGCTCTCCCTTGCTGCTAGAAGACTTCAGATGAAGTGCCCATGGCATCTCTGTTATGCTCCTTCGTTGCTTCTGTTGGCTGCAGACCAATAAAATTGGTCTGTGCTCTGTAGGCATCCTTCAATTTTCCTTCTGGTGAATTTTCATATCCATGTGACTGCATTCTTTTTGTTCTTTTAGGTATAAACCATCCTGTTTTCTAACAGTTGCCTGATGGGTGGGGTAATTTGGTTCAGATGCCAAGGAAATTCCAACCTACTCACCCCCTACCTAGTATTTCTGGCTTAAACTTGTCCATGTCAACTCTCCCACTGTGTAGGGCAATTACTGGAAGATGATCTTCATTCCTATTCTTTGTTCAGGAATCTCAGTGCTGGAGCTGTCTGTGAGTTCCTTCTGGCTGAGAACCCTCCTTAGAACACTGTGACATGCTTGGACATAGCTAAGTTCCCTTAACAACTATGAACTACTCATTCTCACAGGATCTTATCTATCTTCCATCTACTGTGATGTCTGCATATTGATTTTTTTCTCTTTACTTTTCCAATCTCATAATGTAAAGACCCTTTACATTGGTTTGCTGCTACTAGGAAGGCTTAAAACTTGAACTTTTAATAGTTAAATAGAGGCAGGATGAGTCAGTGAGTATAAATGGACTCATTCCATTGGTCATTTGGATATTAGAAGACTTTATATTATATTAGACTTTATATTAGAAGACTTTATATTAGAAGACCTTATATTAGAAGACTTTCTCTCTCTCTTTTTTTAAAAATTTCTCTACCCCATCTTTTTCAATGAATGTTCCTAAGATGACAGTTCTCTGATAGCTTAATCAGAACTAGAGTAATTAAAAAAAAAAATCCTAAGAAAGGCCAACGTATTTCAGAGGGAGGAATAATTTGCATTGTGGAATCTATTCATAATGGATATACTGGGTTTGTCTGAATGACATACGTATGGTTAAAAAATTATTCGTTGTGCCCATTGATTTTGGAGCAAGGAAATGCAACGTTCAACTTTTCTGCTCTACTGTGGTTTGTAATTAGGTGATGAAAAGCAGTCTTCTCCAGATTCAGCAGCTGTTAGCTATCTAGATGTTTCTTTCCATCAAGTAAAAGCTATATTGCTTTTTTAGAGATGATCACAGAAATGAAAAACATCACCAGACTAGCTAAATCAAGACATAGGGAGTGGAGGAGAAAAAAAAAAGAACCATTTAAAAAAGCAATTGAGTCCATACAAGAGCATTCCTTCTGAAGATTTTGACATCCTGAAGGAACTTATCTGTCTACCTCAACTCTTACAAAATTGTATGATATGAAAGAGGGAACTAGAGCTAGATGGGGCAGAGGAGGGGGTCTGGGCCATTCCTTTTTGCAAACACAAAGACCTTCTTTTGTTAGGATGGAAACGAAAAAAAAAATCAGAAGCTGAACTTAGTGGGTTTGAGGGCTTGCAAATGCAACCAGCTGAAACTTTGTAAACATTTAGCATAAAACTCATTTTTAATCTCATAAACTTAATTTTTTCCCCTAGCATATGGGATGCATAAAAAGGAAATAAAACTTTAGTAAGTTGAGCCTTACTTGTGCTTTATAAAAAAGAAATTGAATTGCTCTAATGGCAGCTGCAGCTGGCATTCAGCTTCGAACAACCAGTGTAAATCTAGTTTTTAGTGCTTGATTTAGTAAACACTCAGCTGCAAACAGGCCTCCAGAACAACAATGCAGGGTTTTCCGTAAAGGCAGTTATGTAACCTCTGTGTGTTATGCCTTTAAAATATGTGAAGAATAGCAGAAAACCCTGATTGAGATCTCTGACAATTATCCTTTACTCTATATTTAAATCTGCACAGAGTTTGCTGCTCATTATACACGGCGCTTGCACAAATGGATTCTAATAGGCCGTAAATTTCAATGTATGTGTAATACTCATTAATAATGTAAAAAAAGTAGAGTGCTAATAACCAGCTCGGACGCCAGAGTGGAGTTGGCCCGGTTGTCTGGTTATCGCATCTCCAAGTGATAATCACAGCCTGTGTGTGGTTCTGCCCTTCTCTGAGCCTCGTCCTGCTCCCCCACGTTGAGAAGCCACAAGAAACCCTGTTTCGGATTCTGTTTAGCAAAGGCTGCACGTGCCCGGCTTGCAATTTTTGCTAAAAATAGAGAGAAAAATCTTGTCCCTGACAAACAAGATGAAACGTCCAACTGGTTTTAAATTGATGCACAAATAACTGTTAGGATTCTAATGCCAGTTTATCCTAAATATTTCTTAGTGACCTGGGTTCAGTGGGGATTTCTGTGTATCGCTTGTTTTTTTTCCAATCCCTCCATATACTCACTGGTAGACAAAATGAGGGTTGGCACCTTGTGGCGTTTCTGCTTAAGGAATCTTTTATAATAATTCTGGCTCAGACGGTCAAGGTTAAAACCCTGGGAACAATCTGGATTTAGGATAAATGGGTGCCTCTTGCTTCCTCCATAAATGTCTTACAGTATCTCAGGCTTATGTTTAAGGGGCTGCCAACCAACCCTGTCTAAGGATTTCTCTATTTCACAAGGACATTTCCAGACCCCAGATTTGTGTGTTTTGCAAGCCAGGATCCGGAGTGAATCTTTTGGGCAGAGGGCAGTTTGTTCTAAGGCTGGCTCGGGGAGGAGCTACTGGGGTTTTGAGAAGAAATTCACATACACCCTCTTTCTTTTTCCCACCATCTGGTTGTTCGGCTGCCAGCAACTGGAGGTATTAAACAAATGGAGACTTTATGAAATTTGAAAACAAGACTGCCACACGGCATGGTAGGTGGAGAAAGTCAGGAGCTGATGCTTCTACTCACCACATGGCTGTTACCCGCTGAGCTTCCTTAGGGAAGTCACTCAAACTCTCTGAGCTTCTGTCCTTCCTACGTTTCAGGACGGTGTCAGGGCTACATATAAACACGAGAAAGTCATCTGAAAACTTGGGTTATGTATACAGCGAGGAGTATCCTCTTATTCCCCAGGAAAGGCTGATCAGCACCCGTACCATCGTGTTTCAGAGAAATTACGTCAATGTACTGTAGCAGATTCTGTTATGCCTGTAGATGAAATTCGGGATCCTGGAGAAGATTTGATCTCTGACTACTCAAATAATGAAAAAGGATAAAAGCACTACTGAAGTCAAGTGAAAGTAGTAAGGGGAAAACTGGTGGGCTGTTCCAGATATAATCTGTTTTACACCTCTCCCCAGCCAGGAGACACAATCAAATAACATCACGCCTCTTTTTAATATTCAAAATCAATCACCTGAGAGACCACCTGTTTATCTTGTGTGTTTTTTTAATTTTTAATTTTTGAACGTAAAACCAATCATTCACAAGCATATAGTTTTAAAAGTTGAACAGTAATAAAAAAGCTATTACAAAATTTACCTTCCTGACTTGCCCCTTCTCACTTCCCTAGTTCCCCGCCTCAAGGGCAGCAGCTCTCAACTCTTTTAAAGCTCCTCCTGGCTTTTACAACTTTCCCAAGTTCTAAAAATGAGGCATATATTACTATTTGTTTATGTCAACTTTAGACATTCTCTATTGAATTCCTATCATGGAAGACAGAGGTTGCTCTTCATGCTGCTGTCATTTTGCTTCTCCTTTCTCAACTTCTCCATATAATTCTATTACAGTTTTGGTGAAATTAGTATTAGGATTATTCTCATATTCTTTATAACTGAGCATGGTCACAAGCCATGGTTATTTTTCCTTCCTTCCTTTATATTTTTCAAAAAGTTAATAATGCTTCTCTTTCCTTTGCCTCATGAGTTTCCTTTGTGTCTATTTTTAATTCTTTCCATTTTTTCTAATGGCCTCTCATTGAGACATTCCACAAACAAAGGTCAATCACAATACACACAGTAACTATCAGTTCCTGTATGTGGTTTTTGAGACACTGCCCCTTTGTGCCTCCCATCTGGTTGGACTGTGGTCATATCTGGATTACCTTTGCTCCCTTTCCAGGCCTGGGTGGGCCTTCTGAACTCCTATATTGCTCTATTTTTTCCCTAATTTTTTATTGAAGAACATTCTCTAGCAGTTTCATCTAGTAGGTGTTATAGTAGCAGAGGGAATCAGGATAGCAGTCTTTGCCATGCCAATTGCTCCAGTCACACTATTTCGTTCACTCCTTGTCCTTGTGCCCAGTTATCATTAGAAATCTCTCTACCGGGCGCCTGGGTGGCTCAGTCATTGAGCATCTGCCTTTGGCTCAGGTCATGATCTCAGGGTCCTGGGATTGAGCCCCCCATCAGGCTCTCTGCTCAGCAGGGAGCCTGCTTCCTCCTCTCTCTCTGCCTGCCTCTCTGCCTACTTGTGATCTCTGTCAAATAAATAAATAAAATCTTAAAAAAAAAAAAAAGAAAGAAATCTCTCTACCACCATCTTGAAAATTATGTTTTTTCTCTCTCCTGTTTTGAAGTTATTCTTCCTTGTAGCTTATGTATTCTTCCTCCAAGCACTCCCTCCCTCCCTCTGGTGAGGGCATCTTCAATTGCTTCCTGGGATAGTGTGACAGAGAAGCACTTTTTTTTTTTTTTTTTTTTTTGAGAGCTTACATATCTAAAACTGTTCAAATTTCTCCTCATCTATAATTTATAGCTGGGTACTGAATTCTAAGTGGGAACTTATTTTCCTTCAGAATTTCGAAGGCCTTGCTCCATTGTCTTCTGGATTCCATGGTTGGTGCTGGGGAGTACCAAGCCCATGCAGAGGTACCATTCCTCAGTCCACAGTGTTCTGAACTGCTGTGCCTCAGGGTGACTCTATTTCCGCCTCCATGCTGCGTGCTTAGTGGGCCTCTCAGTCTGGAAACTGATGTCTGTAGTTCTAGGGAATTTTGCTTCTAACTTCCTCTCTTCTGTTTTTTCTGTTCTTTCTGGTAATCAGGTAATTCTGATATTGGAGTTCCTGGAATTGTTTCCTAATTATCTTATGTCCTTAGTTGTCCTTCTCTTTATCTCT
Source organism: Martes martes (assembly GCF_963455335.1). NCBI lineage: Eukaryota > Metazoa > Chordata > Mammalia > Carnivora > Mustelidae > Martes > Martes martes. The sequence goes on from NC_137895.1 coordinate 126,052,743, forward strand.
TTACCCAGTTTCTGTGTTTTCTCACTCATTAAGTTTTTGGTTTTTTTGTGTTTTTTTTTTTAATTTCTGTTACCATGTTCTTAATTTTCAAGAATGCTTTTTGTTCTCTGAAGGCTCCTTTTATAGGATTCTGTTCTCACTTCTGGAAATGCAGTATCTTTTCTTATGCTTCTGAGGACACTAGTTGCAGTTTTGTTGCTAAAGCATTCCTCTTCTTGCATTGTTTCTGCTTTCTCCAAGTCGGTCTTTTCTGTTTGCTCTGATCTTTATCTTCTACTTTTGAGGGTTTCCTCATATGTCTGCCCTTGTTTGCCTGCTCATGATCAAGAGGAGTGAACTAAAACTCTGATTGGAATCTCAGCAAATGTGCTCTGGGCTTGTGAGCTTTGACCGTCACCGTGGGGTCATCTTCACCTGGGTCATTTGTAGGGGAGCTCACAGTGTTAATATTTTGAAGTCTTTCTCCTTTTCTTATTGTTTTGCTAGTCTTTTTTAAAAATAGCTTTTTCTTATTATTTATTATTATTTTTAAAGATTGTACTTATTTATTTGAGAGAGAGAGCACAGAGGGAGAGGGACAAGGAGACTCCCCACTGAATGGGGATCCTCATGCACGGCTGCATCCTGGGATGGGACCCTGGGGTCATGACCTAAGCTGAAGGCAAATGCTTAACTTACTGAGCCACCCAGGCACCACTGTTTTGCTAGTCTTAATGAATTTTTTTCCCCTGAAATTTCTGGCTTTACATACCATAATGTGCAGCAGTATCTTCTCACATTGCTGTGCCTTCAAGTAACTTTTGTTGTTAACTAAGACATTGTGAATCTTGTTTCTTTTTTCTTTTACTGATCTTGTGAGCTACGTAACTATACAATGTGGCTTATTACATAGTGCTTCTTGGTATTATATTCCTTTTGAAAAAAGAGATTTTTCCATTGCAAGTAAGACAAACAATGATGTCTTTAAAATAAAAGAAGTATTTCCCGGTCTCCTTACTTGAAACACATGATTTTCATCAGCTGTTTTTCTCTTGGCAGCAACCGTTTGGAAAATGACAGACTCGACTCGCACCATCCACATCCACTCTTTCCGCCCTCTGCCTTCCCTCCAAGCCAGCAGGCATACATACACTCCTATCCACAAAGCAAATCCAATCAAGGATTATCCTCCAACCACCCTGCTAGTGGTGGTTCATCAGCATATGCATTACAGATGTCATAGGATGTACCCAAATTGAGATAGGGGCCTTGTCTCTCCAGCTATTAAGTAAGAAGAATTCTGATATTAGACCTTTAGACCTTGGGCTGCCCTGTCTCTCCTAACCTCCCTTTCCCCATCTTTAAAAAGCAGATAATGACACTAATTTTCAGGGTGCTCATGTATTAAAACAAATTATTAGGCAGGAGGCTTTTTTTTTTTTTTTTTTTTGGTCATTGCCTTAGAACATTCTCAGCACTTAGGGCATTTCAAGGAGGGTTTTGAGCACCTTAAAGCATTCTTACTCTGCAGGAGAATGCAGGTACCACCCAGCACCCTAATGTACAGCCTTTAGAGCATATGTTGTTTCAATAATTACTCACTTGAAGGTATTTCCTTATAAGGTTGGTTTTGTTCCTTATAAAAATTTTATTGCAGAAAAGAAAGCCAGGTTATGAGAAAACTCTGAGTTTGATTTTTCATATTGTTGTAAGGGACAAATGGAAACAAAGTACTGTGTTCATTCTCTTCCGTCTTTTCAACTACAGGTTCTATTAGATGGGCTCCAATGAATGGTTTTACACTGGTACCACTACAACTACACTGATACACATTAAATTAAACTGTCTGTTCATTGGGGAAATCAGGCCTGATCTGGGGAGATGAGGTCAGAGCATGAACAAAGAATGGATTCTAGAGCCAGACTGGCCTGGGTTGGAGTTCCAGCTTAGTCTTCTGCCTTTTTCACTTTGTGTGAGTCACTTAACTGGACTGCAGTTTCCTTGTCTGCAAGATGAGGTTAATGACACTTCACAGTGTTGATGATAATATTCAGGGAAACTATGGTCATAAAGTATCTGGTACATAGTCGCTGCTCAGTTAATATTAGCTCTCTTCTCTTCTGTTTAAACTTTTTTTGTCTTATTATATTTGTTTTAAAATATTCTTACTGGGGGCACCCGGGTGGCTCAGTGGGTTAAGCCTCTGCCTTCGGCTCGGGTCATGATCTCAGGATCCTGGGATCGAGCCCCACATCGGGCTCTCTGCTCTGCAGGGAGCCTGCTTCCCTTCCTCTCTCTCTGCCTCCTCTCTGCCTACTTGTGATCTCTGTCTATCAAATAAATAAATAAAATCTTTTTAAAAAATAAATAAATAAAATAAAATAAAATATTCTTACTGTAGGGGTGCCTGGGTGGCTCAGTCATTAAGTGCCTGCCTTCGGCTCAGGTCATGATCCCAGAGTCCTGGGATCGAACCCTACATCGGGCTCCCTACTCTGCAGGGAACCTGCTTCTCCCTCTCCCACTCCCCGTTTGCTTTCCCTCTCTTGCTGTGTCTCTTTCTGTCAAAAAAATAAATAAAATCTTTAAAAAAATACTTGCTGTATTTAAATGTGTGTTTATTACAAAATAATACAAAATAATTGTTTTTCCTAATAGTCTATATCTTCTTATGGGCTTTTTATACCTTGGCCTGAGTTCATCTTTCAAACAGGATGCAAGTTACAGGCTTTCCGGGATAACCACCCACTGTGACTCAGAATGGTTGCTCACTGACCCTGAGGGGAGGACAGATACTCAAGGGCACAGATACCCCACGGCCCCCAAAGTCACCAGTATAGCAACAAGATGTCTCTTCTATGAACAGCTTTTTTTTTTTTACCCTGGGATCAAATGGGCACAAGGGAAAGAAATACCTATACTCTGTTATGAATGCATACCTATGAAGTTCAACTTCTCTTTCCAAGATAACATCTGTCCACTTAATGCTTTAGTCCAAATGAATCTCTTAGTCCTTCCACCCTAAAGTGAATGCATTCACTTTATTATTCCATCTCTCTGTGTATTTATATTTTCTATTATTCTATCTCTCCATACATTTGTTCCTAACTTCAGATATTTACCACCATTCTTTTTGGAAGAGGGTGGAGGAGAGGATTTCAATTCGTTTTGAACTTGTGAGAAACCATTTCTATTAATGTCTAATTAGTTAAGCTTCTAAATGAGATATTTTATTAAAATCTAGCTATATTACATTTATAGGATCCATGCTAGCCATGGAAACTCCAGCCAACTTGATATGCATTTATACAACAGGTCTGGGGTGGATGGGGAAAGTAGTTGCAAGGATTATGTTAAATTGTAATTTGAATTTTTAAGTGGACCCCTGAACAAATTTTTTTTTTTTAAAGATTTTACTTTATTTATTTGACAGACAGAGATCACAAGCAGGCAGAGAGGCAGGCAGAGAGAGGCGGAAGCAGGCTCCCCGCTGAGCAGAGAGCCCGATGTAGGGCTCCATCTCAGGACCCTGAGATCATGACCCTCATGAGCCAAAGGCAGAGGCTTAACCCACTGAGCCACACAGGTGCCCCCCCTACCCCGAACACATTCTTAATGTTTGCTATCTGTTAAGTTGAGAAATAACACAGTAACCACCAATCTATAAAGTACTTGTTAAATACCAGGAAGAAAATGTGTGGAACAGAGAAGTACAGTAGCTAGTGGTAAAAGTAAGAGTCCCAGAGTCAGAAGGACACATTTAAGTCCCATCATTTACTAGTTGGGGGGTCTTGTATAAATTTTTTTACCCTCATTTTTAACCTAAAAAATGAAGATAATAATAGTTTTCAATTTACAGGGTAATGAATATCAAATGGAATAATGATTTCACATTACTTAACATAGTTTCAATGTATATTAAGTTTTAAATGAAAGTTCAAAGAAATGGTTTTTATAATTTCAGTTAGCGTTATCAACATTTCATTAAACAACCATTCAGATACCTGTCTATGTATGTAAATTCATGAAGACATGAAAACAATTCTTTTTACGTAAATGGATCAAACTACATATGCTATTCCACTATTTATTCCATTATTTATTCACTTAACTGTATGTTGTAAGATTTTCCAAGTCAAAAATAAAGATTTCTATCATCTTTTTAAATGGGTATAGTGCATTTTATTTACTGTATTTAATATAGTTTATATAACCATTTCCTTACATGTAGAGTCAATTTGTGTCCATTTTTCTAATTAAAAATTCTGGAATGGAAATCCTTATGAGGGCATTTTTGTTGTTGTTGTTTTTAAATACATGTGCATTTTTCTTTACACAGTAAGTTCCAAAAAGCAGGATAACAGGATCTTATTGCAAGTAAGATGCCAGTTAAAATCTTTATACATGCTTGTTATGCACATGTATGACTATGTCTCTAAAACAGATGAGAGTGGAGTTATAGGGCCAGAGAGTACGCACAAATACAGCTTTAATAAAATGCTGCAAAAATAACCCTCCAAAGAGTTTTACAAATCCCTACTCCTACAATAATATATGAAAATAGTCATCTGCCCATACCTTTGCTGATAGGATGGTATCAGTCTAAAATAATTTTTGCCAATTTGATGGGTGAAAAAAATGCTATTTTAAATCACATTATAATTAATAATGAAATCAAATGATTTTCAAACTTCAATGTTTCATCCATAGCCATTATTACTTTTCTATTGGGTTCCTTATTAACTGTAGCTTATTTTATAAGCATTTTTGTATACAGTGAAGATGAATGTGTCCATACAGCAATTCCTGTTCTTTTATATATGTTGCAAATATTTTTTCTAGTTTATACTTTGATTTTTAACTTTGTTTATATGGTCTTTTCTTGTGTAGTGTGTGTGTGTGTGTGTGTGTGTGTGTGTGTATGAATGCACTGTCTAGTACAAGATAATAAGCACATTTTCCTTGAATTTTTAACTATATATTTTTACTAGCTTAGGTATAAATCACATATCATAAATTCTCCTATTTAAAGCACACCATTTAGTGGTGCCTGGCTCACTCAGTTGGACAAGCATGTGATGCCCAATCCCAGGGTCATAAGTTTGAGTCCCATGTTGGGCATAGAGATTACTTAAATAAAAACTTAAAAAAAAATAAAGTGTACTTTCAGTAGTTTTTAGCATACTCACAGAATTGTGTATCCATTACCACAACTAGTTTTAGGACATTTTCATCAACCCAAAAATAAACCCCATAATCTATTTGTAGTCACTCTCCATTTCCCCTCCACACTGCTTTGTCCCACCTGAGACAACCATTAATTTTTTTTTTTTTTGGTCCTGTAGTGTTATCTATTCTGGATGTGTATAAATGGAGTCATGTTCTACGTGATCTTTTGTGACTGGCTTCTTTCATTTAACATAACGTTCTCAAGTTCTATCCATGTTGTAACTTTATGTTTTTAGAATTAGATCCTAAGTCTATCTGGAATTATTGATTTGTATAAATTGGGTAAATAATCATATATGTATTTTTGATCTTTTAAAAAAGTATAGCCAGTTGTTAACAATATTATTTAAGATTCGGTCTATCCTTTCCCAACTAATTCAAAGGATCTCCCCACCCATATGTGTGGACCTGTGTCTGAACTCTATTTGTTTATTCTTGTGCCTTTATCACACGGCATTAAGAGCTGTAGCTTTACAGTATAGTTTTGCTATCTAGTAGGGCAAGTCTTCCTTCATTTTCCTTTTCCCAAAATTTTCCCTTGCTTTAAAATTTTGGAATCAGCTCATTGCATTTCATCAAAATCCTACTTAAATTGTGACTGGAATGTCACTGTACATAGTAGATCAGTTTTTGAAGAAATTTCATCTCTGTAATACTGGGTTTTCCTATATTCTTATGGAATTTATAGTTATATTTTTTATTCATTAGAGAGAGTGTAGATATTCTACCTGGAATTAGCTTTTTAATTGGTTATTGATGTAAGGAAGGTCACTTACTGTGGTAGGAGCTGCAGAGGGAGGAGGAGAGTTTGATGAAAAGATAATGAGATCTGCTTCGATGTATTCTGCCTGGAAATGTCTATGAGAAATGAAGATGAAGATGCACACACCAAATGTTGCACCATCTATGTTGGTGACTTTTTAAGAATGGCAATAGGAAGGCAGATGATCCATGAGGTCTTTTGAAGGAGATTATGGTGTTTGGACCAAGAATGTTTGAAACAATCGGATCTGAAAAGAGCAGAGCTTCTATCCTTTCGTTGCAAAGTTCTTTTTTAATAAAGAAGAAACAAAGCACAATTAACTGTTTAATTCGACTTCACTCCTATTGAAAGGCTACTGGAATAAATAATTCTTGAATTCTTATCTGGCCAGAGGAGAGCTGTCTTGGGCTCTCAACAAACAACTGTCGGCATGGGATTGGGTAGCTGGATATGCTAAGTGACTACACTGTACCCAACATCTCCTTCCTCTCCAGTTGTCCAACTGTGTGTGGGACCTTGACTTTGAACCAAGCTTGTGTATCAGTACCTTCAGTCTTGGTCCCATGCATACATAGACCTCTGATGTTCCACCATCAGGGCCTTCCAGATATGACCAGAAGGTTGAATCCTGGGATGACTACAGTTTAAGTTCAAGCTGGAACTCCTTCTTCTCATCAAAGGAAATGATTCAGAATCATGCATTAAGTTTGAATCATCCTGGTAGGCTTGTGTCCATCTGCTCATACTTGCAAGGAAAGAGACAAATTGTGGTTTTGGGCATATGGCTTTTGCTACTAAACCTTATTGTTTTCTCTTAGTGGTGAAAGCGATACATTGTTTAAAACTAAGGAATTATTATAGCATGTGACTAAATGTATAACAAAATACTATATAAATCATATTGATAATTTGATGCTCAAACTAATGGAGTAAGTATGAAGGCAAGAATGGAGACCAAAAAAGCCCAGATTATTTCTTGGCTCATCCTCTCCTCTCCACTTTTTTTTTTTTTCTTTTGATTAGGAATGTCAGGAAGTTGTTGGAGAGGATACCGGGATGGTCACTCTTCTCACCCAGTATTGAGCCTTTTGGTAACCACTTTCCCTGTATTTGTCTTTCTCTTTACTTCAAAAGAATACAGAGGTTTGGTGCCCTTAGCTGCCCAAGCCTGTAGGACCTGCTGTGGATGACACTAATTATGACTTCTCTGGTTTGGATTTATCTGAGCCACTGAGAACACAAGATGTAATTTCAGAGAGTAACACCTTGATGATTTTAAAGAGTCGAACAGTAGTAGGAAGAGATAGAAAGGTGAGTATCACATGTGAACCTGAGAAGCATGCTGTTCTAAGCCAACCTCTGCTTTCAGACAGGACCTCAAGTTGGTTGTCCATTCCAATCTAATGCTTATCTCAAAGATTCCTGTGGTTACATACCCCTGTGTCTCACAGGCATTATTATTTAGGAAGAGTTTTCCAACTTTTGAAACCTAAGTCATCTACTCCTATTCCATCTGCAGTGAAAATGATGAATAGTTGAGTCCTCCCTGCGCCAAACTGCATGTGGAATGGAATATAAAGAAAGTATAGAAGCTCTGATATCAGACAGACCTGAGTTTAAACCCTGGCTTCACCACTTACTAGATGTGTGACCTTGGGCAAGTCATTTAACCTCCCCAAATCCTGCTTTTTGTAGCTCTACAGTGGAGATCAAATGCCCATCTCAGCAGGCAGTTAAATGAACTAAAGGAAATGATAGATGTGAACATGGCTGGCATGCATTCCATGTTTAACAAATGCCCTTAGCCTTTATGCTATTTTCAGACAAGCCCTATGTCCAAGGAATTATTTTGCATTGATACTGCTGCTTATGTAGCAGGTGATGTCAGCAAGGGAAGAGTTCATTACAATTAAGGAAGTCTTTGGGAATCGAGTTACAGCCTGAAGATTGGATTGATATCCAGGAGATGGAATTATTTTGCAACCTAAGATTGGCTCAAGTGAAAAAGATTAATGAGTCACATTATAGAATCAGCTCAAGCTAATGACAAATGAAAATGTTCTGGTTTTCAGCTAGAGTTGATTTAATAATATTTGTGCAATAACAGCATCAAATTCAAAGTCTGTTCTAGTGAGTTGGCCTTTACCCAGAGCTTTCCTCTTGGAGGTGAGGTCATTCTCATCAACTGATTGACTGCGCTGGAGGCAGCCCCTTCTATGGTGCAATTTCAGGGCTGGCAAGAAACCCTTCAATTCTCAAACACCCTGCTCTTTCTCCTCCCTCCTGTGATGTAACTATGAGGTGATCAAAGCTTTCATCTACTTATTTCCATGAATTAAGTCCTCTGGAAGAATCCTAGATGAAGCGAGAATCAGGCATTCATACCTTTATTGGCATTAATTTATCTGACTAACCCCGGCAGAACATACAGTCCCAGGGTAAATTGCTCTGGGGAAGAACAAGTCAGAGCAGGAGACCCAGAACCCTTGGGAAGAAGTGGGTAATGTACAGGGGCTGAGCAACTTCTGGTGAGGGGTTATTTATTACCCCAAGCTGCCAGACAGTGTTTATGTTTCAGTTCGTATTTGGGTCAATTATGCCTTCTTCTGACATTACTGTTTTCATATTTCTGTCACTCCCAGTAGTCTATAAAATCTTGAAGGGAAGGGAACCTCCCTTTCATATCTCTGACTTTCCCTCAGAGTGCCTTCCCTGTGTCTAGCAGGCATTCATAAATGCCTGTTGAATAAGTAAGTCAGTGGAAGTAAAGGGGGATATTCAAAGTGAAATGAAGAGGCACTGAAGAAAGTCTTTTTTTTTCTTGTTTTAACCTAGGGCTGAATTTCATAATTCCACGTTTATTTGTTGCTCCAGGTAAATTACCCTTTTGTGAAGTCTTTTCTATTTTTTGCCTAGACTTGGGTCTCTCTGACCCTTTCTTTTGATCTTCCTGCTCATCAGCCCCAATATATCTGAGCTGCCTCACCTTGCACGTCAACTTGATGGCTGTCTCTGCTTCTTTCTTCTCATTGGAATCCTGGAGTCCATCCTGTGGGCAGGAAGAAATTCATCATTTGATTCTAATATCACACAAGTGAGAAACAATCAGGAATCACCAGGCTTGTGAAATGTTTTGTTTTTAGGTGCAAATTATAGTACAAAAGTCAATTAATTCACTAATAGTAGCAAACAAATATTGAACACACCAACTATATGCCAAGACTGGAAATAGAATGTTGCACACGGTGTATACCATGGGAACTACTGAAAGCTCTCGGATACGTAAAAATTTTGTTGCCCTGAATAATTTCTAAAATTTGTTCAAAAATATTGGAATGGTTTTCTATTACAGAAAAATTCATTTAAATATTTATTTTATTGAAATGAATTGTGTTGGTTCTTTCTCTTTTTTCCCTAGGGGAGAACAATATATTCAGATATTTTTTATAATTGTTTATCTTGAGGTAATTGTATATTCTCATGCACTTTGTAAGATATAAGACACAGAGATCCATGTACCCTTCCTGCAGTTTCACCCATGGTAATATTTTTGCAAAACTACAATACAGTATCACAACAGGGGACTGACATTGATGCACTCAAGACAGAGAACATTTCCATCACCACCACCAAGATCCTTCCTATTGCTCTTTATAGCTACATCCAAATCCCACCCCACGCACCCACTTCTCAATCCCTGGCAACAAGTAATCTGCTCTCCAGTTCTATACTTTTGTCAATTTCAAGGTGGTTATATAAATGGAATCATATGGTCTATAACCTTTTGGAATTGGTGTTTTTCACTCAACATAATTCTCAGAGGTTCATCCAGGTTGCTGTGTATATCAGTAGTTCATTCCTTTAGAGTGCTGTGGTATGGCTGCACTGCAATTTGTGTAATCATCCATCCATTTCTAGTTTGGCGCTATTACAAATAAATCAACTATAAACATTTGGGTATAGGTTTTGCAGGGAACCTAAGTCTCCATTTCTCTGGGATAGAGACCCAGGAATGTTGATTCCTGGCTTCTATGGTAGTTGCATGGTTGTTATTATTATTTTTCTAAAGAAACTCCCAAACCATTTTCCAAACTGGCTGTACCATTTTACATTCCCACTAATGATGTGTGAGTGATCAAATTTCTTAGCTTTTGTGGCAGCATTTGGTGTTATTATTTTTTAGTTTGGCCATTGTGATGTGCATAGGGGTATTTCATTATGGCTTTAATTAGCATTTCTGTAATGACTAATGATGTTGAACATCTTTTTATATGCTTATTTGCCATTTCTGTATCTTCTTTGGTGAAATGTTTCTTCATGTCTTTTGCTCATGTTCTAATTGGATTTTTAATTTTTTTTTTAACTGTTGAGTTTTGAAAATTCTTTACATAATCAAGATATTAGTCCCTTGTCAAATATATCACTTGCAAATATTTTCCCCCAAGTCTGTAGCTTGTCTTTTAATCCTCTTAGTAGAGCCTTTTACTGAGCAAAAGTTTTTAAATTTTATGAAGCCCCATTTATCAATTTTTACCTTATGGATTGTGTTTCTGGTGTCAAGCTTAAAAAATCTTTATATCCAGTCTTGAAGAATTTTCCCTATTTTTTCTAAAAATTTTACAGTTTTACATTTTAAGTTTGTTGATACATTTTTAGTTAGTTTTTCTATAAAGTGTGAGACAGACTGAATTTTATCTTTTTGCCTGTGTATGTCCAATTGCTCCAACACCATTTGTTAAAAAGGTTATCTTTTCTCCACTGAATTGCTTTTTCACCTTTGGCAAAAGTTAGTTGGGAATATTTGTGTGAGTCTATTTCTAGGTTCACTAGTCTGTTACATTGATCCACGTTTATATTCCTTCACCAGTATCATCTAGTCTTCATTACAACACCTGTATAGTATGTCCTGAAATCAGGTAGACTGTTTCCTCTTACTTTATCCCTCTTTTTCAGAATTATTTTAGCTATTCCAGTTCCTTTGCCTTTATATATAAGCTTTCGTATAATCTTGTGTGATGTTTGCAAAAGAATTTTGCTGGGATTTTGACAGAAACTATATTAAAGCAATCTGGAGAGAATTGCCACCTTATTCTGTGGAGTCTTTCAATCCATGAAAGACATCTGAACACTGTATATCTCTCCATTTATTTGGATCTTTTCTGATTTCTTTCATCAGTGTTGTGTAGTTATCGTACAAGTCCTACACGTTTTATTAGATTTACATTAAGTGTTTAATTTTTTGAGAGGTTATAAATGATATTGCATTTTTATATTAGGTATTTATGTATTCATTGCTCATATGTACAAATATGCTTGATTTTTCCCACCTTTATTGAGAAATGATTGAGATATATCACTGTTTAAGTTTAAGGCATACAACATGATGGTTTGATTTATATATACTATGAAATGACTACTACAATAGGTTCAGCTAATATCTGTCTTCTCATATAGATGCAATTAAAAAAAGAAGAGAAAAAGAAAAGATTTTCTTCTCGTGGTGAGAAGTCACGATTTACCATCTTAACAACTTTCTTGTATGTCACACAACAGTGTTAGCTATAATCATCATGTTGCACATTACATACTTCAAGCTTATTTATCTTATAACTGGAAATTTGTACCTTTTGATCCCCTTCCTACAATTTCCCCTCCTGCCACCTTCTGCCTCTGCTAAGGGCAAGTCTGACTTCTTTTTCTACAAATTTCGGGTTTTTTTATAATTAATTTCTGTACTTTACCTTATATCCAGTGACCTTGCTGAACTCACTTATTAGTGCTAGGAGTCTTTTTCATAGATTCTTTTGACATTTACATATAGCAATCATGTCATCTGCAAATGCAGACAGTTTTATTTCTTCCTTTCTGGTCTGTATCTGCATGTCTTTTTTTTTTTTTTTTTTTTCCCTCAATTTTCTTGTCTGAATGCATTGGCTAGAACTTCTAGCACTATGTTGAATAAGACTGGTGAGAGTGAATATCCTCCTCTTTTTCTCAATCTTAGGAAAGCTTTCAGTCTTTTACCACTAAGTATAAGGCTGGCTCTGGATTATTTTTAGATGTTCTTTATCAAACAGAGGAAATTCTCCTCCATTTCCAATATTCTGAGGGCTTTTTATCATGAACATATGTTAAATTTTGTCAATACCTTTTCTTCATCAATTGATGTAATCGTGTAACTTTTTTCTCTAGTCTGTTAATATTATGAAATATCTAGATTGATTTAAAAATATCAAACTAGCCCTACATTTCTAGAATAAAATTCACTTGGTTATAGTAGCTAAATCTTTTTATATATTATTATTTGCTATCATTTTATATCTATATTAATGTAGTATATTATTCTGTAGTTTTATTTGCACTATCTTTGTCTGGTTATGGTATTAGGGTAGTACTAGCTTCATAAATTGGGAAGTGTTCTCACTTTTTCTATTATCTGAAAGATTGTGTACAATTGGTGTTAATTATTCTTTAAGTTTGGTAGCAATCTTCAGTGAAGTTTCTAGGCCTGGAGACTTAAACTTGTGAATTCAATTTCCTTAAACGTTAGAGGGCTGTTAAAAAATTATCTATATCCTATTGAATGAGTCCTGACAGTTTGTGTTTTTCAAGGAAGTAATTCGTGTCATCTAAGTTTGTCAGATTTGTGTGTGCAGAGTTGATAGTGTCCCCTTTTACTTTTTTACTGTCTGCAGGGTCTGTAGTGATATTCCATGTCCCATTCCTACATATACTGGTATTTTGTGTCTCTCTCTCAATATTCCCACAAGTTTGTCAATTTTTTTCAATGAGCTTTTTGTACTATTTTCTCTATTTTTTGTTTTGAAGTCATTGATTTCTGCTATCTTTATATTCTTTTCTTCTGCTTGCTTTGGATTTATTTTTGTTTTTCTTTGTCTGTTTTTGAACTGGAAGTTTAGATTATTACTTTGAGACTTTTTTTCTGATGTCTGTATTTAGTACTATAAAATTTCCCCTTCACATTGCTCTAGTTATGTCCTATAAATTTTGATACACTGCATTTTTGTTTTTATTTAGTGCAATGTATTTTCTTTAAAGAATTTATTTATTTATTTGTCAGAGAGAGAGAGAGAGAGAGAGAGAACATAGGCAGACGGAGTGGCAGAGGGAGAAGCAGGCTCCCTGCGGAGCAAGGAGCCCGATGTGGGACTCCATCCCAGGACACTGGGATCATGACCTGAGCCAAAGGCAGCTGCTTAACCAACTGAGCCACCCAGGCGTCCCAGTGTAATGTATTTTTTAATTTACCCTCAAACTTTCTCTTTGACTCATAGATTACTCAGAAATGTGTTGTTCAGTTTCCAAGTGTTAGAGATCTTCTTGTTATCTTTCTGCTATTGATTTCTAGTTTGACTTCATTGTGGCTGGAGAAAACTCTGTAAAACTTCAGTTCTTTTAAGTTTTTTGAGGTTTGTTTTATGGCCCAGGATTTGGTCTATTTTTGTGTATCTTTCCTGGGGACTTGAAAAGAATGTACATTTGGCTGCTGTGGATGGAGTTCTATAAATGTCTGTTAGATCCTGTTGGTTGATGGTGTTGTTGAGTTCTTTGATAGCCTTGCTGGTTTTCTGTTTAGTTGTTCTATTAGTTGTTGAAAGTGAGATATTGACGTTTGGCTATAAATTGAATTTGTCTTTCTCCTTTCAGTTTTGTCAGTTTTTGCTTCACATTTTGCAGCTTTGTTGTTTGGTACATGCACATTTAGGATTACTGTGTCCTTTGGTGGAATGGCCCTTTTATCATTATATAATGTTCCCCTCTATCTTTGGTAATTTTCTTTGTTAAAACTACCTAGTCTGATATTAATGTATATATGACATCTCTTTTCCATCCTTTTACTTTCAACTTACTTATACTCTTATATTTGAAGGGAGTTTCTTTTATTTTTTAAAAGTTTCTTCTTTTTTATTTGAGAGAGAATGAGAGAGAGAGAGAGAGAGAGAGAGCGCGCACAAGTGAGGGGATGGGGTGGGGGAGGCAGAGGAAGCAGACTCCCCACTGAATAGTGAGCCCAATGCAGGGCTTGATCCCAGGACCCTGGGATCATGACTTGAGCCAAAGGCAGATGCTTGAGACATCCAGGGCCCCTTGAAGTGAATTTCTTATAGACAGCAAATAGTTGGGTCATTTATTAATTCATTCTGCCAAACTGTCTTTTTATTGTTTTTAAAAGACCATTTACATTTAATGTAACTAAGCTGCTGTGTTGGGGATTAAGACTGCTTCTTTATTTTTTGTTTTCTATTTGTTCTGTTTTTCATTTCTCAATTTTTCTCTGTGTGGGTTACTTGAAAAAATTTTTAAATTTTGTTGTAATTTTTCTGTATAGTGTTTTTGAGTATATGTTTTTCTGTAGTTCTTTAGTTAATCTCTAGGCATTCCATTTAATAATTGGATGCCATCATTTTACCAGTCTAAGTGAAATACAGAAATTTTACCTCTCTTTACATTCCTTCACCTTCCCCTGTTTATAACATACAGTTGATTTTCATCATCACGGTAGTTATATTTCATAAGGTTTCTGTGAATACTGAATTTGCAAATACTAAATCACTTCTCCTAGGGGAAACACAGAGTTAAATTCCTTCAAGCCTCAGGTTACAATTTCATCAACTGATCAATACATAACTGTTTAATGTATGTTTCCATTTAAAGACACCTTATTTAATATATATATTATTTAATATATATTGTTGATTCAGTAACATTGAACTCATGGCTGACAGCACTATAACTCACACATGAATGAAGCTTATCTAACACATATATTTTCTCCATTAAGCACATTACAACCTTCTTACATTTTGGAACAAAAGAAACGTCAGCATTACACTTGGGGGCCATTTTAAAAAACATTTATTCATAAATAAAAAGTATAAAAAATGTCACACTAGGTAGACAGAGGAAGCATTTGTTTACAATATGAGAGTTGAAACGAGAGGAGAGAATGTCACCTTGTTTGACCTCTGCTTCGAACACATATGTCAATGACTCAAATTTTCTGCTAGTCAGCACCTGTCTGCAAATACTGTAAAAATTAATTAAATTTTAATGAGCCAATGAATTTGCAAATATAGAGTCTGTAAACAATGAGGATAGACTATAACTGTCTTAAATATTTTTTCTACATACATTAGAACCACATCAAACAGTTATGATTTTTCCTCAAATCATAAAACAACTTGGAAAGCTCAAGGAGATAAGAAAAGCTTGTATTTATTATATTTTTGCTTGCTTTGTTCTTTCTTCCTTACTGATGTTCCAAGTTTCCTTCTTTTATCATTTCTTTTTTGTTTGTTTTATTGTTTCTTTTTTGTTTGTTTTCTCTCCATCCTTTTAGGGTAGGTCAGTGAGTGACAAATTCTTTTTTTCTTCTTTAATCTGAGAATGTCTTGATTTCCTCTTCATTCTTTTGTGATATTTTTGCTGGGTGTAGGATTTGAGGTTGTTGATTCTTTTCTTTCAGCACTTGAAAAATGTGTCACTTCCTTCAGACATCCATAGTGTCTGATAAGAAATTTGCTGTTGGGATACCTGGGTGGCTCAGTCATTAAGCGTCTGCCTTCGGCTCAGGTTATGATCCCAGTGTCCTGGGATTAAGCCCGCATCAGGCTCTGCTCAGCAGGGAGCCTGCTTCCCCCACTCCCTCTGCCTGCCTCTCTGCCTACTTGTGATCTCTCTGTCAAATAAATAAATACAATCTTTAGAATATATATATATATACACACACTAAGAATAAACACATATATATTTATAAATATATATTTATATATATGTTCTTAGTATGTATATTCTAAAGATTGTATTTATATGCATATATATTTATAAATATATATATTCCTTATCTCTAGAGAAAAGATACGACTAAGTTTCCTTGATGAACTTCTGAATTTTTTGTTTGTATCATCTCCCTACTGATGAATTCTTTGATTTAAAGTAATTGTCTTCACCTCGTCTGGGCCTGGCAACTGCCTAGATACTCTATCTTCACCCATGGTAATTTTCATATGCACACCTACTGTTTCCTCCTGTCTCTATTCCAGTATTTTCTGCTTCTCTTGTACCTCCTCTATTCCTTGGCTTCTCATTGTTTACTCCTTTGAATGATGGTCTTTCCATAGCATTTTGTTTTTAAAATAAACAACAGAAAGAGGGGGTTAAGTTAAACTGTTGAAAGTGTTAAGTCAGTGTCTCTTCACCTGAGGCATCTCCCCCTGGGTGCAGGAAGGGCATCTCAAGTTGACCATGGAAAGGTCAATAGAAGACACTGGCTGAGGAGCTGATTTTGAAGAATGAAACCCATTTCCTCTGAGGAAAGGAAATAGTGCAAAACTATTTGAGGTCATATTTCCCTGTCTTAGCCACTTGAATGGTGTACTGGTAATCAGAAGCTATAAATAGATAAACTTTGCTGGAAGCATCTTAAAGAACCATCAGGAAATGGCTGGCCTTGTTCGATATTTTAGAAACTGGCATGTTAGCAGCTGATAGCGTTATCTCTAATTTCACTTTTGCAAATACTATTCATGGACATTGTCATCCCTTTGTCAATCTCTGGGATTCTCAGAAGTATCCTTTTATTTAATGTCCCATCCCCTGCTCTGCACATTCTTGGGCTTCTGGATGGCCAAATAGTATTTGGGTGATTGATTAGCAAGTTTTACTAATGATTTCGGTTGGCTTTATTTGTTTAGCGTGTAATAATCTTTTTCTGGTAAATTAGGGTTTAGTCACAGTATTCATACTTGATATAATTTTGGATAAATATTACCCCAGTTAAACTCAACTATATTTATAATTTCCAAGCAATTGTAGAACAATTTATCCAAACCTACAATACTTCTATCTTCTGAGGTGAAAAAAAAAATCCTGTTTTATTTTGTTTTAAAATATGAAGTAATTTTTGCTTATGAAAGACGACTGACAACACAGGCTGTGGTTTTAAAAATAATGGTTTCCAACAAACTGTTTAATAAAATTGGTATCAATCTAGGATATAGTAACCTTTTCTTTGGAGAGGCATTTAAATGAGCTGGCCTTTGAGATCCATTTATTAGATTAATCTCTTTTTAGAATCCTAACTATGCCATATCTGGCATCTGGAAAAAAAGAGTATCGCGTCCCTGTCCACCTTTGTTCACGGACCCCAGTAAAACCCGCCTCACGCGCTATGCATTCAGCTGGCGTCTGGGCAGGTCTCCTTTTATCCCCTGAGAGAAAATGGAGTAGTTATTCGGATTCATCCAGGTCAGCACAAGAGCGGGGCTGAAGGGGGCTTTACCTGAGCCTTCTCTGGGTGCGTGCGGAGCCACCTGAGCCCTCGCTGAGAAAAGCAGAAGCGCCAGAACACCTCTCTGGGCTGTGCTGGTGACGGCTCCTTCCGGGGCCTTCCAGGAAAGCCTCCGCGAGGCAGAGGAGCCGCAGCACGCCTCTTCCGGCCTGCGTCCCATCAGCCATGTTCTTCCGCCTGCTCGCCCCCGCTGGCCCGGACGCTGAGTGTGAACTGCTTTTGCGAACTACTTTAAGGTCATCCCAATCGGCTATAAAGCCTTTCCAAGAGACTCACTGCCTACTCTTGTACTCGCAGCTGCATATTAATAATATTTCCTTTGGAATTAATGAAAGTGGCGTCAACTCTGATGTTTGTATGATTCCATAGTGGTTACAGAATGATCTCAGCGGAAGCTCCCAGCGTGACGCAATTCCTCCAGCCACCCCGGAGGACGGCCACCACGTTGGCACAGAGGAACTCCCGTGCATATGCCTCCCCGGCCACCTGGCGGCTGTGAATGGCCTCTCATAAGCAGGCGAAGGAGCCACAGGCGGGGGTGGAGGGCTCGTCACCGTCCGCGCTAATGCTGCTGCCTGAACAGCTTCCCCAGCCTTCGGCTTGGTTTTCCCGCCGCCGACACTGTGATTGGCGCTGCTGATAAGCAGAATAAGGCTGGGGGTCTGCAATCCCAGAACTGCTCTTAATTATGAAGGATCAACACGTCTTGATGGACACGTCCGCTGGGGGCCAAACAACTGGGTCTGGGCGAGAGAAGGTTTGTCCTCCTCTTTAAATTAGCAAAGACAAACGCACAGAGCTTTTGGGGATGGGGGAAGCTAAAGGGTCATGCCTATATCCTGATTCTGATTTGGAACGGAAACTATTGACGAAGGAAGCCGCTCTTGCTCTCCGGACTCAAACCGCTGGGTGATCGAGGAGTCCGTTTGCAGACACGATCTACAACTTAATGAGCTGGACCTTGCCTCGGCCCCACACCACGGAGCACTTGGACCCAACAGCACAGAGCCCTAGCAGGGCGCTGCGTGACGACCGTGGCTTAGCGGCTTCTCTTACCCTAAATGAAGCTCCTCGACATATAATTATCCATCCCACACATCGAACCTATCTCCAAGGTCGGTGTTTCTGTTCAGCCAACGCTGGTTCACAGCAAAGAAACAATCCTCGTCTCTCTGCTCCGTGTGGGCCACCGGGCACACGGTGAGTCCTTGCTGGGTGGTGTGTGCCTGGGGCTGGGGGTTCCTCACACTTTTCTTGCGGTGATCATAGGATGCTAAAGGTGAGCCCGAGGAAGTGTGGCCTGTGCCTTTTCTCTCCCCTTTTTTCTTTCTTTCTGCAATTGGAGGGAAAGGTGTCAGGATATTGTGAAGAGCAGTAAAATTGGATTTAACGAGAAAAAAAAAAGGAAACCACTCCATTGAAATATCTCACTAAGTTAGCAAAGGAAAAGGGCAAAAAAAATTGGGGCGCCTGGGTGGCTCAGTGGGTTAAGAGGGTGCCTTTGGCTCAGGTCATGATTCCGGGCTCTCAGGATCGAACCCCGCATCAGACCCTGCGCTCAGTCGGGTGTCTGCTTCTCCCCCTGGCCCTCCCACCCGCCATGCTCTCACGCTCTCTCACTCACTCTCTCTCAAATAAATAAATAAAATATTTTTTTTAAAAAGGCATAAAATAAAATTAGTGGCTGGATGGGTTATCTCCAAATGCTTATTGTTGATGAGATGATGCTGTCTTGAAAACCTGACTGCAATAACTAATCAGAAGTATCTGTTCGGGGTGCCTGGGTGGCTCAGTGGGTTAAAGCCTCTGCCTTTGGCTCAGGTCATGATCTCAGGGTCCGGGTATCGAGCCCCGCATTGGGCTCTCTGCTCAGCAGGGAGCCTGCTTCCTCCGATCTCTCTACCTGTCTCTCTGCCTACTTGTGATCTCTGTCTGTCAAATAAATAAATAAAATCTTAAAAAAAAAGTATCTGTTCCAAATCTGAACAAGATTAGGTTTCTGAGAGTCTGCAGGGGTATCCTGAGCGCATGACAACTTCCCTTTTTCCTTGCCGTGGTATTGCACATCCATAGCAGAAAAAGTGAAGAACAGAGACAGACAATTCACTCTGAAAAAACAATAAAACAATGAACATAGAAAAATGGGTTCCAACGCACCAGTAAGCCTAAAATTAAAATGAAAGCGATCTATTTTTGTCTATCAAGTTTGCAAAGATAAAAGAAACAGTAATACCCTGTGTTGGCAAAGGGCTGGGGAGCTCCGAGAATCAGACTGGTTTTGCTCCCTAGTTCTTCCTCTTCCTAGCAACGGGCACTGGGGCATGTCATTTATTTTCTCTAAGACTTTTTCCTGTTCTGTAATATTAGATAATAGTAATAACCACCTCACAAGGGTTTTGAGAGACTTCAGTAAAGTAATGCTTAGAAAGAGCTTACTATATCATCGGACACAGAGTAAATGCTTAATTAATATTAGAATTACAGTAATTATTATTGGAAGCTAGAAACCTAGTGCATTGATGGGAGAGTATGAACTGGCAAAACCCTAAATAATAAAAACTTGACATATGTTAAAACCTTAATAATAAGTATATATCTGACTTAAGCACTCCACTTCCAGAAATCTGTTCGGGGGAAACAGAACACAATGATATGTTTTACAAGGGTATCTTTCATGGTATTTTTTTATAATGACAGAAACGGAAACAATTTAAATACCTAACAGTAAGGAAGTAGTTAAAATTATGCTTTGTCTGCCTGCTAAAGTTTCAGGTAGGTGTCTCCAAGAGAGGCAGAGTATGTTTTTCAAGAATATTTAATGTCTGAGAAGAAATAATACTATGTGAAAATAATGGTTTTCAGTGGTCAGTGGGATTGCCTGTAATTTGTGATTTTTTTTATTAATCCTTGTTTATAATTTTAAATTTGTAATCAGTCAACAAATACTTTTGGGGGATCCATGGTAGGCACCACGAATCAGGTCATGAATAAAGCTGATGGAGTTCTGCCCTCACTTCTGGTCTCTCCACTGAAAATGTGTTCTGCCCTCACTTCTGGTCTCTCCACTGAAAATGTGTTCCTTTTATAACAAAGAGGACTGTTAGTAAAACAAAAGGAGAATCTATAGAAGTTTCTTAGGGTTGCCATAACAAAGTACCGTGGGTTAGGTGGCTTAGACAACAGAAATTATTTTTCTCACAGTCCTACAGGCTTCAAGTCTGAGATCAAGGTGTTGAGAGGGTTGGTTTTATTCCAAGACCTCTTTCCTGGGCTTGCTGGTGGCCATCATCTCCCTGTGTCTTCACCTGGCCTTCCCTCTGTAACTGTGTCCAGATTTCCTCTTCTTATAAAGACGCTAGTCTGATTGGATTAGTGTCTACTCTAGTGACCTCCTTTAAATTAGTTACCTCTTTCAAGATCTTATCTTCAGATACATGTATCTCCATATACTGAGGTACCTCACTTGGTGGGGGAGATGATTCAGCTTCTAATAGAAACCACTTGATAATATTTCTTGTATGGTGATTACTCTTTTGAGCTATATGGTAAAGAAACCATGTGCCTCTTCCTTTTCCTTTCAATGGGGCATTTTTAGCCCCTTTGGAGAGCCCCTTTAGGAAGAATAAGAACAGGTACCTCTCTTTGAAAGCCTGTTCATTGGCCCTAGCATGGGCAGCTGTAGAGATTTTAGTTCAGGAGAAGGTGACCTCAGATGAGAAGTCCTAAATCATCTGTAGATGATTATGATGTGATGGTGACATTCAGGGGTTTCCCTGGCACTTCAAATGTGAGTGAACTTCAAGTATGAACTTGAGGCTTCTATGAACTTGAGTCCAGGGTCTCTGTCTCAGCCCAGAACTAAGCATTCCATGTGGACCTCCCAGGGAGGACTTCCTAAAGGTGGTGTCCCAAGGTCTAACCAGATTCAGGTGCATAGTTTGAAAATGAAATCTTCTGGATGTGACAAGGGCCATCCAAGGAGAAGGAGTCTTGATGAAGAATAGTAAAACCCAAAAGTTTCTTTTTTTATATAAATCCAAGTTTACTTTATTGAAAGAGAGATACACAGAAGAGGGGATAGATGACTGTTTCCAGCTGGAGGATTACCACAGGGTCAGATTAATGTAGATGGGACATTAATGTAGATGGGACCTACAGACATCAAGTCCATTCCCTTGTTTTGATGGTCAGGAAACTGCCCACCAAAGCCACCTACTTTTGCCCAAATCACACATTTGATGAGCAGCAAAGGCTGATCTCAATTCCAGGGATCTTGATCTTGATCCAAGGTTCTTGATCCAAGAAACGAACCTATCTTTCTTTCTTTCTTCCAAGATTTTATTTATTTACTCGACAGAGAGAGCTCAAGCAAAGGGAGCAGCAGGCAGACGGAGAGGAAGAAGCAGGCTCCCCGTTGAGAAGAGAGCCCCATGTAGGGCTTAATCCAAGAACCCTGGGATCATGACCGGAGCTGAAGGCAGACTCTTAACTGACTGAGCCATCCAGGTGTCCCAATCCAGGGTCATTTCTGTGCTATACTATGAGGGATGATGGGACCACGTGTGCGGGAGGAAACAGTGGACCTGAAATTCTGCCCCAGCTGCTCACTGATGGGCGCTCTAAGTGCTCTCTTTGGTCTCCTGCTGGTGGTGGTGGTGGTGCTTTTTACCTTCAAAATAAAAGTTAGATAATACAGTCTGTTTTAACACAAATGTACCACAAGTCTTCCATGGGCGCCACTCATTCTACAAAAGATTTCCAGCACACTAACGAAAAGAGCCATGGTGTCATGTTTCGTCTAAGGAAGACTGAGAATCAGAAGGCAAAAACAAAATAAAATAAAACAAAACAAAAAAAAACCTTGCAAAATGTGGGAAACAAAAGATAGAAGAGTTTGCAATCTTGTGTTTGCCTCCACTTACATTAAAGAATGAGCTTCTACCTTCCTACTCATAGGGTGATTACACACCGATACATTTTGTTCGCTTTTGCAGATTCCTGCAATGTCTTTTTTTTTTTTTTTAAGATTTTTATTTATTTGCGAGAGAGAGAGAGCACACAGGCAGAGGAAGAGACAGAGGAAGAGGGAGAAGCAGACTCCCTGCTGAGCAGGGAGCCCGACGTGGGGTGGATCCCAGGACCCTGAGATCATGACCTAAACTGAAGACAGACGCTTAACTGACTGAGCCACCCAGATACCCCGTACTGCAATGTCATTCTTACCTCTGTTTTTATTAGCAAGTGAAATATCTTTATCTCATTTTCTTCCCCTCTTGAAATGTTACACTATAGTTCTCAGGGTGCCAAATGTCAAGGGATTGATGACAGCTATTTTAGCTTTTCTTTTTGATTAGTTTTAAGTGTTTTTCTTCTTTTCTTCCTTCTCTCTGTCTTTGTGTTCTCTTCAGTGTGTGATTAGGTTTGTTTTCAAAAGGTGTTGTAACCTTAGCAAAATTTTCATTAGCATTCCCTGTGCACGCTTTAATTAAAGGAAACTCATGCTTTGCTCAAGCCATCAGAGAAATGAAAGGTATAGTCTAATGCTATACATGCTTGTACTTTGCATTAAATTAACTGGACCCCCTTCTCCGATGTAAGAACAGAAAGAAGGCCATAGACCAACACCCACTCACAGAAAAATTCATAAGTAGCGGGGTTCCAAGACTGTTTCCAATTATCTCATGTCCTTTTTGGTTTAAAGGACAAAGATCTAAATGAGGAGTTGTACCTTCCTGGATGAAATGGAGCATTAATTGCTGACATTTTTACATGCTGCTAAGAGTGTACGTGAGCTGAAACGTATATATTTCTACAAGGTTCCTGCGTCAATTGTACAATTTTTTACTTGGGTTTCTTGCATTAATTCTTTTACTAAATCGATGCTGCTAATTTCATTTATTTTGCAAAAATAGAAATTTAAACCATTAGGCTTTCCTTCAAATATACAGAAACCTACTAAACTATATTTTACTTGTCAAATCATCTTTTATTATACATAGTGATTATGGAAATAAGGGTTCTTAGAATTTTCTGCTTTTTTTTATTTCGGCAACAAGGGAAGACCATCTATTTTATTTTGATATGAACTCTCATTTTCTGTGATTTTAAATGAATCTAAAACATTGCTCTTGAGTATCAGATCCAAGAGTCTATATTTTTAGCTAACTTCACATGGTCACTTTAAAAAATTGCTTTTAAAAAATCTTTCATTTTTGTGTTCTTTTGGTCAGTGTGACTTAGAAATAACTCGGGTTGGTGAGTAAATTTTAAGATAACTCTCTCCATGTGCCAAAGAACAAAATGTTGCAAGAACTGCCTGTTGATTTGCTGTGGTTGCTTGACAAAGAATCTTGAGCTAGCCAGGAGTCCACTGAGGCCTGGAAAGAATTGGCAGTTACGGTGCATGACCCCTGCCCCTGGTCCGAACTCCTTCCACCCCTTGTTGGTGGGCCTCTAGCTCCTTATTCCTGCAAGGGGTGGCCACAGAACCTGGGAAGTGAAGTAAGAGCAGTTGAAATGTCCACAGAGCAAAGTGGATGGGAGCCCATCCACCTCAGTTCATGATCAAAACACACGATGACCTGAAGGTAATTCATTCATTCATAATGAGAAATCACTGTCACAGAGATTTGAAATACTTAGAATCTAAATGTCCTTCTCGTGGACAGACTGACGTGGGAAGTCAAATAATAATTATAAAATTGCTACATGAGAATGGAATTAGAAACTAAGGAGTTAATGGCATCCAGCTAAAAGAGTTGAACATATCCATTTCATAAAAGGGATGTTCTTACTAATGGGACCACAATATTTGAAGTCCATTAGCTAACTCTCCTTCATCCCTGGATATGCTTGGATAGGCATTCTACCATTTACCTCAATGACTCACCTTCTTCTATGTTTCCTAACTGACTGGCTCCTTTAATGATTTATACATTCTTTATTTAGACATATCAATACATTTAATCATATCATGGTGAAATTAGCCCTGCCTGGGAGCCATGCTGTCTCTTTAAAATGATGGTCATTTATCCATCAAATATTTATAGAGTGTCTCCTGTGTGCCAGGACTTGTATTTTGCATTACTCACACAGTAATAAGTGATGACGAACAAGTTACACAGTCTGGTGGGGGAAATAACTAAACAAGCAATTATAGTCACATGTGACAGGTGTTACAGAAGGAAAAGAGCAGGGAGTTATGGACCACATCATCCATAGTCTAAGGGACTCAGGGTTTCTGGGAGAAAGTGACACTAAATTTGAGAACTGAAGGACGGTGTTGGGAAGGGCAGAGATGAGAAAAGTACTCTTGGGAACGTCCTGTGTAGAGGCGCACGGGGGAGAGAGTACAAGTGACCTTCAAGGCACTGAAACCATTTCATTAAGGACCACAACACAATGTGGTGATGATAATTGCCGGTGAGCTCAGCAGGGACCAGATCAGGAAGGGTCTTATTAGACCTCCTGAGAGAACTGGACTCTCTCCACACTTGCTACTTTTCATAATGAGCAGAAATAAACCCAGGAGGTTGGCACAAAGGACATCCACGCAGGCTTCTGGATGGGCTATAACACAGCACTATGCCTTGGACTAGTCTGGGAAAAGTGGAGGGGAGTGGAGGGATTCATTTGCCTGCTTTTCCCCATTTTCTGTTTTCCATTATTAAGGGTTATCCCAGGTATATCAGTTACAGTTGACCAGAGAGGCAGAACCAATGGGAGACTCTATACGTGGATTTGTTACAGGAATTGGCTTATGCTGTTGTGGGGGCTCGCTCAGCCGTCCTGTAAAGCTGTCTCTGTATCTGAGGCTGAAGCTTGAAGTCCACAGGACAGGTGGTCTAGAGGAGGTGATCATGAGCAGGCTGGAAGTCCATGAGGACGGAATAGAGCCTACATCTGTTCTTGCTTCCTTTGACCTCTGTGAAGAAGTTGGTCTGGCAGAAACTGGTGCTCGTTGTCATTAAGCTTAACACACACCCATGGCCTAAGATTCACAAACACTGAAGGTGAATTGAGAAAGTAGGACAGTGTCAGGCCCAGCTGCTGCTTCATGCCAGTGCAGTAAGTCACCCAATTAGCAACACATGTCAGCTACAAAATGGCATCATCCTTTTGTCCACCTAATGAATCTCCCTAGAATCCCCCTGTGATCCATCTTGGGGCATGGCTTTCAGATCAGAATGCCACCTACTTCTCCTCCAAACCTCATTCTCGGACCAGTTCTTGAAAGCACAAGACCTAGTGAGAAATTAATTCTAGGTAGCATCATCTGGCCTTTCTGTAGCGTGGGGCTTCATCCAAGTGTAGAAATTCTAGGAGAAGCCAAAAACTTGGAGCAGCTGTTGTTCAGGCCTCGCATGTGTAGAACAAGTGTTGGTCGGCCCCTAACAACCAACACTTGGTAGCAGAATGGGCTGGGAATCTGAGGTGCCTTATAAAATAGGGCTGTCTGTTGGGAAATTTCAAAAGAATTTACATAAGAGGATGTTCAAGCCTGAATGGAAAGTGTTTTAAAATTGAGTAAGAAGACTTTGACAAGTTTATTTTTGTTGGGCAAAGAAACATAATATTTCAGAATTATAACCTGTAAGCTGAAGCTTATAGTTCTTATGTAGTGACTCTAAAACCTTTTGTGTGATAAATAATTTGCAGATTTGGGTACTTTACCACTAAAATTTTTTTTAAAGATTTTATTTATTTATTTGACAGACAGATCACAAGTAGGCAGAGAGGCAGGCAGAGAGAGAGAAGGGAGGAAGCAGGCTCCCCGCTGAGCAGAGAGCCGATGCGGGGCTCGATCCCAGGACCCTGGGATCATGACCCGAGCCGAAGGCAGAGGCTTTAACCCACTGAGCCACCCAGGTGCCCATACCACTAAAATTTTTTTAAAAGATTTTATTTATTTATTTGAGAGAGAGAGAGAGCATGAGATGGGAGAAGGTCAGAGGGAGAAGCAGACTCTCCATGGAGCTGGGAACCCGATGTAGGACTGGATCCCAGGACTCCGGGATCATCACCTGAGCCAAAGGCAGCTGCTTAACCAACTGAACCAGCCAGGCGTTCACCACTAAAGTTTTTTGGTTGTTGTTTATTTATTTATTTATTTATTTATTTATTTGACAGACAGAGATCACAAGTAGGCAGAGAGGCAGGCAGAGAGAAAGAGAGAGGAGGAGGAAGCAGGCCCCCTGCTGAGCAGAGAGCCCGATGTGGGGCTCAATCTCAGGACCCTAGGATCATGACCTGAGCCGAAGGCAGAGGCTTTAACCCACTGAGCCACCCAGGCGCCCCTACCACTAAAATTTTTTTAAAAGATTTTATTTATTTATTTGAGAGAGAGAGAGAGAGCATGATATGGGAGAAGGTCAGAGGAAGAAGCAGACTCTCCATGGAGCTGGGAACCCGATGTAGGACTCAATCCCAGGACTCCGGGATCATGACCTGAGCCAAAGGCAGCTGCTTAAACCAACTGAACCAGCCAGGCGTTCACCACTAAAGTTTTTAATATACATATATATCATTGTACATTACCCATGTTTAAAACACAGGATGGTGCTTCACTAAGATTGAGAACTACAATTCTAAAAGCTGGTTTTGAATGAGAATAACCTTTTGGTCAGCTTTTTAAATGTTTTTGTCAATAAAATTTAATGATGGGATTATTCCCGTTGATTATAGTGACAGATTGTGGGGAGAGGGGGAAGGATTAAACTTGATCATGATGTTCCTTTGTGGTTTGAAATAATACTTTATATTATTTTTTAAGTTACTGAATTATCAACTGATCAATTATCATGACTTTCTTGTGGCGTATAGATCAATTTGAATTTCTTGGTTAACTTCAAATGAAAACAAGCCATGGTGTACTTTTAGAAAACTAGACAGTAGGAATGATCATGGACAGCTTCACAAAGGAGGTAAAAGTGGTCTGTAGCCATCCTTTGTCTCTACTTCAACACTCACAAAAATTTGTCAGATATTAGACAAGACTCTTTGGACTGTGACAGAAAACTGACTTGAAGTAATTTAAGCCAAAAAAAAAAAAAAAAAAAGGCGGGGGGGGGGCACTCTATCAGCTCTTGTAACTAAAGTCTAGAAGATTTCCCATGTGGCTGAATTTAGAGACTCAAGTGATATTGTCAGATTTTTCTGTCTGTCTCTCCTCTCATGCACACAAACAAAATTTCTACCAAATCCAGCCTGAGGTATCCTCAATCCTGAATCACCCACTGAGCATTGTCAGAGGATGGGATGTTCCAGCTGACCAATGTGAGTAAGGAGGTTGGCAATCCCACTGTGTAATAATGAATTGACTTTACCCAATGAGAGATCTGGCTTTGGTCCTGGCCCTAAACCCTTAGAATTTCCAAAGTGATGGGAGTGTCTTAGTTATCTGTGGTTGGCTCCTTGGGCCACATCTGATGGCTTATTCTAATGAGGTGATTCAAGGCGAGGGCATGGCCACACCAGAAAGATCAGCCATTTGATGAGAAAGTTGTGACTTAAAGCCATGAGATATCAGCTAGAAATCAGGGGAAGGGTGGTGGTTAGAAATTGAATTCAACCAATGTGGGCAATGATTCAACGAGTCATGCCTAAGTAATGAGATCCACTTTGGAGACCAAAGCTTGGGTGAGTTTCCCTGAGTATGCTAGAAGCTTCATATTTAGAACCCTCTCACACTTTACCTTCTGTATCTCTGGTTCTAATTTGTACCATTTTGCTATAATAAAGCCATAGTTCTAGTAAACTGAGTGTGCTCAGGGAGCCCCTAAATTTGTAGCCAGCTGGTCTGAAATTAGAATGGCCCTGGGAACCTCTGAGCTTCTGAGGTGAGGGTAGGCTTGTGAGAACTGTTCCTTCAGACTTTGACATTTGGCATACTCATCAGAGTTGGTGTCAGAAGTTTTGAGGAGACTTGGTAGTCCAGAGAACTGTGTTCTTAACCTTGAGTTTGTCTACCTCTGGTACCCACCACTGGTGAATGGCAGTTTCTGAAAGGAAAAATCCTGGGTGAACAAAACAAAAAGAAACCAAACAAAATAAATAAATAGAACAAAACAAAAACAGATGCCCAATTAACTCCCTCCATCACTCTCAAAAATATGGTACCTGTAACAATGCTCCATGGCTACTGTTATGGACTGAGTGCTTCTACTCCCCCCAAATCCATATGTTGAAGCTCTAAACCTCAGTGTGATGGTATTTCAAGGTTGGCTTTTGGGAAGCAATTCGGTTTAGATGAGGGCATGAGGATGGGACTCCCATGATAGGAGTAACGTTCTTTTAAGAAGAGAAAGAGAGACCAGAGCTCATTCTCCCTGCCATGTAAGGTCACAGAAAGAAGAAAATGGATGAATCTGGAAAAGCCGTGTTAGAAAGAAGGCAGCTGTCTACAATCCAGGAAACAGGTCTTTATCAGGAACTGAATCTTGATCTTGGACTTCCAGCCTTCAGAACTGTGAAACATAAATGTCTGTTGTTTAAGCCATCCATCCTGTGGTATTTTGTTATAGCCGCCCAAGGCAAGCAAGACACTACTAAGACCTTTCAGGATGTGCTTACCCAAATCTGTAATCTTGGACAACATTTTATCTTTTGTACCTTCCCTAATGACCAGTCCTGAAAGAAAAACTTGAGTTATGTAGCTAGTTATTAATGAAATCGTGTGCTACCTTTCTTCTAACATTTACTTTTGAAAGCCATTGAGTTTTTAACCCAAATCACGGAGTCATCCAGAATGTAAGCTTCAGGAGGGCAAGGACTAGTTAGAAATCTGCCTGGTGTCAAAGCGGTCAGTTAAGACGATGAGCTGAACACTCAAGCCTTTATTCACTTCCTGCAATAGTGTCAGCAAAAAAGCCACAAAGAGAAAGAAGGTGCTGGCTTCCCCCCTGTTCCACATACTCATAAAGGGAGCTGAGTGAGAACCAGGTAGATCAGTATATTGCTAAGGGAGCATGGAACCATAGGCTTCCGCCATTTTGTGGAAGGAGAAATTGGGGGCAGGAGAAGGAGAAGGGCAAGGGGTGGAAAAGTACAGAGTATGAGTCACAGTGAAGGAAGAGGTCTTCCAGGACCCTTCCCGCCATCGGGAGGTTCCCCGGGGAAGCCTGCCAGGTTAAAACCTTATGATTAGCTATGGTCGGGCCTAAAAGATCACACATAGGATTTTGGCCCAGAGGGGGACTCCTCAGGACCCTTGTCTGTTTGTTCCCTAATGCATCATAAGTGCCTGAGACACTGTGAGGCACAGAGTAGGCCCTCAGTAAATTACTTTTATAGCTGGCAACACAGAGCCACTAAAGATGTTCCAGGAGCTGTTCCATTGGCCCTAATAGCATCACCGAATGTTAGAGCACCTGTCTCCAAAATTGATGAGCTCCAGCAACACATCAGATACCCGGCCCAACAGATGCCCAAGTCTCCCAACAGAGTAGTGAACACTGGAATCGTGGCACGGGGTTGGGAGGTAGAAGAAAGAAAAGAGCCGGCTAAAGACCAAAAAAAAAAAAAAAAGTGAAGAAATGAATGGATGGTTACTGGAGGTTTGGGGAAGTGCCCTTTTGTACTCATTGCATGAAAACGTAGCTTTATAATTCTAAACTCTCATGTGAGGAAAGCAGATTAGGTTGTAAAATTTATACCAACTCCCAGCACCTTCTGCCATTTGGCTTTTGGGCTCATTCACAATGTAATGGTCACACGGCGTTTTGTTCCCAGAGGTCAGCAGAGGAATGCTCTTCCCATCTCTGATTACAGCATCTTCTCATTTAAGAGGGGCCTCTCCTGATCTTTGCACGCTGCTCTCCCATCTGTCCTTCCAGTTTGTGCATTTGCCTGAATCCAGAGCCGTAACTCACAGTTCACTCCGTCATGTGGGATGTCTGTGGTGCTCAGCCTTAACTCACCAGTTTGAAAGGATCAAAGAACCTAAACTTTTCTAAGCAAGAGAAGCCGGCTCTGTTGAATGCTTCTTGGAAATTTGCATATTTTCATTTCATTGCCTTATAAATTATTACCAGGAAGTTAAATCTTTGTAGTCTATAAACAATATGATGGAGTGCGATTTCTTCCCCTCTAATGGATTTGTTTTTAAAGAAACAAAGCTTGGATTCAAATATTTCCAAGATGTTTTCTATGATCCTGTGTTATTTAAAATTCATTCATTAAACATCTGATGAATAGGCCTGTTACATTTTTTTAAAAAGCTGATTGAATGCTCATTTTGGAAGGATGGAATGAATTATCACACAATGATTTCATTTCAATACGTCTTTGTAGGTGTCCGGTGTTATAGGGAATTGAATCAGAATGTGCTCTACAAATTGACAGGCTAGCAATCATTATTGTTCATGTAAAAGCAGGAGTCAATCTTTAATCTCATCATATTTTCAGTGGTAGAAGAGATGGAGGTGGTGAAGCATTATTATTTGTCCCACACAGAAAATTATGCCACAAAATAAATCATGTCCAGGACTGTCATAATGGCCACAATGGTTATAGTGACAGAAAAAAAAAGGAGTAGTGACGGCTAACCTTCAGTGCGCAGTGAAATAGTGAACAATTTGTTAAATATCCCTGGAGTCAATTAAACTGGCATATGATCAGTTTGGTGGCTGCCAAGCCTCAGTGGGAGCCAATTGGAATTCACCAAAAATGAAAATGGATGAATCTGGAAAAGCAGTGTTAGATTTACGGGGGAAAGCAAACAAGTCATCGAGCCAAGAATAATGTTGGTGGGCATTCTCTAAAGGAGATCAGTAAACAGAGGACTGTAGCGTTTTCCACGTTCACAGTATTTTGAATGTGTCCTCTGCAATATTTTAAGCCATTACTGCTAAGGAATTAAATTAGTCGGATTTAGCCTACACAACATGAGAGAACCATTCTGCAAATTGCAGCCATTATTAATTTTGTTCCAGACGCTGCCTTGCATGAAACATTAGAGTGATTTTTCTTTTCTTTTTGCATTTAAACAACAGATAAACACTGCAGATTGCTCCAGATGAATGCTACAGAGACGCTGAAGACTGTCCGACAATTTCTTTTCAAGTCAGATATTCTATTGTGAAAGATGTTCGAACCATCTAGTGATGGATGTTCATTAGTTTGCTGCTGTCAAGACGAGTTACTACTCCACATCTCTGATACTGATCGTGTTTTTGCAGTCATGATTGAGTTGTTGAAGAAAAAACACTCCATGGAGCTTTCTCGACTGTGTCCAAACCAGCACCGACTTGAAATATCATTGGCTTACTCAGCAGCATCAAAACCCACAAAGCGAATAGGCCAGATCCATCCCAGAGACTTTTCTCCAGCAGTAAATGGATTTGCCCTCTTTAGAGCAGGGAGCAGAGTTCCAACACAATTATTCTTATTGGAACAGACTTAAGAAATTACTTCAAATGAGGTTGCTGGTTATCCCGTGGAAGCTGTGTCAGAATAAATATCCAGCTACTCTTCCGAGGCATAATTTGTTCATTCTCCCATGAAACATCCGTGCCACGGGAGCGGTGGATATGCAACTTTGGATGGAGGAAAAAGTCTTTCCCTGTAGCAAAACTTGTACGTGGCTCAGGTAGGGTCCTGTTTTAATGAAAACCGTGTAATATTCGGTTCTTTGCAAAGAGCCATTTCCATATGCCAGATGTCCTGAAGCAATAAGCCTCTGTTACTTGTTCACCATCAATTTTATTAAGGGAAAAAATTCCAAGTGACAGATGTCACCAGTGAATGTCCACATCAGTTTAATGAAGACCTGGCTTTGAAATGCATCATTGCAGGATAACTCTTTAAATGCAAAACCTATACTGTTAACAATCTGACAAGATAGGATGCTCTGCAAATTTACAGCAACAGGCACAATTTCTCACGTGGTAGAGCACATACTTTATCCTTTTTCAGCTCCAAATCTCCCTAAGCTTAAGCTAGGGTTTGAATACAGCAAATACTCAGGATGGGCTTGGTAAATGAAAGAGATGATGAGTGTGGCCCAGTGCCTTTTATGGGGTTGTTTGGCAAGTGAAGGCCCAAACTGGGGTGATTGGCATATGTCATAGGAAGTGGGCGTGGGGGGGATGGGCTATCAAGAGCAAACTAAACTTTATGAAAGTGTGAAAATTCATTCTTTCTTTTCAAATACAGTGTGTCCTTGTAGGTATAAACCATGAGGATAGAAATTCCAAGTGATGCAAGTTTACTCTGTGGTAACTTGGTGTGGCTCAGGTTGTGCATGGTGGCATCTCCTTTCTTCATATTGAAATGTAGGGTCTACCAACTATGAGCTTCCAGGGCTTTTTTTAGAAAAAGATTTTATTTATTTGAGAGAGAGAGAAAGAGAGGGATGGAAAGCTTAGAGGGGGAGAGAGAAGCAGGCTCCCCACTGAGGAGAGAGCCTAATGTGGAGCTCGATCCCAGGACCCCGGGATCATGACCTGAGCTGAAGGCAGACGATTAACCAACTGAACCATACAGGTGCCTGCCATGAGCTCCCACTTAACAGAAGGTCTTAATATTGGCTTGTAACAATCTGGAAATGAGATAGTGCTGTCCCTAAGCAGAGCTTTTTGTCAGGGTTTCTTCCATTGGACTGAGTTAGTTAATAGGAGACCCAAGGATACTAAAAATGACCTTGGGAGCATTTACATAAGTCATTCCTAACAGCAACACCACTATGCGTATTTAATGCAGCCATTGAGGGCACGTAATGCTTGTATCTTATTCCTTGTCCATTGACTCCTTTGGAAATGTCAACACCATTTTGTGTTTGTCTGAGATAACCTCCATTTGTATATGTCAAGCTGGGAGACACACTTCAGTTGACCTCATAAAGTAATGCTCCTTGTCAGAGACATGCCCCCTAGTTACCTGGACTTGACCATTCCCTGTCCTCCCTGTAAAGTGGTCATTGAGAAACATGTCCAGTCTTTATCCTCTTTGTGTGCGTTGCTGGAGTGAAACAGGTGTTACTCTCTTTTGGTAGAGACTTTCTTTCCCCTTAGACTTTCTAATCCTTTAAACATTGAACCTATTAAACTGAAGGCTACCAGTGAGTCTGGTCTTTCATTAGTACCAGGGATAATAGTGAGACAGACAGTATTGGAAATATCTCATTTTCAAAGGTATGGCTCTTTTTTTTTTTTCTTTTCCCATTCAGTATTTTATTAAATCAGTGCTTCTAATTTATCAGCATGTTGGTAACAAAACCAGTCAATTTTTGCCAGGGCCACTCCATCTTCTAGTAGTGTCTCTAGGACATAAAGAGTACATTTATCATGAAGAGATTATAAAGGTTCTCTTCAGCATTTCAAGGGAGACTGATTATATGTATTCTTTTCATGAGATGCTGAAAGTCTATGTAAGTATCAGTTATGCGCAAGGATCTACCAGATCTTGATGACTTCCCTAACTCCAAAGTTAGACTATTGGATCCCACAATTAAGGGAAAGTTTTTCTTTTTTTTTTTTTTAATTAAATTTTTTATTTATTTTCAGCGTAACAGTATTCATTGTTTTTTCACCACACCCAGTGCTCCATGCAATCTGTGCCCTCCCTAATACCCACCACCTGGTTCCCCCACCCTCCCACCCCGCCCCTTCAAAACCCTCAGGTTGTTTTTCAGAGTCCATAGTCTCTCATGGTTCACCTCCCCTTCCAATTTCCCTCAACTCCCTTCTCCTCTCCATCTACCCTTGTCCTCTATATTATTTGTTATGCTCCACCAATAAGTGAAACCATATGATACTTGACTTTCTCTGTTTGACTTATTTCACTCAGCATAATCTCTTCCAGTCCTGTCCATGTTGCTACAAAAGTTGGGTATTCGTCCTTTCTGATGGAGGCATAATACTCCATAGTGTATATGGACCACATCTTCCTTATCCATTCATCCGTTGAAGGGCATCTTGGTTTTTCTTTTCAGCTTGCTCTGAGCTGAATATATTTGCTGCCCTCCCATTCATATGTTGAAACCTAACTGGCAAGGTGATGATATTGGACCGTAGGGCCTTTGGGAGCTGCTTAGGTCATGAGGTCTCTTATCACAGTGACCCAAGAGAGAGCTAGCTTGTCCCTTCCAATGTGTGAGGTGACAGGGAAAAGATGTCGTGTGTGAACCAGAAAGTGGGCTCTTGCCAGACACCAGACCTGCTGGCACTGTGATCTTGGACTTCCCACCTTCTAGAACTGTGAGAACTGAATGTTTGTTGTTTAAAAGCCACCCAGTTTGTAGTGCTTCTGTTATAGCTACCTAAACTGACTAAGATGCTTAAATAAGATTTCTAGTATGTTGTAAGTAAAAGGAATTTTTAAAAAGATTTTATTTATTTGAGAGAGAGAGAACGAGCAGGGTTGGGGCAGAGGAAGAGGAAGAGGGAGAAGCAGACTCCCCACTGAGCAAGCAGACTGGCGTGGGGCTCGATCCCAGGGCCCTGAGATCATGATTGAGCTGAAGGCAGATGCTTAACCAACTTGAACCACCCAGATGTCCCAATAGATGGAATTGTAAAAGCTTTTGAAGCACATCTATAATATACTGATAATTGAGAAAGTAAACACTGCTTGCAGTTTTGTTTGTTTTTGTTTGTTTGATTTTTTGAGAGAGAGAGAGAGTGTGTGTGTGTGTGCATGCAAGAGGAAGGTGAGGGGCAGAGGGAGAAAGAATCTCAAGCAGACTCCATGACCATTGTGGAGCCCCACCAGGGGCATGATCTCATAGACCCTGAGATCACGATCTGGGGGGAAATCAAGAGTCAGATGGTTAACCATCTGAGCCACCCAGATGTCCCCCCAAGCCCTTTTTCTTAATGATTTTCTGAATCTACCCTAAATTTCTTCCCATGCAAAGAAATCATTTGCTTTCAAGACTGGGGCTCCATGGTTTATAATAAGAATATATGTTATTTACTATTTGTTTACCGTGTGAACAATGAGCATGTGA
Source organism: Martes martes (assembly GCF_963455335.1). Taxonomy (NCBI): domain Eukaryota; kingdom Metazoa; phylum Chordata; class Mammalia; order Carnivora; family Mustelidae; genus Martes; species Martes martes. Next base: position 126,087,972 of record NC_137895.1, read on the forward strand.
AAATTCATGTGTAATTAATTAATCGGAAATTATTTATTCAGTAGCATTCATCACCTAGAAGATTCTAGATTCTAGGTGCTTCTGTGTTCCAGGTCACTGACAAATCACTGCAGTTCCTCCAAGTAGCCTCTGTGAAGCCACAGGACCTTGCCGATGAAGGCCCCACAAGCCTATCAAGTGGATGATGCCACATTGTAATTGTGTAGTCTTGCAGAGAGCAAATTAAAGAGCATCCTGGACTTTACTAACATACCTGTTTCTAAAACACTGACAAATCAGCATTTGATAGGGAAAGGGGGGGAAGGTGGTGAAGAAAACTATCTGTTGGGGCACCAGGCTGGCTCAGTCGGTTAGACGTCAGCCTTTGGCTCAGGTCATGATCCCAGGGTCCTGGGATCAAGCCCCACATTTGGCTCTCTGCTCAGCAGGGAGCCTGCTTCTCCCTCTCCCTCTCCTCCCTACTCGTGCTCATCCTCTCTTTAAAATAAATAAATAAAATCTTTAAAAAAAAAACAAACTGTCAACCAAAAAAAAAAAAAAAGTTCGGTAGCATATTGGGGGAAATGGAGAGTTCAGAACATTGTTAAAGAAAGTGCCTTTTTTTTTTTTTTGAAGCATAAAATTGGTGTCCAAACTAGGGATAAGGAGTGGCAAGGGAGCCAGGGATGCATCTGAAATGAGCATGGGTCAAGAAGTCTTGAGTGAGTACATGACTCGTTGATAATAAATCTCTTGTCAGTAAACATGGAATGAAAAGTCACTCATTTGGAGGAAAGTTGATGGCAAACTTCATAATGGAGACTTTAAATTCATTCCACATGGACACACTGCCCAGTTTTAGCATCACCAGAATAACTGGTACAACTAGTTACTACACACCTGATGATGCAGTGCAGCCCGCATCATCTGTGAAGTAATCTTGTCTACAAAAAGCAATCTGAATCTAATCGGTTTTCTAGACCCAAAGTTCTGTTATAGGAAATATGGAGGAGAGAAGAAATAGCTACTTGGCTTAATGAGGAAGCAACTGGCCAAGTTCAGAACGTGTGACATTCTGAGAATATGACTCAGCTTCTCTAACAAACCAATGACACAAATAAAGGGAGGGAGAAAGGGGTGTGGTTGTAAGATGGAAAACACCCAAAATATTAATGAAATACTGTGTGTGGACCTTATGTGGAGCATAATAAAAAGATAAGCCAACTGTAAAAAGACATTTTTGAGATAATTAGGGAAATTCAAATATTGTTTGGGTTTAAATGCAGTTAAAGAAATTATTGTGTTAATGTTATTATCTGTGATAATGGCAAGGTAGGTGTGTTTCTTTTTAAAAAGTAGAGGGGGAGACCTTGTTAGTTAGAAATACATACTAAAGTGTTAGATATAAAATAACACAATGTCTGGCTGGGGTTTGCTTTAACATATTGCAGCAAGAAAAAAAAACGGGGGTGGAGGGAGTGAAGCATAAACAACAGAATGTTGACAATGGCTGAAGTAAGGTACATGTAGGTTTATTATACTATACTCTCTATCTTTGACTATATGAAAATTTCCATAATAAAAACTATAAAAGAGGTACCTGGGTGGCTCAGCAGGTTAAGATTCTGACTCTCAATTTTGGCTCAGGTCATGATCTCAGGGTCATGGGATCGAGCCCCATGTGGGGCTCCATGCTGGGCATGGAGCCTGCTTAGGATTCACTCTCTCCCTCTCCCTCTCCACTCTCCCTCTCCTTAGGCCCCTGCCTCCCAGCCCATTCCATTGGGTATATATATACACATACATGTGTATGTATGTATGTATACAATATTCCATTGTATATATAGACACATCATCATCTTTATTCATCCGTGGATGGACATCTGGGCTCTTTCCACAGTTTGTGTATTATGGACATTGTTGCTATAAACATGGGGGTGCAGGTGCCCCTTCGGATCACGATGTTTGTATCCTTTGGGTAAATACCTAGTAGTGCAGTTGCTGGGTTGTAGAGTAGTTCTATTTTTAACTTCTTGAATACCCTCCATACTGTTTTCCAGAGTGGCTGTACCAGCTTGCGTTCCTACCAAGAGTGTAAGAGGGTTTCCCTTTCTCTGCATCCTCACCAAAACTCGTTGTTTCCTGACTCGTTAATTTTAGCCCTTCTGACTGATATGAGGTGGTATCTCATTGTGGTTTTGATTTGTATTTCCCTGATGACAAGTGATGTTGAACATTTTTTCATGTGTCTGTTGGCCATGTGGATGTCTTCTTTGAAGAAATATTTGTTCATGCCTTCTGCCCATTTCTTGACTGGATTTTTCTGGATGGGTATTGACTTTGATAAGTTCTTTATGGATCTTGGGTAGTAGCCTTTTGTCTGATAAGACATTTGCAAATATCTTCTCCCATTTTGTAGGTTGTCTTTTGGTGTTGCTGACTGTTTCCTCTGCTGTGCAAAAACTTTCTATCCTGATGAAGTCCCAGTAGCTCATTTCACTTTTTTTTCTCCCTTGCCCTTGGAGAAATGTCTAGCAAAAAATGGCTGCAGCTCAAGTCAAAGAGGTTGCTTCCCGTGTTCTCCTCTAGGATTTTGTTGGATTCCTGTCTCACATTTAGGTCTTTCAACCATTTGAGTTAAAAAAAAAAAATTAAAAGAATAAAAAATAAATAAATAAAAATCGGTGTTTAATTATACTTGTGATACATGAGTACATTCTCCCTCCAGAAATCCGAAACACTACTACTGGCAAAGCAAAAATTTAATATTTATCCTGGGGTTATAAAGTAATTCTTCCTGGATAGATCTCCACAAGTAACAGAAAGTAATTAAATCAAATGAGCTTACTTTCTGCAGCCATGGATGGGGAAGTGTTGAGGATGAATCCTCTGGAATTGACCCAATTTTCTGTTTATTTCCGTGGCGTAGCCTGGCCATGTGTTGGATGAGTTAACAACTCATGTCTGGGGCTCACTAAAAGGAATTTCAGGGGTCATGTAGTTTATCGCCCATCTGGAAGCAAAACCAGCAAGGATTCCATTTCTCAGGGGATTTGGCAATGGCATACACTTAAAAAAAGACCACGGCGATATTTTCTGTTTTGTTTTTCTAAGATTATTTCTTTTTCTGCAGATTCTATAATCAGAATAGTATCCATTCTACTACTTAAAAAAAAAAAAGTAACATTTTCTGTGTCATGATTCTAAAACATATTTTTAGCTTTGTTTTTGTTATCTTTTCCTGTAGGGCTCGCATTAAAGTATGCCAACGAGAAGAAAAACAAAATTAAAAGCTGTTCTAAGAAATGAGAGATTAAGATTCTTAGAGGCATTTTTTTTCATGTAGAAGAAAAATTGGGGATTTGAGGTTACTTTCATTACTGCTCTTCAAAAATCACAAATAGCTTTTACTTTTTTCCTCTTTCTTCTTTTTTAAGCAGTTCAGACAGTTTTATTTTAAAATAACCTTCAGTCTAGAAAAAAAGGCAATGTAAAACTTGAGTGTGGCAGAAGAATCTGGGTAAATGTGTAGGGCACTTTTTCCCTGGGGGGCTGGAAGACTAGAGTTAGCTCCTATATCTGAATTACCAGTGGGTCTTTTTCAAGCTGTGTTTGCTGAGTAAGGGCAAGACAGGATTTGAGGGAATTGAAGGTGATAATGTGAGGACAGTGGCCCCTTTCCTACAAAAAGTGGCTTAGGCAGCATCTTGTCAGAAATGTTGAGAGGTTCTCAAATGAGTCAACATTTCTAGATTCTTCCTCCTTCCCTTCTTTTCTCTTTTGGAGAGATTCTGTTAACACCTGAACTCACTTGCTCACTTACTTCTCACTGAAGAGGCTGAAAAAAAGCCAGGTACTTGTCCCCACCCCACTCCCACCAGCAAAATTTGAGAAAACGATTTGGCTTGACCAATCACATGCTCTCATTGGAAATCTGAATTAAAAACAAATGGTGCACAAAGGCAAGGCATCTCCAGTTGCCGAGGGCAGTGGTGCCAGTGGCCATCCTCAGCCCTCAGAGGTGGGAAGAGGGAACTAGCAGCAGAGAGGGACCCATGTGCATTTCTGGTCCTGGTTCCCTGGCCTTGCCGGCCAATTTTGGGAGCCAGTCAATGTGCTTCTGGCACATTCTTTTTCTGCTTCAGTCATTCAGAGTGGGTTTCTGTTGCTAAGAAAACAATCCTCACTGACATAGGCTCTTTCTGAGATTTGGACCTCAAGATTTTGAAGTGAAAAAAAGCACAGAAGCATTCATGGGGGGGGGGTGACCTTTCTAATATCTGACCTGCTCCCTTGCACCAGATTTCTCTCAGGACACTCTGCTGGCCTAAGTACCCCAAGAGGGAATGATGTCATCACCAACCCTCAGAGGGATCAGAGTCAAAGAGGCATAATTTCATAATGCCACTCTTTCCAACCCTTTCAACATTGGTTGAATACTTACTCCTTCTCGGAGAGCGATAGTTCTGGAAAAGGGACCCTGTCTAGAGGTTCAGTCTTGGGGTTTACTTAACTAAGCCTCGTCGAAGACAAACTTGCCAGTAGGTGATCATTACCTTTTCCTGATCCCTTCCTACCCACCCGTTGAATCCACTCACGGGAGGTGAAAAGTAGCAACCAGAGCTGAGGACGGCTATTACCTGCTAAGGCATTCTGAGACGGAGCCTCTGAAAATGAGAATAGAATTTATCAAGCAGTGTGTGTTCAATGATTCAGAAAGATCCATATGTGCTTTTGTTTCAGCTACTCTAATGAGAATGTGTCAACTTCAGTTATATTCTTCTATTATCAGCCTCGCTCCTGACTAAAGCAGACTGGCTGCTTTCCAGAGGCATGTTCTCACTGCAAGGATATGCTAGCTTTGCACAGAGGCTTTCTTCATCATAGAGGATCTTCAGGTTAGGACTGAGCCCCCTCCGATTGTCAAAAACCAGTATTTTATTTCTAGAAGGAGTGTGACAACACTCCAGCATCATTATCCACCACCGATTTTTGGAAAGGAAAGAAAAAAGTCTAAGGCAGTATCTTCAAGAGTGAGGGATGCTGAGGGGTGTGGGATGGGCTGAAGCCAGAGGCCGAGACAAAACAAGATGTCACATTGTTTAACAGACCAAAGGAAAATGACATTTCTTCCAGTTCTCTGCTGAAACGAAGGACAAGTCTTCCGGTTTGGAGACAACTGGTGTCCCAAGGGGACAGAATATTTTACGGTTATAGGAATGTGTTGTCCAACCGTAGATGTTGAGATATATGAACGGCCAAGGATTAGTATAAATGTTCTACTGAGGGAAAATGATCCTCACCCGAATTCAGCAAAAACCCAGATGCTTTTGTATCAAAAGAGAAAACCCTAAGGATAAAAATGGGAATTTAGTGTGAAGCAAATAATCTTTTTTTTTTTTCCTTCCAACTCAATACCCCATCTGCCTTAAGGGTGAAAAACACATAAGAGTCGCCATGGCAGCAGGAATTAAAGCAGGGGTTTGTCCTTAAATAGCTCAATGTGCTCTACGTGGGGGCAGTCTAATGCCTTATTTGCGGTGATGGTCATTTAAGGGTGGGCTGTGTAGAAGGTGGAAGAAGAGGAACCAGGAAGAGCTCCTCGGAATCTATTTTTATGCCATCTCTTGGGGCGCCTGAAACCAAGATGCTTCACCTGATCGTCTGGGTTGACATTTTCATGCTGACTCCTTCCCAGGCAGTTTGCAATAGACAATCTGCAATCCGATGACACATCTTCACAAATTTGCTTGGTTTTACTGTTTGGTGGCTATCTCTTTACAAAAAAACCAGTCCCAGGAAACTTCAGTAACAACTGCCAGCCCTTATGAGGACAACACAGTAGATAGCAAAAATCTGAGTCCTCCTTGGAAACATGTAACCTCACAGATTCTTGGATGGAAAATCCCATGTGTAACTTACTTCCGCCATCCTCCCTTTTGAGTGATGTCTGTGTGTTCACTGCCCAGTTTCTAGTGCTTATGGCTTCATAACGTGCTGACGCCATCTTGAGAGTGTTGGCAGGTTTAGCAAATTACTAGAATTTTTACAGCATTCGGTCATTCACCTTTTGATGTTCTAACAGTAATAAATAGTCCTATTTACTGAGTGTCTGCTGTGTGTCAATCACTGTGCTAGGTGCTTTATGTACATTATCTTCAATTTGTATAACAAGTCTGCTCTCGTTTTAAGGATGACGGAACTACGGCATGGAGATTAGCTAAGTAATTTTTTGCACACTTCCTATTTTCTTGTTTGCGATGATGTTGGTTTGGTTTTATTGCATGAGTTCCGGGGAAGGGGGTGAGGGTTGCTGGCATTGGGGGTTGATTAATGCACGTTCCTGATATTTTGCTTCTTCATGCACATCTCCCTGCCGTGTCAGTAACACCTCACTCGATTTTGTAATTGTTTCTGATCCTTTTCAAGTTAAAGCGGCTTACCTCTCCATTCAGCTGGGTATCAAAGTTGGCTGCTGGCAGTGGATAGGCATTATCAGAAGCTGCAGATCAAAGATGCTTCATCACACAGAGTGTGCTTGGCTCCCAGAGAGCAAGCAACTTGGGCATTCCTTTCCATCACTGTGATGAGACGTTAGTAAGAATTACCTAATTTGCTGTCTATAAATGGGTGTCTTTGACTCAAAGCCCTAGAACTATGCTAATACTGCCTATTATCTGTTTGAAACCTTCTACCGAAATTTCTAGAAGCCTTAAAAATGTACTGCCTTTGAGAACACAAAATTGTCCTTTTTCTAGATGCTGGGTTAGTTAAGCATACACACACATGAATTAGATTTCTTTAATATTTTCCCACATGCTGTCAAATAAAAGAATATATATATGACATGTATGAACCAAGAATACTTAAGTATGGATACAAAATGAGCATCCTGGGAAAGAATTGTAAGATTTCTAAATAGGAGTTCCCAAAAAGATTATAACATTTCTCAAAATATGTTCTTCGGGACACTAGCCCCCAAGTTGTTCTTTAGAAACAAGAAGTTAAGTGGTCATGTCAATCTGGGGTACAATGCATGCTTTATTTCTCCCTTAGAGAGTCACAATGTACATCAGCAGCTTATAGAATCTGCAGCCCTCTGCAGTGGGCAATCTGTGCTTTCCTCAAGCCCATTTTTTCCTCCAATGCTTTGGGAAATGCTAGACAGTGAAAATGGAAAGAAAGAGACAAGTTTAAGCTTTTTTTCTTTTTTAAGATTTTATTTATTTATTTGACAGAGAGAGAGAGATATCTCAAGTAGGCAGAGAGGCAGGCAGAGGCAGGGGGTGGGGGGCGGGAAGCAGGCTCCCTGCTGAGCAGAGAGCCCAATGCGGGGCTCGATCCCAGCACCCTGGGATTACGACCTGAGCTGAAGGCAGAGGCTTTAACCCACTGAGCCACCTAGGCACCCCAAGTTTAAGCTTTCTAAATGTGGAGTCTTCTACCAGGGAGATTTTGAGAATGCTAATCCCTGTAATCAGGTTTCTCGCAGCTTTGAGCCCATGAAAAATTTTTTGGGTTCTTCAGCAGGGACAGACTTGTACTGAGATGCCCATGGTCAGCGCTAGGCCACCTTCCAACAGCCCTGTGTATCATTTAGACCAGCTCCCCACCCAATCCTATCTCCATCCCTTGATGACACTCTTCGAAACTGGAGAGGAGATCCAGTGTCCACTCCTCTCCCCCTACCACGTGCAAGGGAGGGGACAAGGTCTGTGAAAACTGGGTAATCCATGCTCATATGTATTTTTAAGAAAATTGGTGAATTAGAGTTTTTTTCAATGCATGTCACATATATATTTTTCTCTTAATGGAAAAAATAAGAATTTTGAGGATTCTCTGATCAGTCTTAAGGTCAGTTTTCTATGCACTGATTTCTTAAGATCAGTTGAACAAGGAACTCATATCTGTCACAATCTATTGTTTCGTATTTGTTTTGAACGTGAATATTGCATTTCATGTCTCCTATGCTTTGCCGCACCCTGTTATATTATTCTTGGGAACTATTCCAGGTAGAGCGTGGCCCTTTCACACTGGTTCAGCCTTGCTCCCCAAAAGGCGCTGTGTCAGTTTTCATTAGTGCTTTTGCTTATTTAACAAGCATCCAAATGGAAAAAGTGACAGGGCAGAGTGCAGGAAGTATGGGAAGGCTCTACTGTCCCACAGATCAACAATTTGAACTTTAAAAGAGATTTCGTGTCTTTTGGCTGTCCTTAGCAGAAGCAGACTGGATCAGGGTTTCATATGTTTGATTCTCGGGCCATGGCCTCTCGCCAGCTTCCTGGCAGGACCTCAGCCAGCTTTCAGTCTTGCCAGCCGGTTTGTGACATGTGACTTCTGAAGAGAGCTTTCTGATCTGATAACTACACTGTCCCCTTGTTGAGACAGAATCTGGAAGGACATTCATGGCCCTCATGGAATCTCATTCAGCCTAATGTACTTGGAAATGAATTCGCTTGTCAGAGAACAATTGGCAAAAGCAAGAAAAATGTCGATTAAATTTTGGGTCTAAAAAAAGCTGCTCTTAATCATTTCTTAAAATAGGAGCGCTCCATTTGATCATTGAACCCACAGAAATGTGCAGGCCTGAAATTTGGTCAGCCTTGTTTCAAAGACATGCTTGTCAAGTCTGCATAGGCCTTTGCTACTTAAAACAAAACAACAAAAAACAACCACACACATATACACCAATCAACCAGAAAAAAGTAGGTTACTTCCTAAGCCCATCCCTACATGTCCTCATATTATTCGGGAATAAAACTAGCTTTCTCTCTAGTGAACATATTTTATTAAGAATTTTTTAGCATCCAGGGATTCTAGCCCAGAGATAGTCAGGACAATGGTTATCATGTCTGTGTCTTCAAGTGTCTCAGTCTTCTGAAATAACCCCTGAATGCCTCTATCAGTGAGGACTGCAAAGTGTGACCCAAGCCTGAGGGGACCCCTGCTGTCCTGTCCATATGGCCAAGTTAATCAGTTCCCTTAATGGTGTCTCACTGGTGTAGAAGGAAGAGAAATCTGCTAGAGCTGCAGTGGCTGGAACTTGGGGTCACCAGGCAAATAGATAGAGATAGATACATAGATACAGGACAGTGCATGAAAGGAAAACTTGTTGCAAGTTGCATTTCTTGGGGAATAGACTCTAACACGGAGAGTAATTTGTCAGCTTATTGGAGAATAATTTATCAGCTTATCGGTGCACTTGGAATCAGTCTCTCTGGAAGAGGAGGGATAGCAGCGAGATTGGGCAAATGGAGAAGCTGGTTTGCGAAGCTTTGATGCTGGTGTGGTCCTTCAGTATGGAGCCAGCTGGAGCCAGGGCACTGTCCCTTCACACTCTGCTGGTCGGTCGTTGCACTGATCTGCCCTGAAGGGCAGGGTGGCTTGTTTGCTGACACGGTTCCCAAAGGGGCCTGACAGCTGAGGGGCTTCTGCCAGCCGAAGGCCCAGTCCTTCATCCTAGAGGGAGTGTCCACTACAAAACTCTGCAGTTTTCTCTCTTAACGCAGCCCTAACTCACTTAATGACCCCAGAGAATCAGAGCTCCATTAGGACAGAAAGTTTTATTTTAAAGAACTACTCATGACTCAGGAGAAGCGTGGCAGCCAGGGGCCATGGTCCAGTTTTCTACAAGTTGGGGAAAAGCTCTGCCATAACCACAGCTTCTCTGCAGGGTAGGAAAGCAGTTTCAGTTGTGAAGAGTTTGGTTAATGATGTCCTGACCTTGGCTTAGCACTCTTTCTTTGCTCCCCTACTAACCCACCCCTCCGCCACGATGCTGTCTCTTCTCTTCACTTTCTCCCTTTGCCCCACAGACCCCTTAAGGCACACTTTTTTTTTTGCATATTTAAAACTATTTTATTTTTAATAATTACTTTGTACATGCCCATTCCTTTGATATCTTTTATATTATATTTCACCCTTGGTAATGAAATTCTGACAATGAAGAATGGGTTGAACATTTTCTTTTGTTATTATGAAAAGCAGCAGGTGTAGAATTGAAATGCAAACCGATGGCCAGGGTTTGAACCTGGCCCCGCCACTCATTTGCTGGGCCAATTGGGCAAGTTGTTCACTCTCTGTGCCTCAGTTTCTTCATCTGTAAGACAGAGAGAACAATAGCACTTTCCAGAAATTATAGTAGGGTTTTCACAAAACAGGTTGTTATGAGAATTAAATGAGTTATTTGTGAAGCGTTTAGGATAGTACCCAGTACATAGCAAGCATTATAGAAATACGTTCGTACTAAAAAGTGAATTAAAATACTCCATGCATGCTATCTACATTTCTTTATCTGGAAGGGGTCAGGTTTTGGAAGTGGGAGGAAGGAATTAACATTGCTAAGCACCTGGGGTGCCTGGGTGGTGCAGTCCGTTAAGCTTAAGCATCTGACCCTTGGTTTCTATTCAGGTCATGATCTCTGGGTCCTGGGATCAAGCTCCATGTGGGGCTCCATGCTCAGTGGGGACCCTGCTTCTCCCTCAGCCTCTGCTTCTCCCCTGGCTCATGCACACACACACACACACACTCTCTCTCTCTCTCTCTTTCTTTCTGAAATCAATCAATCTTAAAACAAACATTATTAAGCACCTACTATACGCCAGAAACCATTAAGGCACACAGATTTGGCTCTACCTAATCCTTACGATAGCCCTGCCCTCATATATTATCCCCTTTTACAGACGAAGAAATTGTGATTTTCAGAGTTTAAATTGCCCGCCATCATAGAACTGCTGGGTGGTGAGCTGGAATTCAAACCTCAGAGGACCTGGCATCAAAAGCTTGCTTTGTTCCATTTCATGGTCCTTCCCATCCCATTCTTGCTCCATGTTTATGAGGCCCCCTCACAGTGGCTTTCCATTTTGCGGTGAACAAAAATTGATGTACTCAGAAGTGATACAAACCAGAACTTCTAACTCCCATGAGAATTTCCCCTAAAACTGTGAGTTTCATTTTGTTTCTGCTGCAACAAGAGTAATGGCATGAAAAATAGGACCTGACAACATCATTTATATTATAATTTTTCCCATATTATGAACTTTCCCCCTAAAACAATGCCCTTTATGGCAAAAAGATTAGCTTACTTTTGTCCTATTATCAATTGCAAAAATTACACTTTAGTTTTGGGGGTTTATTGGTAGTCAGTGAATTCATGAGCGAACATTTCTACAAAGAATCAAACTCAAAAGTGAGAAGATTAATTCATAATGAGTCAAATTTTGATGCTAAAAAAGTTTGATCTGAGATTATCACTGACTACAAATTGCCATCTGTGCTTACTTGTTAAAGATGTCAAGTGTAATTAATTTAGTGGACCCCCATTTGACAACCTCTGTTAACGGGATCTGCAGAATACATACTGTATGTTAATTTTCAAATTGAACCTGCCAAGGGGTTGTTGGCTTTGTGAAAGTAACTGCTTTCCTCTTTGGACCAAACTTCGAAAATCCCATAAGGGGAAAAGAAATGATCATTTATTAAAGACATACTGTGTGCCAAGCACTCTGCTAAGTACTCTTACCCACATTAACCTTATTCATCCTCCATGCATTCCTGCAACATGTAGCTATTAGCTCCTTTAGTGAAAAAAAGGCCCAGAAAGCTTTTCTCCACACCCTATGAGACATGAGAACTCTTACTCTAGCCCTTTATACGAAAGACTCATTGTTAACATAGATGTTAACATATATGTGCAGACCAGATGTCCCTTTCCATGTTCTGGGGGGGGAGTGCAGAGGACAAAGAGAAAGAAGGGAATCAATTCACTCTATCACTCATGTGTTTCTCAATCACAACCAGGGTTCTAAACTCTGAGAACTCCTCGAGGAGCTTGTGTCCTTGCTTGAGGGCTGAAGGGGAGAACCTGGTAGGCTGATCTTGTTCTTGTTTGATGAAGGAGGAACGCCATCTTGGGTGGAGGAAACAGGGAGTGGGAAGGAGAAGGGATTCTGCTGCTTGTGAAGAGTATCAGAAACAAGACATTGGTCAAAGTCGTAATAGTGAAGGGAAAGGTTTGACCCAGGAAACTGACCCTGAAACTCTGTATCTCTTCCCTCAAACTTCTACCCTAGGCATTGCCTCACTGCCTCATTTCCTGTCAGTCTCATCATTAGTCCTGCCACTCGAGCCCCTGCACTAGCCTATAGAAGCCTCCCTAACTGTTCTGGGTTGGAGAAGTTCTCACCATGGGCTGACCTTAGACAGGAGAAGGGACAGATGAAGAGGATGTTCACAGTTCACCTCAGCATGGGAATAAAATGCATTTCTGACACCTCAGCTTGAAACACAACTTATTTCCCATGATATAACTGTAAGAAATGGTACATAGACTCTTAAATTTTACTGGAGCTAAACTCCAGCAATAGTTTGTGAAAAATAGGTTGTTTGGTTGGCTGGTTGGTTGTTTTTTAATGAACTGTCTTGAGGACCTAACAACCATGAACAACAAAATTTCTCTAAAGAACAGTATCTATCCAATTTCCTAAAACTTTATTTTTTACAACATTCTTAGCAAAATATCATAAGATGGGGTTAGCTTAAAGTTAAAGAGCTATGGAAATCACAAGAATTTAACAAATTTCCACAAGTAGGAATGGAACAAATGACAGATGAGATTAGAAATGGCTCACAAGGGGTGCCTGGGTGGCTCAGTGGGATAAGCCTGTGCCTTTGGCTCAGGTCATGATCCCAGGGTCCTGGGATCGAGCCCCACATCAGGCTCCCTGCTCAGTGGGGGCTCTGCTTCTCCCTCTCTCTGCCGGCCTCTTTGCCTACTTGTGATCTCTGTCAAATAAATAAACAAAATCTTAAAAAAAAAAAAAAGAAATGGCTCACGAAAGGAGCTACTAAAATTGACCAAAATGGAGGGAAAAAAGTCTTGCTTTACTTTGAAACGATTAAGTGATTCACAAAATACATTAATGCTCAAATTTACTACATTGTTTTCTAGCCTTTATCTCAGATAACATGCATTCACCACAGGATAAAATGCACATATATGAATTTATTTTACTAATTTCTTTTTTTTTTTTTTTTTTTTGAGAGAGAGAGCACATATGTGAATCAGGGAGGAGCAGAGGGAGAGGGAGAGAAAGAATCTTAAGGAGGCTCCACACTCAGTGCTGAGCCCGACATCTAACATACTGAGCCATCCAGGAGCCCCACTAATTTATTTTCATTTGCAGTTTTATATATTTGGACTAGACACAGATATATAAATATGTACCACAATTAGTTTCTGAAAAAAATTTATATTGTGCTAAATATTGTGTCCAAATTTTTAATTAATAAAACAGATCAAGCTTCCTGATTTTTATAGTCTTGCAATGTCTCACTGTACTCTAGCCTTTGTTATTTTCAGTGTTGTCTGAACCCTTGCTAAGTGAGGTTTTCTTCTGTATTTTTATTTCTGGACTTCTGTATTTATTATTGGGCCTTTAATTTCTGTATGGTCACAAACTAAAAGGAAAAAAAATCCTTGCTTACGTTCTAGGCAAGGTATGGTAGCTAAGGAAAAGCTTGCTGTTTCTTTAATATTTTTCTACATAATTGGATCTATTTTAGCAGTCTGAGTTATTGCAGCTATTATAAACTGAACAATGGAGGAAGGCCAATTATTCCAAAGCTGCACTTAATGGCTGCTCACCTAGCACAGATATCTCTCTTCAAAATCAGCTGCAACACAACATGCATTTTCTGAGGAATTCAAGAGGCAGGCTCATCAACACCATTACATAGCATCATTTTGAACTCTAGGAGCAGACATTAAGAATCTTGGACCATCTGTACTCTTATCCTGCTTTCTTAGAGTTCTTGGCCAGTTGCACTCTTAACTATATTTAAAAATGCAGATCCATGGTTAGGAACTATGTCAAATAATTTTTGTTCATAAAATCTTCTATAGGAGAAAAGAATGTTCTCATATGTCCTGTGTACTCAAAATAGATGTGTTTTCCCAAAATTAGCCTCAAAATTGGCCTGAGCAAACAACCATAAGCATTAGAGGAAATATGTTGAGGCTAAAATCCGAATGAAAGGTACGAGTTGAAAGAGACTGGGAAATTGGGTAATAAAACTCAGTTTACATAAGAGACTCTTAATCACACAAAACAAACTGAGGGTTGCTGGGGATTGGGGAGGTAGGGATAGGGTGGCTGGGTTATGGACATTGGGGAGGGTATGTGCTATGGTGAGTGCTATGAAGTGTGTAAGCCTGACGATTCCCAGACCTGTACCCCTGGGGCAAATAATACATTATATGTTAATTTAAAAATTAATTAATTAATTTTTAAAAAAACTCAGTTTAGAAATAGCAAGTGAGTAACATTAGCTAGTAAAATGGCCTCTGTGTGTCCAGGAGTGATGTCACTAAGGCAAACCTGACACCTAACAGCTCCTAGGCTATTTGACTGACTCCTCTTTGCCTTAAGAAAAATGGTCACTGGGGGGATGTTTGTTTTCAGCACCTCCCTACTTTATGTGCTTTCCCATCATCACTCACCTCAACATCTCGCTTCAATTTCCTGAGTGCTTGGGATCCCTCCCTGCCTTATACCCTTGTTGGCCAGTGTCCCACATCACCAATCTTCCCTGCCTTGTCCCCACCAAAGTCTATCATTCACTTCCTTGAGAGCAAGTCTCCCACTGAGGTGGCATAGCATGATTTGGGACTCAGATAGGCCTGGGTTCAAATTCTGGCTTGGATAATTATTAACTGTAAGAACTTGGATGAAGTATTTATGAACATCAGTATGTTCATAAGTGAAATGAGTATAACAATAGGAGTTCCTAAAAAGGTTGTTGTGAGGATTACAACATAGTACATTTGAAGTGCTAATATGATATCTGCAAAACAGCTAGACCCAATAAATGGAAGCTATTATAACTGACTATAATTCACAATAAAGAGGGGGGGAAAAAAGGATTCACCTTAGTGAAAAAATCTAGGAAAGAATGCACAAATACTTCATAAAAATTATAAAACTTGATTGGGAGAAACTAAGAAAGATCTAAATCAATTTGATGATAGGCCATGTATATGGATTAAAAGGGTTAATATACCAAGGGTTCAAACCTTTTCCAAATCAAACTACATATTCAATGCACTTCTGATAAAAATCTCAGTAGACTGATTTTCATATTGACCAACTGATATTAAATTTTATAAAGAAATTTTTTTAAAAATCCCAAGAATATTTGAGACACTCTTGGAGTAGAGTAACGAGGGAGACTTTATTCTGCCAAATATTAAAACTTGTGAAGCTACAGCAATCATGACTGTGTGGTACTGTACAGGTAAATAGACCCAGGGAAAGAATAGGGATACCTAAGACAGATTCATGTTTATATTGATATGATATATGATAAAGGAAATGGTCCAGAACAATTGGGGAAATGACTGTCTTCTCATTAAATGATGCCAAGATAACTAGGTATCTAAGTGAGAACAGAAGGAAACTGGACCCCTTCCTCACACCATATACAAAAAATCAACTCCAAATGGGTTGTAAACTTAAATGTTTACATTTTAGAAGAAAATATAAAGTGTTTATGTATTTATAAATATCTTCAGGACATTGGGAAGTATTTTAAAATATCATAGGAAAAGAAAATAGTATAATAACTTTAAAGTAATTGAACTCATGAAAAGACATTATTTTAAAGAGTGTGAAAATACAAGCCACAGAATGAGATATTTGCAACCCAGAATCCACAAAGAACTTGTATCTACCAATCAGAAAAAGGCAGACAACCCAATTAAAAAATGAGCAAAAGACTTGAACAAGCACTTCACCAAAAGGAGAAACTAGTAAGAATAAGCAAAGATGTTTAAGTCCAATAATTATCAGGAAGTACCAGCTTAATCATAAGCAGAAAGCCAATGTCACACACACCAAGAATGGCAAAATAAAAAATCTGATAAAAACAAGTGTTGGCTGGGATGTGGAGGAATGAGAGCTCTCATGTACTAGTGGTGGGAGCAGAAATTAGTATAATTACTTTGGAATCCAGTTTGCGTTTTCTAATTAAATTGGAGCTACACATAACTCATGATACAGCAATCCTACTCCTGGGTATATCCCTGGAGAAATACATGCATTTGTATATCCGAAGACATGTACAAAATGTTCTAAGCAGAATTTTGATAATAGTCTTAAACTGTAAATGAACCCAATGTCCATTAGCAGTAAAATGGCCATAACCATTAACTGGATGAGTAAATTGTGGGATGAACATTAAGTAAACTGAAATTCTTACAACAACGTAAAAAAAAAATTAGAGCTTGTTTTGGGGGAAGTATCTTACAAACACTATACTGATCAAAAGAAGCAGAGCACAGAAGAACGTATACAATATATTCTTAACTGATATACAATTGAAAAATAGGAGAAACTGTACTTCAGAGGGGATGAAATTATAAAGAAAAACTATGAGCGCGAAGATGGAATCACCATAAGAATCAGGGCAGTGGTTACCGCTAAAAAAGAAAGAGGGTTTCAATTAGGAAGGAACACCCTGTGAACTTCCAGAGGAGAAACCAATATTTCATTTTATGTCTTGGACATTGGTTGCCAGCATAGTTTCTACATAATCATATATTACACTATACATTTCAATGTTTTTGCATTCTTCTGGATGTGTATCATATGTCAAATATATATATATACACATATATGTGTATGTATATATATATATATTATATCTCCACCCCAGAAAGAGAATCATGTTGGTTTTATTTTAGACTCCAAAATAAAAGTTATTACTCAGCCTCTGTGCTTTGAAACATAAAGCCAATAGCATGCTGACATCTTGAGCAGCCTTCCAACTGTCATTGGCAAGCTTTATTTAATGTTAATAAGATAACTTACATAACTTACATAAATAAAAAACTTACTATAGCTCAGGCAACGTGCTCAGGGTCCAGCACACATTAGCTGATTTAATCCTCCCAGCAACCCTGTGAGATATGGCTATTATAATTATTTTATAGGTAAGAGTCATGAGTGTTCATCAGGGAAATATTTATGCAGAGTCTCCCTCAGATGGAAAGAATGGCAGAGGTGGACCCTAACCCAGGTCTGCCTGACTGCCCAGAAGGCATGCTGAGCTACTGTCCTGTGTCATGCCCTTGTTTACACTGAGAACTCATCTTTCATTGCAAAATCTTGAACATAACCAGATTGTTCCTTCACAGAGATGACGGCATTCACTCATCCCACCCATGTGCCAATCTCCACATTGGACTTTGTGGCTACACAGAGGAAGAGGACACCAGCCTTACCCTCAGGGAACTCTTAGTCCAGGGAAGGGACTCAGAGAAGTAAACAAATAAAATCAGTAGTTTATTGGAGCTCAAAAATGGGGTGAGGACAAATAGGGCTGGAAGAAGAAAATAGGCAAAGGTAAGAGAAGCTGTTTTAACCAACCTTTAGCCTTTTAGCCAACTAACCCATCCTTCTTTATGACCTGTTCCTTTACTTGCCTCTAACTACCTTGAAGTTAAAACTCTGTCCTATCACTTGTTTTTTTCACTGGGTTCCAAGTTTTTCCATTTTTTGTCTCAGAAAGTTTGATTCTTTTGGATTCCCTTCTCCCCACCCTCCTGCCCCCCCCATCCTAGTTCCCCACCTCTTGTCCCTACCTTCCCCCACCTTCTCAGCCTCTTCCCCTTCCTCACCCTCTTTTGGCTTCCTGGATCAGACCTATTCTTTAATGTCTGGATCAAATGCACCTTTCTTCGAAATCTTCCCGATACTCTCCCCGCCCCCAACACACACCCCTCTAGGAGTGAGCATTCCCTTTCTGATACCCTTCCACATTTTATTCATGTAATTTTTGCAGTCTATAGCATATTTGATTTTGTGTTATAATTATTTATGAGCATGTTTTGCCTCCCCTGCTAGAGTGCAAGCTCTTCCAGCCCAGAGACCATGATCAATTTTGCTTTGTGTTTGTCCACAGCCTTGCTGAATAGAAATGGGCACTTAACCAGAACTTAGAGGTGTTTGGAAGCAACCTGGTCAAATTTTTGGAGGTTGGATGGGTCTTTTGGAACGATGGTGTCATGAATTGTATAATAATAGCAATTTGCAGTATTTTAACATATTAAGACATTTTAGTTGGGGAAAATAGAACCAACAAAGAGATGCTATCTCCAAGCTGAACACTACTGCTGTATTGTCTCCTTTTGCAAGAAAAATCATTTATGAGGAAACATAGCTGTGTTATCACATGTATAGAATATGGAAAGTATGACTAAACACCCACTAATCTAGCCCACCATGCTCATGAACTCATGAACCATCAGCAGTTACAACTATAGAATTTAGAGCATGAAAGGTGTAAAATACCATGTTACCTTATGTTTACAATTGTTTTGTTTTTGCTTAATGTCACTGAATCCAATCATTAAAATCCTTTCAATATTTTGGTTTGGAAATTTCTTCTCTTTTTATTTCTTAGTGGATTTCTTGTCATTTCTTTATTACAGCTTTTTCTGGGATTTTTCTCTCTTGGAAAAAAATTTTCCAGCTACCAGACTTATAGCGTAGTTGGGAATTTGATGAAAATCTATGAAAGTTTGTTTACTTTCAAAAACCTTTCCTTGAAATTTCTTTATGTTTTTACTTGTTTAATGTTAAATGATCCTTAGGGAACTCCACTGCATAGCAAGCTAGAAGTTCGATTTAAGATACTCAAGTTAGCCACATTGGAGGCATGCTTCCAAAAGAGAATGAATCACAGAAAAGGTGCAATTTTTAAGGCCTGTCAGTGGGATGCTAGCCTCGATTCCAAATCCCTCCTCTCCCCGACAGCGTTCGAGGATGGTTTGCACACTCTCTGTGATCATTTGAGTCACCCCCCCACCAAGGCTTGTGGCTCTGATCTTCCCTTCCTCCGTCTCTGGACATAAAAGGTAGTTGTCCTCATGGCAGCACAGATCAAAAATGGCCTCTGTCTGGTGGTTGGGCATTTTTCCAGGGACACACTTGGGGTGACTTGTTAGTGGGGATTTAATGTGAGGAAGTACAGGGAGAGGGATTTAATGTGAGGAAGTACAGGGAGAGAAGAAGGTCAGACAGCAGCCCTAACTCTGGGCCTCATGGCAAAAAGGAGCATTTTCAGGATGCCACATCACTCTGGTGGCTGTCCCTGCAGGACTGGGTGACTGCTGCTCTGTATACATTTCTGCAGTGGCCACAAGTGTTTTGAATTATTCACCAGTGAAAACATTTGAACGTGCTTTCCCCAATACATGCATTTACAAAAAAAAAATTTTTTTAATTTATTCATTTGAGAGAGAGAGAGAGCACTCCCGTGAGCAAGCAGGGGGAGGGGCAGAGGGGGAGGGAGAGGAAGAGGGAAAGAAGCCCAAGCAGACTCTCCACACTCAGCCTGGAGCCTGACCTAGGGCTCGATCTCACAACCCTGAGATCATGACCTGAACCAAAACCAAGAGAGAGATGCTCAACTGACTGAGCCATCCAGGTGCTTATATATATATATATATATATATATATATATATATATATATATATATATAATGTACATAAATAGTAACAATGAAGAAACAATGAGATAAAGAAATGTAAATAGGTGTTCTAATATTTTCTTCTAATGCCTCAGTGGCTCTTGTAAACTTCACCTTGGATGTCATTGCTTGGTTAGGGGTAACTCCACTATTAGGGCATCTCAGCTACCATCTGCCTCTTTTGCTGCTACTGGAACTAATAGCGAATTTCTATGTTATGACTTCTCCTTACCGTACTCTCTGTGTCTCTCCACTTTTGCTTTGCCTCCTTCGGTGCTGATTCCGTCTGTCTGGGTTACACATAGACTTCCTAAGAAATAGATTCAGTGAGGCCTGTCAATCACCGATCTGCGTGGAGCTCTCGTGGAAGAGCTTTCTTGCCAGGCCCCAGGAGAACTGCTGACCAGCCTAGAAAGCTCTGTGAGTTCTGTGTCAGGCCCCAGGCCAGCCATCTATGGGCAGCAGTACTACATTTTAGAATGAGGGCCCCAGTTGTGGAGGGGGGCCGTGGAGGTGACAGTTGCTGATGGAGACAATGCACGGCTCTGTACATGGTGGTGGCGCCCTTCTTCTCAGAGCCACTCTTCTGTGGTTTCCTGCTGGGGTTGTTGATGACAGATCCTGATTTCATTCTTTCTTTCTTATAGTCTGCCTCTCCAAACACCCCCAAACCCCTCAACTTCAGAGCCACAATTTACGTACTAAGCTCACAGCGGGAAGGCCCTGCTACTTCTGTCCTCTGATGTCCCCGGTAAAGACGCATTCATTTAACCCACTCTTTGTTAATACAAGTCCCTGTATTTAGGAAGGCGATGAGTTTTCAGGACAATGTGGCACATCTCAGGATGAGTCCCCTTTGCATACTGAACCCTTCCCAGGAAGTATAGGGGTGATTTTTTGCCCACCTCTTCCTCCACATTGGAGCAGTTTAAATCTAGAAGCAGCTGACCGCAGTCATTTGTCTGGGTCTTCTTTCCTGGAGCCTCTGGACATTTGTCCAAATCGTATCCATGGCACTGGGCACAACATGCTTACTCGTCCTGCGTGCCCTGGAGGCCAAGAAGACAAGGCTTCCTCTGGGCCTCACTCTACCTGTGCAAAACAGCACAGAATGAAGGCTAAGAGCAAGGGCTTTGCAGCCAGACCACCAGAGACCATAATCAAGGTTGGCCAGTATTCACCCTGTGATGTGAACAAATCACTTAATCTCTTAATACTTTGGTTTCCTCCTCTATAAAATGGCAATAATGATAGACGGGACTCACAGGATAATTGTGAGGAACAGCTGAGTTAGTCTATAAATGCTTATTATAGTTAGTGTTCAGTAAATTCAGGTTTTTACTATCTAAAAGGAACAATATACAGTTGACCCTTAAACAACGCAGGGGTTAGAGACACAGATCCCCTGTGCGTCAGACAGCCACATATCACTACTGATTTCCCCAAAAGCTAACTACTTAGAGCCTACTGTTGACCGAAAATCTTACCAATAACGTAAACAGTCGACTGATACATATTTTGTATGTTACATATATATACTGCATACATATGTACTTCACACATACATACGTACATATATATATATGCATACATATACTGCATATATGTATGTTATATATATACTGCATTCTTACAATAGAGTAAGCTAGAGAAAAGAAAATGTTATTAAGAAAATCATAAATGGGGCATTTGGGTGGCTCAGTGGGTTAAAGCCTCTGCCTTCGGCTCAGGTCATGATCCCAGGGTCCTGGGATCGAGCCCCACACTGGGCTCTCTGCTCGGCAGGGAGCCTGCTTCCTTCTCTCTCTGCCTGCTTCTCTGCCTACTTGTGATCTCTGTCTGTCAAATGAATAAATAAAATCTTAAAAAAAATCATAAGAGAAAATATGTTTGACTACTGGGTTTATCCAAAAAAAAAATCCACGTAAGATTGGACCCACAGAGTTCAAACCCATGTTGTTCAAAGGTCAGTCGTACTTTTTGTGATTTTTCAGACGAGTGGGGCTTATTACACTTTTTGCTGAAACAATTGAAGATGAACAAAGTGGACAGATGGGTTTTATTACCCATGAAATGCATGAACAGGCAAGCCTGTATCTATCTTGTTACTACTCTGTCCTCAGTACTGAACCCCATCCCTGATGCCATGTAAACACTCAATAAATATTAGTTACTGGTTTAGAAAATGTTAGAAAGTATAATTATATAAAAAAATGAATATTCTTAAGGGGATTTCAGTATGTTTTTATTTGTTCGAAGAAAATGCAGTGATTTTTGTAGACTCTAGGGATGTGCAGCAGTGATCATTTCCACTTCTTGAAGACCTCCGCCTCCCCCAGCCAGTGTCTTCTGTACACCTCATAAAATCCTCAGAGGTGGATGGTAGTAATCACATTCTCCATGGGAAATGGATCTTCCCAGAATTTGTGACTTTCATGGAGGTTGCAGGGCATTAAGGGGCATAAAGAGGATTTGAACCAGGGCCCCATGGATGGTTCTAATGTCTATGCCCTTTCTGCGGCTCTATTTTCACAGAGGAAGAGCTGTCATCCAGTACCTCAAACGTCTAGAAACTTGATAGTAAAGAGCCATTCTGGGATGTGGAGTTCTCAGGCTTCCTAGATGTGTCACTTAAACCACCCTTATCATTCACTTCCTAAACAGATCATCAGAAACTGGTATTCATCAGATTAGAATTAAGAGACAGACAAATTACTGTATGAAATACAAGTGCCTGATGAACTTTTTACCAATGTCTTCTCTTGTTTGATATTTCTTACTTTTTTAAAATGCAGAGTCTAGTTGATGTATTATGCAAGAAGGATCAGGAATGCAAAGATAGATATTTGGGAGCGAGGGGGAAAATTGCAGAGAGTGTGGAAGGGGGCAATTAATTTCAAGCTTTTGTTGTCATCTACAAAAGGAGTTAATGCCTACTTACCTTTTAAACCAAAGGGGAATTTGCAGGAAACATTATTTAATGCTTAAAAATAGGTTTTTAAATAATTAAGATAAATGCTAAAAATAGCTAGGCAATAAACCTCTTGTAAATATTTTACCATAGTATATTGGTAACATGACTTACATGCAGACTGTGTCCTGATTTGGATATTTTGTGTTTCTACAGTTTACTTTGTAGATCACTAATCAGAATTAAATAGTGACTATGCCTAATTATAATGATAAGTTTTGCCAGGCCACCAAGAGAAGGACGATTTTTAGAAATGAATGCTTTTGCTCTGAATGAATTCTCTCTGAAATAATTTGTTGCTTAGATGAGTAATTTGTTAAGATAGTTATGATGTAAAGGGGTTACAACCAGAAGTAATGAGATCAAATGAAACAACAGAAAACTTGGGATAAATGTCAAGAAAGTATAAGATTTTAAACACTTAGATTGGGTGAAAGCCTTCTTGGGGAACAGGTAAAAGTCCTGGGTATTTGTATCAGCTAAGCTCCAAGGTGATTATGAGGCTGTTTATTCAGCAGGAAATATCCCAGTGCTTCCTAAATACCACTCAAGAATATTATCAAGCACACTACTAATGTTATCTCTTAGCTGCTGTTAGACTTTGGTGTCTGTGAATAAACAAGTAATTATTTCCCAAAGTGATTTTCTGGAGAAGTGTAAATTGTCCTAGTCTATCTACCGGCAAGGATGGGGATGTTTATCTTGAGCGATCGCCTGATCTTGCTGGGAATGGTCTGCAATCCCTGTATCCATGGATGAAAGATTGCTCCAAATTTTGCTCTGAAAGAGAGGAGAAGGCAAGAGGGGGTCCACGCTCAGGGACAAAGACCCTTTGCTCTTCTTTGCTCCCACTTTTATTGGTCCTTCAGGATAATCACAAATCCTTATCACTGTTTCTCAGGCACAGGATGTGTGACAAGGGGTCTTACTGGAACTAGGAGGAGCTGTTTATGGGAAAGATACGATATGCTAATCTACGGGGCTAATCTGCCTGTTCTATGAGTTCTGCTAAGCAGAGCCTAAGGGACAATGCATGCATCTCTTAGATCACCCTACGGCTGTTTGGGCTGAGAAAGCCGCTGGGAAGGCAACTCCCTGAGGCCTTCCTGGGGCAGAGTGGTCACGCAGGCCTCCGCATTCCAAATGCCTACGCCCTTCTCAGAAACCTTCCCTGCCCCCAGCAGCCTCTGTGTTACATTTTAGCAAGCCTGGTAATATGGCTGATTTCATGCCCTCCAGTAACCCCAACCTGATCTGATTTGGGAATGCAGAACCAAAGGCAGGAAACGACCTCTCTGAGTGAATCTGCTCAAGGTCCTCTCCTTGGGAATCTGGATATGATATAAGCACAAACACCTCCAACCCAGACAATAATGTGGTCACATTTGATTCACCTGGGGTTTTTTCTGGGCATCAGGAGTTTTTTTAATATTCCGCAGAAGTGGTACAGAGCAGCCGAGCTGGAACCCCTGCCGGGACAGCTGAGATCTGCATCCCTTCTCTTCCCCGCCCTACGAATCTCTCTCTCCTCTTCTGATTCTGGTGCGTCTCCAACGGCTGCCCCCGTGGTTTTGCCTGAACTCAAGGAAAGTGGCCTATAAAACCTCTACCGCGGTTCTTAACTGCGATGGTTAATTTTATGGGTTAATTTGCGTGGGCCATGGGTGGCCACACTAGACATCGCTCCTGGGTGTGTCTGTGAGGGTGCACTGAAACCAGTGGACTCCGTGCGTTCGGCTGCCCTCCTCAAGTGGTTGGGCTTTATCTAGTCTTTGGAGGAACTGACTAGGACAGAAGGCAGAGGAAGGAAGATCATGTCTTGCTTTTTTCCTGCCTCACCAACTGAGCTGGTAGGTCTCATCTCATAGTCTCCTGCCTTCCAGCTGAGATTTATGTCATTGGCTCTGCTGATTCTCAAGACTTCCAACTTGGGCTGAATTACATCACCAGCTTTCCTGAGTCTCTAGCCTACAAGTTCCGTATTATGGAACTTCTTAACCTTAATAATTGCATAAGCCAATACTTCCTTATATATTATCTCCTACTGCTTCTTTATCTCCAGAGAACCCTGACTAATACCGTAATCCTTTTAAATTCATTGACACCTTGGAGAATCTGATAAAAGCAACTGGACCCTCTCCCAGGAAAATGCACATTATCTTGGCTATAATTCAAGCATGTTTTAGAACCCCAGAATCCCATCCCTAAAAACCCAAATTAAAATCCCTATCTTACCTAGATAATGCCTGAAACCAGATGCTCCATTCTTCTCTAAATGGAGTTGTTGCCTCTGAAGTTGGCACTTGAGCCCAGGGGACTATGAAATTGTCATGTCCTTTCACAAAGAAGTGGAGGAGGCCACTTGTGAAACCCAATGCTGACCTTCACGGATGAAGCTGTTCAAATATTACCCGGAACCCTGGAGGTACAGACAGGAACATACAATTCAACACCAGAGGAGAATTGCAAAAATTCAGCCCCATAAATGTTACATAAAAATGCCCTGGGATGAATTGCTTTCTGGTTATCAGAACCAATCTTAGCAGCAGAGCAGATGGGATTGACTTGATTGGTTTATTGGGTCTCACCCCTGCAGCTGCAAGAGAGTGGATGGACAGTACAGGGGCCACTGTGGAAACAACCACAAATTCAACACATGTTCTCTGTGGTTATCCTCTCGCTCTAGGGCATGCCAGATTCACTGCAGAACCTCTGACCACATGCTCTTGGAGCTTGTGACTCCAACGAGACGGCCACATCCCTAAAGTGTTCATCATTTGTCAGGAGTCCCAATGTCTGAGTCTGCTTTCAAGTGCTTTAACAAAAATGGTTTCTTTATTACTAAAGGGCTTAATTTTTCACCTAAAATTTAAGGAACTATAGGATCAGGACATACAAGTTTGTCAAACACAATTTAGTTCTAAGCAAGAAGCATTTGAAACTGGATTGCTTTGTTTTATCAGTTGCTTAATAGAAAAATATGGTTTGAATCATAGCTCCTCCAACTATTCATCTGAACTGGGATTTTTTTTTTCCATTTTAAAGAAGAAAAAACCACGGTCATCTTTAATCCAGCACCTCTCCACCCAAATGCTCATTGGTCCATTTATTTGAAACATTTCATTTTTAGCCTTTTGCATACCTTTCTACTTGGCAGTACTCAAAGTTAGAAAATCCAACTGAAATGAATGATAATCTAAGAGTCATTGGCTCAAAAAAGAGAAAAATTTGTTTAGATCATTAACTATAGTAGATAGTGAAAAGCAGACGAATATCAACATGTCTCAAAAGGCAATAGATCTAGTTTATGGATGAATTCTGCAAACCTGTCAAGTAACAGGTAATTAATATTTTAAACTGTTGAAGAGTATTAAAAAAGAAAAGGAGAGGCTTCCTAATTTACTCTGTATAACTAGCATAAACCTGATTTCAAAACTGGACAGGGCATTCAAATGAAAGAAATTACAATCAATTTGAAAACAAAGATGCAAATACACAAATTAAGAAATCAAATCCAGTAGTATTTTAAAAAATGCATGGTGACCTAGTGGGTTTCATCTCATGAATAGAAAGGTGGTTCAACATCAGGATACTATTAATCTAACTCATGATATAACAAATGAAAAGAGAGACAAAATTCAACCCTCAATCATGATAATGATTATTTGAAACACGATAAAAAAAAAAAATAGAAGGGAACTTCCTTAAATCCCCAAATAAACCTGATGATGAAACATTAAAACCCATTTTCACCATAATTGGCAAAAAGATGAGGATAACCACTGTCACTGACACTATTCAGTATTTTTTGGTCATTCTAATTATTGGAATAAATCAAGAAAAAAATCAAGTAAATGATCTGGAAAAACTATTAGAGAGGACTTACAAGAGAATTAAAAATGTGGATGAAAACAAGAACATACAAAATTGATGGCATCTGGAATTACCAATTAGGAAATATAATGAATAAAATAATGCCATTTACAATTAGCAACTCATCTTTAAAATACCTGATAGGGGGTGCCTGGGTGGCTCAGTGGGTTGGGCCTCTGCCTTCGGCTCAGGTCATGATCTCAGGGTCCTGGGATTGAGCCCCGCATCGTGCTCTCTGCTCAGCGGGGAGCCTGCTTCCTCCCCTCTCTCTCTTTGCCTGCCTCTCTGCCTACTTGTGATCTCTGTCTGTCAAGTAAATAAATAAATTCTTAAAAAAAAAAATACCTGATAGGAAATGTTAGAACTATATTAATAAAATGAAAAAAAAAGTATAAGACATAAATCAAGGCGTATATATATTGTTATATATATAGGCATCTGTGTAGCATCTCTCTCTCTCTCTCTCTCTCTCTCTCTCTTTCCCCCATGGGAACAGACAACATTATAAAGACATCAAATCTACCTCAAATTTATTGATTAATAAATATGACACTAATCAAAATACCATCCAAATTTATTT
This sequence comes from Martes martes, assembly GCF_963455335.1. Classification (NCBI taxonomy): domain Eukaryota; kingdom Metazoa; phylum Chordata; class Mammalia; order Carnivora; family Mustelidae; genus Martes; species Martes martes. The sequence goes on from NC_137895.1 coordinate 126,114,906, forward strand.
AGAAATCTGAAGCTTATTCTAAATATCACATGAAAGGGGGACCTGGGTGGCCCAGTTGGTTACGCGGCTGCCTTCAGGTCAGGTCATGATTCCAGGGTCCTGGGATCAAGCCCTGCATCCGGCTCTCTGCTCAGCAGAGAGCCTGCTTCTCTCTCTCCCTCTGCCTGCCACTCTGCTTACTTGTGCTCGCTCTTGCTCTCTCTCTCTCTGTCAAATAAACAAATAAATAAAACCTTTTACATATGTAAAAGGTTTTATTATTTTACATGTAAAAGGTTTTTTTTTACATGTATTTATATAAAATGCACAAAAGTAACAGAGAAATTTATGGAGAAAAAGAACAGAGAAAGGGAGCTCTTCCCTGCCAGGCAGGAAAACATGCCTAGTAAAGCTATCATAAATAAAACAGTGAGATAGTGCATAGAAATAGATACAGCAATCAATAAAACCCAGGAGTCCTAAGACAAACTCCTCCTGTAAATATGGGGATTGAGTTTTGATATAGGTAGCAGTTTATTTTTTTTTTTTTTAAGATTTTATTTATTTATTTGACAGAGACACAGCAAGAGAGGGAACACAAGCAGGGGGAGTGGGGAGAGGGAGAAGAAGGCTTCCCACCGAGCCCGGAGCCTGATGAGGGGGTCCATCCCTGGACCTTATGATCATGACCTGAGCCAAAGGCAGACAATCAAAGACCGAGCCACCCAGGCACCCCTGGGTAGCAGTTCAAATAGGAGATAAACGGTAAGCAATTTAATAAATGGCTACTAGATAATTTCCCACACATTTGAAAAAATATAAAGCTATAAAGTACCAACATTGACAAGTAAGGTATTTAAGAAGGAAACAAAATACCTCTTGGAAGGCATTTTGTCATTCTGTATAAAAATGAGAAAACAAAAGTACAAAACAAAATTCAAAAATTATTAGGAAGAAATATAGGAAATTTTTTAAAAAGATTTCATTTATTTATTTTAGAGAAAGAGAGAACACATGAGTATGGGGAGGGGCAGTGGGAGAAGGAGAAAGAATCTCGAGAAGACTCCACACTGAGCCTAGAGCTGAGGTGGGGCTTGATCTCATGACCTCAAGACTCTTGAGACCATTACCTGAGCTGAAACCAAGAGTTGGATGCTTAACAGACTGGGTACCCCTGAAAAATGTTTTTTCAGTAGGCTCCATGCCCAATGTAGAGCCCAACACTGGGCTTGAACCCACAACCCCAAGATGAAGACCTTAGTCAAGATCAAGAGTCAGACCTCTAACTCACTGAGCCACCAAGGCACCCTGGAAAATGTTTTTATAATATTGAGTGGAGGTAGGCCTTCCTAAACAAGACAAAAATTTTAGAAACACAAAGCTAAAACAGAGAATCTCTTCTTTAAAAATTAATATAAAAAGACAGTAAAGGAGAATTAAAATATGAGCAATAAGACTGAGGAAATATTTACAACATATTTAATAGGTAAAGGTTACTCTCCAGAACATGTACAGAGAATATATAAATCAATAAAGAAAACTCAGATTAGTTGAAAGATATAAACAATTCATGAAGTGGAAATAAAAAGGGATAAATGAAAAAATTCTTAATGTCACAGGTAATCAAGGAAATATAGATAAAACCTAAAAATATATTTTAACCATCAAACTGTCCAAATTGGAGAAAATGCTTATCTCCACTATTTGGTGTGGATGCTGGAAAATATACATTTCTATAAACTGTAGGTGAGAGTGTAACTTGATATAGCCTTCTGGAAGGCAATTTGCTGCTTACATAAATGATAGAAAGTTCCCAGGATTTGGCCCTTCCATTCTACTTCTGGGATTCAAGTCTTCGGGAATATTTACATTTAAATATAGGAACATATGTACAATGATGTTCCAGTATTGTTTTTAGCCTAAAGAATTGGGAATAATCTAAATCTTAAGCAAAACTTGGTATTTCTGCTACTATTGAATACTATGCAGCCTTTAAAAACAACACTAGAAAATCATAAAGTCATAAAGTATGTAGCTAGTAGATCCCATTTATAAATCTTCCACCACCTAAACATCTGTGTGTGTGTGTCTGTCTGAGTGGGTGGGTGTCTGCGTATACAGTCACAGGAAAGGTTTAGGAAGGATTCATCAAGTTCTGACAACCAATATTATGTCATGAGCAGAAGAGAGGGAAGAGGCAATGTTACATTTTCTTCATTTATTAAGTCTTCCTGTTGAGCAGCAAAGTACAAGGTGAGCAGCAAAGTGAAAGTGAGACCTGAACTGGGAGAAGATATTCACAATGCACATATTTGACTAAGGACTTGTATTCAGAATCAATTAAAAAGTTAAACGGACAACTCCTATAAATCAATAAGAATTGAAATAAACAGCAGAACACATCTAGAATGATAGATTAAGGATCTCAAAATATCTGCTCCTCCATAAAAGCAGGCAGATAAAAATTGTCAAAATAAAACTTTTTTTGGAACTCTGGAAAGTAATTAAAGGCTTACAACAATCCAAAGATCATCCAAAGACATCACAAAAAAAGAAAACTATAGATCAATAAACCTTATAATATTGACACAAAATCCTCAAGGAAATAATAAGCAAACACATAAAATTAAACGTAAAAAATATAAAATGAAAGCAACACATAAAATGAATTATAAACCATGACCAAGTGGGTTGATCCCAGAAATGCAAGGTTGATTTAACAAACAAAAATCAACCAATGTAACACACCAAATTAATACAATAAAAGACCAAGAATCACATGATCTTCTTAATAGAAGCAAGGAAAAAAAAGCATTTGACAAATTTCAATGACTTTTCGTGATAGAAGCACTCACTCAACAAAGTGGTAGAAGGAAATTTCCTGAAACTGGTTAAATCCACCTATGAAAACCCCACAGCTTAACCCTTAATGGTGAAAACCTGAAATCTTTCTCCTTCAGATCAGGAACAAGACAACAATTTCATCACTTCCATCCAGCACTGTATTCAAGGTTCTAGCCACTGCATTTAGGTAAGAAAAGACATAAAATCTATCCAGATTAGAATGGAAAAAAATGAAACTATCTCTATACATAGATGACTCCAGCTTACATAGAGAAAAATCCCAAGGAGTTACACACATACAAAATGTTAGTACTAGTAAACAGGTTAGCTAGGTTGCAAGATACAAGATACAGAATCAATACACAAAAGTCAATTATACTTCTATTTGTTATCAATGAAGAATCTGACAATGAAATTGAGAAAAATAGTTCCATTTACAAAAGAATAAACTACTTAGGAATAAGCTTAACAGGAGAAATGCAATATGTATATAGTCAAAACTCAAAATTTTGTGGAAAGAAATTAAAGAAAACTAAGTAAACAGAAAGACATCCTGTTTGTATAGGGTAGAAGTTTTAATATTCAGATGGCAATACTCCCCAAATTAATCTACAGATTCAACATAGTCCCTATCAAAATTCCAGCTAAATTTTTCCAGGAATTACCAAACTAATCTCAAAATTCATATGGAAATGCCAAGGATCTAGAATAGCCAATCTTAGAAAAGTTGGAGGACTCACAATTCCCCATTTCAAAACTGACTTCAATACTACTATAATCAGGAAAATGGGGTACTAACATAAGGCTGGCATACAGATTAATAGAATAAATTGAGAGCACAGAAATAAACCCTTATATTTATGGTCAATCAATTTTTGATAAAGATACTAAGAAAATTCAAAAGGGAAAGAACAGTTCTTTTTTTTCTTCAACAACTGAAGTTGTATCCATATCCATAAACAAAATAATGAACTTTGGACCCCCATTAAACCAAATACAAAAATTAACTCACAATAGATCATAGAAATACATGTAAGAACGAAAACTTCAAAACTTTTACAAGAAAACTTGGGAGTAAATCTTTTTTTTTTTTTTTTAAGATTTTATTTATTTATTTGACAGACAGAGATCACAAGTGGGCAAAGAGGCAGGCAGAGAGAGAGAGAGGAGGAAGCAGGCTCCTGGCTGAGCAGAGAGCACCATGCAGGGCTCAATCCCAGGACTCTGATCATGACCTGAGCCGAAGGCAGAGGCTTTAACCCACCCACTGAGCCACCCAGGTGCCCTGCGGGAGTAAATCTTAAGATCTTAAATTATGCAATGGTTTCTTAGATATAATACCCGACAAAAGGAAGACCAAAGAAATTGGATTACATTAAAATGAAAAACTTGTGTATATCAAAGGACACTGTCAAGTAAGCGAAAAGACAACCCACTGAATAGAGAAAGATATTTGTAATTTATATATCTGTCAATATAGATATATTATCTGTATATAGATATACACATACATATTATATACATATATTATCTGTCAATATATAGATATCTTCAGTAACTCAACAGTGAAAAGAAAAACAACCCAAGTTAAAAATGGGTAAAGAATTCGAATAGACAGGGGAGACAAGATGGCGGGGAAGTAGGAGGAGGCGCCTTTTCAACCTGTACCCTAAAGTGAGCTGATTACCTACCAAAGAACTCCGATCACCCATGAAATCAGCCTGAGATCAGAATTATACACATCTGGATCTCTACGGGGGCCAGAAGACGCCAGTGGGCAGGTAAAGTGTAGTGGGAACGTCGGACTGATATTGGAAGATAAACAAAAGGGGGAGGGAGCCACCAGAGGCGACCGATTGGAATATAATACCCCAATACGAGAGTGCCCTGCATCTGGGGACCAGCATTAACTTGGAGTCTTGTTGAAAGCACTCAAAAGAGCAAACGATGGCGCGGGGAAATTGTGGGAATCGGGGAGGCTAGGGATAGGGGCTTAAGTCCCCAGACCCAGGGCAGCCTCCCCCGGCGCTGAGCCAGAGAGTGCGGCGGAGAAACCTGGTCTTTGTCCCGGAGCCGCCAGTGCGCCCGAGAACGGGTGGAGTCCGGCTCCCGTGAGGGGCTGGGAGCCACACCAGACGGCAGAACGCGCACCTTACTGGAGATGCGCGCGTGCCTCAACCTCCCCTGAGAGAGGTGCACGAACGCCCAGCCTGGTGTTCTCGGACCCACGCGGCGATAGAGCCGATAGAGCTGGAGGCGCCGCGCCCCAAACCCTCCCCTGGGAGAGGTGCGTGCAAGCCCGGCGCTCTTAGCCCCAGCCAGCGGGAAAATCTCAGTGTGCGATCGCTGCTTGGAACCTCTCTGGCGCTCTGGAGCTGCCCAGACAGCCACAGCTGCCTTGGTTTTGCGTACAAGCAGGAGATCCTGCGTCCCCAGGGACCGCGACTCAGAACCTGCTCTGCCAGCGGCCCAGCGGCTGCAGCACCTGCAGGGGAGCAGACTGAGGCTTCTCTCTGAGAGGGAGGTTGGGGTACAGTTTTCTTTCCTCTAAACCTCCAAAAACCATCAAAAGCTGTCAAGGCGAGAGAAAAGAAGTGAACAAACATAAAAACCTCCAGAGAACAAAAACCTGAAAAAAAACGTTTTTCTCAGAGCCCACCCCCTTGAGGGGGTCGGGAGGACTTAACTCAGGGAACATCATGGACTGAAAACCCACGTGGCAGCCCCCTCCCCCAGAAAACAAATCAGGAAAAAAAAAAAAAAGACTACAAGAGAACAACCACCACTACTTCATAGATACAACTTTTATTTTTAATTCTTTCCCACTATTCTGGTTCATTTTTTCTCTTTTTTTATATAGATAATTTTTTAACCTATTTACCATCACAGTGAGATGTCCAGTACATCAAATTCCATGATAAACTTCTAACCTGAATTTTTTGATACATACACATGTGTTTTTCTTTTGCTTTTCTATTTTCTTAATTTTTAAAAAAAATTTTTAATTTAGTTTAGTCCAGTTTATTCCTTTTTTATTTTTATTTTCTAATATTCATATAGAGTTAAACTTCAAGGTAACCCCCTTTCTCCAAGCAATGCTACCCCTATAGGTGAACCAATTTTTAATCCCCCTTTTTCTTAGGAAAGTTGAGTCCTTTAACAAAGATATCAAGATACATCCAGGAAGAATCAAAATAACCTTCCTCGCCCACACCGAGAATCTATAACCATGCTCCCATCTTTTTCTTCTGCCAGTGTCTCTGTGTATTTATGTTTGTCCGGATAGTATATAAATCTTATACTTGGGGTTCTTCTTGACGAGGCTCCTCCCTTTTTTTTGCTTATATATATATATATATATATTTTCTCTCGTCATATACTTTTATCAGTCTTTTTGTTTGTCTGTTTTTGTTTATATACGTCATAAACCTTACCCTGGGGCCCATTTGGGCTGAACCTTCACTTTTATCTTCCCTTTTTTTCCTGTCTCTCTCTCTCCCTCTTTTTTCTTTTTCTTTTCTTTTTTCTCTCATTTGGGTGGGGAATCCTGAGTGCTCAGAAGCGTTCCAGGGTGCACCTTGACTGCACCACGGTCAATACATCCAGCTACATCTGTCCAGTCATCTCTCACCAAAATGACTAGGAGGAGGAATCCCCAACAGAAGAAAAATACAGAGGATGGGCCTTCTGCAACAGAGCTAACGGCTATCAACATAGACAATATGTCAGAAAGAGAATTCAGGCTAACAATTATCCAGGCAATAGCTAGGTTGGAGAAAGCCATGGATGACCAAACAGAATTGATTAGGGCAGAATTGAAAGCGACCAGAGAGGAGGTTCATAATGTTAGGGCAGAGCTGAAGGCCACCAGGGATGAGGTTCACAACGCTCTCAATGAGTTCCAATCTAATCTAAATTCTCTAAAAGCTAGGGTAACTGAGACAGAAGATAGAATTAGTGATCTGGAGGACAAACAAATAGAGAGAAAGGATCAGGAGGAAGCCTGGAACAAACAGCTTAGAAGCCACGAAAACAGAATCAGGGAAATAAATGATGCCATGAAACGTTCCAACGTCAGAATTATTGGAATCCCTGAAGGGGAGGAGAAAGAAAGAAGTCTAGAAGATATAGTGGAACAAGTTTTTCATGAAAATTTTCCCAATCTTGCGAATGGAACAAGTGTTCATGTACTAGAAGTAGAAAGGTCCCCCCCCAAGATTATAAATTCAAAAAAAACATCCAGGCACCTCAGTAAAATTGAGGAATCATAATTGTAGATACAATCTCTTGAAAGCCGCTAGGACAAAGAAGCTCCTTACATACAGAGGAAAGCCCATCAGAATAACGTCAGACCTGTCCACAGAGACCTGGCAAGCCAGAAAGGGCTGGCAAGATATATTCAGGGCACTAAATGAGAAGAACATGCAGCCAAGAATACTTTATCCAGCAAGACTGACATTCAAAATGGATGGAGAGATAAAGAGTTTCCAAGACCGGCAAGGCTTGAAAGACTATGCAACCACCAAGCCGACACTGCAGGAAATATTAAGGGGGGTTCTATAAAAGAGGAAAAATCCTAAGAATAGCATTGAACAGAAATATAGAGACAATCGACAGAAAGAAAGACTTCAAAGATAACACAATGTCAATAAAAACGTATCTCTCAATAATCACTCTCAATGTGAATGGCCTAAATGCACCCATAAAACGACGCAGGGTTGCAGATTGGATAAAACGACAGGACCCATCCATATGTTGTCTACAAGAGACCCATTTTGAACCTAAAGATACACCCAGACTGAAAGTGAAGGGATGGAGAAGCATCTTTCACGCCAATGGGCCTCAAAAGAAGGCCGGGGTAGCGATTCTCATATCAGATAAATTAGATTTTAAACTAAAGACGGTAGTCAGAGATACAGAAGGACACTACATCATTCTTAAAGGGACTATCCACCAAGATGATCTAACAATTGTAAATATCTATGCCCCCAATATGGGAGCAGCCAATTACATAAGAAAACTATTAATCAAGATAAAGAGTCATATTGATATGAATACATTAATAGTAGGAGATCTTAACACGTCTCTCTCAGAAATAGACAGATCATCGAAGCAGAAAATCAATAAAGAAATAAGAGCATTGAATGACACATTGGACCAGATGGACCTCATAGATATATACAGAACATTCCACCCTAAAACAACAGAATACTCATTCTTCTCAAGTGCACATGGAACCTTCTCCAGAATAGACCACATACTGGGTCACAAATCAGGGCTCAACCGATACCAAAAGACTGAGATTATTCCCTGCATATTCTCAGATCACAATGCTTTGAAACTGGAGCTCAATCACAAGGAAAAGTTCAGAAGGAACTCAAATACCTGGAAGCTAAAGACCACCTTGCTTAAGAATGCTTGGATCAACCAGGAGATCAAAGAAGAACTTAAACAATTTATGCAAACCAATGAGAACGAAGACACTTCACTCCAAAACCTATGGGATACAGCAAAGGCGGTCCTAAGGGGGAAATTCATAGCCATCCAAGCCTCCCTCAAAAAAATTGAAAAATCCAGAATATACCAGCTGTCTCTACACCTTAAAGAACTGGAGAATCAACAACAAATCAAACCAACTCCACACGTAAGAAGGGAAATAATCAAGATTAGAGCAGAGATCAACGAGGTAGAAACCAGAGATACAGTAGAACGTATCAATGAAACTAGAAGCTGGTTTTTTGAAAGAATCAATAAGATCGATAAACCATTGGCCACACTAATCCAAAAGAAAAGAGAGAAAGCCCAAATTAATAAAATTATGAATGAAAAGGGAGAGATCACAACTAACACCAAGGAAGTAGAAACAATCATCAGAAGCTATTATCAACAGTTATATGCCAATAAGCTAAGCAACCTAGATGAAATGGATGCATTCCTGGAAAACTATAAACTCCCAAAATTGAACCAGGAAGAAATTGACACACTGAATAGACCAATATCCAGTAACGAGATTGAAGCAGTGATCAAAAACCTCCCAAAAAACAAGAGCCCAGGACCTGACGGATTCCCTGGGGAATTCTATCAAACTTTCAAAGAAGAAATAATACCTATTCTCCTGAAGCTGTTTCAAAAAATTGAAGCAGAAGGAAAACTTCCAGACTCTTTTTATGAAGCCAGCATTACCCTGATCCCCAAACCAGGCAAAGACCCTACCAAAAAGGAGAATTTCAGACCGATATCACTGATGAATATGGATGCTAAGATTCTCAACAAGATCCTGGCAAACAGGATCCAACAGCACATTAAAAAGATTATCCACCATGACCAGGTGGGATTCATCCCTGGGTTACAAGGATGGTTCAACATTCGCAAATCAATCAATGTGATAGAACAAATCAATAAGAGAAGAGAGAAGAACCACATGATCCTCTCCATTGATGCAGAAAAAGCTTTTGACAAAATCCAGCATCCGTTCCTGATTAAAACGCTTCAAAGTATAGGGATAGAGGGAACATTCCTGAACTTCATCAAATCTATCTATGAAAAACCCACAGCAAATATCATCCTCAATGGGAAAAAGCTTGCAGCCTTCCCATTGAGATCAGGAACACGACAAGGATGCCCACTCTCACCACTCTTGTTCAACATAGTATTAGAAGTCCTAGCAACAGCAATCAGACAACAAAGAGAAATAAAAGGTATCCAAATTGGCAAGGAAGAAGTCAAACTCTCTCTCTTCGCAGATGACATGATTCTTTATATGGAAAACCCGAAAGACTCCACCCCCAAACTACTAGAACTCATACAGCAATTCAGTAATGTAGCAGGATACAAAGTCAATGTCCAGAAATCAGTGGCTTTCTTATACACTAACAATGAAAATACAGAAAGGCAAATTAGAGAATCGATTCCATTTACTATAGCACCAAAAACCATAAGATACCTCGGAATAAACCTAACCAAAGAGGTTAAAGATCTGTACTCGAGGAACTACAGAACACTCCTAAAAGAAATTGAAGAAGACACAAAAAGATGGAAGACCATTCCATGCTCTTGGATCGGAAGAATAAATATCGTTAAAATGTCTATACTGCCTAGAGCAATCTATACTTTTAATGCCATTCCGATCAAAATTCCACCAGTATTTTTCAAAGAGCTGGAGCAAATAATACTAAAATTTGTATGGAATCAGAAGAGACCCCGAATTGCTAAGGAAATGTTGAAAAACAAAAATAAAACTGGTGGCATCACGTTACCTGATTTCAAGCTTTACTACAAAGCTGTGATCACCAAGACAGCATGGTACTGGCATAAAAACAGACACATGGACCAGTGGAACAGAGTAGAGAGCCCAGATATGGACCCTCAACTCTATGGTCAAATAATCTTTGACAAAACAGGAAAAAATATCCAGTGGAAAAAAGACAGTCTCTTCAATAAATGGTGCTGGGAAAACTGGACAGCTATATGTAGAAGAATGAAACTTGACCATTCTCTTACACCGTACACAAAGATAAACTCGAAATGGATAAAAGACCTCAACGTGAGACAGGAATCCATCAGAATCCTCGAGGAGAACATAGGCAGTAACCTCTTTGATATCAGCCACAGCAACTTCTTTCAAGATATGTCTCCAAAGGCGAAGGAAACAAAGGCAAAGATGAACTTCTGGGACTTCATCAAGATAAAAAGCTTCTGCATAGCAAAAGAAACAGTCATCAAAACAAAGAGGCAACCCACGGAATGGGAGACGATATTTGCAAATGACAGTACAGATAAAAGGTTGATATCCAGGATCTATAAAGAACTCCTCAAACTCAACACACACAAAACAGATAATCATATTAAAAAATGGGCAGAAGATATGAACAGACACTTCTCCAATGAAGACATACAAATGGCTACCAGACACATGAAAAAATGTTCATCATCACTAGCCATCAGGGAGATTCAAATCAAAACCACATTGAGATACCACCTTACACCAGTTAGAATGGCCAAAATTAGCAAGACAGGAAACAACGTGTGTTGGAGAGGATGTGGAGAAAGGGGAACCCTCTTACACTGTTGGTGGGAATGCAAACTGGTGCAGCCACTTTGGAGAACAGTGTGGAGATTCCTCAGGAAATTAAAAATAGATCTTCCCTATGACCCTGCAATTGCACTGCTGGGTATTTACCCCAAAGATACAGATGTAGTGAAAAGAAGGGCCATCTGTACCCCAATGTTTATAGCAGCAATGGCCACGGTCGCCAAACTGTGGAAAGAACCAAGATGCCCTTCAACGGATGAATGGATAAGGAAGATGTGGTCCATATACACTATGGAGTATTATGCCTCCATCAGAAAGGACAAATACCCAACTTTTGTAGCAACATGGACAGGACTGGAAGAGATTATGCTGAGTGAAATAAGTCAAACAGAGAAAGTCAAGTATCATATGGTTTCACTTATTGGTGGAGCATAACAAATAATATAGAGGACAAGGGTAGATGGAGAGGAGAAGGGAGTTGAGGGAAATTGGAAGGGGAGGTGAACCATGAGAGACTACGGACTCTGAAAAACAACCTGAGGGTTTTGAAGGGGCGGGGTGGGAGGGTGGGGGAACCAGGTGGTGGGTATTAGGGAGGGCACAGATTGCATGGAGCACTGGGTGTGGTGAAAAAACAATGAATACTGTTACGCTGAAAATAAATAAAAAATTTAATAAAAAAAAAAGAATTCGAATAGACATTTCTGTTAATAAAGTATACAAATGGTCACTACACATGTGAGAAGAGGTTCAAATCATTAGTCATTGAGGAAAGAAAAGTAAAAATCACAATGAGATACCAGTTCAAACTCTCTAGGATGGCAGCACTTTTTTAAAAAATGACAGGCAATAACAAGTGCCAATGAGCATGTGGGAAGAATTGCTCATGGTGGTTTTTTTTTTTTTTTTTAACATTTCATTTATTTATTTGAGAGAGAGAGCACATGTACACGAGAGCAGGGGGGAGGGGCAGAAGGAGAGGGAGAAGCAGACTCCCCACTGAGCAGGGAGCCTGAGGGGGAGCTCAAGCATCCCAGGACCCTGAGCCAAAGGCAGACACTTAACTGACTGAGCCACCCAGGTGTCCCTGCTTGTGATACTTTAAAATAGTGCAAACTTTGGAAGTTTGGCAGTTCCCCAATATGGTAAACACAGAGTTACCATATGACCCAGCGATTTTTCTCCTAGGTATATATCCAAGAGAACTGAGAACATATGTTCATTTAAAAACGTGTATACAGGAGTGCCTAGGTGGCTCAGTTGGTTGGGAGTCTATCTTCGGCTCAGGTCATGATCCCAGGGTCCTGGGATCCGTCCCATGTTGGGCTCCCTGCTCAGTGGGGAGCCTGCTTCTCCTTCTCCCTCTGCTCCTCTCCCCTATTCACTCCCTCTCGTGCTCTCTCTCAAACAAATAAATAAAATCTTAAAAAAATAAAAATGGGTAAACAAATGTCCATAGCAGTATTATCAATAACAGCCAAAAAGAGTTAACAGTCTACATGTCCATCAAGTAATGACAGAAATAAAAAAGTGACATGGTCTTTCTGTTCAACCAGCGGGTAGAGTGGCCGCAGAGATGCAGATCTCTGTGAAGACCTTGACAGGCAAGACCATCACCCTCGAGGTTGAGCCCGGTGACACCACTGAGAATGTCAAAACCAAAATCCAAGTCAAGGAGGGCATCTCAGCAATGTCTGAGCTTCACAGGGAAACAGCTGGAGGATGGCCGGGCACTCAGACTATAATATCCAGAAAGAGCCCTTGGCACTTCACTTCTGGGGTAGCATCATCCAGCCTTCCTCCACCAGCTCACCCAGAAATACACCTGCAACAAGATGATCTGCCCCGAGGGTAGGCTCACCCATCCTCCCACGCTGTCACAAGAAGAACGAGGCCATACTGGCAAGCTGTGCCCCAAGAAGGTCACATAAGACCCCTCCACCTACTTTTTCTTTGTCCGCAGGAGGCCCAAGGCCCACAGGGGCTTCAATAAAGTTTCCCTTTCATTTAAAAAAAAAAAAAGTGGCATAACCATGTAAGGGAATATTGTTCAACAATAAAAAGGAATAAAATATGGACACATGGTACAACGTGGTTGAATTTTGAAGACATTAGGTTCAGTAAGAAAAAAAAGCATCAACCCCCCCCAAAACAACAACAACCCCCCGAACTAGTCACAAAGTGTCACATCACATGATTTTTGAAAAAAATATGAAATGTCTAGAATAGGGATATAGACTGGAAGTAAGTCACTGGTTGCCAGGGGCTGTGGTGGGGGGGCGGGGGCAGATGCAGAGTGACTACTAATAGGAATACGGTTTCTTTTGGGGGTGATAAAAATGTTCTGAAATTAGATGATGCTGATAATTGTACAACTCTGTAATATACTAATACCTGATGGATTTGTACTTGAATACCGAGAAATTTATGGTATGTGAATTAAATCTCAATAAAGCTGTTACTAAAAAAATGGGCAAAAGACTTTCACAGGCACTTTTGAAAAGAGCGTATCTGACGGTAAGCATATAAGAAGATGCTTAACATCATTAGTCATGGAGAAAATTAAAATTAAAACCACAACAAGATACCACTACACACCCACTAGGATGGCTAAAATTAAAAAGATTGACAACACCCAGTTTGGCAACAACATGAACCAACTGGAACTCTCATACATGGCTGGTGGGAGTGTAAACTGGTACAAACACTTCGGAAGATAGAATTCTATACTCAAACTAAATGGATACCTACTTTCAGATTCCCAGTAATTCTACTCCAAAGTCTATGTCCAACAGATAGGAGTAGAAATCTCCACAAAAAGACATGTACGAAAATATTCAGAGTCGGTTTTGGTGGGGGCATACTTTTACCACCCTCACACTGTCTCTCTCACTCCCTATGCTTTGTCAATCGCTTTCCTACTCTTTTCCATGAGTTTGACATTTTTTTTTTTTAGGTTTTTTTAGATTTATCCTTTAGATATAAACGATGCCATATCTGGTTTATCTCAATGAGTATAACTGCCCTCTAGTTTTTTTCAGGTTGTCACAAACACAGGACTTCTTTCTTTTTAAAAGCTGAGTAATATTTCATATATATTTCAATATCACCTTTTGTTTTTCTTTCTTTTTTTTTTTTATATCACCTTTTCTTTATCCACTCATAAGTCAATGGACACTGAGGTTGTTTCCATGCTTTCTTTGTCCATGTGAATAATGCTGTGACGTACGGAGTGTGCAGATATCTCTTCAAGGTCATCATTTGGTTTCCTTTGGATCTATCCCCAGAAGTGGATGTGCTTGATCAAATGGTAGTTCCATTTTAAGTTTCTGCAGGAACGTCCACACTGTTCACCATGGTGGCTGTACCAGTCTGCATTCCCATCAACAACATATGACCTTTCCCTCTTCTCTACATCCTCACCAGCACTTGCTATCTCTTGTCATTTTGATAATGAACATTCTAACTGGTATGAGGTGATGATCTCTCGTTATGGTTTGGATTTGCATTTCCCTGCTCTGTGGTGTTGAGCTCCTCTTGTATCTGTTGACATTTTTGTCTGTCTTTGACCAAAGTGTCTATTTGGGTGCTTTGCCATTTCTTCGTTGGGTTATTTGTTTTTGCTTTCTTTAAATTGTTTTTTTTTTTTTTTTTACTTAATCTTTTATCAGGTATGTGGTTTGCAAATATTTTCTCTCATTCCAGAGGTTGCAGAAGCTTTTTAGTTTGATGAAGTCCCACTTGTGTATTTTACTTCTGTTACCTTTGTTTTTGGTGTCAAATCCCAAAAAAATACCGCCAAGACCAATGTCAAATAGCTTACCACTTATGTTTTCTTTTATAAGTTTTACAGTTGCAGGTCTTACATTCAAGTCTTTAATCCATTTTGAGTTGATTTTTGTGTATGGGGTAAGAAAGGGGTCCAGTTTCATTCTTTTGCATGTCCAGTTTCTCCAACACCATTTATTGAAGAGACTGTCCAGAATAGTTTGACATTCTTTTCTGATTTTTTCCCCAAAAGAGAGAAATAAGAATTTATTTTTGTAAGCTCTCCTAATTTTTAGATGTTGAAACGACTTCATTTTTGGTTTTAAAATCACTCTGCATGCCTAACAGAACACACTGGGCATGTTCCATTCAGATCCATGGACAGCCATTGTGCAGCATGTGAGTGACACTATTCTTGTCCCCTTTTCCAGGGTTAAGTAATTATAATAGATTTCTGGATCTAAATGCTTATTTAAAATGCCTTTGTAAGTAGCTGCTTTATGGTAATATATAATTAGTAAAATTCAATAGTGAGAGTTTTAGTTCAGTAAGGGTGACATCAAATTAACAGATAATCCATTTGTCTGGGAGTTAATCTATTGTGGAGCAAAGTAATATTTTTTCTTTTGTGAAAGATTGTAGTAAAGTATGATATATTCTTAGAAGCATTACCAGCAAGTGAAATAGGGAATAAGACAGAATAATAAGATAGGAATGCATCTAAAATAATGGCACATAGAGAATCAGAAAAAAGATGGCTCTAATGACAGAACGTCAGACTTGTAAAAGCATATGAGTATAGAATCTCCCGAACACAAATACTAATTCTTTCTTCTTTTTACTGATCTCATCTACAAATACTGTAGCTTTCTCTGAAGTAGGTTATAGTTTCCATGAGTATGTAAACACAGCAGACCTTAGCAGTTACCATACATCAAACAGATAGAATTTACTACCTGATAAGGAGAAAAAAAGTTCTTCCGGGTCCCATTTCAGGGAAGTGATTGAGTCGGGGTAAACAGAAGCCTCTGGGAGGAGGCTGGGAGGGACCTGGACTGAGTTCGAGATTGAGCAAAACTTGTAGGTGCCGAGGGAGACGCTTTCTGACAGATGAGGCAAACTAGAAAAATAGTCAGGCTGCAAGGCTGATGAAACTTGTTTCTAATTAGAAGGAATTGAGCCAAACCTTTTTGTGTTTGAGCAGCAGAGAGAACACACTTGAGAAGAGGAAAATGTTGGCTTTCATCTCTCAAACATTAACGGGTAAATGTGAGGGCTCTAACTGACAATGGTCTCTACGATTACCTAGAGAAACAAAATCACTGATTTAAGTGATTGAACTCCTTTCCCGGTGCTGCCTTAACAAAGGGCCATGGACTGTGTGACTTAACACAACAGAATTTATCATCCCGCAGTTCTGGAGGCTAGAAGTGTGAACCTCGAGTGTCACCTGGGCTGTGGTGTCTCAGAAGGCTTTGGGAAAGAGGTCTTCCTTACCTCTTCCTAGCTTCTGGTGCCTCCTGGCCCCAATTTCTGGCTGTCTTTACATGCACTTCTTCCCTGGGACTGTGTCTTCAAATCTCTGTATCCTTTAGGGACTCCATTCATTGCATGTAGGGCTCGCCATGTTTCAGTATGACCTCACCTTACTTGATTATATCCGCAGACACCCTATTTCCAAATAAGGTCACACTCCCAGGCACCCAGGCTTGGGACATGCCCTTTGTTGGGGACACAGTTCAACTCACAATAATGACCACAGCTGGGGTAACTGTGTAGAAGGCACACGAAAGTGAAATAGCAATCTTGCCTTCAAGGAGTTTCCATTATATGAAAGATGCAGCATAGACAGGGGCACAGTTTAAGTCCAATCATATGCATAAAAGAAGGAGAATCATCATTTCAGAGCTTGAAGAGATATCCAAAATCATCCATCCAAAGCCCTCATTTTACATATGAAAGGACGTGCAGTAGGGGACTGGAGCTACCTGTGTTTTGTTACCATACAGGACATTTTAATTTATAAATAGGCTAAGTTTTTTTTATCTTGATTTCCTTTGCTATATCCAGCAAGGTATTTCCCAGCACCGAATTATAATATTATGAATTGACATTACTTTATGATTTTATTTTCTTTACACTTAAACTTTTGGATATTTCATAACGTAGAATGCCAATTAATGCTTTTCTCCAAATCACCATTGTTTATCTCATTTACTATATCTATACTGACTATAAATACTACAATATTCTTCTGTTTCTTTAATCTTTTTGTTTTTCATGAATTTGTCTATTCCTGAGTCAGCATCTAATTGTTTTAATTTCTGTGGTTTTACAGTATATGGTAAAGTAAGCCTTTCCAGTCTTTTTCAAATATATCTTTGTGCATCTCAAGCTGTTCTTCAAGTAGAATCTTAGCATCATTTTTTGAAGCTCTAAATAGATTTTGTTTGGAATTACGAATGAGATTGCATTGCATTTATAGAGTTCTGCAAAGGATAGCAAAGCTGGAGCAGGGTACAGAGGACGTTCATATGGGGGGGGGGCAGTCGAGTGAGTTGTCAGGGTGCAAGTAGGGTAAAGAGGGAAACCACTCAGAACCATCTTTTGGAATCAGGTGTCAAAGCCTAAGGAGGGCCTGGGGGATAACCACAAAGGTGGGGACAGCCTAGCAGGGGAATCAAAAGCTCTTGGTTCTTATCTATGGCATTCCTGCTAAGGATGTATAACTAGAATTCCATCAGGAGGAAACCTCAGACAAGGCCAAACTGAGGTACATTCTGCAAAACAACTGGCCTATTGTCTTCTAAAGTATCAAGGTCATGAAAGTTAAAGGAATGCTAAGGCGCTGTTAAGACTGGGAGGATATTAAGGGAGAGAACTAATTGACATGCATGATTCTGAACTGGATATTTTTGCTGCAAAAGATCATTGAGACAATTGATGAAATTTGATTATGGGGTTTAACAATTAGATGGCAGTAATATAACAGTAATAATTTCCTTATTTGAATTGTTGTATCCCCATTCCATAGAATGTCCCTGTTTGTAGGAAACACACACTGGAGTCTTAAATAATAGGGAAACAGGGAAAGCAGTTTACTTCAGATAATTTGGAAAAAAGAGGTTTTCCTCAAAAATACTTTTTCAAACAGGAAACAATTATGTGCTCACAATAAATTTATAGAGTAAGTTCAAAGAGAATTCAGTGTTTTCAAGATTGAATCTTCCCATTTAGGAACAACTAACTTGTCTTCATTAATTCAAGATTTTTTGTTTTTTTGGTTCTATATTGTCCAGGAAATTATTATTTCCTCTGTATAGACCTTGATTATTTAATTCTCAGGCATTTTATAATGGATTTTGCTATTGTGAATTTGTGAATGGGATCTTTTTTCCATCCCCCCCCCTTTTTTTATGCTGACACATAAGAAATCTATTGAGATTTATATGTTTATTTTTATCTTTGGCACTCACCTGACTTCTGACTTTTTATTCTATTTTCAGTTGTTTCCCTTGTATTTCCTTAGTAATAAATCATATTTACAAATAATTTTGGTTTTGTCCCTTTATTTAATGAATTTTTGCCTTATTTATTTTCTTCTTTTATTACTAGTAATTCCAGGATGAGGTAGCATAGAGTCTTAACAGCTGATATGCTTGTCTTAATCATGGCTTCAGTGGGGGTGCCACTAATATTTTACTCTGAACTATGATTTCACTACTTGTTTTTAGTAGATACTCTTTATTACACTAAGGGAATATTCTCTTATTCCTTAATTTGTGAAGATTTTTTCCCCCAAAGGATTGGATATCGAATTTTATCAAGTATTTTTGTGGCAATATTCACATGATTTTTCTCACTTTAACCATTTGAGTTTTCCTATATTTCCTACAGTTGACTGATTAATAAATTCTCAGAAAAAAATTCAACTTTGGAATTAATATAATGTTGGATTTACTGTGATTTAATGTACTGTTGGATTTAATGTTCCATATAAGATTTTACAACTATAAAGTAGCTTTAAAGTTTTCTTTTATAACTATTTATTGATAGTGTATCCAATATTATTTTTCAACATATTGATATTAGATCTGCTTAACCCTTGCTAGCTTCCCTTATTAATTTTACTATTTCTCTGAAGAATATTTTGGCTTTTCTATAGACTGATGAATCATAGACCTGTATCCCTGAAACAAATAATACATTATATGTTAGTTAAAAAATACATATAATTTTTAAAATTAAAAAAATTCACAACTATATTAAAAAATATTAGTGCCCATTTGTTTGTGTCTATTATGTTCTTGTACATCTTTAACTTTAGAGCAATGGAAACCTCATAAAATTAATTGGGAAACATTCCAGTGTTTCTGTCTTTTGTAATTGCACAGATAACATAGAACATGATCAAATCTTCAAGGAATAGAAGGGCCTTGTCTACAAAGCATGTAGGTCTATTGTCTTTTCTTTTCTTTTTGTTATTATTATTATTATTATTATTTTCTAAACTTTTTGGTTTCTTTCTTAGTTATTATGCTCCATAAATTTGCTATGCTTTTGAGTCAATTTTGGTACCTTTTCCTATAAAGTCATTTCTTTATCATGTGTATCCTCTTCTCTGGTGATTTGAAGGTTACATGTCCAATTTTTTTCTATTACTGGTTATCTTTATGTTAAAAATATATTTGAATTTAAATTTCTCTGTCATTCTCAAGAACAAAATAATATCTATGTACTTTGCCTGCTCTGTCTTTCTTTCCTTTCCCTAAAAGCTGGTAAGTTAGCATGTTTTATGTTGCATGTTTTCCAGTCCTTACTTAGATTCTGTTTAAGTAGTTCTAGGTTATTTTAAAATATTATATATTTTTCCATGAACAACGTTTATAATCGCTTTACCCTTCACAACCATAATTATTATTCTTTAAAAATTTTATTTCTTGGGGCACTAGATGGCTCAGTCAGTTAAGCATCTGTCTTTGGCTAAGGTCATGATCCCAGGCTTCTGGTATCAAGCCCTAGGGCAGGCTCTGTAGTCAGAAGGAAGTCTACTTCTCCCTCTGCCTCTCCCCACTGCTTGTGCTCACTTGTGCTCTCTCTCTCTCTCAAAAAATAAATAAATAAAATCCTTTAAAAAATTAGAACATTCTTTTCAATCATCAAGTAATAAAGGAATATATTCTAATTGTAAAAATTCAATCTTTACACATAAAACTAAGGTCTTCCTTTATTGCCACCGGCAATGTCACTTCCTTCCAAAGAAGTCATTGCTGTTATGAATTTGATTTGTCCTTTCAAGTATATGGTGATGCATGCCATATATACCCAAACCATGTGCTGCATGTACAATATTTAGAATAAATAGTTTAATAGGGCACAAATTATTATGTAACTTCCTTTTTTAAAAAACTGACCAGCATATCATAGAGCTTTTTTCACGTTAATATGTATAGATTTACTTTATTCTTTTTAACTGCAGCATCCCATAATACAAACGCACCGTAATCTCTCCACCAATTCCCCTAGGATTAGACATGCAGGTAATTATTTTGAAGCTACTGCAATGTTGAAGTCAGCATCAATTTACATGCCTCTTTTTGAACATGTGCAAGTATATCTCTAGAGTTACATGTCAATTGCACTTTAACTCAGGCCATAGAAAATACTTTAGGTTCTCCAAATGTAAAAGGATTTAATGTAGAAACAAGTTGTTGATAAAATAATTGTAAGTGCTGGAGGTGTGTAAGTGAGAATATTCCATTGGAACTCTGGCTTCTGTTTTGGCCACTGCTGATGTGATCCCAGCGTCAGGTGATGGCAGCTGTCACTGCTCTCATCACCACCGTCCACAGTGACTAAGACAAGCATGATGACGTTTGGGACTCCCTCACCCTTGACAGCCTGTGTGTCTGTCCACACTGTTGCAGAAAGATGGTGTAACTCCTTCTTCTGCCTTTAAAAAAGCTCATGAAAAGCCATCTGATTGGCAGAACCAAATTTATACCCAGAATCTTCACAGTAAGATAATCTGAGGAATGTAGTTGTTAGCTTTCTAATATTTCCAAATAAGAAAAAAGGATGAACTAGTTGAGAGAGTCAAAGCAATCTATCACAGTGTAAATCTTTGCCTACTCAATATCCACAAGCAAGTTTTTATGCATTTGGAGCCTTCCAGACAGTCACAATAGCAAAAACTTACTCCCACCTAACATGCAACTACACCCCATACCAATAAAACACACTCTCTACCCAAAGAAAAAGTACAAATCCCATGAAATCCTCTATCCACCCCTGAAGACATTCAGTCCTTTTCTAGTTCAGTTATGTACCCATCTTGGTATGCAATAACCTCAAAACTAAAGTACAGTTAACCATCAACTCATAGATATAGGTGTGAAAAGGAGAAGAGAAAATAGAAAATTGGTTAATACATACAAATATACACATAATAAAGCAAGCAGGAAAAACATGTACAGTTAGGATAGTGCCCCAGTCCTACAACAGATTAGAAAAACATCACTGGAATTTGTAACTTTCTTTGCCTACTACCAATCTTATGGGTCAATTTGCCCTTAGTCATCAATTCAATGTTCTATATCTTTGTGGGGTGACCCGAGCCTGCCTTCCATAAGTGCCTGAGGTCTGTTGTGTTGTGTTGCTGTGGTCCTCCATTAATCTTTGGTATTGGATGTAGAAGTATTAGGAGACACCCCAGGGGATGCTCTGGGTTATAAATACTCCTCCCTGCCCTTGATATGTACCAGTAACTCTATTTCTGCTTCATAATCAAGGTCAATTACTCAAGCTAGGGCAGCAAATTCCTTCTTTGTCTTTGTTCTTTGTTCTTCAGTAGCAAGAAAATCCAAAGGTGGCTGGCTGGCTAACTCATCTTTTAGTTCGGTGAAACCACTGTTGTGTCATAGGTGGAAGTAGCCATCCGTTGGGAAATAAGACATTTAAGCCAGCAGAGTTCAAAATCATGGCAGAGGGAAGTAAACATTTTGCAAGTGAGTCTTATAATAGCTAGAGGAACCACTCACACTTTGCTCTCTTGATTCCCAGTCCCTCATATTTTAAAGACAGGCAATCAGCACCGTATTATAAGACTGTCCTCAATATTCCTTTCAGGGGTGCATACATGAGTTTTCAGTGGACCATCTCGCCATTGTATAAGGTGTTGAGATCAGAGTTAAGATCCATAAATCTTGTAAAAATAAGTCCATTGTCCCATTTAAAAATATATAAAATGAGTTCCTTGGTCAGAGGAGTATCGTGTGAAATACTATGACAACAAAAATGACATCTGGTAAGATCATGGGTGATGATCTGCAGCAAAAGCACTTGGACAGAGAAGGCAAACCCAAATCCAGAATTAGATCATTTCCTGAGTTCTATATGAAAGACTAGACCCAGGCAGGTCATAAGGAAAATTTCAGGAGCTTCC
The DNA here is from genome assembly GCF_963455335.1 of Martes martes. Classification (NCBI taxonomy): domain Eukaryota; kingdom Metazoa; phylum Chordata; class Mammalia; order Carnivora; family Mustelidae; genus Martes; species Martes martes. The sequence goes on from NC_137895.1 coordinate 126,136,973, forward strand.
CTTGCTGACTCTGATCTGAGAGTCAGTCAGCTGGCCCATGGAGGCATGGCCAGAGATCAGAATATTTAAATGCCTCCATACGGTTAGTAAATACTACTTAGAGAGCCTCCTTCTCTGAACTCCCTGGCCGCCCCATCAACTCCTTTCAGCTCTAGGAAGTAGGAGGAGGAAAGGTATAAATGATCTGCTTTTGATTTTGTTATTGTTGTCTTAGGGACATATAGAGATGCAAGTAAGGACCTTCACATTTGTTCACATACTGTCCCTGGCATTCCAAATTCAACTGAGGTAGAAACCTTCTCCTTAATGAGTAAGAACCACTACAGCTTTTCTGGCTCCACATCTGTATCTTGTGAATATGTGGTACGCCCTCACTGTATTTCGTTTGATAAATTAAAATGTCTTAAATTAAACTTTGATTTGAAACTTTTCCCCTGTGAGTTCCAACCCGAGACTCAAGTTCAGAACTTGGCTTTACCCCATCTGCGGTTTATCCTGTCCCATGTTAATGAGCTTGTGGAGAGAGAAGGGCAGCGTCCCTTAGCTGACCTGACAGACTCCAGGACAACAAACAGTGGTATGTTGGCTGTGGATTTGTCTCGCCATGTCCCTCTCTACTTTTGCCAGCCAGTCTCCCTGAGAAGCTCTCTGTCCCTGCACAGAGGCTGGCATCGTGCTCTGGTTTATGTCAGAGCCCTGAGTTTCTTCTTCTGTATGGCTCCCTCACCCCAGTGGAAAGGTAGGAGGGGGGAAGGAATGAGATGCATAGGCTCAGTCTGCAATGTTTGCCTCAAATGTGTCTAATGAAGGGGCACCAGGGTGGCTCAGTTGGTTAAGCGACCACTCTTGATCTCAGCTCAGGTGTTGATCTCATGCTGGTGAGTTCAAGCCCTGTGTTGGGTTCCACGCTCAGGTAGAGGCTGCTTTTTATTTTTATTTTTAAAAAGTCTCTAATGAAGTTTCTTTAAAAACCTTTCATACTTAGGGGTGCCTGGGTGGCTCAGTCAGTTGGATGGCCAACAATTAGTTTCCCCTCAGGTCATGATGTCAGGGTTGTGAGATCGAGCCCCACACAGGGCTCCATGCTCAGTGTGGAGTCTGCTTGAGATACTCTCTGCCATCCTGCTTGTGCTTTCTCTTTCTAAAATAAATAAATAAATCTTAAAAATAAAAAAACCCTTTAATATTTATTCTGAATGTAAAAATAATACCTGGTCATTTAAAAATGTTATCATAAAAAAATATATGGGAAGTGAGGTTTATTCTCACACCTCTCTTCCAGTGATGACCACTGGTATCAACTTTATATTTTATGCAAACACGCATATGCATGTATGTACACTATACTATAATAATTTATTAGTATTTTTACTAAAAGGAATATTAGTATGCATTTTTAAAAATTTAATACTATATTTATTTATTCATTTACCCTTAACGGATTATCTTGCTCATCTTACTCCTTTCAACAGTGAATGGTGAAGGATTCCATAGCTGGTCTGCATCATGATTTATTTAATCAGTGCAGTATGAGTAGAAATTTGATAGTTTACACATTGTGCTTTTTTGTATCCATGTGCCTATGGTGATGATTTTTAAAAGTAGAAATTTCACCTTTTCCTCCTTGGACCTTGGACTCTTTACAAAAGTTTGCAAAATATTAGGCCATCTAAACCTCTGGATTCACCAATGCATTTGGAAAGCTGCATTTGCTGTTGAGGGCTAGTTCAGAATCATTTCCAAGCCAAAAAGGCTTCTCTGGTTTTGTTTGGAGAGGAGCGAATTAGAGCATGTAGTGTTGGTAAATGTAGTTGTGTACAATTGTTTCTTAAATAACTGTGTGACATAAAAAGCTTTCTAAAGAATTTATATATCTGTAAGGCACATTAAAAATAGCCTTTATTTTTGTCTTTAAAGACAATAAAAGTAATCTGTGCAATATTTTAACTGAACACCCCCCCCACACACACTGACACATACCCACACACACACCCCCCCAGAAGTTGCAACTGCCTGGATTAGAGAGGTTTTTATACTCTATTTGTAATAACTTTAAGTTTTTTAGTCACTGAACCATTCTATCATCAATTTTCATTTCTTTTTATTTTACTTTGAGGTGGACTGGTTCCAAGCTGGCTAAGTCACACATTTAAAATAATTAAAAGTTTCATATGGCTGAAGAAAAATATACTCTTTCCTCCACCTTGGTGTGTGTCCTTTTCTCCACTCATTTATCACCATAATGCTGAAAAATAGTAAACCAAAGCAGCATTTCGTGTCTAACCTTCTCACCTCAAACATCCAAGATGAAACCTGTAAGTCTCTACAAGCTCCAGGGTGCGGGGCCTATAGTCTGAGCAAAGACGCTGGAACAACTGAGTGTTTTTGACACTATATTTACAAATAATGCTTGTATATTTGTAATATTTTAAAATAAGAGTACTTCTGCTAGAAACGTGGCTGTCTACGAAGAGTAAACCAAGGTGAACGAGACAAGTGCTATGTACTGCTAAAGGCAAATGCATCTTATTTGGAGACAGATGGCAATGCCCACTTACATTAATGAGGTCACACTAGCCTGGGAATTCTCTTCTCTTGCAATCTCCTTTTCCTACACCCCTCCCCTCCCCATCTCCATAAACTGCTCTTGTAGATGCCTTGCACTTATATTATTTCTCTAATTTTAGGCGATGGAGACTCCAGAATTTCTAGCACAAGGACTTAGGGGGTGGCCATTGTGTAGGGAGAACTGGAAGCTGGATTTACAGTGCTCCTTACAAAAATTTGAGAAATTATTAATTATAGTAAAGAATGCCCTTTTCCCACCTACAATCCAATAATACCAGTGCCTTCATTTTCTTTTTCAAAGATTTTATTTATTTATTTGAGAGAGAGAGAGCATGAGGAGAGGGGAGACCCAGAGGGAGGGGAAGACACAGACTCCCTGCTGAGCAGGGAGCCTGATGTGGGGCTCCATCCCAGGACCCCAAGATCATGACCTGAGCCAAAGGCAGATGCTTAACCAACTGAGCCACCCAGGTGCCCCAATATCATTACTTTTAGAGTAGAAAAGGAACACAGAGAGAATCCATTCTGATTCTCTTACTTCATCCATTAGTTGTGCCAGCTAATAGCACAGCCAGTCCCCCACCTCTTACTCCAGTTTGGTACTTAATGAAACATATTCAAAGTGATAAGTAATTACCACCAACTTGGTATCTGGTTTTTGGAATTGGCTTCATATTTATGTTTAAATGTTGCTGTTCCTGGTTTTGATTTACTGGTGAATTTAGGAATCCACGTTAAATGAAGAATGAAGTCATACAGCCAAGATCTGACTTAGGGAGAATACACAGAAGTTGAAAAAACTCACTTGTTTCCTCTTTCTCATTGCAACTTCTCTTGAAATTTTCCTAAAATAGTGTTGTGGTTGAATGTCCAAGTGTTCTTTCTGCTTCATGACAATTTAATGCTTTGGATGCACTAAAAAAAAGTTTCAGCAAAGATAATTAGGGAGTTTATTGTAGGTTCTTTTTAAAAAGCATTGAAAAAGATTTTCTAGGGAGAAGCTGTAATAAGCTTGAAGGTAAGATGATCGCTTTATCTACAATGACAGTTTAATTTGTGATTATGTGGAGATTTGGAAAGACTGACAGGATGGGATCTAAAAGCCCTCCTTGCCATATAAGATTCCATCTCCCCATGAGTACATCTTCCTAGTCTTTACTTTCACCCAAACAGGAAAACACGCCTTAAGGGTACACTAAACACCGCCCCCCCCCACACACAAAGATTGATGTTAAGAACTTCCATACTTGTTGGCAACAACACCAAAATTGCTTCTGGAAATGAATATCCACAGAACTATATGTGTTGGATGCCAGGGTGAGTGCTGTGAAACAGTTGTTGCATTTTGTGTGTGTGCAAAGGTCCAGAGATATGAGAAATCTTGGTCCTTTCAAAAAAGTGCAAAATTTTCAATAAAAGTGAGCAGTGCCATCCAAGAGAACTTTCTTCAGTGATGGAAATGTCTTATGTCTGGGCTGTCCAATACAGTAAGCACTTGCCCCATGTGGCTACTGGATGCTTGAGAAAAATGACTAGTAGAACTAAGTAACCGAATTTTAATTAACTTAATTTTAATTAATTTACATTTAAATAGCCACATGTGGCTAGTGGATACGCTGTAGCTCAGTGTAATTCTAGAGCATAAAGGAAAGGATGAGAGTGAGATGGGGGTAGAATAAGCCATGATAGGAAGTATGGCCTTTGTCCTACAGTAACAAAGAAGAACAGAATGGCTGACGGCTCAGGGCCCTGAAGTTAGCATGAAAAAAACAAGCTCAAGGGCACAGGTAGAGATCTTGGCCATGGACTACAACATCTCACTGCCTGGGATGAGAGGAAATGGAGCAAGTGTGGGTGTAGGAGAAGCTACAACTTACAAAGGCAATGGGAAGGGAAGGAAAATTCGAGGCAAGTCATATCAGGTTCATTTGTTCCCCAATAGCAAGAGGCCAGTTTGTCTGCTGAAACTGAGGGAATGGAAGATAAGCAGAGTGCTTGGAAGATGGGAAGAGGAGAGACAGTAGTGTTGGTCTGAAATATCACTTGGAACTGACCAATGAAAACTGATGGGATTTTCTGGTGGTGGGACTGATGCACAGCTGAGGTTGAACACTGGCTTTCAATGGCTCCAATCTGCAGTTCCGGAAGGGTTTATTCATCAGGATATGACATAGAAGAAAGTATGTATAGTAGGAATCCAGCATTGTAGCCCCAAGCAGTTGCTGCAAAAGGCCTGGAGTGTGAGGAAATGAGGTAAGCTGGTGAGGGATAATAAATAATAAAAATAAAAATAAAAATATTTATATTACATGTGCAGAATATATTTGAGGGATATATATGAGGGATAATATTATAATTATATAATAATAATAATTATATGTATATTATATATGAGGGATATATATGAGGGATAATATTATAATTATATATGAGGGATAATAATAAATGAAGTAAGCTGGTGCTTCAGATAATAACTTGAAGTTCTGAAAGACCTAGAAGAGTAAGTTAGATCAAAAAGTAGAAGATCGGGGGCACCTGGGTGGCTCAGTGGGTTGAGCCTCTGCCTTCGGCTCAGGTCATGATCCCAGGGTCCTGGGATCGAGCCCCACATCGGGCTCTCTGCTCAGCAGGGAGCCTGCTTCTCCCTTCCTATCTGCTGCCTCTCTGCCTACTTGTGATTTCTCTCTCTGTCCAATAAAAAATTAAAAAAAAGGGCGCCTGGGTGGCTCAGTGGGTTAAGCTGCTGCCTTCAGCTCAGGTCATGATCTCAGAGTCCTGGGATTGAGTCCCGCATCGGGCTCTCTGCTCAGCAGAGAGCCTGCTTCTCTCTCTCCCTCTCTCTCTGCCTCTCTGTCTACTGTGATCTCTCTCTGTCAAATAAATAAATAAAATATTTAAAAAAAAAAAAAAAAAAAAAAATTAAAAAAAAAAAAGTAGAAGATCGGATTTAAAGACTTCAGAGGCATGCTTATGTATGACCACGAGAGCCATGGTGTGGCCATGGTGATTGATATAGGGCTGTAAAGGATTAGTGAAAGTCACTGGAGTTGAAGTGCGGAGGGGCATCTATATTAACAAGAAACAATACGACAAGACTTGGGCTAGGGAGCAGTGATGTGAGCCAGATGTCACAGACCCATGAGAGAAGCTAAAAAAAAATAAATGAGAGAAGTTATCAGGACCTCAGAAATAAACATGCAGAGGAGGGAGAAGAAGAAGGCGGCATTGTAAGGGGACGAGAGCATTAAAGGAGGACATTTTTATGTGAAAGTGGAAAAATCATGCCAACTCTACCCCCTGACTCTGGAGCAAGACTGTTGGGAGGGGCGAGGTCTCCAGCAGCTCGGGCTGATGGGGAAGCAGCATCCTTCAGAGCAGCAAGAGACCTCAGTTAGGGAAGGAGACGGAGGCAGTGGTCCCCAAGTTAATGATGTCGGGGAGCTTATTTCCTGGATATGGAGATTCAAGAGGGCCTGTGGGTTATATACAATGAGGCGACCCATGAGAGAGAGGAGAAATGATAGTAGAGAGATAGTCTTTTGATAGTGTGACAAATTTGCTAGTATGATATGTAGTCATTTTTGCTGACTTCGGAAATGTTTTAGGAAAAAAAAACAAACAAACAATTTAGACCCTATTGTCAGTTAGATACTGCGGCAAACAGCCTCCACCACGGGTGTGGGATGAACAGGTCTAGGATTTTGCTTTTTCTCTCATCCAGCACAGGGCTATGCATTCAGAGAGGGAGGGTGGGACAGAAGAGGTTTGTTGATCTGCTTTTCTGACATTCTGAGAAACAGGATAAATTCTCATTAGTCTCGGATGATTCAGGTGTGACTGCTTACCTGAAGGGGAAGGATAAATTACATTACCGTCCAAGTGCTTTTACATTCCAGTGATTTTGTGAATCTAAGCTAAATTAGCTTAGATTTCTAAATACTGTAAACATAGCAGAATATCGCTACAACATTTTTTTGAGGGTTCATGGTGACCTTCTTTTATAGACTCAAAATCACAACACACGGTCCAGCAGTAGATGTTTTCTCATCTCTAAATTGAATAATATGAAACCACACTTGGTTAAACATTGAATGCACTGCCTTTGTAGAAAAGAATAAAATAAATTTATACTGGAATTGTCCCAGAAAAGCCCAAGATATATGACTACTATGCTTATAAGTGAGAATAATTTATCAGGTGGATATTTCAGTAACTATACCTTTTTGGATATAGTTTAACAAACTCTGATCTAGAGCACAGAATGTCCCAGTGAGGTTCCAGCAAAGTGGTCCAAATTCAAGAAATGAAAGCTATCATTTGAATGGAATGATTTAGACTTTTCTTCTCTACTTTAAGGCCCTCTGCTCTTACCTTTCTTCTGTTTTTCCAAGTATTCATGCCTTATTCAGGTTCCTTGTTTAATTTTACTGCTCAGAAACACATTATCTCACTTAAAATGCGGTAGCCAGCGGGAGAAAGTTGGCTCTGTTCGCAGCGCCGTAACTCAAGGAAAATTCCTTCTTCTGCAAATGATCTAGAATTCTCAGCATGTTTAGCCACAGCTAATCCTATTCCTTTGGGTGTAGTGTGGGGCTGTACGTTGGAACGTTTTAAGAGCATTACCCAGTGAAGCAATAAACATGCTTTTAAGGGCTTATAGGTAATACGCTGACTCAAAGCAGGAATAATATCATGTTAAGTTGCTACATTCTCCTTCATTCTTTCTAAAGACCTGTTGTAGGCTTTTCAAGGTCTTTTGGCCCCTCTGTGACAGTTTGCTTACGTAAGAGGCGTCTCAGATTTCAGTTTGTTCTATGATCTTAAAACAGAACAAACCAAACACAAACAAGAAAATCTCAGTATTTATTTGAAATTTCATGAAGTGAGGACTTCTCAGCCCAGGGTTCAAGGGCAGCCTCTTCTTACTGGTGGTGTACCTGAAGTCACCTATGAGCTACCTATGGGTCCCACCTATGGTTGGGACTTGCCCACTCCGCAGAAACCACTTTTTGGTGACAAGAACTTTGGTTGGGCTTATAGGAACTGGAGGAGAAGAAAAATGAAGGAGTGAGAAAGGAATGAGAGGAAAGATACCCCATTGGAGTTGAAGTGGGCAAAGGAAGGTAAGGTCAGAGCTAGACTAGGGGGTTCTGAGAATAAAACTATGGGAACAGAATGGAATTTTCCATAACTTCTAGAATCTGAGGAGAAAAGATGTTTAAAATACATATTCTTGAAAATGTGGGAGCTTTTTCTGAAGTTCCCAGGTATTAAGAATGAGCGTTAGGAACTACAAGCCCATGAGGACCTTGTAAGAGTATCTGAACCTCATATAATGGCTCCAAGTTATTGTTATTAGAGTAATACAGTAGGCTAGATACGTCAAAATCTTGCAACAACAAATCAGTTAAAAATTCCAGGAGATTTTTATATTAAAAAAAAAATAATATCAAAGGAAAGTCAAGAAAAGCACTGTGGTCAGAGACAAAGTGAGAAAGTCAGTCCTAGGAGAGCAGAGTTTGCTGAAACTGCTACAATCCCCAGGAACATATAGACAGCCTCCTGCTAGCACTTTCCTGAAAGGAGTTTTAGGAACCTTTACTACCTAAGAAATAGAAGAAAATAAGTCTAGAAGACTGAGACAGCAAGGACTGTCTCAGCCTCAATTCGGAGTAGAGATGAAAAAGAATCTCCCTCAAGATTTCGGGGTCCCCAGTCATAACAAGGGGTTTAAGTCTTGAATGCATACGGTTTGTGTGATGTATAAAATCCCAAGATAAAGGCGGCCCTGTTTAGACATTCCCTCAGATGAGTAAAGTCAAATTCTTCCTCTGGAAATGCACCCTCAACCTAAGACTTTCAGTCCCAAAAAGGGAGTTTCCACAACTCTGAGCCTGTAAACACACACACATGCATGAGGCAAAAATAAGCCAATATGAATGAGTTAGCGGAAACAACACGCACAAAACTGTATCCACAAAGAATTATCAGAGGCAATGAAACAGCTAGGATTATACTTTTAAAGAAACAGAAGAGTAACTTTTTTTTTAAAACATGTTATTTATTTATTTGACAGAGAGAGAGAGAGAGAGAGAGAGAGTGAGAGAGCACAAGCAGGGGGAGTACCAAGCAGGCAATCAGAGGGAGAGGGAGAAGCAGGTTCCCCATCGAGCAAGGAACCTGATGTGGGGCTTGATCCCAGGACCCTGGGATCATGACCTGAGCTGAAGGCAGGCGCTGAACCCACCGAGCCACCCAGGTGCTCCTTTTCTTTTCTTTTTTTTTTTTAGGTAGGCTTCACGCCCAGCATGGAGCTCAATGCGGTGCTTGAACTCACAACCCTGAGGTCAAGACCTGAGCCAAAATCAAGAGTCAGACGCTTAACTGACTGAGATGCCCAGGCACCCCAAGAGAGTAACTTTTTTAAACGCATGAGGGAAGAGAGGTTATACAATGATCACTTAGATTAGAAAAAGAACCAGACTACAATTCTAGAAATGAGAAAAGTAATATTTAAGTGAGGTACTTAATGGAATGGTTAAATCACCAAATAGACATAGCTGAAGAGAGAATTATGAGGAATACGTATTATTAAAACAGCAGAAAATACAACAGGGAGGTCAAAATGCCTGATAATTTTCCAGAATTGTTGCAAAAACACATCTCCGGTCCAGAAGACCAACACATCTCCCCCTAGATAAATTAAAAAAAAAACTCATATCTAAACTCATCTTAGTGAAACTGCAGAACACAAAAAATGAGAAGCAGTTAAGAGCTGCCAGAGGAAAAAAAGGAAATTTACCCAAGAAGGACTAATAAGCAGAAGGAAGTTTGAGTCCTCCGCAGCAGCGATGGGAACTGCGGACGGCGGAATATGAAAATTTCAAAGTACTGACGGAAAGCAACTCTAAGACAAGAATTGTGTTCCTTGAAAAATTAACTTTCACAAACAAGAGGGAAATATTTTCTCTATAATAAAACCGGGAAGACTCACCACCAACAAATTTTCACTTACGGAATTTGCCGAGGGTGTGTTTTAAATGGAAGGAAGAGATCTCCAACAGAACATCGGAGCTATTGGAAAAATGTAACATGAATAAAAATCACAAACGTATCACTAAATCTACTCTGTATTAAGAGTATATAACAAGAATGCCTAATTTGTGGGGCTCGTGATAAATGATATAGAGCTAAAAGACTGGACAAAAATGGAATGTAAGCTGGGGGATGGGTTAGCAGTGGTTGGAAATAAAATAAACCCCTGTGTATTATTTAGAAAGTGGGTAAGTATATCCTCTAAAAAGTTACAACAGCTCTAAATATATGTGCACCTAATATAACAGACTAAAAATATGCGAGGGAAAAATTAACAGAACTATAAGAATAAATTGACGTTTACAACTGCACAGTAAAAATTTCAACATACCTTCCATTATTTATAGATCATGAATTACAGAAAAAATATAAGCACTTGAACAACCCAATTAGCAAGCTTGAGTCAATGGACAATATAAAATTAGTTAAAGAATAGGAATATTCTCTAACAACATGGACATTTACAAATTGATCACATACTAGGACATAAAACGAGTCTCAGTGAAATTTTATCTTATTTTTTTTTAATTAAAGATTTATTTATTTATTTATCTGAGAGGGAGAGAGAGCAAAGTGAGTGAGAGAGAATATGACCGGGAGGAGGAGCAGAGGGAAGGGGAGAAGCAGGCTCCTCACTGAGCAAGGGGCCCCATGTGGGACTCCATCCTAGGACCATGGGATCATGACCTGAGTGAAGGCAGATGCTCAACCAACTGAGCCACCCAGGAGCCCTATTTTATTTTATTTTTAAAGATTTATTTATTTATTTATTTGAGAGAGAGGAGGGAAGGGACAATGGAAAAGGGAGAGAGACACTCTCCGGTAGACTCCCCACTGAGCATCGAGTCCCAACACTGGTTCATCATGACCTGAGCTGAAATCAAGAGTTGCAAGCTTAACCAACTGAGGCTCCAGGCCTCCCCAATGAATTGCAATAAACAGTTATCATATAGACCACATTCTCTGCACTGAAATAAGTAAAAAAGTTAACAAAAAAATGAATTAAAAAATCTCAGTGTATTTGGAAATTTTAATTAACTCAGTAACTCATGGATCAAAGATGGGTCAAAATGGAATTAAAAAACACTTAGAAAATAAATGATATGAAAACACCATATATTGGGGCCCCTGGGTGGCTCAGTGGGTTAAACCCTCTGCCTTCGGCTCAGGTCATGATCCCAGGTCCTGGGATCGAGCCCCACATCGGGCTCTCTGCTCAGCAGGGAGCCTGCTTCCTCCTCTCTCTCTGCCTGCCTCTCTGCCTACTTGTGATCTCTGTCTGTCAAATAAATAAATAAAATCTTTAAAAAACAAAACAAAACAAAACACCATATATTGAAACTCAGACAATGCAACCAAAGAGAGGCTTCAAAGGACATTTACAGCCAAAAAATGTATATAAGAAAAGGAGAGAGTTGAAAATTAATACAACTTCCGATTTCAAAAGTTAGGAAATGCAATAGCAGATGATAGCAGTAAAGATAAAAGCAGGAATCAGTGAAAAAGAAAACAAAGATACAGTAGAGAGAATAAAAAAAAAGTGAAATGATGGCTGTCTGAAAGATAAAAACAGAGAAATCTTATTAAAGAAAAAGTGAGAAAAGACAAAGAAATAATATTCTGAATGAAAAAGGGACACAACTAGAGAGAGATACAGCCAAGAGAGAAGATGGGACAAAACCACCAATAACATTTTTACCAATCAATTTTGAAAATAGATTAAATGGCAAAGCTCCTAGAAAAACAACACTTACTATAAGTGAGTATCAAAGAAATTAAAGCAATAGCTAAAACTTTTGCCAGAACCAGGAAGGTTTTTAGATGATCTCTACCAAACTTTTAAGGAATAGACCATTCCAATCTTTTGCTAACTCTCCCAGATACCAGAGGGGAAAGGACCATAGTCCCAACCAAGTTCATTCTGTGAGCCCGGTTTAGCCTTGTATCCAAACCAGAGCTGAACAATAAATAAGTATATTTATGAAAATAAAACAAATAAAATGCAACAGAATGAAAAAGCCAGATGACAATGGTGCATAAGCTCTAACGTCGGTTACTGAGCTAAAGTATCCTAAGCCATTATATTATTCAGTATGCTGGTAAAGACACTGATTACTGTGAGAGTTTTATTTTTATTTTATTTTTTTTAAAGATTTTATTTATTTATTTGAGAGAGAGAGAGATCACAAGTAGGCAGAGAGGCAGGCAGAGAGTGAGGGGGAACCAGGCTCCCTGCGGAGCAGAGAGCCCGATGCAGGGCTCTATCCCAGGATCCTGGGATCATGACCTGAGCCGAAGGCAGAGGCTTTAACCCACTGAGCCACCCAGGGACCCCTACTGTAGGAGTTTTAAATGTAAGCATGTTAGGGGTGCCTGGGGAGCTCAGCTGGTTAAACTTTCAGCTCTTGATTTCAACTCAGGTCATGATCTCAAGGTCATGATATTAAGCCCTACAGTGGACTCATTGATCTGTATGGAGACTGCTTTGGATTGTTTCTCCCTCTCCCTCTGCCCCTCTGCCTGCTTATGCTCTCTTTCAATAAATACATAAATAAAATCTTTTTTTTTAATGTTAAGCATGTTAAAATTTCAAGAACAACCACCTGAAAACTAGAAATAAATATGTATCTTCTGGATCATTATAGGGGAGAAAAAAATGAAATGAAAAGAAAAAATCAACTCAGAAGACTAGAAAGAAAAAAGGTGAACTTTAGGGAGAAAATGGACGAAATAAGATCAAAGAAATTAAGACAAATATATAAAGAACCACAGTGAATGCTAAAAGCATAGATTGATAGTCTAATTGTAAAAAAAAGTCCAACTATATATTGTTTATAAGTAAAAGTTGATGGAAATTTTCTTTACCTGGTTTATCTGTGTGAAACTATACTAATTATGCCTACTTTGAATACTTCAGGTGCCTAACATAATAGAAATTCATGATGTCTGAGCCAACAAATGTCACACTAGTCAGAATTAATTTGCCTCCAAGTTTCTTGGAGACCTTCAGAGGCATGTTTTTATTTCATCAGTCACTGTCTTGGGAGGGTGAGATATTTTAGGTCAGTTCGCAGTTCTTTGAAAAGTCTCTCCGGATCTCAAGGAATTGACCGCTTGACCAAATACTTGTACAAAGCTCTTCACTATTAAAACACCATGGATCTTGGCATAGAACTTCAGCCTCAAGATGTTATTCTAGGACCTTTTCCGAGGGCTGAATTCTTTCTGGGAGAGCCTAAGGGCTGACTTCACTAAAGTCTGATTCCGCGTTTTCTGTCTGTAGTGACATTTAGTTATGTCAATTTCATAATGTCAGGACCAATCTTATTATATAGGCTGGTCGTCAGCTGTCTAGGGCAGGAAAATATTACGGGCAATAAAGTGCTGGGTGACTATTTATGCTGTCAGAAAAAAAATCTATTTGAAAGACCTCACAAAAAAGAAAACAGAGCTAAAAAGAAAACTTTAAAATATAGGAATTCTTATGCCTTTGCTTCCTTCAAAAAAAAATGCTATAAGAAAATGAAGGTCTGAAACATAAGAATCACGCTGTGCTTCTTTCCTTCCTCAGGAGGAAAATGAGAGGGCCAGCTCTAGACCTAGGCAGATCTGAAAAACAGAAAACAGCTTCCCTTTTCTCCAAAAAATATTATCCTGCAGACTTCCACTCTGACATTCTCACAGTAGCCAATAACTGTTAAAAAATGTTTAAATTCTATTTTTATCAAAGTAAAACAGGGATGACGTTTTTAAAAATTAACACACCCAATCAAAATCTTTTGCCAGTACCTGAGCTGGGTTTCTTAAAAGCACTCTGTTCATTATTTTCAGCTCTTTCTTCCAATAATTACCTACATAACTCTAAATACTACCTTCACTTTGATTTTTCAGTTTTACACATTGTCTGTTGACTTCTTAGCATGAAGGATGAGCATTTGGAACTCTTACAAGACCACCCCCCACCCAACTTCCTCCTTCCTCTATCTTTCCAATATGTTTATCTAACACTTTTTAATAAAATCAATAATCAATATTACATTTTGATGACTATGAAAGTTTCATTTACTGCTGAGCAAAATCTCACTCTATGATTGTATTTTCTTTTTCTTTTTTTATCCAATTTTCCATTTTCCTTGGAATTGACACTGATTCAGTTTTACTTGTTGGATTATTTTTTCACGTTCCTATCATAAATCCTTTTCAGACTCTTCACAAGATCTATAACACCTGTGCTAGTATTTAAAATACTTTCCTATATGGTAAAACATTGCAGATAATCTATCAAGTCCAGTTGGCTTCCCCCCAGAGACATAGTTCTTGAATCCTTCTGTTCTCTTCTAATCTGGGTCGTGCGATCTGGCTTATTGCAGAGATGGCATCCAGGACTCCCCTTCTCTCCACTTCTGTATTAGGTCCCGTGTACCTTAAGGATTTTTTTTTTTTTTTGACAGAGAGAGAGAGAGAGATCACAAGTACACAGTGAGGCAGGCAGAGTGGGGGGCGGGGGGGAAGCAAGCTCCCCACTGAGCAGAGAGCCCGATGCGGGGCTCGATCCCAGGACACTGAGATCATGACCCCAGCCAAAGGCAGAGGCTTAACCCACTGAGCCTCCCAGGCACCCACCGTGTACCTTAGATTTGCTCTCTTTGTTTTTCTTGTTTTCTCTGATTTTGCTGTGTAACATCATCCCATAGCTTCCCAAGATATAATCATATGGGAATTTCCATGTAACATTTCTGAGATCTCAGATGTCTACAAATGTGTTTATATTACCTTTGTACTTTTGATAGGTTGACTGGATATGGATCTTCCCCCCCCCCCCCATAATTCTGGAGATTGCTCCATTGCCTTCTAGCTTCTAATGTCTCTAATAAGAAGTCTAACATCAAAAAAAAAAAAAAAGGTCTAATGTCATTTTGATTCTTTAGCCTTTGAAGGTAACTTAGCCTTTGAAGGTAAGTGTTTTTTCCTGGAAGCTTTTGGATTTTTAAGAAAATCTTTGGTGTTTTGTAAATTCGTAATGACATGCTTTGCTTAGGTCCTTTATTACTCATTTTGCTGGGCTTATCATTTCAATGCTAGGAAATTATCTTGAATTTTTTATTGGTCAGATCTCCGCTCTGTTTTTTGTTGTTTGTGTGCTTGTTTTGATTGTGGTTGATCTTTTCTATATTACCTATTACTTTAGATGTGGAATTTTGAATTAATCATGCAATTTTCAAAAATTTCCTTTCATGTTTTACATATCTTTTCCTTAGGTTCTATGTTCTGGGAAATATCTCTCAATTTATCTTCTAGCCCTTCTGATATTTTTTATTTTGCTGACCCTCTTTTTAACTTACACGAATTATTTCTCTTTCTCTGATTGTGGTTATTATTATTATTTTTTAAAGATTTACTTATCTGAGAGAGAGAAAGGGAGGGAGAGAGAGAGAGAGAGACTGTGTGTGTGTGTGTGTGTGCGTGCGCCGCATGCATGTGTGCATGACCTGAGGGGGGCAGAGGGAGAGGAAGACAGTCTCAAGCAGATTGCCCTGGAGCTCAGCAGGGGTGGAGCTTGATCTCACGACCCTGAGATTATGACCTGAGCCAAAACAGAGTTGTTGCTTCACTGACTGATCCATCCAGGTGCCCCTATTATTATTATTATTTTAATTAAGTCAGTATCTTCTCGTAGCTTTTTGTGGATATTAAATGCAGGTTTAATATTTTTTCAACTCTTTGCATTGTTACATTCCCCTTGAATGCCTATGGCTTCTTGGATAGCTCTTTATAATTAAGAAGCTATTTGGAATATATGTGTGTGCAGGTCGGACGTATCTGCTAGGGCTTCACGCAAGCTGCATAGCAGAGGCGCAGCTCTACCAGTGAGTAGTATCAAATGTCAGTATATGCAAATCTTTCCTTCATCCTCCACTCAATCTTTTTATATCTCAAGAGAAGAGAATTATCTAGTCTCCAGCCTTGGGGAATATGTCTAGTTGCCTGCATCCTTGGGATTGAGTCATGGAAAAGTGGTGGGTGTCTCAATATTCAGGATATAGGTTTTTAAATTTTATTTTTAAACTTACATACAGTAGCATTCCCTTTTTTTGGTGTATAGTTTTATGAGTTTTGACAAATGCAGAGTCACAAACCACCACCACAATAGAAATAGAGCCAAGTTCATAGTCTTCCAAAATATCTTCACGCTTGCCCTTTGTAGTTGATCTTTCCTCTACCCCTAACTGTTAGCAACCACTGATCTCTTCAACATTCCTAAGGTTTTGCTTTGCTAGAATAATATATTCATGGAATCATTCATTTTTTACCTTATCACTTGGCATAATGCATTTACAACTCATTCATCCTATTACACACATCCTCAGTTCATTTTTTTTCACTGATTAGTATTCTGTTCTATGGATGTATCACAGATTGTTCATCCAATCCCCTGTTGAAGAACATTTGGATTGGTTCTGGTGTTTGGCGATTATTAAATAAAGCTTCTATAAACATTTGCCTACAGGTCTATGCATGAAAAATTTCAATTAAATCCCACCCTCTAGAAGGAAGATCATATGGTAAATGAACATTTAACTTTGCAAAAAAACCTGACAACGGTTTTTCAAAGTGGCTGCACTATTTTGCATTTGCATGAGCAACATCTGAGTTCCAGTTGCTCTGCGACCTCACCAGGAACAGTATTAAGATTTGTTTGTTTTTTAAGTCATTCTAATAGCTGAATGGTGATATCACAGAGTGGTTTTAGTTTGCATTTCCCTAATGACTAATTGTGCTGATTATCTTTTCAAATGCTTATTTGTAATCTATATATTTTATTTGGTAGAGTAGTTTTTGAATATTTTGCCCATGTTTTCTAGGATGTTTGTTTCCTTTTGTTGAATTTTAAGACTTCTTTATGTATTCTGGATGTATCATGGCTTTTTCAGATACCTGGTTTGCAAATATTTTTTCCTAGTCTGTGGCTTGTCCTTTCACTCTTTTAATAGTGGCTTTCACAGGCATAAATTCTTAACTCTTTTAGTGAGGTACAATTAGTGAGGTACAATTTATCCATTTTTTCTTGTATGAATTGTGCTTTTAGCATCATATCTCAAATTTCTTTGCCTAACCACTGTCATAAATGTTTTCTTCTGTGTTTTCTTATACAAGTTTTATTGTTTTACATGCATTTAGATCTAAAACCCAGTTTATTTATTTGACAGACAGATCACAAGTAGGCAGAGAGGCAGGCAGAGAGAGAAGGGAGGAAGCAGGCTCCCTGCTGAGCAGAGAGCCCGATGCGGGGCTCGATCCCAGGACGCTGGGATCATGACCTGAGCCGAAGGCAGCGGCTTTAACCACTGAGCCACCCAGGCGCCCCCTAAAACCCAGTTTAAATTAGTTTTTGTAAAGACGTGAAGTACAGAACAGTGGGTTTTTTTTTTTTTCATATATGTATGTCTAATTTTTCCAGCAACATTTGTTGAAAAGATGATTCTTTCACTGTTGGCTTTCCTTGCCCTTTGGTCAAAAATAAATTGACCATATTTGTATGAGTCTATTTCTGGACTTTATGTCTTATTCCATTTCTCTATCCTTGAACCAAATATCTCAGTCTTGTTGGTTTATGGTGAAATTAAAGGTCAGATTGTATGTGGCCTCCAACTTTTTCTGCGTCTTCAAAATTGTTGTTGTCCTTCTCTTTCTTTTTACAGAAATTTTAGATCACCTTGTTGATATCTACAAAAATTCCTCTGGGATTTTGATTGGGATTGCAGACCAAATATTTGTAGAGGATACATATAAGATACCTCTCAGAGGCTCTTAGATATAGTCAAGAAAAGTTTGCAAAAGAGTCCATTAGCATGCATTTCCAACAAACTTTGACATAGGACTCCTGCTTCTGGTCATGATGGAGTAACAGGAATTATTTCCTGGTAGAAACAACAATAACAACAACAAACTAGAAAAATATATTAAACAATGGGTCCCAAGACATTGTGCATCAATGAATAAAGAGCAGTTTCCCCTGAGAAATGGGAAAGAAATGAGGTGAGCATTATGCATGATGGACTTCAGTATCTGGGAATGTGAAGTCTGATAAAATCTACAGGATAGAATGCTAGAGAGGAGAATGCTGCATTGGGAGGGAACTCTGGAGATCTCCAGATATTACCTTTTCAGTATTCTTTAGGGAAGGATAAACACACCCACATGAGAAAACTACTCTAGACACAGGGAAGGACCACTTAAAAAGGTTAAAATGAATGTACTTAGTATTTACATGGGGCCTGAAATAGGTGCTTGTTGCCACCAGCCAAAATGGAAAAACTCAATTCTGGGAGAAATGATAGAATGCTCAGTGAGCTAAGAATGCCTAAGAATTCGGGTAAATAATTAGTCTTAGACTAGCACTACTCTGAACCAAACTAACAAATCAGGAAGGCCAGATCCAAACAAATATCACAGTTTTTCAATAACTTAACTGCATCCAAGAACAAAGCTTAAGAAGATTTATAGGAATACAAAAATATCCAATACCCAACAAGATAAAATTCTTAACACCTGGCATCAAATAAAAAATTATCAGGCATGCAAAGAAGCAGGAAAATATGATTCATAATGAGGATAAAAACCTGAACCAATCAAAGTGGACCCAGAACTGAAACAGATGCTGGAATTAGCAGACAAAGACGTTAAGACAGTTATTATAACTGTATGCCAGATGTTCAAAAAGCTGGAGGAAAACTGAACAAGTAGAGACATGATATAAATAAAAAGCCTAAATCATACTTTTGAGATGATAACTAAAATCTCAGAGATGGAAAAAGTCACTGATAGAACTATTGGAAGATTAGACATCACAGAAGAAATAATTATTAAACTTGATGACACAGCAAGAGAAACTAGGCAAAATGAAAAACAGGAAAAAACCAAAAAACCAAAAAACAAAACAAGTATAAGAGAGTCACTAAGATATGGAATCACTTCAATAGTTCAATATGTGAACTTGAAGTCTACAGAAGAAAAGACAATGAGGTTGAGACAGAAAATATTTGAAAAAATAATGACTGAAAGTTTTTCAAATCTGTTGAAAACCGAAAACCCATATCCCCAAGATGACCGATGAATCCCAAATGAAAACACACAAACAAAATAACAAAAAACTACATCAATGCACATAAAATCACATTCTTCAAACCATGAAAAGGACAAAAATCTCAAAAGGAGCCAGAGGGGGAAAAGATGCATTAAATAGAAACAGAGATAAAGATTGCAGCAGATTTTTTTTTTTTCCCACAAAACAATACAAGAAAAGGCAGTGGAACAACATCTGGAAAGTTTACTGGAAGAAAAACTGTCAACTGAGACTTCTATACTCAGTAAAAATGACTTTTAAGTTCATACATGAAGTAAAGACTTTTTCCAATATAAAAAAGCTGATCGAATACAGCACCAAGAGAGACACAATACAAAAACTATTAAAAGAAGTCCTTTAGGGGCACCTGGGTGGCTCGTGGGTTGAGCCTCTGCCTTCAGCTCAGGTCATGATCTCAGGATCCTGGGATCAAGCCCCGCATCAGGCTCTCTGCTTGGCAGGGAGCCTGCTTCTCCCACTCTCTCTGCCTGCCTCTCTGTCTACTTGTGATCTGTCTCTCTGTCAAATAAATAAATAAAATCTTTAGAAAAAAAAAAAAAAGGGAAGTCCTTTAGACAGAATGAAAGTACCAGATAGAAATATAGATATACACAAAGGAATGAAGAACACTGGCTACAGTAACTATATGTATAAATGCAAAAGGACTTTTTCCTGTTTACTTAAATGTCTGTAAAGGATAATTGACTATTTACACAAAAACAATTAAGAAGACATTAAGGAGTTTAAAACATATGTAGAAATAAAATGCACGATTACAGCAGCACAAAAGACAGTTGGCTGAAATGGAAGTATACTGCTATGGTTCTTTTATAATATGAGATGTGCTATAACATCACTTGAGGTTAAAGATAAGTTAAAGGTATATACTAAAGTCCCTAAAGCAATTGCTAAAATAAAAATGTGAAGAGTAATATCTAATAAGTCAACAAAGGAGATAAAATAGAGCTGTAAAAATATTTTATTAATTCAAAAATAGGAGAAATGAAGAAAATGGGAACAAACAGATGGGAAATATAACTAGATTTAAATCGAACCATGTAACTAATCACATAAAATTAAAGGGTGTAGGGGCGCCTGGGTGGCTCAGTGGATTAAAGCCTCTGCCTTTGGCTCAGGTCATGATCCCACGGTCCTGGGATAGAGCCCCACACTGGGTTCTCTGCTAGGTAGGGAGCCTGCTTCTCCATCTCTCTCGCTGCTTGCCTCTCTGCCTGCCTGTGATCTCTCTGTCAAATAAATGAATAAAATCTTAAAAAAAAAAAAAAAAAGGTTTAAAAACTTTAGTTGAAAGGTAGAGGCTTTCAGATTGGCCAAAAAGCATGACCTAACTATTGGCGGCCTACAAGAAACCCACTTTAAATATGTTAGAGTTAACAGTAAAAGAATGGAAAAGGATATACCATGCTAAAACTAATATAAAGACAACTGGAATGGTTTATAATAACAGACAGAGATGACTCCAGAACAAAGAATATTATGTTGGATTAAATGATAATTTCACAAGGATAAAGACTTCAATTTATCAAGAGGACGTAAATTTTATGTACCTAGTAGAAGAGTTTCAAAATACATCAAAAAACTTACAGAACTGCATGGAGAAAGAGACAAATCCACAAATGCAATCAGAGAATTAAATCTAGCTGATAGGATAAGTAGACAAAATGTTAGTAAGGATATAGAACATTTGAATAATACTATAAATCAACCTGACCTAATTGATATTTATAGATAACTTTAAGAGCAATAAAATACACATTCCTTTCAAACGTGTGTGGAATATTTGCCAAGATAGATTGAGTTTTGGACCATAAAAAGGTCTCAAGTTCTTAGACCAAAGTGGAATTAAGTTAGAAATCAATAACATACTTCTAAATAACCTACGGGTTAACTAAGAGATCAAAAAGAAATTATACAGTATTTTGTACTGAATGAAAGTGAAAACAGAAAATATCAAACTATGTGAGATGCTATTCAAGCAGTTATTAGAGGGTGATAATAATAATAAATATTACTTATAATATTTATTATTAATAAATAAATAAATGTCTATATTATTAGATAAAAAATTTCTCAAATCATTGACTTCAGTTTCCACTTTAAGAAACTAGAAAAAGAGCAAATTAAACCCAAAGTAAACAGAAGATAGGACATGATTAAAGATTAGAATAGAAAATAAAGAAACAATAGAAAAAAATCAGTGAAACCAATAATAAATAAAAACTGTTTATTTAGTATTTATTTATTTCTTATGAAAACAAATAAAATTGGTAACCTTATTTATTAGAGACAAAAAAGAGAAGACACAAGTTGCCAGTATCAGGAATAAAAGAGGAAATGTAATGATAAATTTTACAGATAATAAGTGGGTAATAAATATTATGAAGAACTTTATGCCAATAAATTTGACAACTTTGAAGAAATGAACAAATCCTTTGAAAGACACAAAGCACTAAAGCTCTCACTCAAGAAGAATTCAGATAACCTGAATAGTCTTATATCTATCAAAGTACTTGAATGTATAGTTAAAATCTTCCCTAAAAAGAAAAATCCTATTTTCATTGGTAAATGTTATTAAACTTTTGGGGAAAAAAATAATACCAATTCTATATGAACTCTTCCAGAAAGCTGAAGTATAAGGCATACTTTCCATCTCATTCTATGTGGATGATATGCCCTTGTACTAAAACCAGACAAGTATACAACAAGAAAAAAAATACAAATCAATATACCTAGAGGACATAGATAATAAAATTCTTAACCAAACTAGCAAATCAAACCAAACTGAATGCTTTCCCCCTAAGAAACAAGACAAGGATATGCAGTCTTACCACTTCTGTAGATCGTCTTATGGAGTGTATAGCCAGTGCAACCAGGCCAGGAAAAAAAATAAAAGGCATCGAGATTAAAAAGGAAGAAGTAAAGCACATGACATGGTTGTCTATGGGGAAAGTTTGAGGGAAATGTGCAAAAAAGTTACTAGAACTAGTAACAACTTAGAAAAGTTGCAGGATACAACACCCACATATGAAAGTCAATGTGCTTCTGTGTATTAGCAACGAGCTATCAGGAACTGAAATTTTAAAAATATCATTACAGCAGTACCAAAATTATGAAATATTTGGGATGAGTCTGACAAGCAAAGTTCAAGACTACAAACCATGCTAAGAAGAATTCTAGGGAGATTTAAGTAAAAGGAGAGATATATTGTGCCCATGTGTTGGAAGACTTAAAACTGATGAGGTATCAGTTCACTTCAAATTGGTCTATAGGTTCCACATAATCCCATCGGAGAACAACAAGGTTCTGGCTAACATTCCGCTAACACTTATAAGCCACACCGTAGAATGAGCTAGAGGAGAACTAGGGCCATTGTTACCACGGCACTAGATTCCTGACTTTGCAAAGTTGCCTGCAACTTAACTTGTCCCCAACTGTTCCTCCTGCCAGCTGGGATCCCACTTGTAAAGACTCTGCCTTGCAATCACAGCTTCTGCTAAAAGCAAAAGGCTTTGTCATCACTCTCTCCAGTAAAATGAATGCTTTGCACAGAGGTGGTTTCTCATGTGCCCACTTCTGGACTGAAGTCTCCCAGGGGTGTAACACTACTGGCACCCAATCACCTGCCTGTGCTCTAGCTGCAAAGGAGGCTGAACAAGTGAGACATCCACATGTTTAATCTTGAAAAGGTGAAACTCACAAAGTGGAACATTTCCCGAAATTAGAAAGGTGTTGGAAAATGTTGGGAAGCCAGAAACGTGACATAAGTCCCATATATAGGCCAAATACTAAAAATAATCAACATAAAATAATTGGACCTTTGCTTCTGTTTTAAAAGAAACTGCTTACATTAGAAGTATGGGAATCCTTGTGTTAGTCCTCCAGACAAGAAAAGCCTGCATTTTGAAGCAGGGTGTACATTCATTTCCACTTCCAAAAATGTGTATACAGGTGACTGAAAGACAACGTACAAGAACAAAACATAGCCTAAAGGATGTAGAGGGTTTTCACCAAAAATCTAAGAAGGAACAACCCATGTCCCTTTGCCCAATCTGCATTGCTTTCCAGGGAGTCCTAGAGGCAATGGAGACAGGGGATCATAAGCAGTTAGCCCATGAGCGGACATGCAAATCTTGGGGGAGGGTATCTATCAGGGAGCCCTACCTTGAATCCTAAAGCTTAGGTAGAGGAACTGTGGGAAATGAAGTTTGTAGTTTTCCAGCCTCTTTAGCTCTGGATGCTGGGATGACAAATGAGTGAGTGGATGAACAGTAGCAACCAATAATGGCCAAGAAGGAACTCATACATAGGCTCAACCCATTCTCAGAGAGAGGAGAGGTCTAGCGGAGCTGGGCTGTAGCAAGGAAGGGGTCATTTTGAGAGCCTTAAGTGTCTGTCACTCAGATGATCCTCTCACCCATGTCCCCTTGTGTCAGCGACTTGGAGAGAATTCTAGTAAAAATGAATGAGGCATTTCATGGCACCCTCTCCAAGTCCCTAAGCACACAAAGCATCCCTGCTAGGAGCCTCAGTAATAAGGTGTATACACACAAGGGAGGGAACGTCTCCTTCACAGAAAACACAGCAGAAGGAGGACTGACTATGAATGTCATTGGCACAAGAGAGCACTAGCTGTATTCACTGTGGCAGCAGGACGGATCTCCCACTCCTAGGAGGTGGCTCCAGCGCCATCAACATCGGTTCAGAGGACACTTCCCTGGTCTCCCAGACCACCCAGGAACCAGAGAAGAGGGAAACCCCATGCTCCCCAAGGTAGCTGAGAGTAGCTTTCATGAAGGAACCCGTTAGAGGCTTAGAAATAATTGCATCCTCTAGGGTCAGGACCTGCTGACTGGAGCTGGGGGTAAGCTGGGTTCAGTGCTGAGGAGCCCTGAACAAAAGGCGGCTGCCTTTTTAAGCACCTGTGGGACGGGGGACTGGGGGTGCCGAGGAAGGGGAGGATGGACCAGGAATGGAAAAGTACTGACTCAGAGTTGAGAAAAGTGCCTTAGTCGGGGTCCCCATAAGGAAGCTTCTACAGGGAGGTGCTTATGCTGGGAGTACTGATCTGAATATGGGCATGGTTGGCCTCGGGGACCCTAAGTCTTAGGGGCAGCTCCCCCAGGCAAACTGCAATGCCGTGACTGGGCCCTGAGTCAGCTGTGGAGAGGGCAGCATGGGGCCTGCTGGGCAGAGCCTTTGTAATCTCCTCTGGTTGGCCCGGAAAGATCCCACATGGGATTTTGGCCCAGAGCTGGACTCCTCAACTCCTCAGGACCATGCAAGGAATGCTCTTTAGGTAGAGAATCAAAGTCTTATCATAGAGTGTGGGGGTGGGATTATATAAATGCTGGGTGTGTGTGTGTGTGTGTGTCTGTGTGTGTGTGTGTACCCTTATTAAGTCTCTACTCTTACGGTGGTCTGGACAAACAGATTACATATTTTTAGACTACATCCACTTAAAGCTATATAAAAAAAATTTTTTTTAAAGCCAAGAGGCTTTTTTAAAAAGCCAAGACACCCATAAAGAAATGTACTATTCTTTCAAAGCCTACTTGCTTATTTGTTCCCCAAGACTGCCAGTAATGCCTTAAATTATAACAGCGATGCTAACAATGACTCTGCTGCCTGAATTCCCACCCCCCAACCCCGGGAACTTCTGAAATCTTTTAAAAACAATAACAACAAGAAACCATGTGAGGGAAAAGCCCTGAGAGCCAAGCACTAACTTTTTTAGAAACATGTCCAAGGAGGTGGCCTGTGAGCCCAGCAGCCTCAGAGGTCATGGCCAGCCAGGTAGTTCGGTTCTGTTATTTTCTGCATGCCATTTCTGGTGAGAACTTTTCCCGTAAGATCTTCCAATGATTTTGTGAGCCTCTAATTCCAGACATTGAGTCACTGCTTTCTCAAAATATCCAGAGTAATTTCTGTTTCTACACCTGTCTTGTAAGTCGACCTCTGTGATGCAAGTTGAAATGCAAGCTGGAACATGTTTCACCTTAAATCTACCTATCCTTTGCCGCTATAAATATTTCTCCTGGGATATATATTTTTTTCCTTCCCAGCATTGAGTAGCGTATATCCTTTCACGGTGTTTTAACTAAGAATATATATAGTTTAAAACTTCAGGAGCTGTTGGCACCTTTAATCATCTTAATGGGAATGTTCCGGAGGGCATTTTGACTTGCATTTCTCACCGGTCATGGTCCTTTGCACACAAGTTTTGAGGATTAGGTCAGGACAGCTTTTCATTATTAAAAGAAAAAAGTTTCTTTTTTTGAAGTAGCTGCAAGTGAAGACATACACACCTAATGATTATTTGGGTGGATTGGATACTGTTTCAAATGATAACATCTTCCAAAGTCAGCTCCATGTACTGTAAAATCAATGAGTTTTGCTCCGCTGGAGAGAACGCGGAGAGCCAGGATTGTTGAGTGCAGATTTCGGGGGCTTTGCCAGATGGAGCCTCTCAGCTCTGTGGCCAGCCAGCAGTTCTTTCTGGGAACTATGCCTTAGGGATTTCTGCGTCAGTGTCAAAGGGGTTTTTACTATAGGGTGCTATATCCAATTAATTCAGAAGACTAAAAATACAGCCTGAGACACTGGAATTTTTGATGGTAGAAGTCTCTGGCCAGGGTTCCCATTCTGGCACATTAAAATAACATTACTGCACTAGAAGAAAACCCCTGGGCAAAAAAGCAAGCAGGGCAGGGAGCTCCCTCTTCTTAGGTAGTAGAATGGTGTGAGGTTTTCAATTTTATGTAGCACTGCTCTTTCAACACTGTAGATTTTCAAATGCCATGGGTATTTTGGGCACGTAACCTGTCTGCCTAAGATTGAAGCTGTAGGACTAACTCAGTTACCTCAACCTGGTAAGTTTATTGCAGGAAGAGATCAGTAATGCTTATTGTAAACCAAGAGGTATTTATCAACTGTGTTTTCTGCAGTTTCTTTGCTCTTCTCCTCTGAGTTTGAAAATGCAAGGCAGGGGGCCTGGGTAGCTCAGTTGCTTCAGTGTCTGCCTTTGGCTCAGGTCCTGATCCCAGAGTCCTGGGATCCAGTCCCTCCTCAGTGGGGAGTCTGCTTCTCTGCCCCTCCCCCTGCTCAAGCGTGTTCTCTCAAATAAATAAATAAAATTTTTACAAAGAAAGAAAATGCGAGGCAGTTCACTGTTTTTATAACAAAATCAGGCTAATTTTCTGGTTGCTGTTTAATCAGACAGCGAAACATCAAGCAGCTTACAGCTGTGCCTTTGGTAGTTACCAATGGTTAAACCTTACAGGAATGACCCAAGGCCCTAGATTTCCTGCAATAAGTGAGTGTAGCAATCTGTAATTCTCATGCGGTCTTTTATGTGGGGCAAATTATACATTCCCATCTTCTTGTTCAAGTTATTCCTTTAGGACACATATATCTTAGCCCCACTTAATGCTGGCTGGCTTTTGGAGAGGAAAAGGCTGAAAAGGAGATTACTCTGAATAGTTTGCAACATGAATACAACTTAAGTATCACCCTGCCATTTCTGAATCTTAGAGGTGGGTGGAGGAAAACCACAGGTGCATCTCTCTGCCAGAATATATAGGAACATATTTTTGGAAGATTGTATAATGTAGTGCCCATTATACCATTGGTTTCATGAGATAATTATGAAGCACTAGAGCAAATCAGCATACTAGACTGGTTGAATATGTTAACATTCTAATTTTGTATAGAGGGTGATTACTGTTATTATTATTTATAAAGTGCTCTAAGTGTACAGAATGCTTTATAAACACGTAGGCAGATAAGGGCTCTGCCCAGAGGTACCTAAGTTCTAACTGCTTGCATTAGACAATCTAAATGAAAAACAAAACAAAACAAAAAAACCCACAACAAATAAAACTACTCCGTGCCAAAGTGGGAGGAGACCAGGCCCAAAATGGGGTTAAAGAAATAAGTGTTCTAGAAGGACCAAAGCACTGAAGCAAGTGTACTTTCAGACTTAAGACTGGAGCTCCTCCACACAATTCAAGGAGAATCAAAACACTGTAACTACATCCACTTAAAAAGATTTCCTGACGCCCCTTAAGAAGTTCTAATTGGCTCTTATAAATTCAATCCTCCCCTACTTGCCCAGGTACAAATGTTTGGGCTCTGAGCCCATTTTTTTCATTTTTCAAATGTCTAGTTATGCTAGATCCAGCATAACTCACAGGAAATCACATGAAAACCAGCCTGATCACATTCCTTTTTTCTCTTTTTTCAACCAACTTTTATCAATTCCTTTTTCAGAGTCTTTTTAAATTTTCATCATTACAATCATATTCCATCCCTTCATCATGTTTACCCTTATTTTTGTATATATATAAGTTTTTCTTTCTTTAAAATTTTGGGAGGCAGTTTCTTCTAACAGACCAAAATACACCCAAAATAAAGTGTGCGGCTCTGTTCTATTCACCAGTGTGTGTATATATATATATATATATATATATATATATATATTCCACCCCCCCTCCTTTCTTCTTCCCTCTTACCCCCTAGTTTAGGGTCTCTTCTGATTTGGTTAGTGTATATTTTTCTGGGGTCATTGCTACCCTTTCAGTATTTTGTTCTCTCATTCACCTATACTTATCTGGATAAAATGACAAGGTAGGAAAACACCTCAAAAAAAAAAAAAAAAAAAAAAGAACAAGAGGCAGTACCAATGGCTATGGACCGAATCAATATGGACATTAGTAAGATGTCAGATCTAGAGTTCAGAATGGTGATTGAAGACAGTAGTTGGGCTCAAAAAAACCATGGAAGATACTAGAGAATCTCTTCCTGGAGAGATAAAATCCCTTTCTGGGAAAAATAGAAGAACTAAAATCTAACCAAGTTGAAATTAAAAAAGCTACTAATGAGGTATAATAAAAAATGGAGGCTCTTACTGCCAGGATAAATGAGACAGAAGAGAGAATTAGTCATATAGAAGACCAAATGATGGAGGAAAAAAAGCTGAGAAAAAGGGAGATAAACAACTACTGGACCACGAGGGGATATTCGAGAGATACGTGATACCATAAGATGAAACAATATTAGAATAATTGGGATCCCAGAAGAAGAAGAAGAAAGAGAGAGAGGAGCAGAAGGTATATTGGAGTAAATTATACCAGAGAATTTCCCTGATTTAGCAAAGGGAACAAGCATAAAAATCCAGGAGGCACAGAGGACCCCCCTCAAAATCAGTAAAAATAGGTCAACACGCCACTATCTAATAGTAAAACTTACAGGTCTCAGTGACAAAGCGAAAATCCTGAAAGCAGCTCAGGACAAGAAGTATGTAACATACGATGGTAGAAATATTAGATTGGCAGCAGACCTATCCACAGAGATCTGGCAGGCCGGAAAGGACAGGCATGATATATTCAGAGGACTAAACAAGAATACTATATCCAGCTAGGCTGTCATTGAAAAATAGGAGAGATAAAAAGTTTCCAGGATAAACAAAAACTAAAAGAATTTGCAAAAACCAAACCAGCCCTATGGGAAATATTGAAAGCGATCCTTTAAGCAAAGAGAGAGCCTAAAAATAACAGACCAGAAAGGAACAGAGACAATATACAGTAACAGTCACCTTACTGGCAATACAGTGGCACTAAATTAATGTATTTCAATAGTTATCCTGAATGTAAATGGGCTAAATGCCCCAATCAAAAGACACAGGGTATCAGAATGGATAAAAAAACAAGACCCATTGATATGCTGTCTGTAAGAAACTCATTTCAGACCCAAAGACACTTCCAGATTGAAAGTGAGAGGGTGGAAAACATTTTACCATGCTAATGGACATCAAAAGAAAGCTGGGGTGCCAATCCTTATATCAGATAAATTAGATTTTAAGCCAATGACTACAATAAGAGATGAGGAAGGACACTATATCATACTTAAAGGGTCTGTCCAACAGGATCTAACAATTTTCAGTATCTATGCCCCTAACAAGGAGCAGCCAATTATATAAACCAATTAATAACAAAATGAAAGAAACACATAGACAATAGCACAATAATAGTAAGAGACTTTAACAGCCCCCTCACTGAAATGGACAGATTACCTAAGAAAAAGATCAACAAGGAAATAAAGGCTTTAAGTGACACACTCGACCAGATGGACATCACAGATATATTCAGAACATTCCATCCCAAAGCAACAGAATACACATTCTTCTCTAGTGCACATGGAACATTCTCCAGAATAGATCACATCCTGGGTCACAAATCAGGTTTCAACCAGTACCAAAGATTGGGATCATTCCCTGCATATTTTCAGACCACAGTGCTTTGAAACTAGAACTCAACCACAAAAGGAAAGTTGGAAAGAATTCAAATACATGGAGGCTAAAGAGCATCCTACTAAAGAATGTATGGGTCAATCAGAAAATTAAAGAAGAACTGGGGCGCCTGGGTGGCTCAGTGGGTTAAAGCCTCTGCCTTTGGCTCAGGTCATGATCTCAGGGTCCTGGGATTGAGCCCCACATGGGGCTCTCTGCTCTGCAGGGAGCCTGCTTCCTCCTCTCTCTCTGCCTGCCTCTCTGCCTACTTGTGATCTCTGTCTGTCAAATAAATAAATAAAATCTTAAAAAAAAAAAAGAACCTATTATAAGCAACTATACACCAGCAAATTTGACAATCTGGAAGAAATGGATGCATTCCTAGAGACATAAACTACCAAAGTTGAACCAGGAAGAAATAGAAAACCTGAACAGACGCATAACCAGTAAGGAGATTCAAGCAGTCATCAAAAATCTCCCAACAAGAGCCCAGCACCAGATGGCTTCCCAGGGGAATTCTATCAAACATTTAAAGAAGAATTAATACCTATTCTCCTGAAACTGTTCCAAAAAATAGAAATGGAAAGAAAACTTCCAAACTCATTTTACGAGGCCAGCATTACTTTGATCCCCAAACCAGCCAAAGACCCCATCAAAAAGGAGAATTACAGACCAATATCCTTGGTGAACATGGATGTAAAAATTCTCACCAAAATATTAGCCAATAGGATCCAACAGTACATTAAAAGGATTATTCACCACGACCAAGTGGGTTTTATTCCTGGGCTGCAAGGTTGGTTCAACATCCAGAAATCAATCAATGTGATATAATACATTAATAAAAGAAAGAACAAAAATCGTATGATACTCTCAATAGATGCTGAAAGAAACATCTGACAAAGTACAGCATCCTTTCTTATTCAAAAATCTTCACAGTGTTGGGATAGAGGGTACATACCTTAATATCATAAAAGCCATCTATGGAAAACTCACAGCAAATATCATCCTCAATGGGGAAAAACTGAAATCTTTTCCTCTAAGGTCAGGAACACAGCAGGGCTGTCCACTATCACCATTGCTATTCAACATAGCACTAGAAGTCCTAGGCTCAGCAGTCAGACAACAAAAAGAAATAAAAGGCATATGAATCAGAAAAGAAGTCAAACTCTCACTCTTTGCAGATGATATATTTTATGTGGAAAACCCAAAAGACTTCACTTCAAAATTGCTAGAACTGATACAGGAATTCAGTAAAGTGTCAGGATGTAAAATCAATGCACAGAAATCAGTTGCATTTCTATACACCAACAGCAAGACAGAAGAAAGAGAAATTAAGAAGTTGATCCCATTTATAATTGCACCCAAAACCATAAGATATCTAGGAATGAACCTAACCAAAGAGGCAAAAAATCTGTACTCAGAAAACTACAAAGTCCTCATGAAAGAAATTGAGGAAGACACAAAAAAGTGGGAAAATGTTCCATGCTTCATGGATTGGAAGAACAAATATTGTGAAAATGTCTATGCTACCTAAAGCAATCTACACATTTAATGCAATTCCTATAAAAATACCATCAAATTTTTTCAAGGAAATGGAACAAATAATCCTAAAATTTATATGGAACCAGAAAAGACCCTGAATAGCCAGAGGAATGTTGAAAAAGAAAGCCAAAGTTGGTGGCATCACAATTCCAGACTTCAAGCTCTATTACAAAGCTGTCATCATCAAGACAGTGTGGTACTGGCACAAAAACAGACACATAGATCAGTGGAACAGAATAGAGAGCCCAGAAATGGACCCTCAACTCTATGGTCAACTAATCTTTGACAAAGTAGGAAAGAACGTCCAATGGGAAAAAGACAGTCTCTTCAAATGGTGTTGGGAAAATTGGACATCCACATGCAGAAGAATGAAACTGGGCCATTTCCTTATACCATACACAAAAATAGACTCAAAATGGATGAAAGACCTCAACGTGAGATAGGAATTCATCAAAATCCTTGAGGAGAACACAGGCAGCAACCTGTTTGATCTCCACCGCAGCAACTTCTTCCTAGAAACATTGCCAAAGGTAAGGGAAGCAAGGGCAAAAATGAACTATTGGGACTTCCTCAAGATCAAAAGCTTTTGCACAGCAAAGGAAACAGTCAACAAAACCAAAAGACAACTGACAGAATGGGAGAAGATATTTGCAAATGACATATCAGATAAAGGGCTAGTATCCAAAATGCATAAAGAACTTATCAAACTCAACACCCAAAGAACAAATAATTCAATCAAGAAATGGGCAGAGGACATGAACAGACATTTCTACAAAGATGACATCCAGATGGGCAACAGACACATGAAGAAGTGCTCAATATCACTCGGCATCAGGGAAATACAAATCAAAACCACAATGAGATACCACCTCTCACCAGTCAGAATGGCTAAAATTAACAAGTCAGGAAACAACAGATGTTGTCTAGGATGCAGAGAAAGGGGAACCCTCCTACATTGTTGGTGGGAATGCAAGCTGGTGCAGCCACTCTGGAAAACAGTATGGAGGTTCCTCAGAAAGTTGAAAATAGAACCACCCTACGACCCAGCAATTGCACTAGTGGGTATTTACCCTAAAGATACAAATGTAGTGATCCAAAGGGGCACATGTACCCCAATGTTTATAGCAGCAATGTCCACAATAGCCAAACTATGGAAAGAGCCTAGATGTCTATCAACAGATGAATGGATAAAGAAGATGTGGTGTACGTATACGATGGAATACTGTGCAGCCATCAAAACAACAACAACAACAACAACAACAACCCCGAAATCATGCCATTTGCAATGATGTGGATGGAACTAGAGGGTATTATGCTGAGCAAAGTAAGTCAATTAGAGAAAGACAATTATCATATGGTCTCTCTGATATAAGGAATTTGAGAGGCAGGGCAGAGGGCCGTCGGGGGCAGGAAGGGAAAAAATAAAACAAGATGGGATGGGGGAGGGAGAGAAACCATAAGAGACTCTTAATCTCAGGAAACAAACTGAGGGTTGCTGGGGCAGGGTGGAGGGTGGGGGGCAATGCAGAATAGGGTGGCTGGGGGATGGATGTTGGGGAGGGTATGTGCTATGATGAGTGCTGTGAATTGTGTAAGACTGATAATTCACAGACCTGTACCCCTGGAGCAAATAATACATTACATGTTAATAATAAATAAATAAATAAGTAAATAGAATTTTAAAAAAAGAAAAGCTATGGTAAAGTAGCATTATAACATATAAACACATGTATAAGTTTTTTTTTTTTTTAAGATTTTTTATTTATTTATTTGACAGACAGAGATCACAAGTAGGCAGCGAGGCAGGCAGAGAGAGAGGAGGAAGCAGGCTCCCTGCTGAGCAGAGAGCCCGACGCGGGGCTCGATCCCAGGAACCTGAGATCATGACCTGAGCCGAAAGCAGAGGCTTTAACCCACTGAGCCACCCAGGCGCCCCTAAACACATGTATAAGTTAAATGTCGTAATATTTTAAAATACAGTAACACCACCCTAATCCAATTTTTAATCACAAAATTATTGTTAATCTGTAATGGTACTTTATAAAGATACTCTTTAAAGATACTCTTTATAAAGATATTTATTTATTTATTTGAGAGAGAGAGAGAGAGAGAGAGAGAATGAGAGAGAGCAAGCATGAGAGGATGAAGGTCAGAGGGAGAAACAGACCTCCTGCTGAGCCCCACACAGGACTCAATCTCGGGACTCCAGGATCATGACCTGGGCTGAAGGCAGTCGCTCAACCAAAAAGAAACAAACAAACAAACAAACAAAAAAGAGCACTATTTGTAAATATATTATGTCAACTACTTGTTTTGGTTATGACATTTCTCAAATTTGAAATTTGAAATCATTTATAACTT
This sequence comes from Martes martes, assembly GCF_963455335.1. Taxonomy (NCBI): domain Eukaryota; kingdom Metazoa; phylum Chordata; class Mammalia; order Carnivora; family Mustelidae; genus Martes; species Martes martes. Next base: position 126,169,969 of record NC_137895.1, read on the forward strand.
TAACTTCTTAAAATAAATCAGCCACTTAGATATTGTTTTTGAGGTTAACTCTACCAGGATTAGAAGGTACTATAAAAACTATACAATTCAAATACAAAGCTATTAATATATCATGAGGCATAAAATATTAAGAGCAAATCCAAGTCCTGAGAGAAGTTACAGGAAAATTCCAGTGTTTTATAGCAATTTTACTATGTCCTGAAAACAGATGTTTACAATTTTTGATATTTTCTTTATCGTGAGCTATTTTGGGTTCTTTTTATTCTTTTTAAAAAATGTAGTATCCACATAATTGGACAGATTTGTTAAAATTATTTTGACCATAATCTCTCTTTATAAAATGCATAGAATAAATATATACAAGATATATGTGGTTTTTATTTTAAAAACTATTTATTTGAGAGAGAGAGATAAGGAGCACAGGAGTGGTGATGGCGAGGGGAGGTGTTGAGGGAGAGGGAAAAACAGACACTGCTGAGTCGAGTCCAATGTGGGGGACTCAATCCCAGGACCCTGGGATCATGACCTGAGTTGAAGGCAGACGGTTAAACCTACTGAGCCACCCAGGTACTTCACAAGATATATGTGTTAATTTTCTCTTACTCCCTCCACCCCTTAGCTCGTTTATTTCTTAAATTCCACATATGAGTGAAATCATACGGTATTTGTCTTTCTCCGACTTATTTTGCTCAACATTATACTCTCTAGCTCCATCCATGTCATTGCACGTGGCAAGTTTTCATTCTTTTTTATGGTTGAGTAACATTCCACTGTGTGTGTGTGTGTGTGTGTGTGTGTGTGTATGTGTCTGTGTGTACTACATCTTCTTTATCCATTCATCAATCAGTGGATATTTGGGCTACTTTCGTATCTTGACTATTGTAAACAATGCTGCAGTAAACAAAGTAAAAAAAAAAAAAGTAAAGTAAAAGTAAAAAAAAAAGTAAAAAAAGTAAAAGTAAAAAAAAGTAAAAGTAAAAAAGTAAAAAAAGTTAAAAAAAAAGTAAAAGTAAAGTAAAAAAAGAGATGCATGAATCAGCTCTTTTATTCTTTGGGTGAGTACCCAGTAGTGGCAATTGCTGGGTCATTAGGTAGTTCTATTTTGAACTTTTTAACTTTTTTAACCTCAACCTCCATACTGTTTTCCTATATTAAATAATTTTAATCTTCATTCTTGTCCCTTTTCCCGCCTCTTTCTTCCTTCCTTCTTCTGCCTCCCCCCACCCCCCACTTTTTTGGGTTGTTGTTGCAGAAAATAAGAAGTTGAACCACAGAACTTGTTTTGCTCAGGAGATGGCTTCTGGTAAAACAGAATTAAGAGTCTCCATAGTTTGGCCAACATTTATTTGCTAAAGGGTTTGCTTTAGAGGCTTTAATGGCTACAGAGTGTGCAGTAAAAAGCTACTGTTATATTTAAAAAGTGCCCCCTTTGAGAAACCCCCACCCTGACTCCCAGCAGAGCTGTTCCTTATTTGTAAACATGATATTCTGACTTTGTGGTAGCTATGGACTGGTGTGTACACGTACATAATTTTCCACCTGGTCCCTGGACTGTGTCTGTTGATTGAACTGCCTGGCCACAGGTGTTCTGTGTTAGCATGGTCCCAGAAGCACTGGCCTGCAGCCCATTGGGCCATATTGGCAGTGTGTGGGACCCATGTGAGCTGTCTCACACTGATTAGGGCAAAGTCCAGGGCAAGCTAAACTAACAGCTCTTAACGAATCAGAAATGCATAGACCCAGCAGAAATGATTTGCTGCTTTCTGACCAGTGGGAAAATACTTGTAATGCACTTTGGACAGTGCTTCTGTGCTCCAAACACCAAACTTAAAATACATAAATAAATGTCAATTGACAAACATGAAAGGATTCTCAAGGGATAAGTTCATAGGATAAGGGATGTTTCTCTGGACAATTTAAACTCCAACTCAGCCACTTATCCTTTTGAGAAATGATTTTTTTTCCCTCCCCTTTTCATTTCATATATAAATATATATTTTATATATATATATATGACACATATATATACTGTATGCACTTTGTTTCGTATAGCTGGCATGAGACAGTTTGGAACACACAGATTTTAACTTGTAGTTATTTTAGACTCCTTAAAAAGCAGTTAATTCAGTCAACATGTATTTATTAAGTGCCTATCATTTTCCAGGCACTGTCCTGGGTCCTGTGGAAAGAAAGGCAAAATTCCTGCTCTGAAGGAGATTTTATATCTAGAAGGGAGACAGACCTGCAAACAACCAATCACATTAGAATGTGAAAAAAGGTTCTCTGGAGCTGTGAACAGAATATAATAGGAAATCAAGGAAGGAGTACTTAGGCCTGCCACATTAAATAGCCATTACTTACCTTGGCTATGCCAGCGAGCTGTCATACCTGCAAAGACAGCATTACTAGTTAGCTGTTGACAGGGAACATTAGGAAGCAAAATTGTGCCCCAACTTAGAAGGTTCATACGTACCAGGTTAGCTGCCACTTCAAAATCTTGTTTTCAAACCATTCCTTTGTCAATGCCTTGCTCATTCCCACACTGTTAATCCGAATTACCATTTTCAGGAACTGTCATTTCTACTGAGGAATCACTGTTTCTGAAACATGCATAATTAGGATCTAGTTATGTAATTGCTTTGTGATGACAGGGTGTTTTCCAACTTATATATTAAAAATAAAGGACCATTTCAAGAGGACTGGAAGCTGATACCCTATGTCCTTCTCTGAAAACTTCCTGTTCTTTTAATTAGGAACTTGCTGCTTCTTTAGTTATTTTAATTATTCTATTTGTTAAATCCGACTCACAGTTAAGAGTATCCATATATTGTCTGATTAGCTAGAATTCTAATTTTCAAATGTGAGAATTCCTGAGATTTTTAAATCTAAGGCAGTGGCCCAAGATCCCAAACGTTCTTCTATTCTGTTAAGCTTCCATTTGAGATTCAAGAATGCAATGAAACTTTCTGCTGCTTCAAGTAGGGCTGAGCCGACTTTTAGTAAATTTAAGAAGCTGAAGTTAAAAAGTATTTGTGGACAGGGGATCTTCCCCCCCCCCCCATTCTGTTTACTTCTCCCTTCCCACACCTCACCCTTTCCGTTTTAACCAAGTATTTTAATGAATACGAGGCATATCAGAAATCAGCGGTCAGGAAGGAAGACGCTGGCGTTAAAAATCAGTGCCACTCAACGCGGGCAAAATTGCTAGGGTCTGCTGCTGTCACCGCAGTGCGCACCTGACGTCTCGCTGCTGACAGCGGATCCGGCCTCGCAGGGAGCGCACTGCACATTTTGCTCCAGCCGGGAGGCGGCAGGCGGCGGGCACTCGCGGCAGGCGGCGGGCACTCCCAGCAGGGTACAGCCGAGCGGTGCAGAGCGGTGCAGAGCCCTGCAGGCGCACGGAGCCAGGCACCCTGCCCCAAAGATGACTGGGTCGCCGCTAAGGGACAAACGCGCCAGGGACAACTTAAGCCATCCCAGAACCTCTCGAAGATCCCTCATTGAGTTCTTCGCAGAAACTGTCTCCCATTTTTGGTCCCCAGGAGAACTTCAGAGAACGAGGAAAGTTGGGCGGCTACTTAGGTCTCTTTCAAGAGTAAGGATCTGGAGTGTGGCAAAGACTCCAACTGTGGGCCTTGTAACGCTGATGGTCTCTAGGGACTCTGCGCAGAGTTCTGACCATCGCAGCCTGAGACCCAGAACCCGAGGGAAGGGTATCGCGCCTCTGGAGCCCATTCTGGGTCTTGACCCCTTTCTCTGGTTCCGGGTGCCTTCGTCCAGCTGGGGCGAAAACTCCCCCAGGTTCACGCTGGGCGGGGAATTAGGTGGGTTAAGTCCCGGCCCCTTGATCCCTTTGCAGCAACTTCTAAGTACACAGCGGCGGCGGGCTGGATGTCTGCTCAGAGTAGGCGACAGGCACCCTTGGCGGACCAAAGCGGGCTCCTTCCTAGGGCCTTTCGGCGGGAGTGGAGGACCCCAAGAGGACTCTTCCCATCCCCATCCCCACCTGCCTTCTTCCTATAGGAGGTGAAAATCAACCCTCCCGCCAGGTTTACTCCTGTCTTCCTCCTCAATCTCCAGCGCAGCTTTTTAAAGGCGTCCAGCGCATCCTGCAACTTTGGGGAAAGAGAGAGCCCAGCTCCCGCTCTCCCACGGCCCCTATCGCGTTAATCCGTTTCCTCTGGTTGCCTTCAAACTCGCCGGGGGTAGTATCCTCGCCCCAACCAGGAAGCGAGCGCCCCCGGCTGTTCACAGCAGCCCCTCGGCGCCTGTTTGCAGGGAGCTCGGTTTTCTGACTCGTCGCACATCCAGCTGCGGTTCCGACCAGTCCTCAGCCTCGCGAGGCACACGCGCGCGTGCACACACACGCGCTCACACTCCCGCTCACACTCCCGCGTCCTCGCTCCCGGCACCCCACCCTCCGAGCCGCTCCTCCGCGGGGTGGGGGGGGGGGTGACGTCAGGACTGCAGTCCCGAGGAGAGCGGCTGGAGAGGGTTGCGCGCTCCTCGCCTAGGAAGCTGGAGGCGCACTCGGGCAGGCGCCGCTCCCGCGCTCCTCCCTCTCCTCTGCACCCGCTGTCACGCTGCCCGCCCGCGGGGGAGCATCGCGAGCCTCCAGGTGAATTGAAAGTCGTTTCCGGGGGAGGACGGAGAGGGTGCTGCAGTCCTGGCATGCACTGAAAACTGCAACTCGGACAGAAACGACCCGGCGGAGGAGCGGGCGCGCGGCGCCGTGCGCAGCCTCCCCGGGCTGCTGGAGGCGGCCGCTGCACAGCTCGCAGGCGAGCGCGGCCGCCGGACGTCGGCCCCGGGACTCCGGCCCTGGGCGCGCTCGCCCGGGAGAGACCCCCACCCCACCCCCCCGCCCCCGGTCCTGCGCATTTCGCAGCTGCGCCGGTGTGGGGAATGCGAGCGCAGTGGCTCCAGGTCGCCGCCGAGCAGCTGCCTGTGGGAGAGAGAGGCGAGGCGAGGGGGCGGCAGCCTCGGCCCGAAGTAAGTGCAGCAGAAGTTTGCGTCGCTTTCCCCGCCGCTCCCCTTGAGCGAGTGGGAGGCACATCTCCTCCCCTCGTTCGCGGAGGATACGGAGGGCAGACTTACGACGAGGCAGTGTCGCCCGGGAGAGAAAGTGAGCGTTACCAAAGGGGGTGAGGACCCCGGAAGGGCAAAGGCAGGGAGGGATCCCGATGGGGTGAGGGGTGCCCGAGGAAGAGACCCCAGCTGGGGTGAGCGACGCTGGAGGAACCGGACCCTGGAGATCTCCGAAAGGGAGGGCTGTTGGGGGGGTGGTGGTGAAGGTGGAGGTAGTCACGCCTATTCTGGTGACCTTGGTGTGCCCCCCTGGAGTGGCGAGCCGGGGGCTTGTCAGAGGTTGCAAACAGTGCGACTAGGATATTGCGTGGCTTCTTACCCGGAGCTGCGGTGAGGCCATCGCGCTTCCGGACGCGGGACGACGAGGGCAAGAGGAGCGAGAAGCCGGCGCCAGGCGGCGACGCTGGAGGGTGGGGACGCCGGCGAGTCCAGACCGGGAGCTGGGAGCGCCAGGTTTGGGGTCCTCTGAGACGTGCTAGCCTCGACGGAGGAGACCCCGGTCGAGGAAGGAGGGGGGTGAAGCTTCAGGTCGCTGCCTTTGCTGGTGTCTCGGGAGCCTCGGTGGCGAGTGCTCGTAATTGGGCGGCTTCTCCAAGGGCCAGAGCGCTGGGAGCACCCGCCTCCGGCTGCTCCCCCTCTACGCCGCCTCGAGTCCCCCAGAGTCTGCAGGGTCTTCCCTGACGCCGCGAAGGCCGGGCGCCGCCGGGGTTGCCCGAGACCCTAGCTTTCTGCTCACTCGTTCTCGGGGCACGTTCAGCTCTTTCCGGCTCCCATCTCTAACCGGACTCCCGGAGGAGGTTCTATCCTTTAACTGACCAAACTTCTAATGGGGAAAAAAAAGTTCATGGAAGCCGCGCGCCTCCCTCGGAGCAGAGCCCCGCAGAGGGCAGGCGAGGGCGCCGCGGGCCGGCTCGTCCACCTCTTCTCATCTGGGGAGGGCTCTAAGGGAATTTTGTGCAAAATGTGATGCGATCCTTCTGGGAAGGCAACGGAGACATCTTCTTCCAAAGTAGCACTGTCTGTGCCTAGCAAACCAGGATCTCGCCCAGTTTCTGGGACCAAGGGTAGATCCACTTTGGAGGAAGGAGGAGATGGTTAATTAAATCCCATCTTTTAAAAAAGTCATTCACGATGCATCCTGATTACCCCATTTCATTTACTCAGATTCATTCATTCATTCATGCAAAGCACTTTATAAGACCCAGTGTGTGCCAGGCATTGTGTTAGACGCCAGGGCCATAGAAATGACCAGTACTCAGGGAGCTCACAGTTTGTAAGAGCAGTGATCCGTAAAGAAGATGGGAAAAATACATGTCCTACAGGAAAGGGCAGGTGCTACCTGGTTTTCACCACAGTGACTCACTCCTGGCTCATTAAGTGTGGAGCCCAGCATTTGCTATATTTTATCTTCCCTGAAGGCAGGGACACTGTCATTCATGTTTGATGCTCAGAGGCCAGCTCTGTGCCAAGCACATAGTAGGTCATCGATAAAGTCTGTTAAATGAATGGGTGAAGGGATAAATTATTTATGGTGACAAGTGTCTTAAAGATAACCATGCTGTATAGTAGTCCCCCCTTATGGGCAGGGAAGGGGACACTTCCCAGACCCCCAGTAGATGTCTGAAACTTCGGAGATAGTACTGAACCCTATATATATACTGTGTTTTTTCCTGCACATACATACGTAACGATCAAGCTTGATTTGTAAATTATACAAGTAAGAGATTAACAATAACAAAATAGAATACGTATAACAATCTACTGCAATAATTATGTGAATGTGGTCTCTCTCAAAATATCTTACTGTACTGTACTCCCCCTTCTTCTTGTGATGATGTGAGATGATAAAATACCTCCCCACTGAGATGAAGTCATTGTGATGAGGCATTAGGCTACTACTGACATTTTGACCAAACCTCTGTGGGTAACTGAAGCCTTGGAAAGTAAACCTATAGAAGGGTTGTGAGGCTAATGTATTGGGGAAACATCAAAGGAGAAAGAATGAGTTGAAAGGGAAAGAAATCAAGGGATCTGGAGAGGGCCAGAGGAAAAAAAACATAGGGCTTGTGAACATTGGAAGTATATATTCTTTAACAAACAACTTTTGTCTTCCATGGTAACCCAGTGGAAATTTGCAGCACCCAACTCAGTGCTCTCTCTCTGAAATACATACGTCTCTGTGGATATTGATTAATAACTTTTTTAGAACAAGGCCTCTATTAATTACTGTCTTATGGTAAATATTAAGATCATGATGCGGTGTTCATGTGGATACGTTGATAATATGGTGATTGTGATGTTTCTAGGGTAGTGGAACAGGTTGATGAAAGCGTACTTTAGAATTACCAAAATAATTTTTTCAAACATCTTATAATATTTTGCCATTTAATCTGCAAATTCCTACTTGTGTATTTTAACCATATTTACTTTAAACTTGATTAAAATATTTATACATAGATCTTAACCAGGGTAGATTAAACACATATGCAAACTTTCCTCGGCTTAAGTAATTGAACTCATTACACAGGTGGAAGGTGGTAAATTCCCAGGTGAATGATAAGGGTTTTATCCCCATAAATTTAATTGTTTTACTTTTACCAGGAAACTAAAACTTCATATTTTTAAATTATGTGTACAACAGTGTTACTTTTTTTTAAACCAATATTTGTCAATAGTAATAATAATTTGGTGGTTTGAGTCAAGAGTTTATATGTGGTAATCCTGGATTTAGTTATTGGAACCTCTTAGTGCTGTATGAGTTGGGACCATTCTAGAATTTTTATAAACTTCATTTTCTCTACTTATGAAACAAGATTATTTTACTTAATTGATGTAATTAGGCATTTAAAATCAGAATATGTCAGTGTAAGGTGTGCTATTTTTAGACATTGTATTCTGTGGTTGATGTCATTAATTTAGTATACCAACACTGACAAACGATTTGTATTTAATAAATAGAAAATAACCCATATTTTCCATTATTAGGTATTTTGAAGATGTTTTAAGACATTATCAGAGTTCTAGGAAGAGTATTGTGATTGTGGACAATGTACGATGATTAAAAATTGTATTTTAGAAGTAAATATAAATAAATACTTTAAAAAGGTAGCTGAACTTTGGGATTCTTTAGCCAAACACTGAAATGTTTCTTCTGTGGTAGATATGTGACATGATTTATTCTTAGAATTACAGTGTTAGATCTAATGACTCTTTGAATGAAACTTGCAGATTTGATCAGGAGTACATTCCAAAGGGCAGGACTTTATTTTGGAAATGTAGTTAGGGTACAGAGATGGCTGCGGTTACAGGAGTGTGAGGTCCTGGATTACTAAGCTTAGAAAGCACCTAGCCTTGTTTCTGCAGATGAGAAAATTGGGGCCTAGAAGGTGAAGGATTAAATTTCCCAGGATCTCACTCATATGCTGAGGAGTCCCACATTTTGTGCATTGTAGGCTTGACAAGAAATCACGCCCTCAGGGCACCTCAGCCAAGGGGTGACTTCATGGGATCTGCTATCCTTGGATTTCCTCTTTTCTCTCTCTCCACCTCACATCCTCTCCTTGGTTCCACCTCCGAGAGGGGTCCCACCTGCTCACCTCCTCCTCTCCCTGTTCCTGCTGCTTTTGCAGGTCCTTCAGAGGACAGGACAGTGAAGGACTTTGTCAGGGATCCATGACTTCCAGCCTCACACACAGGTCTAGATCCAGGCAAAACCATGGAGGGAGTCAAGTTTGGACTGGGTGCTTTCCACGTCTACTTTCCTACATTTCCCACTGTGCGTCATAGGGTCGTGGTTTCAGAGCCAGAAGGGGCTTTAGAGATCATTGGTCTTTATGTAGCTTGTCTTGGAGATGAGAGCACTCTGGCTTGGAAAAAATTCTGTGACGGTCCTATTAACAGCCCCTGTGCAGGACTTCGGGTCAAGTTCTGATTCTCTTTGGCTGCTGTGTTCTGTCTCCCATGAACAGTGCTGGCTGGTGTTTTGTGGCTCCAGTAACGTAACTGTTGTGGGCTCTGGAGAGAAACAGCTTGCACTGATGTTCTAGCCCCGTCTCTCCCCAGTTCTGCAACCACGGGCAGTGACTTAAGTGCCCAACACCTTTGTTTATTTGTTAGCAAATTTTTGTTTTGTTTCGTCTATAGATATGGATGTTTGCATCATTGTTTGTTTATTGCTTTGCTTTAGGTTGTGAGTTTCATAGGGATAGGAACGAAGTATTTTCTTACTTGCTGCATGTCCAAGACAAAGCTTATTGTCTGGCACACAATAAACGCTCGGTAAACATTTGAATAAAGGAATGAATGAATGAATAAGTGAGTATATAATGATGGAGTGAAAGAGGGGGGTGTCACTTAAGTAGAATTAGAATTCTGGATATGAGAGCTGCGTCCTTGTAAAGATTCTAGATGTAAAATGCTGTTCTCATTGTATATCACTTTCTGGGTAGGTGAGACCCTGAAATGCCCTTTCCCTAAGCCCACTTCTGGCCCTTACTCCTCCTTTCAGCAAGTGGCAGCTCCATTTTCCTGGTGGCTTGGGCCAGAAACTTCGGAGTCCCCCTTGACTCCTTTTTCTTTCCCAGCTAGCATTTAATGCATTCACAAATCTCGTGGCCGTGCCTTCAGAGTATATTCCAAATCTGACCAGCTCTCACCACCTGCCTTGCTACCAGCCGCGATAAAGCTTCTACCATTTCTCACCTGGATTATTGCAGTGGCCTCCTTACTTCTTTCTCTGCTTCCATTCTTGCCCCACACCAGAGTGTAGGGTCAGCACACAGCCAGAGCAGTATTACCAGCACCAAAGTCAGGTCTACTACTTCTCTGCTTACATTTTACATCTTCCCCCCTTACTCTTATGTTTCATCGAGACCGACCCATTTCTTTTAGTAGAGAAAATGATCTAGCCCCTTCTAGCCCTTCTGACTTCTCCTGCTTCCCCACAATCACTGTGTTTGTGCATGCTGATACCGATGTGCTTCCTGCCTTCCTCTTCGTGTGACATACCACATACCCGCTCTCCTAAGAAACTTCAGACTTGTTCTATCAATTATCTTCTGAAATGCTCTCTCCTAAAATCCTGCTTGGTACTCTTTCACTTCCTTCAAATCTTTTTTTTTTTTTTTTTTGGAGACAGAATGGGAGAGAACACACGAGCAGCCCAGTGGGGCGGGAGACAGAGGGAGGAGAGAGACAGAGAGAGAATCTTTAAGCAGGCTCCATCCCAGCACAGAGCCCCTCCTAGAGCTTGACTTCAGACCCCCCAAATCATGACCTGAGCTGAAACCAAGAATCAGTTGCTTAACTCACTGAGCCACCCAGGCACTCCCCTTCAAATATTTCTTTAAATTCCTCTTCTCCATAGGGCTTCTCTTTGCTACCCAAATTTACTATTATACCCCTCTAACATTCCACCTTTCTTGCACTAATTTCCCTTTTAGCTCTTGTGACTATAAATACTATATCTCCTATTCAAGCTACGTTTTGTGTTTCTCTGTGCATCTGGCATGCAGTACATGCTTAATTAGTATAAGACATTATTCTTACAGTATCATCTATGGTCTCTTGGCCTTTTAGTCTCTCCTTTGACCAAGATTGTGGTCAGAGGCAGAATTCTGCCAGGATCCTCAGCTGTTACGTTTGGAAATGACCTTGAAGGAGTCCCAGGGGTTGTTTACATCTGCTGCTAGAAATAATTAGGAAATAAAATGCAGTTATCTCTCCAAGATACGGCCTAATCATTTCCACAGATACCTTCTGACCTGGGGCTTCTGGAAGGATGCTGGGGTAAGGTCCATCCTTAGGGTGACATATCACATTTTATCATGCTGTCCATGGAAGTCCTTCCTAAATGGGGCAAGGGTCTTCTTTCCCTAAGGGATCACATTGTATTTCTTAAATGGCAGTGTCAGTGGGAGGCCAGAAAGAGTGGCATTCCAGGAGTCAAAAGTGGAGATCAGGGCCGAATTGGAAAACAGAGCTGTTGCTGGAACATTCTGTCTTAATGGAGTCAGCTACTGAAGTCAGGTTTAAGAACAGGAACATGAGAGGAAACTGGGAGGAACTTTATACATCACCTAGTTGATCACGCAGGTCGGATTTTCTCTCCTTTTCTTTTTCTTGTCTCTTGCTACTGGGTTTTCTTCTTGCTTGTCTTAACATGACCATTCTATTTTTTTTTTTTTTAAGATTTTATTTATTTATTTGTCAGAGAGAGAGGGAGAGCGAGCACATGCAGAAGGAACAGCAGGCAGAGGGAGAAGCAGGCTCCCTGCTGAGCAAGGAGTAGGTTGCGGGGCTCGATCCCAGGACCCTGGGATCATGACCTGAGCCCAAGGCAGATGCTTAACTGACTGAGCCACCCAGGCATCCCTTAACATGGCTATTCTCAGTGGTTGTCCTGAGGAGGAGTTATGAAGCCATATCAATTAACCAATGAGACGCTACATGAAAAAATAATAATTAAATAAAACGATCCCTGTAAAGCTATCCCGAGGGCTGGGAACAGCCTGTGCTAAATAACACTCCTTAATTGCATAATAATAGGCTGTCCCTGTTTAATGCATTGTTGGCTGAACTGATGGGATGTTTTTATGGGTTCTACCAGGATGTTGTGAGCAGATATAGTGCTTGTGTGGTAAAGTTGGGCACACTATTACATTTCTGTAAAATTACCACACTAAACTCTACAGCTTATAATTTCTACTAGCTCAGAGGAGTCTTGAGCTCAGAGCTAACAGGCAGTCTTTTCAGTCCTAAGTGTTCATAATGGTTTTGCTTTAACAGAGAGAAATGTTACCTTGTGCCCATTTTTTGCTCTAGAAATAGAAAGAGAGCCTTGGGTTTAGGGCTTGTAGGTTACCAGTTCTGTTCTTAGCACTCTCTGTGACCTTGTCCAATTTACGTTAGTTTAGAGTGGCTTTCCTGGAGCCAGGAAAAGTTACCACAGCAGCAAAAATGGGGCCAACAATCTTGAACTATAACCGTGAGAAATCCATTTTCTTTTAACTGTGAAAGATGCATCCAAAGCAACTCTAAAGGAGAGACTGTGTGTGTTTTGGGGGGGGTGGGGGGGGGACACGGAGGGAGGGTCGGTGGTGGTTCCAATTCAAGGATAGAAACCCAAACTGTCCTAACAGTGAAGAATAGAGAGGAAATGACTTTTAGCTTTTCAGACAACTGGTATACACATAATTTTTTGCCTAGCTTACAAACACATTTTGTTTGGAATGGTTTTCATAAGTAGGTTGTTTGGAAATGTTTTTCTCATAGGAACAATGTTAGGTGTGGAATTTAGGTTCCCAGATGTCTTGGGAAAAGCCTATTTAATTCATTGCTGAGTGTCAAAAAATGATACTATAGTTTGATTTTTTATATGGGAAAATGAGTATTAATTTCTAATGAATAAAATCCTAATTTCTATCACGTTACACCGTGATGATCTAGGTTAGCAGGTTTTTTTTTTTTTTAAGATTTTATTTATTTATTTGACAGACAGAGATCGCAAGTAGTCAGAGAGGCAGGCAGAGAGAGAGAGAGAGAGAGGAGGAAGCAGGCTCCCTGCGGAGCAGAGAGCCTGATGCGGGGCTCAATCCCAGGACCCCGGGATCATGACCCAAGCCGAAGGCAGAGGCTTTAACCCACTGAGCCACCCAGGCGCCCCTAGGTTAGCAGTTTTGTAAGTAGTCTCTCTCGGCTCCTTACAGGCTTGTTCTACATTACAGAATATAGTTGACCCTTGAACAATGCAGTCAAAAATCTGCATATAACTTTTGACTCCCCCAAAATTTAACTAATAGCCTGCTGTTGTATGAAAGCCTTACCTGTAACATAAAGTCAGTTAACACATATTTTTTATGTTATTTGTATTATCAACTGTATTCTTACGGTATAGGAAGCTAGAGAAAAGAAAATGTTATTAAGAAAATCCTAAGAAAGAGAAAAAACAGGCTATATAGTACAAAGTTCATGTATAAGGGGACCCACACAATACAAGCATACGTTGTCCAAGGGTCAACTGTGTGTCTTATTTATTTATTAGCTTTTAAAAGCAAGTTTATAAAATCATGTTAAATTAACAAAGTGTAAATAAATGTAAAAAATGCATATCAACACGAAGTATGTAGACATCGTTGAGAATTAAGATTTCGTGCAAGGCAAGTATCAGGGTTGATGTTGGGAATCGGGGTATTCTCCTAGCCTCCCACCCTGAGGCCTCTGCTTTGACTCCACTCTGCACAGGATATGGGTACTTTGTTGGAAACTCGCTGAGAGTTTTGATGCCAGTTTTCTCAATCGCACCTGTGTCCTTTGCTCACCAGGTCCATCAGATTGGATGCTGGCATCTAGGACCTCTTTGTAGAAGACAGAAAGCAATTACCCTTTTCACTCCACTTTCTCCTCCTCCCCTCTGTTCTGCAGTCTTCCCCTCCTTCCTTGTGGCTTGGTTTTGACCAGCGTTCTGGTCTTTCAAGTACCTTTGTGCAAAGTGGGATCTGCCCTCCCTCTAGTGGTGATCAGGAAATCTTCCCTTCCAGTTGCTGCCCCCTCTGCCCCCAGCTTTATTGAGATGTAATTGACAGAACATTGTTAAGTTTCAGTTATACAAAGTATAACATTTTCATTATGTCCCATAATTACCATTTCTTTTCTTGTGGTGAGAACATTTTAAAATGGGGACTTTCTTAGCAATCCATTGCCTGGGTTAAGGCCAGGAGCTTGTTTTTACCTACTGCATGCAGTCTTGGCTGTGGCTGGGTCCTTCAACTCACAGCCGCCTCCAGGGACCTGGGCCTGGATATCCTCCAGGCAGACCGACAATCATGCAAAGAATGGGTGTCTTGGCAGAGGAGGGGCAGGGGGATAGGGGGCAGGGGATTAGAGATAGTCACAGTGAAATTCTAAGGTTTCTTTTGAGGACCTCAAACATTGCCCTATGTACTTCCTGTCTATTCCATTTCTAGCTTTGTACTGTGGTGTCCTACCTACACATTCCCAGTGGACCAGAAAGCAGGTTCAAAGCTTCCTCCTTACCCTCTCTTTTCTGAAAAGGAGAGAAGGGACAAGATTTTCAGAAAGTTTTCATTTAGCTGGGTCTCTGGAAGAGAGAAAATTGTGGCTATTTTTACGATAGTCGACTTCACCATGCCATCAACTGGCTCACAAAATTCTTGAAAATTTAATAATTAGCTCTCATGAATCTGTACAAGCTGGCTTCCACAGTCTAGCCTTTTAATTGTGACCAGTCATGTTAAAAATAAGTTTTCCTCTTGTCTTCTCCCTCTCCTGACCACCCCCCTACCCTGCAGCCTTGCCTTTTTTCACTCAGTGAAGCGTAGAAAAAAATTAGATAGATCCAAGAGTCATCACATTTGTTCTATAAAGGTCCAGATAGTAAATATTTTAGACGTTGCAGTCCACATTTGGTTTTTGTCACATACTTTTTTTTTTAATAAAAAACAGCCATTTGAAAACGTAAAACCTATTCTAAGCTACAGGGCAGTACAAAAACAAAAAATAGGCCAAAGATTAGATTGGTCTGTGGGTCTTAGTTTGCTGACCCCTGGAATAGATGATCAGAGTAGACCTTTGGAAATTCTAATTTCAGGAATTTGAAATTTAGAATGTATAAATGTCTAATTTAAAATATATATATAATATAATTCATATGATATGTCATACGAATTATATTATATATATTTCAGAGAAAAAAGTCGAGACTGGGTGAAGTTATCCTGAGCATTTCACCATTGGAGCCAAGCGTGGGTCTCTGTTGGAAGAATGAGGTCTCTGGGAATTGGGGGTGGGAAAAGATGAGGACACTGAAGATAGTGAGCTCAGTGGTAAATAAGAAAAAGCATGGCCTCTGGGTATGTTTTTTTTCTTCCCACTTTCTTACAAAAAAAACAGTTTTTTTTTATTGAGATATAATTCATATATTATAAAATTGATCAATTTAAAGTACAACTTTGAAGTTCAGCTTTTTTGGTGGATTCATAGCATTATGCAGTGATCGCCACCATCTCATTTTCGAAATTTCCATCTCCCCTAAAAGAAACTCATACTGTTTGCTATTCCCTTTCTACCTGCCTGCTCTGCCAGTCCCTGGAAACAAACCACTTACCTACTTTATGTCTCTGGATTTGCCTTTTCCGGACAGTTAATATAAATGGAATCATAAATATGTGGCCTTTTGCGACTGGCATCTTTCACTTAGTGTAATGTTTTCAGGGTCTGTCCATGTTGTATCAGTGCTTCATGTCTTTTTACATGGATAGACTACATTTTATTCATCCATTTGTCAGTTGATGGATATTACAGTTGTTTCCAATTTTTGGCTATTACAAATTATGCCCTTGGGAAGAGTTGTATACAAGTCTTTGTATAGATACACATTTTCAGTTCTCTTGGATGGATATCTAGGGGTAGGGGTGTTGGGTGGTATGATAACTTAGGTCTAGCATTTTGAGGAACTGCCAAACTGGTTTCCAAAAAGGCTGTATCATTCTACATTCTCACCAGTAATATAGGACGGTTCTGTTTTCTCCATGTTCTCCCCAATACTTGGCTCTTGTTTTTGATTACAGGCATCCCAATGGGTGTGAAGTGTATCTCATTGTGGCTTTGATTTGCATTTCCTTAATGACTAATGGTAATAGGTGAATGTCTAGTCACATACATTGTCCATTTTTAAAAAAATTTTTTTAAAGATTTTTTATTTATTTATTTGACAGACAGATCACAAGTAGGCAGAGAGGCAGGCAGAGAGAGAAGGGAGGAAGCAGGCTCCTGGCTGAGCAGAGAGCCCGATGCGGGGCTCGATCCCAGGAGGCTGGGATCATGACCTGAGCCGAAGGCAGAGGCTTAAACCACTGAGCCACCCAGGCGCCCCATACATTGTCCATTTTTAATGATTTATTTATTTATGCATTTGAGAGAGAGAGAGGGCGAGAGAGAGAGAGGAGGGTGGGCAGAGGGAGAGGGTGAAGAAGGAAGCAGACTCCCTGCTGAGCATGGAGCCTGATGCAGGCTCGATCCCACAATTGACCCGAGACCCAGACCTGAGCCAAAATCAAGAGTCTGATTCTCAACCAGCTGTGCCATCCAGGTGCCCCACATGGTCCATTTTGAAATAGAGGTGTCCTTTTATTCTTGGTTTGTAAGTTGTCTAGATATAAGTTCCTCATCAGATACATGATTTGCAATATTTTCTCCTTACAGGTGGGTGTCTTTTCACTTTAATGATGGTTTAGTTTACAGCACAGAAGTTTTGATACTTTAAGTACAATATATCTATTTTTTCTGTTGTCACTTGTGCAATAAATCCAAATTCAGTAACATTTATTCTTACGTTTTCTTCTAAGTCTTTTGTAATTTTAACTCTTAATTTAGGTCTAATACATTTTGAGTGAATATTTGTGTCTGGTTTGAGGAAGATATCCAACTTCATTCTTCTGCATGTGGATATCTAGTTGTCCCAGCATCATTTGTTAAAGAGTTGAATTGCCTTGGCATCCTTGCTGAAATCAGTTGAACATAAATGGGAGGGTTTATTTCTGGATTCTCAATTTTTTTCCATTTATCTATCGCTATGTCTGCTTTTGTGTCAGTGCCACGTTGTCTTGAATACTATGGGTTTGTAGTAGATTCAAATTGGAAAGTGTGAGTTCTCTAGCTTGCTTCTTATTTCTCAAGACTGTTTTGGCTATCTGAGTCCCTCGAATTTCCATAAATTTTAGGATCTGTATGTCAAATTCTGCTAAAATAGCCAGTGGGGATTTTGGTAGGAATTGTGTTAAATCTGTAGAGGGATCTGGGGAGTAATGCCATCTTAACAATATTAATTCCTCTGATACATGAGCACATGATGGCTTTCCATTTATTTAGGTCTTTAATTTTTTCATCAATGTTTTATAATTTAAGAGCATAAGTATTATACCTATTTGTTAGATTACTCTTAAATATTTCCCCCTCCTTTGCAATCTGAATGTTTGCTTTCTTCTTACCTCCCTCCCCCTTTCCATGTCCTTCCCATCGCCCTTCCCTCCCTCCCCTCCCTTCTCTCCCTCCCTCCCCTCGCTTCTCCTCCCTCCCTCCCTCCCTTCCTTCCTTTTCTCTTGCCCTGGATAGAAACTGCAGAACAATGTTAAATAGAGGGGTGACATTGGATATCCTTGTCTCGTTTTTGATCTTAGGGGGGAAGCATTCAGTCTTTTGCTGTTAAGTATAATGATATCAGGGGTTTTTGCAAGATGCCTTTTATCAGGTTGAAGAAGTTCCTTTTCCCTTCCTGGTTTGTTGAGTGTTTCCATTATAAAATGGCATTGGATTTTGGGAAATGCTCTTTCTGTGTTTATCGAGATGATCGTTTGATTTTTGTTCTTCTGTGAAAGCGATATGCTACATTAATCACATGTTAAGCCAGTGTTGGGTTCCTGGGATAAATTCCACTTGGTCGTATTGAATAGTCCTTCTATGTTGCCGCATTTAGTTTGCTGGTAGTTGTTAAGGATTTTTGTGTTTCTATTCGTAAGGGATATTGGTCTGTAATTCTCTTTCCTAGTGATATCTTCATCTTGTTTGGGTATCAGCATAATAGTGGCCTCTCCTCTCCTGTCCTTCATTCTCAATACTGCTATTCTAGCCACTTCAGGAACAGTACAAATGCAAGATGGGAAGAAGAGGAAGGAGTCAGCGGTGTTCTGGACCCCAGGCAGCAGCATGGCTATGGGGAAGAAAACCCCAGCAGGGTCTGCAGAGACCACAGGATTCTTGGTTGCCAAGTGGACACCACGCTGGGGACTTACTGTTGGGAATACATTATATATAGGATGTGTTCTGTTCTGTTCTTTTTCTGCTAATATTCTGTTAATAGGTGTGATGGAGGTACATTTATTATAAGTTTAAATAGATGTGGTTCCTATCCTATGAGAACACAGAGGTTAAAGGAGTAGGCAGACACAATAAAACAATCACAAATTAAATATCACAGTCCAGCTGTATTCAAGACAATGAAGGGGAGGGTTCTGGTGGCCTGACAGTGGGTCATCGGGGAGTTTGGCTGAGCCTTCTGGTGGTGGGAGCAGTGTGCCTGCAGGCTCTGCTTGGGGAATGAGTGAGGGAGGCCAGTGTGGGTGGAGGGCACAGAGCAGGAGGAAGAAAGGGCCGATCGAAAGAGCCAGACCACCGTGGCCTGCAAGTCCAGGCTACAGGCCTGTGTCATGAGCCTCAGAGCATGTGGTATGTTTTCACTCTTTAAATGTCCTTGTCTGGATTCACCGATCATAGTTTTGTTTCTCGTTTTCCTGAAAGAAGGAAGTATCCCTCATTATTTCTGCTCTTGCCATTTATTTTAGGTTTTTACTTTTAGGAGGTTCAGAGGGGAGACCGGGGGACATGGAATAGAACGAGGGATGGAAAGATGGTTTCAGGCTGGTCCTAGAGAGAAGGAAGGAAGGAAGAGAAGATGACAAGGTTATGTTCGTTTAAGGGCAGAAGAAAAAGGATGGGAGCTGGACAGAAGAATGAGCGTGCATCTGGCCCCCTTCTCTGATTTTACAGGTGGACGCATAGGCCCAGAAACACCACCAGGTGACTTCCCTGCTCACCTAGCCTGAGGCAGCAGAGCTGGGACGCCCTCCCCACCTGCCCGCCTTCCTTTTGAGTGCTCTTTCCTCTGGCGGACTCTGTTTTTCAAACAGAGCTCTAGAGGAAAAGAAGCCGTTGGTCAGGCAGAATGTAGGGAAAGAGGCTTCAGGGAGAGGGGCTGATAGACAAAGTCCTTGGGGCAGGAGAAAGCTTGAATGCAGACCTGAAAGTTGGCCACCGTGTTTGGAGCACAGGTGAGGAGGTATGAGGGCAAAAAATGAGGTAGGGGCCTCCTCACAGAGTGTCTTGGAGGTTGGTAAGGAGTGTGGATCTTGTTCAGCACAGTGTGAACAGTTTCCCCCCCCCCTCCATTTATTTATTTATTTATTTATTTATTTAGTAAAGATTTTATTTATTTGGCAGACAGAGATCAGAAGTAGGCAGAGAGGCAGGCAGAGAGAGAGGAGGAAGCAGGCTCCCTGCAGAGCAGAGAGCCCGATGCGGGGTTCGATCCCAGGACCCTGGGATCATGACCTGAGCGTAAGGCAGAGGCTCTAACCCACTGAGCCACCCAGGCATCCCCATTTATTTATTTTTTTAATCAACATATAATCTATTACTTGTTTCAGGGGTATAGGTCTGTGACTCATCAGTCTAACACAATTCACAGCACTCATCATAGCACATACCTTCCCCAGTGTCCATCACCCAGCCACCCCATTCCTACCCCTCCCTGCCCTCCAGCAACCCTCAGTTTGTTTCCTGAGAATAAAAGTCTCCTATGGTTTGTCTCCCTCTCTGGTTTCATCTTGTTTCATTTCTTCCTCTCTTCCTCCATGATCCTCTGTCCGTTTCTCAAATTCCACATATCGGTGAGATCATATGATAATTGTCTTTCTCTGATTGACTTATTTCGCTCAGCATAATACCGTCCAGTTCCATCCACATCATTGCAGATGGCAAAATTTCATTTTTTGTTGGCTGCATAGTATTCCATTGTATATATGTGCCACATCTTCTTTATCCATTCATCTGTTGATGGATATCTAGGTTCTTTCCGTAGTTTGGCTATTTGTGGACATTGCTGCTATAAACACTGGGGTGCACGTGCCCCCTCAGATTACTGCATTTGAATCTTTGGGGTAAAAACCCACAGTGTGATGGCTGGGTAGGCAGCATGAACAGTTTTAAGGAGGGAAGTAACATGAAAAGATTGGCATATTAGGACGATGACTTGCTACTTTGTGGAGAAGAGGTTAAATGGGGCCAGAACGGAGGTGGCCCATCCAGGTAGGACTCTGGAAGGTGATGTGGGCAGACATGGACAGACTAGAGATTTGATTTGGAGTTAGAATTGATAGGACTTGCAGATGGTACCTTTAAGGCATTGGGGGAACTTCCCAGAGGATTTTGGATGTGCTTAGATGAGAGAAAGGAGCAGAGGAGGTCCTCCCGAGGGAGCTGGGTTTTTCTGGAAGTAGACGTGTGGGCGGGCTCTCCCTGAAGCTGCCCCACCAGCCGTGGGGGAAGATCCCTAGAGAAAGAGAAACTCAGGTCCACCTGAAATGCCCTTCTTTCTTTTGTGTTGGACAAATGTTTACTTGTTCTTCGAAGCCTGTCTCAAATTCTTACCTCTCTTTGAAACGTCAAGTTAGTTACGTAACACTTCTATAGCATTTATTATGCCTGTCTAGCCCTTATCACTATATCTGTATAGTGATATACAGATGTGCCTAAAGTGCTGTCATAATTTCTGACTCATACACAGCACCTGGGTGGCTCAGTCAGTTGAGCTGCTGATTTCGGCTCAGGTCATGATCTCTGGGTCATGAGATTGAGCCCCATATCGGGCTCCCTGCTCAGCACAGAGTCAGCTTGTCCTTCTCCTTCTGCTCCTCCCCTCCATGCTCTCTGTCTCAAATAAATAAATAAAGTCTTAAAAAAAATACATAGCACTAACAAGCACAGATTAGTCACCAAGAGGTGGCCTGGTTCCACAGACCCATGCTCCACCACTTGGCTCTGTTGCTTCTTGCTGGGAGCTCTGTGTAGAATTACTGACTGCTCCTCTCGCTCCTAACGACCTCTGCTATAGCTCTTGGCAGAGCATGTGAAGAGCTCATTTGTTTTGAATTTTTTTCTGTGAACAAATCGAAGGCAGGGACTAGCTGTTTACTTTCACATTGTTGGGGTTGGGCATATAATAAAGGCAGAGTGAGGGAATGAATGAATGGACGAACATGAATGAATGAATGATGTTTGAGGGAATAAGAAATACAGTGGCAGGAGTGGAATAGGGCCTTTCCGTAACCTTCTGCAGCCTGCATTTTTCTAGGCCAGAGAATCCCTGAGCTGCATTACAATTCAGGCCAGTGTAATTTCTGGCTTTGCCATCCTATTGTTTTAGAATTTCCATTAATGCTTTGTTGTGTTCTAATCAAATAATGCTATTCTCGGTTAAACAGATGATGAGGCTCCTAGCAGGTATTATGTTCTTTAAACACAGTTGCTCTGTTGTCACCAAGGACATTTCTGCATCTGATATTGATTTAGATATTCAGTTATGAATGTCAGGAAGACAACTTTATTTATAGCTAATGAGGATTGTATTGGCTGAAGAAACTGACGATGTAAACAGCATGGGCTTGCTTGTTAATTCAGTGGGAATGAACAGAGTAGCCTCGTTGATCAGCATTCTCAAGGCTTTTTGTTCTGTACCGATATGAAATAGGAAAATACAGGGTGTTATGATTTTACTGTTATTTTAGTGTCAAATACTGAAAGTGTTTTTGAGAATTCATTATATTTCGCAGAGAGTTCATGTTGTGTTGAACTTCCACTCAAGTTCAGATTTCTACAGCTGTGCCTTGATTTTGAAGAGTCTGTTTCACTAAACCTGAATTGCAGAAGAGGTACATTAGAAACCAAGTCCGTTTGGTGTGCCTGGGTGGCTCGGTGGGTTAAAGTCTCTGCCTTCAGCTCAGGTCATGATCCCAGGGTCCTGGGATTGAGCCCCACATCCGACTCTCTGCTTGGCGGGGAGCCTGCTTCCTCCTCTCTCTCTCTGCCTGCCTCTCTGCCTACTTGTGATCTCTGTCTGTCAAATAAATAAATAAAATCTTTTAAAAAAATAAGAGGCGTTCCTCATTGGCTCAGATGGTAGAGCATGTGACTCTTGATCTCAGGGCTGTGAGTTTGATTCCCATGATGGTTGTAGAGCTTGCTTAAAAATAAAATCTTAAAAAAAAAAAGAGATGGAAACCAAGTCTGTTATAAGAGAATAGTTGGGTATTTCATCACATATCTGCAGAGTGGGTATAATGACTTTTTTGGGGACTGGGTCACCATTTCCTCTTCTCATTCTCCAGGATTCTGATCAGTAACGCAAACCAACCAGGCAAGATTGCTAGCCAGATGGAAAATATAAGTAGGGATTTTGACTGTATCATCTTCAATGCAGAGTTTTGTGCAATCTGTATTAGAGTATGTGCTTTGGCTTCATTCAAAGCAGGTCTTTGTACTTCTATTTATTAAGAATTGGACCTCACAACCTCAAGTGTGCTTGCAGAGGGACGGAGAGACTAGATATTCATAGCAGACCCTGGTACCACCTGCTTGGATGTGGAAGAGGCCGGCAGGCTGCTTCCAGAGGAAGACGTGGCAGAATAGTGCCTTTCCCCTGCCCGCCCAGTGTCCACATCCTAATTCCCAAAAGCTGCGAATATTTTACCTTACATGGCAAAAGAGACTTTGTGGATATGATTATGTTAAAGATCTTGAGAGGGGGATATTGTCCTGGATTACCCGGGTGGCCCTCTTATAATCGCAAGAGTCTTTTCAAGAGGGAGCAAAGGGTCACAGAGAAAGATGTGGTGACAGAAGCAGACATTGAAGTGATGGAGGGCCACAAGTTAGGCGATGTCACTGTCAACAGGAGATGGAAAAGGGAAGGAAGCAGATTCTTTCCTAGTGCCTTCAGAAGGAACACAGCCCAGCCAACACCTTGATTTAGCCCCATGAGGCTTCTGACCTTCCGAACTCTAAGATAATGAAGTTCTCTCACTTTGTGGTCATTTTTTACAGCAGCAATAAAAAATGAATACAGAAGATCTTGGGGGTTGGGGGGCTGTCCAGATGTGCCTATTGCATGGAAGAAGGAATATGGACAAGTCCTCTGGGTCCCTGTGAAATAAAATGTCCCCCTACCTACTGGTAAAACATCGTCCAAGGAATAGCAAGCCTCAGCAGATCAAACCAACCACTCTTCCCTCCTGGGAAAGAGTTAGTGAGAACACGCGGGAGTCGATAAAGACACCTTTGTGGGGACAAGTATAACTCTGGGACTTAGAGACGCACACAACCATTAGAAGATGGGAGAGCCAAGCCAAGGACAATCATTTTTAGGAAATCTGGACATGGCAGATCCCTTGGTCAAATGTCACTTTTGGTGTCTGCCGGCACCCATGAGCCGGCCCGTAACTGCCATCCAAAAACAATACCTTGCACTTTCCAAATTTCACATGAGCTCTACATAGGGACTTTGCTGCTAAGGGAGAAGTGTAGCTTCTAGACTTTACCCCTCTGAAGCTCAAGGGCTGAAGCGTACAAGGAAGGAGTATAAACATCCCTCCCTCCAACCTCCAGTTCCTTTGTTCCCTTGACTTATTGGGGTAGGGCCATAGCCGCCATTATGGGCCGAGGGAATGAAGAGCTGCCACATTCTTTGTTAACTGCAGAGCTGTGCAGTAACCCCGTCCCGAAGAGAGAGGAGGTGGATGTGAAATTGAATGCTAGTGGGTAAATTTAAAATGATTGTGTTGTAATGTAACCGCAACTTAGCAGGTATCTATTTTGAACCTACATTATTTCAAGGGCATTTTTCTTTGAAGCTTTTAACAAATAATTCAAGCTGAATTAATATTCATTGCAAATGTCAGAAGCAGTTGAATTTTATTTTCATAGGGCCTTTGAACTTCTGTGTTTACTGTGAGAGATCAAATGTTATGCCATTATTTCTACTTTTAACATTTGATGAAGTTGCACATGTAACTGTAATCTAATTATTAATCATTATAAATACCATTTGAGTAATGCATGCCTTATTATTGCTCTCAATCGAGTATTTTCAGATGATTTGAATATTACCTATTCAATCGTTAATTGCCTCTTAAAAGTATAGATTTGCTCCTGGTATGCCAAAAGCAGCAAGGAGAGGGCTGGTTGGGGTGGAGTGTAGCAGGCAGGCGTCTGGTTCTATATGTAATCTCAGAGGATGAAGGTGGGGAACAGCCAAAGGTAACAACAGGAGGTCAGTAGGAATCTCTATAAACTGGGCAGGGAGGGAAGCCAAGTCAAGTCAAGGTTTCCAGCTGTGATCTAAGGGTTTGGAAAAGAGTGGGGGGAGGGATATGTCATGGAGTAATTGACACAGCAGACGACAGAAGTGCAGAGAGCAAGTTGTTAGGACATCACTGAATAGCACTCTTTGAAACGATCATACTTTGGACTGCATTTACCTGCTCGGGTACCCAGGGTGGCCCTTGCAAGCCCATCGGGCATGGGTTCTGGTCTGTAAAACTGTTCATTTGGCTTTTCGCCTCTGGCTATCATCCTGAGACATGTCTCCGTTTCTAAGACCATAAGGCCAATATCAAGAGCTGTTGATTTCCATTCATAGTCACTCATCATTTCAGTTTTATTT
Source organism: Martes martes (assembly GCF_963455335.1). Lineage (NCBI taxonomy): Eukaryota > Metazoa > Chordata > Mammalia > Carnivora > Mustelidae > Martes > Martes martes. The sequence continues at coordinate 126,194,345 of NC_137895.1, forward strand.
TATCATCATATTTCTGTACTTCTAGCAGATTCATTTGATTCCTACCCAAGCGGACTATCATGGACCAGAAGGAAGATCCAAATACCATTCTTCTCTAAAAACGCATCCGTAAGCAAACATTTTAAAGGCCCTCTGCCTGTTTACCAGTATCATAGGAATGATCATTTCAGTAATCATGACCATTCTGCAGATCATGTTTTCAGTTAATATGGAAGTTCTGCTCTTCTATGGTCTAATTATTAAGGTTCTGCCAAATTTTTCTCCGTCTAGGAGCTTGTGTTGATTTGCATGGTGATATTTTTGTCATTATCATCATTAGCAGTAGGAGTTTTTCTTACATAAGCCACCCATTAAAACTCTTCAGTGTCTCTAATAAAGTTTGGCTTTAATTCCCAGTAGAATATGTGATATGATTTTGGGGTTGAAAATATTCTTAAAAAATAGTCAATTTAGATTATTCCAGTCCTCTGCAAAATTAATGCTTCATGATCTCCTATGTCTGGTACTTCTAGGAAATTTCCTTGTATCCTTGGCTGCACACTTACTCTCAAATCTGTTCAGCTCAGAGTTCTCTTCTGAAGCCAGACCTGCGTATACACTGACATAATAGGTATCAATCGGAAATAATTACCCTTTCTTCCATTCCTCCAGGTTACTCCCCATTCTATATTTGCTTCCTCGGAGATAGATACCAGCTAGTTGTCCAAGTTTGATACCTGCACTTCTCTTAGATTTCTTCTTTGACCTTGTCCATATTCAACTGGTAGCTGAGACCTGTCAGTTAAGGCATGGGGTGGTTCTTCTATCCCCAGGGTAGTTTCTGCTCCTGTGCCTTCCCAGCATAAGTAAGCACTTCTAGTATAAGAGTTACTTGATTATATTGTAACTGTTATTTGCATGTCTGTCTCTCCCTTTCGATGGTAGAGGAGAGAGACAAGGCCTGTTCATTTTTATCCCTTTGGCGGTTAGCTCAATGTTTGTTTAGTCAATGAAGTGAGTGAAGAAGTAAATAAATTTGATGAAAGTACTATGACCAGGGTTTGTACATAGAGTGTCCTAAATAATTTATTTATGATGAGCCTGTGATTCCTTATTTTACCTTACTTCCTCTTTACTATTGAATATTATGCGACCTAATGGTAAAAATTGATTAATTTTGGAGTCTCTTCGATGTAGCTATCAGATTTTATGTTTATTTTATGCTTCACAATGTGAAGTCTCAAGTATATACCAGGGAGATTTAAAATGAGCATGAAGCAGATGATTATCATGTAACTTTGGGAATTTCAATGTCAAAACGTATATATTCATTTTCTCTAATCTGTAGACATTATCTTTACAAAAAAAAAAATAAGGTAGAACTGATTCTAAAGGAAATAATCACATTACCTAAATTTCAACAGTTAAACTTGCCCATGAGAGAAAAGCAAAGCTGACATGATTTTACAGTTAACTTTTGCAGCATTTTATTTAAAAGATAAATGGCATTACTAAGTTCACCAAAATGACCACTGAAGGACATGATCTTTAAAAAAAAGTTTTGTTTTAAAGGGAAACACTTTCCCCTAATTTGAAAGTTAATGGTTTTATTTTTGCTTTAACAGTGATAAGAAAGTAGAAATTGTGGCACCAGTGATACAAATGGTGTGTTTCTGTTTTGAAAGGCGTTATTGTTCTTTTCATTCCTTTTATGGGAGCATTCTGACTACTGCCATATATAAGAAATTTATGCTTATACTTCCACATTAGATGAGCATGTATCATTAAAATATATGAACTGTGCACCAAAATGAAGCAAAAGTATGCTCAGGGCGTTTGGAAAGTTTCTCCTTATGAAATAAATGAGCAATACCTTTATTTAAATCCATCTAAAACAAAACTCTGATATATGATGTAGGGCTTAGTATGATTATCAAATTCCCTTTGTGTTGGATTCTTATGCGTACATTTTGTCGCAGTTCTGAATGGGTAAACTCATCATCCTTTTGTGCTAGGCATCCCTTGTGTTAAGTCAACTCAACATATAAAAATTTTGGGTAACAAATTACAAAGTAAAACAAATTCAGTATACACAGTTAGGATTTCCTGCACTTACAGGGTAAACCTGCTTTGTCTTTTCCCAAATAAAATGAAATTTTCTGGACCTTCCCAAGTATTGTATTTACAACTGACATCTCCCTCTGGAGACTCTCCCCCCTCCCCACCTCCAGTCTGGCCCAGCATTGGACACACAGAGCAAAATTTGAAGTTATAAGTCTCTGGGGAAAGCTGATCTAGTTTACTAGGAGCAGCTTTTTATATCTGCATCTACTGTGTAAATTAAAAGGTATTCACATGTCCATAACAACAAATGGATGTGACCTTTTTTTTTTTTTTAAATCTTTGACATCATCTGTAGTTCTTTGAGGTCCTTATTTTTCATGTATTCAACTTCTCATATGTAAGGTTTGTTTATACTTGTTGTCATTGTCCCTGAACCTGTCATGGTGTATATTAGTATTTCACCCATTTTGGGGGCGGGGGGGGTAGAGCAAATGAGCAGGAGCATGGTAGGGGAGGGGCAGAGGGAGAGGGAAGGAAGGAAAGGTTCTCAAGCCGACTCCCCCCCCCACCCCCCGCTGAGGGCAGAGCCTGAGGCAGGGCTGATCCTACAAACCCAAGATCACGACCCAAGCCACCCAGGCACCCCACATGTTTCTCCCATCTGAAACAAGGCACAAACACACCTTAAATAAACAGAAACCATGCACAAAAATAGCATTTTCCTTCAATACCAAACTCTTTGTCTACTTTGCCCTTCTTTTTACAACTTGTCTTTACCTCTTCACCTTATCTTCACCTCCAGGTTTCTCCAAACTCAAAATTCTTCTTGGTATTAAGAAATACTTAGTTTCCCTCATGCCAGTGCATTTGTAAATGAAGTAAATTGGATTCTGCTTTCAGAGTTTTTTCAATTTGCTCTAAATTAAGCTCACAGGAGGACTTGTTAATATACGTGGCTAACAAGAGCTGATTTTTATTGAGCACTTAGTATGGTCCATGCAGAGTACTAAACTCTTTGCATGGATTGTGTAAGTCCTGCATCACAATCACACGATGAGGTATGAATTTTACCCACTGACTACTGAGGGAAAGTGAAGCCCAAGAAGTTGTGCCATTTTCTCAAGCTCAACAGTAAAGATCGCCCTAAGATTGCCCCAACCTTAAATGATTACAGAAAAGATACCATATAAGGTTAGAATCCTAATATCACAAGTCTGGTTGTGAGTGGGGTGGCTGGAGATGCTGATTTCTCTATATTCTTACATTCTTCCTATTAGGTTTTAACCCAAGTCAGAGCAGTAAAGAAACATACAGTGAGAGTGGAAACAGGAATAGGAAGAAAGTGACCCGAGGATGAGATTAGTATACAAAATGTATGCTATGAAATCCTTCTCCTTGGAGATGTGGGTCGGAAAATTGGGCTCTGAGCTCATTAGCAGCCAATGCCAAGGTAAAAACATCATCAGCGACATGATTCGTTGTGTCTACCATGTAAAAACAAACCAGTTGTTCAGGAAAAGTGCAGCTAATCCTGATAATGAGACCCAGACCCCTATAGCGATGATCATAGTGGATTACATATAAATCCCATTAAAATATGTGTTTGTTTTTAAAACATTTTTCATATGGGTTTCTTAACTTTCTAGAGCTGTGTTTTAGTGTCAGAGTCGTTATGATCAGGCTTTCCTGCTGGTTAGCATAAATCCGCTTTGTTTCCATTTTCAGGGTGTGATTTAGTAGGTGCAGCATAAATTCGAATGTTCTGTTCCTCCTCACCCTGTATCCTCAATAGTGTGGTGCCAGGAGTTAACTTAAGGGACTGCCTCTGAAATGGCCCTTCATCTATTAAATATCTTTGTACCTAGGAGAACAGTTTTCTTTTTCAAAATATTCCAACGTGGTGTATACGATAGCAGAGGATATTCTGAAGAGCCATTTGTTTATAAGCAAGTTTTGTTGTCACAGGGAAATATTTCATGATTCAGGATTTGTCTCAAGTTTGTTTTTTCCACGTTTAAATGATTCTCGCTTGCTTGCTTTGTTATTCATCACAACCTAAAAAGAGGTTTTTAAATTGCATTATTTTTTAGTTACTGATAAATCCTTTATCTGAGGAGAAGAGTATGTGGGTGGAGAAAACATCAGGACTGGTTTGATGCGGAATAAATGTACAGAGATGGCAAGCAAGGAAAATCTATACTTTTTTAAACCTGAAATCTGTTTAGCGAAAGAAGATAAATGATGGGATTTCTCTTTGTTAAAAAGGACCGTATTGTTTGCAATATTTTCTTAGAGCAATCTCCAGGTTTATGTAGACGAAGTCACTATTGAATAAGTAGTTTTGGAGCATCTGCGAATGTATATCAGGAGCCATATGACTTGGGGAAAAAGAAAGAGAAGGAAAGAAGGAAAACAAGCAAGCACCATGCGGACTTAATTCAGAGTAAGGCCTTCCTTTCAATTTTAGTTAGAGTGTACCCACAAGATAAGTGCCTGTGCTTCATGACTCCTCCAAAAGCTAAACATGGAATTACCATATATTTCTGCAATTCCACTCCTAAGTACATACCCAGAAGAACTGAAAACAAGTATTCAAACAAGTACATGTATTTGTACAGGTGTCTACGAACTGTGGAATAGTAAGTATACAGCCAGGATAAGGAGCAAGGTCATGGTACATGCTGCGGCATGGTTAAACCTCCAGGACGTTATGGTAGGAAGCCAGAGAGAAGAGCTTATCTATTGGATGACTTTATTTAAAAGAAATATTCAGATAAATCCATGGAGACCAAACACTGATTGGTGGTTGCCATGGACTGGGGTGGGGGAAGAGGGAATGGGGAGAAATTGCTTAATGGGTAAGAGGTTTTACTTTGGGATGATGGAAATCCTTTTCAAGTGGGTAGAGGTGGTGGCTGTATGACATTGGGAATGTACTGAATTTCACTCAGTTCCTCACTTTAGAATGGTTAATTTTATGTTATGTGATGTTCACCTCGTTAAATCAAGAAATAGCCATATATTACATATTACGGGGAAATGGGGAGATAGGTACATGCCAGATCAAACAGCTGAGAAATTCGAAAGTGTTTGCCTCCAGGGCAGAAGAGGGGCGGTTTGGGGAGGGGGTGGGATAGTGTCAGAGTATTTCTGTTTTTAAACCTTGCGATAGCGTTTAACCTATTTAACCTGTGTGTGTGCCTTCGTAAAATAAAATTAAAAATTTAAAGTGTTGCTTACCAACATTTTATAGTAATATACAGTAAACAATAATGAAGTATTCGAGATCCTGGAGAAGTATTGAATAAAGAAACCAATTAGAATACAGAGGGTTACTTTTTTTTAAATCTCCTTGTGGAAATGACCTTTGAGCTGGGTTTTGAGGTTGAGCTGAATAGAGGCATGAAAGGAATTGTGGGGGGCAACATAAGGAGGTGAGCCAGGCAGAGGGACTGGGCTGAAGTACTATAGCTTCACAAAGGACCTCCCCAAAGACGAAAGGAGAGGTAATAGGAATCCAAAAACCTATTAGCCCCTTTCCATTTGTGTTTCTTACCTGCCCTAAACACCTCTCTTTGCCTTCAATTTCCCATTTGGTTAAACAAAAAAGGGCATTGGAGTCTCAAAGTTCCCTCTTGGACATATTGTAAGAATACTCTGTTCTGGGACAGGAAAACCCATCCAAAATTCAGAGATTAAAAATTCAGTGTAAGTATATTAACCACTTTAAGCCTAGAATTATTATTACACTAACATTCACAGGTCACCCACACAGAAATGGCTCATGTCCTCTAAGGGATGAAAAACCTGTGAGTCTGGGTTTTGCTTAGAAAATTAAAATGAAAAGGTATGAATTCCACTGACACCTTTTTAACTTATCAAAGACCCTAGGAATATTTTTGGATTCAGGGCATTAATAATAGCTTCCACGCACCCAATTTTGTATGGTCTTTTGTTGTCTTTAAGTCCTAGTTTTTAAGGCCCATTAAAAAATCATTTTTAGAATGAAAATGTGAGAATTTCATGAAACATCTGGGAAATTAGCCAGTTTCCCTGAGGGAGTGCCCTTGAAAAGTCAGATAAAACTTCCAGACTGCCATCAGAACCCACTCCTTCATCCCATCCTGACCACTTCTGCCCCAAAAGTGCAACCACTAAGCAAATTGGAAAGTGGGTTAAGGGCTTCCTGTTCCCAGCATTATTTTAATTTAATGTCTTAGAGTTGTCACCTTTCACCTGCTTGGCTCTGACAGACCCCAGGCACTGCACAGCATGTGGGTAAAATAATAGGTAAAACATTATCATCTGTTGGAGTCAGGGTCACTATTATAAATAACATCTTTTATTCTTTTTTAAAAAAATAATGAAATCCTGCTATTGCTTTCACTGCTGGGCTATGTTATTCCTTTTCAGTGCTTATATAAAAGTATAAGTAAATCAATAATCCCTGTTCTTGGTTACCTAAACCGACCCAAACCAACGAAGGTCATTTGGAATGTTCTCTGAGTATGTTCCCTTTAGTATAAATAAGGTGTTAAAATTTTACTGAAAAATTTCCCTCATTTAAGAATCAGAGTATTTGCCTTCTGGGACAATGGATGAAATTAGTATAAACCCACCTGTTCAGAGTTGAAAAGAAATCAATCCTAATGCCTAGACACACACAGTGGGTGCTTCTGATAACAATTTTGGAATTTTTCCTTTGCATTAAACCAGGCACACAAGGTTTCCTGCATTTTCTTTCATTATTCTTGTTTCTATTCAGATTTCCTTTCTTTTTGGTTTTACAAATATTTTGCCATTGCGACCCAAGTGTCCATTGACAGATGAATGAATGGATAAATAAAATGTGGTAAACACACACACACACACACACACACACACACACACACACACGGATATTTTTCATTCTTAAAAAGGAAGAGAACTCTGACCCATGTTACAACAGGCATGAACCTTGAGGACATTATGCTAAGTGCAAGAAGCCGGTTACAAAAAAAGTCCATTGGGGCACCTGGGTGGCTCAGTGGGTTAAAGCCTCTGCCTTCTGCTCAGGTCATGATCCCGGGGTTCTGGGATCGAGCCCCACAACAGGCTCTCTGCTCCATGGGGTACCTTCTTCCTCCTCTCTCTCTGCCTGCCTCCCTGCCTACTTGTGATCTCTATCTGTCAAATAAATAAATAAAATCTTTAAAAAAAAAAGTTCATTATAAGGCACCTAGAGTGGTCAGATTCATAGAGACAGAAGTAGAATGGTGATTGCTAAGGGCCGGAGGGAGTGAGAGTAGGGAGTGAGTGTTTAATGGGTACAGAGTGTCAGCTTTGCAAGATGAAAAGAGTTTTGGGGATAAAAGGTGGTGATAATAACCCAGCAATATGAAGGTAGTTAATGCTACTGAATAGTACACTTAAGATGGTTAAGATGGTTGGGGTGCCTGGGTGGTTAGTTAAGTGGCAGTTAGTTAAGTTAGTTAAGTGTCCCACTCCTGGTTTCGACTCAGGTTGTGATCTCAGGGTCTTGAAAGCAAGCCCCACATTGGGCTCCAGGCTCATTTTGGAGTCAACTTGAGACTCTCTCTTCCTCTCCCTCTGTGCCTCCTACTTGTGTGGCCTCTCACTTTCTCTCTCAAATCAACAAATCTTTTAAAAAAATGGTTTAGATGGTAAATTCTGTTGTGTATTTTACCACAATTAAAATTACGTATATATAAATTAAAATATTATACGTATGTATCTATAAACAGTTCTAGCACTTTCCATTAGATCTGTTATTAGCTCTGGGATTAGGATACTCATTGTCATGTTAAAGAAGAAACTTCCTAGAATTTGTTATTAATTACCTTAAAATAAATCTGGACAAAAATATGTTCCACTCGATCTAGCTTCTTAAATATAGTCTGTTTATAGTCTTGATTTTTGGGATGTGCCAGCCTTTGGAGGAACAGACTGCCATATGATGCAATATGTTTTTGCCTTAAATTTTCACAGTTATCAATGAGGAAACTTTTCTCAGTGAAAAAGCTGAGGCTCAAAGAGATTAAGTCCCTTACTCCCTTTGGACTGCATGGAATGGAAATCCCAATGGAAAAAGGCTTCAACAGGTAGATAGTGTAGTTCGCATAGCTCCTGATGGGCAGGTTTCGGGTCTTGTATCTTGGGTCTAGCTGTTCTGTTCCTTGTTTAATTCTGCCCTACCTATTGTGCTTGGCACCATTCTCTGTCTGTGGCAAATGGCCAATGAATTCTTGGGGGTCGTCGCACAGACCTCATCACAGAACTCATTGGATAGGATTGGTTCGCATGCCCGTTTTTAGACCAGTCACTCCAGCAGAGAGTGATGAAATTGTTATAATTTGGGGTCAAGTGGATATTGAGGAATCCAGCACAAGGACCATCAGCCTGTCCATGCCACTTGTTTGGGGCTATTGACGTCTTTGATTTCTTTCTGCACTGAATGGCCTTACACTTTTTTTTTTTGCTTTTTGATGATTGTGTCTGGTTGGTTAGTTTCTAACTCTTGCTGTCACTGTTTCTAACTCTTGCTTCCACGTTTTGTTAGTGCACTTGTCCCCGCTACTATTCTCATTCCCCCCTGCTTATGTAATTATACTTTGTAACTGCTGTGTCCTGGGAAAATGAAAAAAAGTCACCTTATTAGGGGTTTATATACAAATTTAAAAATAGACAAATAGTAATGATACGTTGGTTTCTTCTAAAACAAAAATGTGTGAGCTTTAATTGGCATCATCCCTTTTTGCTCTGCACATTCATGTTTGCACATTTATACCTGCTTCGTAAGTTTCTCAGTAGTAGAGATGGGCTCATGAGTAACTTCTAACTGTGAATATTTGAAGTTATACAAAGGAGAATGTAATACTTGTACATTAAATTTTTTTTTTAAGATTTTATCAATTTTCTGAGAGAGAGACAGAGCACAAGTGGGGTGGAGGGGGTGAGGGAGAGGGAGAACAGACTCCCCACTGAGCAGGAAGCCAGATGTGGGGCTCGATCCTGGGACCCTGAGATCATGCATGACCTGAGCCAAAGGCAGATGCTTAACCATCTAAGCCACCCAGGCACCCCAATACTTGTACATTTTTTACACAATTAGTAGAATTAGAATTTTTAGCATTCTTAAGGTGGTGTCCAAGGTTGGTTGGTTGGTTGGTTGGTTTTTGGCAGTGTTACTATATCAATCTGTCTATCTGTCACAGGGGAAGATTTACTTATTATAGGGGAAGATAAGGTTGAAAAGTGGAGAAGAATCTTATTGTGGAAGATTTTTATTGCCATATTGGGTAACTTAGCAGATTCTCTCAAATTTTACCCCTGAGTAATTATCCCTAAAGGAGGAAGAAGAGAATGAAGGCATAATCCCAAACTAGGGTAGTTAGCCCTAAGTGGTCTTAAAAAAAAAAAAAAAATCACAATTTATTTAAGTCCTCGTGTTGCAACTTATTCCCCTTATTCCCCATAATATGTGTGTAATTATTTTATTATGAGTTATGCTTTGACTACTTGTCATTGAGTTAATTGATGCACCAGAAAGACATGTCGTGTTTATCTGATAGCTTTGCCTTCAGATTGTCCTACACCCAGGAGAACTTGCCCATCTGGCCATGACCTTGGTCCCAGGTGGAAGTTGAACCCTTCAAGTCCATTCTTCCAGCTGTTTGAAGCAGTTGTGTCTGCCTCAGTTTAACCCAGTGGGCTCCCTCCAATACCCAGTATTTTACACCAGCTTTTCTAGCAAAGTGCTTGCCAGCCTGCTGACCTCACCGATCTTCCTTCCTTCTTACGTCTTCAGCTATAACTGCTTCTGTGTTTCTGGCATTTTTCTACCCTTTTAAACCCTGGATTTGGACGCTAGCTATCCTGCTGTCTGCACCCTAGCTCAGCCCATTCCATAAAGCAGTACTGAAAACTGAAGGTTTTCATAAAATAGTGTGACTGAGTCAGAGTCTTTCTGGAAACTTGCCCTGAGAATGGTTTGTGAGAAGGTTTCAGTGGGCAACAGCATAGGGACATCCATTAAAAGGCACATTGAAAGCCTCTTTGGCAGGAAGGCTGGTGTGATTTGATGTTCCTACATAAAGACTATAGAGAGACTGTGAACTAGGTCTTGAATCAGACATTTTCCCCTCTTTTGATTAAACATGGTTATGTGGGCAAAATGTTGATTCATGTGAAATGTTTAGGTATTTCCCTATGTTTAACTTTATGATTGCAATCATGTTTGGGATCTATGAGAATAAGACATAATTAAATATAACACAACAAATGAGCTAGTTTCCCCCTTTCTTCCAAGTAGAATAAAATTAAGAACACTGTAGTTAATGGAATAATTAATGTCCACCACTGATTAGAGTGAATTCTTTGGTTTGCAACAATAAATGTCATTCTGCTTACATACCGGGCTTGTTTATTCATTGAACTTTTGACTTACGGAAACTAGCATTTTACTGTAATAAACACTTGGTTACATCTGTTACAAATTGAACACAATTGGTTATTCCAAGAATAGTGTTCCAACTCTAAACCAAAATTATAAGCAGCTGTCTGCTAATAGATATGCACACCAACTCCTCACCTTTGTGTCCTGTTGTTTAAAAATGTGTGTATCTTAAAAGTCAAGTTCAAATGGATATACTTTCTCACTTGAAAAATATGTTTCAGGGGTTCGTATTCTTTTCTGTGCTCACTCTGAAAAAAATGAACCACTCTGTGTGGAGAGAAAAAGGCTGTTGCAACTTTTTTCTCTGCGTTGTTCTTTTATGTGAATTCAAGGAAATATTTCTCTATTCGTTTTATTCACCATTCCAACTAAATTTAGCTCTCTCTTTTTTTTTTTTATCTCTTATGGGCTTTTAAATTCACTTTGTTAGGTTTTGTTTTGTTTTGGTCTTTGCTTTTTATTTAGTACCAGCTTGGATAATGTTCCTATAACTTTGGGGAAGGCAAAACTAATTTGTTTATAAATGGTAAGCCTAATATTTAAGCATTAGCTTTTCATTATCTTATTAACTCCTAAATGATTAAAAAAAAGTATATTTCACATATGAAGATCTTGGAATATGGGGAATAGTAAAAAGAAATAGAAAAAAAAAACAGATAAAAAATTTGTTATCAACCCAACAAAACTAGTGTTATAGTTCTAGAGTATTTAATTCCATGACTTTTTATAGGCTTGTTTCTTTTTAAAAGTATAGTTGTCATAATGATGTGTGTACATCCCTACCTTTTTTTCATCAAATGTTTATTAACATTGCTTTTTTGTTGCATAATGTTCAAAACTATCAACTTTTATGCCTTTGAGGAGATACATGATGATTTTCTTAATATTTTTCATGTTATTGAATATTTACTTTTCACTATGATGAATAAACTATAAAAATAAAGATTATAAAAAATAAGATATTTGGCTTAAAGTGGAAGAATATTTTCAGATGCTAAAATGTTTTGCTAAATGATTTTTCAGTAGTATCTTAGGATAAACAACTTCCAGGATTTTAAGTGTACAATAGAATTATAGCTATATAATAGCTGATAATTTAGTTGGCTGTAATATGTGGCTTCAAGAGGCAATTTTCTGGATTTTAGGTGAGACTGAATCTTTTTCCAAGTTTATTTTCTGGGTGCATTTGTTTTTTTGTAAATTGTTCTTCGTTATCTGACAATTTATCTATTGTATTTCTAACATTTTTCTTATATATCTGCATATTAACTTACTGCTCTTTATCATGCTAAGAAGTGTAAAATTTTTCTTCCAAATGTTTTTATCATGTAGTATTTGATACATACAAAATGTTGAAGCTCACGTGTAAGTTATAAAAATAAATCTATGTTACCAAGGTAACTGGAACCCAGCAGCTTAACCAGAACATCAGCATTTACCTTAATGCTGTCTTACCCCAATCAATTCACTGGTGTGTTCTTCCTAGCCTCCCCTTCACCAGTAAGCACTAGTCTATGGGATTTATCATGCTCTTAGACTAAGTCAGAAGAAATAGAAAATCTGAACAGCTTGATTACTAGTAATGAAATTGAATCAATAATCAAAAAACTCTTGGGGCTCCTGTGTGGCACAGTCAGTTAAGGAGCTGACTCTTGGTTTTAGCTCAGGTCGTGATCTGGGGTTGTGGGATCAAGCCCCACTTCGTGCTCCAAGCTCAGTGAGGAGTCTCCTAAAGTTTCTTTCTTGCTCTCCCTCTGTCCCTCTGCTTGCTCATTCTCTCTCTCAAATACATAGATAAATCTTAAAAAAACAAAAACTCCCAAAAAACAAAAGTCACAGACCAGATGGCTCTTCAGGTGAATTCCCCCAACCATTTAAAAAAGAATTAATATCTATTGTTAAATTTTTCCAAAAAATTGAAGAGGTTGGAATGCTTCCCAATTCATTCTGTGAGGCCAATGATACCCTCAAACCAAAAACAGACGACAGTATAGAAAAAAAAGAGTATAGGCCAATATCACTGATGAACATAGATACAGATATTAGCAAACTGAATTCACCAGTACCTTAAAGGGATCATATGCCATGACCAAATGAAATTTATTCGGGACTGCAAGGATGACTCAATAGCCACAAATTCAATCAATGTAATATATCACATTAGTAAAGTGAGGGCTAAAAATCATATGAGCATCTTAATTGATGCAGAAAAAACATTTGACAGAATTCAACATCAATTTATGATTAAAAAAACTCCAAATTATGATAAAAACTCAACAAGGTGGATATAGCAGGCCTATATCTCACCATAGTAGAGACCATACATGACAAACCCACAGCTAACATCATACTCAAAGATGAAAAGCTGAGAGCTTTTCCAGTAGGATCAGGAACAAGACAAGGATGCACATTCTAGCCTTTTTTATTCAACATAGTACTTGAAGTCCTGGCCACAGCAATCAGATAAGAAAAAGAAATAAATTGCATCCAAATCAGGAAGGAGTAAAACCATCAGTATTTGCAGATGACATGATACTATGTATAGAAAACCCTAAAGTCTCCAGTGAAGAATGATTAGAACTAATAACTGAATTCAGTAAAGTCACAGGATACAAAATTAATATACAGAGATCTGTTGCATTCCTACACACTAATTAACCAACAGAAAGAGAAACTAAGAAAACAGTCCCACTTATAATAGCATCAAAAAGAATAAAATTAACCAAGGAGGTGAAAGACTTGCACACTGAAGTATTTTTAAGGTTTTGTCACATATGTTTACATTTTTAAAGCAATGCTTTGTTTGCTTTTGCTTTTTTTAATTTTTAAAAATTGTATACCATAGATACATTCTGTGCAGCTTGGTACTTCATCTGAAATATGACATTTCTGTGAATTATCTGTGTTGTTGCATTTAGACTTAGTATATCCATATTTATCCTGATAAATTTTTTGGTTGAGAGAATGTACTACAATTTACTCATCTGTTCTCTGGTTGATGAGCATTTGAGTTTTTTCCAGTTTGTTACTATTATAAATAATGGTGCTATGAATGCTGTTGTAGGCGTTGACTAATGTGCATGTACAAGAATTCTCTAAAGTGTGTTCCTGAGAGCAGAATTGGTGGGTTATAGAGTATGAAGAGCTTCAGTTTTAATGTGAAGGCGGCATTCGTTTTTGAAGTGGCATACCATTTTAGCTCTCCCAGTGATGTGTAAGAGTTCTTATTGATCTGTGTCCTTGCATATGCTTTGTATTGTTTTCCATAAATATGTGGAAGTAAAATGGTACATTATTATGATTTTACAGTTACGTTTTCCTGATTACTAGTGGGATTGAGCATCTTCTTCTTAGTTTATTTACCAATTGTGGTCCCTCTTCTGTGAAATGCCTGTTAGTCTTTTGCCTGTTTACTGTATTACTTTCTTTATTCTCATTGGGTTCAAGGACTTTAAAAATATATGTTGAATGCCTTTATATATATATATATATATATATACACACACATATATATATGTGTGTGTGTGTATTTTATATATATACAAAAATATATATATTAATGCTATTTCTTTGATGGTTATATGTATTGCAAATAGTCTTCTTCCAGTGTTTGGCTTGTCTTTTAACTTTCTTTATGATACCTTTTTAAAAAAATACAGCTTAATTGAGTTTTTTTTTTTTAATTTTATTTATTTATTTGTCAGAGAGAAAGAGGGAGAGAGAGAGAGCGCGAGCACAGGCAGAGGCAGAGGGAGAAGCAGGCTTGCTGCCAAGCAAGGAGCCCGATGTGGGACTCGATCCCAGGACGCTGGGATCATGACCCGAGCCGAAGGCAGCTGCTTAACCAACTGAGCCACCCAGGCGTCCCGCTTAATTGAGTTTTGATTAACCTCCAATAAACTGCACTTATTTTAAATGGGCAACTAAATAAAATTTGACATCTGTGTACATAGGAAGCCATCAACACAATCAAGATAATGAACTTACTCAGCACTCTCAAAAGTTCCCTTGTTCCTCTTAGTAATCCTTTTCTCTTGTTCCCTACACTTCCCATCTCCAGGTATCCACTGATCTATTTTCTGTCACCTAGATTAATTTACATTTTTTAGAGTTTTATACAAAGGGAATCATACGGTCTGCATTCAGTTTTGTCTGGCTCCATTCACTTAGTGCAATTATTTTGGATTCATCCATGTTGTTGCATATATAGTTAATTCATTTTTATTACTAATACTCAATTATATGGATAGGCTACAATTTATTTATCTATTCCCCCCATTTTTATAAGATTTTATTTATTTGAGAGAGAGTGTGTGCATGAATGGGGGCTGGGGGAAGGGCAGAGGGAGAGGGAGAAGCAGACTCCCCGCTGAGCAGGGAGCTTGATGAGGACCTTGATCTCAGGACCCAGGATCATGACCTGAGCTGAAGGTAGACACTTAACCAACTGAGCCCCTCAGGTGGCCCATCCATTCCGTTTTTGTTATATATTTGCATTGTCTCAATTTTTAAACTGTTTAAAAAAAAGCCATTCACAGAAACCTTTGGATGAACATGTATTTCTTCTATCTTTTAGCATACCGAGCAGTAGAATGGCTGGCTGTATGATTGGTGTGCATTTAAATTTTAAGAGAGTGCCCAACTGTTTTCCAAAGTATTTGTACCATTTTACACTCCAGCTAGCAGTGTATGAGGGTTTCTTCAGGGTATCTTTCTAGGAACAGAAGTTCTTAATTTTAAGATGGTTGAATGTATTGATAATTTCTTTCATTACCTCTTCATGTTACTTAAAAAGTTCCTTCCAACCTGAGACCATAATGATATTCTCCTATATGTTTAAGTTTTTTAGGTTTTCACTTTTGAATTCAAGTCTTTAATCCCTTGGTGTGGTGAGTGTGCTGTGATGTGGAATCCAATTTTGTTTTTCCCACGTGGATAATGAGTTGTCTTGGCACCATATATTAAACTTGTATCCTTTCTCTTGTGATCTTCAATGCCACTTCTGCCATACATCACATTTTCATGTGTAAGAGGCTCAGAGGGTCATCTCTGTTCTGTTTCATTTGTCTGTCCGTAAGTTACTGCCGCACTATGGTGATCAGTCACTACAGTTTTATTATTGTAAGTCCTAAGATCTGAGAGTGCAGATCCTTTTACCTTTTCTGTTTTCAAGTGCTGTTCTTGCTTTTTGCTCTTCCATATACAGTCTGGAATTGACTTTCCAAGTTCTGTTGAAAAAAAAAAAAAACATGTCTGGGATTTTGGTTGAATTGCATTTAATTCAAAGTTCAATTTGAGAAGAAACAAAATGTCTAAAAAATTGAGTATATTATTCTGACCCACGGACATGACATTTCTTTCTCTCTGAGTCCTTAGTGTCTTTCAAAAGAGTTGTATATTTTTTTCCATGCATGTTTTGCACACATTTATTAGGTTTATTCCAAAATTTTGTATATTGAAGGAAGACAGTCTCTTTTAAATTCTTTCAGTGCTTCACATTTTAATAACAATTTAGTCTCTTGCTTTTCAAATTTCCCTACCATTATCCACTCCGTCAGTGCACACACAGATTTACACTTCCATGAAATTAATCTGAAAGTTAACATACAAATAAACAAATCTTTTGGAATAACACACCCTTTTTTTCAATAAATGTATGTTTTGCATTCTGTTTCAGTTACTATATTATATTAATTAAAATTATATTTGTTAGACTATATCATTTTTCTCATAACTATTAATGTATTTATTTAATTATCTCTTGGCAGTTAACCCGTTTTGATGTCTACTGGTAATTATTTTCTATTAAATGACTTCATTTTTTTTTAACTTAAATTAACCTCTTGGTGAGCTGGAATGTATCATCAGTCAGTTTTTGTAAAAAACTTATCAGGAGGTAAATTTATCAGCTTTTTTCATCTGCTAGCTGATTTTTTTTTATAACATTCCTCATTTGCGGGTGTAGTTACTTAACAGATGTTGTCCTAACATATGGATAGCACATAGATACTTATAAAAATCCTAAATCATAAACTTTTCTCCTCCATGTGCTGTAAACGGCCTTATTGTCTGGCATTTATTATTATAGAAAAGATAATGGGAAAGAAACTGTAGTCAATTTTTTCCCCCAGTTTGGCTGATTTTAGGACATCTTAAAAATATTCCTTAAGTTTTAAATTTTTATGAGGCTATGTCATAATATTTATTTCTGCTCATTAAGTTTCTCTGGAAGATGTTAAACTATCAAGTTCTGATGTCAAGTTTGCTTTTTTAGGTCTGGAATATTTTATCTTCTCCTACCTTCTATTATTACTTCTCATCCATACATTTATATTTTTACGGGTGGGTTTTCTATCTAAGATTTGCCCTTCAAGTATGCCATTCCCTTTGTGCATTTTTTTTTTACAACTTTATTCATTTGGCCTTTATTCTGGGAGTGCTTCTCAAGTTTATTCTCTATGATATGAATTGATTTTATGTATACCTACTGATTTTATTTCAGTTACTACATATTTCATTTTGCTATGCTTGTATCTTATTTCAAGTAGTTCTTATTTAATACATTCTTTTAACCTATTGGGCTCAAAAAGCAGATACTCTTAAAAATATTTTTCTGTTTCTTAAAGTCTGTGTGAGCGAGAGGATGAGGAGGAGGCAACAGAGGGTTTTTCTTTAAGTCATATACTTTGCTTTTCCTTTTTTTTTTTTGGGCAAGAGAGATTTACAGACAGGTAATTGATTAATTTAGCACATACTTACTGAACACCTACTACATCCCTGGCACAGTTCCAGGCACTGGTGATAAAGCACACACACACAGACACGCAGACACAAACACACATGCACACACACACATCCCCACTCTCATGGAGGTTATAGTCTGTTGGGGAGACACAGGCAATCAGCAAACAAATAAAACGTTTATACATCAGTGGAGAGATGTGACCTAGAGAAAAATAAGGTGAAGAAATGAGAGAGGAGGTGTTACATGGGGGTACATGTGGTAAGCTTTCCTACTAAAAAGGTAAAGATTTTTAGGGGAGAGGATTCCAGGTGGAAAAAACTGCTAGTCCAAAAGCCTGCAACAGGAGAATGCCTGGTATATATGAGGACGGACAGGAATGCCTGGGTGACTTGAGTTGAACCAGTGAGGGGCTCAGTAACGGGACGTGATGTCAGGAAGGCCACAGGGACCAGATCGCACAAGGCTCCTCGGCTTTGACTTCTGGCATCATGAGATGGGTATGCAGCAGAGGATTTGAGAACAGAGGTGTGACATGATTACTTTTTTTTTTTTTTTTTAACAGGATCACTCTGGCTTCTTGGTTGGGCACTGAGTGCGGAGGCCGGAAGACCAGCTGAAAAGCTGTTGCAGTGGCCCAGGTAAGGGATGCTGGTGACTCGGGCCAGGGGGTAGCGGCGGCGAAGTGCCATCTCTAGGTTGATTTTTTACATAGTTTGAAGGAGTGCTGACATCATTGGCTGAAGCTTCGGATGTCAGGTGGAAGAGAGAGAATTCAGGATAAAGTTCAAGTTCAAGGGTATTTGCTTGAGAAGTGAAACGGTGTTGCCACCTCTGAGCAGAAGACAAGAGAGAGGATCAGATTTGGGAAGAGGAGGGCTTCTGTTTTACATGTCGTAGGTTTGAGCTGCCTCTTGGATATTGACATGCAGACCATTGGACTCACCAGTGTGAGGTTCAGGGGAGAGAGGTCAGTCCAGAGAAATGACTTCAGAGTTACTGGGGGGTAAATGGTCTTTTAAAACCATAATTCCAGATGACACCAAAGGGGGAGCTGTAGATAAATAAATGTGCTGACATTTCCGCCTGTTTAATTCACTTTTGAGTTTGACTTGTTGATCCTTACTTATCTCTGCAGCTGTCCTGGGAGATTGGCTTTAGGGCTTCTCCGGCGTTTGTGAGCATGTTGGGTTGTTCTGTGAACATAGAAGGTCTACGTGGGTCTGTGTGGGGGAGCAGATACAGAGTGAGAGGTTTGTCCTCCCCTCTTTGCTGCTGAGTGCAGAGATCTTCTAGACCTAAATTCTGTGTGCAGGTTGAGATGAAAAACATCTGTCATACCTGGGATGAAAAAGACATTCGCTAATTCTGGTGTGCTCTGCTGGCTGTGGATTGCCCACTCCTTCAGTCTGGTTGCTTAGCACGCTGGCCAGACCCAGCTCTGTTGGTCTTCAGATGGACCGCGGGGGTGAGCACCGCCCTCAGGCGTGTACCCCTGGACAAGGCATTTGTCCAGTGGTGGACGTACAGGCCCCTCGAGTCATTCCTGGGGTTGATAAAAGGCTGTTGGAAAAAAGAAATCCCCTTTCCACTGGAATTACTTAATGATTACAGTCCCGAAATTGACAGTTGTTACTCCCTTGCTACACAGAGGGAGCGTGTTTATAGCAGGAGAGAATACAGCTTTCACAAAGAGGACAAGCGAGGTGAGAGATGGGAGAGAAAATGTGTCCTAACAATATGGTTTAAAGATCCTGCTCTGAGCCGTCGGATGGCTGCGTGCGTGCTTGTTTCCTTCCTTCCTTCCTCTGCCTTACCTCTCCTTCCTTCCTTTCGTTTCCTCCTTGCCTCTCTTCTTTCCTTCTTTCTTTCTGGAATATGCTTTTTGGAATTGGCTTTCTGTACATTTGCAATTGGAATAGTTCTGATTTCATGCCCGTTCAATCCTCCAGGCAATCCTCAGGTACAGGTGTGGGAAATAAAGGTCCTTACAAATGGTTCATTGCACAAAAGAAGCACGTTCAGATGCTCAACTAAACTCTTTTTTCTGTGTGTCAGAGATGCCGTCACTGAGTCGCGTCAGGGTGGGTTTTTCTGCGGGCACATAGGCTGGGTGTGCAGAGCCAGCTCCGGTCAGCTTGAACTGCCAGCCAAGACCGGAGTGGGAGTCCGTGGCGAGTGAGTTCGTAGAAGTCCTTTCCTCCCTGTTTTCATTTTAGTGGGGGAGACAGATACTAAACAAATAAATGTAATTTAAATAATAAAGCAGAGAAGGGGACAGGATGCGCAGGCCCAGTTATGGGTAGGAAGGGCCACTCTGGAGAGAGGTCTTTGAAGATCGTAAGAGCAAAGTAAGCGTGTGAACATGTGGTGATCTGAGGGGATGCGGTCCAGGCAGAGGAAATAGGGCCCCGAGAGGGAATGAGCTTGTGTAAGCAGCTGCCGGAAGGCTGGTGGGGTCGGGGGGACAGGGTGAAGGAGGGGAAGAATGGCAGTCAGAGGTGTGAAGGGACCTGGTTCTGTCCAGCCTCAGGGTGAGAATCTGGGTAAGAATCTGGGATGTTCTGAAGAGAGGACCTTCATGTGGGTAAAATCAGGGAGGGCTGCTGGGAGGAGGTGGCAGGGCCAAGAATGCTGGCCTACGCTCTTCCCATCTAGGCCTCTTTCTGCTTCACTGCAGCCTTGGGGGTTGGGGAGGAGGGGCGTGGAATAGGGTCTACAGGCCACAGCAGGATTTTGGTATTTGTCCAAGAGCAGTGAGAAGCCATGGAAGGGTTTTAAGCCGTAACAGGGTGTGGTTGGATCTTCATATCAGTATAGTACTTGGAATCAGAGGAAGGGAGCGTTATATAGTAGAAATCTCTGGTATTCCCCCACCCTGAAAATATATTTAAGATTGCCAACAACAAAAATAAAATTGCCTCTAATCCATACCTTTCCCCACCTCCTCAAAAAAACAAGAAACCAGACCACTTCTGAGTGTAATGAGGAGCCTTGGGTTGGCACTTTTTTAAAAAAAAATTAATTTATTTATTTGAAGGGGGAGGGGCATAGGGAAAGGGAGAGAGGGAGTCCCAAGTGGACTCCACGCTGAGCATGGAGCCCTGACGTGGGGCTCGATCTCACAACCCTGAGCCCAACCCAAGACCCGACACTCAACCCACCGCACCACCCAGGCACCCCTGGACTGGCTTTGAACAGGGAAGTGATGGGATTCAATTTATACTTTAAAAGCATCACTAATGTTAGGGGCTGACACTGTGGTCCAGGGGAGAGGCAGTGGTGACAGAGAGTCACAGAAAGCGGGAGATAAAGCTGATGGGATTTGCTGATGAAGTAGCCCTGGTGTTTGAGCAGGGGACAGTCTCGTATTGCCTGAGTGAGTAAGTCATTGTACCTCCTTATGGATGTGGGGAAGTCTGAGGGGCACATTTCCAGAGAGGCTGTAGAAGAGTTGGATTCGAGTGCCCTTTGTGCTCACCTAATATGGCTGTGCGGAGCTGGTCCGGATGTCCGGCCGAAAGGGCGTGTTGCTCTGTGGATTTGTCTGGAGCTCTCGGGAGAGGCTGGAGAAGGAGATACTTGAAGAAGTCAGCGGCCTGCAGGTGGATGTAAGACAGTCCGATGGGATGCGGGGAGCTGGGGTGTGAGCTTGGGGAAGTTGGAAGCCTGAACTCCTAAAAGAAGAGGCTTCGAGACTTGAGAAGGACTGCCACAAAGCTGGATACTAGGGCCGTGTGGTACCCTGGGGACCAGGCGCACGAGTGTTTTCAGGAGAAGGGGGATTTGTATAAAATACTGCTGAGTGGCTAGGTATAATCGGTGGGACATGAGTCGTTGGACTTCCTTTATCATCTTACAACATCAAGGCCAAGTTTTGAGAGATATGGAAGACACTCCAGCCAGGGACTGGTTCTCGACCAAGCACAGAAGGGGCAGTCCCTCCTCTGTGCCAACCACTAGCAAGACATCCAGAAGCTTCCGGAACCCAGTCCTGCCTCTGGAGCAGTATTACACGTGATGAGTTGACTTGATCTGGTATAAAAGCCAAAATAGCACCCCTCATGCTGTGGTGGCAAAAAACACAGGATGTTGGGAGTTTCAGTAAGAGTGAGATTATTTTATTACTTCTGCGTAATTAATGTTTGAATGTGACCTGCCCGGGAAACGTGAATGTTAAGTTCGGTACCAAACTGAAGCTGCTGCCCCCATCCCACCCCCCGGCTCTGCGGGCTCCAGGACAGATGAACTTTGCCAAAATCAGGGCGTGTTTCTGGTAGTTCTTAGCACGGTCTGTTGGCAATCCCATCCAACATCTGTTTCCACGGTTAGCTCAGATTTATTGTTTCTTTTGCAAATCACCACAGGATATGTGCTGAAGTCAGTCCGGGGCATTTAAATGGATTTGACATGTGATGGTTTGGAAAGTTTGGGGAGCATCTTATTAGGACATTTCGGTGGAATAAATTAATAGCCACTTGAACTATTTTGAAGACAGCACAATTCCATTCACTCTTAGGGAGGAAGGATCTACAGAATAGAGGTAACGAGGGTGATTATAATATAAACAGTTATAGTTGTAGAGCTCACACCCAGCTCAGTGGAGAGAAATGACCAGGACTTACCTCATGAGCACTGCACAATACGTTTTTATATTTTGGAGTTCTAATATTTGAGGCTTATGTCTGTCTTATGAGCTAACTAATCTCTGGAAAGTAGCCGCTAATGAGCTGTCCAGTGCTCGGAGCCTCTGTCTACAAATTGCATTTTTATTTATTTATTTTTTAAGATTTTATTTGTTTATTTTACAGAGAGAGACATAACAAGAGAGGGAACACAAGCAGGGGGAGTGGGAGAGGGAGAAGCAGGCTTCCCGCCGAGCAGGGAGCCCCATGCGGGGCTCGATCCCAGGACATTGGGATCACACCCTGAGCCGAAGGCAGATGCTTAACAACGGAACCACCCAGGTGCCCTTACAAATTGCATTTTTAAAGACTGGTACTGAGAGAATAGAACCAGTAAAACCTGAACCTTCTCATACTTAGACCAGTTTTCTCAAACAGCTTTCATTGGGCCGATGTCTGAATATTTGGTTAATGCGACCCTGTTTTTGATGTGTCCTTTCTCATCTTCAGAAGAAATTTAAATGTCTCTGGCAACGCAGTTAAGGGAGTAATTAACTTTTGCTGGCGGGGGTCAGGAAAGACTTCAGAAAACACGTAACATTTGAGGCAAGGCTGGAAGAATGGATAGTTTTCTGATAGCAAAATGGAAGAAAGCACCGCACGCAGAGGGGAAGCAGGAGCAAAGGCGAGACCTTGCGGAAGGGCCCAAAGGCGCTTGGATCCAGGCCAATCCCAATGAGCGAATGAATACTTTGGAATGAAGGACTTTAAAGACAGGAGCAGACCTTTGTGGTGTCCACGGTTTCTGGTTAGCAAGTGCGTGAGCTGCTAGGTGGCCTGCTGTCTCTGGGGCAGGATTGATTGCCGCTTCCTACTGCGGCACTCTCCTGCTGCTTTGACATTTGCGTGAACCCAGCAGAGGCTGCAAACTGGTGTGGCTCAGAACTCAGGATTGATTTTTCAGTCCCAGGAAGGTTTGTGGGCGACCTTTAGAGCCAGCAGAACTGGGTGATTTCTCCGAGGACACATTGGAATGAGTGAGGTTAAGGGGGTACCAGGGGTAGGTGCCCAGGGTCCGACTTCCAAAGACCAGGCTTTCCTTGATAACTATTAACCCAAGTGGGGGTCATACCCAAGTGTATCATGAAGGCTGTTAGGGGAGGGGCAGGTATAACCAGTTCCTCCAGTATCAGTGCTGGGAAGTATGTGAGAGATGTCATCATGGAAATGACTATGAGTGTGGGTATGCTAAGACTGGAGACTTTCCCATCTAGATCAGAATACCCCTGTATTAGTCAGGGTTCTCCAGAGACAGAGAATCAATAGTGTGTGTGTGTGTATGTGTGTTTGTGTATATATAGAGAGAGGACGATTTTAAGGAATTGGCTCATGTGATTGCTGAGATTGGCAAATCCAGAATCTGCAGGTCAGACAGAAGACTCAGGACAGAGCTCATACTGCAGTTCTTATTTGAAGGCTGTCATCTGTTGAAGTTCCATCTTGTTTGGGAGAGTTCAGTCTTTGTTTCTTTAAGCTCTTCAACTGATTGGATGAGGCCCACCTATGTTATGGAGGGTAATCTGCTTTACTCGGTATTCACTGTTTTCATTAATAATATTTGGGTGTTTGGGTGGTGCATTTTGTTGAGCATCTGACTCTTAATTTTGGCTTGGGTCATGATCCCAGAGTCATGGGATCAAGGCCTGAGTTGGGCTCTGTGCTTAGTGAGGAATCTGCTTGTCCCTCTATCCCTCTATCCCCCCTCCACCCTTCTTCCTTGCTCTCTCTCTCTTTCAAGTAAATAAATAAAATCTTTAAAAATAAAATTTAAAAAATATCAATATCCAAAAAACACCCTCACAGAAACATGCAGAATAATGTTTGACAAAATATCTGGGCACCGTTAACCATCACAACCTCTAACAACTGATATAGAATGAGGGCGCTCTGTTAGAACTCAGTATCTGTCTGTCATCTTTTTGCCAACAGCAGGGATTCTTTATTACTTTTTCCAAGTTGCTGTGTCCCCAGTACCAATAGTATTCCCTGGCGCATACTAAATGCTTAAGAAGTGTTATATAAATGAATGAATAATAGAATAAAAACTTGATTTCAATTATTTGGAAACATAGAACCTCACGGTTCTTTTCATCCTGCCCATAATGTTTGTGCTAACATAATATGATTGCACGGAGCTGCTCTGTATGTCGGACTGGAGCCTGGGCACCTTCCCCGACGTAAATTAGGCATCTATGGAAATTGATTATGACTTTTTTCATGTTGCTGATTACCATGCAGACACTGGGACTAGAGTTCCTACATCGTGGTTTGGCAGGTCACAATGAGCAGCTCTGCACCCATTGAGAAACCCCAATGAACAGTGAGGAATTTCAGTGATTTTAGGTGTGTATATTATAGCGCTTTGAAACACAAACCAGCAGAGCCGGTAACTGACCGCTGCTTGTCACTGTACCTGGTCCACAGATCGTGGGAAGCCTTGGAACACAAGATGGGCAAATGGGGAAGCTCTCGTAGAGCCCTCGGTGAACTGAGTGGTAAGTTGCAGCCAGTGTGTGGATGGTTAAGCCCAGGGAGAGCATGCTGGCAAGAGGAAGTTCGTCAGGCAGTGGGTGCCAATGCGAAGGGCAATGAATAAAAACATCTGCTTCTGATTTTGTCTACAAGTGAATGAAGAGAAGCCTGATGCATGCTTGTATTTCTCTTGTGGTTCCGATTTTCCCATTATTTTGCACCCTTTGCCAACACTGACAGTGTTCTAAGGACTGCACTCAACAGTCACACACCCTGTTCCCTGCCCTCCATTCACCTACCTCCCAGATGGGTGTTTGGGGCCGAGGTATGTGTTCACCTTTTCTACCTGGTGTGGCAACATTATCTGTATGGGTCAGAATTTGAGTGAGAACTTCTGTGGGCAAACAGAGGAACTGGGGGATGGACTAGGGGCCGTTGTCTGCCAGCTGCAGTGGGGAAGGAGTCTGAAGATGGCTTTGGAAGGATGAGACAGAGTGCCAAGGAATATTTGGTTGGTTGGAGTGGAGGAAAGGGAAAGGCAGTAGGCCCAGCAGGAAAGTGGGCAGAAGGCCTTGAAGCCACCAGAGGAAGCCACTTAGGAAGAAGCTAAGATTCTAGGGCCCCAGAGGGGCCCTAGCTTATTCTTATGAGTTATCCTAACCCATAAGAATATCTCTTTTGAAGGGCACTTTATAATGTGCAGCACTCAGGTCATAGGGATGTGATATGATCCAAATATTTGGTGGAGAAAAAGACCTCTTGTGTCTCTGCAGATGAAACTAGCAAGAAACAAGGGGGTTGGCTGAGGGGATGGCAGTAGCTAGAGTTTTGTCTTGAGGAATAAAAGAGAAAAGAAGGCCATGAAGGTGTTGCGGGAAGCACTGGCATTTTATTTCTTTTAGAATTTGGATGGGGATAGTGATGCATCTTTCATTTTCTGGCCGTCTGACCCTGGGCGCCGGGGGTGCTCCTCAGGGGTTTTATGAGGTGAGCAGTGTGGTGGGTTAAGACTGTGGTCTTCAGGCAACGAAGAAGGGTTCAGGAAAATATACTACCAGCACAACTGCAGATCAACATCTTGGGCGAGGCCAGAACATGTCAGGATGGGCCGACTACGGAGACCATGGTAGTGGAGATAATTATGGACGCACGTACCTCGTTAAGAAAGAATCAAAACTGGACCCGAAGGAGAGAGTCACATATCGTGAGGGAAATGATGAAGATGAGCATCAAGGAGATACAAAGGTTCAGAAGATACCAGGGTCAGAAGTGGGTTCCTTCAGAACCACAATCTAAAACTGTCTGGCTCCTTTGCAAAAGGCCCACCTTCCTCCTGAGCACCAGGGCTATTTCGGTAATGGGCATGGGGGGAATATCCCCATACCTCATGCTGTCCTGTGCTCAGATCTCATGGGCCCCCAGTCTAACCAAGTCTAGGCTGGTTTTGTTATGAGAACCAGGGCCGGAAGCTACCATCGTGTTGCACATTTTAATTCTCCAAGAAGCCCTGTTAATCAGGAACTGTCCATTTGGGATGAATTCCACTGGAAACCCCAAGGCCTGTTAGCCAGTTCCTCCAGGCTTCACATCCGATGTTCTTAGTTGCGCTACAAATGGAAGTCCCTACAGCGTGCATTTCCTCTCTGGGGCAGTCCAGCCTGCTCTGGACTTCTTCCTTCTGACCCAGTCTCCACCACTGCCTCCCTCCAAAGCCTATGCACTGAGCCTTACAGAGAACCAGTTTCCTAGTGAACAAAAGTCCCTTCTTTTGCTCTCTTCAGTGGAAGCAATTACCTTTGCGTCTTTTCTTTCTTTTTTTTTTTTTTTTTTAAGATTTCTTTTTTTTATTTGAAAGAGAGAGAGAGAGATAGAGCACAAGCAGGAGAAGGTGGCAGGCAGAGGGAGAAGCTCACTCCCTGCTGAGCCGGGAGCCTGTGTGGGGCTCCCCTGGGATCATGACCTGAGCCAAAGGCAGCCACGTAACCGACTGAGCCACCCAGGGGCCCCTACTTTTGGGTCTTAACTGACATTTTCCTCCATCTCAAGGCTTCCACATGTCCAGCAGGCTCCCTACTGTAGGTTCTGGGAGAGCAGGAAGCACATGTGGATTTGTTTATCCAGAATCTTCCTGGCATCTAGCACAGCCCCCAAAGTAACAACTACTCAAGAAATACTTCTTGAATGAATGAATGAATGAATGAATATAGAATTTGCTCATTTGCTCACAGTGATGTTCTGAGAGCCAGGAGTAGGAGGTTGAGACCCCTTTGTTCTCTCATCGCTGTCAACAGCTGTCCTCACTTCTGTCCCTCATGTCATCAAGTGTTTGCTCTCTGGGTCCTGCCTCACTGCTGCACCACGTCTGGGGTAATTTCAGTGATTATGCCACAACTGACAATTTTGTTCTCGCATGTGGAAATTTCTAGAAGTGGACATTCACAGTTCATGAAAATGTTCTTTATACTCATCTCCAATTCCTCATCTCCAAGTGCAACCTGATTCAGTCCAGTTGAGCATTTGTACCACCAAGATTCCCAACTCATCTATCATCCTTCTCCTTTTTATTAAATCCCCTGCACTTTTCCATTTCGGTTGACAACTTGGCAGCTCTTGCCAGTTTTGACCATGACTGCTGCCTTGGTGTTGACCATGACTGCTGCCTTCTCGAAGTCTTTGATCTTGGCTTTCTCTCTACGTACTCCCACAGTTTCTTTTTTCTTCTCCTTCTCTATTCTTTTCCCTCTTTGCCCATTTCTAAACTGTGGGTGCTTTCTTAGTGTTTAGTCTTCTGAGCTTTTTTCCATTAATCCTAAAGTTTCTACCTGCGCTGTCTCTGCCACCCCTTGAATAATCATTTGTATTGGAGATGTCTTCCAAATATAGATCCCCCTCCCACCCGCTTGTGAGGTCCAGATAGGTATCTCACTGTTCTGCACTAACTATGCATTTGACCTCAAATGCAACCGGTTATAAATTGAACACATCATTTCCCAACCATCTCTCCAAATTTGTTTGTTCCTTCTTTTTCTTTGGTAACCTTCCTTGTATGTCTTGATTCTATTTCATTCTCTTGAATTTTGCTCCCACAGCTTTCTGGCCATCAGCATTTATTGTCTGGGATAGTGCAGTCCTTCTTAAGCTGCTTTCCAGGTGTCTACTCCTAAGTGCATCCCATATCATATCCAGACTGTCATCTTTTTTTTATTTTTAAAAAAATTTAAAAAATATTTTATTTATTTATTTGACTGAAAATGAGAGAGCACGAGTAGACAGAACAGGCAGCAGAGGGAGAAGGAGACGCAGGCTCCCCGCTGAGCAGAGAGCCCGACTTGGGGCTCCATCCCAAGACATTGGGATCATGACCTGAGCCAAAGGCAGACGCTTAACTGACTGAGCCCCCCAGACCCCCCAGCTGTCATCTTTCTAAAATAAAAATCTGATCATGTCATTCTCCTATTTAAGACCCTTCACTTCCTCTGCATTGCCCTTAGTAAAAATCTAAACTTTTGGAATCACCTGAACAATCCTTCAAAATCTAACCCAGAGTATACTTGCTGAATAAATGAATGACTAATTTAAGAGGGCGAATGAGAAGCTGTGACAGACTAAGGGTGGCGTAAATGCAAGAGGGTTCCAGTAGCAGCATCCTGGTGGCAGAATGAACTTGGTCTTGTTTTATGTTAACGTTAATACGTTGAAGTGCTTTCTGAGCTGGTGAATGCTCTAGGTTTAATGCTTCATCAGCAAGCATGCACCTTGTCTTTCTTACCCATAACGAGCTGGCCGCTGGAGCGCTTCCTGCAATGCTGTGTGTGGCGTCCCGTTCCCAGGAATGGATGTGTTGTGGGGGAGGTTTGTTCATTCACAGATTTTAATAATTGAAACCAATGAGCGTTGTGTGTGCTGAAGCATTTTGAAATGTAAGCGGAAACCGTGTCTTCTCATTCCCACTTCCCCACATTATGAGTCATAAGGTCCTTACAGGAGCTAAGATGTCTTTTGGATAATAGGATACCATTTCTCCATCTCTTCCCTAGTGCCCTTGAATTTACTTCCAGTATGAAAAAAAAAATACTCAATTTCATCCCATTTTACCGTGATTGATGAAATTAATTTGTCAGTGTGGCTAATGGTCTTGCAAATCAAATAATTTCCTTGGTTTAGCAGATCTGGTTGAAGAAAAATGTGAAGGAGTTTTAACCTCCTGGCTTCCTTTACTATATTCAGAGACGTCTCCAGGGGCTTCCTGTCAGATTATGTGTCTTGAAAGTATTTGTGACTAATTATGGGCAATGGAAGCTCAGGTTACAGGTTTTGAAAAATGTTCAGAGGAGGGAACATCAGCAGATATATTTTATTGTGTCTCCTCTTTAAATAAATTTTCTGGAAAATTGTCTTTATAGGCGAAAAGTGGGTCTGTTGTGTTATTACTTGTTTTGCTTTTGACAGCAAATTCTGTGTTCACATGCCTTTGGTTAGAGGGAAGACAGGCAGTTTGTGGGTGTTTGTGAACCCTTGCTAGAGCCAGCTGGATGCTGGCTATCCATGTTTAATTATCCTATGGTGTATGTTAAGCATAAGATAGTTTTCATAAAGAAACAGATTGAATTTCACTGTGAACATTCTCATCAATTCCTGAAATCTCAGAATGTCATTAATTAACAGTTGGAAGTGTTGTGCTATGTGTCAGGAGCGATTTAATGAATTGAAAGAGTATTAACTTTGACTTTCTTTTTTGTATTTTGTTTTGGTTCCTAAGACATTTACATTTTATTTACTCTTTAGCTGTGGGCTTAAGCGAGCCTTTTTTTTTTTTTTTATTAAGGGTGGAAATCATTGAACAAAATATTTGTTTGCTTCAAAGGTAGGTTTATTTTATCACTTTGAATTGCATGGGGGGAAATTATACTTTGAATACTTTGATCCAAATGTTAATTGAATGCTGAAGAATTGTTTGTCAAAATTTGACTATTTTTAACCACCTTGATATAAGTGCTAATTAAAATAACCGCATATGACATTCACCTTTATTTTCATTAACTCAAAATTAAGAAGCGTGTTATAGATATAATTTTCCACTATTCATGCAGTATTGCACTTTCTCTGCTTCCCTGAGGTAGTTTATGTTTGATTACGTGTATTTTGAAATGATTTTTCTTCCTCTTATATCAAAAGCATTAGTTATGACATGTTATTAATGGATGTAAGTGTAAAGGAGAGACATTTTTATTAAATCCTAAGTATTAGATTTTATTCAGTGCCTTTAGGTTGTTGACTATGAAAAAAAAACTCATCATGAGCCAAAGTAAATGGGTTATTTGCTCAGTGCCTTCAGTGGGTCGACCCTATGCTAACCTGTGTATGCTACAGACATTATTGCGTTAAACCATATAAGAGCCCTATAAAGTACTGTCATCTCCACTTTTCATAGAAGGAACTAAGTCACAAAGAGGTTGAGTACCTAACCCAGGTTTGCCTATTGATGGGTTTGGGATCATAGACCCTTAACGTTAGTGATAAATGCTCTGCAAACCTATTCACCAGTTTAATGCTTCTTACTTCTTAAGGGAGCTCAAATCTTATGTAGAAAGTATTTTGCCTATTTGCAAAATATTACAGATTTGATAAACAGTGGTGCCAATGAAGTAGATAATAGAGGAACAGTAATAGAGGAAAAACTGGCTAACACCAGTGTCACTGGTTATAATCAGAGTGCCCATGTTCATCATTTAAAAGGCTTACAGAAGGGAAAGATAAAATCCTCAGTACAAGGAATAAGAGATCACTGTACCCAAAGAAGTATGACCACTAAACTGAACAATTAATGGAAATAATTTGAGAGCTGTGGGTTGTAACATGTTCTATCTGTACATTTGCTTAGGAACATAACCAAAAGTCGAATAGCTATCCATCTGTTTCTTGGCTGAAGTAACATCATAGTTTTAGAAAATTTAGGATGCAAGCTGGGAATTAAATTTGGAGCTTTGCAGTTTGCATGCGGCTGAGTTGACCCAACTCTCTGTAACGTACTCTCCAAAACAGTGGAGAACAGAAATCTCATGATCGAAGCAAGAGTTGTCCATGCTTCCAGGTTCTAGAAGAATGCTAGTGAATAGAATGGCGGTCTACTCCACAATAAGCAAATTCATCTTTTTTTTTTTTTTAAGATTTTATTTGTTTATTTGACAGACAGAGATCACAAGTAGGCAGAGAGGCAGGCAGAGAGAGAGGAGGAAGCAGGCCCCCCGCTGAGCAGAGAGCCCGATGCAGGGCTCGATCCCAGGACCCTGGGATCATGACCTGAGCTGAAGGCAGAGGCTTTAACCCACTGAGCCACCCAGGTGCCCCTCATCTTTTTTAATGATTGAAAGCACCATACGTCCAAACTCTAAACTAATCCCAAGAGCTGATCAATGAAGACTAATAAAGATCTTCTGATATGCCAGCCTGAGTTTTAAGACATCTGTGTTTCAGAACATAAAGGAAATTATAGATCATAAAACTTTCAACTCCACCTTTGCAGCTTAATTATTCTGTTCCCTCCTTGTTTTCCTGGCAAACTGCTGCTCACCTGCAAGACTCAGCTTAAGTGTCCTCGTCTATGAATTCTGCCCCCAACTCTTTGCTCACTCTTCCCTCCTCCCTGCCCCCATCAGAGTTAATGCCTCCCAGATGTCCCCTCTACAATTGAATGACCAGTCTTCCTGGGTATCTCCTTTGCTGTGCTGGGAGTGCCTGAGGAGGAGTGGGATTCATTTCAGAAACTTCAGGGTATGGTACGGTGCCTGGAACTTAAGAGGCACTCAGTGTTTGTTGAACAAATGAATCAGTGACACAAGGTAGCCAAAATGTGTGTGTGTGTGTGTGTGTGTGTGTGTGTGTGTGTGTGTGTACTGGAGACAATCATATCAAAGGGGAGAGAGAAAAAGAAGGGGAAGTTCGTTTCCCAGATGAAGTACAAAGACAAAAGAATCCCATTACTGATTCATCTCTATTTTAAAGAAATGTGGTGATCGCCCATGGCAGAGTGCTCCTGGCGCATGTGACCCATGGAAGGAGTTTCTTCAGATTGAAGCTTCCCTAAAATGTACTTTCTGTGTTCTGCCCAGGGACCTTCCCGGTATTTTCCCAGATAGCCTGACAGACAGACTCTCCCTCCTTTCCTCTTACAATCTTTGATGAATCTTGTTGGATATTCTGATCCTTTATTTTTTTATTTTTTAAAGATTTTATTTATTTATTTGACAGACAGAGATCACAAGTAGGCAGAGAGGCAGGCAAGTGGGGGGGGGGAGCAGGCTCCCTGCTGAGCTGAGAGCCCGATGCGGGGCTCCATCCCAGGACCCTGGGATCATGACCTGAGCCGAAGGCAGAGGCTTTAACCCACTGAGCCACCCAGGCACCCTATTCTGATCCTTTAATGGGGCACAGTTGAGGCCTGGGGGGAGGAGGTGGTAGATGTCAAGGGAACTGCCTCTACATCATCCCCCTCCCCTCTCTATCCCTTTCATCCTTAATGTCCCCATGTCCCAAGGATATAGCATCCCTCCCCTTGTGATTCTGCTCTCCATCTTCTCTTTGGGGCCCTTGAATTATGACATTTGGCTTTTGAATGCTCCTTCTTTGTTGTGTTCTCATGTTTCCTTAATCTCTGGGAGAAGGAGTTGTTGGGTCCATTGTACCATTTCCTACAATTTTTTTGTGTGAGGATTGCTGATTCTTTGCATTTGTGAGCCATAATAGGTGGTATTTAATTGCTGCATTAAGAGGAATAGAATCAAAGGAAAAGGAATTTTAAAATACCATTGGCAAGTGATTTAGAACCACGGGATTATCAAAACAATAATTAAATACAAACTGAATTTCATCCTCATTATACAAATACTCAGGCAAATCACAGGCTGTGTAGCCGCCAGGGTTGATGCTTCGGATCCAGAGGTCTGCAGCTGCACCCCACCCCCCCCAGACTCTTTGAGGCCCAGCTGCCTCGGGCTGTGGCCCACATTCTTTCCCAAGCTGCAGCGCAAATGGAACAAAAAAGTTGGGAAAAGATAATAGCTTGGATCCTTGGCATTGGCTAAGAGAAGTTAAAATCCTGAAGAAATCTTCAGAAGCCAAATCTATGGGTAGAGAGATAAATTTTTAAGAGTATATATGCAGTTCCTAACCATGCATCTTTTGGCACGATCCGCTGGATGGAGACTCCTGGTGTAGTCCCAGTGCAGTTGAGTAATTCAGTTTTATTATCCAACTGGCCATATAATTTTCTCCAAGTCTCTCCATCTCTGTCATCTTCCGTGATCATAGTAGTCCCTAATAGCGCTGAAGTTCAATACCTCTGTGATCCTGTTGGTGGGAGCATCCAGAACGTGCAGTGCGGGGATGAATGGAGATTATCTTTTCTCCCCAGGGGCCTTGAGTGAGGAGTGAAATACTTACAGCTACGTGAATGCGAAGCAACAACAGACGAGGAATGAAAAGGGAGGAGAAACAGAAAATAAAAAGCCTAGAGTGGAAAGGTTTAATATGTTTTGTAGGAAGTACAAAGACCAGCAGGGAAAATATAGAAAAGTCAGTAGTCCACATAAGAAGTTTGGCTGTGTCGGGGCGCCTGGGTGGCTCAGTGGGTTAGGCCTCTGCCTTCGGCTCAGGTCATGATCTCAGGGTCCTGGGATCGAGTCCCGCATCGGGCTTTCTGCTCAGCGGAGAGCCTGCTTCCTCCTCTCTCTCTCTCTGCCTGCCTCTCTGCCTACTTGTGATCTCTCTCTGTCAAATAAAATCTTTAAAAAAAAAAAAAAAAGAAGTTTGGCTGTGTCGTGTGTCACTGAGAGAGCCTGATGGACTGATCGGGAGCTGATGATTACAAAAAGGATTTCAATTTACCTCAAGTAACCATGTTACTTGGTTACGCCTGTCATTTACGATTACGAAGCAGTAACTTATCACATTGATACTTCTTTTTACTTTCTATTGGCTCACGTGGATTCCTATTACCTGTGGTTATAATGTGATTTTGAGGCCTGCTTTAAAGAAGTATAAGGTTAAAAGAAAAATGGAAATCTTTTGAATTCGTGTTTTCATTTTCTTTGGCTAAATACCCAGATGTGGAATTACTAGATTATATGGTACTTCTATTTTAGTTTTATTGCAGCATTATTTACAGTGGAATTATGAAAGGTCAAACAAGATGTGGCATATATACACAAAGCAATATTAATGGAATATTACTCAGCCACAAAAAAGAATGAGATCCTCCCATTCACAACAACATGGGTGGACCCGGAGTATATTATGTTGGATGAAATAAGTTCAGACAGAAAGACAAGTACCTGAGGTTTCACTTGTATGTAAAATCAAAACAACAAAACAAATGAATGAACAAACAAAGATATTGACTCCTAACTGTAGAGAACAAACTGGTGGTTTCCAGAGGGGAGAGGGTCTGGGAAGCAGATGAAACAGGTGATGGGCATGAAGAAGTACAAACTTACAATTATAAAATAAATAAGTTACGGGGATGAAAAGTACAGCATTGGGAATATAGTCAATAATACTGTAATAACTTTGTATGGTAACACAGATCATAACTATACTTACCATGGTGAGGATTTTGTGATGTATATAATTGGCAAATCACTATGTTGCACCCCTGAAACTAATGTAATAGTATGTGTCAACTATGTATGCTTCAATTAAAATTTTTAGAAAAGAGCAAAAAAGTATAAACCTATAGATAAATAAATAGGAATCGATGTGGGTTAATATTTTGAAAAGTAATATTGGGAATGCTAAAGGTAAATTTTGATGGTCAGATGTGTGGTGTCTGTAGTGTTTGTTAAAAGATTGCTGTAGATTTTCAGATTATAAGTTTTGAATTTTTTTTTTTACATTTTCCAGGTTTTTTTGGAAAATACACATGACATAGAATTTATCTTAACCATTTTTAAGAGTACAGGTTGGTGGCATGAATACAGTCATATAGCTGTGTAGCCATCTTCCCTGTACATCTCCAGATTGGTTTTTATCTTGCAAAACTGAAACTCTGTACTTACTAAACAATAACTCTCCATTTCCTCCTTCCCCCAGTCCCTGGCAGCCATGATTCTACTTTCTGTCTCTGTGATTGTGGCTGCTCCTAGTCCCTCTTATCAATGGAATCATATGGTATTTTTCTCTTCTTGACTGGCCTAGTTCACTTAGCATTATGTCCTTAAGTTTCATCCATGTTGTGGTACCCAGCAGGAGTTCCTTCTTTTATTAAGGTTGAATAGTATGCCACTGTGCTTCTAATACCACATTTTGTTTATCTGTTCATTGGACACTTGACGTGTTTCCACATTTTAGCTACTGTGAATAGTGCAGTCTGAACATGGGTATCACAGATATCTCTTCCAGACCCTGTTTTCAAATCTTTTGGTTATATATCTAGAATAGAATTACTAGATCGTATGATCATTCTATTTTAAATTTTTTGAAGAGCCACCATACTGTTTTCTATAACAGTTGTACCATTTTAAGTTCTTATTAACAATGCACAAGGATTCCTTTCTCCACATCCTTGCCAAAACTTGCTTTCTGTTTTGTTTTTGTTTTTGTTTTTGTTTTGTTTGTTTTTGTTTTTTTTTACCCCCTAAATGTAATAGTCATTCTGATGGGTCTGAGGTGGTATCTCATATAGTTTTGATTTGCATTTCCCTTGTGATTAGTAATGTCGAGCATCTTTCCATGCTTATTGTCCACTTGTTTATCTTCTTTAGAGAAATGTCTATTCATATTCTTTGGCCATTTTTGAAACAGGCTACTTTTTTTGGTGTTGAGTTTAGTAGTTCTCTTACATGCATGATTTGAAAATACTCTCTTCTGTTCTTTGTGTTGCCTTTTTATTCTGTTGATTGTGTCTTTGGAGGCACATTTTAAAATTTTCACCAAGTCCAATTTGTTTACTTTTTCTTTTGTTGTCTGTGCCTTTGGTATCCAATCCAAGAAATCTAATATTGTGAAGCTCTTGTTCTCTATTGTCTCCTAAGAGTTGTTTGTTTTGTTTTGTTTTTTATTTTTCCTATTTTGGGGTTTCACATTTGGGTCACGGATCCGTTTCAGGTTGAATTTTGTATACAGTAATAGGTAAAGGTCCAGCCTCATTTGTTTGCATGTGGAAACACAATTTTCTGAGCACCATTTGTTGAAAAGATTTCTGGTGGTCTTGACGTCCTTTGTCAAAAATCATTGGACCATACATGTGTGGGTTTATTTTTGGACTATCTTCTATATCCTTGGTATATCTGTCTCTCTTTACTCTAAAGGTAAGGTACCATACTCTTTTGATTACTGTAGTTCTTTTTTAAAAGATTTTATTTATTTATTTGAGAGAGAGAGGGAGAGAGAGAGAGAGAGATTGAGGGGAGAAGTCAGAGGGAGAAGCAGGCTCTCTGCCAAGCAAGGGGCCCAATGTGGGACTCGATTCCCGGACTCGAGGATCATGACCTGAGCCCAAGGCAGTTGCTTAACAAACTGAGCCACCCAGGCGCCCCTGATTACTGTAGTTTTGTAGTAAGTTGTAATCAGGAAGTATGAGAACTCCAATTTTGTTCTTCTTGCAGAATTGTTTTGGCTATTCAGGGTCCCTTATGATTCCATGTGAAGCTTAGGATGGATTTTTCTATTGTCAGAAATGTCTTTAGGATTTTGATACGGATTGCACTGAATCTGCAGATCGCTTTGAGTAGTATTAACAACACTGTTAAGTCTTCCAACCCATAAATAAATGGAATGTCTTTTCATTTGTTTATGTCTTATTTAATTTCTTTCAAAAATGTTTTATAGCTTTCTTTGAACAAGTCTTTCAGCTCTTTTGTTCAGTTATTAAAAGGGAAATTCTTTCTGATGCTACTATAGATGGAAATAATTTTTTTTTAATCTTCCTTTTAGATTGTTCACTGTTAGTGTTTAGAAATGCAATTGATTTTTGTGTGTTGGCTTTTTATCTTGCTACTTTGCTGAATTTTTTTTTATTAATTCTGACTTTTTTGCAAGGAATCTTTAGAGTTTTCTATGTATAAGATAATAACAAGTGAATAGAGAGATTTTTACTGCTTCCTTTCTAATATGGATACCTTTTATTTCTTTTTCTTGCCTAATTTCTCTGCCCAGGTGTTCAGTACTGTTGTTTTTTTGTTTTTTTAAATCTCCCCCCTCCATTGTATTGACATATAATTGACTTACATCACTATGAAGTTTAAGGTATAGAGCACGATGGTTTGATTCACAGATATCGTGAAATGATGACCCTAGTAAGTTTAGTTAACATCCATCATTTCATATAGATACAGTGAAAAGAAAAGAAAAAAAAACTTCTTGTGTTGAGAACTCTAACAATCTATTCTCTTAATGACTTTGCTGTATACCTTAGAGCATTGTTGGCTCTAGACACCATTATATCCCTAATACATACTTACCTTACAACTGGAAGTTTGTACCTTTTGACCACCTTCCTTCAATTCTCTCTCCTCCCATTCCCCACCTCTGGTAACCACAAATCTGCAAATCCAATCTCTTTTTCTATGAGTTTGGTATCTTTTTTTTTTTTTTTTAAAGATTCTGCACATAAGTGAGATCATACAGTATTTGTCTTTCTCTGTCTGACTTACTTCATTTAGCATAATGCCTTCAAAGTCCATCTGTGTTGTCACCAGTGGTAGGATTTCCTCATTTTTAAATGGCTGAACAATAGTCCCTTCTGTATGTGTACCACGACTTCTTTATCCATTCATCTGGTGATGGATACTTATGTCTCAGCTGTTGTATGTAATGCTACTGTAAACATAGAGGTGTAGATATCCTTTTTGAGCAAGTGCTTTTATTTCCTTTGGATATAGTCCCAGAAGTGGAATTGCTAATCATATGGAAGTTCTATTTTAATTTTCTGAGGGACCTCCATACTGTTTTCCATTATGGATCTACCAATTTATAATCCCACCAACAGTGCACAAGAGTTACCTTTCCTTCACATCCAAGCCAGCATTTGTTATCTCTTATCTTTTTGATGATGGCTATTCTAATAAGCATGAGGTGATATCTTATTATGGTTTTAATTTGCATTTCCCTAATGAATAGTGGTGTTGGACATCTTCATATACCTATAACTGTTCATATATTTTCTTTGGAAAAATGTCTATTTAGATTCTTTGCCCATTTCCCACTCACAAAAATTAACTCAAAATGGGTTAGAGGTAAGACCTGAAACCATGAAACTTCTAGAAGAAAATACAGGAAAAACACTCCTTGCCATGGCTTTTGGTCATGATTTTTTGGAAATTACACCTAAAGCACAGGCAACAAAATAAAAAACAAACAAGTGGGACTACATCAAACTGAAAAGTTTCTGCACAGCAAAAGAAACCATCAGCAAGGTGAAAAGACAACCTACAGAAGGTGAAAAAAATACCTGAGAATCATGTTTCTGATAGGGGATTAATAGCCAGAATATAGAAAGAACTCATATGGTTAAATAACAAAAAAGCAGTACTATGCTGACTAGAAGTGGCAACAGTGGGCGTCCTGCCTTTTTTCTGATCTTCGAGAAAAGCTTTCTGACTTTCACCATTAGTATGATGTTTGCTGTAGGTTTTTCATGTCTGTTTTTTATTATGTTGAAGTATATTAATGCTTAATTTTGACTGTTGCAATGTCTCTGAAGGCCTGATTTCAGAATAGGTAGCTTTATTGAGTGGACGGCAACAACAGAAACAACAGTCATACCACAATGATTTGTTAATGGTGTAGAGAGAGGATGATTACGTCTGACAGACCATGGGCTGATTCACAACTCTTCTGTTTTCTGGATATCAGATTGGAACAAGGTGCTCAACTTCTGTGAGCCACCCGTTTTCTGTCTTTGGAATTTCCCTCCAGAAGTTGTACGTGTGCTTCAAAAGTCTCCATCCATACCTGCAATGCACGTATGAAGAATGCTTTACTTCTTGTGCTTCTTGAGTAGAAGGAGGAGGAAATCGTTTCCTTTGATTTGATGCCTTGTTCCCCTTTAGCGCCCTCCTCCCATTGCCTCATGAACACCTTATTAGGGAACGGGTCAATTTTATTTTATTCTGAGCTTTTTTGTCTCTTCTCTGATTTAGGGAATTGAACTCACTGTCCAAGCCATCACATATGTTTTCAGGAGATGTCACACACAGGTTAGTAGACATCCATGAATCCAGACAAGAGGGTGAGAAGCTGAAGATGTATTCCACCATGTTTTTGCCCTTCCACAGGTCAGCCTCCCTTTCATTTGAAGCACGGAAGGTATGAGGAAAAGGGGCACTGGCCATAGTGAGGGCTATCGTCATGCCTGGGGCAAATGGAAGTTATTCTTTCCACCTTAGTGCCGGTTGATTTAAACTCATCTTCAATGTTCTCATACCATCTGAATAGTGAAAGTGAAGTTAATAAAGAATTTGTGACATCCCAAGGTTGCCTCAGCTTACACTGAGGTTGAAATGTCCAGGAATGATCAAAAGGGGGTTGGAAGGGACAGTGGTATAGAAGTTGAATTCTAGCAGCTACCGTTGAATATCTATACTGTTGTCCAAAGATTTTTTTCAAAAAACCTTTTTTGCCAACAATAAGAAGAGGAATAGCAATAGGAACAACAACAAAAAAGGTAGCAACATGGAAGCGTGAAAAAATGAGTCAAAGGTTAATAGTTAGACCAAGGCTCTGCATATGCTCATGTTGAGGCATTTTACCAGTTGGTAAAGAAAGAAAAGCTCATTCACGTTCAAAGCTGATCTGGCCCCAAATTCAGTCACTAAAACTTTAATGTCGTTTTAAAAAATTTAACTGGGCAAGCCATGTACTTTGAACTTCCTTATTAACACGTTGCAGTGTTAGTTATGATAAATACTGGAGGACAGCTGGATAGAAAACTCTTTTCCTTCTCCTTATCACTTTTTTCCAATCCTAGAACTATGCATTGAACGTTGGAATAAAAAGCACTCACTTGCTATCCTACCTAACATTTGCAGCTTTCACATTTCCATGTCTTATCAGGGTTACTCAGTAATTTAATTTTTTTTTTTAATATTTACGGTGAGGGAGAATTTGAAGGTGACTTGCTGAAGAAAATGTGGCTAATAAGAAGTAGACTGCAGTTAAATTTCTTTAATTAGCAGTGATTTCAGTATTATTCTACTCTGTAGGAGATTTGAGTCAGATGACAAGTTGAAAATCATGTATTGTAAAAGAAAACTGAGTCCTTCCCCAAGAGACATTTACAGCTTCGAAATCAAGGGTGGTTTCTGTATGCTCTGTAATTGTCACTAGTGGTGTGGTAGGGTGAATATGGCGAATACTGGTTTTGCTTTTGTAACATTTAAAGAACAGCTTTTATTTATGGCAGTGATCTTGACATTCAAACAATTACCACCGTTCGATCAAGTTTATCATGATGTGATTTCCTCTAGGCACTGCTTACCAGCAAAGCACAGTAATTTATTTTTCAACCCCAATGTTAACTGGGAGTTGATTCAGCAAATATGTAGGTTCAGAGAAGCCAATGACAGCAAAGGTGTGATCATTGCTCTGTGCTCACGTGTCCTCTCCAGAAACACGCCATTCTTTTTTTTTTTTTTTTTAAGATTTTATTTATTTATTTGACAGAGAGAGAGACTGTGAGAGAGGGAACACAAGCAGGGGGAGTGGGAGAGAGAGAAGCAGGCTCTCCACGGAGCAGAGAGCCCGATGCAGGCCTCGATCCCAGGATCCTGGGATCATGACCTGAGCTGAAGGCAGACACTTAACATTAAAGCCACCCAGGTGCCCTGTAACATGCCATTCTTAGTCTCATTTCTGTTAGTCACTCTTTTAGCAAACATTCATCCAGAGCTGATCCTGTGCTAAGCTAAAGAGATACAGAGGTAGGTGTCCGGAATCCTCCCTCCTTAGGACCTTATGGATTAGCCGGCAGACACAGGAATGCTCAGGGTGCTTTGGGAACACAGAGAAGCCATGAATAGTTAGAACATTGGTGAGCAAGGATGGTCATAAGTGGTTTCTAAAAAGAGATGGACAAAGAGGGTGGGGAGTGAGTGGGAAGAGGCTGGACATGTGTGTAATAACCCCCCGAAACTTACAGTTGAGGGTGAGAGAAGACGGGGCAGGAGAGGCACGTCACATGAAGAAGCTGGGCTTTGCTCTGAAAGCTTTGGGGAGACAGAAGGGTTCCGAGCAAGAGAGTAATGTGATCAGGCTTGCATATTCCTGAGACGTGCTAAAGCACCAACTAAGGAAACAGAAATGAGCAGGACATATTTGCGTTCTACCAGGAAAGAATTGGAAGGGCAGGGTAGCCAACTGTGAGTAGGGAGAAAAAGGACAAGAGGACCACTTGGGTTGGACCCTGGGGAGGCGCGGATTACTGAGAAAAGAAAGGGCTGGCTGTGAATTGGGATGGGAATGGCATTTTAATGCTCTTCTCCCTTCTGTAGTTCCCTAACATAGAAGTGTCTACATAAGGAGAAAATGTGAATGAGACATAGAGCACTGCTTTAGTAATATTCAAGTAAGCAACTTACACCCCAGAGCAAGCCCAGACACGAGGCCCAAGTCTGGGACTCGAAGAAGAGCTTTTCTCCTTCCTCCTCGAACATGGAAGACTGAATCTGGGAGGCAGATGCTGCGACTTATGTTTCAGGAGACCAGAGGAGATGGGGTGGCTGGTTGCCCCAGGGAGTGCTAACCTTGGGAGAGCAAGGTTTAGGAGAAAAGTTACCTCTGAAGTAGAAAGTGATAATGATGTGAGTGAAGCCTCATTCTGTCTCCAAAGAACAGAAACCCCACACTTTCCGAAAATGCATCTCAGTCAGTATTTCAAGAGCTGACCAATAAGATTTTAACTTTTCCCTCAGGGAAGAAAGAGTGAGGGGGTGGAAAGTGCCCCGGGAACATTATGTCTTCTATGGTCAGAACTACAAGCATAAGGACAGGGACAGAAGCGTGTTCCTTTTCACCCAGCTACCCCCAGCACTGGACACAGTGATTCTAGAGGCTCTGACACAGCCAAGAGGACACATGGCAGGGATTTTTGCCCTGGAGAGAGAGTTGCTTAGGAAGTCATCCGAATGTTGGTGGTAGTGAAGTGTGGGGCTGGGAGAATGTTTCATGAACGAGAGGGGAGGTGTGTTGACAATGGAACATGGGAGCCAGTATTTAAGGGACGGACAAAAGAAATAGTGTCTCAGTAGGTAATTAAAAGCAAGAAGAAACATCATCACTGAATCCAAGAGATGAGAAAGTGTCAGAAAGTGTCAAGAAGGGGGCAGTCGATAGGGCAGAGTCCTGTCTACAGATCAAAAGTGCCCATTGAAGTTCTGAAGTAGGGGTTGCAGGTAATTGTTAGAGTGTGGATGGATGGTTGGTGGGAGAAGATGGATTTGGTGTACACCGAAGCAAAGAAGAGAGGGAGAGGCTGGAAATTCAGGGGCCATAGGGATAAAAGAAGGAGCCAAGTTCCTCGATGCTGGGAAAGGTGGCTGGGATCTGGATCCTGATGTCCCCCAGCCTCCTTTCTGCCTCAGGGGCTTGACATCTGTGCTCAGACTACTTCTTCGTCGTCGTCGTCGTCGTCGTCTTCTTCGTCTTCTTCTTCTTTGTCTTTGCCGTCGTCTTCGTCGTTGTCTTCTTCGTCTTCTTCCTTCTTCGTCTTCGTCATCTTCTTCTTCTTCTTGTTCTTCTTCTTCTATTTAAATTCATTTAGCCAACATTTAGTATACGGTTAGTGTCAGATGTAGTGTTTGATAATTTATCAGTTGCGTATAACACCCAGTGCTCATCACATCATGGGCCCTCCTTAACGCCCATCATCCAATGACCCCATCCCCCAGACCACCTCCCCTCCAGCAACCCTCAGTTTGTTTCCTATAGGTATGAGTCTCTCATGGTTTTTCTCCCCTCATACTTCTGATTCTTTACCTGCCAAGTCTTGCTCGCATCTTACCTGTCACTTCCTTAAAGAACATTCCCCAGAAACTTCAATCTAAATTAAGTACCTCTATTTTATTTTCATCAACACCTTACATCTGTTCTTGAATTTCAGAGCACTTGCTCCTATTGGCAGTCACATAGTTTTCTCCATGCTTATTTGTTTAATGGTTGCCTCTCTTATTAGACCAAAAGCAGCATGAGGGCAAGGATCAGACCCAGTGTTGCATGTGGTTGTGTTTTTGGCTCTTCGGATGGTCTCAGGCGTATATTTAATGCTCCATAAATATTTGTTAATTCCATCGGTAAAGTTTCTTAGACTACTCCTGTCTACTGAAAGATACTTTGATTGTTAATTGTGCAGGAACAAAGGTGTATTTGTGAACTCTATGAGGAAAGTATAAGCTGCCATTTTAAGGATATAGGGAAAATTAGTCCTGATTTTTAATTTTTTATTTATTTATTTATTTTTAAAAGATTTTATTTATTTATTTGATGGACATAGATCACAAGTAGGCAGAGAGGCAGGCAGAGAGAGAGGAGGAAGCAGACTCCCTGCTGAGGAGAGAGCCCAATGAGGGACTCGATCCCAGGACTCCGGGATCATGACCTGAGCCGAAGGCAGAGGCTTTAACCCACTGAGCCACCCAGGCGCCCCAGTCCTGATTTTTTAACAGAGAGGTTCATCTTCACTGTGGCTCAGTATCACAGGAGATGAGGGGTTGAAAAAAATACCTGAACATGTCTCTTTACTATTTACTGCAGCCCAGAAATGGGGTAATTCAAGGATCGACTTGCCCATGGGCAGTCTTGGGCTGAACTTGTCTGGAGCTGAAGGTGATGCATGTTTACCTGAAATTTCTGGAGTCACACAGAACCACAGCAATCTTCCAGAACCAGCCCAGGGAAGTCAGTGAGCATTGATCCCTGCAATGTGGGGTTCCCACTGCTAGGTGCTGGGTGTCCTCAGCTGAACAGTGCCTAAACCCCCATTCCCACAGAATTTCATGTCTGGTCAGGACTGCGGGTAATGGAGAAGGAGGTGAGCCAGCTAGTGGG
The DNA here is from genome assembly GCF_963455335.1 of Martes martes. NCBI lineage: Eukaryota > Metazoa > Chordata > Mammalia > Carnivora > Mustelidae > Martes > Martes martes. The sequence continues at coordinate 126,237,777 of NC_137895.1, forward strand.
TTTTATCAAAGGAATGGGAGTGATTGCTACTACATCATTCTTTCATCCCAGCTCTCTCCCAGGTTTTACTTTAACGACTTTGGAGTCTAAGAAACTCTACTCAGAACACCGGAGCACATTTGGCTCTGACATATGCAATCAGTGTATGCCATGGGAGCTCGGCTCCCTTTAAACTCAGAATTAATTATAGGCATTTATATTTCCAGAAACCAAAATGGGCAATCAGGCTTAATTAACTGGTAATCAATCAATGCTTCTCATCCTCCCCATGTACAATGGCAAGTAAGTGAAGATGATTTTGATTCTGAGAAGATTAAAAACCCTTTGGAGACTAGGGAGAACCCTTCTGACATCATGCATGGGGAACCTGCTGTGTGGTTTCCACTGTTGTTACTGACGTATGGTAGATCACCGCCATCTTTCTTGTTGTGCTCCCAACCCACTCCTGCTTGGGGTTTTCATGTCTTCTGTGCCAGGGGCTGTACTAAGTTTTGCATATCCCATTTCTCAGGTAGTTACATGCTGGAAGAGTCTCGATACTTGCTATCTTCCTCATTCAGATTGCAGTTGAGTTCAGTTGAGTTGAGTTTCACATTGTTTATGATTATTTTGATTTCAAAGATCCTTTCCATCTAAACTTAATTTTCACCAACTACTCACTAGTAGGTAAAATTCAGTGAGTTCAGGTGTGATGATGGAAAAGAGAAAGACAGGAGTGGGTGACATACCACTTCAAGAACAAGAGCAAAACATTGCTACATTAGCCTCCTAGGATGGAGAAGACCCTTTTGAAGAAAGTTACTGTATTTTAGCAGCAATCTAAAATGTTATTTTCTAAAAGAAAGTTATTGTATTGAAGCACCGATCTAAAAAGTTTCTAAGAGACGAGGTCTAAAAAGTTCTCATTTCAAGAAAAGAAAGTTGTAACTGTGTCTAAAAAAAAAAAGTCAGTTTCCAGTATAGTAGTTTTCCTCTTATTCACCACTGAGTCAATCTTGATCCTCTAGAATCTCCATGATGCATGGGTCTACCCAATTTCCCCCAAACAACCGGGAAGACAGAACTGACATCTGTGTACAGATTGCCCATTGTGTGTCTCTGGAGTCTCCCAAGAGCTATCTGTTTTTCCAATGTCATGGAACTCAGTGGAGTGGGGAACCTGATGGGATTAAGGAATACACCGGTTATAGAACACAAGTCACCTCTTTTATGACTGGCTGTATTAGTGCTGCACATTCAAGGTACTTATAGCCAAGTTAGAGGCACTTCCTTAATATGACAACATAAATTAGCGTATTATCAACCTGGCATTCTTTTGGTGATCAGCCTTTCTCTCGGTTCATCGCCTTGATAGAAGTCCTCGAGTTTTTCAAAGTTCTAAGGAACTGCACTCTGTAAGAGCTGAAGTATTATTGTATGAATGCCACCCCATATGATAATGGTGTTTATTATGCCACTGTTAGATCCACTCCAGGAATGGTTTCCAAAGACCATAAAATAGGAAGCTTTGCCTCCAATTTTAGTGCAGGTTGAATAAAGCTCTCTTCTGATACAGATGACCCAGTTTGTAGAGTTTCTGCGGTGAATTGTAGAACTTGATTGTTCCTCCTCTTCCTCTTCCTATAGTGTGCTTCTGAACCACTTCCTTGTGCTAGACGTGTTGATTTAGGAAATGCAAGCAGACTTTTAATATTAGCATGAGTGAGATAGAGTTGGAAAAATACATGTTTTACTACCAAATCCTCCAAGTCATATTACTCTAATTCAGGCCATTAATTTGTGCATCGAGGGTAATGGTGCTTCTTGATGATACTTTGTAATGTTTATGTTATATATGGCAACCCTGGCCACTGGACAAAGGATAACATTGAAACTCTTAAGGGCTGAACAGAATAACGTTTATTTCTCATTCACATAGGGTGTGTTCCTGATGAGTGGCTAGTGCCCTTCCAAGTAGTGATTGGAGACTCTGCTTTTTCTCTTCTTGGGGCCACGTTGCCATGAAAGAGGAAAGGGCTGAAAGGATTGCATGTGTTCAAGCACTGGGCTGGCAAGAGGCTTGCATAATTTCTGACTCACATTTCCTTGGCCAGGATTCAGTCACATGCAGGGAAACTGAAACTGGACTCCAGCAGTAGAAGACACAGCCACAGTCCATGGCCAGCCTGTCCCTGTCACAATTCTTTCCCCTTTTCCTTCACATCCTTCTCCTTTCCTTTGCAATTTGTCTTTTTTACTTCTACAGTGTAAAACTTGGCAGAGTAGCCCGAGTGCTGAAAATTTAAGAAAGCTTTTAGAAATATACAATCTGTCAAATTTTATGAATTTTAAACGATGCGAATTTAAAAAGTGTGATTTAAATGTTAGTAAATATTAACAGAATCTCATTTTATGTGTAAAATGTGAAAAAACCAAAATATACCAAATTTAAAAATAATCTAAATTGTATAATTTCAAAGTTGGCTGGCAAAGCGAACTGCAGAGTACTTCTGCCATTGACACAGTGATGCTGTCTACCTTATGCGGTAACAGAAATATCCACCCTCCTCGGTGGAATAGAACCTCAGTCGTAAATTTCTTTACATGCATTAGAATCTCTGATGATGATTTTAATGGATTTTAATGACTGATGTGCTTTCATCTTTATGTCCATTGTTATTTCTAATTTAAAAATCTTTTTTATATTCTAAAACAACGTTAAACACTCATCAAATGGTGGTATTAGGGACCGTGCTGGAAATGTACTTAAAAGTCAAAACCATTGAAATGGAAAGTGGGTAATAGGATTCAGGTGGTGGAAAAGGATAAGAAGAAACAGCGGAAGAACGGAAGGAAAAGATTAGCTGACATTTGTGAGCACCGGGCATTGTTCTAAGCCCTTGCATTATATTGATCGTTTTAATCTTCACACTAACCTTCTGAGGTAGGTAGGAAGGGACTGTGATCACTCTTTTCTAAGTGCAGCAGCATAATACTCTGGGTAGAAGGCCACACACTGCCATCTTATGCCATGCCACAGTGTTAATTTAGAATGAACATTCTAGAGACTATTGGGGATATTGCAGAGAAGAACTCTGCAAGAATTCGTTGAAGAATGAATGCAGTCTTTTCACCCTGCCCCATTCTAGAACTCATCCTTTAGGATAATTAACAATTATCTGTTGTGATGATATAATTCTTCAGAAACTCGTCTCTGATGTACAAGCAGCTGCCTTCTAATTTTCTTTATACACAACCCAGAAGACACACCCTTGTGAGTTCTTCCGTACTTTTGGAACTAGAGCCCTAATTTACTCTTTCTCGTTTCCCTTTCCACCACGTCCTCACGTAAATAGCCCGTTTCACTCCCATCCGTGGAGTGCAGTTTTATTTTTCCCTCCTGGAATCCCAGATGGATTTAGAAATCCAAATATGAGAATGGAAGTTAAGGAGGCAAACAACAGGGGATGGGTTGAGATAGGTACATAACGGAACGATTCATTCATTGATCTCCTCATTCATTCATTAAACTGTTACCAAGGGTGCTATGTACCAGGCATTTTGGTAGACTTGGGAGACTCAGAGGAGGGAGGAAGAAAAGCCTCGGAGTCTACTAGGGAACAGGAGTGTTAGAATATATAAAAAGAGGACTGCAAAATATTTCTGACTTCCTTGGGAGAAGCCTTCACATACAGCTTGTCCAGACAGGAAGACGGGAAAGGACTTGCCCTATTCCGGGAACCAAGAGGCATTCTATGTTGCTGGTGTGTGAGGTGTGCTGGAGCGCAGAGTTGCCCTTAGAATTAGGTGACAGGCACCCTTCCTTGATTTAGGTCTTGCACTTTGGAGGGTGTCCCTCCGGCAAGAGGTTTGTGGGGTCTGGGGTGAACTGCCAACCTGGAGCTCATGCTCTCTATGCTCCAGGTACCGGGTACCCCAGGATACCCTGCTCATACAGCCCCCATGTTCACTTCCAAGGTCTGTGTAGACCTCCACTGGCAGTTCTCCCCAGGTGGGAATGAATAGTGGACGTAAACATTTTTAGACCTAGGGGGCTATTTTCAGGGGTGTGTGGTTGAGCTCTGACATCAGCCAGGGGTGTCCACAGCCCACCCACAGGGTTGTTCGGAGGAAGCCTAAGAGTGGAAGCAAAGGGGGATGAGATGATGGGGTGCAGGCTGCGGGCCCAGAATATTCCTCTGCTCCTCTTTTCCACGTGAGACTTTTTCATGTGAGGTGTTCAAGCATTCTAAATTCCCCCCAGCTCTTCAAGTCCTTTAAGCAGTTATGTGTGCTAAGATAGAAACCTTGAGCACATTTAACAGCTAAAACTTGATTTGTAAGTTTTAATCTTCATAAATATGGTCTATGGGCCCCCTTTTCTGCTCTTGCCTAGGCCCACAGGTGGAAAGGGTGGGCTTCTTGCAGAACACGAAGCTCATGAGATAGTTTGCTGTAAAATGATGAGGATCTTCTGGATCATGCCAAGTAGCAACGGGGAGTCCAGAGACATTTTTAAGAAGATGAATTTTTGCAAAAGACAGCCCTGGGGACAGGTGAGGTGTGGTCGGGGAAGGCTTTCTGGCAACGAGCCAGCGAGAAGCTGTTGCCGTTGATTAGCTCACAGATAATGAGCGACTGAGGAAAGGCTGTGGGAGAGGCAGGGAGTGTGAGGGCAGGATGATGCGGAGGTTCTCGGTTTGAGGGACATTTATGAGGTGGAATCAGTGAGCTTTGCTGATGGATTACTAGGTTTATGGGTGAAGTGACAGAATGGGAGGTGGGTTGTTAGAAAAATAGCCCTCGGGATCGAGAGGGCCTATTTTTGTTGTTGTCTGGGAAACTGTAAGGATGGCGGTGCTGTTGGTGTAGATTGGAAAGCAGAAGGATTTGGGGGAAGACATACGCGTTCAGTTTCAGGAACCCCAAGTTGGAGGTGTCGCTAAGACAGTGTGGAGCACTCACTGGGGGAGAGGTCAGAGCTGCACCCGGAACCTTCACCCTTCCTCATCCCTTAGAGCACACCCATGTTGTCCTGTGAGGTTGACCAACATTTCCCGTCAAATGAATGGCCAGCATTAATGATCACTTTGACTAAATAGACTAAATGCCAGAGTTAATTCAAGATTTTCAGCTTACTTTTGGATGGATTTAACATTTTAGGTCATGCTAGTATTTCATATTATATGGAGCTTCAGTGTGATTAAATTAACTCTCTATAAGTATTGCATGAAAATGGGGTAAATCTGCATTTTCTTCCTTTGATGTAACTGATGTAATTGATGCAAGGCATTTCCATCACACACATTTTCCCACTGATTGGAGGCCTCTCTCTGTATTTCATATAGCCTTAATTTAGACCATTTTATGTTGTAACCCTTTAGCTTCTATAACTATAAAACATAATTATCCCTCAGACATATCAGATAATGTTATGAAGGTAACACTGAATCAGAATGATTTTCACTGGGTCAGGTAAAGATCTCTTACGATTTCTTTTAAAAGTATAGGGCAGGCCATGTTCAGAAAAGAATCAAATATTAATTAGAAGAAATATGTGGGATCAGTGCCCAGATTCTGGAGAGAGACCACTGAAAATGATCATCTGGTTTCCTTTGGAGCCTGAATCCAAACCACGTCTCCTTGATAGAGCCGTCCCTGACAGCAAGCCTGAGGATGAGTGTGATTCTTCAGAGTCTTTTCTAAAGGGTCCTGGTAATAATGTGGTTTATAACTTGATTCTTTAAGGAAGTTAGTCAATGCTAAAGACATGAACTTTGGGGAACTATTGGGTTCTCCCAGTATATATAAATATACATAAATGAATGTTTATATATTTAAAACTTTTCACCTAGGAGAACATAGACGATGATATTCCTGCGCTTAGCTCCTGCTGCCTTATTCACGCATTTATTTCATACATTTATTCATGATGTTTCTCTCATGTCAGACTCTTCTTCCAGGTGACAGTTACTTGTACACAGTAAGGGGCATATTTGGATGTAGATATTACCTGGGACTAGTATCTCAATAAAATACTAATAGTCATAAACTCTAAAGACCTATTAGTATTTTAAGATGTGTAAGTAAAATTACTAGAAAAAAATACATTGGAATTACTAGAATGTACACTGAATGGAATGACAGTGGTACTTTTCCCCCCTTTATACAATATCCTATATTTTCCAAAATTTCCCCGATGAACATACTATTTTTACATTTGGGAAAAAGAAATCTATCATTTAAAAAGAAAGAAAGAAGATACAGAAGGGATACAGCACATATGGTTGAGGAACAGAGTGATGAGGTCACAAGAAGTCATTTGAAGTCCCGTGTGCATGTACTCTCATGCATTAACTAAAAAGGAAATAAAGGCAAGAAAAAAAAAGAGAGAACAACTGTAAATATCTCACCATCCTTGTAGGATGGAGAAGAAGTTGAATTACAGGAAATACTGGGTTTCTGCCTTTAAAAAGTCCCCAACTACCAACATTAACTAAAGATGTATTTGTGGCAGGTAGAAGCATCAATTCCTGCATAAGAAATATTTTCACTTCGTGATTGGAAGAGTTACCATTCCAGTTGCTTTTTAGTATCATTAAAGATTTAAGCACATGGAAAAGTATAGAGAAAAATGTAACAACCATCAGCTCACAATTCAGCTTTGTCAAAATGAGGCAGTTTGCTAGATTTGCTTCCGATACTGAATTTGTGGTAAGTAGAATATTACATCTTTATAGTGGGAAAAGACAGTTCAGGAATGCCCTGATTGGAGGCTGTTAGCAGCAGGAAACTGTAGTTGGTTTGAGTAGAAGTGGGGCACCCTCTGTGACGGGTTAGAGGTGAATATTTGGCTTTCTCACGTCGGTCCTAACTTGGAAGCAAGACAAAAATCAGGGAAGGTTATTAATCAGGTTGTGGCCATCACAGGCTGATTATTATAGAAATTATTGTGCAGCCTTCTGGGTGGTCCCTACTGATAGCAGTCTGACTTCCTGAAAGTCTGACTTAAAACAGACTGGCTGCTTGGGCTGTTTATTGGAGATAGGGGTTGTTTTCCTGGGGTTGTTGGTCAGCGTTCTGTTTTTATACATGGTTGGCCATTGTCTGTTGCTGTGTTCTGTCTTTCATGATGCACACGCCTCAAATTCATTTCTGTGCACCTACTGAATGATATTTGAGTGTATCACTGTACAGCAATGTTTATCCATCTTGGAGTTGATCTATTTGGACCCCAGCTTTTTACCACTGTGAACACTGCTGCAATTAATGTTCATGTCTATCTGTAGAAAGAATGTTTCATACCATAGCTTTCCTGCCATAGGCCTCCTTTTTGGTTCTTGGACATGAAAGACATGATGACTTCTTGTCTTTCCCTTTGGTCATATCTCATGTCCCAAGGATCACTCGAAATTACTAAACCCTATCTGGGACTTCTAGAGCCTACAGAGGTAGGCCAGCAAATCACATTTCCCTGGTGTTTACATTCTTCTGCTTAAGAAAAAAAAAAATCACTATTTCTCTCCTTCTGCAAAAATATGAATCCCACCTTCTTTCCTCTCCTCTTCTCTTCTCTTCATCTGAGATTAATCCGGATGGCATCTCCACCACTTCACCAGGATAGGTATCTCTTTAAGCTAGCCATTGTAAATAGCCTGCAGTGCTGCGTGTACAGGACATTATCACATAAAGCTTACCCAAGTGCGAATGTTTTCGGTCAAGGCCGTGTGACTAATACATACTTAACTAGAAGTTAAATTGAATGCAAATTCTAAGATGAACCTTTGGTATTGAATAATTGTCAACACACTTATTTTATGTTTACCCTCTCCTTGAAAAAAGCTCTACTGTGTTTTGAATATTAATATCGCAGTACAACCTTTTACATGTATATGCTTTCTAGGATTTTCATAGTTTTTCTCTTCACTCCAGGTAATTGCGTAATGCACACTCATAAAAACAGTCAATATTTATTTCAAAGAAATAGTAGAAAAATAAATACATACCTGATAGGAAAAATAGGAACTTAACGATCCTTATTTATGTGACCAAGTTGCAAAAAATCCAATCTCTTCACTCACAAACCTGTTCCATTGCCTCCATTATTTCTGGCCTGAACTTTCAAAACAAAAAGACACTTTCTTAGAAGTCTTGCTGTCTCTGGGCTTGTGCCCTTCACTCTGTTCTTCCAGCTGCTATCAGAGTGGTCTTTCTAAAATGAAAATATAATTATTCCCCTACGTAAAATCAATTAAGGCATTTTATCACCTGTAGGATAAATGAACAACTACTTAGTCTGGTGTGAAAGGCCCTTTGTGACCAGAATGCTTTTTCTGGAAACTCCCCTTCTGGACCTCTGCAGCATAGCCGCACACCAGGCAGCCGTATTCCCCAGCTATACCCAGGAGTTCTGAAGATGCCATAGGGCTCTAGACCCTTGGCTGGAATGTTCCTCCTTCCCCTGTTCATCTGACTAACTCACCCTCAGGTCTCACTTCTGGAGTGACTTCTCTGAAGCTTTTCCGGAGCCTGCTCCCTTGCTCGCCGAATCTGGATTCCCCTCCCCTCTGTGCCCTGGGCCCTGCGTGTGCCAAAGAGTTCTGCAACTGAGAACACGTAGCTTGTTCTTCCCTGTATCTCTCTCTCACACACACACACACACACACACACACACACAGATGTACCTGACTTTAGCTCTTCTCTGACACTTGCTTTTGGACTTGGACATGCTATTTAACCTCAAGGCTTCACTTTTCTTTTTTCTTTTTCCTTTTTTTTTTTTTAAGATTTTATTTATTTATTTGACAGACAGAGATCACAAGTAGGCAGAGAGGCAGGTAGAGAGAAAGAAAAGGAAGCAGGCTCCCCGCTGAGCAGAGAGCCTGATACGGGGCTTGATCCCAGGACCCTGGACTCATGACCTGAGCCGAGGCAGAGGCTTTAACCCACTGAGCCACGCAGGCACCCCAAGGCTTCACTTTTCTTATGAGGAAGTTGAGCCTGGTTAGATGTGGGGACTTTGGAAAAGTCACTGAAAATCTGAACCAAAGATCTACCAAGAATAAGGCCACTTTTCTGGATTCCTTTTTCTCTGCATAGCACCCAGGGACTAGCTAGCTCAGTAAGTGTTTGTTGACCAACCTGAAGAAAGAAAGGAATAAATGAGGAAGGAGGGTGGGGAGGGAAGGAGAAATGAAAACGGGCACAGGGGAAGGGGGCAGAAGGGGTGAGAGGGTCGGAAAGGCACATGTAACAGCGCTTCACACTTCTTGAGATCTGGACGGGTGAGGGAGACACTAACGAACACTGAAATTCTGTTGGAGTGAGGAACTGATGCTGGGTGGGCCGCTGACAGTGCCCACCCCAGAAATTTTTCTGGGATATAAAACTAATTCAGGCATGAAACTTGCCCCCGAGGAACTTTTCTCTCTAGTAAGGGAGATGAAAACACGTTGTCTACATAGAACTGCCGAGCAAGCGGAGAGAATCGTCTGGGGCAATAGGCCTTCCGTCAAAGTCTGTTGAATGAATAAATAAGTGAGCCAAGAGAAGACCAGATAAAGTTCTTCTGGGACTTCAGAGGGGAAATAAATTCCACCTGGCTGAAAGGTTCCGGGGAGGGAGAAACAAACTTACTTGGGCCTTGAGGACTGGGAGGATTCAGAGAAGGTGGTTAAGGGGCAAGGTTTTGGGGTAAGTGAGGATGGGGAGGAGAACATTCCAGGTAAAGAGAGGAGTGCACGGGGACTGGGATGAATTCTGTTCGGCCAAACAACTCCGTTTTGGTGGCTTATCATGAGAATGGGCATGCCACTGTTGTCACAAATCCTACAAATTAAACATGCCTCATTTTTTTCATCTTGGCTTTTCAACGGCTATGGTGACCATCAGATGCCCTTTCCACCCCTCTGAAATCTTAAAAATATGATCAGAAGTAACCAGAAGAATAGTAGTCGAAAGGTGATAGGTGACTATTGTAATTCCGGCCTTGTTACGTGCACCAAACGTGGGGACTAGGAGGCGAGCTCCCAAATGTTGGAGGTGGCAGAGTTTTCATAGTTCTGCTGCCTAATGGATGATTGGGAATTCCTTAGCCAGAGTAAACCAAAGGCTAAATGGAGTTCTGAGATCAGCAGGTGCAGCGAACCCGGATAGAGACTGGAATGGGACCACACCTGATCACAGGGCCCTGTCCTTCCTGCTTGGGCAGCTCAGAAGCCTGGTTCCTTAAAAAAAAAAAAAGGAAAGGAAGAATACTTGCCCAATCATCAAAGTTTAACCTGTAATGGTCATGACAGCTGTGTTTGTGTGCCGCTCACAGATCCTGAGTAGAGGATCTGTGTAGAGGGTAGAGGAGGTTGCATCTGACCATGAGAAAGGAAAAAAATGTTTTGTTTTATAGACATTTAAAAAGTGTTAACGTTTAACGGCATGATTTTTTCTTTCGGGTAACATTTTGAAAATTTGAAGTAGGTTCCTGAATCATTTTGTATCATAAGCAATTGTATAAGCGACAGTACAAGGGGAAGTTCAGTGTATTTTTTTAAATGATAGGAAAAAACCAATTTCCTGATTATCATGGATTATCTCACATTTCCAAATGTTCACCAATCACATTGATTCTCTGGGGCAATTTAAACATAGGACTTGGTAAATGGAAAATCCTCTTGCTTGATGATAGAATGAGAGTATATGAGATTCTAAGAGATTATGTTACTCAGCTTTCGATAACCACTAGTTACCTGCTGCCGTGACTGCTACGAGGCTGGATGTTGGGGATATAAGAGTGCAGAAACTTCCCTCAGTGTCGTGGGAGGGACAGGAGAAGCAAGCAGGGCTACACAACATGGGGCCATGGAAGTAAAAGAGAGTGATAACTCAAGTGTTTCCTTGCACAAGGACACGTGACCCGGTCTTGAGGATCAAGGACAGATCCTGGAAGACACCCCATTGAGAGGGAATGTTCTGGGACAGAAGAAACAGCACATTCGGAGGCTCAGAGGTGGTAAAAAGCAATATTGCAAGGAGCTTTGAGGAAACCAAGCCAGAGTCCATCATGTTGCCCATGCCCCACATTCCGAGAGCCATATACATATTGTATCTTCTGAAAGGGAAATAGCCTCCCTTGACTGATACTTTGTTTCTAAACAGATTGAGGAAGCAATGGCTTTTAAAGTGTTAATCGACTGTAACTTTATTCCTTTATATTCTTTAGGGCAGAGATTTGTGAAAAGTCAGTTAACCTGTGTTGAGGATTCTGTCAGTGGTAAAACCTCTTTTGAACATACTTGGCTATTCGGGAAAAATTAAGATCCCTTTCCTCACCACTTGTAGATAGCCTGATGGAAGAAACGTGGAGTATCTGTGCCGAATTCCTCACGGAATTCACAGGCCATGGATCATGGAGAAAGCCACCGAGTTCCAGATAGAGGAAGCGCCTTGCCCAAGGTCACGTAGCTTCTGCAACTAGAGTTGAGATACAGCCCCACACAGCTCAGGTTTTTAAATCCCCATCCAGTGCTGTTCCCCTAACACCCAAAGTTTAGTCCAATTTCCCTCAGTTTCCTTTGCAGGGATCCGCTCCTCCTTTTGTTAGGTGTCGGTCATGACGTCATCCTTTGCTGCCAATTTCCCTCCTCCATGTGGAGCTTTCAATTAATTAATGAAAGGTCAGGTGACAAATGATTTGCTTTCTGATGGGATTTTGATAGGAATTGTTGAGCGTGATTATGTGTGCATATTTTGGGGACAATGGCTTCCTTACAGCCCTCATTTGCATGGCTAATTAACCACGTGCGGCACTTGCCAGCCAACTCTGTCGGGTAGGGCAGATCAGGGACGGGGAGAAACCACCAAGGACGTAACACAAAACACCCAAATTATGCTGTTTCATAACTGAACAATCAGAGGCACGTTTTAGATAATGCTGAGTGAATTGTTATTACAATTCTCAAGGTCCTTTTACTTGAGGCTGCAGATGACCATATAACGCAATGACATGAGAGAGATGAGCTGTAGGTCACAGGGGGCTACTTTTGATAAATTTCTTTACAGTGCAAGGGGGTAAGTGAGCTCTCAGTTACCAATAAAATGCAGAGCTCTTTTTATATCTCTCTGATTCTTAATAAAACTCTTACAGAGACCAGATGAGAAAGCCTTGTTTTTTTTCTATTTCTCTTCCTGTGATTGCCAAATAAATTTAGAAGGGAAGAGAGGAATGACTTAAATTGTATTTTTTTTTTTGGAACACTGGACCTAGTTAAGTCATCAAAATTAGACTCTGGTGATCCTTACCAGTGTTGGTGACCTTTATTTTTAATCTCTGGTGGTTAACCTTTGGTATGTTGATTTCTGAAACAGACCACTGCATAAGTCATCTGGGATCACACAGTCCACTGATCTCCTGCAACAGAAAACTGCCATTTCTTAGCTTCTCCTTCTTACGTAGACATATGGTTCAGAACCTCCTTTGAATGTAGGCTTTGAAATCTGACATTTTTTCATTCCTCTCTGAGCTGAGCTTCTCAGTCTCTGAAAGATGTTAGGTAAGTTAGAAAATTGACTTAAACTTTCTAAGGCTCAGTTTTCCTACCTGTACAATTGGCATGACAGTCGTGTCTGTTTAAAAAAAAAAAAAAAAAGATTCACCAGCATCTTTGCTAAGCTGTCATATGAACACTTGCCTGTTGTTATATATAAACACGTATTTTACTTTATTTTATTTTATAGATTTTATTTATTTATTTGACAGAGAGAGAGAGGGCATAAGTAGGCAGAGTGGCAGGCAGAGGGAGAGGGAGAAGCAGGCTCTCCAGTAAGCAGGAATCCCAATGTGGGCTTGATCAGAGGATCCCGAGATCAGGACCTGAGCCAAAGGTAGACACTTAACCGATTGAGCCACCCAGGTGCCACCGGGGAGGGTTTTTTTTTTTAGTTGTGCATATTATTTAAATTACTGTAGCACAGTATTGAAGACCAAATTTGAATTTGCTTTGCAATTAACTATTAGTGAAATAAAATGAACTTTGTTTTCCTCTTTGGTTAAAAAAATATAGTGTCCATATCACAGGCTGCGAGGATTCAGTGAGATCAAGCAGATAAATCCCCCTTGACAAGGTACCTAGACAGACCATCCTAAGAACTCAGTAAATGCTGTCAAAATACAATGTGACTGACAAGGTAGAATTTTTAAAACTTTCTAGATTGCGTTTGATATTTTAAGCTTTTTTAACTGCGGCAACCCTGAATTCCGTTACTGAGAAATGGCCAGCTTCAGTTATAAATGCTGAAGTATCTATTTCTCTAACATTTACTGAGTTGTCTGTAAGTGATCATATTGGTGATACGCGTATTAAATGCTGTGCAGAAATTTGGGGGGTAAAAATAGCTCATTTTTATTAATATTTATTATTTATTTTTAAAGTAGGCTGCATGCCCAGTGTGGAGCCCAGCCTGAGGCTCGAACTCATGACTCTAGATCAACACCTGAGCTGAGATCAAGAGTCAAAATGCTTAACCAACTGAATCACCCAGGTGCCCCAGGGGGAAAATAGCTCCTTTTTAAAGAATAAGTGATTTTTTTTTCTCATTGTACTACTAAGTAAAACGAGGGTGAAAGGACTACCTGATCTGTAAATCTCTTGATATATAGCTTTCTTTCAAGGGCCCTTTTGATTTGTTTTATTGATGTAGACATCCGTAAGCTAATAATACTATGACTTCTCATAATAATCATATCTTTTTTAAAAAAGATTTTATTTATTTATTTCACAGAGAGGGAGAGAGAGCACAAGCACGTGGAGCGGCAGGCAGAGGGAGAGGGAGAAGCAGGCTCCCCTCTGAGCAGAGAGCCCACCATGGAGCAGTAAACAAATCTTTGAATGCTGCTTTTAAAAACTTTGCAGCATGAAAAGTTCAAACATACACAGAAGTGGACAGAACAACATAATAAACCTCTATGTATATATCATCCAGCCTCTATAATTAATACATGGACTGTTTTTTTAAATGTTTTATTCTTTTTTTTCTAGCTTTATTGAGATATAATTGACGTGTAATATTGTGTAGGTTTAAGATGTGCAATGTGTTGATTTGATACATGCATATATTGTGAAATGACTACCTTAATAAGGTTAGTTAACACCTCCATAAGGTTAGTTAACACCTCCATCATGTCACATAATTATTATTTTGTGTGTGGGGGGGGAGGTGAGAATAGTTAAGATTTAAAATTCAAGCACAGGGTGCCTAGGTGGCTCAGTCAGTTCAGTGTCTGCCTTCAGCTCAGGTCCTGATCTCAGGGTCCTGGGATTGAGTCCGGCATCGGGCTCCCTGCTAAGCGGGGAGCCTGCTCCTCCCTCACTCACTCCCCCTACTTGTGTTCCCTCTCTCTGTCAAATAAATAAATAAAATCCTAAAATAACGTAAAGTTCAAGCACATACTAATACAGTATTGCCAACTATAGTCACTGTCCTGAGCATTATATCCCCAGAACTTACTCATGTCATAGGTGTAAGTTTGATGAACCTCTTCCGGTTTCCCCAACCCCCAGCCCCTGGCAGCCACCACTCTACCCTCCCTTGCTGTGAGTTTGGCTTTTCTAGATTTCACGTATTAGTGAGATTGTGCAGTATTTGTCTTTCTTGATCTGATTTATTTCACTGAACATGATGCCCTCTGGTTCTATCCACGTTGTTGCAAAAGGCTGAATTTCCTTCTTTTTATGGCTGAATAATATTCGTGTGTGTGTGTGTGTGTGTGTGTGTGTGTGTGTGTGTGTGTGTGTGTGTGTGTTCTTTATCCATTCTTCCGTCCATGGACACCCAGATTGCCTCTATGTCTTGGCTTTTATAAATAATGCCGCAATAAACATAATGGTCCATACATCTTTTCAAGTTACTGGTTTGTTTCCTTTGATTTTAGGTCCTGCATTGAAGTCTTAGACACTTCGAGTTAGCCCTTGTGTGTGGTGTAGGATAGGATTCCAAATTCCTTCTCTTGCATGTGAAAACCTAGTGTTCTCATCACTGTTTACCGAAGAGACTGTCTTTACCCCACTGAGTATTCCTGGCTCCCTTGTCAAACATTAGTTGATTGTAGGTACATCGGTTTATTTCTGTTCTGTTGGTCTGTGTGTCTGTTTTTAGGCCAATGTCATTCTGTTTTGATTACTATAGCTTTGTAATACAATTTGAAATCAGGGAGTGTGCTGCCTCTAGCTTTGTTGTTTCTCAGAATTGTTTTGACATTTTGTGATTCCATACAAATTTTAGTATTGTTTGCTCTATTTCTAGAAAAAATGTCATGGGAATTTTGTTAGAGATTGCTCTGAATCTATAGATAGCTCTGGACAGTATGGACATTTTAACAATATTAATTTTTCTGACCCATGAACAAAGAATATTTTCCATTAATTTGTATCTTCTTAATTTTTTTCACCAATGTCTTACAATTTTCAGTGTATACATCTTTCACCTCCTTGGTCAAATTTGTTTGTAAGTATTTATTATTTGTATATAGTATATGAGTGTTTTCGATAGTACTTTAAATAGGGTTGTTTTCTTTATTTTCCAGAGAGTTTGTTGGTAGTATATAGTAACACAACTGATTTTTTATGCCGATTTTGTACCCTGCAATTTTACTGAATTTTTTATTAGTTCCAGCAGGGTTTTGGTGGAGCCTTTAGGCTTTTCTGCATAGAAGATCTAGAGCAAGGAGCAAGTCTAGAGGCTTGGCCCGTGGGGTCTGGCCTGGCACTGGGGTGAACTGGGAGCCTGGGTCCGTGGGAGCTGCCTGGGGGCCTAGGGCTACAGAAACTGGCCTGGAGCCCGGTCTGTCAGAGCTGGCTTGCATCTGCAGTGGGCTGGGGAGCCTGGGTTCACAGGAGCTGGTCTGGAGGATCAGTCTGTGGATACCAGCCTGGTGCTGGGGTGGGCTGGGAGCCAGTTTGTAGGAGCCTGCCTAGATCCTAGGGTCTGGGCCCTTGGGGACTGTCCGGGTGCTGGGGTGGGCTGGGAGACTGGGGCTTCATGAGTTTGCCTGGAGCAGGTGTGGGCCTGGTGCTGAATTCTGTGGGGGAAGTCAGGTGCTTACTTAAGTCTCCTTTCCCCATGGGGACAAGATATCTCTCCACCCTGGGCTCCCTGGGCTTGGGGGATGTGAGGGGAGAAATGTAAACTCTTTCCTACCCTCTTCAGTGCATCTTTTCTTATTTCTGTGCTTTACTCAGGTGCTATAATCCCTCTCCTGGACTACTTAGCTCTTGTGAAAGTATTTTCATGCATGGATAGTTGTTTACATTGATGTTTCTAAGGGAAGACAAGAGCTAGAAATTTCTATACCACCATTTTGCTGACATCACTCCACTACACTGGGGGCTGTTTTGTTTCATCTGGATCCCCACTCCTTTCCCTCCTGCCCCATAATACTGGGTTCTTTCATATAATTTCATATATAATTTCATTCCTAGATAATTAGGAATTTATAATTAGAGAATAAAGACTCTTTGATGGTAATATAACCGCAATACCATTATCACACCTTAAAGCCATTAAGTTACAAAGTCCCTAACACCACGAAAAATCCAGTCAGTTCTCAAATTTCTCCAAATTATTTTATGCCTATTGTTGGACAGTTTGAGAATATCACTTATGGATAAACGAAAATTTAGAAATATATTACATAAAAATAATTTTAGTGTAAATTTATGTTCTTGTGATATCCCATAATAATTTCTGGCAATTGCCCCTTAGTGAGAAGAATTGTATCACCTAAAGTATGGAAAAATATATCTTAGTACATGAATTTTACAATTCTATGGAAGGTTTCATGACCTTCATCTCTAAAAGTGCTGAGTATCCTAGGAATGAATTAAGCACAAACTCTTATCTTTTGGGTGATTATTTTATGATGTTGTATCTTTGCAAACTATGACACTAGACGGCAAAACATTTAACCTGTCCAGCAGGGTTAGGAAAAGGGCCACCCTCTTCACGTTCTGCCATAGATATTCCAGAATGGTCGCAGGTAAATCATACTTTCAGAGCAAAGCCATGCTTTCAATGCTGCAGAAGCTGGCGTTTTAATGGAGAACTACAGAGAAATCTTTCACAAAGAGAGGAATACATTGTTCTAAACCTTGAACAAATACTACTAATTTAATTCTCTTATAGTAGGCTTTCATATATTAGCCTTTTCCAAGTGGATCTTATTTGAATGCCATTACTATTAAAATATTACCCTATTCCTACTCTTTTTGTCCTGAAGTGAAAATGGTTATGGATTAAAAATTCTGAGCTTCTGTGGTGTTGTAACTGCTCTATTTTACAGAATTGCATTTCCCTGAGAACAGTTTGCTTTCTTTTCTCTGAGCCAGTGTTAGGCTGTAGTGGAGCGAGTGCATAGTCTTTATTTCTGGATGCCTTATAGATTGTTCGATCCTTGAGTTGAGTGACCGTCCGGGAACCATTACTTCCCACGTGGGAGAAGCAATGGCAGGAGGGATGCGAGGTCATTTAGGCTCTAGACTAAGTCGTGGAAGAAATGAGTGAAGTCTTGTGGACCGTTCTCTTCCACTGATTAATAGCTATGTGTGTCGTATTCCCATGACTCTACATATCCCACCATCAGAGCGAGACCTCTAACTCTATTCAGCTGTCCCACTGCGGTCACAGAGAGAACCCCAGAAGTGAGCATGGCTGGTGCAAGGAACCCCCTTCCTTGGACCTTCCTTGATGAGCTCCCAGGGTGTGTTCATCAGGCATTGGCATCACCTGGAGTTCCTGGGCCATCCCCAGATTAGCCAGTGTCCGAAATCTGGTGCTGCTTCTTGTTTATTCCACGGAGCGTCTGATTCCCTCGCTAGGGGTTAGATGTCTGTGTGAGCCAGTAGCCACATGCCCTTTTGTGCCTTCTGTCCTCTTTCTCTTCCTTTCTTCCAGTGGTGGCGCCATTTTCTTCCTTGACCGTACGCCCTGCTTCCAGGAGAAAATTCATTCATTCAGTGAAAGGTTAGCACTGTTAAAGGTACTTCTACCGAGAGCAATCTTGGCAAGAGAAACAGTGCCTTGGCCGGCAACCCACTGCCTGAAACACTCTGATAGTTCCTAACCAGGCACAGTTTTGCATATAAAGTGTCTAGTTTGGAAGCACCTGCTTCTGGGCCCAGATTCTCTGCTCTTTCTGGTGCTGGAGCTGCTGCCGCTGCCTTCCGACCTACAGCACAGACTAGCTATGGACAAACATGACGCGTCTGCCTGTGTGAGCTGTGGGCTCAGGGCCGGCAGGCGCAATTGAGGCTTCTGTCAGTAAAAGCACTTAAAAGCAAAGGAGATGATTTCATTTTGACCTTTTCTCCCCATGGTTCAGATCAGGTGAAATTAATCTGTATAGTCACTCATCAAAGGCATTTTGGCTATTACAATAAAATCATGGCTTTTAAAAGTAAGCAAATGCCTATTTGGAGGAAATTATTGGGCTTTCAAACAGTCTTCAATTTAAAAACCATCCTTTAGGGGCTCCTGGGTGACTCATTCAGTTGAACGTCTGCCTTCGGCTTGGGTCATGATCCTGGGGTCCTGGGATCAAGCCCTGCATCTGGCTCCCTGTTCAGTGGGGAGCCTGCTTCTCCCTCTCCTTCTGCCCCTCCTCCTCCTCATGCTAACTCTCTCTCAAATAAATTAATAAAATCTTAAAAAAAAATCCTAACAACTTAAAATCATATATATAGAACTTGCAGAGTTTCTTTAACTTTGCTTCTCAACTTGCCTTTAATCCATTCACTTACAGACCAAAGTGCAGGGAGAAATATGTCCTTTCTTCCCACCTGTTTGGGAGGTTGCTTTTGTCTAGTTCTTATGAGGGTCCTGTTTCTTGTTGGCAGTCACTATCACTAATCAGAAAGCACTTCAGTATTTGGGGGAATATCCTAACGCATATGAAATGAACGTCGGGGGGAAGTAAAAATCTTTTATACAATAGCTTGACTTGTGGGTAAGTTGAGTAGTAAGGCATCTGCTTGGCTTGTTCTGCCTTCTGCCTCCTTCTGATCATAAGGGATCAAGCAAAGCTCAAGTTTTCACTAAAGAGGAACACATTTTTCCCCAAGCTTTTGCTTACAGAAGCAGAAAAAGCTGTTGTTCATGTTTTCATGTAGCTGACAAAATTGCAGTTATCTATTTTAGGGAGTATTTGATTTTTGTTAACAACGGTGAGTCCTTTCATATGTAATACATGCTTTGGTTTTCATCCTGTCAAATGTCAGAACAAAATTTCAGATTTCCTGAAATAAACACGGAATGCATGATTTATTCAATGCCGTATAAACCAGACATATAAAGGTGATGAAGTAAAATAAATGCGTAATGACTTACCTTCACCTGGAAACTGGGGATCCCTGGATGATCTCGAAATGCCCTGGGAAACATATGCTGATTTTAATGGGTATGTGAGTGTCTCTTTTGCTGATAAGAATATAAAGATACATTCTTTTATCTGATTGTCAGAGGACACTTGACTATCACTTGATTTTACCCCCTTCCCCCTTGCAGCACCATGTCAGTGGGACCTCTCTGAAGAGCTGCTTATGCTGGCCTGACTCGCTCCCCAGCTTGGGACACCCCGAAGTCTATGGAAGAGCTGGGAGGCTTTCCCAGCTCTTTTTCCTGGCCCTGCCTGGCCACAGAACCCGGCCTCCTTCCCAATCAGGTTATATGAGAAGAGCCCCATTGATAACGTTTCCTGATTTGAGTAGCCCTTACTGGCGATTGAGGGAAGTGGGGAGGGATCATTCAAGAAGACCTCCCTCTGTGTCTTTCTTGATCCCCCTCCCTCTCTCCCTCCCCCAGTCCATTTCCTCTGCATGTACCGAAGAAGCACGTTCCTCTACTCAGGCCTCACTAGTCCCCTCGAGGTTCTCAGCCTCTACTCTTGGTATTTATCTAGATATTTTCCAAAGGAAACATGGAATATAAAATGATCTCCATCTTGTTATACGTGCTGCACAAAGATACTGGCTTAGGTTCCCAAGGGGCACAGTGGTGGGTTAGGGAGGAGCATTTCATCTCTCTAAACCTCAGTTTCCCCATTTGTCCAATGGAGGTAACATCACAGGCTTCTGCCTGTCGTGTTTATATCTCTCGCCTCCCCCTCCCCCTCCCCTGTCCTGTATATATCCTAGAAGGTAGAGCACTTCCAGAGTCTGCTCCTTCAGCCCAGTGCCCACAGGATTACAGACCAGCTATAAACTCTTGAAGTCCTTAGGACAGAAGCTTTCTTTGGAGGAGCAGAGTACTTTGAGTACAATGACTTGAGCATTTTGTAAAATGTATATTTTAATACTGGCCGTGCTGTCATGTATGTCTGGAATATTTCAGCCATATCACCCTTCCCTGTGAGATTCCTGGGCAGACATAAGGGTATTATCAGGCTTGACAGGTTGAAAGGGAAGAACTCTGTCCCCTGGGTGACGACAGGGACATCTTCATTGAACACGCCTCATGTTACGGGGCACTTTATATTCATTTTGCATTTACTACTCAACCACCACCTTGAAGATAAAATATTTTTATGTCTAGTTCAGAAAGAAGGAAACCGGAGTTTCTGAGAGATTAAGCAAGTTGCTCAAGGTCACACAATTTAGAAGTATGTCTGATTCCAAACTTATGTATACCTGACTCGCTCCTGGTCATCTTACTCCAAGTTAGGGGAGATTGTTGTTCATCTTAGCAGACAAATAGCATCTGTACTTCCCACAGCCGCCGGTTCTCTCGAACCATAGAAGGCTTAGGTTTAAACTCAGAGGAGCGATATATTAAGACCTTTCAGTCACTGTCACTTACAGCATTCTGAAGGGTTATGAATCCAATTCTTCAGCCACAAGTTAACCTAGGTGCTCATGAAAGGGATTTCTTTATTCCTTGGCTTTGTCGCTTCCTTTAGAACAATGCTTTCTGGAGCGTGACATGAAAGACAACCCATTAGCGTGTGGGAAGAAAATACCGGCCTTGAAGAGGACATTTCTAGGCTCTTAAGTCCTGGCCTGGAAGTCAACATTTCTGTATTCTGTTGGTCAGATGTTCACACACTCCTCCAGACTCAAGGGAGGAGGGAGGCCCCACCTCTAGATAGAGACAGGGTCACAGAACATGTTGCGAAGAAGTATTTGTCGGAGCTCCGTGCTCTGCTCCTGTTCTCCACTACCTCCATGCATGGGCTGGAGCCCCTGACCCTCTGACCACTCCAGGGGGTTTTAAAAAGATGTATCCCAAGTTGTTGAAACTAAAGATGGAAGCTCTCCCTTGAGTTTAGCAATTTTTAGCTATGAGCCAAACGGGAAACTTACTGGTGTAGTGAAGGTACGTTAGGGTTTGTGGTCTGTCTCACAGATACTGGAAAAAACAGGTACAGGTTATGTGTACCTGAGGAGGCCTTCTGAAGCATGTAGTGATCCCTGCAAAGCATTCTACTTCTATGGATTCACATCCCAGTAACAGGTAACGGAGTCTCTTTGTAGAGTCCGGACTAGGATGTTCAGGTTGGCTAGAATATAGAGTCCACTGGTCGGAGGGATGGGTGATGATGCCAGAGAGAGAAAAGGGACAGATCACGGGGAACCTTTGTATTAATTTGCTGTAACCAAGTACCACAAACAGCCGATGACACAACAGAAAATTCCTTTCTCACGGTTCTGGACGCTACAAGGCCAGGATCAAGGTTGACTCCTTGTGAGGGCTTTGAGGGAGAAATCTGTTCCCTGCCTCCTGCCTAGCTCTTGTGCTGGCAATCTTCGCCATCCCTTGCCTTTCAGAAGTGTCACCCCAATCGCTGCCTTCATCATCACGTGGCATTTCCCCTTGTGTTTGCATCTGTCCCCAGATTTCTTCTTTTGGTAAGGACACCAGTCATATTGAATTAGAGCTCATGCTGTTGACTCACTGTAACTTGATTGCCTCCCTAAACCCTTATCTTCCAACGAGGTCACATTCTGAGGTACTGGGGGTTAGGATTTCAACATAGGGATTATGCGGGGGGAGAGGAATTCAACCCATAGTGGTTTTGTAAACCAGCAGGGGAGTTTCAACTTTGTCATCAGAGCTTTTATTAAGATTATGTAAGATAATGTTTATGAAAGCACTTCACAGACTGTGAAGTACAACACAGATGTGAGCGACTGCTATTGTAATTGCTATGTATTTAAGTTTTTCAGCCTATTTCTTCCAATTTTCCTCTGATTTTTGGACATTGCAGAGCAGGCTGGCACTCTCTAGAAAATGTGAAGAAGGCAAAATGCTTCTGCTACTACTGTAGGATTATTAAGAGACACACAGAGAGAAAGCTGCCCTTAGAATATTCTTCTGAAGAATTAGGATCTACTAATTAATTTCTGATTTTCTGAGGGAATTCAAGAAACTTCCTCCAGAATTTTTATTGGACTTATTAAGACTCACTCTTGTACTCAAGGCCACTGGGCTTATGTATGAAATTGAAATGTTCTGTTAAAGGAAACCTGGCAGCTTCCATTCTCTGCTTAAAAGGAAAAGCCCGAGGACCACCTTTTCTGTAATGTCAGATTGAAACTATAAGAAAGGGTTTATATTAAAAGAAGCAGCAAAGAGGATAGTGTTCTGGTAGACTAAGAATTAGGAATACATTAGCCCTACAAGAAGTGCCTTTCTAAGATATAAACAATATTAATTTTAAAGGGATTTCTTTTTCTTTGCCTGTGTAATATTTTTCTGGGAGCAGTTTTGTTTGCTTTGAAAACTATCACCACCGGGTGTCTTCGAAATTTCTTGATTGCTTTTTCATCTGCTTCGAGCCCACTAGTCCTCCGCCCTAGCCTCTCACATTTTCACAATAGAAGATCCACATGCATTAAACAGGATGGAGAACATCCATAA
Organism: Martes martes; assembly: GCF_963455335.1. Lineage (NCBI taxonomy): Eukaryota > Metazoa > Chordata > Mammalia > Carnivora > Mustelidae > Martes > Martes martes. The sequence goes on from NC_137895.1 coordinate 126,260,655, forward strand.
AACTGAGCAAATAGCATAACAGGAAACAAGACAGTCATCCATTCTATACAGATGTGTTGCTCTGTTTAGATGCATAATGTCTTTATTACTCAATGGATTTGTTGTGGTTCATAGAACCACATAAATTACTACAAGATTAAATAACAACTGAGGTAGCCAGGGCCAAGGAGGGAACATGGGGGATGAAATTATGAACTAGGGGTAGGTGTAATAGAGTGAAATACACAGCACAGAGTCATGTGTCCTTGTCGGAGATGGCCCCCGTGGTCCCCGGCTTCTAGAGGTCATGGCATTCATCACCAGGTGGCTGGACTGTCTAAGATAATAAAGCTAATGAGCTCTTCACCTGATCAGCTCCCCTGGTTCCTGGCCTGCAGAGAGATTCCTTTGGAAGCCGGGCAGAGCCAGTAGGTAAGTAGCAGGTGCCATGAGGCTGGTTGATGGTATTATCAGTCCTAAGGCTTAATGGAAGAGGAGGAGCTGTTAAAAATATAGTCCAAATCAGAACTTTCTGGTGGTCTGACTCCATCAGAGTTTTAACTGAGAATATCCAGAGCAGTGTTTCTGAATCTTTCTGGAGTTTCGGATTCCTTCAATAAGAGGAATAATGGTAGGTAGGTCTAAACCGAGCTCTTCCTGCGGTCTGGCATTGTTCGAAGCAGTGCACCCAGATACCTGAGATTATTTTGTTCATTCTGCACAACGCCTAGCATACGTACTATTATTAGCCTCCTGTTACAGATGAGGTGTTTGAGGCCCTGAAAGACAGGTAACTTGTCCAAAGACACACAGCAGTGGAAGTAGGTATAATTTAGGCAGTCTGAGTTCAGTTTGCCCTTACCCACTATACAGAACTACTTGTAACAAGGCCTTTGATAACCTGGTGAAAATCATCTCACGGTCTCTCCAGAAAAATACTCGCATGGACATAAACACAAAACACATGCCTCATTTTACAGTGTTCATATAGTCCCTGAATTTCCCCCAAATATATTAAGAGACCCCACTTGTGAAGACTGAATGATGACTGTCATTCAAATATTCTTGGGAATATTTGTCTCATTAGGACTTTGTGACTGGAGGGCAGAGAGCCGAGGGCTCTGGTCACGGGCAGGCCTCAGGAAACAGACATGCTAGGCTGCAGATTATGGACAGGTCCATGAGCATTTACAGTCAGGTAAGATGCGGGGAAGGTGAGAGTGCTCTCAGGGAAGTTAAGGATGGTTGCTGAGTGGGTGGTACTCCTGTGGCCCACGAGGAGAAGTTGGTCCAGAAGGACCTGCAGGAACATGCTCGATGTCTTCCTTAATGCATGGATGAATAAGTCATTGAGGCCTGGCACTTTTTTTTTTTTTTTTGCAACATAATCATCTTAGCCAGGAAATACTGCACCGGTAGCACAAGGTTAGCCATAGGAAAATTTTAATAAAGCAGCCACAGTGTATCATCCTTTTAAATGGTGCCATTTCCTGGCAACCTCCCTGGATAACTCTCTCAAAATTGGGCCCCCGGGTATCTGATTGACTTGACCTGTTGCATAAAATTAATGCATATGAGCATTAAAGGTTGGGGGACATCTGACAGCGATGATGGGTTTGGCTTTAAAATAGTTGCCCTGATGCTATCATTTCTGCTATTCTCGATTGTCTGTTGAAGCTGGTATCCTGACAATAAAACTAGGAACAGAGGAGAAACTTACTAGTGCCATGGAAGTCAACCAAAGGTAGTGTGCAATCATTGGGCTGCCAGCAGAAAAGAGGTCGATGGGAAACACATCACAGGAACCTAAAGTACTAGGAGACTGAGCAGGTTTCTGACTTTGACCCTGAAGTGGCTTGTGAAGCAGATTCTGAATAAGCATTCGTAACCATGAAGTGATACTGAGCTCAGAGAGTTTTCCAAAAATAATAATGCTGGTTATAGCTAACTGTGTGACAGGTGCTCTTCTAAGACCTTTGCATGGATGATTTAATTTATTCTGCGCACCCCATGAAGTAAGTACTATTATTACCATCCCTATTTTGCCGATAAAGGAACTGAAGCCCCTTCCACAAAGTGGGCGGGCATTTTATGCCAGTCAGATTTCCCTACAAGGTGATCGAGGGCGCTTTTCCATGTGGAAAATCTGGGATTGAGCCCAGTGCTGGGTTCCCTACTGCATGGGGAGTCTGCTTCTCCCTCTCCGTCTCCATCTGTCCCTCCCCCAGCTCTCATGTGCGCATGTTCTCTCTCAAATAAATAAATTTTTAAAAAATCTAAAAAAAGAAAAGAGATGGGCCGTGGATGTCTTGTAGTGGTGCTGGGTACACCACCCACGCCTCCCCTGCCCCCTTTCAGGCCCAAGGCTTGCGTTTTCCCAGCTGTCTGGTGTGTCACTGCTACTGTCTCAGAATGGAGTCAATCCCCAGGCATTCCCAAGGTTGTGCCCCATTACCAGGGAAGCCAACATCCTAAGACTGGCCAAGGCAGGGGTACAAGGACCCAGCCCCCTTTTGAAACTGAAGGGCCATTCACTTCCAGCCTCTCCTTATCCTGCTGTCTTCACTCCCCATAAAGGTGCTACTCCCAAGGGCACTCTACAGTAAACCTCACACAGACACATTTTAATCTCAGAATCTGCTTCTTGGGGAACCTAACCTATGACATCTGTCTTTGTTTACAGTATTCCCTTCTTCAATTTTAAATCAATGAAAGATTGCTTTCTCACTTCACATAGGATATTTATTAAATCGGTTTTATGTATAAATTTATTTTTCTTGTATTCCACCACTTTGTGGAAGAAATACGTCTTCAATTGCGGTTTAATAAGACTACCATAAGAATACTGTGATTTTACTCGATGGATTTATCACACACACACCCCTAAGGACTAAGATAGTGATGCAGAGGGTGCCTGGGTGGCTCAGTGAGTTAAAGCCTCTGCCTTCAGCTCAGGTCATGACCCCGGAGTCCTGGGATCGAGTCCCTCATTGGGCTCTCTGCTCAGCAGGGAGCCTGCTTCCTCCTCTCTCTCTGCCTGCCTCTCTGCCTACTTGTGAGCTCTATCTGTCAAATAAATAAACAAAATCTTAAAAAAAAAAAAGATAGTGATGCAGATTCATCATAACATATGTGTGTGTATATAAAATTAAAATGGTTAAATACAACTTCATGAAACAGTGATATAAACATGGACAAAAATACAGACATAAAAATAAAAAATGTTTTGCAAACACAAATCATTGTGCGTGGTTCTATAGACATATAGATGCACGTATAAACAAAAATGTACACTTACAGACAAGAGGATGGCCAAGGATATAGATGTGCCTTTTTGTTGTCGGCCTATACTCCTTTTTCTCTTCGCTGCTGGTACTTCACCTTTATTAGGAGAACAGGTGAAGTGAAACTGCCAAATATGGCTTAAATCAACTGCTGGGATACTTCTGGGAAGGGTATAATTATATGCGGCAGATACGCCGCAGAACCCTGCAGGGCAGTGAGTAAATCTTCCTGAACCCCTTGTCAGGTGGCTTGTTTTCCATAGGAGGTGAGGGTGATAGGGAGTCAGGTGAGAGGTGCCTTTAAACATGCTGAATTTCTTCTCTTTGTGTGAGTGCAGGCCGGAGGAACCGGTCACTTCAGATGCTTTGCCTTTGTTAACATGACACACAACCGGATTTCTTGCCCATATGAATAAATGTGGGCCTTTTCCCTTAGGCAAACTTTAAAAGAAATTTTATTTTAAACAGAGACTATGTGCGTGGGCAACATGAGCACGAGTCTTGTCCTTGGTGCTCCCGTCTGTCGGCTTTGTGCTCTGAATTAGTTTTCCAGGGCAGTGCTGGAGGTATCTACCCTCGCCAGTGTCCCCTGGCCAGTGTCCCTGGGAGGGAGCTGGCTGGACAAAAGTGTGTAGTCTCAGACCGCAGACCAGATGATGGCATTCCATTAGCCCTCTAGTCAACTAACCAATCCTCATGAATTGAATGAAACCTCCGTTTGAACTCAAGACCAGGGCCCTGAAAGAAGACACTATTAGGCGAATAATTTTAGTTAAATCTCTGATCATCTGGGGGCACCTGGGTGGCACCGTCTGTGGAGCATCTGACTCTTGGTTTTGGCTGGGGTGGTGATCTCAGGGTTGTGAGTTCGAGCCCCTATCCAGCTCCATATTCAGCATGGGGTCTGCTTGATATGTTCTCTCCCTCTCCCTCTGTTCCTCCTGCTTGTGCTCTCTTTCTCTCTCTAAAATAAATAAATAAATCTTTGAAAAAATAAAGTTCTAATCATCTGATCAGATGGAATTCCCTATCTTGGGAATGCCTAAGATATTCAATGCAGAGATGCCTGAGAGTTGATTGAATGTGTGTGTGTGTGTGTGTGTGTGTGTGTGCAAGAGTGAGAAGGAATGGAATGGAAATGCGTGTTGAAAAGAATCTTGTCATTGATGAGTTATATGACAATATTCCCCCAGGTAAAGAGTATGCACATCTAAGTGCAAATTAAAAGTGATGGATAAACAGGTCCAAATAGAAAAATAAATAAGAAATGAATGATAAATGGGAATGATTTTTTTTTTTACATGAAACTGACTATACCTTTAGGTACTAGCATAAAACTGGAGACTCAGTAATTTTTCATTTCTTCAGATTCTGCTCTAATTACTAAAACTCTGTTTACCTTGGTGATGACCTTCTGTTTGACACTCATCAGCCTTCCTAAGAATACCATTCCGCATTCTTATGAATCATGCTATGGAAAAAAAAGTTCTCAAAACAAACATCTGGGTGTTTTTTTTTTGTTTTTTTTTTTTTTTGGTATTCACATTTCATATTCTATTACTTTCCTCTGTCATCTCTTCTAGGAATAATGATTTTTTGCTGGCCTAGTTGAATCTTCTTAGGCTTGAACCAACTGTCTTTACTCTTTTGAATGAGTTTAATTTGCACTGCTACTTTTTCTTTTTGCCGACTCTTTGAAGATTGCAATCAACTGCTTTTTGGCCTTCACTGTACATTTTCAAGTTATTGATTCACTTGCTATGTGGTATATAAATGAAGCTTACAAATGCAATTTCTTTGGTTCCTAAGGTGTTTTTTTTTTTTTTTTTCCTTTTTTTCCCCCTTTGGTTCTCTGATGTCCCAGCATTTCTAACTCCACATTCACAACATCTTGGCCCATTCGCAGCTAGGATTTGTTTGGGCACAGTGAACTACAGTTCCTTGCTCTAATGAAGCACACAAAATGTAACTGCTGTGTCCTCAGCGGACTGCCCTTCCCAGGGAGGGCAAAACAAATATTCTGAGAGCAGGGAGCTCAGCCCTGAGAACTTAATGAACTCCAAGGTACTGTCTACATGGGACGGTTGCATCTGAATGAAACTCAGCAACTCACTTTGACTGGGTCAGCTGCTCCTGTCAGCTCACCACCTTCCTGGCCTTTTGAATGGACACTCTCACTGTCCTGTTTGGGTTTTGTTTAGTTTTGATGCCTTGGTGACCTCGATGACATAGCCAGCTCTGCTTTTAAAGCCCAATTTATTTTTTCTGGAATGGAAGATTCACAGAGTTTGTAAGTTCACAGTCTCGATGAAGGTAACAAAATACCATTGTTAGAAATAGAGATTGGACCTAGAAGCCACCCTTCGGTGACATTTCTTTAAGATGTGGTGTTACATGGAGTATTGGGGAAAGAGTGCTGGGTTATTATTGCTGAAGTAGGGGGTGTGGGAGTTTGGGATATGATTGCAGGTGAAGTTGGGGAGCCAGAACCCCACCTGGATATGGAGTTTTTAAAATGCCAGAAAAAGAGGTTGACTATATTGTTCTAGCAAATGGGTACCCATTAAAAGCAATGTGATCACGTTGTGTTTAGAAAACTGGGATGGATAGGACGGGGTTGATGGGAAACAGCCTCCTGGCTCTTCATGTCAACACACGGGAATGTCAGCAAAATGTAAAAAAAATGTGAACACCTAGCCCTGGTTCAAAATCAAGAAATGGAAACCCTGAGCTGTCAGAAATGAAGAACTCAAAGCCAGATCAGTGAGCAGGAACTGAAGCTTAAATGGGCCATGAGAGAAGGCAGTAAAGATGTAGGCCTTTACTGTTGGCAACTGAAGTTTTAAGTCCCATGGAGAGGTAGGTCAGGCCACAGTCTTAGATCTGTCCTACATGTGCCAAAACAGAAATCACAAAGGGCTGCCTAGCCCATTAAAAAAGGACTAAGAAAACTGTGCACAGGCTCTGAGAATTTGTGGCAAAGCTTGCTGTACATCTAGGGGCACGGAGAAAAATATCACCAAAGAGAAATGAGAACCCAGGCTATTGTTATTACACATTTACACTATTCACAGAGAATCCGATATTGAGAAAATAACATGAAAACTTCTGGATCAGGAGGAATTAGTAGACCTTTGGCAGAGATGTCCACAACCATCACATTGGTATTCTTGCCAGCAGAACTCTGATGGAAAAGAGCTCCTTGCGAAAATGAGCTCATAAAAAGTACAAACCATACAAGTAACAAAGTGCTTCAGAGAGAACTAGAAGACCCAGCAAATGGGACAGTGTAAGCTCTAAAAACTAGAAATGATTGAATAACCAGGTACATCAGTATAAATATATTTAGAATGTTCAAAGAAATAAAGGAAATCAGAAACACCATAGGGCAAGTACAGAACTATATACAAGTAGGAGTATTTTAAAATACCCAATAGACTTTCTAAAATTAGAACTGCAAGCATTTCAGTAAAAAAGTGGGTTATGTAATCAAAAAAAGATACCTAAAAAAGGGTGAACTGGGATATTAATTGGAGGAAATCATGGAGAATTCAGTGTAGAAAGAGATGCAGAATATATAATAGAAGTTTAGAGAAATGGTGGCCACATTGAGAAAAGTCAACACACCTTTAATACAGGTACCCAGAGAAGAAAAAATAAAGAATGAAAAAGAAGCAGTATTCAAAGTGGGAGTTGTGAGAATATTCCAAATTTAAAGTGAAGGAACACTGAATACGGTGAATACATAATAAAAATATAAACCCATACAAGTCACATGACTGTGAAAATACAGAACATCAATAGCATAATGAAAATTTCATAAAGTTCTAGAGAGAAAAGTAAACATCTAACAAGGAAGGGCAGTCAGAATAACAGGACACTTTTCATCTGCAATAAGACATGTCATAAAACAATGAAATAATTTCTTCAGAGTGCAGAGGAAAAATAATTGTCTGCTTAGAGTAATATGCCCAGATAAATTATTTAATAGTGATGATAAAAATAAAGATAATTTTTGGCTTACAAAGAAAAAAGCATTTACTACTCTTACTCCACAGTGGAAAGATGTCATTTGGAAAGAAGGAAATTAAATCCAAAAAGGCACGGTGAGTGAGGAATTTTTTAAAAAGACACGTAAATAAGGTAATATTTAAAACATCTAATTATGGGGATTTAACAAAAAAGGTAGACATGGAACAATAATAGAATAAGATGTTGGGGATGGACAGAGAATCAGGTCCTTTGTTACTGAGAAAGAGATTTTAGAGATACAGGTTAAATATAGACATACAAAGATGAAGATTGTGAAAACTTTAAAGGTAAATATTATAAGAAATGGAATGGATAAATTTGGGAAACAAGATTGTAGCAGAAAAATAAAAAGGAATAAAGAAAGAAATTTCAACAAAAGTGGGTTAAGGAGGGGGAAAGAAAGGAAAGAAAAAGCAAGGTAAGTTCAAAACACAAAATAAAATGGCACAGTAAGGATGAATGTGTAAGTAATCCCAGGAAACCATAAATACTTCAAGCAGACTTTGTAAAAGAGAGAATCTCTTACAAAGAATTACAAGTTACTAGGAATTTAAAAGGTCACTAAATTGAAGCTCAGTATACAGAAACTGTATTTATATAACATATAATGGCAATGAAATACATTTTGCAAGATAATACAGACAGTGGTTGCTGGGAAGAGGACAGAGTAGGGAGCACGGAGATTGCGTCTCCCCACCTAGACAACAAAGGACATTGGCAGGGTCTAGTGGAACTATTTTGGGACTCGGGGGTCTGTGGAAGGCCTGCAACTTCCAGAGGAGGGCTTGAGTGGGAAATTGCAGTCAGTTTTTGTCACTTTCAGCTTGGCACAGTAGCAGCCACCTACCCCGTGGCAGGCAGCTGTGCATGTGTTCCAAGAGCAGTTTGCTTCCAGCTTGTGGGAGCCAATGTGGGTGGAAAAGGACCCTTCCTCTGAGTATCAGGGATCTGTGCTATGATGCTAATTGATTCTTGTCTCAGAGATAAAAACAAAGAGGTAGACAGTCATTTTTGTTGTATCTCCTCTCATTGTTGCAAGCCCTTCCTATCTGGCCCAAATGATTTCCAGGGGGTTTAAAGGGGCAGATCCCTTTTATCCCCCTTCCCTTTGTTTTTCTCTTTTTTTCCTTTTGGGAGCCAGACATTGAAGACTAAGACATTCAAAAGTAATTGCATGAAGTGGGGAAAGTAGAAGGTCACTGTGCTTGCCCATGGAAAGGCACAGGCTAAGAAAAGACACGAGAAGACCTTAAATTTCATCTCTGGCTAATCCTCAGCATAGAGATGACCTACAACAAACAAACAAATACAATAACCAGAAAATAGCAAACCCTGCAGAAGTTTACCCCTGATTGATAAGATGATGTTTAGATTTATCATACTATTAGGTGCAAATGTCCAGTTTTTAATGAAAAAATCACAAGGCATACAAAGAAACAGTGACATATCAAAGGAAAAGAAAAAAAAAGGAAAAACAAACAAACAAACAAAAACCCAAAACACTATCCCTGAAAAAGACCTAATAAAGGAAAGACTTAAAACAGGTGTCTCAAGGAGGCTCAAAGATCTAAAAGAAGATGTGGAGAAAGCCAAGAAAATGATGTGTGAACAGGATGGAAATGTCAGTAAAGAGATAGAAAACTTAGAAAGAAATCAAAAAGAATTCTGAAGCTGAAAAGTTAATAACTAAAATGAAAATTTCTCTAGAGGGAATGAAAGGCAGATGTGAGCAGGCAGAAGAAGGAATCAGCAACTTGAAAATAAGAATGGAAATCATCAAATCTGAGGAATGGAAAAAAAAAAAAAGATCAAAGAAAAGTGAACATAACTAAAGAAACCCACGGAACACTCATCAGGTGGGTCAATCATTACACACATTGTGGGAGTCCCAGAAGGAGAAGAGAGAGAGAAAGGGGCAGAGAGAATATTTGGAAAAAATATGACTGAAAACATCCCAAATTTGATGAAATACATGAATATAAATATCCAAGAAGCCAGAGACAAAAAGGGCACCTGGGTGACTTAGCATCTGACTCTTCGTTTCGGCTCAGGTCATGATCTCAGGGTCCTGAGATTGAGCCCTGCATTGGGGGGGTGGGGGGGGTGTCCCGTGCTCAGCAGGGAGTCTGCTTGGGATTCTTTCTCTCTCCCTCTGCCTATCCCCCTGCTCTCCCTCCCTCTTTCTCTCCCCTTTGCTCTCTAAAAATAAATAAATACATAACTAAATGAGAGGGAAGAAGGAAGGGGAGGAGGGAAGGAAGAAAGGAAGGAATCTTTTTTTAAAAGTGCCAGAGACAGAGAATCTTGAAAGCAGCAAGAAAGAAGTGACTCATCACATACAAGGGATCCTCAATAAAATTAGCAACAGATTTCTTCTCAGATGACTGGAGGCCAGAGGCAGTGGGCCAGTATATTTGAAGTGCTAAAAGAGACAACTATCAACCCAGAATCCCTTATCTGGCAAAACTGTCCTTCAGAAGTGAAGAAAAAATGAAAGCCTTCCCAGATAAGCAAAAACTAGCATTTCACTACCATTAGACTGCCCTGCGAGAAAGACTGAAGAAGTATTACCAGTTGGAATGAAAGGACACGAGACAAAAACTCAAAGCCATATGAAGAAATAAAGATCCTATAAAGGTAAACATGTGGGCAATTATAAAAGCTAGTATTGTAACAGTGGTTTGCAACTCTACTTTTCATTTTCTACATGATTTAGGAGACTAATACATTTTTTAAAGAAATGTTTCTTCTTTCTTTGGGACCCAACAAATTATGCAAATATTTCTGCTTTGTCAGGTTCTTCTGAATCTGTTTATGCCTTCTGCTTTGCTCTTGAATTTCACTGAATTCTGCTCCCCACCAAACTTGTATCTCTGCCTTCAGCTCTTAGGAATGTCCCCATTTCTTCTTCCCGGCCTCGCTGTATTATAAAACTCTTATTTCTTAGCCACTCCTTACAGGTACTATTCTCTTTTCCATCCCCTCTCACCTTGGCAATACTCATTCTTATTCTTTGTGAACAAAGTTGTTCTGAACTTTCACCCTTTCTTCAGAAATTACCTATTACAGTTTTCATCAGTAGCTTTCTCCAGCCTTTCCTATTGATGACACTGGCCTCCTCTTCTTTCTGTGCATGGAGCTCTGAAGGGTGATTTTAGCTACATTTAGTCGCCAATGATGAGTCCTGATTTCAAATTCATGTTCCCCCACCTTTCAGTTCACAGTTTCTGCTGGAAAATGCAGACCCATTTAATATTATCATTGTTATATTTTACATGTCTAATCTGAAGAACCAAAAGCTCTCTGTATGGAGATTTTTGCACAACATTTTGATTGTAATTAATACCACAGAATCATACACTTAAAATGGTAAATTTTGTATTATGTATATTTTATTACAATAAAAAATACAAAAAGGTAAAAAAAAATCCAATTTACAATAGTATACTGTCAAGAAATCAAATACCAAGGAATAAATCTAATAAAGGTATGCTCAACATTTACTTAGAAAACGATTAAACATTATTTAGAAAAGTTAAAGAAAAACTAAATCTTTTCATTGAAAACTCAATATTGTACAGAAGTGAGAAGTTCCTTAACTGATTTGTAGAGTCAGTGAAATACCAAATACTAATCCTAGAATGTATTTTTATGGAAATGGAATTAACTGATTTCAAAAGTTATATAAAAGTGCAAATGGAAAAGGATATATAAGAATTTTAGAGAACAAAATTGGAGAACTAATAATGCTAGCTATCAAGACTTTTTATAAAGTTACAGTAAATGAAAGAGATTGATGTTGGTGCAAAGATAGATAAATAGACTAATGTACAGAAGAGAGAGTCAGAAACAGATTCGATAGATCAGTCACCTGATCTACAATGAAGGTGCTGCTTCAGTGTAGTGTAGTCAAGATGCACCTGTCTTTATGGAAAAGCGGACATTGATCTCTATTCATACCATATGCCAAAATGAATTTTAAGTCAATCATATATCTACATTGCATAACAATAAAATTTCTCGAAGAAAACAGCTTGACGATGTAGATGAAAAGTTTTTGAACAGGATACAGAAAAAAAGCATAAGAAAGGATGGATTAGACTTCATTGAAATTAAGAATTTCTGTTTACTCTTACGATTCAGAGAATGAAAAATGTGCAGTAAGATGTTTATAATTCATGTATTTCTTAGATGTCTAATATCTGAATGTGTCAAGAACACCCACAGATCAGTATAAAAAGGGGAACAACCCAGTAAGCGCTGAGCAAAAGACTGGAACAGGGACTTTGCTAAAGAAGATCAAAATGGCCAATAAGTGTATAAAAAAGTATTTAATATAATTTATCAGAGAGATAAAGTTAAAACTATGAGATAGACCCATCATAATGGCTTTATAAATAGGGATGGGAATGCCAAATATTGGTTATGATGAAGAGCAACTAGAACTTTCATTTAATATTGTCAGGATTGTAAAGGTGGAAACTGGAGGTTCTCTGCTAACACTGAACATGCGTAGATTTAATGACACATCAGTTCCATTCTAGGTGTATGCTCACCAGAATTATATACATATATGTTTCAAAAGACGTGTATAAGAATATTCATGGCAAAATTATTACTTACAGTTCCAACTGGAAACAACCCAAGTGTCTACCATGGAGTATATATATACAGTGGAACGCTATACAGCAATGAAATAGCTAATATGGACTACACTTAGTAACCTCGATAAACCTCACAGATGTGTTGAATGAAAGAAGTCAAGTACAGAAGATAACAAATACACTTTATTCATTTATTTACACTCAGCATTCAGAAACAGGCAGATTTAGCCTATGGTGATAGAGGTCAAAATAGTGGTGATGTAAAGTAATGACCAAGGCCAGGGGCAGGTGCAAAGGAAGCTTCTGAGGTTCTTGATCTGAGAGATGGTGATACAAGCGTGTTCATTTGGTAAATTCATGAAGACATACCCTTAAGATATGTACCATTTATTGTATTTATGTCATACCTCAATGAAAAAGTTAACAAATTTAAAACATACAAAGCAGTACATATTGTACGTATATATGTGTGTGTGTATCAAAAATATGTACTGGAATTATGCACTTACAGTCATAAAAACATCTTTGGGGCAGGAAGGAAGGGAGTGAGACTAGAAAGGGGAAAAAGGTAAATGCAGTTTTGGCTGAAATCTCTATTTCTTCTTAGAAAAAAAATTACATTTACAGCAAAGGTTACATTGTGTTGAGATGTGTCAGTTCTTAGGTTCTTATATGATTTTCTGCATTTAAGTGTGTTTTCACCTTTAAAAAAATAAAGCGTAAAGGGAAGAAAATTAACTGTAACCTGGGGACAAGAATTGGAGGAAGAGGCTGGAATGAGAGGCGTGATTTAGGAAATGGTTGTCCTGTCTTAGGTGAAGTTGGGGAAGGCATGATCCAGGTAGTGCAAGAGGTAGAGCCTTACCTGCAGTGACATTTTTTTTTTTTTTTTTTTTTTTTTTTTTTTTTTTTTTGCAGTGACATTTAAGAGGTAGGATTGTAAGACCTTGGTGATGGCCTGGGTTGGGAGCTGAGGCAGTGAGCAGACTCAGGTGTTTCTGAGATTTCTAGACCTGATTTCTGGGAGGACGCCATGCCATGTTCTACCTGAGAGGTAGAAGCGGGAAGACGTGTGCATTTGGTAGAGCAAGAAGGGGGTAGGAATGGAGAATTAAAATATTGTTTAAAACTTCTGTTTGAGATTTTAGCTGGGTACCGAAGTGGATATTTACGGGAGACAATTGGAAATACAGTTCTGATTCGGTAGAAATCTACAGTAAGTGACAAAGTTATGTATGAACGTTTAGAAAAAGTGGAGTGAGAAATGATAATCCCCATTCTTTGTTCTTTGTCAGGTTGTGACAGAACATGTGTAAAATCTGTATAATTAGGTATATATATAAATACCGTAGCACTGTTACTTCTAGCATGGATTAGAGTTAATTCACATAAACTTGAAAACAAGGGATTGGCTTTTTTTGTGAATCTTTCATTGCGTTTAGTACAGGCCACAGTAAAAGCTTGTTGTAGGACTGATGGATGAAATAATGAGAGTAATTAGTCTTGCTCCCTTGGTTTTTTAAATCAGCTTTATTGAGATATAGTTCACATATCATATGATTCACTCATTTCAAGTTCAGAGAAATATACAGAAGAAATTGTTGAGTCATTATGTTGTTCGAGGTACTGCGTTGTACATGAAGCTAATATAACATTGTCTGTTAATTATACTTGAAATAAAAAAATTTAAATATTAAAAACAACTAAAAAATAAAATTGCATTTCAGAAAAAAGAAACAACCAAAAAAGTAGAGTGCCCAATTCAGTGGTTCTTAACATATTTACACAACTGCGCAACCATCCCTGTCGTCACTCTAGAACTTTTTCATTACCCCCAAAAGAAACCCCAGACCCATTTGTTCTCACCTCCCCCAACATGGCTTCTCTCCATCTACCTTCTGCCCTAGCCTCAGTTAACCACCAACCTATTTCCCATCTCTCTAGATTTGCCTATTCTGGATGTTTTGTGTAGATGGGCTTATGCAGTATATAGTTATGACTGACTTCTTTCCCTTGGCATAATGTTATTGAGACTTACCCATTTTGTAGCATGGATCATTACTTCTTTTTTTTTTTTTTTTTTTTTTTTTACTGTCAGGTAATAGTTCATTACATGGCTATATCACATTTTATTTACCCATTCATCAGTTGGTGAATAATTGGGTTGTTTCCACTTTGGGTATTATGAATAATGCTGTTATGAACACTCATGGACAAGTTCTTGTGTGGACTTACATTTTTATTTCTCTTGGGTAGATACCCAGGAGTGGAAGTACTAGGCCAGATGGTGACTTACTAATAAAACGTTTGAAAAATTGCCAGATTGTTTTCTAAAGTAGCTTAACCACTACATTCCCACCAGCAGTGTATGAGGCTTCCAATTTCTTTACACCCTCCCCAGTATTTGCTAATATCTGACTTTTTGATTACAGCCATCCTAGTGGGTGTGAAGTGGTATATCATTATGGTTTGGGTTTATATTGATGGTTAATCATGTGCATGTATTTCCATGTGCCTATCGTACATTTGTTTATCTTCTTTGGACAACTCAATTTCCTTGGCTATTTTAAAAATTGGGTTGTGTTTTTATTAATGAGCTTCAGTAGGTATTTATATATTCTAGATGCAATTCCCTTATGAGACATGATTTGCAAAAATTTCCTCCCTATCCTGTGGGATGTCTTTGCACTTTCTTGATGGTATCCTTTGAAACACAAAATACTGCTGATGTTTATTTTTTCATTTGTTGCTGGTGCTTTTGGTGTTATAGCTAAAAAATATCGCCTAATCCAAGTTCATTCTCCTTTGATTTTTAAGAAATAACTTTTATTTAGGTTACTTAAAAAAAAAAAAAAAAGATTTTATTTATTTATTTTGAGAGAGAGAGAGTGAGCCAGCAGGCACACCAGCACCTGAGGGGAGGAGCAGAGGGAAAGGAAAAGAAAAAATGTCCCTCAGAGTCCTTGATGAACCCAATGTGGGGCTCCATCTCAAAACCTTAAGCTCACGACCTGAGCTGAAATCAAGAGTTGGACGCTTAAACGACTGAGTCACCCAGGCACACCCCTTTTTGGTTACTTTTATACTTTTTTGGTTTTGTTTCATTAAAGTTTTTTTTTGTTTTTTTTTTTTTGTTTTTTTGGATGCATATGAACCTTGTCTTGTCCTTTACCCTCTTTCTGTAATAATCAATCTTTGGAAAAGGTCATCATGCATACAGTGGTTTGTATGTTTTTGTATATTTTCCCACATCATTAAAAATACTTGGAAAGAGCCCATAAATGGCTGTAAAGCCTGCTATGTGAATTATACATTATAATGTATTTAAATTGTTTCCATATTCTTACACATTTATAAACTACTTCCAATGTTGTGGTATTTTTATTAAGAGTTTGAGACCATGCATATGAATATCCTTGGTGCAAATACCTAATTCTTTCCCTAGAATAGATTCTAGTTAAAGAGATGCGGTTACTGGGGCAAAGGGCGTGGACATCTTTTTAGACCGAATGCAAACTGCTTTCCAGAAAGTTGTGTCAATTTACCCTCTAGTCAGTGCCTGCTTCATTGTATCTTCATAAGCATGAGTGTTATTTTTAAAAATCAGGTAGTGACTATAGGATACATCTTCTTTCTGCAGTCTCTTCATTTATTTAAAGCTGAGAATGCAGCTGCCAATTCCAGTATGAGGCAGTCCCCCTGGGAAGCCATAAATTCTGCCAAAGCTTTTACAGTATTTCTGTGACTTTTTGGTGACTTCACACTTCATTTAAAAAGGCATAAAACAATTACCAGGTCATTAGCAAGCGCTTTTTTTTCAAAGGAGCTTCAAAAAAGCTTTTCTAGAAATGGCTTGTGAACTGGTGTTTTATTTTGGAGAAAGGGATGGTGGATGGGACAGGGTTAGTGAACAGAAATGAACAATTGAAAGGCAAGTGTCAAGTTAGGGCAAGAATCAGTGGGTCATCCTCACTAGATCTGGGTGATTCTTCTCAAGGCTGGGGTTCTAGTTTACTCTTACAATGGGGGGGGGGCGCCCTTAACAACATAGCCTCTAGGCAGACAGATCTGTGTTTTAGAACCAGGCACAACCATTTTCTGGCTGTGTGACCTTAACGTTGGCTTTAACTATACAAAAACTTCTTAGCAGCTAAGCACATTCTACGTTTTCAATAAATATTAGCTGTTTTTGATTACTCTTCATCTCTGTATCCCCAAAAGGAGAGCGAGCACTGGAGATCGCTGATGACAGTACACTTATTGAATGAGTAAATGAATCAGTTACGGAAAATCTAAAAAGAGTGTGTATGGAAGGAATCTTCCAATTTCCATATTAGAGGCCACTCATATCCTCCATTCCAGATTTGAGCCATCTCATGTTTGAAACTTCCTTAGGCTGTTATCCACTTAGGTTCCTTGGTGAGATTTTATTCTGAAATAAACCATTATTTGTAGCCTGTCATGTTTCTGTTGTTGCAGGGGTATGCATTGTGTTTTAGTTCTGCTATGTTAAATCATTTAACAGATAACACCAAAAAAAAAAAAGGAAAAATCACTTAGAGTCTGATTTAATCAAGAGGCACAGGATGAAGGTGTGAAAAATCTAGTGTTGTTCTGATCCTCGGCTTTATTGAGGACTGCAAAAAGGTATAAATTAAGTGACCTTTCCAGGTCAGGAGTTTTATGGCTCTGATAAATTCCCCAGGCTTAGCAGTTGTCAGTGAAAAACATGGAGTGAGAATATGAAGATCCTTTCTTCCAACCACATCTTTCCAATGAGTAGTGAGATAATGGATTTGAAAGTGCCTTGAGAAAAGTACTTTTATAAATTTAAAACATGATTATTATAATGTAGATGATATAAGCACAACAGAAATTTGAACGAGTTAAAATTGAGGCAAAGGTTTTTTGTTTTTTTTAAAATCATAAGATTTACAAAGAAAGGGATTGTTAGGGGTTTTGTGGTCCCAATCTCTCATTTTTATGTATGAAAAAAGAGTTAAGTTATTTTGTCAGGATTGCATTATTTAAAACTAAAGTCCTATTACTTTATAAAAATAATGGTAAGAATTTTATAAAAATAATGGTAATAATTAAAATTTAAAATGTTCCTACAAGACTATATTATTTATCTTCACAATGCAAGAAAATGTAAACTTATGTTAATATTGTTTATTTATAATGAGTTTGAGTGCCTTTTGAAGGTGACTCTCCTAAGGTGAATTTTAAAACCTGAAACGAGAAATTTCAGTTATGAAGCCTTCCTTGGAATTGATCATTTCAGTGTTTTGCAAATGTTTTTGCTGCATAAGCAGCACGAAGTTTAAGTTCCCCCTCTCCACGCTCAAGGTCAGTTAACTCAACAGCCTCTTCCTTTGGAGAACTGCTTATAAAGAGGGTGTGATCTTTCCTGGAGGTTAATTTACACTTGAATTAATAAAGGTAAATGAAGTCTTTGGGGACCCCCATCCCCCACCCCGTGGGGAAAAGTTAAGCTGCCGCTTCCCTCAAGCAAAAGTTTAAGAAAGTGATTTCCCAGTAGCCAGCATTCACATTACCTTCGGCTATGAAAGTACCGTATGCAAGGTATGGAGTGACATTTTGAACGCACAGAAGCAAACACTAAGTTGCGATTTTTTTTCCTTTTTACAAATATTACTTTGATCCTTAGGAGGAGTAGTTTCCCACGCTCACTTCTGGATGGTATTCTATTTAAAATACAATTCTTTTTTTTGGTCCAGCTCTATTTGCGGGAACTGAAGGGGGGGTTAAGGGTTGAGAAATCTAAACCACTTTAGAGAGCTCTAGAAAAACTACATTTTACCATTGTAATTTAAAGGACAAATGGACACGAGATTGGGACTAAAGCTTTGGTATTACTTGTCATTAACTGGAGAGACCCTACTCAAGAGGGGAGCCCTGGAAATCGTCCAGGTGGATACTTCTTTCTGTGTCTGAGTGGGGCACTCACAGAATCTGTAAAGGAAGCAAAAGCAAAGAAAGGGAAATTGGGGGAAAAAAAAAAGATGACTGTGCTCTTCTCAGGCTTCCACCTATACTTGCTGTCTCTGATCTATGAACCTGAAATAATGAATGCTGCAGAGTATGTATTGCATAAGTGCTTGACATCAGATTATCTTGCATAGTTGGGAAGCAAGATGATTCTTTTCCTCTTGCAAAAAGACGAAGCACTTGTTCTTCCAAAAGCAGTATTCTAAGACTATTACATAACACTCAATTTTAAATGATTTGAAATAATTTTAATTGGTACTTACCTGGGAGCCTATATCACTTTCATTTCACCAACTCTCCCAAATTGGCTCTGAGAATTGCCGCTCATCAGCAGCTGTGAAAGTCTGATAAGACAGGATGATGTATACAAACGATTTCTTCTTCAGAAGAATTCGTCCAGAAGAATTGTCAAATTATTTTTAAACGGCTGTAGTTCTTATTGGAACATTGCAAGAGAAGTTTAAAGCTTCACTTGCATTCTGGGACCTTGCTATTTGGGAATCCTCGGGTAGAATCCTGGGATCTGTTTGATCTGGGACATGCTTTGGGGACTTTTTTTTATAAAGCACTCAGTTTTTTCAAATGAGATAGAGATCCAGAGAGGTTAGGTAACCCGAAGGCTGTAAAGTCGGTTCGGGGCTAAAAGGAATCTTCAGAAATCCAAAAGATCATAGTCACTCACAGAATGGATTGTGAAGCTGATGGAACGATATTTAGAGTTTCTTCAGTATTGACAAGGGGACATTGGAGATGGGAGCGAGAGAGAAAAGGAACCAGGTTGTTAGGAGAAACAGTACTTCATCGATTTTGGTTACAATGTTGAAATAATACTAGGCTCATTTTGAGATAGTATTTCAGCAGTTTTTTGGCTGATAGTAATGTGGGTTTTCTATATGAAGTATGGGGAGTAAGGCTCCTGCGCTGAACAGCTATCTGGGAAGGGCTTAAATGGACTGATTAGGTCCAATGTGGAAAATGTTTTGCATTTATTTAAAATCTAAATTTTGAGTAACATGGTTTCCAGACCCCTCTCGGTAGTATCCCTAGCATGAGGCATAGGAAAGAAGAACCTACAGTCTTCATCGCTGTAGTTTGGATATGGACCCAAGACACCGGACATTCTGTGACAGAGGCAGAAACCAAACCTCAGTCTCTGACTTCTTGTTTTGAAGTGCTTGTCTGATCTGGACATAGGCGACCAGAATCAGCTGGGGAGAATGAAGAGCCTCAATTGCCTTGGCAATGATTTGGCCTTTGGCAGGGTTGAAGGGAGTAGGAAAGAGGCAGAGGAGGTGGGTAGAAGGGGCTGGCCAGACTCTTAAAGAAACTGACCACTCCTGTAAGCTCTCTTGACAAATGTCATGACCTGGTGACTAATTTCTTGCTTTCTAAAATTTCTAAATTTATGAACAACTTAAAAACTATAGAAATTTAAATTTAAAAATTATAGAAATTTAAACATTTCTAAAATTATGAACAGTCTTCTAATAGCCCTAGGATTATTTTGCTGCTGTTAGTATCCATAAGGCCAAGTTGTGAGCTTATAGTAATTGCACTTTAATAAAATAATTCCTTATGTACTAAATGTGCTTCAAATGATTGCTATTATGCTACTTCATATTACTTTATCTCTATAAATCATAGCATTCTATTTTAGTACCTGGATTATTTGTGGAATGTGAAGGCATTCTTTGAATTTATCAAGAAGGGGGTGGCTGAGCAGAAATTCTGTGAAAAAGGATGCTGATAGCTCCTTCAATTTATCCTTTCCTTCTTGCCTAGTAACAAACCCTGATATTAGTGGGGCATGTGGCCACCGTGATGGAAGACTACATGGTCCAGGGTTCTTTGCAGCCAGGTGGGGCCACATGACTAGATTATAGTTAAGATGACGTAAACAGAACTGTTGTTCACTAACTCCAAGAGATCTTCGCAAAGAGTGAGGTGTATCGTTTCTCCGCTCTTTGTCCTTCTTGCTGGCTGAAATCAGAGGACATGAATGAAGCTCCAGGAACCACTGAAGCTCAAGGAAAATATGACAGAGACCTGGAGCGGGAGGGATATGGCTCAGACCTGTCTTGGGTTGGTCCCCTGCTGCTGGACTTCTTTAGGTGACAGGAAGACGAACGTCATTTTTAATTATTACTGGGGATCTCTAATTATTACTTTAATTATTACTATGGATACGTTCAGCCAAAGATAATCTTAAACAATACACATCTTAAAGTATTATGCAAAGATATATAGCCCATATCAAAAAGTCATCAAGCAAAAGGCTTTGCCAATAGACACCGAAAAAAACATGATGTCATCTAAGTGTCAATTTTCGAAGGAGGCTTGAAAGTTTTTATGACATAATATTGAGTGTTTGAACCTGATTTCCCCTTACGTGCTTGAGAGGAACACTGGGCTAGGGTTCAGGAGCCTGAATTCTGTGCCATCTGAGTCACTTCTTCATGCTGTGCCCTTGAACAAACCATCCTGACCTCAGTTTCTCCCTCTGTAAAATAAAAATTCTTGGCTAAGTATTCCTATAAATATTCTTCCAAGCTCTGTAAAAGCCAAAAATTTATAAAATTGCCTATGTCCTTTTAAGTAGGCTCCACACCCAGCATGGAACCCAGCTCTGGGCTTAGCTCCATAGCCCAGCGTGGAACCCAGCTTGGGGCTCAGACTCCCAACCGTGAGATCGAGACCTCAGCCAAGATCAAGAGTTGGGCACCTAAGTGACTGAGCCAGCCAGGTGTCCTTTGCTTGTTTCCTTTTAAAACCACTAAAACTGATTGATCCTAGCTATATATGCAAATATGTGGTAACAAAGACTTACTGATGCTTTTTCTATGCAGATGATTGACCAGCTTTGCATTATATGAGATATGTGTGTGTTGGTTGGGAGAGGAGAGCCACAAGCTTATTTTCAAGATATTTACTTTCTAAATGTGTAGAAAAACTGGGCAAACATCAAGCCACAGGATTTTGAATGACCTGTGTCTCCTGGCTCCTTGTTCAATGCTGTTTCATGCTATCTCATCTCACGGCTACCTCGTCTCTTCCATGTTCCTTCTCTAACAGAACTCCACATATTTAATTGACAGAAGTCTACTGGCTTTGTGGCTTATAGAGCTCTTGGTAAACTCCAAAAATTTTATTTGTACCAGAAGATACAGTTCTACTGTGTTATACTCATGTAAGATTGATCTGTTTGCTGTGATAACAGTCATTCAGCCTCTCTTTAATTAATATCGTTGTGCTTTATCTTGCTTATAACACTACATGTCAATGAGGGCAAAAGATTCTGTTCTTAACTGGATACCTATGTGTTGTTGGAAGAGTTCATGGAACAGTTAAAAAAAAAAAAAGGCTTTCTGGAGAAGGTGAGTTTTGATGCAGAGTTCTAGGGAGGTCACAAATGTGAGTTGTTAGGGAAGTGGTCAAATTGTTCTAAAGGGGCTGAATGGTATTTTCAAAGAGACTGAGTAAAAATGATGAGGCGTGTGGGCAGATGGCAGCCAGGTTGGCTGCAGTGGGGTGTGGGATGGATCTGGGAGGAGTATCACCGGAGAATTTTGCTGCTGTTCTTTTTCTGCCCTGACTCTCGTTGGCATGAAATACTCCCCCTGAGCCCTGTGTTTGTTTGGCGTATGGAAAGGGCTCAAGTAGAAGAGGGATGAATGAGAGTATGAGTCTGGTGGAAGTCATTTTGAAGAAACAGAGCAAGGGATGTCAAAATCATCACCGCAAGAATGTGTCCCCTTTGCACAAAAGGTACTCCATTTGCATATTTAGGTTTCATGCTTCACTGTGTGCTTATGTGGTGGGGATGAGATAAAGTTATAGAAGGAACTTCTACATTCCCTGACTTTTGAAAGTTAAGTCAGCTGTGACTTTCTACTAATAAAGTATCTTTGTGGGCTTAATTTTCTTGAGTGTGTGTGTGTGTGTGTGTGTGTGTGTGTGTGTGATATTTAATGCAGAGAATAGTAGTCAGCCGATTTATTGCAGGCAGTGTCTTTACCTGGGTATATCATCACTGAAATTACCATTGACATTGGAAGTGGATAAAATATCATGGTGTTCAGTGTCAGCTCTGGCCTCTTCTGTTTGCAGCACAAACCTGCCCAACAGAGTCATGACAGTTCCCAGACACTGATTTGGACATTGTCACAGGAATAAAGCACATGGCCACATATTCCCCTAACATCACGAATTGTCTCCTGCAAACTGGATTGGCTCAAGGGGAAAGAGTTGCCTGCACACTACAAATCACTGTTAGTATTGCTTTGTGCTTTCTGTCAGAGCCATGGAAGAAGTTTTTCTACTTGGTCTTCTTCCAAGCTTTTCTGCAGTCTTGCTTGATTGTGACTAGTAAATATCCATGCATAGCACCAAACAGAAACAACAGAAAAAACCTTGAGAAGAAGAGGAAAGCAGGGCCCTTTCCACTCCCCCCCCCTTTTTAATAGCGAATTTCTTGGGTTCCTTTCATTTACTCACTCTCATCTACCCATCCATGCATACCCACATAGCTGGCATGAATTTCTCTGCAATAATCATATACAAACCCCCCACATTGCTTTATGTTTCTATTTCTGATTAAATTTTTGTTTTAGCCTCTGTTGGCTAGAGTAGCTAGGGATCCAATACCCGTCATCATTAGAGACCTCTGCACCTGAAAATGGCCCAAGAAACCAATGGTCTTGTGCAGTTTAAAAAATTGAGGAGGGCCACCAACTCTTTAGGCAGTTTCGGTTGCTGCTGAGATGCAGGCTCTTCAAGCCTTTGTGGTCAATTCCAAGGCAGGAGGCCCTTCTCCTGCTGTACCAGATGTGGTCATCATTCTCCACGTCAACCAAGGCCATACATAGCTCCTGTGCTCAGACTCCAGCATCCCAGACCATCCCATCAGACATCCTGGACAGTAAACAGGAATTGGGGGCAGCTCCTTACACTTACCACTTTCTTCTTTTGGTTTTGATGTCATTCTCACCATCTAAACTCAAAGCCACATCCATCTTTTTGGCTAGTAACAGACTCCAAGACCTGAGTAGGGGTTTCTAGCAGTTTCTGTTGTTTGTCTTCTAATCTTAAAATTTCTGAAAGCCCTGGACTCAGAACTCAAGAGTTTGTTCTAGTTAGAAGGTGGGGAGAGGGTGCAAAATTTACCTTACTTCTCCAAGATCCTATGGCAGTAGCAGGAACAAGAATATAAACTCATATTTTAATAGACTATCTTGCCATATATCTATTATAGGAATTTGGGGAAGATGAAAAGAAAAACATTTTTTTTTAACCAGAGAAAATTGGCAAAGTTTTTTGTTTTTATTATTGCTGTTGATGTTTTTTGATGTTATGAGGCACAAGAATTTTCTTAAGGTCAACGTGACTGAAAAATTGAGTCAATAGGTAGAATCAACTAGTTGTTTCTGCATCATGGATCTAACAACCTGTTGTTCTGTTTATGAATTTAGGTTAATTATTCTTCAGTTTTGGTAGTGTAGAGGATAGTATATCCCTTGAATGCTTGGAGAAGCAAAATGTTTTGCTTACATCTCTTGTAAGTTTGAAGAGGTATTTAGAAAAAAGCCAAATGAGGAAGTTTTTCCCAGAAAATTTTGTGAGAATGATAACCAACTAAGTGTGGACATGATATGTGTTTTGAGAATGAGTCCCTTTAGATTACTAAGTTTATCCTTTGATCTGAAAACATGACAGTGATTGTAAAATCAATTAGCACGTGCACCATATATCCAGACAGCCTAAAATAAAGATGTGGTAGGCAGTTCTTTTGTTTATGGGAGCCACTAACTGTGAACCACTCCTCCCCAAATTAAACAGAATAAATACAATGTATATATACTGTATTAGTTTTCAATTGCTGCTATAACACACTGCCACAAATTTAGTGGCTTAAAACACCAATCTGTTATCTCACAGTTCTTGGAAATCCTGGTACAACCTGCCACAACTTGGGTCTTCCACTTAGAGTCTCTCAAAACCAAAATCAACGTGTTGGCAGGGCTGTGTTCCTTGCTGCTTTCAAGCACATTCTGGTTGTTGGAATAATCCAGTTCCTTGTGGTTGTAAGACTGGGGTCTTGTCTCCTTGCTTGCTGCCAACTGGGGTCCACCCTTACCTCCTAGAGGCTCTCTCTGATCCTTGCACGTGGCCTTCTCCATCACGTGACCCTCTCCAGCAAGAGCTTTGACTCCTCCTCAAGCTTAGAATGTCATTGACTGACTCTTGCTATGTCTCTTCTGTTTCTAGCTGGAGAAATTTCTCCACTTTTATAGCCTTATGTAAGTGAGTTGGGCTTACCCAGATGATCCAACATAATCTTCTTTTAAAATTTATAACATT
Source organism: Martes martes (assembly GCF_963455335.1). Classification (NCBI taxonomy): domain Eukaryota; kingdom Metazoa; phylum Chordata; class Mammalia; order Carnivora; family Mustelidae; genus Martes; species Martes martes. The sequence goes on from NC_137895.1 coordinate 126,284,923, forward strand.
AATCATGCCTGCAAAGTCCCTTTTGCCATGTAATTTAGCATATTCATAGGTTCCAGAGCTTTGGGTATAGATTTCTTTGGGGGTCATTCTGTCTACCAAAATGCCTTTTTCTGTAGAAAAAGAAGTATGAAACATCCAACTCAGCTGGTTTTGAGTTAAAAAAACAAAGAACACAAAACTATTCAATAAAAGGGAAAAATTTTAAACTTTATTTCAGCCCCAGATAATGGCAAATTGGGATGGGATTGACAGGATGGAGGCAACACAATATCTAGAAGAGAGAATTTGTTTTAAAAGGGAGAAAAGGGATGGGGTGCTGACCGGCTCAGCCAGTAGGGTGTGGTTTTTTTGTTTGTTTGTTTTTGTTTTTGTTTTAGTAGACTCCACACCCAATGTGGAGCCCAAGGAGGGCTTCAATTCACAACCCTGAGTTTAAGACCTGAGCTGAGATCAAGAATCAGACATTTAACCCACTGGGCCACCCAAGTGCCCCTAGAGCGTGTGACTCTTGATCTCAGTGTCATGAGTTTGAGTCCCATGCTGGGTGTAGAGCTTACTTTAAAAAAAAATCAAATATTTAAAAATAAATAAGAACACATAAGTAAATAAAAGGGAGAAGAGGGAAGAAGGAGAGAGCTTCACGGGTGCTTCAGGGCAGAGCCATGGAAAGAGAGGAGAGAAAGGGAAGGAGAAAGAAAGGGAAAGGAAGGGATGGAACTAGAATAAAGGTTAAGGGAAGATGAAAAGGAAGGACAATATATAAAGATTAAGAAAGATACATAATTATCCAAAGGAAATAAAATCAGGATGTCGGGGGGGAGGAGTCAAGATGGCGGAGAAGTAGCAGGTTGAGACGACATCGGGTAGCAGGAGATCAGCTAGACAGCTTATCTAACCATTGTGAACGCCTACAAATCCAACGGGAAATCGAAGAGAAGAAGAGCAACAATTCTAGAAACAGAAAATCGATCACTTTCTGAAAGGTAGGACCTGCGGAGAAGTGAATCCAAAGCGACGGGAAGATAGACCCGGGGGGAGGGGCCGGCTCCCGAGAAGCGGTGGAGCAACGGAGCACAAAATCGGGACTTTTAAAAGTCAGCTCCACTGGGAGACATCGCTCCAGAGGCTAAACCGGGGGGAAACCCAGGCGGGGTCAGCATAACCCCAGGTCCCGCGGGGTCACAGAAGGACTGGGGGTGTCTGAGTGCCGCAGAGCTCGCAGGTATTAGAGCGGGGAAGCCAGCTACAGCGACAAAGCCGAGGAGCGAGCTCTAAGCCCGGGGTTACCTTGTGCCCGTCGCAGGCTGGGTGGGCTCGGAGCGCGGCTGGAGGCTGCGGAGACGGAAGCGACCGGGCGCTTTTCTCCAACTCCAGCAATTGACTGCATTCCTCAAGGTGCGACCGCAGGCCAGAGAGGCGGGGCGGTTGGGCGCTTTGCTCTGAGAGTGCACTGAGAAGCAGAACCCCAAACTCTCGGCTCCTCGGGGCCGAGAGATTGGGAGGCCGCCATCTTCATTCCTGTCCTCCGGAACTCTACGGAAAGCGCTCAGGGAACAAAAGCTCCCGAAGGGTCCGAGCGGATTACTTAGCCCAGCCCCTGGCAAGGGCGGTGCAATTCCGCCTGCGGCAAAGACACTTGAGAATCACCACAACAGGCCCCTCCCCCAGAAGATCAACAAGAAACCCATCCAAAACCAACTTCGCTCACCAAGAACAGCAGAATTCCACAGCAGGAGAAAGCAAATCCTACGTGGACAAAATGACAAGGCGGAAAAACTCACCTCAAAAAAAAGAACAAGAGGCCGTACCAAAGGCTGGAGACCTAATCAATACGGACATTGGTAACATGACAGATCTAGAGTTCAGAATGACGATTCTCAAGGTTCTAGCCGGGCTCGAAAAAGGCATAGAAGATATTAGAGAAACCTTCTCCGGAGAGATAAAAGCCCTTTCTGGAGAAATAAAAGAACTAAAATCTAACCAAGTTGAAATAAAAAAAGCTATTAATGAGGTGCAATCAAAAATGGAAGCTCTCACTGCTAGGATAAATGAGGCAGAAGAAAGAATTAGTGACATAGAAGACCAAATGACAGAGAATAAAGAAGCTGAGCAAAAGAGAGACAAACAAATACTGGACCACGAGGAGAGAATTCGAGAGATAAGCGACACCATAAGACGACACAACATTAGAATAATTGGGATTCCAGAAGAAGAAGAAAGAGAGAGGGGAGCAGAAGGTATATTGGAGACAATTATTGGAGAGAATTTCCCTAATATGGCAAAGGGAACAAACATCAAAATCCAGGAGATGCTAAGAACGCCCCTCAAAATCAATAAAAATAGGTCCGCACCTCGTCACCTGATAGTAAAATTTACAAGTCTTAGCGACAAAGAGAAAATCCTGAAAGCAACCCGGGAAAAGAAGTCTGTAACATACAAGGGTAAAAACATTAGATTGGCAGCGGACCTATCCACAGAGACCTGGCAGGCCAGAAAGAACTGGCATGATATATTCAGAGCACTAAACGAGAAAAACATGCAGCCAAGAATACTATATTCGGCTAGGCTATCATTGAAAATAGAAGGAGAGATAAAGAGCTTCCAGGACAAACAAAAGCTGGAAGAATTTGCAAACACCAAACCAGCTCTACAGGAAATATTGAAAGGGGTCCTCTAAGCAAAGAGAGACCCTAAAAGGAGTAGATCAGAAAGGAACAGAGACAATATACAGTAACAGTCACCTTACAGGCAATACAATGGCACTAAATTCATATCTCTCAATAGTTACTCTGAATGTTAATGGGCTAAATGCCCCAATCAAAAGACACAGGGTATCAGAATGGATTAAAAAAACAAAACCCATCAATATGCTGCCTACAAGAAACTCATTTTAGACCCGAAGACACCTCCAGATTTAAAGTGAGGGGGTGGAAAACAATGTACCATGCTAATGGACATCAGAAGAAAGCTGGGGTGGCAATCCTTATATCAGATCAATTAGATTTTAAGCCAAAGACAATAATAAGAGATGAGGAAGGACACTATATCATCCTCAAAGGGTCTGTCCAACAAGAAGACCTAACAATCTTAAATATCTATGCCCCTAACATGGGAGCAGCCAACTATATAAACCAATTAATAACAAAATCAAAGAAATACATCAACAGTAATACAATAATAGTAGGGGACTTTAACACTCCCCTCACTGAAATGGACAGATCATCTAAGCAAAAGATCAATAAGGAAATAAAGGCCTTAAATGACACACTGGACCAGATGGACATCACAGATATATTCAGAACATTCCATCCCAAAGCAACAGAATATACATTCTTCTCTAGTGCACATGGAACATTCTCCAGAATAGACCACATCCTGGGTCATAAATCAGGTCTCAATCGGTACCAAAAGATTGAGATCATTCCCTGCATATTTTCAGACCACAATGCTCTGAAACTAGAACTCAATCACAAGAGGAAATTTGGAAAGAACGCAAATACATGGAGACTAAACAGCATCCTTCTAAAAAATGAATGGGTCAACCAGGAAATTAAAGAAGAATTGAAAAAATTCATGGAAACAAATGATAATGAAAACACAACGGTTCAAAATCTGTGGGATACAACAAAGGCAGTCCTGAGAGGAAAATATATAGCGGTGCAAGCCTTTCTCAAGAAACAAGAAAGGTCTCAAATACACAACCTAACCCTACACCTAAAGGAGCTGGAGAGAGAACAACAAAGAAAGCCTAAACCCAGCAGGAGAAGAGAAATCATAAAGATCAGAGCAGAAGTCAATGAAATAGAAACTAAAAAAACAATAGAACAAATCAACAAAACTAGGAGCTGGTTCTTTGAAAGAATTAATAAGATTGATAAGCCCCTGGCCAGACTTATCAAAAAGAAAAGAGAAAGGACGCAAATAAATAAAATCATGAATGAAAGAGGAGAGATCACAACCAACACCAAAGAAATACAAACAATTATAAGAACATACTATGAGCAACTCTACGCCAACAAATTTGACAATCTGGAAGAAATGGATACATTTCTAGAGACGTATAAACTACCACAACTGAACCAGGAAGAAATAGATAACCTGAACAGACCCATAACCAGTAAGGAGATTGAAACAGTCATCAAAAACCTCCAAACAAACAAAAGTCCAGGACCAGACGGCTTCCCAGGGGAATTCTACCAAACATTTGAAGAAGAATTAATTCCTATTCTCCTGAAACTGTTCCAAAAAATAGAAATGGAAGGAAAACTTCCAAACTCATTCTATGAGGCCAGCATCACCTTGATCCCAAAACCAGACAAGGATCCCACCAAAAAAGAGAATTACAGACCAATATCTTTGATGAACACAGATGCGAAAATTCTCACCAAGATACTGGCCAGTAGGATCCAACAGTACATTAAAAGGATTATTCACCACGACCAAGTGGGATTTATTCCAGGGCTGCAAGATTGGTTCAACATCCGCAAATCCATCAATGTGATACAATACATTAATAAAAGAAAGAGTAAGAACCATACGATACTCTCAATAGATGCTGAAAAAGCGTTTGACAAAGTCCAGCATCCCTTCCTGATTAAAGCTCTTCATAGTGTAGGGATAGAAGGCACATACCTCAATATTATCAAAGCCATCTATGAAAAACCCACTGCAAATATCATTCTCAATGGAGAAAAACTGAAAGCTTTTCCGCTAAGGTCAGGAACACGGCAGGGATGTCCGTTATCACCACTCCTGTTCAACATAGTACTAGAAGTCCTAGCCTCAGCAATCAGACAACAAAAAGAGATTAAAGGCATCCAAATTGGCAAAGAAGAAGTCAAACTATCACTCTTTGCAGATGATATGATACTATATGTGGAAAACCCAAAAGGCTCCACTCCAAAACTGCTAGAACTTATACAGGAATTCAGTAAAGTGTCAGGATATAAAGTCAATGCACAGAAATCAGTCGCATTTCTTTACACTAACAACAAGACAGAAGAAAGAGAAACTGAGGAGTCAGTCCCATTTACAATCGCACCCAAAACCATAAGATACCTAGGAATAAATCTAACCAAAGAGGCAAAGAATCTATACTCAGAAAACTATAAAGTACTCATGAAAGAAATTGAGGAAGACACAAAGAAATGGAAAAATATTCCATGCTCATGGATTGGAAGAACAAATATTGTGAAAGTGTCTATTCTACCTAAAGCAATCTACACATTTAATGCAATCCCTATCAAAATCCCATCCATTTTTTTTAAAGAAATAGAACAAATAATCCTAAAATTCATATGGAACCAGAAAAGACCTCGAATAGCCAAAGGAATATTGAAAAAGAAAGCCAAAGTCGGTGGCATCACAATTCCAGACTTCAAGCTCTACTACAAAGCTGTCATCATCAAGACAGTATGGTACTGGCACAAAAACAGACATATAGACCAATGGAACAGAATAGAGAGCCCAGAAATAGACCCTCAACTCTATGGTCAACTAATCTTCGACAAAGCAGGAAAGAATATCCAATGGAAAAAAGACAGCCTCTTCAACAAATGGTGCTGGGAAAATTGGACAGCCACATGCAGAAAAATGAAATCGGACTATTTCCTTACACCACACACGAAAACAGACTCAAAATGGATGAAGGACCTCAATGTGAGAAAGGAATCTATCAAAATCCTTGAGGAGAATGCAGGCAGCAACCTCTTTGACCTCAACCGCAGCAACTTCTTCCTAGGAACATCGCCAAAGGCAACAGAAGCAAGGGCAAAAATGAACTATTGGGATTTCATCAAGATCAAAAGCTTTTGCACAGCAAAGGAAACAGTTAACAAAACCAAAAGACAACTGACAGAATGGGAGAAGATATTTGCAAACTACATATCAGATAAAGGGCTAGTATCCAAAATCTATAAAGAGCTTATCAAACTCAATACCCAAAGAACAAATAATCCAGTCAAGAAATGGGCAGAGGACATGAACAGACATTTCTGCAAAGAAGACATCCAGATGGCCAACAGACACATGAAAAAATGCTCCACATCACTCGGCATCAGGGAAATACAAATCAAAACCACAATGAGATGCCACCTCACACCAGTCAGAATGGCTAAAATTAACAAGTCAAGAAATGACAGATGCTGGCGAGGATGCGGAGAGAAGGGAACCCTCCTACACTGCTGGTGGGAATGCAAGCTGGTGCAACCACTCTGGAAAACAGTGTGGAGCTTCCTCAAAAAACTGAAAATAGAGCTACCCTACGACCCAGCAATTGCACTACTGGGTATATATCCTAAATATACAAACATGGTGCTCAGAAGGGGCACGTGCACCCGAATGTTTATAGCAGCAATGTCCACAATAGCCAAACTGTGGAAAGAGCCTAGATGTCCATCAACAGATGAATGGATAAAGAAGAGGTGGTACATATACACAATGGAATACTATGCAGCCATCAAAAGACATGAAATCTTGCCATTTGCGACGACGTGGATGGAACTGGAGGGTATCATGCTTAGCGAAATAAGTCAATTGGAGAAAGACAACTATCATATGATCTCTTTGATATGAGGAAGTGGAGATGCAAGGCGGGGGAGGGGTTGGGGGGAGGTAGGAAAAGAAAAAATGAAAAGATGGGATTGGGAGGGAGACAAACCATAAAAGACTCAATCTCAAGAAACAGACTGAGGGTTGCTGGGGGGAGGGGGGACGGGTGAGGGTGGTGTGGAAATGGACATTGGGGAGGGTATGTGCTATGATGAGTGCTGTGAAATGTGTAAACCTGGCGATTCACAGACCTGTACCCCTGGGGATAAAAATACATTATATGTTTATTAAAATAAAAAAATTAAAAAATCAGGATGTCAAGGAGCCATCTACACTCCTTTGTGCACTGTAGCATTATTATAAATAGCCAAGACATGGGAAAAAAAACTAAATATTTGTTGAGAGATGAATGGAGAAAGATGATGTGGTCTGTAAATACAGTGGAATATTGCCATCAAAAGAAGGAAATCCTGCCATTTGTGACAACACAAATGAACTGGAAGTACATTATGCCAATGGAGATAAGCCAGATGGAGACAGATACTTTATGATCTCATTTATATGTAAAATCTTAAAAAGTCAGATTCATAGAACCAAAGAATGGAGCAGTGGTTACCAGAAGGTGGGCGCATGCGGTGGGAAAAATGGAAAGAGGTTGGTCAAAGGATACGGACTTTAGTTATCAGATGAAAAAGTTCTGGGGCTCTAACGTACGGCATGGTGAGTAGTGGTAATAATACTTATTATAAATGGAAGTTGCTAAGAGAGTACGTCTTAACTGTTCTCACCATGCCGGGGGAAAAAAAAAGGTAACTCTGAGATGATGGGTGTACAAATCAACGTGATTGCGGAAATAACTTCACAAACGTGTATATCCATCAAACCATCCTGTTGTATACCTTAAACATAGACAATTTGCATTTGTACATTATACCTCAGTGAAACTAAAAAAAAAAAAAAAAAGAGAAAGATACATAAAAATATTTAAAGGAGAAAAGAGATGTTTGAGGGCATGTAAATAAAGTTCAATAGGCTATAAAGTGAAGGTCAGTTGAAGGTCTTTTGGGCATGTAGGGCATTTGTCGTCTATTAGGGTGACTGTACCACGACCGGGTTATACCAGTTCCAGGTTATACCAGTTGTTCTGGCATATTTGCTTAGTAGCCTCCCTTCACACTCAGAAGTGTCCTGATTTGGACAGTAGTGGTATTATAGTATCTAGGTATTATATAGTAATCCTCCCTTAATAGGGTTCCATCTGGAAGGTACATAAGCTTTTTACCATGTTTTGTACCTTTTAACATGGTATCAGGACATCTGCTCCACGTGCATTTGGTCTGAGAATTCTGCAGAATGCGTGACAGTCATTAATGATTGATTCAGTTCCCTGAATCAGGTTTCTGAGTCCTGAATTCATCTGTTGTTCATCTCTAACATTAAGTCTGTAAGCTCTGTTAGTGGTATTAGAAAATGGCTGTTTTTTTCTTTAAACAAATTTCCTCTCTCCTCTCAATATGTCATCGTGTAACACACAATTTACAATGTAATCTTAAGCTTTTTGAGAGGAGAAAAATGAAAACTTGTTATCTCTTAGATATTAAAATATGTTTTCTAGTATTTTAGCTTTTCCACATTAAAATCTCAGCTTTCCCTTATCATTCGGATGCACTTCAAATGATTTAAGTTCTTAGAACCCATATTCATGTTTGCCTGCTAATTAATCTATTGATGAATGAATGTATAAATAACGATGATGAATAAAAGAGCAGGTGACCAACAGAAAAATTAACTCTGGCTTTAATGAGGCTTTTTTCAGGTTGTTTTTGGTTATTAAACAACATATAAAGCTCTTGCTTTACAGTTATTACACTCAGCAAGACTGGTTATTTGATTATGAGGTGGTTTCAATATTGGTTTAAGTAAAATTGATTTTCACAGACTGCAGTTAGGTCTGAATAATCTATGTATCATTCTGATCTGTAATGCATTTAGGAAGTAGCAGATAAAGGAAATACCAATTTGCCATAGATTATCATTACATCCTTTGCCCAGGTCTAGTAGCATGGCACGGTAGTAAAATAAAGCAAACGTGGGAGTCAGGCAGATGGACCAAATGCTAGCTTGGGTTCTTAGCAGTTATGTGACCTGAGACAAATTGCTTATCTTCTCTGATATTCATTGTCTCTATGTGGAAAATGAGGACATCAGTTTCAACTTGGACAGGTGGTGTTGATGTGGGTTAAATGACATTAATGAGAAATCACTAGTACTATTGTTGATACTCAGGCAGGGCTCAAATATTATTAGTTACCATCTCGCCTTTTGGGGAGGCAAGTACACTAGTATATTAACTTATCTTTGTTGCCCAGTGTGAACTGAAACCCTAATTTTGTGAGGAAACTTTGGTCTATTTAGATTTAATATCCTTTTGTATTGCTTTACTGTATTTGAATTTTTTTTTGTTACACCCTCAGGGTCTACTAAAAGAAGTTTAAGTGTTTGATATGATCACTTGCTAAATCAATAAAAAAAAGTGCATTTTTAAAAAGACTAGAAATTGGAAATCTCATAACAGGGCCAGAAACAATAAAATTCTATTATTTACTTTAGATTTGTCATTTCAGTAGCAAATGCTCCTCATTGAAAGGTCTTACACGAAGAACTTAATGTTAGTCATTCTTCTGAAGAGTAGAAAAAAATCTACGTTACGTGTTTTTTGGAATAAAAGAGAATTGTTTTGATTGGTGATTTGGGAGCAGGGTCATAGTCTCCCTATGGTTCCTTTGGTGCCTCCGTTAGGACTCCTTTGAGATGCCCTTGTCCGTGGTGCTGACCTCCAGATAGGCTGTTCTCGTTTAAGTATTTGCTGGCCCAGGGTGCCGGCACATAAAGAGTGCCCTTTGGTTTGTAGCTGCCGTTCTTCTGTGTTGAGTCTGTTGTCATTTTAAAGCTCTTCTCAGACATGTCAAATGCTCAAAGGGCCCAACTGTTCCCCGTTACTATTTTTTAAACACTCCTATTCGACGTCTTGATTCATGCTATGGTTAGTTTTTTAAAGTGTTTCTTGGCCCAACTCACTCCTGGTTGTTGAAATTCAAATCCCCTACAGTGGTGCATTCATTTATCCCCCAGAATCTTACAGATCCCCTCCCATTTAGTAAAAATCTCAGTCATCTTCCTGTGTTTCCCTTTTACTCTCACACTACTGCTGCACTCAGAGTGCTTCAGATGCCAAATGCCAATAGCAAACCCAGATTGTTAACCTGTGCTTCTGCCCAACTGGCTACAGATCCCAGGTTCCAATGACTCCACTCCTTGGGTTCCATTAATTTGCTAGAGCGGTTCACAGAACTCAGAGGAAAAGTTTGTTATAAAAGGATATAACTCAGGGATGGCCAGGTTCAAGAGATGGATAGGGCAAGGTAGGGGGAAGGGGCAGGAAACTTCATGCCTTCCCTGAGCACATCATGCTCCAAGCACCTCCATGTGCTCACCAACTTGGAAGCTCTCCTGACCTGTCCTGTTGGGTTTTTATTGGAGGCTTCTTCACATAGTCACAATTGATGAAATCATTGGCCATTGGCAGTTGGTTCAACCTGCAACTCCTCTTCCCTTCCTGAGGTCAGGGGTAGGACTGAAATTTCCAACCCTCTAATCACATGATGTGGTCCCAGGCAATGAGTTAGGTTACCTAGCAACTTTCAGAAAGTCACATCTTTTTTTTTTTTTTTTTTAAAGTCACATCATTAACGTAACAAAGGACACATTAATCACTGTCATCACTTAGGAAATTCCAAGGATTTGGGGGGAGGCACTGTGCCAGGAATGGGGATGAAGACCAAATATGTATTTCTCCTTATGTATCATATCCCCTTTTTTGTTTTGTTTTGTTTTATTTATTTATTTGACAGAGACAGCAAGAGAGGAAATACAAGCAGGGGGAGTGGGAGAGGGAGAAGCAGGCCCTCTGCTGAGCAGGGAGCCTGATGTGGGGCTTGGTCCCAGGACCCTGGGATCATGACCTGAGCCAAAGGCAGATGCTCAATGATTGAGCCACCCAGGCACCCCTATATCATACCTCTAAGTAGAGACTCCTATCGTAGGCACTATAGGGAAATAAAAGGTAAAAATGATTTGATAATTGACTTCAAGAAGCTTAGAATCTGGGGATACGTGTAGGTGGGAATTAGTAAACAGATTGGGGAAAGTGAGTCAAATAAACTAAGTATTGTAGAAGAGATACAAGTGGCGTGCTGTGTGAGCCTACAGCAGTGACTTTCAATCCTGGCTACCCACTAGAATCACTTGGGGGAAGGGTGGCTTTTAAAAATCTTGGTCCTGGGACACTTGGGTGGCTCAGTGGATTCAGCATCTGCTTCAGCTCAGGTCATGATCCCAGGGCTCTGGAATCAAGCCCTGCACTGGGCTCCTTGCTCCATGGGAAGCCTGCTTCTCCCTCTGCCTGCTTCTCCATCTCACTCTCCTTCCCTCTGGCAAGATAAATAAAAATCTTTAAAAAAAACAAAAAACAAAACCAACTTTGTCCACATGCTCAATCCCAGATATATTTAGAAACTGTAGGGTTGGAGGTCAAGTTATCAGCACTTTGAAGTCCCCAGGTGATTCCAGTGTGCAGATCTTATTGAGAAATACTAACCTAAACATGGACCTTACATATTCTAATTCTAACTGGCTCTGCAGTAGGGCAGTATTAAAGTCTTGGACACCTTTGTTTTTGTTGATTTCATGCAACTGTCTTCATGCTTCATACTGGATTTTGTTACGGTGCTTGCAAAACCATGGTGGTGGGACAGAGCTGGGTGAGGAGCACTGCAGATGCCGCTACAGAGAGACTGACTTCTTGGGAGCCAGGAGACGGTGCTGGGAGGGGGTGGCCTTTGAATCGGGTCTTCAAGGATGGCTGTGCTCACATGGAGTGAACAGGAGGGAGAGCATTTCAGGCAAAGGAAGACTCCAAATCCTGGAGACATGAAAGACTAGGACACATTGAGGAGATTGGAGGCCAAGTGTAAGGGGCCTTTTGTAAAGTTAAGTTAATTAACTTTTATTGATTTCCTACAATGTTCTGAGTATTGAGCACCAAGAGGGTGGCAAACTGCTCAAGCAAACCGCTACAATGTTCTGAGTATTGAGCACGAAGAGGGTGGCAAACTGTGCCTGGGTCTGGCTCTGAGCTCGTATTTGTTCAGCAAAGCGGTGGCAAGCTCTGGAAATCTCCCAAGAGCCCAGAGGCCTTCTTGATTCAGTGTTCGAAAGCCACAGCCTGCAGGAAAAGCACGGAGTCCTGGCTTCCGTAATCAAGGTCACCTCTCCCTGATGCAGCCCTGGCAGGTGGGTAGGGACTCCCCATCTCCAAGTATCCAGAGGCTCTAGAAGGAGGTAGAGTCTGGTCTGGCAGATTGGGCATGGGGTTTGGCTCTCAGAGGTAACAGCTGGTGATCCTAAGAAATTGGGGGGTTGTTTTTATAATACTGTCAAAGCCAGGCTATAAACATTACAAGTAAAATAGGCTTTGGTATCCTAACCTGGAACTTTTTTTTTTTAAGATTTTATTTATTTATTTGACAGACAGAGATCACAAGTAGGTGGAGAGGCAGGCAGAGAGAGAGGGGGTGAAGCAGGCTCCCTGCTGTGCAGAGAGCCCAATGTGAGGCTTGATCCCAGGACCCTGGGATCATGACCTGAGCTGAAGGCAGAGGCCTAACCCACTGAGCCACCCAGGTGCCCCCTAACCTGGAATTTTAACCACCACTTAAAACTTGTTGTCTAAAACAAAGAGTAGACCGTGTTCCAAAAACTAAAATTTTTGAGTAACAATAGTAAATGACTCTGAGTTTTATCTTTGCTTCTCATTATTACTTACCTACTTTTCTCACCAACCTTCTGAGCTATGCCATATTATTCTAGCTGCTTTACAGAGTGTGTGGATTATAACTGGCAGAGTTGGGATTTCAACCCAGTGTGCAGCATTGGAAACTGAGTGTAACAACTATGCTGGGCCATTTTTGGAAGGGGGCTTTTTATTAAATTGATTAATTTTCTCTGCTTATTTTACACACATATCTCAGAGTGTCTGCAGAGGATTTGGTGAATAGTTAAGGTAAAACAGATATTGAAAATAAATAAAATGCCCCAAATATAGGAAGAAAAATACCACGCCCTTTTTTCTATTCTTCTACAATGCTTATTGCTATACACGAAATCCTTCCTCCTGAGTACTGTTGCTTTAAGAATGCCAGATAAAGGGGTAAGGAAATGTAAAGCTATTCAATTTGGCAGGAATTTCAGCTAGGCTACATATGCAATTACTCTGTTCCAAGGAATGTTTTCAGACATAGTGGCAATAAGATGATTCTGCTTCTGCAAAACAAGACTTAGAAGGTTAGGATGAATTCAGCAGTTATGAAAACAAGGGTTGGGATTTGCTAAGTGTGTTCCTTGATCATCTCCTTTTGCCCGTGATACCTAGAGAATTGCATGGGACTTGAATCAATTTACACCTAGCCATTTGATGGTCCAAAGTACCTGAAGGAAAGGGTGAACTCTTGGCCTTGTGGGTTCTATTTGAAGGTGTCAGTCGTCTCCACAGGAGGAACACCGAGATTGCTTTGATGAGGACTTGTAGTTGAAATAAAGGGGAGAACTGCAGAAACAAAATGCCTTCACAGCGATCTGGAGTTTCAGTAGTAGTCGGTTATGATCTAGTCACTCCTTTTTATTCAAAAGTTGAATTATTCACACATTTACAATTTTTTGCATGGCTTGACATCTCATCCAACTGTTCTATGTTTATTCATTGGATTGTCTAAACATGTTCTCCCTTTCTAAACTATTCCTGATCTTTATCGTAATTTGATATGATTAAATTATATCCTATAATCTAAATAACACTCTGTTGAGTGCCTTCTAGATACTAAGTATTGTATTTGTAATTTTTTTGTACATGGGCTTTCTGGTACCAAAGAGTTAACAAAGCATCACATAGTTGTTAGACATCGTCAAACATTTTTAGTGAAGATAGGAATTCACGCAACCTCTTAGTAAAAAGAAATTAATTGAGCTCATGCTGTGAAACCAAATAAATCACTAGGAAGAAAAATGGTCGGGTTTCCTAGCGGAAGTAATTAGATCAAAAGATTCTTCTCCATTGTACTAAGTTGCCTGTGTTTGTTTCTGAACGGCTGCTAATGTTGAAATCTCTGGGCTGCCAGATTTTCACTATTTTGCCAACAACGTTTTCTCTGCTCCAAGTGTTACTGGAAAACTAATCAGATGCAGTAATTGATTTAACGGCAGAATGAGTCAATAGTTGCAATCTTCTGTAAAATCTCCCTTCTTCTTTATTCTTAAGGTAAATTATCAGTTCATGGGTCTTCACGAAAAGCGGTTCTCTTTGCTCCCTTAAAAAGAAGAGTTGTTGCCACTCAGATTTGTTTTGGGGTAAAACGTGCCACCTGTGGAGCCCTGTGCTGGGGTCCAAATGTTTCATTAACGATTGAGTCAAAGACGTAGTCCCATGTGATAATTAGACAATTGTTTCAGATTGCATATAATCAAAATGATGCAGCCTTGATAGCAAGATGACCTTGTCCAGGGCTGTCTGAGAAAAATTCAGTGGTTGAAGTTTGTGTGCTTACCTGTTTTCTGTGATAAAGGGTCTAGAGTTTTGCTTTTGGGAGCCGTCACTCTGCCTGAACTCCCATCTGTACCCCTAGTGCCAGTCTTCGGATGGTCAGCATGCAGTCCTCCCCTTACAGGCATGTGTGATGTAAGGTGTATATACACACATACCCACATAGATGTATATATGATTTGTATGTGTGCATATGTGTTCAATGACCAGAGAAAAGGACCAGACATGAGAACTGCAGATTTCATGTCAATGCTGCTTCATGTCAAGTGTCCTCCAGTGCCCGCAGATACTGAGTGTGGTGCAGGGCTCTAATAGGGAAAGGGGCGAGCGAGTAACACCACTCTCCAGAGTCCTGAGCTGAGTTGACCCCCCTGTTTCTCAAACTTGCTTCTGTGCTGATTCCTTGGTAATTGGCATCTTCTCTTCTGACAGCCTTTTCTGCATGCCTCTACTGTCCCCACAGCGACTGTTTTATACCCAACTTGTACACTTGAAGGATTTTTATTATGCCATGTGCACAGTGATAGTAAAATTTGAGCAGTACAGAAATGAGAATACAGAAAGTAAATATCCCTCCCCCAGCCGTATCCTCCATCTCCTCCCATTTCTGTTTTTAGTTCCTGTGATTAAATTTATAGTGATCCTAGGTAATGTGCTGATACTTCTGCCTTTTGATTTATCAACTTCAGACAATAGATATTGATTCCCTGCTATGAAAAATTACGAATTTAGCATACTTGTGCTATTGCTTCCATCTCTTAAAAAGGTTTTATTCATAGTAATAATCCACTTATTAATTGCCTTTATAACTCTAAATAACATACTTAAATCTCTTTCTCCTAATGCACCCACCTTAGGCACTGTATCTAGACTCCTCAGTGTATCTGTAAAATGGGAATACTTATTTTTTAAGGCTGTTACGAGGATAAAATGAGAGAATATATTTAAAGTGTTTAGCAAGAGCCTGGTACTTAGTGAATTCTCAATAAACTTGGCCAGTAGTGTTCTCTGAGGCAGTTGCTAGCTCTTCACTACCTTTACTAAACATCCGCCTTAGCCAGCAGGGGAGTGTAAGTTACACATTATCAATGTGAATGTCATTTGCATTGCAAACTGTAACATTTCTTGTTGACATAAAAACAATCGGCTGCCTTCACTTGATTTCTAGCATCATCCAGCTCACTAATAGCCCAGTTTGTTACCCTTGAAGACATTTCCCTTTGGGGCTTTTGCTTTCCTACTGGAGTTTGGACTGATAACTTTCTAGGTCTGATAGATGGTCCTCATCTGGTTATCTTAGATAAAATGCTTAGGGAATACCTAATGGGGAAAGTGATATTTGAGCAAAGAACCAAGGAGGGGAGAATTCTAGGCAGAGGAGGCAAGTAAGAAGGCCCTGAGGCAGGAGCACTCTTGTCTGCTTGGGGCAACGCAAAAGGGTCAGTGTGGCTAGAGTGGGGTGAGCAGTCAGACTGGAAGCAGTGAAGGCAAAATGCGCAGTACATTGAAGACCAAACTAAATGAAATAGTTGCAGAAGAAGGTGACGAGGAATCCACAGCAACTCTAATAATGGTGTTCTAAGCTATTGGAATGATCAGGTTGCTGTTTACTGTGAAAACCTTGGGAAGAACAGGTTTGGGCCATGGGGGGTTGGGTCACATGTGGCAGGAAGGGGCAGCGAGCGTTTTGAGAGAGTTCCGTTTTGGAAATATTCATTTAGAATGCCTACAAGATACCCAGGTGGAGATGTGACTTTCAGGGCTTTATGTGTGCCCTGGAGTACAAACGTGGTAGTTAGGCCATGAAATGGGTGAGGCCGTGGAGGGGGAGAACGAAATCAGAGATGAAAAGAACTAGAGCTGAGGGTCAAGCTCTGGGTTATACCTAAGTGTAGAGATGGGGGAGATGCAGAGGAGTCAATAAAGAAGATGAGAAGGAGAGGCCAGTAAACTACAAGTAGGACGGGGTGGTCTTTGGGAAGTCAAGTAAGGAAAGCATTTCAAGAGGACAGAGTGAAAGAATTACAAGGAGAATTAAATATGGGAGAGAGATGAACAAACAGATTGAATGCTTCTAATAGGAAAAAGACTGGGAAGTTTTGAGAACTGACTGCTGGATTTAGTTAAAGGGAGCTCATTGATAAACTTCATAAAAGCTAAGTGATATATATACATTTTTTTAACTTTTCTAAGGCGAGGAGGGAGACCATGCCCAATCCTTGGAGCATTTTTCTTCCGAGAGATGATGAACACCCCGCCCCCTGCTAGCATCTGCATTAACACTCAGCAGGGCTGGGCTTTAGCCATTGATGTTTCTGCTCTGTTCCTGGTCCAGAGTGATATTTATTTCCTTAAAAGCCTGTCTGTGTTGTCTTTGTTTGCTCTTTTTCTGTTTGATCCCATTGGCATGTGTGTAGAGAAGTGGGAGTGTGAGAAAGTATGAACCTTCTAGACTATTTTGACTGAAATTTCTTTCTGCTAAATCTTTAACTTATTTACTAAATATTCCTTTTGTCTTTTGGCCTTACCTGCCTCGCCATTGAGGATGCGATTTTTGTGGTCACTTTCTGAAATGGAGATGCTTTTTCTTCCCTGCTCCACGTACAGCTGGATTAGTGAAGTTGGTGTCTCACTGTATCACAGTGCCCCTAAAAGTCATTTCTCCATCATTTTATGCTCCTCTCATTTGATACTTCCTCCTCTTTTCCTCCTGGTTTTTGTCACTTATCAACCTCCTGGTCACTGCCTGTTATGGGCTGAATTATGTCCCCCTCTCCAAACACAAATGGTGAAGTCCTAACCCCCAGCATTTCAGAATGTGACTCTATTTGGATACAGGGTCTTTAAAGAGGTAATGAAGGTTAAATGAATTCATTCACATGGGCCCTAATCCAATATGACTGGTGTTTTTCCAAGAAAAGGAAAATAGGACACAGATGTACAAAGAGAACACCATGTGAAGATCCAGGGAGGTGACATCCATCTGCAAGTCAAGGACAGAGGTCCCAGAAGAGGCCTGTCCTCAACACCTTGATCTTGGACTTCTAGCCTCCAGAATTGTGAGAAAACAAATCCGTGTTCTTTAAGCTACCCAGGGTAGCATACTTCATTAGGGCAGCTCTAGCAGACTAATACACCCCCCCTCATTGACAAAAGATTTTGGCACTTAGTTCACATACCTTCTTTCCACCCATTGTCCTGCCTTCCTTCTGGCTAACTAACTTCAAGACCAGTAAAAATGGTTCATTCAGTTTAAGCATCCTGAGGCCATTCTTCCACTCTTCTCAAGCCAAGTACTACCAAGGTAGTCCTTGACTTCCTCCTTACCCAGCGTAGACTCCATGAACCATTCCTCCAACCAAGCTCTCCTGGCAGCCGTCACCCTCTTGTTCTGTTGTCTTTCTGTTGCAGCTGCATAGCAAACATCAAACAGGGATGGATCTGATGCCCATGTTCTCCATGTTGGCAGCTGAGACACATTATAATTTGTTTAATGATGATTGAGCATATGGGGATTATTTCCCTTTTTTACTATTAAATGAGACTGTGATGAGTATCATTCATTGTACATATATCTTTGTGTATTTCTTTGGTTACTTAAACTAAATTCCTAGAAGTGTAGTTTACAGGATCAAAAGGTTTAAGACTTGCAAAATATATCTGATTGCCTCTCAGTGAATTTGTAATGATATTTCATCTTTGATGTATGAGAATACATAATTCACTGTAAATTTCCCAGAGTTGAGAAAAGTGAATGTACTATTTTTAATCAATTAACTGAATGAAAAATAATACCTGTAAGATATTATTTTCTTTTATTGGTAGAAAGATAATAGATTTATATGTTTATTGACCATTTATTTTCTTTTTTTGTTGTTGTTTCTATTTCAGATGTGTGGGTTTTGTATTGATTTCATAAGAAATCTTTTTCTCATTAAGTAATTATTTGATGTATTGGTGGCTTGGGGCTTTCTTAAATTCATAAATGTTCTATTCTGTTATGAGTTTGATTATTGTTTTAATAATCTATTATTTACTTATTGCATCTTTAGAACTACCAATTGTACATACATAAGGGATTTTTTCTATTTCACATTCATCATACTCTTTATCAATGTTCATCTCCATCCTTTTCATCTGTATTCTGGAAGATCATCTCCTTTTTTTTTTTTCTTCTCCATTTTACCTTGATGTTTTTGTATTTTTTAGTTCTTTTTTTCTAATGTCACAAGCAGATTTTTAATTCTGCCAGTACATTGCTAGTATTCTTATAACATCTCCTTATTTTATCTTGTCCCCCCCTTTTCTCTTCTTATATCTTAAAGAGCTCTTATTAATTTGTTGATGTCTTACTCCTTTCTTTTCTTGTTTCACAGCCTCTTTAAATTTTAGCAACACAAAGCAATATATTGCTGGAAATCTTGTGAGCCTTATAGTTGACCTTTTTTGAAAGCATGTCATTACTCTTCATCTTAAACATGACACTGCTCTTATTTCGAGGTGCACAATTTTTTAGTTTCCTGTTTGCTCCTCTTTAATGAAAAGGTCACTCTTTAGGTCTGATTTTAGTCAAGACAGGGTGAATGAGTTCTTTTGGGTGTCCTGCACTCTTCACTTGGTCAGGCTTAGAATTTCTCTCTCACATAATAATAGCCTGGATTATTTTACACAGATCCTTTCCTAATCTCCTGAGTTTGGTGGTCATTTATGTCCAGTATGATCATGCTGTACTGCAAGGGGATCTTTCGCTTTCTCATTGTCTATTAATGTGAAGAGGAATTTATTCTTAAATTCTCTGATGATCATTGCTTTCCAGAAACAGTGTGAGAAAACTATCTCCTTCCCAGTTTGCATGGCTCCTATGAACTCTTTCTTCTCCTCATACAGTAGATTTTGTATCCCAGAACGCATGCCCCACAAATCTGTCCTTTCCATCCCAGTCAAATAGTTTTATTGAAAATGCATGTATCCAAACAAGTGTGAAAAACTATACTTTTAATTGATAGAGATGGTTGGGGAAAGAGTTCCTGGCTCCTGCACACCACAGCTTCTGTGCTATCAACTAAAGCTGTCAACTTTGCATTTAGTTGATAGCTTCCCTCCTTTTGTCTAGAGAATGTTCCAAATCTGCTCAGTGGGCAATGGTGGTGATCACCTAATCTCCTCTCCTAGGATTCTGTCAATGCTTGCTTAGTACATCTAGTATACTCTTGATCAGTATTCCTTACCTCCAGTGCTCTGGAGGTAATGTTTCTCTTACAGTGCTGTTGCATTTCAATGAGAAGTAGAAAAGGGTGAATGGATAACTACTAACTACTCTTCATCATAACTTGGAAGTCTGCTTTTCGTAGAAGTTGGTGAATTTGGTTTTAAAAGTAAGTTTAATAAGGGAAAGAAAAATAGAGGCAAAGAAACATAGAATAAAGAATCAGGGATCCTTTTACACTAGCTTACATTATGTCATGTAACAAAAAACTTAAACATGATTGAACTTTTATGGGTGAATGTTTTTCACCTATTAGTACATTTTTAAAATTTTATTTTAATTCCCGTATAGTTAATATACAGTTTTATATTAGTTTCAGGTGTACAGTATAGTGATGCAGTAATTTTATACATTACTCACTATTCATCACACTAAGTGTACTCTTAGTCCTCTTACTACATTTCAGATTTTTTTTTAGCTGATGAAGGTACATTTATTATATTTATAATCCTTTCTCTCTAATTCTTAAGTATTTGCAGACCATCTTCAATCTGTAAGGAAATTCATGGAAATGGACATAATCATTAAGACAATCTGAAATATTTAAGTTTCCTAGATAGGAAGAATTCAAGGGAGCTGATAATAGTTGACTTTCTTCATATTACTCTACTGGTAGTCACATTTTAGCTATATTTCACTTTAAGAAGAAATAGCATAGTGGTCAAGAGCATGCTCTCTGGAATAAGACTCCCTGAATTCAACTTTCATGTCCCCTAATTACTAGCTACAGGTCCTTGGGCAGCTTTACTTAATCTGTGTGTATTTCCATGTACTCACGTACAATGTGGAAATAATAATGGTATAGGTACATAAAGTTGATAGGAAGATTAAGTAAGTGCATGGGTATAGCATTTAGCTATGGTTAGCACAATGTACATGACTTTTGTTAGTATTAGTTCTTTGTGATCAATGTAGAACTGTTTAACAATTCCTATAAATGTAATTTTTTCATAAGGTTGTCCAGAAACCTGAGTATTGGGAAGGAGGCTGCAATATGAGATTAGAAGGAAAGCCATGTCGAAAAGAAGCAACTGCAGAGATTCAGAGGTGGGGGTGAACTTGCCAGGTTCTTGTCTCCTGTGTTCTTCAGTGTAGGATAATGTTAGTTGCCCTTTCGCCTTCTGGAAAACCAATGTCAGTTTCTGTGGGCTTTTTTTTTCAGGAGCTGGGCAGATTTCCCAGTGAAGCTCAACTAATCTCTTCCTGATCTTACAAGCCTGGCAGCAATATATAAATCAAGGAAGAGGGCTTTCCATAAATTTTGACTCAAGTCGTCTTTTATTCAACATGGTACTCTAGTTCTGGTTTTGACTGGAGTCCACCGGTCCAAAGATCTTATTCTATTCTGCAGAGAATAAGTATCTCCTTGTGTGTTGGCACAAGGAAGGGACAGCTGTATAGCTACCTGGTGTGAAAAGGGTAATGAAGACTTAATTGCTTTTAAATTATTTCCCACCAGTTCTTCTATGTTTAGCAATCCTTTCATCCTCACTTCCAGAGTGACCCAGTGTCAAGATTTCTTGAGACTTCTGGCATGATCTGAGATGGAATTTCTGTTGCTGTTTTGCTTTTCCTACCAGGTTAGGGTCCAGATTTTTAGAGTATCCAATGTTTCTGTCGTCTCTCCTTTTCTCTTTATATTTTATGCCTTTTTAAAAATTCTTTTACTTCTGCTTTAGTGGGTTTTTGGAAGAGAATGGGATAAAAGTCTGTTTCAAGCCACCATCTTTAGCTGGTGATCTCTCACTCTCTTTCAGCTTATTCAAGATACAATTTCTGTCTCCTATTATACCACTAAAATATCCCTTGTTAAGTTACTAATGACTAGTGTCGTATTGGAAATACAGGCCTCCTTTTTCATTTTACTTGATATTTTAGCAGCATTTAATTATGTTGACAGCTCTTCTTTGAAAGAGTCTACCTTATGAATTTCAAGGTAGCACACTCTTCTGGTTTTCTCCCTCTCTTTGGTCTTCTCCTCAATATCCTAAGCTAATTAATGTTGGAATGCCTCAAGGCTCAGTTCCAGGCCCTCTTCTGACCTCATTATATACCATCTCCATAGACATCGTCATCCATGATTCTGCCTTTAATTTTCTCCCATTTCTTCATGACTTTCAAATTTCTCTCTCTAGCTAGGTAGCACCTCAGAACCCCAAATGTCCACCCAGAGTCTCTGTTGGAATGTCTCAAGAGAACCCAAAACCAACATGTCCAAAACTGAATTTAGCATCTTTTGCAGCATGCATGATACACATGCACTGTCTGGTCCCCCCAGTCATAGGTGTCGTACAGCTTTTCGTATTTTAGTAGGTGACAACATCAGCCATGTAGCTTGACAAATCTCAAGGGGTCATCCTTGACACCACCCTGTTTCTCACCCTACATATCTAACACACCTCCATTTTCTTTTGCTTTTACCCCCCATCTGTATAGTGAGTTGCCATTTAGGGGACACTTGCTGTCTGCCTGGAGAATTGAATGGTTCCATAACAGACTTTTTGTGAATAAGAAATGTACCTTTGTTGTTGCAAGCAATGAGATGTGGAGATTGTTTGTGGCCAGAACATAATTTAGCCCATCCCAACTAATGTGATACGTGTCATAGTTTGTAATTATACATTCCTTGTATTTTTTATTTTTATTTTTGTTAAATATTTTGTTTATTTGGCAGAGAGAAAGAGAGAGAGAGAACACAAGCAGGGAGAGTAGAAGAGGGAGAAGCAGGCTCCCTGTTGAGCAGGGAGCCCTATGTAGGACTCGATCCAAGGACCCCAAGATCATGACCTGAGCTGAAGGCGGTTGCCAACCAACTGAGCCACCCAGGTGCCCTATACATTCCTTTTAGTTATTAACCTAATGTCTTCCTCCCTTTCAATTGTTAGCTTGAGTAGGGGAGAAGTTGTATCTATTTTTTGTATCCCCAGAACCTGGTACAGTCCTAGTACAGAGAAGGGATTCAAAAGTGTATGTTCATTAAGATAATGTTACTGTTGATATAGTTCCTCAAATAGGTAGCCTTTAAGTATTGGTAGAATAAATAAATAAAGGAGTTGATTTCTTGCTCTAATTTATAGCATTTCACCAATGGAAGTCTTAAAATATGTAAATTTTAAACCAAGAAATAGAAATTAATGTTGGAAATGAGCAAGAAGCTGCCACTGAGTCGTACTTTCTGGGAACCAGTTCTCATATACACATGCAGTCGGCATCCATCCAAATTCCGATGTCTAGGGAACTTAAGCAGCAGCTAGTTCTTGTGGAAAGTTCTTTGCTCCCCCTCTTCTCAGGACAAGCACTCTGGGTCTGTGCTGAAATAAGGGGAAATGAGGCAGTCGTTCTAAAATCACCTAGAGGAGCACTTGCTTCATAGCATGTTACTCCATCAATCCCTCCCAAGGGATAGTCTGAAAGTTCTTATCAAGGTAGCATTCCTTTAAATACAGCTGAACCTCACACCACACTAATGTTTAAGAATTGCTCTTCCCATCCTTCCAGCTCTGCTAACTCCCCTCTCATTCCCTAGATGAGTCAGGAGGCTCTTCAAATTCACTCTCTACTGTGATGGCCTGAGGTCTTCCAATGTGACAGTCTCTTCTTAGTTGACCTCTCTCTCTTTTCTCATGGGGTCTTCTGCTAATTTCTAGGTACTTAGAAATATTCATGCATACAACAGACACATTGCAGTCTTGCTTGCTTTCTCATCTGCAGAGCCTATATATCCAACCTTCAGGGACTGCTGTGATTTTTTTTTTTTTTTAATTGTGTGCTCAAACCGGGAAGCTATTTTTAGACACAATTTACAAATTGGACTTCAGAAAATGAGGTGGACCAAATTCTAGCATTTACCCAAAGTAAATGCCTGAAAGTCCATTCCATTAAGAGTTTTTAATTAAAAAGAACAACCCACAGGTGCCTCATTGTTCTAGCGTACAGGATCATTCAGCGGCCTTTGGAGGAAACAGAAGAGTTGGCTCCATGGTTAATGTCTTTCTGACCGAATTAAGCCTGGGAAAGAGCTGGGATGGCCAGTAGAGGCCAAGGTAATTTTGTTTGAAGTGCTACCAGCAATTCACTTTCATTTCTTTAAGTTTCCTGGAATAACAAAGAAAAAAGTAATTATGGTCTCAATTCTTTTATTTTCTCCAGACACTATTTTAATATAAATCTCAAAGGACGCCAGCAGGCAATACCACTGTAGGAGAAAAGCAATGCAGAAGTGTAAATAAGGATAGGAGCCTTCTCTTTATTACGAACTGTGATCTTCATGAAGGAGGGCCAAAGATTAACGCACCTTACAGAGTACATCCAGTGTAATAAGCTTTCAATCAATGTTTGTTGAATGAAATTCACGGAAGATTCCGCAGTGTTTTCAATTAATAAATTATGATCTCAGACAGATAAAGTCCCAGTGCTTTATTAACTTATGATGGACTTCAGGGACCAGTCAGTTTTATTCTTCAGGCTATAAGAGTTTCCTCTGTCACTTCTACTGAACATATTGTCCAATAGACTTGATCAGCTCACTTTATTTATTAGAGGAACAATGACAGGACTCAATTTGGGAGGCCAGAGGTAGAAAGGAGTAGAAATTAAATGACCAACTAAAGAAGTCAGTTGCTGGAAGTATCAATAATGATGATCTTTATTTGTAATCAAAACTGCTTTGTAGATTTATTCATACCTTTGTGCCTTGGAGTAGAGGTCCCCAAGTCTGTGCCTGTATCAGAATCACCCGAGGAGTGATGGATTCAAGGAAAAGATACTGAATCAGAAGCTCTAGTGCTAGGACCCAGGAATCTGCATTTGTAAGTGGCTCATGTGTCTCTGATGCACAGCTAGTTAGGAAACTACATGCCTCTAACCGTATCCAGGAGGAGTGGAGCGCCATACCCTCCCCTTTGGGGAAGGAGGTCTTTTCTTAATAACTTCACATAGATACATGAATGAATAAAGAAAGTGTGGTATATATACACGATGGGATAGTATTCAGGCATAAAAAAGAAGGAAATCTTGCCATTTGTGACAATACAGTCTCAGTTATATGTGGAATCTTTAAAAAAAAGGTCATGGGGATGTAATGTATAGCATGACTGTCGTTAACAATACTGTATCATGTATTTGAAAGTTTCGAAGAGAGTAGATCAGAAAAGTTCTCGTCACAGGGAAAAAACATAATTATGTGAGGCAATGGAGGTTAACTAGACTTGTTATGGTGATCATTTTTCAATATAAACAAATACCAGATCATCATGGTGTACTCTCGAAACTATCATAATGTTATATGTCAATTATATCCAAATAGAAAAAAGAAAGCTTCACAAAGAATCAGTTGTAATTCACTGAAAGAGAAAAGCCATTTCATGATTGATTGAGAGAAAGCTATGCCTATGGTAAAAATTCTGATGTAAAAGTTCAGGGAAAATAAAAATTTTATTAAGTCGATGCCACAAACATTTTCAACTTTCATCTGGTTGAAAGAAGGCAGTAATTCAAAAGACTTCAAGCAGGAGGCAGCAGAGATGAGACACGCCAAAACAGTGAGATAAGGAAGTGCTGCCGGTAGCTTTTTCTTGGATGCGGCAGGAAGAACGACCAGAGAAGGATCTCCCTGACCACTCACAGAGGGGCAGCGAGGGCCGGATCCCCTTCTTCCCCGGCTCCACCTGTGATATAGTGGGACAGACTGGGCTCTGTGACAGCTCAGATGGTAGTGTGCCTGGTTGTCAGGGAAAGTAACTTAATCTTGCCAAGTCTGTTTCCTCTCCTGAAAAACAAGAGGGATGGAGAAGAGCAGTGATTTTCAGTTCATCACGAGAATCTGCTTTTCCACATCATCGTTTTTATGTCCTTGTGAGGAAGCCAGCATGATGGCTGGTGTCATTTTAGTAACCATTGATTGAAAAATTCATGCTACTGCAGCCACTCTGGAAACCAGTATGAAGTTTCCTCAAAAAGTTAAAAATAGAGCTACCCTGTGACCCAGCAATTGCACTACTGGGTATTTATCCAAAGGATACAAACATAGTGATTCAAAGAGGTACCTGCACCCCAATATTTAGAGCAGCAGTGTCCACAACAGCCAAACTATGGAAAGAGCCCAGATGGCCATTGACTGATGAATGGATAAAGAAGATGAAAGAAGATGTGGGAGATATATATATATATATATATACACACACACACACACACACACACACACACACACATATGTATTACTCAGCCATCAAAAAGAATGAAAATCTTGCCATTTGCATTAACTGGACGGTATTATGCTAAGCGAAGTAAGTCAGAGAAAGACAAAGGTGGAATTTAAGAAACAAAACAGATGAGCGTACGGGAAGGGAAGGAAAAATAAATTAAGACAAAAACAGAGGAAAGCAAATCATAAGAGACTCAACTATAGGAAACAAACTGAGGGTTGTGGGGGAAGGGGGGGGATGGGGTAATTGGGTGATGGCCATTAAGGAGGGCAGTTGAAGTAATGAGCGCTGGGTGTTGTATGCAGCTGATGAATCACTGAATTCTACCTCTGAAACTAATAATACAGTATATATTGATTAAATTGAATTTAAATAAAAATTTTTAAAAGAAAAATTCATGATACCTGAAGGATGACAAACATAGCACTTCTTTTAATTAAATTTCATTTCATTTAGCACAATATCATCTATATACGTTGTCAGAGAAGTTGTATATAAGCATTTATAGCAGATACCAATATTATTCCAAAAATTCTGGTACATACAAAATGTCACTTTTTAAAAACAACTTAAATCTGGCTCTGAATGTCACAGAAATGATTTTGCAAGAATAGTAATTTATCTAACTTCAGTCATGGTTGGGGCTCGCCCTCCAGTCCCGGGATCCCTCCAGTCTTCTGCTATACTGATTACCACGGAAGCACTCAATATCCAAAACCACTTTTGTATCATTTGCTGGTTCTTGGGAATGGTAAAACTTGCCAGGCCTAAAGTCCTGGTTGTTGGTTGGCATGTCTCCCCAGACACACCAGTCATATTAGAAAACTAGAAATTTTCCCTACCACGCTAATTCTTTTGCTCTCCCAGTCTACTGTCCAATCTCAGAAGGTGTTTATACATCTTTATCAGGATGGAAAACCTTCCTTTGAGTTAAAGCTCTCGCCTCTCTCCCCTGCTTGTAACTTAATTCATTCAGGGAGCTTAGGGTTTCAGAACTAAAAAAAACCTGGAAGAAATTCAAACCTATTCTGAACCAGTGTTGTACAAAGAGCCTGACTACCATCTTGGAAAAGAGAAGAGAACACAAATGATTTCAGTGTCTTGTAATTGAAAATGTGTTAAGTACGTGTGGATGTATTTGTGTGTGTGCGTGTGTGTGTGCTCATGTGCTGTTTATATGAGACTTGTTGCCTTTATAGATCTATAGTTCCTTTCTTGTGACAGCAGCTGGAAGCCCATGGACTGGGATTGTCTGGATTAAAGGATCTCTAAGATCTTTTCCAACCCGAGTGTTTAGTGCTCCTAGGATCCCTTTGCCCTTTGTCATTGACCTTGACTGAGAGCTGCTGCAAACCTACAGCTTCCAGAAATAGGCACTAAGCTCTCCATGTGTAATGACAGGAGTAACTTCGGATAGGATTGTCGCTGTTGGTTGGTTGATTGGTTTTCTAACCTGAGGTGAAACAAAAATATATTGAGAGTCCTATCTGGAAAAATAATGGCAACAACCTTCCACTAACCACATGCCTTGGGGCAGTCTTTGCTCCCTTGCCCGAGGAATAACCACTGCCTATAACAGGCAGACTGTGGCTCAATGCTTCATGGGTTCTTCCCCGCATAAGCAGCTGTTTAATATTTCACACTTAAATCTGAACTTTATTACTTTTGGCCATGGCCTGTTGCAAAGCTTTCAATCCAAATAACAAGTACAGAGTGTACTTCAGAAAAGGTTATATGCTTACAACAGCATTTCCAAATACACCTATTTACAACATTTTGGGTTTATTAGCCTCATAAAAGCATCACTGTGGTTAGACTGAAGTGTCTAAAATGACTTTACTCTGATTTTTTTTTTTTTTTTTTGGCAGCTGGTACGAAAACAATTACTTGGGGTCACAGACGTATCAGCCTTGGGCTTCTGATTTACAGTAATATATAGACTTCCAGCGGCAGATAACCCTCCCTGCCATGTGCTCATTTGCCTAATGGCATTTGCAGCCACTGTGTTGAGTGTCATCCCCCTAAGGACAAGAGGGAAAAGGGTGAGCTGGAGGACTGAGACATGCAAGCAGCTCTCCCTCTCCCCTGTGCCGACTTCCATGGCCTTTTCATTTCAACCTGGGGAGCAGCACAGGCTAGGTCTCCCGGCCCAGCGCAGGGTCCTGCTTGCTTTGTCCTCTGCCGCCTGCCTTTTTTCTTGATGCAGCTCAAGTAAGTGCATGTTTTGATCTTGACAGTCAACTCTAACTGACCCTAATGGTGAAACCTTTAAACGTTTATACCTCTGGTTTCCTAGGTGATAATTTAATATCATTCCTCCTTGTTTCCAACCTACCTGGAAACTGTTCCATTTCACTTTGGTCCTTTTTTTTAGTGTGGCTTCCATGATATTACCCTCATCAAAGCTGGCAGGATTCCCTTGGCACCTGTAAGAAGTATATCGTTTAATGACATTAATATTATGCGTAGTAATGGAATGTCTATATGCAGGACTAACCATGTTTAAAATAAATAGATTAAACAAGTAGAGTTTTGAGGTTGAGAATTCTTATTCTAAGTACTTCGGATGTTCTTTTATTTATAAACAATTTAAGCATCCATTTTTTTTAAAACTATTCAAATACATTAAGGCTATAGTAATTAAAGTCATAAAATAGCACTAATCATGCAGACTATAGCTATCTTTATGGGCTTGCTTTCAACTTGCTATGGGCAACATAAAGGTGAAGAAATGTTAATTTTCTAAAAACTGTTCCTTAGCGCCTCCTCCCCCCACCCGACCCCCCCCCCCCGCCCCAGGGAAGTGTTCACTATTCCTGTGTTACACAAGGAATCTGACTCTTCAGAATTCTCCATAGGAATCATAGAGGGAATGTTTGTGTCCCCCGACAATTCATGTGTTGAAACCTGATCCCCACTGTGGTGGTATCTGGAGGTGGGGACTTTGGGAGTGATGGATCCCTCATGAATGGAAATTAGTGTTATCATAAAACAGACACCAGAGAGCTCGTCCCAGCTTCCCAGCTCCCTCCCTCATGGCTTCTGCCAGGTAAGGACACGGAGGACAGACGGCCATCTATGCAGGAAGCAGGCACCAGATCTGCCAGGGCTTTGATCTTGGACTTCCCAGCATCCAGACGATAAGAAATAAATGTTTGTTATTTAGGCCACCCAGTGTATGGTGTTCTGTTACAGCATCCCTAACATTTGGACTGTGGAATGGACCTTGTCTGATGACATAGGCATGAAACCTGCCTGAAGGAAGGCACACTTCGCCACATTTCCAGTTAACTTGGGTGGAATGATGACACACACAGACACAGGGTTGGGAGGGGCTGTGTCCTCATTTTATGGGCTAGAGCAGTGAGGTAGGCAGAATCGATTCCAAAATGTCCATGCTTGAGTCCCTGGAAACCGTAAATATGTCCTTCTACGTGACAGTGCAAATTTTGCAGATCTAATTAAGGTTGTAGACTTGGAAATAGGGAAATTCCCCTGGATTATCTGAGTGGGCCCGATTTAATTGCATTCATCTTTAAAAGCAGAGGACTTGCTCTCATGGGTCCTGCGGTTGACCCCCACGTCCGGCTCCCTGCTCAGTGCGGAGTCTGCTTGAAGATTGTCTCACTCTGCCCCTTTTCTCCCCTTCTCAAAGAAATAAATAAATCTTAAAAACAAATAGGAGAGTGCCTGCTGTTGCTGGCTCTGAGATGGAGGGGATTTTATGATGGGGATATAGCATGGAAAGGGGAGCCCCATCTTGCAGCCACATGGAAATGAGCTCATCCAATAATGGGAATGAGCTTGGAAGTGGATTCTTCCCCCACAGCTTCCAGATAGGAGTTCAGACCAGGTGACACCTTGATTTCCACCTTTGGAAACACAGAGCAGAGAAACCAATCAAGCCACTAGGATTTCCGACCGTGAGCACGAAGGGAAGCAAACAGAACCATGAGAAACAAACGGTGTTGTTTCAGGCTGCTAAAGCATCACCATCTTTGGGTGCTAGGGGATTCCATTTGGGGTGAATGCACTAGCTCTGTGGTTCTCAGTCTGGATGAATTTTATTAGTGCCCGAGGAACTCTGTGAACCCACTGGTGCCCAGACCACACATTCAAAGTTTCTGAATTAATTGGGGGGGGGCAGGGTCTGGCCATAAGTATTTGCTGAAGCTCCCCCAGTGACTATAAGGTGAAATTAGAAATCAGAAGCAGAGGCTGAGCCAAGAATTAAGGCATTAGGTGACATAAGAGCGACTTAGACGGGCTTTCCATGCCTCTTAAGTACAAGCAATGGAAAAACGTCACAAATGTTTTTAAAATCATATCGATGCAGAATGATCCACCATAAAATTTCTTGAAACTTGTTGGAGGAAGGCATACATAAATAAAACTAAAGGGCACATCCCAGTTTTGCTAGAGGAATTTCTTCATGTTGTATGTGTAAGAGAGAGAGAGAGAAAAATCATTAATAATGTATTTTGAGCCCTCCAGAGAATTGATTATCACCACATGACTTTCTCTTTTAATCGTCCTTCACCCCCTGTCTTCAGATAAAACATTGCTCATTCCTCACTTACACTTCCCTTCTTGCAAATGCAACTTCCTGTCCTTTTTCCCCCAAATCTGACATGAGCCCCTTTACTTGTACAAAATGTTTCCTGCTTGATCTCAACCCACTGTCTGTTCTGTGAGACTTGTGTGCGTTTTTGCATTACATTAACTTGTGTGTGCACATTATATACACAGAATTAAATTATGAGCTTTCTGAAAAGTACAGAGTGTCTCAGATTAATTCCCTTAACAAATCTTTATTGAGCTTCTGTCATGTATTAACAACTGTTTCAGTTGCTGAAGATATTGTAAGGAATGAAGTCCCTCTTCTCATGGAGCTCATGTTTGGTGTTGGAAGGCAAATGGTAGACAACATGGTGATGGTGATGCGTGCTATGAAGAAAAAGAAAACAAAAAGAGCAGTCGCACAGTCAGTTAAGCAACAGACTCTTGGCTTAGGCTCAGGTCATGATCTCAGGGTCGTGAGATCCAGCCCCGTGTTGGGGTGCACACTCAGCAAAGAGTCTGCTTGTGACTCTCTCTCTGTCTCCCTCAGTGCCACCCCCACCTCTGCGTTTGCGCTCTCTCAAATAAATAAATCAATCTTTTTTTTTTTTTTAAGAACAATGGAAAATGATGGGATAGAAAGAATACTGTTTTGAATAAGCTGAGCAGGGAAGGTTTCTGACAAGGAGACATAACACACATCCTGGGGAATAGTGGTTCAGGCCATGGGGAGAGTGGCGTGTAAAGTCCCTGTGGCAGGAGAGCACGTGTGTGCCAGAAACAGTGCGGAGGCCAGTGAAGCCAGAGCGCAGTTGGTCGGGGGTAGGTTGTTGGTGATGGAACCAAAGAGAGAGGTGGGGGCCAGATCGCGTAGGACCTTATAGGCCAATGTAAGGATTTTATTTTGTTCTGAGGGAGTTAAGGAGCCTTTGGAGTGTTTCCAGCAGGGGCAAGACGTTATAACTGCCTTCCCATCTGTCTCCTGTCCTTGGCTATTTTCATTCCTTGAAAAAATTAGTCACTATTAACCATTTCCTTTTATGTATGCTCTGCTCTTAAAGCTATCGAACCCAGACCCCATAAGGATAAGGTTGCCTCCCAGTTGCCAAATCCAGTGTCTTTTTTCAATATTTATTCTTCCAGGCTTCTGGCAACCCTTAATGCCTTTGACCATGGCCTCCATTTTGAAACTCTCATCTTTTCATAGCCCAGTTCCAGTGATTTTTAGTTCTTTGACCCTGAGCAAATGGGTTAATGTCTCTGTTCTTCAGTTTTGTCATCTGTGAAATGGGGAAAGTAATTGTAACAACTTTGTAGAGTGTTGTCAAGGTCATAAGAGATAAGCATTCAATAAATATTAGTTATTATGTCCCAAACCAAACTTTTTTTCTTTTTTCTTTTCTTAAAGCTTTATTTAGGGGCGCCTGGGTGGCTTAGTGGGTTAAAGCCTCTGCCTTCGGCTCAGGTCATGATCTCAGGGTCCTGGGATCAAGCCCCACATCGGGCTCTCTGCTCGGCGGTGAGCCTGCTTCCCCCTGTTTCTCTGCCTACTTGTGCTCTCCCTGTCAGATAAATAAATAAATTCTCTAAAAAAAAAAAAGAAATTATAAAAAAAAAGGAGATTTATTTATTTATTTTAGAGAGGGGAAAGAGTAAGGGGGGGTGGTGCAAGGAGGGGCAGAGGGAGAGGGAGAGAGTTTTCAGTAGGCTCCATGCTCAGCACAGAGCCTGAAACGGGGCTCAATCTCATGACCCTGAGGTCATGACCTGAGCCAAAATCAAGAGTTGGTCACTCAACCAATTGAGCCATGCAGGTGCCCCCCAAACTTTTTATCTTACACCCTTCTCCCAAACCTGCTTCTCCTCCTTTGGTAACAATGCTATCTACTCCAGGAACCTGGGTGGCATCTTTTTTTTTTTTTTTAAAGATTTTATTTTATTTATTCGACAGACAGAGATCACAGGTAGGCAGAGAGGCAGGCAGAGAGAGAGGAGGAAGCAGGCTCCCTGCTGAGCAGAGAGCCCGATGCAGAGCTCGATCCCAGGACCCTGAGATCATGACCTGAGCTGAAGGCAGAGGCTTAACCCACTGAGCCACCCAGGCGCCCCCGGTGGCATCTTTAATATTGAATTAATCTTGCAGATTTTGCCTCTGAGGTCCTCCCTTCCACTCATTCCCTCTGCTCCTACCTCTTCCCTCTGTGTCAGCTGCGTGCACACACACATCCCTTTCCTTATATTGCTTTGGTTGTGTTGAGCTACTCTACCAACCACTGAACTACTCTTTGCAAGTTTTGATGGACTCTCTCAATGGTCCCCCAGTAATCTACACTGTCTCTGATGACAATAACAGAAGCCACGGGAGTGATAAAGGTTAACTACTTCATGCCAGCATGCGGCATCCTGAGTGCCCTTCATATACAATCTCACTAGATACTCATAAAGGCTCGTGAAGGACGTATTATTATTATTAATCCCATTTTATAGGTAAGGCGCTAGACTCATACACAACAGATCACACTCAAGTAAGTCTGCTTATTTAAATGTTAATCACATCTAAAAAAAGATCTTCACGGCAATGTCTAGACTGGTGTTTGACCACATATCCAGGCACCAGAGCCTAGTCAAATTGACACAGAAAATTAACTATCACAATGTATTTCTTTCTTTCTTTCTTTTTTTTTTTTGTTTTCTTCTTACTTTATTTTATTTTTTTAATAAACATATAATGTATTATCTGCTTCGGGGGTACAGGTCTGTGACTCATCAGTCTTACACGTTTCACAGCACTCACCATAGCATATACCCTCCCCAACGTCCGTAACCCAGCCCCCCATCCCTCCCACCCCTTCCCTCCGGCAACCCTCAGTTTGTTTCCTGAGAGTAAGAGTCTACTATGGTCTGTCTCCCTCCCCGATCCCATCTCCTTTCATTTTTTCCCCTCCCTTCCCCCCATGACTCCCTACCTGCCTCTCAAGTTCCTCATCAGAGAGATCATAGGATACTTCACAGCACATTTCTTTATAACTGGGTCTTTCTCACAGACAAGGTGTCATTGGTATCATTCCAGGTCAGTAGCTACAGATCTCACTTATTCTTCTTAATAACTACACAACATTTCATGTTTTACATATTTTTAACAATACAATGCACCATAATTTATTTAGCCTTTTGTCAATTGATGGATATTCCGGTTATTTTTACTGAGTCCTTTTCTCTATTTTCAGAGAGGGAGGTCACTACAAATAATGCTACACATGGTGATTATTTTGCTAGATATCACTGTATTACCTTTTTAAACTATAGTATCCATGTTACCACCAGCCATATATGAGAGAAATTCTTCCTCTGTCCTGGCTGGCACAGGGGGTTAGTGTTCTTCGTAATTACTGCCAGTCTAATGGATGGGATACGGCATCTTACAGTACCTTTAATTTGTATGTTCCAGACTATCTGTGAATTCGGGCATTTTTTTATGTTTATTAACCGTTTAGATTGTCTTTTGTGAATTGTATTTTGAGAATTGCACTGTATTCCTTTCCCATGTTTGCATTGATTTCTATGCCCTTTTTAAAAAATCAATTTATATATTATAGAATTGAACTCTCAGTCTCTCATGTGGTTTGCAGATAATTTTTATGGTCTGTCATTTGTCTTTGGACACTGTGGAATCATTTAACATTCCAAATATTTTTTTAAATTTCTTTTTATAATCAAAGGTGCCTTACGGATTATACCTTTGGAGATCCCCATTTTGCTGAAAAACTCTTAAGTTTCATCTTCTTTTTAAATTTTTAAACATTTAAGTCTTTAGTTCATCTAGAATTTATTTTTGTATTTGGTGTGGCATGAGGACTAACTTTGTTTTCCTCAAAATGGTTAGTCATTTATGCTAGCCAAATTTATCAAAAAATTGAAGTTCTCCAGAAGAAAAAAAAATTAATTACATTTTAACTTAGAGGAGACAGGATTAAGTAAGCCATTCTTTCTCCTCTCAATTAAAATACCATTTTTGTTCCATGTCCATTTCCCAAGGATACTCAGATCTTTTTCTGGACTCTCTATTGATTTATCTGTGGCTTCTATATTGGTTTGATCAAAGAAACTTTAAAATAAGTTTTATAGCTGGTAAGGCAAATGAACAATTTCTTCAGCCTCAAACACACTACACTTTATTCCTATTTTAATTTCATAATACTATTGGCGGTTTATTCCTCCATGCAAACATCAAATTACTTTCCCCAGTTCCAAAAATAAATAAAATAACTCCTATTCTACTAAACCAAACACACAACCCTCTAGGATTCGACTTATAATTGCATTACATGTTATTTCAGGGAGAAACCGTCCTGTCTTCATGATATTAAATCTTCCCATCGCAATAAAAGTTTTTTTATTTGCTGAACCAATATCATAATAGTTGCTTCAGGTTGATGAAGGCTCAAGGAGGACTCCCCCATTGGATCTGGATGATCCTATTTAATTGATTTAAAATCACTAAAATAAAAATAGGTGAAATTTAGTGAAATAAAATTTTATATTTTCACAACTTTCTCTCTTTGCTAGAAAAAGACCTAATGTTTCCTGGCAGTGTATCCACTCTTTAGTATTCCAAAGAGTAAGAAATCCCCAAGATGTCATGGGATGTCAAGGGCGGGGTTGGGGGGTGCAGGGGAGGCTCCTGATTTCCTCTGCACAGCCGCACCCTTGCCCCAGGCATGTCTTCCTCCAGTGGGAAGGGGAACCCAGCCTCCGGTGTACTCTACCCAGGCTTAGAAGGGAAGGTGCCTTGAGAGGTTATCAGATGCTGCTCTACCTCACCTACCTGGTTGACCTGAGCCTCCTGGCCTGGCCGCAGTTTCCAGAGCTTGCCTGCTGTAGGTCCTAAGCCATCGTGCCACAGCAGAGGCAATGGGAGCGAGCCTGGCCTTCCAGAGCTCCTGTCCTCGGTGCCATCTTGGCACGCACTTCCTTGTGTTCCCTCATTTCCCTTTGGGTTCAGGCCTGTTTGCTTTTGTGCTCTTTTTACCCTTCCTCACCCCGTTAAATAACTCCGGACCACCTGGTTTTCTTTGTCACAGAGAAAGCAGCCCAGATAGACAGCTGCCCAACTAAAGCCAGTCTTGGCATGAAGGATTCCAAGACAGACCAGCAAATAGTCTGAGCAAAGCCTAGGCAAACATTGCCCTGACCCAAGCCCACTGTGACACCCAGCACACCGCCTACATTGTGCCTGGGCCTCTGGGAAGAATGGGCGAGAATTTGCCTAAATCTCTGTCCTTGTCTGTATTCTCTTTGTATGGATATTTAAAAAAAAAAATGTCCATCTGTCACCAAACCATGGCTCTCCTGGCAGTCTGCCTGAGTCCGGCTGCAGTGGTTCCTCCTTGTTCCTTCTGTAGGTTGACATTTTCCAACATCTGCAGCCTCGGTGTTGAGCAAATAACTGCCTGTCAATTCACTCCAGGGGAATATCCTTCATTTCTCTTGTGACCTCTGTCTAGGACACATGGCAGGGCCTGAGCTGTCTGTCCTCGTTATTAGCCAAGTCTCCCAGCAGCCAGGCCTGCTGCACGGTCTGGGGGTTTGCAAAGGCGCTTTATGGGATGTAGTAGCTAATAAGAAAGTTAGCACTTGGTATCACATGTTGGGGGCTACACTTTGAGTGCATATTTTTGAACAACATTTTAAAAAGTGTCTTTCCTTTGGAAAAGCTAGAATGCCTCTTATAAAAATAGACCTATTCTGATGTCAGTTTTCTGCCTGAATAAAAGTGAATGAATATTAAACATCGCTGTAGGCCATTTTGTCATTGGAATTAAAGATTCTCAGTTATAATAATTCCGTAAAAAACACAAATTTTGTCTAAGCGACATTCGGCCCCAATGTTTTGTAAATGTATTTTCAGTCCCGGGTACATATATGCGCAGCTCAATGTATGAACGTGAAATGGACATTTGAGCCCGAGTGGGTGTGGCGGCTTCGCAACTCGCTAGCTGTGTGACCTCCGGCATCTAATTTATGCTTTCCGAGCATCACTTTTATCGACTACAAAAGGGAAGCATCCGACTGTGTGGGAGCTTTAAACCGCGTTGGGGTTTAAATCGTCTCCATCGATTCTGAGGTAAGTAATTTATTGCTACTAGAAATAAAGTCCTGACGTCTGCAGACAATTTATGGTGGTAGCCGAGGTAAGTTTAGTTAGCCCTGTGATGTCATGCTCACCAACGTGGTTTCTGAAGTGGCTTCTTGAGAGAGAGAAGAGGGTGAGTTGTGGCCACCCCTCTGGTAAGACAAGTGTCCCTGCCTCCAGAAACTTCCAAATGTCCTTTTGTTACTTACATAAAATGTTTTCATGGATACCACACCCAGAAAGTCTCTGGTCATCTACGTTGCTTCCATACAAATATTTCTCATGCATGTTTTCTCCATATTTGTCAACATCTGGGCACGGCAGGAAGAAGGCAGTGTCTCCTAAATGTGGTCCATCCTATGTGTGAACTCCTGGGCTGGATTTTCCCCTTTATTCATTCCAGTTAACTTACTACCCTCTACACAGTAATAGGGGAGGACTTTCACACATCTGGAGTCGGACAGCTGAGGGAGAAGATGTTACCTGGGTCCAGAGGTGGGAATGTATCTGGAGGCAGATGGATCTCTGGAATGTTCCTGCTGCTGGCTGCTGGGTCACAGACACGGACTTCCTTAACATTCCAGTACTTTCAGTCTCGTATTCCATATTTTCACATTCTAGATTTTCTTTGCCGCGAGGCGTCATCATAAAGTTATGTGATATGCATTGAGCTGTGATGAGTCCCCTTCCTACCCCACCCCTCTCCATCCCAGTCCACCTGCTCCCACGAAACACACATACTTAGAGAAACACCAGGAAAGGTACACACCACCACCAAGGAGAGGAACTAAGAACCAGGGTAGTGAGGACTGAGCCTGAGTTGGGCCAAAGCTTATTTATTGCTTCTTCTGTGCCAGACAGAGGGGTTGAGTTTTCCCATACGTTAATTTGTTAATTTGCATAACTCCATGAGGTTGGCATTAATAGCTGCATTTTATAGACAAGAATGCTGAAGCTCAGAGAAATTAAGTAACTCACCCAGCAGGTAGCAGTTGGCCAAGAGATACACTCAGACAGTCTGGCTCCAGAATCAAGACTCTTGGCCACTCTTCTCTACCACATCATCTGTGCTGCAAGTTCATGGGGTTTCTGCAGCTCCTTTCCCATCCCTATGCCGTGAGGTCGCTCTTATGATCATCCCATTGTTCTGTTTGAAGAAGCCAGGGATCAGTAAAATTAAATGATGTGAGTAGGGTCACACGGCTGGAAATCCTGACAGGCAGTGAAGGAGATGGATTAGAATCGTGGTACTTTGACCTAGGAAATGCAAGAGGAACATAAGAAAGTGAGCATCCGTACCTTCCAGAAGGCAAGGACTTCCCAGGAGCAGATGACCAGAGAAGAGCATCCCAGAATGAACTTGGAAAGGACCAGTAGACTGTCTACGAGAAGCGCTTAGGAGAAGAAGATAGAAAGTGGAAGCCATTTAAACACTATTACTAAGCCTCACTCTCAATTTATAGGAGAAGTTTGCTCTCAGCTTCTGGAG
Source organism: Martes martes (assembly GCF_963455335.1). NCBI lineage: Eukaryota > Metazoa > Chordata > Mammalia > Carnivora > Mustelidae > Martes > Martes martes. The sequence goes on from NC_137895.1 coordinate 126,322,777, forward strand.
AGCAAAAGCTGCAGGAGCCGATGGTACCATCAGCCTGGCGGGGACAATCCCCCCAGGACTGTGTTGTGGCAGCCTTGCTAAATCTGCCGACAGCTTCTTTTACCTCTGCTGAGATACCTCCACTAGCTAGCGCTCACATTAAGGGAAACGATTAGCGAGTTAATTACTTTTTTTTCCCTGGCTTTTCTATTTGCAAAGCCGCTTTGCCTTGATCAGTAGCCTAAGCACCGTTATGTGCCCACCAACCTTGCTTCCAGGGTTCTCAATGCAAGGTTTGTGAAAATACAGCATTGTAGAAAAAAGCCAGCCAACTAAAGTGAAAGTTTACGTTCTTTTTCTTTTTTTAAGATTTTATTTATTTATTTGATAGACGGGGGGGACAGAGGCAGGGGGAGCAGGAAGGGAGAAGAGGACTCCATGAGGCTCGATCCCAGGACCCTGGGACCATGACCTGAGCCTAAGGCAGACCCTTAATGACTGAGCCACCCAGGTACCCCTAAAGTTTAATTTCTAAGGGCTGTACTCAGTGGAGGCTCTTTACACATTTACTCACAGTTAATTTTGAGAATAGAAATGGAGGTGTATTTTCAATGGTCCTTCCTGGAGTTTGTCGATGACATTCAGGATTCAAGATCAGATTTCCAGCATTTGGAGAATGAAGCAAACCCAGAAGAAGCAGGTGAGCAGTCTGACGTAAAGTACCAGTAAGGGACAAAAGTCTGTTACGAAGCTTATGCATTTCATCCAACGAGGAATACAGAGCCTCTTATGGGTTAGAAATCCTGTAAAAGAAAGAAAGAACCAAATTAAAAGCGGGATATTCTGATACCAGAAATCAGGCTCGGAACAACACAGTATGAGGACTATACTCTGGGGCCATTAAATACAAGGAAAAATAAATAACTTTCCATACCTTAATATCCTTTCCAACCACCACATCTTTTAAATAAAATAATTGCTAGTCCTACTCTTCTCAAGTATAAAATCAAATTAGGTTTAGCATAGACTAAGAAAAACAGGGTCATGATTAATGTTCTTTATACATAATTCAATAAAAATAATATTTTTCTGAAAGATGACTCAAAGGAATATAATTTATCTGAAAAATGGATTTGTGTGGAAGAGTTGTGTGAACATTCTAGATGATGTACTAGGATATATCATTGAGCGTGGTGCATCCTATCTTATGAGTTAGGTATTATACTCCCAATTTTAAGATGGGCGATGCATTTTCATAAGGTGAATGGGCTTAAGCAATGTTTGAGCATGCCAGGACCAATCCAAGATGTCAACATCTCTTCTCTAGTTACTAATCTCTTCTTGTTCAGCCTGGAAGGGTGGAGGGAAGAAAAGGGAGAGCCCCATTGTTATCCTCTTTCGGTCCTCCAACCGATCTCTCTCTCTCTCTCTCTCATTGCTCAAAAATAAATTGAAACTTGAAATAGTCTTTGCCTTAGGTCAGTGGAGATTACAAATTTTCAGTCTAATGCCACTGTAAGGGAAGAAAACCCGATTCTATACCCAGTATGATAGTAATGCATTCCAATTATATGAACTAGCACCATCCAGTTCGGTTGGATTTTACATAGTGGTAGCAGTGAAGTGAAGCAGCACCTATCATTAATTGAGCACTTAGTGTATGCCAAGCACTACACTGTACATGGTAAGAACATATCCAATATGACCTTTACTTACATGGTGAGAAAATATGCAGAATTTATGGAATCATTTTTGTAATTCATCCAAACCTGTATTCTGTTTGATATTAACCAAATCGTTTGGTTTTTACCTTGACTTTCACCACTCATAGTTTGCTATGATATGTCAAGCCGCCAGCTTCTCCTACAAGTCTGTGGTGAGCCATAATGGATTTACCTAATAATATATCCTTGAATGGTGTTATGATGTTGGCCTCTTGATTGCCATGTTTTGTATCTCGAGTAAAGCTATAATAACTTCTTTTATGTAAATTCTAAATGTTCTGTCCTAGCTGTCAAGAAAGGTCTCTAGTCATTTCATGAGATCATGTGACCAGAGTTCTGGATCTGCCACTAGTTTTGAGATCTTGGTTGGTTTTTTTTTTTTTTTTAGAGAGAGTGTGTGTTTGTGTGCGTAAGGGGTGGAGGCAGAGGAGACGGAGAAACAGATTTTACGTCGGTTCCCTGCCAAGCGGAGAGCCTGATAAGGCGCTCAGTTGATCTCATGGCTCTGACATCATGACCTGAGCTGAAATCAAGAGTCAGACACTTAACAGACTGAGCCACCCAGGCACCCATGAGATCTTGACATACTCAGTTAGTATCCCCTGACTTTATTGTAATAAAGGATGGTCCTTAAACTTCTGATGTCCCTTCCAGCTCTACAATTGTGTCATTTTATGGTTCAGTTCATGTCCTTCATTATTCCACAATCCCTGTTCATATCTCCTTTATCTAGGACAGTGCTGTAGTTACATATACACCATCATTTGGAAAATACCTGATACAGGGCCCCCACTCCAGACCAATTAAATCTGGGGATGGAGTCCAACATCGTATTTTCAAAAATTCTCCAGTTATTCGAACCTGCAGCTAGAACCAAGAACTACTGGTCTTCACTAAAGCATCCTGATTTTATCTTTGGTGTCTCCACTGGTCACTACTACAGATAAACAACCAGAAGGGAAAGAGGAAAATGTCCTCAGATCCTCTCTTATTGAAGTAAGGGGCCAGGAGTCTGATAGGAGGAAAGTAGCCAACAGCAGAAGAGATGTCATGACTTTGGAAGATACTATAAAGGAGCCATTGTTCTTTAGGTTCAGAATATGATCCTTCAAGGGCTTGGCTGGTGGAGTTCCCGAATAACCAAGAAAAAGAGTGTTTCATCTCGATTTTAATCGCTGTTTAACTTCGAGTTTTCCCCATGAAACACACCTCTGGTTTTATAAGGCGCTGTGGTGGTCATGGAGCATGTTTAATGAATATCCTTTGGGGTCACCATGGTTGGAACGAAGCTCCACAAACATGAGGCGTGCACGCCTCTGTTACAATTCTGGCCCGTGTCCCATGCCGCATGGCCTCCCCTTTCATAAATTCCACTGCCTTGGAAAGCCATCTTGCAGCAGTTGAACTGGAATCTATAATTCAGTGCTTTTTTTTCTTGACTGAAACTTTTACCTTCCTTCCCATAAAAAAGAAATGGTTGGATTTAAAGCAGTATGTGCTCAGGGCTGAGACCACCATGAAATTCTACAACTATATTTGATGACAACAGTAAGGGGTGAGTTACAAAGAGTTAGGTTTTGGGTGAGAGGTGCATTGAACAATAGAGACACCGATTTATGCATCCCTTCGTCTGGAAATTAGACTCACTCTGCCACTGAGTGATTTGAACTGCGGATTTCTTTTTAACTTGTAAAAGTTCTCCATTTTAAGAAGTGTGGCGTGGGAGCCGGTGATGGGATTCTCTCCAGGGTCCCTTTCATCAGTCAGGTTCTTACATGTCACTAGCTGCACTTTCTTTGGCTAACAGATGGATTGTCTAATTTTCCTCTTTAATTGGCACTGTAGTTTCTAAGACTTCTGTGAGATGGGGGTCACACGGGAGGTAGAGAGCCCAGTGGCTGTCTTCTCCAGAGCCGGCATTCGACCAAGGAGCTTAATAAGTCCCAGCCGTGGTACTGGTGATTGATTCCTCACTTTAATTTCACATAGGCTTCTCTATCTGGACATAGGACAGAATTTGTTTTTTATATGTCCTGATATGTGAAATTCTATTTATCATTTTTAACATTTCTAGGACAGTTCCCCTTGACCTTCAGTCTAACACTTTCCATCCACGAACAAAACTCTTTCCGTAGCTAGAGATATCAAATCCTGGGTGAGGGAGACTATCCGTAATTGACATGTTTGTATTAACAGTGCGCATGCCTGGGTGTCTTGAGAAGTTAATATAGTTTTGCCCAAAGTAATTACAGTGCCCCTGTGAGTACTTGGACGGGTTTCCATGAGCTGTGTATCTTTTTCCCTGTTAGATATGTACAATTGTCTTTAAAAATTAGGAAGTTAATTCTCTTTAATAACTTCTGAATAAATGTTCACTACCAAAGGCTTTAGCATTAGATATAAATTGACACAGAAACATAAAATAGGCTTTAAAAATCTCTCTTCTGACTTGGCAGTCATCTGTTTTGTTACATACCAAATAAACATGGGTATGTAAAAGATTTATATTGGGATGCCAGTGTTCCTGGTGGAGGGGTTCGAGGAGACAGAGAAATCTTGATTTGCAGCCACATAAAAGCACAGGTTTTCCTCTGTTTCTTGTCAAGTGCCCGCAGAGGCACCAAGGGAACCAGACTGCCCAGGGCACACAGTTCAGCCGCATCTACTGCAAGTGCAGGGGAATTACCGTAACACAGATGTGTATTGTCACAGTGAAGAACCACAGACAGCCTCCAATTTTTCCTGGCAGGAAGGCTCTGAAACACGGAAGACTGACTTATGAGACAGCTTGGCTCTGAGCAGCGTGAGACGTTGAGTCAGATCACAGCAAGAAACAACTCAGACATGATTTATATTGAAATAACATACTCTTCACATATGACGTTTTTTTTGGAGGAGGCGTCATTATGCGACAGAATGCTTTTTCAGGATCTCCAAACCACTGGATGGAATCAGAAAGTGGTGTTCCAACCACAGTTTGGGTCAGTGCTTCCTTCTTGCTTAAAATGATCACACTGTTTTTCTCTTGGTTTAGTTATAGAAGTTTATTTCCACCAGCGGGGTTTGTTTGCTAGGATATAAAAGATTCAATCATTCATTCAACAAATATTTATATTCATGTTCTCGGTTCTATTTCAGATGCTGGGCCCTCTTGAGTCTGTATTTGAAGGGAGTGACAGAATTAATAAATAAATAAAAGATGTGGTATGTCACATTGTGATAAGTGGAATTGCAGAAAATAAAGCAGAGAGCGGAACTAGGGCATGCAGTGTGGGAGAAGGTGTCTTTTAAAACAGTGTGGTCAGGGACGGTCTCCCCTGAGTAGATGATATTTGGGCAATGGACTGAAGAAAGTAGGGAGCAAGCCACGTGCATGTCCGGGGGAAAGCAGGGTGGCAGGAAGAGAGGTGATGGGAAGTGACAGGTTCTCCAACTATTTTAGACGTGGAAATGACAGAATTTCCTTCCAGATTGCATGTGGGGTATGAGAGAAAAATAACCAGGGATGACTCCAGGAATGTTGGCTGGGCCCGACTGTCAGATGGAGTTGTCCTTTACTGGCATGAAGAAGACCACAGAAGCAAGTTTGGAGAGGGTAGGATTAGGCATTCTGCTTTAGCTCTGTAAAGTTTGATATGCTTTAATGACACATCAGAGTACAGAAGTCATGTGGTCAGTGGATATTCAAGTGTGGAGTTCTGGGGTAAGTTCTATGAAGACATATATTCTAGGGTATGAGTTCTTAGATGGCATTCAAGGCTACGAAGCTGGATGAGATCATCTAAGGTAGTGGTTTTCAATCGGTGCCCACCCCTACCCTTAGAATTCTTACCTGATTGGTCTGTGATGGGTCCCAGACATTGTAAAACCTCTCTAGATGACCACTGTGTGCAGAGTGGGTTAGGGAGTAAGTGTGGTTAGAGAAGGCGAGGACAGAATCCAGGGCATGCCAACATTTAGAGGCCAAGGAGATGAAGAGGAACGAGCACAGAGAAGGAGCTGCTGTGAGGCAGGAGAAAAATTGGGAGAGTGAGGAGTTCTGGAAGCTGAGTGAACAGAGTATGGAGTTGGAGGGAGTGACCAACTTTATCAAATGCCGTGGACAGTGGTTAAATTAGTGAAGGCTGAGACCTGGCCATCAGATTTAGCGATACGAGCCCACTATGGCTTTACCAGGAGCTGTATCAATGGCTCAAGGGGGGCGGTAGCTTGATTGGAATGGATTTAAGAAAGAATAGAGGAGAGAAATGGCAGTGAGTCCTTAAAGACAGCCCTTTTGGCAAGTTTATCTGTAAAAGGGAGCAGAGAAGTGGGGAGTTAGCTGGAGGGAGACAATGGGAGTAAAAGTTTTATTGTATTAAGATGGGAAAAATAATAGCACATACAAATAGGACATGCTCTCGGAAATGATCCAGTAGAGAAGGGAAATGATGATGTAGGAGAAGGAAGGAACAATTAGTGGAACAATCCCATTGGGTAGCGAAGAGGGGAATGTGTGGGTGGTTTACTCTGGATGGAAGCATGGCTGATTGCTCCATAGTTACAGGGAGGGTCTGAGTTCATGGACCATTTGCAGATAGGTGGACGCTTCAGGTGACAGGTGTGCATGACGTTGTCTTCTGAGAGCTTCCATTTTCTCAGAAAAATAGGAAGCAAGTTCTTCAAATGAGAGAGGGAATGGGAAGGAAGGATAAGAGGCTTAGGGAGAGAGAGCAAACCATGAACTACCCATAGGGAAAATAAGTCAATGGATAAGGGAAGTGACATGATGGGCAGTTCAAGGATCACGGGTTGGGGTAAGACCAGCAACACGGCAGTTGTGTGTTTTGCAGCAATATTCAGGGCTTGCCTGATGCAGAACGACCTGGAACCCTGGACTCAAGTAGGGTGCACTCTTTGCCAGGGGAATAAAAAGAAGAGAGAGTGGGCCCCAGAGTTGAGTGATTTGCAGTGGTGCAATTATAATGACGAACCCTCCGAATTAGGCCAGTTGGAGTAAAGTGAGGACACTGTGGAGAAGCAGCACCATGAAAAGGCGGTAGGATTAATGGATTGGAGGTCTGGATAGGGTCAGGAAATTGCTGAAGACATGGGTTTAGTAGTCCATTTATGCCACAAAACCACTGTCTATTTTGATGAAAGGTAAGCGCATTCATCGCTGAGGCTGATTTCACTTTGAATCTACTTAATTAAGTTTTCAACTATTAAAATTAGTTAAGTTATGCAAAAGGACCACAGCTATGCACATTAGTATGCATTCTTTCACTTACAATTATGAAATGAATATATTAGTGTATAATCTAAAAACAATTAGTGATTGCTAGAATACATCTCCGTAATCTGTCTCTTGTAAAGTAATAAATTGCCAAAGACAGAATTAAACTATCCTGAGCACTTTTTAAATATTTATGCTTCTTTGTAACCCCAGTGGTTTGGGGAAATGATGACAAACAACATAATGTATCTCTCCGTCTATTTTGTAAATCACTTTAATTTTGCTAAATTGCTGAAAAGGGATTTACTATGGTTAAGAAACACTCTTCAACAATGTAATTGATGAAATCGTGTTATATAAGACTGATGCCAGAGCTATAAAATGCTTGACTTTGGGAAGAGTTTGTCCATTACATCTCAGAATTTCTTTGTGTGAATGGGGATTTAGCTGTCAGACAACCTAATGACCTTTCACTCCATTGCGTAGGGGGCCGGGGGGCTTGGGTGTCTTTCTCCATGCCCTGCTTCCCTGATGGGGTGAAGAGTGCCAAGTTCTTCTAGCGTGAGGAGCCGGCATGGTGGGCCCATGTACAACTTCCCTCGTGTGACACAGCCTTGTGGCCCGGTCACCTTCCACCAATTTCCTTTTCACTGGTCCTGGCTTATGTTCTCTTGTCTGCTGCTGAACCCTGCCCCGGATCCACTCACCAAGACACAATCACCTGACAAGTGTGAGGGGAACATGAATTTGTGTTCTTTACCCCTTCCTTGAAGACAAAATATGGTTTCCAGTTCTGAAAAACTAAATGCCTCTTTATGGTCTCAAAAGTGTTATAACTCTCACCACCATCAATGTTAGATGAAAACTTTGGATACATTTTAAAACAATAAAAACACATACATGCCCCCCCCCCAATGTTGAGGTTTACTGGATTCCTGGTTAGGATGAGATGACTCAGTGTTTGCTTGAGGTGACTCAATGTTTGCTTTTGTCTCTCAATTTGGGAGTTTTGTGCCCTCCATCTTCTCCCACACTCAACTCTCTCGGTCCATCCTTACCAGTGGCACTATGTTCGAGATGAAGTTGAAAGTCGTCACTATCATTCTCCAGATTCTCAAGTCTAGACTTATTGACCATTCTTTTTTTTTTTTTTTTTTTTAAAGATTTTATTTATTTATCTGACAGAGATCACAAGTAGGCAGAGAGGCAGGCAGAGAGAGAGGAGAAAGCAGGCTCTCCATGGAGCAGAGAGCCCGATGTGGGGCTCGATCCCAGGACCCTGGGATCACGACCCGAGCCGAAGGCAGAGGTCTTAACCCACTGAGCCACCCTTGACCATTCTTTTGTTGTCACATAAGATCAGTCTGGAGCAGCAAATGGTCTTTTGGAGAATTGCTCCCGGAAATATTTCCTATGCCAAGTACTAAGTACTGGAACACCTCCTACTTCATTTTGGGCTTAAGCGTGTTTGTAAATTCTTCTTTGTGAGGCATCGTATAGATTAGAAAACATCTGTGCGATTCTTCGTGACAGTGGGCTGAAGAAGAAGAAACTGTGATGAATGCCACAATAAATTAATTAATTAGAAATTAACTTTTAAAAAGTTTGGGCAGACATGATGAGACAGAGTAACAGTCTTGGCGGGAGAGTTTCCTCTTTCAGAATGGATTTCTCTGATGAGCCATATAATGTTTTTACCTATACTGTTTTGCATTATAGTAATAGCTGCTTCAGCTCATCTTCCTTCAAAAAAAAAAAAAAAAAACCCAGATCAGATCATCAAAGGCAGGGACAGATGTATTCCTTGAATTACTATGGTCACTTCAAGAGCCAATCAAATAATACTATACTCTATTAAAATCACAGTATCTTGAACTGAGCCAGATTGAGAGGCACGGTCTGTTCTAAGTTAAACTTCCAGGCAGTAAGTTGAAGATGGAGCACTAGGGTTAATGAGTAACCATGGAGACCTGGGATTGTTAGCATCCTGGGGAAACCAGCAGGTGCCAGACCCTTTACTCTTCCAATTCTATGGTCACTGTCCAGTCATTGTCCTAACTCATTCTTGACCTCAGGCAAGTCACCTAAAGGAAGGGCATGAGACTAGTTAATATTTCAGATTCTAACTTTTACATTTTAAATTGTGCAGAATGAAAGGTAGGAGGCAGGTGAGATGTTTTTGCCTCTAACTTAAAAAATTAAAGTAAAAAAAATACTGTACTGGAGTATTGGTTGCTGGATACAAAGGAAAACATTGGTGTGCTTTTCTAACCCATTTTGGATTATTCTGAAGCCTCAAAGTGTCTCTGTGGGTGATCAGAGATGTCTGACCATTGGAAACACGTTGACAACAGGAAAGGGGAAAGTGCTGTCTGTCTAGTGACTGCCTACTTGTCCCTTCTCAGAGCAGCAAGTGGGCATTCCATAGCTTTCATTCACTTGGTTAGCCTGATAATGCATTGCCAGTTCTGTCGTCTCAGAAGCAAAATTATTTTCCAAGGTAAGGAGGCTTCTTTCTCACCAGTGTCCAGACTGTTACCTAGAGAAAAATAAAATTCAGCCACTGTAATACATAATCTCTTGCATTTCCGGTTGCCTCTTTAATTATCCTATCGCAGGCACTGAAACGCGGTAAAATTAGAGGAATTGTTCCAGCAGATTTGCCCTTCACTGCAGGGTTCAGCTTTGTTCCAAGTAACTCGTATATTTTATATCCTGTTCTTTGGAATAGTAAAGGGTCTGGCACCTGCTGGTTTCCCCAGGATGCTAATAATGCCCGGTCTCCACGGTTACTCATTAACCCTAGCACTCCGTCTTCAACTCATTGCCTAGAAGCTTAACTTAGAACAGACCTCTTTGGGGTGGGTCACCCCTACCACCTTTCCCTCTCTCCTCTCTGTCTTATCATGCCATGCTCTTCTCTCCTGGTTGCTTAAATTGCTATTTTGTGGAAGGAAGCTTTTCTGCTTCCTCCAGTCAGAGAGACTGGGTGGTCTTCTGAGTTTTATACCTCGCAGTGTACTTTTTTTTTTAAAGATTTTATTTATTTATTTGACAGATAGAGATCGCAAGTAGGCAGAGAGGCAGGCAGAGAGGGGGGAAGCAGGCTCTCCAATGAGCAGAGAGCCCGATGCAGGTCTCGATCCCAGGACCCTGAGATCATGACCTGAGCCGAAGGCAGAGGCTTTAACCCACTGAGCCACCCAGGCGCCCCTCGCAGTGTACTGTTTTAAGCACCTAAGCTGAAATTTGTAGAAGAGGACAACGATGGAAAGTAGGCTTGAAGATCAGGGACCTCACCAACGAGGAGGTTAGGCAGAAGCAATATAGGAAGCAAATCAGAATGACAGATGCTTCTCTCACCAGCTCCTTTATAGACTTGACCTCCGAAAGTTCAGGAAAAGTGCCTTTTTCATCTTTGTATCTTCAGCATGTAGTCCCTGTATTTGGCTCTTAGGAAGTACTTGATAAATATTTGTTGCACTGAGTAGAACACAGATGTACACAGCTGAACCAGGGACGGCAGACAATTAGTGACTGAGTACAATTGAAAATGGAGTGATGAGAGAAGGGAGGAAATACATTTCTCATCCCAGCTTCTGTCTCCAAATACCTCTCTGCTGTATCCCTCTTGGAAGCTGGGTGTTTATATAACCCATTTGCACAATTAGCTCTGAATTGAGCTGTCTTTCAAATCATTGAAATATTAGCAATTGTTGTGCCCATGTTTAGTGGATTATTTGTGTAACCAGAGGGGCTCAGACAAAATAGCTGTTTCCTATGGTCACTTCACAAGTGTGAAGCATTGCCTTCTCTTTGAAACGTAATGACTTGTGTTTCTGATTCCGTTCCGGATATGGTAGCATTGGTGAAGCCTTCTATGCCAAGGGTGGCTGTGGTGTCTGCAGCTGTTAGTAGATAAATCATTGTTGTGATATTGCCTCTTGTTTATCGTCTGCCTTGATTTAACATAGAGCCAGAAAAAGAGAAGAAAAGCTGACGCTTTAGTGACACTGTAGTGAGTTTCCCTGATTTCCAGCAGCCGGGAGTACCAAGTATCACTTTTATAGTTTTTATTGCTAATTGAGTGGATGTCAACATAGGTATCTTTGTACTTGAATCAGAAAACGGTATTTCTCTAAAGCGCTTTTCTTTGAAAATCGGGAGTCTTATATTTCATTCAAAACTGTGTCACCAGTTTACACGGGTGCCTGCGTCGACCAGTCAGTCATTGCTATTTATCCAAAGACCTATCCAAAAGACAAAAGCTCTGTGTTAGGCGTGCTTGGGGGAAGTGATTGTAGAAGTCCTATCGGTCTAGTAGGGTTAGATTAGGAGGTCAGACCAAGGAATCTGCCAGTCTTTGGTCTATTTATTTCATTTTTAACATGCCCACTAGGGTGCAGCAGTGAGAAGTTGTGTGCATTCCCTGAGACACGTTCTCCACCAGGGAATCCAAGAAACTGACTCAGATCAAGGTCAGCTGAATGATCAGGGGAGACTCCCAAGTTCAGATTCAGATTCATGCTATATGTGTTCAGTATCTGAACAGAAGTCTTCTGTTACTAGTTTCATTTCTCTGAGATGGGGTGGTTTGGATCTTTATTATAGTTTAGAAGTATTTTTTCCCCGAAAAAGGTGATTTGTTAACAAATTAGTAGTTATTAAGGGACTAGTTGCTAAGAGAAAGGAAAGTATAGCTGGAACGTTAACCACCTTGAATTTTGGATTCAACTGCTGGACCAGTAGAGAACATGTTCCAATGCCTCATCTTTTACGTGGAAGGGATTTGAGGACCCTCCTCACTTAGTCTTTGCCATTAAGATATTTCTGGCTAAATTTGATGGAGAAACAGATTCAGGCTCCGGAGTCCTAGATTTTAGGTTTGGTGTTGCCAGTTTCTAAATTTCTTAGGTTGGGGACATCATTAAACCTCACCGGACCTCAGTTTCCCCAGTTGTAAAAGATAGAAGGATAATGGTATCTTACCCATTGATGATCACATCCAATAAAGTATGTCAGAGTATTTATTAAAAGTATAAATCATTATGTAAGTGTTTCTATTTAAGACAGAATGTGGATGCAGAAAATACATTGTGTAACTGCTGGGGGGTGGTGTTTGTTTTTAGTCTCTAATTCACATTCCCTTTGAATTTTTCCATTACTGATGTTCTTACAACAGAGTTTCAAAAAAACAAAGTAAAGAAAGAAAGAAACACCGCTATAGGCAGCCATTAGGATAAATTAGAATCTGTGTTTCAAGAATATAAGGCTTTCGTATCTCTGTCCTGAGGGGTCAATATCTACAGTTACCCAAAAAAACCAAAATTGTATCTGCGAATACAAGGCAGGCCTGAAACTTCCTTATATTGATTATAATCAGGGTGTAAGAGCACTCGTTTTTACTTATCGTTTTTATATCACATTTCTTGGTTTCTGTTAAAAAAAAAAATCTTTCTTTTCTAGCTTCCATGAAGATCCAGGTGTGGTATGTATGCACCTGCTTGCTCTCTTGCGCTCGCTCCCTCTCTTTCAAAAAAAAAAAACAAAAAACAAAAAAAACCTGTATGGATTTTTGAAATTTAGGGATAGTTTTAAGGATGTTGTTTCACATTTAATTTTCAGCTAGGCTTTTTCTTAACAATTTGAGTATAGAAAGCCAGGTAATATGCAGAGGCAGATGAGAATGAGAATTTTTTTAAATGTATAATTTAATGAATTTTGCCAATTCTTTAGGCCCATGTAGCCAACACCCAAATCAAGATATAGAATGTTTCTGTCACCCAAAAAGTTCTTTCTTGCAGAGTTGCAGTCAGTCAGCTGCCTCTCCCCACCCCCAGCAATTACTGATCTGACTTCTAGCCCTGTGGATTAGTTTTCTCTGTTTTAGAGTGTCCTATACTTGGAGTCACACAGTCATGTACATACTCAACTGTGTGGGGCTTCTTTTAGTCAGTATCACTCTTTTGAGGTCCATCATTTTTGTGGCCTGTATCACTAGTTTAGTTGGTTCCTTTTTATTGCAGATTAGTTGCTATAGATTGAATGTTTGTGCCCATCCCATCCCCCAAGCTGAACAGGTTGAAACCCAATCCCCAAAGCAATGCTATTAAGAGGTAGGGGCCTTTGGAAGGTGATAAGGTCATGAGGGTGGAGTCCTCATGAGTGGGATTAGTGCCCTTACAAAAGAGGCCCTAAGCACTTGTCTCCCCCTTCCTACAGTGTGGGGTTGCAATGAAAAGACAGTGGTCTGTGAACCGGGAAACAAGTTTCTCACCAAACAGAATTTGCCCAGTGCTGTGACCTTGGGCTTTCCAGCATCCAGAACTGTAAGAAATAAATTTCTGTTGCTTTCAAGCCACTTACAATAATTCTGTTACGGTAGCTTGAGGAGACAAAGGCAGTAGTGTAGTTGTCCCCACTAATCTGTAGTCTTCTGTCTGGGGTTTCAGTTACCCACAGTTAACCACAGTCTGGAAGCAGATGATCCTTTGTCTGACTTACTGTCAGAAGGTCAGTAGTAGCCTTATGCTACATTGTGATGCCTGTGTCATTCACTTCATCTCATGACATGGGCATTTTATTTCATATTATCCCAAGAAAGGTGAGTACAGTTAAGTAAGATATTTTGAGAGAGAGAGACCACATTCACCTAACTTTTATTATAGTATTATAGTATATCATTATAATTGTTTTATTGTTAGTTATTTTGATATACTTTATTTTATGTAATTTATAAATTAAACATTATAATAGGTATGTAGGTATAGGAAAAACAGAGTATATATAAGGTTTGTACTATGCATAGCTTCAGGTATCCACTGGGGGGTCTTGGAATGTATTTCCGGCAGATTAGGAGGGGGACTACTGTATTCTCTCTTATGAAAATGCAACAGTTCACCTTTTCTGGACATTTGAGTAGTTGACAGTTTGAAGCTATTATGATTAAAGCCACTCTGAATCTTTAGTGCAAGGTATGGTTTTGACATGTTTTTACTTCCCTTGGGTGATACTTTTGGTCATACAGTAAGTGCACCTAATACTTTAAAGAAATTACCAAATTGTTTCCAAAGTTATGGTACTATTTTACACCCTTATTTCTAATGTATGAGAGTTGAGTTGCTCTGCATCCTTGTCAACACTTGGTATTACTGGTTTTTGTTTTTGTTTTTGTTTTTTGATTATAGACATTCTGAAGAATACATATTGGTACCTCATTGTGGTTTCATCTTGCATTTCCTGGTGACTGCCGATGATGGGTACCTTTCTTAGTTATTATCCATTTACAAACCTTCTTTCATGCAGTGTCTCTTCTCATCTTTTCTCCATTTATCAGGTTGTCTTCATATTACATATTTGTGAGAGTTCTTTATATATTCTAGATACAAATTATTTGGCAGATGTGTTTTGGTAATATTCCCTCCTGGATTACAGTTTGCATTTTAATTTTCTTAAAAATACCATTCGAGGAGCAGAAGCATTTAATTTTAATGAAGTCCACTGTATCGAGTTTTCTTTTATGGCTGGCATTTTTTTTTTCCTACCTAAGAAACATTTGTCCACCTCAGATGAAGTCAAAAGGGTTTTGACCCCTTTGTTTTGTTCAGAAATACAATTTTTTTGTTGTTTATCTTGTATATATACTTGGAATCACAAAGTAATGCACATACTTTTGTATGATTCAAAGCTACAGAATTCAATAATTAACTATTAAATATTTATTTGGCTTGTTATCATTCTCTTCTTCTGTGATTCCAATGACATATATTAGACTATATTGCTCCATAGGTTCTTTTTTTTTTTTTAAGATTTTATTTATTTATTTGACAGACAGAGAACACAAGTAGGCAGAGAGGCAGGCAGAGAGAGAAGGAGGAAGCAGGCTCCCCGCCAAGCAGAGGGCCCAATGCGGGGCTCGATCCCAGGACCCTGGGATCATGACCCGAGCCGAAGGCAGAGGCCTTAACCCACTGAGCCACCCAGGCACCCCGTTCCATAGGTTCTTGAAACTCTGTTCATTTTTTTACTTAAATCTTTTCTTGCTCTGTTCCTCCATTTGGATCATTTCTACTGGTCTCTCTTCAAGCTCACTAACCCATTTATTCTTCCATCTCCAATGCTGTGAATGTTTTATCTAGTGAATTTTTCATTTTGGTCATTGTACTGTTCCATTCTATAATTGCACTTAACATATAATTTCCATTTCTCTTCCGATATTCCTCCTCAGTTGACTTATCATAATCATCTTTCTCTTATTTTCTTGAATGTATTTTTTAAAGTGGCGATAATGTCTCTGTCTGCTAATTTCAAATATAGGTGGTCTGTGGGTCTGTTTGTATTCGTTATTTTTTCTCTTTACAGTGGGAACTATTTTCTTCTTTCTTCAGTAAATTCTGACTGAGGCTGGAAATTTGTAAATGATATGCTGAAGAAACTGGATTCTCTTTTCTTTCTCTAAAATTTACAGATTTTTGGTCTTGTACAAAGTTTAATTTCTGAATAATCATGTTGGACTTGTATTCAACTCTCTTATACTTTGTCAGATTGGATATTTGGAAAGCTCGGAGTATTTCTTAAGCTCTACAGATCTCCAAATCTCTGAGCTCAGTCTCCCCTTTTGATCTTGGTGAGTTGTAGTTTTAGTTTGTAAAGACAGGCATAGTGGAAGCTTTATTTAAAGTTCTGATACTTTCTTCTAAGATACAGCCTTTCTTTTTTTTTTTTTTTTAAGATTTTATTTATTTATTTGACAGACAGATCACAAGTAGGCGGAGAAGCAGGCAGAGAGAGAGAGGAGGAAGCGGGCTCCCTGCTGAGCAGAGAGCCCGATGCGGGGCTCGATCCCAGGACCTGGGATCATGACCCAAGCTGAAGGCAGAGGCTTTAACCCACTGAGCCACCCAGGTGCCCCTAAGATACAGCCTTTCTAGTGTTTTGGCAGCATCAGTATTGTATGTCAGGATGTCACCAAGGTCTTTCTTACCTGGTCGAGTCAAAATACCAAAATTTTCCAACACTGCTTGATTCTACTACATGTGTTTGGCTTTCAGCTTGGTAGCAGCAGCCATCTGATAAGCCTTGAGTATTGTTCTGTGCATGCACAGCCCAAACCTGAACAAAGGACTTATGGGAAACATATATTTGGAGTTCTGAGTCTATTTCTCCCACAACCTGGCAGTTCTCCACCCTCTAGGACCCACCCACTCAAATTTCAACACTTTCAACAACCTCAAACTCTGATCTTCTCCTTTCTCAGATCTGCAGAACTGCTATGCTTTGCTTGGGCTCCAGCCCCTCATATCAGTCAGGAAATTGTTCTCAGACAGACTCCCAGGGTAATTATGGGGCTCATTTCATGGGTTTCCCTTCTTTCAGGGGTTGCATTCTTGTGCTTCCTATTGTCCATTGCCTAGATAGTCTTGTGTTGTATATTTTGGCTAGTTGTTTGTGGAAGAAGAACTGGTCCTGTTTAGATTAGAAGTTGAGGTCCCTAAATTCTTTCTATACATTCCTTTTATCTGTTTTCCCCTTACCTCCAGGTGTTATTTTTCTCTTATGTAATACTTCTCTACTGTTTTTCTATTCTCAGAACTATTTGTTTTTACACTTCTTAATTTAAAATTTTATTTCCCTCTGAATTCTTATTTGCTTGATTTAAAAAATGAAAAACCATGTATGTGTGTGTGTGTATGTCTGTAATTTGATATACATAAATTGATGTTTGGAAAGTAAATGCCATCCATTCATTTACACAAATCATTAATCAAAATATAAAGAAAAATACAGTCATTAAATGCTTTAATGTCTGTTCGACTTGAAAATTACCTTTTAAATATTTCTTGTCAAGTAGTAATATGTAGGTTTCTTTTATGAGAAAATGGGTAACATTTAAGTAAACAGTACCTTTTATGAGATTTTCCTTTAGTCTGGTTTCTTCTAACTAATGGAAATAAAATTATCATTACAGTAAGCTGGAAGGCTATTTCTAGTCCCCCATGGCATGCTTCAGAAGCCTTGTTGAGTTTTGTGGTACATCTGGTATAGCCAAGTGAGTCATCTTTCATAATATGTTCAGTGTCTGCTGGCCTCGGGACTAGGAGTCTGCTGACGGATGTTAGCCTCTCAGTAACAGAAATCAGCCTTTGAATTAAGAGTTATTAATGACATGCATTAAGCATCAGTTTTCATTTCCTCCAGGGAGGAGAAATCTCATGGACAATTTGCACAGTGTACCTCATTTATTGTGTTAAATGTCTTTTAATAATGATGGCTTAGTTTTTAATTTTATTCATTTGTTCAGTGTTATAAGTAAAAGAAAAGATGCCTGAGTTAAGAATTTTGATAGAACTGGGAAAAAGAAAATAAACCTACAACTTAAAATTAAATAATGCCATCATCAACAAACCATGACCTTGTGGTAAAAGAAATAGAGTCCCCACCCCCAAAAAAAAAGAAAAAAAAGAAAGAGAGTCCCTATTCCTCCTGACTGATGTATGGTGTAGAAAACATAGCATGACATTGAAGTCTCTTTGAAAAGTAGAATAATCATCAAAGGCAAATGGCTCTATATTTCTTTATTCAATTTACAGGATCCTTTGTGTCCATCTTTCAATTTGTTTTTTGTTTTTGTTCGTGGTATCATCATCATCCGTACCATCCAGTGTTCGTTAGATGCAACTTGAGATTTTATTTCAACAAGTGAAAAAATACTTCTGAATGAATTTGTCACACTTTCATCAGCACTCATACCCCACATACTGTAAGTTCTTGCTTTTATACCTATGTCCTCTTCCTTGCCTACCCTCATCTCACCCCAAGGAAGTCATTACCTGACTATATTGTCTTAGCTTCAGGCAGTGAATAGTGGTCCTTCTGGTGACCTCCACAGTGCTGTTTATTCTTTGTAAATCATATCTGATTTCATTTTGGCCTCTTGATATCTTTGGCCTATTATACAGTTGGGTAATGTTGGATAATGAGGACTTCGGAAGAATAGTTTTATTATTTTTCTGGGTTTTTTTTATTTTTTTAAATATTTTATCCATTTATTTGACATAGAGAGAGATCACAAGTAGGCAGAGAGGCAGGCAGAGGGGGAGAGGGAAGCAGACTCTCCACTGAGCAGAGAGCTCAATGCGGGGCTCGATCCCAGCACCCTGAGATCATGACCTGAGCCGAAAGCAGAGGCTTAACCCACTGAGCCACCCAGGCGCCCCGGGAAGAATAGTTTTAAAATAAACTCCTGTTTTACTGCTGCAGTAGATTACTTGGGGAGTAGCATCCCAAAGATTGGGGGAAGTCTTGAGCCGCTGAACCTGGACAACACTTGCATTCCCTGCGAAAACATCTTTAGACCCGAGATGTTTTCCATTATCAGTTAGTATTTTCAAATTTTTGAGATTGCCTAAGACCTGGGGTTTTGTTTTGTTTTGTTTTTGTGAAGTTGAATCAAATGAGAAGAGACTTTGTACATTGAAGCTTTGACTGAGGGTGGGTGGAGATTTATAAGTTATAGAGATTAGAAACTCAATTCAAAGTGGACAGCTAAGAATTTTGCTGCTTTAATTTGTTGGCTGGCCTCTCTCTGTTTTTGTTTTTGTTTTTTTTTTCAAGATATTTTATTTATTCACTTAAAGAGAGAGAGCACAAGCAGGGGGAGATGCAGATGGAGAGGGAGAAGCAGACTCTCTGCTGAGCAGGGAGCCTGATGCCGGACTTGATCCCAAGACCCTGGGATCATGACCTGAACCTAAGGCAGACGCTTAACCGTCTGAGCCACCCAGGCGTCCCCCTCTCTCCATTTTGATAGAAACAGTTGTGGTCAGTATAATATTTTAAAGACATTCCTACAATTCCTTAGTAACATCTTTAGGAAATAAGTGGTGAATTTTTGAAGGTAAGTATATGAACCTTCCTAGATTTTCACGTAGTTAAAATTTTTAGGACTGATTTTAAGACCTCTTGCTAGAAATAAAGATCTGATGTAAATAATTCCACTCTTTATTAACAGATACCATAGGTTTAAAATGACCTTGTCATCTCATCTGGTCAGGCATGTGATCTGGGGGTCTCCATCAACTTCCTTCATTCTCATTTTACCCGTAAATGAAAATAAAATCATTCTGCCTCTTTATTTGCGGCAGTGGCCCAAGTTGTCTGACATGCCGATAGTTTTCTCAGCGTTACTTCTTGATTTGATTTTCCACTTGCGTATCTGCTGCCCTATCTTTCTACCCTTGGCTGTCCTCTGAACCATCCACAGGATCTGTTAGTGCTCCCCTATGTAGGAGGAACAGCGGACTAGGCTTCAGCCGATGAGATTTTCATTCCTGCCGGGGCCGAGGGTGGAAGTTGCGAATCCTCGAGGATTTGACCAGCTATGGAGCCAGGGTGCGTGGGTGGATCACACCCAACTGTTATCCAACAGTTTCTATATTGAAGAGGTTTCCATTCAGGCCCCTGGAGCCAAGAGGAATGAATGCTGACTGGCAGCGTAGAGCCCTGCCATTGTCTTCGACCTTCACAAAACTCAGATGAATAGTAGGGCAACGATTTTGAGTTTTATTTGATGTGAGGACAAATCACTGTTCTATGTGTAACCGGAAGATTATTTTCTAAGTATATCACCTCTTCGAATTTCTGTAGAGTATTACAAAAATCTAATTTCCTAAGAAAAATCTGACATGACATTATATTTTATTGAATAGTAAACAATCTTTAAATTGTTTTTTTTTTTTTTTAAGTTCTCCTTCGGATCCTCAATTCCCCTTCTTTTACAAATAGACTTCTATTTTGGGTTAGGCTAATAGTAATAGTTTAGAGAGAAACTGCCAGAGCATCTGTGATATGGCTGGGTTTTCTTCAGTACCAGTGCTTAGCTGTTGCTAAGCGAGTATAAGAAAACAGTGGCTACTCATATTTTATTGAACAGGCTGCACATAAATTCTGACTCTAACCAGGAGATTGGGTGCTTTATTGCAAACAGAATGACTTTCTAAGCTGGAACTTGGTTTCATATACTCCATCATACTGATTTCAGTTCTGACATTCAGACCACAGTGTTTTGGCTTGAAAAAAGTTTATATATTTATAAGATCTACGTATGATACATGTACAACCGTAAAACTGTATCCAACACCCAATTCAGGGGTCGGAACACAGCAATCATCGTTGAAGACCCCATGCGCTCTTTACTTTTTATGGTCGTTAACCATGAATGTCTGTATCTCTAAGAATTAATATGGTAACTTTTCAGGTGTTTAAGATTCATAAAAATCAATACCCTTTTCATTCTTCTGAAACTTATAAAAAGTTTAATTATGGTGAAATACATATAATGTAAAATTTAACATCTTAACTATTTGCAAGTGAACAGATCAGCATTCTTAAGTAAATTCTGTTCATATTGGGGCGCCTGGGTGGCTCAGCGGGTTAAGCCTCTGCCTTCGGCTTGGGTCATGATCCCAGGATTCTGGGATCGAGCCCCACATTGGGCTCTCCACTCAATAGGGAGCCTGCTTCCCTTCCTCTCTCTCCGCCTGCCTGTCTGCCTACTTGTGATCTCTGTCTGTCAAATAAATAAATTAAAAATCTTTGAAAAAATTCTGTTCATATTATTGTGCAACCAATCTTCAAAACTTTTTCATCTTGCAAAACTGAAGTTCCGTACACATTGAACAACTCCCCACTTTCTCCTCCTTCCAGCTCCTAGAAACCGTTGTTCTACTTTCTGCATCTATGAATTAGACTACTTTAGATCACTTATATGTAAGTGAAATCATATAGTATTTGTTCTTTTGTGACTGGCTTATTTCACTTAGCATGATATCATTGAGATTCACCCACATCGTATCCTGTGTGAGAATTTTTCTTTTTAAGTTGAATGCAACTTTCTTTTGATCCACTCAACCTTATATCCTTGCTAAACCATGTTGATAAAATTAGTTCTTCTTGAGTTATTTTCACTGCTGTATGCTATTCCATTATGGAACCATTCCATAACTTATTTATCCATTCTCTTTTTTCTGGACTTTGAGTTGCTTCCAGAGTTCTTAAAATTTACTTTATAACCAACTCCCCTGGAGCCGCGTTGCTCATGGCATCTTGTTCATGTTGTATATGCTTGTGCAAGAGTTTCTCTAAAGTATAAACCTAGGGAAGTGCTGAGTATATATATGGGTATATGCATGCTCCCTTCACTAGACAATGCCAGATTCATGTCCCGAAATGTTTCTCCTGATTTACAATTTTATATGAGAATTATTGTTGCTCTGTATCATTGCAGTCCTTGATATTGTCAAAAACTGCATAATATCTGCCAATTTGAGGAGTGGCAAATAACTTCAGTGTGGTTTTATTTTGCATTTCCCTGATTGCTGATGAAGTTGGAGTATCTTTTTGTATGTCTAATTTGAATCTTCAGGTTTATTTTGGACTAATGGAGAAGAAATACAAGTCAAGGCAGGAAAAAGAATAAGTATAATTCCATAACTGTTTAACTCCCTAACTCTATAACTCTAACTCTGTAACTCCATAACTGACCATAACCTTGGCAGCTTTGTTCCAGAGCATTCTAAATATATAATATGAGCACTGCCCCTAGATCCCCTGTTGAATGACTTCTTTTTTTATTGAGATATAATTGACATCTAAAATTATATTAGCCTTGGGTATATAGAATAATAATTCAATATTTATATATACTATTAAATGATCCACACGATAGGTCTAGCTAACATTCATCACCACATACAGATAGAAACATTTTTTTCTTGTGATGAGACCTTTTAAGATTTCCTCCCTTAGCAACTTTCAGACATGCAATACTGTATTATTAACTATAGTCACCATGTCGTACATTATGTTCTTATGACTTATTTATTTTAAAACTGGAAGTTTGTACCTTTTGACCCGTTTCACCCTTCCTCCACGCCCTCCCCTCTACTTCTGTTCCTCTGATGCTGTTCAGAATCTTTCAGTGAGAGGAATCGCATGGTCTGCTAGCCAAGCCATGAGAAAGCTTAGAGTACCAGAGTCTAACTTTTTTGATGGTATGTGAATGTGTAAATGTGTTGCGTGCAAATGTATGTAAAACACATAGAAAAACAACACAAACTAAAACAAAATTTCATAAAGTAATACATTTACTAAGTATGATATACTTCAATATTTTTACTTTAATTTATTCTAGCCTTTTTTCTCCCTTTCTCTCTCTCTCTTTCTTCCCCGTCCCCTCCTATCCCTTCCCTCCTTTCCTTCTTTCCTTCCAGGTTGGCACCAACAGTGTTGATTTCACAATCCAAACATGCAGTAGTTCTCGACGAGGACAAACTGCTTCCAGGGAAGGTGCTAGCTATTTGTGAGGGCTTTCGTGCATTTACTGGCCAGGAACCAGAGATGTGCTGTATGGCACAGTCCCAAACAATGAAGAATTATTGCATATATCACAGAACTTTTGATATCGCTACAGGTGATCACTGGATGTTCATGTCAGTTTACAAAAAACTGTTTACCTAAGAACTTCCTTTTACAAAGTACATTTTGCATAGTTTTAGCACGTCAGTCTTCTAATATGTCAATCTGTCTCATAAAATGAGGAGGTCTGTCACCGGCAGAAGTGCAAGCTCCTTGAAGGCAGGAGTGGCATAGTATTCATCAAAGGGTGACTACAAGTGCTTGGCAATGGGCCTTGTGTCTAGGAGGTAGGGAGGAGTAAATGCACAGGCTTTGGTTAGAGAAAGACATGGTTTATTGTGTTATGTTAGTCACCATACAGTACATCATTAGTTTTCGATGTAGTGTTCCACGATTCATTATTTGCATAAAACACCCAGTGTTCATCGCAGCACGTGCCCTTCTTAATACCCATCACCGGGCTCTTCCATCCTCCCCCGCCCCCCGAAACCCTCAGATTGTTTCCTGGAGTCCACAGTCTCTCGTGGTTCGTCTCCGCTTCTGATTTCTCCTCCTCCCTTTCCAGTTTTCCCTTCCTTCCCCTGAGGTCCGCTGGGCTATTGAGAAAGACGTGGTTTGAATTCCAGCAATGTCATGTCTGGTTGGATGGGTAAGGGTACATCACAGAGCTTCTCTAACCACCAGTCTCTGCAGAATGAATCAGTAATGCACATACCACGAAACTTCTCGGAGGGGAGATTAAGGAAAATAATGTTTGTATTATGATAACTGCTGTGAGTGGTAACCATTATTTTTCTTGAAGAAATATTTGTCCCATTGATTTTGACCCGTCTTGCTCTAATATGTTTTTTTTTAACCACAATAACAAGCACTAATATTTATCGAATGCTTGCTCTGTGTCAGACACAAAAGCTTTATAGGACTATTTTCTTTCTTCCTTTTTTTTTTTTTAAAGATTTTATATATTTATTTGACACACAGAGAAAGATCACAAGCAGGCAGAGAGGCAGGCAGAGAGAGAGGGAAAACCTTCACACATGGTGAACTTAGTTTCTGTCAGGTGTGAGTGATTTGCTGGAGTTTCCAGAAACTCTTTCTAGTCCTGGGGTTTGGGGACATGGTGAAAGGTGCCTCCTTTAGAGTAAATGAAGGAGAAATAACTCCATACAAAATCAGCCGAGTATCTTCAGATTATCCAAAGTTGGCAGACCAGTTTGCTCAAATAAAGTTTAGAATCCTGTGCTAGAATATACAAGTTCATTTCCATGTAGCTCTTGAAGAACAATGTTTCTGTATATTCTGAAATACTTTTTTCAGCTCTTCTCCACCCAGCAGTAACCTGGAATGTTCTACAAAGTGGAAGTCTTTAGTATGAGTCTTTGTTTTATGAGTCTTTAGTATGAGTCTTTTTATGAACCGTCATTATATTTTCAAAAGGTGTGTCAAATGTAAATGCACCTGGTATATAAGGAACTTAACAACAAAAATAAAATATTGCGTATATATTACCTGGAATAGCATCAGAAACATGCTGGGGGCTTTATATGATGGCAATGAGATGATGAGAATGACTTACCTTAGCAGTAGTCCAGATACGTTATCAGGGTACCATGCTCTGGTGCTACCCTCTTCTGATGCTGTGATGCTATCATGTGTGTCTTCTGTTAGTGTTCATCACATCATCCTAATAGCTACCTGCAATAACTGAATTTGCTTCTTTTGAGTGTGTTGTATTTAGCTAAATTTTTCTTAAAGGTATTTGTTAGGATAGGGTAAGTTTTGTCGTACATATATCAGTCTCCAAAGTATTCTTGGTTTAACACAACAAAGGTTTATGCCTCATGCTTGCAAAGTCAGGTGTAGGGCGAGATGGCCCTCTAGGCAGTTGGTCAGGACTGGTTTGCCTGGGGCACTCCCATATCCATGTGTGCTGCCAGAGTCCTACCGGAGCCGTCCCAGCAGGCAAAGAGAGAACACGAAATCTAGTGCATTGGCTCTTGAATCCTTCCACCTAGAAGTGCAACGTGGCTTTTCTATTCAGATTTCATTGGTCAAAGCAAGTCATGTGGCTACGTCTGACCTCATGGAAGCAGTCAAGTGCCATCCTGTGACCCAGAGGGAAATGAGAAAATGAAATATGAGTGAGCAGCGGTAACATCCCCACACCTGCATTATCTTATGTATCATTTCATCTTTCAAAGAGTTCTGTGAGGCTCCAAATTTTAATAATCTTGTTTTGCGGATGAAAGAAAAAAGAACCAGAAAGGTGAAGTAACTTACCCACGGCCAGCCACCTAATAGAAATGGGCCGGCATTTGACCCCAGCCTTCAAACTCCGTAGCTCTTATTTTTTCCATCCAGTAGACAGTGATGAGTCTATAGCTGAGAGTGTGTGTTTGGGAACAGACTTCCCATCACCTTGGGTTTTCTGCAGAGTCGCCACCATATTGCCAAGTGTGTCGTTGTACCTGAAGTATCAGTATGAAACGGAGATCAGGAAGGGGCTGCCTACTATGTTATTGCCTAGGAAAGTTCCTAGTTGGAGTGGGAGAGAATGGGCCCGGGTCTCTGGAACCGGTGCACTGCCTGCTAAGTGGGTCCAGAGGATCTGGGTGGAATGAGTAGGTGGAGATTGTCTCTGTAAGTGTCCCCCCTTAAGAGACGGGCTTTCTAAGTGTCTTGTGGCGTGACCTGCTCTACTCCCACAGCCAAGGATCCTGGAGATGAAGGAGTGCAGTCATTAGTTGACCTTTCTTGACCTTTCTTTCAGGGGCTGGAAGGGTGCTTTCTACTTTACAGATAATGGTAGAAGGTTCTTGAAAAGGTTCAGTCATTTGCCCAAGGTCAAAGAGCTAAGGGGGTTGGGGAGATCCCAGGACTCCACAAACTCAGGGAGACTCTTCCCATTTGCACCACGTGGGCTCCTGAAAGGGGCCCCACAAAATGCTCTGCCACAGACTTCTTAGAGCAGAAAAGAGATGGAGAGGCGGGGGTCCACCATCAGCTGGAAAGAGCCTATTCTTTGGTAAAAAGGGGAGGAGTTAGTGACTATCTCATTAATCGGGCAGCAGTGTCATTATCATCCCCCCAACAGCTTTGAAATATTGATAAGCAAATAACGAGCCGTTCTTCCAAAATTCCAGGACAGATTGCCATAGCAGGGCAGTGCCAACAAGTGTGCGCAAGCACACACACCCACACACAAAACGTGTGATCAGGCCTCTTCTCACGATCTCTCATGTTCCTAATCTCTTCACTACTCATTGTTTTCATAGAACAGCCAGATGCAAAATGGAGTTTGCTTAAACAACTAATAGAAAGTGGGAACAGAGGGGCACCTGGGTGGCTCAGTGGGTTAAAGCCTCTGCCTTGGGCTCAGGTCATGATCCCAGGGTCCTGGGATCGAGCCCCGCATTGGGTTCTCTGCTCAGCAGGGAGCCTGCTTCCCCCCTCTCTCTCTGCCTGCCTCTCGGCCTGCTTGTCCTCTCTGTCTGTCAAATAAATAAATAAAATCTTAAAAAAAAAAAAGTGGAGACAGAAATCACTTTTGTTAACGTTTGGGATTTTTTTTATGGTTATTTATGATCTTAGTTTTTTGGTTTGGAGTAAAACTGTAATTAAGGTGAACTTTTATATTTGTGCACACTAGTCCTACTACCAAAAATATTTCATAAGCTTCCCACTTTCCAATTTCTTATAGAATTGTGTCTAGGAAAATAGTTCTGGGTAGACTCCTTAAGAAAATTCATCTTCTCCAGGACTAAATCCCAGCATGCCTTTTGTTTCATGATTGCTAAGAGGTAATGAGCCTGGAGTGTATGAGAGAGCATGTAGGAGAAGACAAGAAAAACCTCATGTAGTTCTTAGTACTGGAGCCCAACAGGTGTGTGACATCATGATAGGAGAGAAGTCTTGGTGTAGGGCTGATGTCAGATCCCCCCACCCTGTTTCTGTTTTTTTATTATTAATGATCATATACACTAGGGCCACCATGACAATGTTCCCTTACATTTTATGAATACCTTTTTTGAGAACATGTGCAATGTAATGGGATAAATTCTATTATAGAGAGAATGTTTATGAGGAAAGAAAACTGCCTTCCTCAACGACTCAAATATTTATACACCGAGGTACTGAGAACATCAGCGTATATGAAGCCATCTGAGGCAGCATAAAGCCCTTTTTGGATTTCCATATATAAATAATTGACATGAAAACTGCACACCATTCTCCCTTGTGTATTTAAGCAAATGGCCTAAGGGCCTTTTATGGGGCTGCTGCTTTGCTTGAATTCGTCAGCAAATAGGCTGCGTCTCTGTTCTTTTCTTCTTTCCTCCTTACAGCTTTCCTCCTTCCTTCCTTTTCTTCAACCAGTAATTAGCAAGGGCTGCTAGAGGCCCTCCCCCCTCTGGACCCTGGGGAAACAACCATGAACAAGGTGGAACTCTCCTCTCATGGAGTTAACATTTGAGGGTGAGGGGGAAACAGCATCACGTGTCTGAAGATCATTATATGGGGTGGGGAGTGTCGTGTGGTTAATGACATGGGGCTTGGCAGTGATGCCAGGTTGGGTAGTCAGGGAGCGAGCCTCTGAGGAGTTTGCGTGTGAAACGTGAGCCAGAGACCTCCAGGAGACCTGGGCAAAGAGGGTCCCAGGAGGAGGGAAGAGTGGAAGCAAAGGCAGAAGGCAGGGACGAGGGTAGTTGAGAACTGGAGCAAAGAAAGCAGCAGTGGTAGGGCCAGGATGAGGGGTGGCCAGGATCCATATTGCATGGCAGTGTCCGCTGCCAAGGAATTCAGGTTTAAGAAGTTCTTGGTATACTGTTTTGTTTCAACATTTTTCCACAATTTGGATTTCGTCTTCTCAGGCACTACTTCTTCCAATTTCAAAAGCTGATACTCTTCCCTTTAGAACTGGTGTCCCTACCGCCCCCCCCACGGAAGATAGTGGTAGCATCATTCTCTCCTTTCCTTCCCACCTCTCTGACTCTTTACCCCTGCTCCTTCACTGACCCTCTTCCTTTCTCTAGACACCTTCTTGGGGTGACCTCTTTTGAACCGTGGTTTCCGCACCATTAGTTCCTCAACCCAGTCTTAACTTCTCAGCTGAGCTTACGGGCCAGCTCCTCTGGGAGAGGTCCACTCTGTTCAGTGTCAGCCTTTCCAGTGTCCCCTACTCCTAAAGGAGCTAGAGCTCCTGAGTGACCTTATACTCTGTCCTTGCTTCATCTCAACCCTATACCTGCCTCTTCCTCCCAAGGCTGTGAGACACAAGGAGGGCATCTGGTGGGTTACTGTCACCAGTCCGGCTCCTCTCCGGATGTAGCTTCACCGAAGAGCTTGTTCTAGGAAGTTGGCCCCCTGTGGTTTGTCAGATGGTGCCCTGTGCTCAGCCCTTGAAGGTGAATGGGACTTCCTGGATTCATCCTCGAGGTGAAGGAAGTCCAAGGTGACGGTGACAGAGTGTGGGGCAACCAACGAGCGCTCGGAGGAAATAAGTGAAAGTGAAAAATGTACTTAAGATTTTTTTAAAGGTCAAATTTTTTTTTTTTTTTTTTTAAGAGAGGAAAGTGAGCAAAGGCATGACTTGAAGGGAGGGGAAGGCTTAGGAAAGGGTTCGAAGGTGGAGGTTATGTAAGGAAGGAAAGCTGAGGAGAAGGAAGGAAGGAAATGTAAGGAAGGAAAGCTGTGGGCAAACTCTTTCAGAACCTTAGACGAAACTGCCTTCTGAAGTAGCAGGGGGAAGTGGGACTTTCTAGATGGGAAGAAAAGAATAGGGGGACTCCCAGGGAAACTTCCAGACTGCCTTGACCAGACTGTCAGCAATGGGTCCAGCTGCGCTGTTGGCTACAGTGGACATTACAGGCTTCACCAGGGAAAGCAAAATGATCTCCCCTAAGAACAAAGCTCTAGGTTAAATGAAAGAAAATGAAATTCTCTGAGGAAGAAAATCAAATCCTGGGTAAAGAAACCTGAGGCGTGACAAATGGCGAAGCATCTAGGAACAGCCAGAGGCTCTTCGTTTCCATCAGATACGATGTGGAAGCTGGTCCGTGCACACAACTGCTGTGAACAGCCACAGGGCTGGCTCATGGGGGTGATATCTGGCTCCCAGCAGCAGAAAGGGGCTGGCCAGGAGACAAATCAAGTCCTGGGCTTCCTGGATTCATCCTCGAGGTGGAGGAAGTCCAAGGTGAGGATAACAGAGTGTGGGGCAACCAGCGAGCGATCAGAGGCAATAAGTGAAAGTAAAAAAAATCGCTTTAGATTTTTTAAAGGTCCAGTTTTTTTAAAGACAGGAAAGTGAGCGAAGACTTGAAGGGAGGGGAAGGGATAGAAAGCCCCTACGAGCAAGATGCTTGAACCTGATGGGTCCGGCAGCACGGAGTCCCAGATGGTAGACTCACAACTCCTCCAAAGGTCTTTCCATCTGTACTGCCTGGGATCAGAGTCAGAAATGTACACGTTAGAGATGGTCAAGAAGACTATTCAAGAGAATTACCGCAGTGGGGTTCTAGAGTAGGGGAGAGAAAGGAGGCTCAACTGCAAATACAATAAGGACAAGTGGAGATTTATGCCTAAAGAACAGGGTGGGGGTTTGGTGGATGGAACAGTTCTCGTCATATGCAGCCTAGAATTGCGAGGATATGGGTGGCCATTTCTGGGCGTCGTGACACAATGTAGATAGATCCACACTTAGAGAGTATCATCAACGTGCTGGGTACTGTGTCAAGAACGGCCATAGATACTTGATTTCATCCACACAAGTGTTAGAAATTGAAGAAGCAACCAGCCGGCAGTCGTATCTCCAGTAAGTGAAAAGCCAGGTCAGGTCATCTGACTTCAGGTTCAGAGGTATTTCCATGGCTGTGTAACTGTCAGGGCTGACCTTATTATTTTCCTGCCTCTGGGCCCTTTATCACTTTTAAATGGTAAGAAGACACCCCAGACTACTTCAGTTCCCCACTCCTGCCCAGTGGGTATTTCAAATGAGAACCGTTTTAATCACTGTCAGCTTTATAGCTTCTACCATTGAAAGGCACACGACTCACCCTTTTCATTTTATCTTCACGTGTAAGAACAGAAGCGGCAAGAAACAAAGGGGTGTGTGTGTGTGTGTGTGTGTGTGTGTGTGTGTGTTTAGGAGTTTCATTTCTCTGTCACACCATTCTCCTTCCCATCTGCCCCCTAGATTACCAAGAAATTCATAGTAGGCTTGGGAATGGAATGTTAGTTATTACGGGGGTGCATAAAACTGGACTGCCAACAGCCGGTGGTCTGCCAAGGCTGGTCCTGCCTTCCACGGTGAATGTGAACCTCTAGGCACCATGTTAATGATTACCCAAGAAGGTCAGCTGGGGCCTCCAGCTCTGACGTCTGTGCCCAGCAGCAATTTGAGGTCGGTGGGTGGTTGGGACGGGACTTCTTGGTCAGTAACCACGTGGCCCCTCGCATTCGGAAGCCAAGTTCCGGTCCTGCTGGCTGCTTCCGGTGATGGTGGACGGGAACCAAACCCGCCACCCCACAGCTCCCGTCCTCATGGGAGGCAGCCCTTCGCTCCCTTGCCAGGCTTCTGCCTCCATCTACACGCTCATCCCTGCCATGGGTTCCCTTAACGAAAGACTAAAGTTCTAGGAGAGCTTTAAGTGCAGTACCTTAACGTGAGGAAGGTCACACAGTGACCTAAAGCGACAGCAGGGGTGATGGTTCCCAGAGGATTAGGCCTCAGTTGCTGTGCGGTTGGGAGCTGTTGCCCACCTTTCGGCATCCAGGTGGAAATGAGCCCATTAGAGGAGGTCTGGCAGCACCGGGATGAACTGTGCGTCTTTAAGGTAAACTTTAAGGCAGTGCATAGTAAAATAGAGAAGACTTCGATGTGATTGGAGGAACATAATACACATTCCGCTGGAAAGAATGTGAGAGGCAGAAACAGAGAGCAGACATTTCAGCACTGGCGGCAAGAAGAGAGCGGGGATGCCAGCCCTCTTAGAGCCACTTGGTTGTCCTTTGTAAGTACGGTGACACGGTCTCGGCCCGCTTCGGCCAGTCTGTCACTGGGGTTTTCCTTGGAGCGTCACTGTCTCTCCTAGGTCTGTAACGCACCCAACACAGCATGGCCGGCAGGAGAAAAACAGAAGCAGCGTGATTTTGATTCATTTATCCTTAGGAACAAAGGTCACCCTTGGTAACTGTTCTTTCCTAAGACAGCTTGTGTATTCCCAATGACTTGTGACAGCCAGCCGGAGTCTAATGGAGACCTTCCTTTTACTGAGAAGAACCCCCCCCCACCCCCGAGGTCTGCACATCAGTCTCCTTCACTACGGGGCAGATAAAGGAGTTGTCATACTAAATCGTGTCCCGAGAACAGACAGCCTAGCCAAGTGGAGAATGTACACTGGCAAAGAAGATAGCAGAGCTCCCTCGCACTAGCCTTTTTGTACCCTTTGTGTTCCTGCATAAAGAAAAGGAGGTTCTCCCCTGTTCCATTGTTACCCCTGGCCTCACAACCTGCCTTATGAACTTGCATGGACGCCTGGAGGTTCTTCTTAGATGAAGATCGGGTGCGGGGAGAGTGGGGAGATGTATTTAATTAGAAGACTAGGGGTTGGAGTGGAGAGGGAAGTGCAGCCGTATATATGCAGAGGCTGCTGGAGAGCGCGGGGCTGGTAGAGGCTCACGCAGGCTGCCCGGGAGATCCCGGCTTCCAGAATCGTGCCGGTGCTTTCAGTTGGCATATACAGGTATACCTCAGAGATCCTGGGGGCTTTGGTTCCAGACCACTGCAGTAAAACGAATCGAATTTTTTTTCTGTCTCCCAGTGCATGTAAGAGTTATGTTTACACTATACTGTAGTCTATTAAGTGTGTAATAGCATTATGTCTGAAGAAACAGTGTACATTCCTTAATTAAAAAAGACTGTGGGGACACTTGGGTGGCTCAGTCTGTTGATCGTCTGAGTCTTGCTTTCGGCTCAGGTGGTGGTGTCATGGGAGGGGGGTCAAGCCCCAGATCTGCCTCCCAACTTAGCCAGGAGTCCGCTTGACAGATTCTGTCCCTCCACCCCTCCCCTCACCAGCTCTTGCTCTCTCTTTCTCTCAAACAAATAAATCTTTAAAAAGATTTAAAAAAAACCTTATTGCTAAAAAATGCTAACCATCCTCTGAGCATTCAGTGAGTCATAATCATTGAGACCAGATCACCATAACAATGTAATAATAATGAAAAAGTTTGAAATATGGTGCGAATTACCAAAATGTGACACAGAGACACAAAAGGAGCAAAGACTATTGGAAAAAGGACTCTGATCGACATGCTTGTGGAGGGTTGTCACAGACCTTCAGTTTATAACAAACGCAGTGTGAGGTGAAGTAAAGCAAGGTATGCCTGTACCCCAGCAGAGAAAAAAATCAGGCAGATTCTCCAGATAAACTAAAAAATACATTATTTCTGTCCCCTCTTCTAATTCCTCCTTTACGCACTGGGGAGGCGGTAAGGCCAACAGACAAACATCTTCAGGGTTCGGGGGAGGAGAGAACTGCTTCCGGTTCCTTGGACCTGTTGTCCTCACATATGGAAGGTAGAGCTGGGTGGTCTGTCCCCACCCATATGGCCCTTCACTCATTTAGTCCAAATTCGTTAGAACCTCCCCAGAACCTCAGACATTCCGTCGGTGCTGGTGACAGAACAGTTAACACGGACGTACTCCCTTGCCGATGGAAGGCTGGGACCCAACGCTGCCCCAGGAGGAGAGCAAAGTCACAGGAGAGGGGACCCACAGTCTAAATAAGGGGACTCAGACTAAGTAAGTGCTCTTATTCAGCCTGAGGACTTAAATAAGACTGCCTTGGGGAGGAGAAGCTCGGGTCAGGTTCTGGAGGATGGCTGGGCCTTGGCCAGCCTTCTTGATAGGGAAGATCTTTCCAGATGCAAGAAAACTTGCTAAAGGCAGGATGCAGCTTGCATGAGGGTGTGACGGGCCAGTCACTAGCATAAACACTTCCACCTTTTTCTTCCATCATAGTACAGAACCCTGATGTCCCCTCTTAGCCAGCCCATGGCTTTGAGGGCGTAATCAAATGCCACAGCAAGGTACCCACGTGTGCCCCTCAGTGACCCCAGCCCGGGCTTGGGGACAGTGTGAATACCTGTGCAACCCTGTGTGCGTAGGTCCGGGATGAGTCTTCTTTTTGGTTAAATTCATTCAAACGAGGAGGAAATAATTGGTGAGCTGCCTGTTCTGTTCGGTGTGGCAGCTGCTGTATCTAACTTAGATACAATCCAAACCCCCAACCCAGTGCAGGACAGGGCGTGGCAGAATGTCTCAGGCTAGGGGGCAGGGGGTCTTGGGCCCTGGAAGGGAGCAGGCAGATGAGGCGGCAGAGCTGGGCTTACTTGGGGAGCAGGTGGGGCATATGGAGCTCTGCTCTGATGCCCTGATGCTCAAGGGAGATTGGGGGTATGGACGTAAGTTTGAGTCATTTGATCTTTTTTTTTTTAAAAGATTTTATTTATTTATTTGATGCAGAGAGAGAGACAGAGAGAGAGGGAACACAAATGGGGAGTGGGAGAGGGAGAAGCAGGCTCTCCACTGAGCGGGGAGCCCAACATAGGACTCGATCCCAGGACCCTGGGATCATGACCTGAGCTGAAGGCAGGCAGATGCTTAATGACTGAGCCACCCAGGTGCCCCTGATCTGTTTATTAATTGGAGAATTAAGGAAGTTCTTGCAGATAAAATGAGTTGAGTAAGAAGGAAAGAAATTAACAGATCAGACCAGAGATAACCAACACTGAGGGGAAGGCAGGAGAAGGGGAACCTCATAAGAGAAAAGAGAAGGGGAGGGAGGGGCAGCGGTAGTGGGGACGGGAGACAGGAAGAGAGGAGGGAAGGAGGGAGGAAGAAAAAGAAATGCAGGTATCCCCCATTTTTTCAAAGTTCATACTGGGCCACTTTGTTTTCACAAAAAAAAGTTGCTTTAGAACCTTTCCCTATCCAGAAGAAATCCAGAGAGGCCCTGTGCACCCTGGACACTGCTAAGCTCCTTCCCTGGGAACTCTACTCAGCATGAACCTGCCACAGCTTTGACCAGTGTTTGTGAGCATCTGTGCTTTATCTCGGTATATTTTGTGCATCCCTTAACAAAATGTGCCCTAAGGCATCAGAAACGCCTCAGAGACGTTATTTTAGGGGTCTGGGAATGTGCAAATTTTTTTTCATATAAACGAGTGGTAATTGCTTCTTTGCTTTACCGCATTGCGGTTTACCAAAGGTTTCATAGAACGCTTTGCTTTCCGGATAGCAGGGGACACCTGTAGCAGGAAAGGAGGTTGCAAACCGCAAAGGGAAATTGCGTGGAAACCAGGGGAAGTGGTCCAGGCTGCAGAGAAGTCATGTAGCTAAGGAAAGGGGAGCGTTCCTTGGATTTAGAAACACGTGG
Organism: Martes martes; assembly: GCF_963455335.1. Classification (NCBI taxonomy): domain Eukaryota; kingdom Metazoa; phylum Chordata; class Mammalia; order Carnivora; family Mustelidae; genus Martes; species Martes martes. Next base: position 126,356,547 of record NC_137895.1, read on the forward strand.
GTCATCCGCAACCTCGGAAAGGCCAAGGGCAGTGGGCTGACGTGTGGACAGCAGTTAATCTGTGAGGGAGAAGGGAGATAGGGTCATAATTGAAGGGAGTCATGGATTTGGGACAGAAGCTTTTGTTACTTGTTTTTAATATTATATGGACTTGGATAAGTTAAAATGCTACTGGGGACAGAAAAGGGAGATGAAGGGAGACTGGTGAAATCCGAGTCAAGTCTGGAGTTTAGTTCATAGTAACAGTCCAATGTCTTCAGTACCTTAATCTTGACAGGCAGGCCCCTGCAATGTAAGATGTTAGCAACAGGGAAAGAGGGGTGAAGGGGATGCGGGAACTCTCTGTGCTATTTCTGCCACTTTCATGGAAATCTAAACCCGTTTCAAAACAAAGGTTATTTTGAAAATGAGCTGTGGGGTAGCTGCCTCCAATGAGACCAAAAAGAGAGAAAGGAGCAAGACCAGTAGCAAGGCAGGGCCACGAGCAGATGGAGGAGGGAGGTGTGGGCAGAGGCACACGTGCATTTATAGAAGTGAGAAGTTCAAGGCCATCTCTGGATGGCATCTTTCTCTGACAAAGAAAAGGTCCTATCATGGGCTAAATTGAGGGAGGACGGAAATGGAAGATTTAGACCGTGGGGAGATTCTTTTAAAAGCCACAGCATATAATGGGACAGAAAGAACGCCTGGGGCAATGTGGAGACTATCTGAGTGTCCTGGGTGGCTTTTAGGAACTTTATTCTTTTCTGATTACAGATATTCTATTCTGGCACTTAAGAACATTCGGGCATTGGTTGTCTAGACCACAGCCCAAGTTGCTCTCGTCAGATGGTCACCTGGCTCCGTTCTAATGAAAAAAAAAGTTCATCGGAAAGTAGCTTTTAGAGAAAAGCAGCATTATTTACATGAGCCCAATGATGGGAGCCGCCCAAGAGCCCATCAGTCAATGAATGGATGAGGAAGATGTGGTCCCTGTACACAATGGAGTGTTACTCGGCCATAAAAAAGAGTGAGGTCTTGCCATCCGCAAGGACATGGATGAACCTAGAGGGTATTAACGCTGAGCGACACAAGTCAGAGAAAGAGAAATACCATATGGTTTCCCTTATATGTGGGATTTAAGAAACAGAACAAATGAGCAAAGGAAAAGAAAGAGAGAGAGACACAAACCAAGAAACAAACTCTTAACTATAGAGAACAAACTGATGGTTCCTGGGGTAGGGTGGGGGCGGGGCTGAGATGGAGGGAGATAGAAGAAATGGGAGATGGGGATTAAAAAGTACATTTATGGGGGCATCTGGGTGGCTCAGTGGGTTAAAGCCTCTGCCTTTGGCTCAGGTCGTGATCTCAGGGTCCTGGGATCGAGCCCCGAGTCGGGCTCCCTGCTCAGCAGGGACCCTGCTTCCCCCTCTCTCTCTCCCTGCCTCTCTGCCTACTTGTGATCTCTGTCTGTCAAATAAATAAAATCTTTAAAAAAAAAAAGGTACATTTATCATGGTGAATAAAGTAAAAAGATAGAAAGATAAAAGTGGCTTTTATAGATTGACTGATGTCTAATGAGGGTGAGCTAAGCCTTCCATTGTCTAGATTCATAGTAACTGGTACAGAGTGCATCTGTTAAACTTCACTAAAGCTGTGGGTTTGAGGAAAGTTAAATTAATGCTCGTCATTCCTTGCTTTCCTCTTTGGCTGTGTGACCTAACACACTTAGACGCACTCCCCCCTGCCCCCGACCTCCCCAGCATCCTACCCAGGCGGTGTCAGTCACTTCCTGCACTGAGCACCAACTCTTCATACCCTTCAACGAGAAGTCGCATGATCTCATTGCACTGCAATCACATGTTTATTTAATACCTTGGGGGTAGATTAAAATAAATACATCAAACCTTTCAAATGCTCAGTATAAAAGCATGTCCTTATAAAAGTTATTAGAAGTGACTGGAGAGCTTCTTACCATGTAACTTAAAAACATATCCTTACACCTAGTTAAGTTGAATTGGAAATGTTTGGCTTAATTTTTTTCCCTCTCTCTCTCTCTGTCTCTCTTCTTAAAAAAAATAGAATATTTGTAAACCAGTGGGACCCCAAATTTTACTATTTTAAGAATTTTAATCACAGACCTGTACCCCTGAAACAAATAACGCATTTTATGTTAATTTAAAAAAATTAGGTCGTACTCCGGTTCCTTGTAACATGTTAATGATTGTGTGGTGGCTGTTGTGCCCAAATTGAACAGTGAATACTGGAGGAAAAGGCAGATAAAGATGGCATTGCACAGAGACCCTAAAATTAATCAATATGCAGAATGCAAGTCTTGCTGAATTGCACTTTCCAAAACCAAAGTTTCTTACCAACAAGGAACCACTATGATTCCAGTCCAGCCAGTGGCCAGATCAGTAGGGCTTCAGGCAGGGGGAATACACAGATCCTTGCTTCTCACTGTAAAATTCTCGAGAGTGCTTTTCCTGTGAGAGTCCTTGGAACAAGCTTACAGTCTGGTCGAAAGAGGACAGTAGATACAGGAAGTGGAGATTCTCGCTTGCCGTGAGGCGGGGGCAAGGAACAGGTGTGTTTGAGAGCCTGGAGCCACAGAGGGGCAGGGGTGGGGGTGGGGTGGCCCGCAGGACTGAGTAGCAGATAGGAGAGTGTGTGGGAGTGGTAAGCGACTTGAGTTTTAGCTGCAACATGTTCTTTCCTAGAGCTTGTCTGTCACAGCTAATATGAAAGGTCAACAAAAAAAAAAAAGCCAGCTAGAGAGTCCCCAGGATGTAACCCAGGACTCTCCCCAGCTGTCCACACAGCTGTCACTGACAAGTGATATCTGGTGCCTGCTTCCAGATTTCATCCCAATTTCCATCAGCAGGAGAGGATGAGGAGACCTATTCCATTGCCTCAAGCTAGGGGCGCCTGGGAGTCTGTCAGGCCTTTGGTGAGGTTTGATGGCTGGACTGCTCTGTTTCTAGGTTGAGGTGTGTGTTGTGTTTATCTGTATAGATACATGTGTGCATATGATCAGCTGAGCCAGTTTTAGTTTGAATGTTTTTAAATAGGATTTATTTTTTTCCAATTGAGAGACAATATGCTATTTATTTATTTATTTATTTGAGAGAGAGTATACTTAACGTGAGTGGGGGCAAGAGAGTGGTGTAGAGGGAGAGGGAGAGAGAGAATCTCAAGCAGACTCCCGGCTGAGCACGGAGCCTCACTCGGGGCTTCCTCGTACCATCCTGAGATCATGACTTGAACCAAAATCCAGAGTTGGGCAGTCAACCAACTGAACCACCCAGGCGCCCCCGGGTATGTTTTTTATTTTGCAATTAGAGAAAAATTCCAAGAGCTAATGAGAAATTGGCTCATCTCATCCATGGGAAAAATAAGTGGAGAACAACCAGCTCTAAATGGATCTTGTCATCATAATGTAGCATAACTGACCCTTGGCTGGTCCCTTCAGGAAGCCTTTTTAAGCCATGGTGACCTCTGCATGTGTTCTGCTCCAGCGCTGGGTCTTGGCCGAGATCCCTTTGGGAAGATCATCGTTCCCACCGTGGCTTCAGCAGCCTGAGTCCTTGCTCCCTTGCAGACCTGCTGCCATCGTGAGACAGCCACTAGCCCCCACACATGACAATGACAGCAAGGTCCAGGGTGCTCCCGGCATTGGATGGAACAGGAATAACTTTACGTTCCATATATATGGTAGTAGTTTTGTGATCTTTAGGAAGCTAAAGAGAAATGTACAGTCAGTGTCAACAATGGCGCATCCAAAAAAAAATGGCTCAGAGGGCAAGGTTTCTGTTTTATTATTATTGTTATGTTCAATTAGCCAGTATATGATACATCATCAGTTTTTGAGGGCAAGTTTTCTGAGAACAGTTGGTGGGACACCTGTCCTTACACCAGTGGGGCTGCTACAAAGTCAGAGTTGGGTGTCCCTGAGCCTGATTAGAAGCCACTCCATACAGATCTGGGACAAGCCCATGGGAGCAGGAACTTGTGGCCTCAGTAACTGATGGAAATGACTCATTTCCAGTCTACCATGTTGAAAGAAACAGAAATGACTTGGCCTCCCCCGATCATTTAGTGTTTATTATCCTTAGTTTGAGACCATCTGGGTGAAGGTTTAATGTCATTGCATAGTAATGAGGGAATCCCTAACCAGTAAGGCACCAAATGTTACATGTCAGCCATGTATGTTTGAAGCTAGAGTCACAACCTTTGTAAAATATATTCACTTACCTTGACTACAACCCGTCCACTAAATCTCTAATAGAGTGTGGCTATATAGGTTTCTTCACTCATTCATCAAACATTCATTCATACTTAGTGCTCAGGCACTGTCCTGGGCTCCAGGAGCGAAGGACAAGATTAATTAACCCAAGACCTCAGTCCCAAACCTAATTTTTCTGGCACTGGCAAACATAGTTGGACATGAATCTGGAGGAGTCTTTGTGACAAGCAAGACCAGAAAAACCAAAACTTCTGCCCCCTGCCTCTTTGCTTCTTGACCACCTAGTTCCTATATGGCTTCTTCAGGGTAGAACACGTTACTAGAGTTTCCTGAGCTCTCAGAAGCAGGGAGTTTCCTGGGACATGTCCAGAATGAGTCTCCAAGAAAGAACAATTCAGGGCTCGGTCCTCCAAGAGAAGACTCCACATGGGGTGACCTTAAAGAGGCCTTGCCACATGGATCAGAAGTCATTAACCCTGCACTCCATATTCAACAACCCTAGCACAGGGAGGTCCTTCGTTTTGACCCTGCCTCATGCCACTGATCCCACTAACATGGCTCAGCCCATTTATGCTTGATCTATTTTAAGGAGAATTCACGTGAGGAGGAGAGGGCCTACATGTTCTCTTCCAGGAGCTCCCTTGGGCCAACCTTGGGGATGCAGATTCAGGTGTGGCAACTGAACCTTTTCTCTGTTAGCCTCTGTCTGCTTTGTCCTACCCAGTCCTCTCCTTTGGGCAGGTCCTTGACTGGCTGGATTGTTGAAGTGCACTCTCTTTCTGGACCTATAACATTTTGCTTTAAAGCACCTGGAGCTTTTTGGCTGACCACAGAATTCACTGGTCTCTCTCCAGTCTTTCGGGTTGATAGTAAAGATGAGTCATCAGACCCCTTTAGAGTCAGCCTTGGAATAATTAAACATCAAGCTTGCAAGAACCTTTGAGAACTTTAAAGCTGATTGTCTCCTCCATCCCATTGGTCACTTAAATCACTCTCCAAGAGGTAGTGATCTGGCTTCTTCTACTTTTTTGTTTTTTAAAGATTTTATTTATTTATTTGAGTGAGAAAGAGAGAGAGAGAGAGAGAGGGTAGCTGGGAGGGAGAGGGAGAGTGAATCTGAGGCAGAGTCCTTGCTGAGCGTAGAGCCCCATGCAGGGCTCAATCCCATGACCCTGTGATCGTGACCTGAGCTAGAATCAAGAGTCAGACACTTAACAGATTGAGTGACCCAGACAACCCTGATCTGGCTTCTTTTCTAACACAGCCAGTGGTGAGGACTTTTCTACCTTAAGAAGGCTCAATCCACTGATAGCTCTGATGGAAGTACTGTTGTTATGGGAACCCAGTTTTGGTGTCTACTAAACTTGTTTCCATTTTAATGACAACCACTTTCATTTTTATGGGGGACCATTTCAGCAGCTGGCACATTTGTCTCTGGTGAAGTGTACGTGTTAGGATTCCTGCACCCAACAGGAGATGACTGGCTTCTCCAAGGGATTGGGTCAGAAAGACAGAACATTCCTTCTCTGCAGCTGGAGTCCAAAACAGACCACTGCGGGCTCCTTTTGGCCCAATTTTCTGATCCAGGGAGCAGATTCCATCAGAGAGCATTTTGGTTTTTCCTGGTGCCATTTGCTTGAAAGATTTAGTTCGAGATGCACGCACCTTGTTGTCACTTCCTTCTCTCGTGGTCGGAATAGTGTTGCCTGTCTACTCTTTTATAGATATTTCATGCATCGTGCAAGGAGACCTCTTAAACTTTGCCAGGGAAATCAGAATCCAGGCGCCAGGATGGTCAAATAGCCTCTGTTTAAAATAACGTGGTATTTTGAGATGGGTGCCCGGTGTAGTTTTGTGGAAGTCAGTGATTTTCTTCTGGGAGGGTGCCTGCAAAAGAGCAGATTTTCCCAGCGGGCTGTTTGGTTACAGAGACACACATGTTCCTTTTCAGAACAGGTGCCACTCGGGCGCCTGGGTGGCTCAGATGGTTAAGCATCTGCCTTCAGCTCAGGTTACAATCTCCAGGTCCTGCGATAGAGCCCCCACGTTGGGCTGCCTGCTCAGCAGGGAGCCTGCTTCTCCCTTTGCCTGCCGCTGCCCCCTGCTTGTGCTCTCTCTGTCTCTCTCTCAAATGAATAAATAAAATCTTAAAAAATTAAGAACAGGTGCCAGTGCATTCGGTTTATAGCTCTACTCCTAACTTATTAGCTCAATGTTGTTATTTGCCAGGTTGTGACTGCGTGTATTCTTGACTCCAGAGATGAGAACTTTAGAATTCAACAGGTACTAAAGACTATAAGGGGGTTATTTTAATGACAGAATGTGGCTAAAGAATATATCTGGAGGGGAGAAAGTAAAGATAAACAACCAAAACCAATGGTGGTACCTACAGTAACAAAAATATCATAAACTAGCTTGGCTTATGAAGAGCAGAAATTTGTTGCTCACAGTTCTGGAGGCTAGAAGTCCAAGATCAGGGTTGCAAAACGCTGACTTCCCTTTGTGTCCTCACATGGCAGAAGGGGCAAGGAACTTTCTTGGGCCTCTTTTATAAAGGCACTAATCCATTAATGAGAGCTCTGTCCTCATGACCTTGTCACCTCCCAAATACCCAGTCTCCTAATACCTTCACGTTGGGGGTTAGGATTTTGGTGTATGAATAACAGAATGAGTAACAGTACTTTAGAAAATAGTGTAAAGCAGTTATTTTTGATGCTGATTATCAGGTAAACTGAGTAAGTCTTTTTAAAATAAAAACCCTGTCCAGAATGATGAGAACAGCATTCTCTGGTAGGCTGAGTCATGATCTGTACAGATGTCCACATCCTGATCCTAGAACCTGTGATTGTTACTTTATATGGCAAAAGGGACTTGGCAGCTATGTTTAAATTAGGGATTTTGAGAGGGGGGAGATTATCCTGGATTATCTGGGTGGGCCCTAACTGTCATCTCGAGGGTTCTGTAAGAGGGAGGCTGAGGGAGCTGTGACCACACAGAGGGTGTGCAGACATGGGGGATATGCTTTGAAGATGGAGGCAGGGGTTCCAAGCCAAGCAATACAGGTGACTCCTAAGAGCTCATAAGCAAGAAAATGGCTTTTCCTCCAAAGCTTCTAGAAGAAACCAACGCTGCTGACACCTTGACTTTAGCCCAGTGAAACTGATCCCAGCTTCTGACCTCTAGAGCTGGGAGATAATATATTTGCATTGGTTTAAGCCACTAAATTTGTGGTATAATTTGTTACAGCAGCAGTAGGAAACCAATACACATACCTTTAGGTACTTTTCTCAGTGATTAGCAGAAAGCTGAAAATCTTGGAGACTGATCAGAGGAAATGATAATTACCAGAAAGACAAAACAGAAAAGTCTAATCGTGAACATAAGGTGTGTTAAGTGAATTGGGAAGCGTCTGCATGAGAAGAAACTGTAAGATTGTTTAGCACATTACACTGTAAGAGGAAAGTGTAAAGATGATTCACATTTTGCGACAAAAAGAGACCAGAGAACAGTGGCAGAATCAGAGTATTTCAGAATGGAAGTGACCATGAAGGTCCAAATTCTTCACTTCGGTCACTTCGGTTTATCCTCCCATATTGAAGATGAAAGAATTTGGACATGGAGCTTCAGGAAAGAGTCCAAAGTTACACAACCAGGCCACTGTGAGCTGGGACCACACTTCTGCCTCCTGACTCCACATCCCTCCAGGGACTTTTCTCCTGATCCATGACATCTGAACGTGCACAGATCACCTATAAGGAAAGGAGAATTGCTATAGATGACTCAGTGCACAGTGCTCGGCAATAGACGCCAGGTCTCCGTTATTCTTGTCTTCATTATGACTGTTACTGGGTCCAAAAGAGGGAGCGGCGGGACTTTTTTTTTTTTTTTTTAAAGATTTTATTTATTTACTTGACAGACAGAGATCACAAGCAGGCAGAGAGGCGGGCAGAGAGAGAGGAAGGGAAACAGGCTCCCCACTGAGCAGAGAGCCCGACATGGGGCTTGATCCCAGGACCCCGAGATCATGACCTGAGCCGAAGGCAGAGACTTAACCACTGAGCCACCCAGACGCCCCACAGCAGGACATTATTATTACCCTTTGCAAAGGCTACCAAATCAGGGTATGAAGTTGGGCTCTTAGGGAAGAAGTGAATAACAAAGTGTTTAGAAATTGTCTTTAAATTTAGAGATTCGAAAAAACAGATTTACTGAGAGAAGACATTTAAATAAAAAATCTGGTAGGCACAATAGCATTATCGTGGCATGGAAACCGGGCATGTTTTTCCCACTCTCTTGACCTAGAATGTCTTTGAGGTAAAATATCCCCCAAGTTTTTGGCCCCCAAAATATTAAAATAATTTAGAAGCGTGGAAGAAAGAGAAGGAGAGGGAGGGGAGGCGGGCAGAGCTAGAAGAGGAGGAGAAGCAGAATCAGTAGCAGCAAAAGCAGAAGGAAAAGAAGTGGAAGGGCACAACTCACAGAGAATGGTATGGCCCACTCTCCTCTCCTCCAGCTAAAACAGGCACGTGCCCATTGAACAAACGTTGATTAAGCTGGTGCCAGGGCCTGGGTCAGGCCCCAGGGAGGCATCCCTGAGCAAAACTGCGGCAGCGTCTCTCCATTTACGTGCAGCCAATCATAGACGGGGTAAGAAAAGCTAGATACCAAGTCCTTCCTTCCTCCCCCACCCCACCTCCAACCTGCCTTTTGCTCGGATCAGTATCTTCCGACTGTCTCTGCCTTTTTCCAGTGTGTTAATCATTTTCTAAGTTTTTGGAAGAACTTCTTGAGTGAGCTGCAGCTTAACACGAGCCTGGATGCTGTTTCATGTTTCGTAGGCAGAAGCATTTTCTTCTCGGTCTTTCAGAATTTGTCGTCTCTGACGGCGATGCTGCCCTTGCCGAGCCCTGGAGTGACAAAGCGGAAGGAGCCCTGGCGAGTGTAGACGGGCTCGGTGAATTTCTGATCCCTCTCTGTTTTTCTAGCTGTGTGAGCTTGGGCAAGTTATTAAACATCCCTAAGCTGGGGGCTTAGCATTGGAGGAGGGCCTATAAGATAACAGTCCTCTTTTCTGCCTGAGTTTTTTTTTTTTTAAAGATTTTAGTTATTTATTTTAGAGAGAAAGCGGGAGAGTAAGTGGGGGAAGGGGCAGAAGGAAAAGGAGAGAGAGAATCGCAAGCAGACTCTGCACTGAGCCGAGAGCCCAGCCCAGGGCTTGATTCCAGGCCAAAACCCAGAGTTGGACACTCCGTGGACTGAGCCACCCAGGTGCCCCTCTGCCTGAATTTTGATCAGTTGAGAATCAAAGTGGTAAAGCAGATGGGTATCAAAGCCAACACCTAAGTTCCAGATAAAGACGATATGGGATGATTGGCTTCTATCTGCAGGCGGGGAGACTGTCTTATATTGAATTTCAGAAAGTCTCTACTTAGCCACACCCCATTACAGCAGCGCTGGACCCAGCCAGCCTCCTCTCCCGGGGGCAGAGCGTGCTCCTGGGGAAGCAGGATAGAACCTGTGCTCAGGCACATCGGTCCTCAGGAAAGAGAAGGAAGACGGGGCAGATCCAGACAGGCCTAGTGTCTCCTCCCTGCTTCTCAGCCTGAATCACTTCTCCCCATGGGGAGGTGGGGGATGGGGTGTAGGGGGAGGGAGTTTTCACAAACCAGGAGGGTGACCATTGGAGTTCCCTGCACATAGAAGGAAACAGAAGTCGACAGAAGTCTAATACCTGAGTATCTCATCTTCAAGATGAGGTTAATATTTATTTCCCATGGATATGATGAACATGAAGCACCCACAAAATACCCCCGTTGAAGTGCCTGAAAAACCGTTAACCTGCCTGCCTCCCTTTCCCACTCCCTCGTTGCTTTCCTTCAATCCCTCTGAAGTTATTTGAGAAAGAAAATCTTTACTCCAGCTGTATTTATGCCCTAGCAATTGTACCATTTTCTCTCAACTGGCTTTCCCTAGCAAGTCACAGGAAAGGTGCGTGTGCATGTGTGTGCGTGTGTGTGCGTGCGTCCGTGTGTGTGTGCATGTGTGTGTGTGTTTAGCCAATGTTATCTGTAAGTTAAGGTTCTCCTCTTGTAATACTACTGATAATTTTTTTAAAAGATGTTATTTATTTCTTTGAAAGAGAGAGAGCATGTGCAGGGAGTGGGGAGGGGCAGAGGGAGACGGAGGAGCAGACTTCCCGCAGAGCTGGGAGGGACACGGGGCTCCATCGCTGGGCTCTGGGATCACGACCTGAGCCGAAGGCAGATGTTTAACCGACCAAGCCGCCCAGGCTCCCTGATAATTATTTTATTTAAGGTATAACATGGAAATCATAGGATAATTAGTGTTGTATAAAACTTCTAATAAATTAGAGATAGAATTTTGAGGCATCAAAACCAAATTTTACTAAGAAAGAAGCATGGTACCATGCTGAGATGCTCATATCTGGTCCACAGTGAGTATATGAGTTTACGAATGTAAAATCTTAAGGAAGATAAAATGGTGATGCATTGAGCTTTGGGGCAAAGCTTTTCAAGATGGGATTTACAAACCTTCTATCTTTTGCCAGAATAAACACTTCTGAATGTTTTCTTGCTTTGTGTCCCCCGAATGTCACCTGTTTTTGGTGTCGTGGGTTTTGCAGCACAGATGCAGGTATAATCAGATGTGTTGTTCTGGCCTCTGGAGACTTTGAGTCTCTTTTTCAGGCTTAGTTCTGAAACGAGTGTGCAATAAACCAAATGTCACATTTTAAGACTGGGAACTCACATATGAAAATAAATATCATGATAACCGCTAATTAAATGGTAAAAAAAAATTTTTGCTTTAACCGTAAACCCACATAATCCAATCACCGAGGACTGGTGCTGCTGAACCTTAGGGCAGATGCTGTAACTAGTTCCCAGGAAGCCAGCCAACGAGAGTTCCTGACACGGTGTCTTGCTCTCTGTTTAAAAGCATCACTTAGAAGAAAAAAAATGGTTCAGCTGCCTACCTCTGTAGGCTTAGCTGGCTTTTGCACAGCCGTCAAGCAGTCCAGTCCCTCTTTGAGACACTGTGCTTTTGTGTTTCGCAAACAAGCCACATCTGGAAGCTCTCGCCGAGCTGCCCAGGATCCCCTGGGAGGAGGTTAAGCTTGGGAGGGCCATGATCCAGATCTGCGTGGTTTCCACTATTTTCGAAACCAGTAACATATTCTAGTTGAAATCATAGCTTTAAAAACCAGATACCTGAGAAAATAGCTTTCCCGAAGTTGCAGGGGAGCAGTTCTAGTTTTCAGTATCCTGATAATCTTTCTGTTCCCATGTGGCCGTGTATGTAGTGGTCAGTTTGTTTATTAACTTATTTATAAAAATGTGTATGTTTTAATTTTTTAAGTACTGTGCCTACTAGGCCCTGGGGATAGAGTATTGAACTGGGCATAAGAAGATCCTTGTTCTTGTGGAACTTAGAGCCTTCAGGTGTAGAAAACAGTTAATGAACCAAGAATAGCTCTCTCTCACGCGTGCGCGCACGCACATACACACACACACATGCACACAGTGCTTGCCATGTGCCAAGCGCCCGATGACCTTATGAGGTAGCTGTCATCATCCTTTTCACTTTACGCGGGAGGAAAAGGAGGTCCTTGCCACTCTAGGGCTCACACAGGTGATGGAGCTCTTTAGGCACTGGGTTTCTTCACCTGACATGGAAAATGAAAATACGGTGAGGCAACAGCCGCTGAGTGGCCCCTTTGGGTTGCGAGTTCTCAGAAGGCCTCTCCACCCAAGGAGCTGACCTTTCAGCTGAGGTCTGAATAACGAGAAGTCAGCTGTGCAAAGCCTGGAGCAAAGAACACCGTGTGCAAAAGCCCTAAGGCACCAATAAGCTCAGTGCGATGGAGCCTCAAGAAGGTGGCGCCGTGTGGCTGGCAAGATGGAGGGAAAACCCGAGATGAGGTGGTCATGCAGAGGCCACCATCGGGTGAGGTTTTGTAAGCCAAGAAAAGGAGTGTGAACATTTTTTAAAAAAATTGCTATGGCCCCCCAAATAAAATAAACTTTAAAATACAAAAACCTCGGGTCGCCTGGGTGGCTCAGTGGGTTAAATAAAGCCTCTGCCTTCGGCTCAGGTCATGATCCCAGGGTCCTGGGATCGAGCCCGCATCAGGCTCTCTGCTCAGCAGGGAGCCTGCTTCCCTTCCTCTCTCTTTGCCTGCCTCTCTGCCTACTTGTGATCTCTGTCTGTCAAATACATAAAATTAAAATAAAATAAAAAACAACAACCTTTCATTTGCCGTTGGTTATTCATGAAGTTTTCCTTCATGGTTAACACATGGCTAACCACCATGAAGCACCAGTGAGAAAGGAAAAAAAGAAAAGTGGACACACTGAAATAAGACATTTTATTTACTATATTTTGTTTATTATTTATTTGAGAAAGAGAGCACAAGCATGGGGTGGGGCAGAGGGGTAGAGAGAGAATCTCAAACAGACTCTTCTCTGAGTGTGGGGCATGATGTGGGGCTTGATCCCATGACCCCGAGGTCATGACCTGAGCCGAAATCAAGAGTTGGAATCTTAACTGACTGAGATACCCAGGGATCTCTGAAATAAGACATTTTATCTTGTTATTTTTAATTTTTTTAATTAACATATATTGTTTTGGGGGTACAGGTCTGTGATTTATCCATCTTACACAATTCACAGCACTCACCATAGCACATACCCTCCCCAGTGTCCATTACCCAGTGCCCCATCCCTCCCACCTGCCCCCCAGCAACCCTCAGTTTGTTTCCTGAGATTGAGTCTCTTACATTTGTCTCCCTTTCTGGTTTCATCTTGTTTCATTTTTCCCTCCCTTCCACTATGATTCTCTATCTTGTTTCTCAAATTCCTCATATGTGAGATCATATAATTGTCTTTCTCTGATTGACTTATTTTGCTCAGCATAATACCCTCTAGTTCCATCCATGTCATTGCAAAGGGCAATATTTCATTTTTTATGGCTGCATAGTTTTCTATTGTATGTATGTATATATATACCACATCTTCTTTATCCATTCATCTGTTGATGGCCAACTAGGTTCTTTCCACAGTTTGGCTATTGTGGACATTGCTGCTATGAACATTCGGATGCACGTGCCCCTTTGGATTACTACATTTGTATCTTCGTGGTAAATTCCCAGTAGTGCAATTGCTGGGTTGTGGGGTAGCTCTATTTTCAACTTTTTGAGGAACCTCCATACTGTTTTCCAAAGTGGCTGCACCAGCTTGCATTCCCACCAACAGTGTAGGAGGGTTCCCCTTTCTCCGCATCCTAGCCAACACCCGATGTTTCCTGACTTATTAATTATTGCCATTCTGACTGTTGTGATGTGGTGTCTCACTGTGGTTTTGATCTGTATTTCCCTGATGCCGAGTGATGTAGAGCACTTTCTCATGTTGTCTGTTGGCCATCTGGATGTCTTCTTTGCAGAAATGTCTGTTCATGTCTTCTGCCCATTTCTTGATTGGATTATTTGTTCTCTGGATGTTGAGTTTAATAAGTTCTTTATAGATTTTGGATACAAGCCCTTTATGTGATATGTCATTTGCAAATATATTCTCCCATTATGTCCATTGTCTTTTGGTTTTGTTGGCTGTTTCCTTCACTGTGCAAAAGCTTTTGATCTTGATGAAGTCCCAATAGTTCATTTTTGCCCTTGCTTCCCTTACCTTTGGCGATGTTTCTAGGAAGAAGTTGTTGCAGCTGAGGTCGAACAGTTTGCTGCCTGTGTTCTCCTCAAGGATTTTGATGGATTCCTGTCTCACATTGAGGTTTTTTACCACTTTGAGTCTATTTTAGTGTGTCGAGAAAGGGAATGGCCCAGTTTCATTCTTCTGCATGTGGCTGTCCAATTTTCCCAACACCATTTGTTGAAAAAACTGTCTTTTTTCCATTGGACATTCTTTCCTGCTTTGTCAAAGGTTAGCTGACCATAGAGTTGAGGGTCCATTTCTGGGCTGAAATAAGGCATTTTACTTTATTTTTATTTTTATTTTTAAAAAATTTTTATTTATTTATTTGACAGAGAGAGAGATCACAAGTAGGCAGAGAGGCAGGCAGAGAAAGAGAAGCAGACTTCCTGCTGAGCAGAGAGCCTGTTGCAGGGCTCGATCCCAAGACCCTGAGACCATGACCTGAGCTGAAGGCAGAGGCTTTAACCCACTGAGCCACCCAAGCTCCCCATGAAATAAGGCATTTTAAAACCAGCCCCTGGATCTTTCAAAATAAATACAGAAAGATGCCAGCCTTCTGTGACATCTGCTTCTATGTCATCTTACATAGTCATTATCTGAACGTTGCCACTGGAGAATGGTTGGCATTCCTATCACATGGCGCTAGGGCTTCACGAGAGCAGTTCTATATTGTACACTCTCTGTGATGAGTTCCTCGGCAGACATTTTCTCACATTTGAATGTTTTTGAAATTGGTTTGCATCTGCAATCAAGACGTACATGTGGATACCACCAAAATAACTGTCAGAGTCTTTTAGAAGTTGCAATTTCTGCAGTCTTACTGGGCAGTATGAAAATTGAGCTCTTTGCAGTTTCAGCAGGAGCCAGGGTCTGTGAAATAGATCTTTCTAGTGTATCCATGGCTCCTTGGGAAGGAGTTAGATGCCTAAGGATGTTCCGTCCTTTTTCTTCATTACGCTCTAGCTCTGTCTGATTCCTGCAAGTTAACTCAGAGTGAAGATGGTGTTTCTAAAATTAAGCCCTGGATTCCATGCCTTCAACAGTCACTTGCCCTGTGTGCCTCACAACCATCCAAGGCTCCTCGGGAGTGACCTGTCCTTCCCCAGCTGTGTCCCTCCCTGTGTTGTCTGAAGGATTCAGCCAATTATATGGAACTTCCGCTTCAAATACCTCACTGTCTTTTTAAGAATTAAAAGACAAATAATTGTTTTTGAGCATCATTGCTATAGAGACTATAGCAGCAGAATATTACATTAAATGCTTTTCTGTACTTTTCCATAGTCTCTATTTCTAGGCTGTGAGGTAACCCACTCTGCCTGCTCTATTAGGTATCACTTAGAACAACGAGTTGCATTTGTAGTGTGCTTCTTAAGGGTCAAACACCATGTTAAGTTCTGTACTTCGCTGCCTTGAGTAACTCCTACAACACACCTGGATGGCATTAGCATCTCCATTTTATAGATGAAACACTGAGCCCCAGACAGAATGAGTAACTTACCTTTGGTCACATCTCCAGTCACTAGCCAAACTGGAATTTGAATCCACACAATCCTTTTCACCTAATGCTCTCATCTTTCATCCCTGTTCCTAGAGTTACCAAGAGAAAGAAGACTCACTGAATCAAGACCGCTCTAACACTTACCTAGAGCACAAACTAGACTGTAAACTCCTTGAGACAGAAATTATGGGTTGTAGTTTTCTTGTGCCCACCAAATGCCCAACACAAAATCTCTACAGGATTTTTATTGGTGGATGGATTATCCTATCCAGGTATCAGAAAAGTTATCAGACCGGCCTGAAAGCGTTAGTTCACTTACAACAAATGAGCACCATTTTCCTTTCTTACCGGTGATGTGAGATTTAGCTTCTAATATTTTATTTGATTATATGGCAGATTTGCAACGCCTTGTTTACTCAAGCAGAATAACTGAGGACTGTTGACTCAAGGGCTCTTTGCAAATTGATGGGTAGGGTTTCAAGGAATCATGCAGTCCTCCAGGGCTAGAGGTTTGAGGGGGCTGTCATCACCCCTTTGCCTGAAAAGGCAACAGGGGAGGGGGCAGGTACTAGACTCCAAAGAGCCATGGCAGCCATTGAGGGAAGAAAACCACAGGGAAACAGCAAGTGGATGGCCACCTTGGTCTCTTCTTTCTCCCATCTCTGTCTCTCTTACTATAGTTCTAAACTCAGTCTTCTGGATGCAAATAAGGTACAGAAAGGGCATGTACCTGTATAGTTCAAAACTGTGATAATTCTCGCTTACTCCATTCGGTATTCATTCATTCATTCATTCAACAACCAGTTGTCGATGGTCTCCTATGTGCTAAGGCAAAGTATATACATTGAACCAGATTCTTCTGGCCTTTTAAGTGCAACTTGAGAGAATTTTGGAAACATTAACTCTTCAAAGACACTTGAGTCATATAATGCATCATCAACTGCAGGAACCTAACATGCAACTTTGAAGAAATCTATATGTGGGGAGTGTGGAATAACTATAAAATTTTACACACACAGAACTCCATCAGAGACCACTGAATCCTACCTTGTGGAGAATTTTCTTTATGATTTTTTAAATAGTAATATTTTAGCATCATTTTTACCTTTTACTCTTTGTTTTTTTTTCTGCTAAAGAACATAGGTTATGAAGTCTTTAGGTGTTATTTTTCTTCAGAATAGACAAATAGATGGTATTAATCGTTACCGTCTGGTTTGCAGATTGT
Source organism: Martes martes (assembly GCF_963455335.1). Classification (NCBI taxonomy): domain Eukaryota; kingdom Metazoa; phylum Chordata; class Mammalia; order Carnivora; family Mustelidae; genus Martes; species Martes martes. The sequence goes on from NC_137895.1 coordinate 126,373,217, forward strand.
GGCACATTGAAATGATTCCCTTTAAAGTGCGTTGGCCTAAATTAATACTTGGGATAATGATGAAGCAAAAATAAATAAATGAATAAAGTTGCTTAGAAGAATTGATAAACAGTAGGGTAAAATTCAGGCCATTTATAAGTAATGCCCTTGTTTTTTTTATTGTTACTTTGACAAGCAAATTGTATATCATAAGAAACCGTTACAATTAGTCAATTACCTAAAACTACAGGCGGTTTATAATGTAAGTGCTGTAGAGACACTGTATTAGCATTTCAGCATTGCTTATGATTGCTATTATTTTGCCCATTCCACTTCCTGTATAATAAAATCAGCATATTCTTTGCTGAATATTGTGGAGCTAGGGTCTGTTAGCACATACTCTTTGTTTACATCGTCCCTACAAGCTGTTTAATGACACTCCGAAGGGAGAGCTGACGATTGAAGTTGATAGAATTTCCAACTAAAGGATATTATTTGAAAAGCCTCAAAGGGCAACAGTCTCTTCAACGGGATGGCTGAGTTAGTTTCTGAAATGGACGTTCCGCTTTGAACTAGGGCTCTGGGAATACAGGACATGCTCTATGCTAGGTGACCCAAACCTTGTGCCTACAGCAAATCTCTCATTGCTCTACATTTCTTCAATTGTAAAATCATTACTGTACCTTTTAATGATTGTCAGGTTTCTAAAGACCTAAAAGTTCCATAAATTTCAGCTCACCAAACTATTAAGTCATCTTTGAATGTGTTTTTTGAGTTCTCTAGGATAAAACATATTCAGAATAAATGCACGATAATCCATCCAGCCTCCAAAGATAATGTTTACTGTGAATATTGATGAGAGTATGGAATTGATTAAAAGTCCATGGGATATTCATATTTTCTCCTGTTACATAGGTAGCCTATCTTATTAAGATAAGTAAGTCTGAGTTCTATAAGGAAATGAGTGACAGTGCAGAGAGAGTGATGATACCTCTTGTGTGTTGAATTCCTGGCCTGTCTCAAAGCTGAGAAAACCAGAAGATGGATAGTGAGGCATGTAATGACCATGGGCTTATTGCTAATTATTAATCTGACTTCCAGTCAATATAAGTGGACATGTTTATCCAAATATCAGACTTCTGTTAACCCCAGACCATTGTGGGAAAAACGTCTGAGCATTCAGAACAGTTGCCAGCAAACATCTGCATTAAGCTTTGCACTTTATTTTTCTGCCTTTACTCATCATTTATCAGGTCATATTTAACCTGGAGTTCTCAGTGTAACATGCAACATAACCTGAAATTCTGTAAACGAGGTATTTAATCCTTCAGACCAAAGTATATTAGCAACAGACTAGGAGTTAGGTAAAAGGAGACACGGAAATGTACATAATAAAGGCAAGGGAAGTGAGTCTTTAGAGCCTGGATCCCAGGAATAGATAAAATAAGTAAAAATAGAAAATTATATAAATACAACTATGACAAATATTCATAATAAAGTTCCTGGGTCATTAACTTTATTAATTGTACATTAATTATATATAACATTATAAGATATTATAACAGTATTATACCCCATTAGTTATATGTTATTTGCACCAATACTCATTTAAGAAACAATGTATAACATTATCTCTATAGGTTATCATCAAAATGGTTAATTTTTCCTTTATGTTTTGGTGCTATAAGAGATGAGTTACAAACACATTTTAAAAAAGTAATCACTTATTTAGAAGAACTGAAGCCCGACTGATGGCACGGTCTCAACAGGAAACAGATGGCGCACACGAATTAGGATGATTCTAGATGACTTGTTAATAAAGGGACTGATTACAAAGGAGACTGTAAGATAGACTGCAGGAGCTATCAGAAGCCAAGCCCTTGGTACCAAGAGCGAGATGAAGAATTTACTGGACGTGGGAATGAGCCAGATTCAAGTAGAGCAGGTGACCAGCAATCTTCTGTTAAGATACACAGCAAGGCTGGGATCACCTCAGAGAAGGGAATCAGGTAAATAAATTCTCTGCCCTTACTCTTCTCCAGTCTCTCCAGCTCATTCCTGGGGCTTCCCATGTCACTGAACCCAACTAAAAGCCAGAGGTTATGGGAATCCATTGATGTAGCCCATATAAATCATCCTTTTAAGAGAACAGTAAAGAAGGGCAGAGTGTAGATCTGAAGGTCAAAAGAAGATATGTGACACACTACATGTAGTGGATTGAATTGTGTCCCCCAAAGTGTATGTTAAAGCCCAAATCCTGGTACCTGTGAAGATGATCTCATTTGGAAACAGGGTCTTTGTAGATGACCCTGATGGTCCTTTACCCAACAACCCTATGGCACATTGACCAGCCAGCTTTTCCTAGTTTCCCTGAGCCTCATCCCTAGAACCTGTCCTCCCATTTCCTTTGTGGCTGACTTGGCTTGTACTGTCCTTTCAGGTTCCACCCTCTCCACTATGAACATCAGGCAGTGATGCCTTGGTTCTGTTCATCAGACTCTGCATCTCACCCAGCCTCACCATCAAAGGTTTCATATGTTGCTTTGAAAAACAAAGAAACAAACAAAAAACAAAGCAAAGCAAAACAAAACAAAACAAAAAACCCACCACACCACCAACAAAAACCAGGCTACAAAAGGTTGCTGACAAGAAGGAACAGCCAATTAATCCCTTCTTTGCTTCCTTACAGCACATTGCTAAATTTGGCATCATCATAAATAAATAGAAACTTCTGCTTTAAGTCACATTGAAGTAACAGGGCCCAAGTTTTTCTTCTCCTCTGAAACAACAAAAAACTGAGAAAATATGAGAAACAGTGCTTTTCAGATAGGAGCAGCAGCCAGTATAGGGCAGTGATTCCTGAGAGAGAGGAAATAAATGAAATGAGCCCTATTGTTGCCCCGGTTTGTTTATTCTCCTGGAGTGCGTTTCTAGACTCCAGCACAAAGAAGGGAACCCAGGAAAATCCCAGAGGAATCCCTGAGGTGAGAAAATAGAGTTGGGAGCTCAGGGGAGCCAGGGTGGTCAGTGTTTCCAGTGCAGGAGGGAAGACCTGCTCAGAGCACTGGAGATCTGGAGAAGGTCCTTCCCAAGTCTTCAGGACATATGTGGGAAGAAACTTTCCTAAGATTGGGGAATGAAGCACTCAAAATAGTAAACAGAATTTTCTTCAGAGTTCACATAAGACTTGAAATAGATGGTGTTTTACCAGTCAGAGTAGGAATATTTCATACTACATGGGGAATTCGACTACTTAGGGGAGTATTTGACTCAGTATTGGGGAAGAAAATCAGCCCTAAATTAAAGTCTGCCTTGGTCCTATTAATTAATCTTAAATGTAAGTCTCAAAAAAATCAAACTGTTTCCAAATAACTAAAATGTATCCTTAAACAAAGGTCATACGTGTGTATAAATACATATAGTACTCAACCCAGTAAAAATCACAGTGTGTGATAGTCAATCAAAAATTAATAGGCATACAAGAAAGTAGGAAAATAAGACCTATAATGAGGGGGAAAAAGCCATTTAAGCTAACCCATAAATGACATAGGTGATAGAATTAAGATAAGGATATTAAAACAACTGTAACTGTATCCTGTCAGCTCAATAAAGTAGAGGAAAATATAAGAATGTTAGAGAGATATGGAAGATACACTGTCAGTTAATGGTATATATTACAAACACTAATACAGCCACTTAAAAAATAAGTATAGTTCATAACCCAACAAAATAGATATAATGAAACATTTAAAAAATAAATAAATAAATAACCCAAAGTCCAGAAAAGAAAGGAAGAAAGAAAAAAGAGCAAGTGAAACAAAGGTGGGTGGGCAGTAAGATGGTAGATTTAAACCCAAGTGTATCAAAAGTCACATTAAATGTAAATGGTTTGACCATTGTAATTAAAAAGCAGAGATTGTCAAATTGAATATTCCCTGTAGATGCATATGTGTATGTATTGTGTACTTTAAAGACACAAGTAGATGAAAAATAAAAGGTAGAAAAAGATACACTGCTAATGAAAAGAAAGCTGAGTGACTATATTAAATATCAGATGCAGTAAGTTTCAGGGGAAATCATATTACCCTGGGATAAAGAGATTCATTTCTCAGTGAGAGTTGGGTCAATCCTCATGAGAAATGAATTAATTTATATATATACAAAATAATTCATATATATATATATGTGTGTGTGTATATATGTATATATATATGCGCACCTAATACCAGAGCTTTAAAATACAAGGAACAGGAGCACCTGGGTGGCTCAGTTGTTAATCATCTGCCTTCGGCTCAGGTCATGATCCCAGGATGCTGGGATCAACCCCCATGTTGGGCTCCTTGCTCAGTGGGAAACCTGCTTCTGCCCCTCCCACTCCCCCTGCTTGTGTTCCCTCTCTCATGGTCTCTCTCTGTCAAATAAATAAATTAAATCTTTAAAAAATAAAAAAATACACGAAACAACAAATTGTCAACTCAAAGAAACAAGTGGACATATCTGTAATTATAGTTACAAATTTCAACAGTTACTGATAGCTCGTGATAAAACTAATAGAAAGTCAGCAAGATTATAGAAAACTTGAACAAGACTTCAACCAAAATGACCTAATGGACGTATATAAAATGCTCCACCAAACAGCAGAATACACATTTTTTTTAATATAAGTGAACATCTTTTTATGAAGACAAACCACAGTTTAGGCCATTAAAACCAAGTGTCAGTAAATTTTAAAAGGTTCTATAACACAGTGTATATTCTGTGACAATAATGGAATTAAATTAGAAATCAATAATATATGTTTGAAAATTCACCCAAATAACTGGAAATAATATATTTCTGAATAACTCGGGTCAAAGAAGAAATAAAAGTGTAAGTATTCTATAAAGTCTTTCTGATCACTGTCATGGTATTTCAATTTCTTAATTCCATTTCTATTTAGGACTGTGCCAAAGTAAATGAAACAATGAAAACATAATAGTCCTCTGAAGAATAAGTAAGCAACTTCTCCTAATATTTTTGACAAAGAAGATCTATATTTCTGCAGATTTCTGCATACAAAGATGGTTCAGGTGCCTACACTCTTGCTGGAGGTATAGGCAGTTCCATACCTGTTACTTAGGCATAGACCGAAATTTGGAGGTGAAAATTTCAAATTTTTAACAATCATTGTTTGGATAGTGAAATTACAGGTAATTTTTTCCTTACTATATTTTTGAATTTCAGCATTATTCTGTAATAGATTGAAAATATATTTATAAAAACCTAAAGAGGGAAAAATCAATCCTTATTAAACATATATATGGAAGACTTATGGAGCTACTAATGGTGGAGTGAATTAGATTGGACTAATTATACAACATAGTAATAAGTTTAACTACTAACAGAATATGAACAGTAGCTATTCAGAGTCCTTACAGAGTGCCCAAAAGCAGGCAAAAACTAGAAGAGAGTTGATCTTGGATAAAGAGAACCATACTGAATTAGATTGACATTTATACAGCTTTTGGCCTAAGGCTACCCACCTCCCCCCGCCTGTACAGCATTGGACAGCTGGAATTCAAATTTAGCTGTATTCATACTGGGTTGATTTTTCACAGAGTTTGGAAACAGAGAATATTCCAGGAGGAGGCAATCAGGTTGTGGAGCTTGTATATTTGTGTATAAAATCTCCTTAAATTCTTGGTTGACTCCCAACCTGAACATAGATAAAGGAAATTCCAAGTATCCCAGCAAAAAGTAACAGTGAATGGCTGAGTAGTTCAAATACTGCCTGGCACAGAGGTGACAGTTTGGGACTTAAATTCAGTTATATTAGAGGGTTTGGGTAACATAAAAAAATCCTGTTGAGGAATGCCTGGGTGACTCAGTCAGTTGGGTGACCGACTCTTGATTTTGGCTCAGGGTCATGAGATCAAGCCCCATAATGGGCTCTACGCTCAGCATGGAGTCTGCTTAGGATTCTTTCCCTCTTCCTCTCTCTTCCCTTCCCCTTCTCTCCATTTGTGTTTTCTCTCTCTCTCGCAGAAAAATAAATAAAATCTTCAAAAAAAATTCTATTAAATCTCTAGAAGAGCCAAGCCTTAGGAGTCAAGTCTAAATCCAAGACTAAGGATTCATCCTAAAAGTAAGGGTAAAAACCAAAACAAACCTTTCCTTAAAAAATGCAAAAGCAGGGATGCCTGGGTGCCTCAGTGGGTTAAAGCTTCTGCCTTCGGCTCAGGTCATGGTCTCAGGGTCCTGGGATCAAGCCCTGCATTGGACTCTCTGCTCAGCAGGGAGCCTGCTTCCTCCTCTCTCTCTCTGCCTGCCTCTCTGCCTATTTGTGATCTCTGTCTGTCAAATAAATAAATAAAATCTAAAAAAAAAAAGAAAGAAACTAGTAAATTTAAAAAAAATGCAAAAGCAATGCTTCATAATGTTGTCAGCCAGTAGAACAAAGATTTACAGTCTTCAGAGGAAGAAAACAGAATTCAGATCTTCTGTAATATGTCATTGGCAATGCCTAGTATAGAATGCAAATTTTCACTAGACACGTGAAGAAACAAGAAAATGTGGTCAGGAATCAAGAGAAAAAGTCATGAATAGAAACAGTCACTGAGGTGACATGGATATGAATTGGTAGGAAGGGATATTTAAACAGCTTTTATAAATATGTTAAAGAAGGTAAAGGAAAAGATGGTAATAATGAATGGGTAAATGAGGAATATCAAAAGAGAAAGTGAAAACTTAAAGAAAAAAACCAAATGGAAATTCTAGAACTGAAAAATTATAGAACTAGTAATGAAAAAAATTCACTGGATAGGCTTAACAACAAAGTGGAGACTGAAGATGGGGTCTATTAACTTGATTTCAGATCAGCAGAAATTATACGTTATGAAGAGCAGAGGAAAAACATAACTTTGGTGAGAGCAAAATGGAGCAGAAACAGTATTTGAAGAAATGATGGCCAAAATCCCCTAAATTTGTGAAAAACATTACCTTATAGATCAACAAACTCAACTCTGATAAATCAAACACACACCTAGGCTCATCATAGTAATGTTGCTAAGTATCAAGTATAAACCAAAGGAAAGTGATACATTATATACAAAGGTACAAGAATAAATAGGAATGTTCATTCTGCCCACTTAATATTCATTGTGCTGGAGACCCTAGCCAAAGAAAATTTATTTGTATGTAGGTATGTATAAGGAAGGTAAGAGGAAAATAAGGGAAGGGAAAATGAGAAGTAAAAAGCTGTCTATATTTATAGATGACATGATTGATTTTTAGAAGTTTTTGAACAATATACAAATCAACTGCTAGAACAAATAAATTTATCACGTTTTCAGAATTCTAGGTCAGGATATAACAATCAATTATAAGGGTGCCTGGGTGGCTCAGTCAGTTAAGCGGCTGCTTTTGGCTCAGATCATGATTCTAGGGTCCTGGGATCGAGCCCCACATTGGGGCTCCCTGCTCAGCAGGGAGCCTGCTTCTCCCTCTCACTGTGCCCTGCTCACTCTTTCTCTCTCAGTCTCAAATAAATAAATAAAAAATCTTTATAAAGAATCAATTATATATCTATGCAGTAGATGCAATGTGTAATGTGAACATTTTTAAATGTGAAATTTTTAAAATAAACATGCTTTGCCAAGAGATGCACATTGGGCCAAGGAGTTTGGCAGCTTCTTAAAAAGTTGAAGGTCCATCTAGTCTATGATCCAATAAGTATTCAACCAAGAAAAACAACATATGTCCACAGAAAACACTCCTATAAGAATATTCATAATGGCTTCATACATTATATCCACAATTATTACTATTTTCCTTAATAGAAGAATAAACATAAATTGTGATATGTTTATACAGTGGAACACACTTCAGGAATAAAAAGGAATGAAATACTGACATGGCAACCACATGGGTGATTTTCAAAACCATTAGGTAAAGAAGCCAGGTACAAAAGCCTGAGTCCTATATGAATCCATTTATGTGAGTTTCCAAAAAATACACAGCTAATTTGTGGTGTAGCAATTAGAACACTGGCTGCAGGGTGCCTGGGAGGCTCAGTCCGTTATGAGTCTGACTCTTGGTTTCAGCTCAGGTCCTGATCTCAGGATTGTGACATGGAGCCCTACATCGGGCTCTGGGTTCAGCTCAGGCCGGCTTGAAATTCTCTATCCCTTTCCCTCTCCCTCTGCCCTTCTACCTGCTCGTGATTGCTCTAAATAAATAAATAAATAAATAAATAAAATCTTAAAAGAAATTAGAACAGTGGTTGCTTATGGAGGGAGTTGGGGATTGACCTGCAAAGGGGGCATAAGGGAATTTCTGGGGTGATGGAATTGTTTTATATTTCAGTTGAGAAGATCGTTACGGGACTGTGTACATTTTCCAAGACGCAACAGATTTTACATTTAACATCTGTGCGATGTAAATTTCACCTCAAGAAAAAGACCTCACGAAACGCCGTCTCAGGGAACTCTTAAGAAGCTATCACAAATCTTTCATTATGCAGGATGTATTTTTAAAATGAAGTGTTTCTTAATTTAAAATTAGTGGTGCATTTGCTGGAATTTGGAAGCGATTCTCCTATATATTTGGTTTCTAATAGTAGTAGCGAGGGTCATTATTTTAAGAGTCCACCTCTGTAAGATTGCACACGTATGAAATGATAGGACTATAAGCGAGAAAGTAGTAGAATGTCTTTCTCTGATGGATGAAGGCTCTTTCGCAGCTGCAGAAGGGCCCTGCAAATCCGAATACCTATTTTTAGCTCTTGGGTAAATGTAAAGCCTGGTTTTTACACCCTGAGAATATTTGGCTTTGGAACCTACTCTTGTGGTTAGTGAAGGTCGATGTAGGTAATAGTTGTAAACCAAATAGAATTCATTTCGGCCATACCCATTTTATGGGCGCCTTCTTCTGGGCAGCTTCCCATCCTTCTCTACGGGTTTCTGCCTGCAGCTTGTGTGCTCCAATGTATGTTCTGTTAAAAAAGGAAAAAAAGTAAGGAAGCTATTTGGCATGTAGACAGAAAAGATCATGTAGGAAAACAACCTGACTAAAATCTCATTAAGGCTTCCTGATTTATTTCAGGGGCTCGGATTGTGTAAGTGTTTCCTTAATTACGTATGTATTTCCTCTAAATTCATATTTTACCCATACACGCAGCCACTGTCGAGTTTAAATTCACTTGCCCATAACCAACAACAAACTTTCAAGCAAGTACAATTGATGTCTTCACCTTTCGGAGAAATTAAAAAGCGGTAATGTAGAATAGCGCTGGGGAGAAAGGATCACTGCTCTGTGTGTGTGTGTGTGTGTGTGTGTTTTAAGATTTTTATTTATTTATTTATTTCGATTGAGAGAGAGAGAGAGAGAGTGCGCCTGTGCAAGGGGCAGAGGGAGAGGGGCAAGCAGACTCCCCATGGATCCCAGAGCCCAATGTGGGGTTGGATCCCAGACCTGAACTCAAACCAAGTAGTCAGTTACCCACACTGACTGGGGAGCCACCAGGCACCCCTGCTAAGTGTTCCTTTTATCTTTCTTTTCCTTTTTTTCTAATGCCTACCTGCAGGGCAAAAATATTATCACATAATCACAGTCTATATATAGACTCTTCAAGAGTCCCTAAGAACCCACCTTTCCCATGGATAAAGCATTTGATAATAATCCAGTTTGCAGAGATGGGTGTAGGAGGAGCTTCAGAAAGACCACTTTCTTTATTCCTAAAAGAGTTAAAATAGAAGGATCAGAGTGCATATATGTATCATGAAACATTTATGACTGGAGAAAGAATGTAGTTAAATAAAAGTATTTCAAAGGAGGTCTTGCTTAGCAGACCAAAATCAGGATTATGACTTTTACCCAGTGAATAAGTCCAATGTGTAGATGAACATCCCGAACTTTTCTTTTAGCCAGTCCTATAAACTTCATCCCCTACCAAAGCTTTTCACCTAATTACTCAAAACAGTAAAAGCAGACTTTTGCATTTTATGATCTTTTTTCTCTTCCTCTCTTTTTTCAGTTGGTGACTGTAGTAAAGTTACCATTAAGATTACCATTAAATTTCTCCATTTATTCAGTGAATTTTTATGGAGTGCCTTAACTATGTGGCAGGTGCCGTTCTTGGCAAGGAGATACAGTGGGAAACCACACTGAGAGAAATTCTGCCTTCATGGAGCTTGTGCTCTGGCTCAGGGTACAGATGACAAACAAGATAAGCACATAGATGACATCATAGATGGTGATGATTAGTAAGAGGGAAGGTTAGGAGGAAACACCCAGAAATGGGGAAATGGCACCTCATCCAGTTTTGAATACCAGAAATTCCTGTGTTCCCACCAACTCCCCGCCCTGATAGTAAAGAGGATCGTTTTCCTTAACTCATAGACTTAGATCCTTCCAACCCTGGTCATTTCCTGAGATAACCTTTCACCCATTGCAGCGTGAGTGCAGAAACTTTCCAATGTTTCTGTGACGGTATATCTTATATACAAAAATGATACATTGTCTATTTGATTGGAGTTTGATCCGAGTGTTTGCTGGTGGAGTCATGGGAAGTTGGTTAGTGGATAAGGGCATAGACCCTAGAGAAAACTGCCTTGGCTCAAATCCCAGTGCTCACCAGCTGTGTGACCCCAGGCAATATACTGAACTTCTCTGTGCTTCATTCTCTCTCTCTCTTTATTTTTTAAAGATTTTATTTATTTATTTGACACAGAGAGATCACAAGTAGGCAGAGAGGCAGGCAGAGAGAGAGAGAGAGAGAGAGGAGAAAGCAGGCTCCCTGCCGAGCAGAGAGTCCGATTCGGGCCTCGCTCCCAGGACCCTGGGATCACGACCTGAGCCGAAGGCAGAGGCTTTAACCCACTGAGCCACCCAGGTGCCCTGTGTTTCAATCTCTTCAGCTGTTGACTGAGGATGATAATGGCACTTAGTTCACAGTGTTAACGTATATATAAAGCACTCAGAACAGTGCCTAGCAAATTCCCAGTTAAGAAAAACCATACAAAGAATGCTGGGGGCATGTTTGCCAGGATTTCAGATTTAGATTGGGTTGAATGTTGTGTTGGACGCCACACCCACTCCTCAGACATTGCAGACAAATGCCGTTTTGTTTACTACCTCACAGTGACACTGGGTTTGATAAAGTTTGCTTTGAGACTTAAAGAGAGGGGAGAGGCTGTTTCTCCTACGTATGCTGTGGTTTTGAAAAGAAAATGGAGTCCCTGTTATATCAAGAAAAGCTGCATTTGTAGTTTACTCTTTATTGTTATTTTTCTTCCACGGAAAAGTAAGCTCCGTGTGGCCACAGATTTTTGTTTTGATTTGCTTTGGCTTTTGCTTTTTGTTGTAGTTGTTGTTCACGGATGTATTCCAAGTGCCTAGAATAGTATTTGGCATCTGGTAGGCATCCAGTATGTTGCACAAATAAATGAACAAGAGAATGAATGAATGAATGAATGGTGAATGATGAATGAATGAATGAATTATGAGTGAATGAATGAATGAATGAATGAGTGAAATACAATGTAAACAGAAGTCTCAGGAGCCTGGTTTAATTCTGGCTTAGTCACCAATCCCAGTAAGGCTTTGTTACTTACCTATCTGTAAAACTTACTCAGTGGGGTGCCTGGGTGGCTCAGTGGGTTAAACAGCTGCCTTAGGCTCAGGTCATGAACTCAGGGTTCTGGGATCGAGCCCCGCCTCGGGCTCCCTGCTCAGTGGGGAGCCTGCTTCTCCCTCTCCCTCTACCTGCCGCTCTGCTCGCTTGTGTTCTCTCCCTATCTTTCTCTGTCAAATAAATAAATTAAATCTTTAAAAAAACAAAAACTTTCTCATTTTTGGAACTTCTATAGAAGGCCAGACTGTATAAGGTCATCTGCTCGACTGTGAGCCCTCAGCAAGTTCACAATTTGGTAGCACAGGTAGGAAGGGGACATAAATAAATAACACAAGGTAAAAAGAGCTAGGATTCTGAAAGAACAAACAGAAAGTCGGAATTGTAAAGTGAGAGAGAGTCCTGGAAGAATCAGAGATTTCTTACTGGTCTTTTATCTTTTAGGGTTACTTGGCTGATTCAGGCAATCCCGCCGCGAAGTCTTCTTACACAAATCTTTTGAAAATTAAGATATCTGTCAGGTTCACAAACCCTGTGAATCCCTGACAGAGAACGCATGGGGAGTTCAAGTGTATTAAGATGCCCTCGAGTACAAAAGCAAATAAGCAGTGAGAGAGGACAGCGGTTCTTCGGGGCTGTCTGATGAGATTTTGTAAGTCTGATTCTTTTTTAGTTGATTCATATATATATATTTACATTTCCAGTTGCTTTGTTACTTCTCAGAGTTATGTATGTTATTTAATTTGTAGAAATACACAAGATTGTTTGATATATGCATAGTGAGAATTTTGTTTCTCTGACAATGATTACTTATATTTGTACGGAATAACATTACACATGCATGAAATCCAGATACCCCAAAGAAATTGCAGCTATAAATTTCATTTACCAGAAAAGTAGACATCAACAGTTCTTTATTTTCTTACCTTTTTTAGATTTAATCTTTATAATATTGAAGACAAGATTGTCTAGGTTTTTTTTTAAAGTGATTCTACTGAAAGTCATTTATGATCATGATAATACAAGTACTGTGAAGGAATTTTTTATTTGAAAAAGCTTTTTGGAAAGTGTTCAATTTCATACGTACAAAGTCATCGAGAAATATCAAAATGAGAAAATAATAACGTCTTTATAATTAAAATTCTCTAGCTTGTTTACTAAAGCATCTCCAGTCTCATTATGAAGGAAATAAAGTGGGACAGCATGACAATCTTGAATCAGAACAGTAACAGCCAACATTTACTGAACACCTTCTATATGTCATATGCTCTTCTAAGACATGTTTTAATTCATTGGATCCTTATAATAACCATAGGAAGTTGATGATTTGATTATCTCAATTGTATGGATTAATAAATCCAATGAGAGGCATGAAGGGAATTTCACTCTTCAGGGCCAGAAAATGGCAGAGCAGAAATTTGAACCAAGAGCCCTCTCCCTCTAAAACCGCACCACCCTGAAGGACCCCGGACCCAGTGTGTTGACCCACCAGGCAGATAGTGGTTACACAGTAGTTGTAACCATGGCCGTGATCCAGCCTCTGTCCACATGGCTTGAGACTTATCCCCCATAAGATTACCGGGATTTTGGGGGTAATCATTACACTGAAGAGCTATGAGAATTCTATGAATGCTCTGTGAGAAGATAGCCGCTGAGATATATTCAAATGCTGAATATTGGAGTCTTTCAACATTTTTTTCTTAGATGTTTTTATGATGTTAGCTTTAGACCTCATTATTTCTGACTCCCTAAAGGCTTTAAAGAAGTAAATGGCAAGACTCCATCACAGACAGGAGGATTAGAGGGGGCGGTGGGAGGGTGGGAAGGGACATTTATGGAGCACATAATAGGGCCAGGCCTGTGCTAGAGACTTTCCTGGTATTAACTCAAACAACACGTGAAATAATTCTGTTTTTCGTTCGTTCATTCATTCATTCATTCATTGGGGATAGTGATGGAAACGAATTTAAATTAGAAAACTATAGATAAAAATGCGATAGGGTTAGAGACTGGGATGGGGGCTCAAGTTGGGCCCAAAGATGTGGAAAAGGGTGGGATGAAGATGGCTTTGAGTTGGAGTGGAGACGGAATGAGGTTGGAGACGGTGTATTATCATCTGACATACTGTGTATTGTACTTACTCGTTGATTGTCTCATTCTCCCTGCTAGAATGGAAGCTTCCAGAGGGTTCAGAGGGTTTTCTTATTTTTTTCTTTTTTGAGAGAGCGAGCGAGCAAGCAAGTTGGGGGAAGGGCAGAGGGAGTGGGAGAGAGAGAGGATCTCAAGCGGACTCTGCAGTCAGCACAGAGCCTGATGCGGGGCTCAGTCTCAGGACCCTGAGATGATGACCTGAGCCGAAGTCAAGTTTTAGGATGCTTGACTGACTGAGCCACCCAGGTACCCCTATTTCTTGTTTTCTCTACTGTTAACATTTCCAGGGTCTAAAAAAGACCTAACATATAGGAGGTATAAATACTTACCTACTGAAGGAAGGAAGGAGGGAGGGAAGGAAGAAAGGAAGAAAAGGAAGGTTCCTTAAGTATTCATTTTGCTGTGCCAGTCATCTCACTGGTGCTGGGGTGTCCATGATAAAAGAAACTGCCCTTGCTCTTAATAAATTTGCAGTGGAAGGATGAACATAGAGGCAGGATACTACCATTGCTGTGCAAGGTACTCCTGAGAAGCAGGAATTCAAGAAACACCTGTGTGAACCTAATCCAGTCCTAGGGAGGCAGAACGGCATTCTAGAAGAGGCAGGAGCATTTAAGCCAAGACCTAAAGCAACACAGGAGCAGCCAAAATGTTGGGGGAGGATATTCCAGGCCAAGGACACAGTAAGGAAAGGTTGTCAAGGAAGCATGGCAGGTTCCGGGGACTCAAAGGTTGCTCTTAATGTCCATTTTCTCATTTTAAGAAAATTGAAGGTCAGAAATGGAAAATAATTGTCCCCAAGTCACGCTGAATCAAAAGTCCAGCTCAGTTCTGTCTGCATTCAAATGCCACAGCTCTTCAAATCTGCCATATGTATGTGACCTCATGGACCAGAGTCTCCTTGTGTCGTCAGTGCTCTCCTCCTCCTTTTGTGGCAGTAGCTTTCCAAATGGGAAATGTTAGTCTCATTTCTTACTATTTAACATATTCCCCAGAGAGCCACACAGCTAATAACTTTTCTGTCTTTTCTCATGTGCTGTAGACTGGGACCAAACAAAACATACAGGAAGTTGTGTTCACATTCTTAGGACACCAGAGATTTACTGTGTGGACCTGTATGTCCATTTAATGAATGCTGCTTAAGAGGATAGAAGAGGTCATGCACCATCCAAAAAGCTCATTTTCTCCTGGGAAATAGTTTGTGCACAGAGATTATCATCCCTGTTCCAAGAGAATAATTGCTCAACAATTGTTGGAGCAAATGTTATACAGGCAGACCTCAGATACATCGTAGGTTCATGTCCAGACTCCTGCAACAAAACAAATATTACAATAAGATGAGTCAAATGAATGTTTTGGTTTCCCAGTGCATATAAAAGTTATGTTTACATTATACTGCAGTCTGTTCATTGTGCAATAGCATTATGTCTTAAAAAACAATGTATATATCCTAATTAAAAATACTTTATTGCTAAAAAATGCTAACCATCATCTGAGCTTTCAGCAAGTTGTAATCATTGATCAAGATCTCCATAATAAATCTGATAATAATGAAAAAGTTTGGAATATTGTGAGAATTACCAAAATGTGACACAGAGACACAAAGCAAGCAAATGCTGTTAGAAAAATGGTGCCGATAGACTTGCTTGCCACAGACCTTCGGTTTATAAAAAATGCACTGTCTGCAAAATATAATAAAACAAGGTATGCCTGTAATAAGCAGAGACTAATTGGTGCAAGTTTGGGCTTCTGTCCAGCCAGTATCATCTGAATATACAGCCCTCATCATACGTTACCTGTTAGCTAGCTTTGTCTTCTTCTGAAGACTTTGTTTGCTCTTGCCCACGGAACCACATTTTTTTTGAAGTTGGAAATATTTCTATCCTCTTATTATACATTTCTGCCTTAACTGTCACCTCTCATGTGCTCTAGACCTTTCTGTCTCCCATTCATCTTTGTGCACTCAGCGGGTGTCTCATAAAGGTAGAACATCATGAACTTGAGGTTTATAGAAGGCAAACCTATTGTGATCTGTTCTGAAACCATGGGGTACTCTAGTAACGTCCACTGCTGGGAGATATTGCATCTCTGACCAAATGCTCCAAAGGGGGCTATTCTAAATAGGTGGGGTGACCTGGTGGGTGAAAATGGCCAAGAGGAGTGTTGAAGTCTTGTTAACACTGCCAGTGGAAGGGTTCTTGAATCACCAGCAGGATTCCTCAGTCTTTTTATTATTACATCAGCCATAGCTTGAGATACAATTAAGTGGGTGCTTTCATTTCAAGTCACTATGACCAGCCATCTTTTTGAGCAGGAGGACTTGGTTCAGTGATGTAGAAATCTTTTGAGGAGTATCAGTAGTTCCTTCAGGTCTCTTGGACTGCCTTCATTCACAAAAGTGTCAAAGGGCAGCCACACGGATTCCACAAGGCAAGGGAAAACATTGACACCCCAGCATTTGAATGCCTTGGCCTCTGTGTGTCACTCACCATTTTCGTCCGTGTTTCCTTGGCTAGAAAAGTCTCATGGCTTTGCCTAACTTCCAGAGTCTGGGTAGTTTAGTCTTTCCACGTTGCCAGGAAGAAGGGGAGAGCCAACAGGAGAAGCATTAGGGGTCTCTACCACACCCAGGTCCACCTCTTTCGTAGCCAACTGAGTTTTGGCAAGTTAGGTTTCCTTATGTATAAAATAGAAGTAAAATAGTTTCTACCTCATGTGGCCGTTGTGCAGATCAAATGAAATAAAGTACATAAAATGCTTACCATAATGCCTGGCACAGAATAAGTAAGTAATAAATGTTAGGTGTTACTATTGTTGCTACTGATTAACCGGCTGACTTACTAGGCAACTGTATTAGGACTTGATGAGAGACATTCCATAGCGGATCTCTGAATTACTCGATGGAAAGCCTTCAGCACAAGAATCAGTTTCTTTCCAGGAGGTTTTGAGTTTTTCCCCCAACAACTATTAAAATGTGATGAGTTTTACACTGTCTAAAGAAAATTCTTCTCTTGCTGTGAAACCAGTGCTCCCTAGGTCAATTTTATGCAAAGGCCAGATGAAAATGCATTTGTGTGATAAGATGTCAGTTCTTTGAAGGGTTTGTCATTTTTCTGCATCCATTGAACAAAATCATGATGCGATTTTTTTTTTTTTCAAATGGCTGTTTTGTTTGTATTTAAAACCATCTGGAGCTTTCTTCTTCTAGTGAACCAACTGTTATGAAGATTAAGCAGATATACCCAATGGGCAGGAAAATTCTTAGGAGACCTGGCTTCTGGCTCAAGAGCATCAGTGATCATATATTGATCACCTGCTCGGCTCTGAGCACCTGACATGCCCTTTCATTTACTCAACATAGCAAATTTGTGCAACCAGTACTATCCCTCAGTGCAGACATGAGAATAATGAGTCTCAGGAGGGTCCAGTAACTGGACCAAAGTGTCAAAGATAGTAATTGGCATGGCTTACATTTGAACCAGGCTTTGAGGGAAGGGAGGAAAATAACAGAAAGAATATATACTTTGCAGTGAGAATGAGCTGAGTTTGAATCTTGGCTTTGCCACTCACCAACACAGTATCTCACTTAACTTACACAGCCCAGTTTACCCACTTGTGATTTATCCATAATGAAGATAATAATGCTAACAGTGACAACGAACACTTACGTAGGACTTTTGGGCAAGGTTTTTTTTTTTTTTTTTTTTTTTTTTTAAGATTTATTTATTTTGAGAGAATGAGAGTAGGACAGAGGAGCAGAGGGAGAGAGAGAGAGCCTTAAGCAGACTCTGTGCTCACACAGGGCTTGATCTTCCCACCTTGAGATCACGACCTGAGCCAAAACCAAGAGTCAGATGCTTAACTGACTGTACCACTCGGGTACCCCTCTTTTACATAGGGCTTACTGTGTTAAGTTCTCTGGATGTACTTTATACATATTAAGCCACTTAATCTATACATTATTATCCTTATTTTATAAAAGACAAACCCGAAATACTCAATGATTAAGCAACTTGCTCAAGGTCCCATAGCTCATAAGGAGCAGAGCATGAATTCAAACCCAAGCACTCTGGCAACCGAGTCAAGTCCTCTGCTCAAGGTAATAATGCTTCGAGAAACAAAAGAGAGAAATCTTAAAGTGCAGTGCTTGCCCATGGCAGGGCACCATTATCATCATCACTTTTGCACTCTGCAGTACTGAGATGGTACTTCCAAGGGGTGTCGTCCCTGCAGGAAGGGGTGATCTAGCCCAAGGATGTCTGACCATTGGCTCAATTATCCATCCAGAGGCTCCTCTCCCATCCTTTCTGTTGTCTTGAATTCTGTCCTTCCCGGATACAGTCATGTGCAATTTCTCTAATCTAAGTGAAATTAAATTTGGGATGAGACTGTTCAGTCTCCATTGGTCCGTAGCAGTTAAAGTGTCTACTGTGGGAAGTCTGTGGGTGCTGACATGCGAGGAGATTAGAGTCAAAGTGTGTGGTTTGAGAAGACCGTCCATCACAGGGTAAGTTAGCTGGGTAGTATAATTGCTTAAGGATTTTATCATGTATTTGGTTTTTGCTAATGGAGAGCTTAACTATAATTCCCTTAAATTGATTAGCTATTTATTCCTGTTGTCTGGCCGAGTTGTTAAGAATGGTTCTCATTTCCTTTCTGTTTATCTTATCGCAGAAATCTAAGCGATGAAGAGAAGGCTTATTTTCAGATGAGCAGTTAAACGGTCAGGAACAATGAGAGAGATTGTGAAAGGCCTGAAATCTTTAGCTTAGATACGACATCTCATGAATTCGGAGGAAACACTGCAAGAGGGAACTTAGTTGCTCTCTGAACAGAAAGATGATGAACTATATTGACTACAGACAGGAGTCATGGTAAGTTACTACGAAAATATTTTCCAAACCTCCAGGCAAAAGCACAGACTCGGTGACAAATAACTCTCAGAGTCATTTTGTTAGGTGAATCCATAAGGGAGCCACAACTTACCAACGTTCTCTAATGGCCCCATTTTAATCTTCTTCCTCTCGAACGCAGAATAAAACAAAGTGGAAGTCGGGGTTCAGCGAGAAAGTGGTCTTCCGGGATACCTTTGTGTTCATGTATCTTTTGACCCGTTCTTACCCCAAATTTAAGACCTAAAAAAATAGACAGTGCACACATGCTCACACACACACACACACACACACACACACACACGTTTTTAGCATAATTGCATCGCGTAGGAATTGCTGGGTGCCCTTGGTAACTTATGGCAACATTACAGGAATTTAATTCAATATACATCACTGAAGATGTATTATGTTCAAGGCAGCAGGTTAATTACCTCGCTGCATTAAAAAAGATGTCTGCAGTAGTCACCTTGATGCTCTTTCTAAACCCCATCTAATTAGTGACCAAATCCCGTGGACTCCACTAAGAGAACCCCCGCCCTCAACCTCTGCCCCCCCCCCACTGTCTTCCAGTTGCCCCCATCATCCCAGGTCTGCAGCACCCTGCCAGCTTCTCACCTGCCTCTCCATGCCTCATCCTTTCCTTTAAATAGCAGTCTGTCCTTCGAGATGTAAATCTCATCTTGCTGGTTCCCCATTGAGAACTCAGCTGCTCTCAGCCTAATAACTCACCTCCTACCCCACAGGGCTCGGCATGCGCCGCCCTCAGCACCCCGGCCATCATGCCCACGTTCCCTTTCCCAGCGGCACGGTTCTCCAGATCCACTGCTCTTCGTCGTTTCCTTCAAGGAGCCCCTGCGTCCTGTTCCGTAGCCTTCCCACATCTGCTGCTTCTGCGTGCACAGCTTCCCACCCTGGCCAGGGCACCTGGCTAGCGCATGTATAATTGGAGCACTCAGTACCTTTTCAGCTCTGACTCTATCCTTTCATACTTAGCTGTAAAAGGAAATTGCAAGGAAAGCAAAGTCAGAAGCCTTCACGAGGAGGTGGGGAATCGCTATATCCTCGTGTCAGGCACAGCATCCCTACACAGAGATGCTAACTATCTGTTGAAAGAGTGAATGAAAGAACTTACTATTGCTAGCAAGAAGAAGAATATTTGCAACTAACATAAATCAGGAAAAAAAGGAAAAATGTGGAGGAGAGACAAGACAGCCATTCATTCCTTGTAGTGGGGCTGGAGAACTTTCCAGAGATTGAAATGGATTTTTAAAGATAAGCAAAATTAAGATAGGCAGAATTGAGGGAAAGTCCCTCCCATGCAAAGAAAACCATGAGGCCTAAGACAGACAAGCTCCTGGCACCTTAAGGAAAGGTGAGAAGGCGAGTAGAGCTCAGAGCTAAGGGGCTGTGGTAGAGGCAGAGCAGGAAGGAAGGGTAGAACGGAACATGGCCTTGAATGCCACACCAAAACGTGGGAGCAAGCCTATCGATAAAAGCCTTCGTTGTCTTTGTGAGGGAGAACAGCATGACCCCAGATGATTTCAGCAACACTTTATGGGGGGGTAGGAAAAATCTAGACAAAAACATTTACGCCTAAACCTGGCAAACAATAACAAAAGCAGGGAACTGATTCAAGAGATAGTACAAAAATCAAGTGTTCTTTTCACATTGAAATCAAATACAAGTTTAATATTAAGCTTTTTTTTTTTTTTAGAACAACTGTAACTTTTCCCCTGTGAATGACATTTGAAATGACTCTTCCTAACTTCCACAGGAAATGAGAGAAAGAGAGAGAAAAAGATTGGGTGATTGATTTGGTTGCAAGAGGGATGAACTTAACCCAGCGACTTTAGGCAAAATTGGGGATTTATTGGCTGTCGCGCCGTATAAAGGCCAGTTCACTGCTTGGAGGCTCTCTTTCCTTCTTGTCATCTTTCATGTTTACTTTTCTTTGGGTATCAGTTTTTCTTTCTCAGACAGGTACTTTCTGAGCTTTTTCTTGCAAAAGTTGTCACCGTGCTAGCTGTAGATGCTGTTAGGAGACTCCTAGAGACCGGCGCTCAGCGACACGGTTGCACAGCGCGTTCACTTCTGGGGCCTGGAAGGTGTGCTGTGCCGGCCCTTCCCTAGGACCATAGACCTGACATTGTCTGCTGGGGTGGACCGCTGATAAAAAGGGGTTCCATTATAGAAAGAAGGGAGAAGTCTGGTGAGACATCTGTTGTTTTGTCTCACCAGACTTCTTCCTTCTTTCTATAATACCGGGCTGTATTTTATATACACCATGGTGTATAGTATCTGAAATGCTGAATTTTGACATGTATCTGGGGACCACACAGAACTTCCCCCATACCTCTTCTTGGTATTCATTCACTTGTCTTCTAATAACCCAAAATATCATCTCCAGCATGCCGTACTTGCAGTTGGAAGATAACAGAAAACAACTCTTTTCCCCTCTTATAGCTCTTGGGTTTGGTTAACCGGAAGATTATGTTCTTTTAATGAAGCTGGAGAGCACTCTTTTCATTCCAGAAATAAAAGAATCTTCGCGTAGAAAAGGAAATAGCTGAACACAGTGTTTCTGCTTCTTCTGACTCTACCTTGCCTCATGGTTGAATAATGTCCTAGCTAGCCAAGGGGAAATAAATAAATGGAACCAATATTTCTCTTAAGAAATTTAAACAGAGCAAAACAAATACCCATTACAGTTCTGGGAGTCTAACTCAGGGACACACCCTAATGGCTTCATTAAGTCCTTGTTCCAAAGAAAATCAAAATAATCCGTTAAAAAAAGACAATAGATGAATACAGACTAACTGCTTAATAGTTCATCTTACGTTTCCTGTAACCACTCTTACATTATTTATTTTATAATAGTAAAACAGGGCCCGACAGCTGTGGATCTGAGCAGCTATAACCTATTTAAAAGAGATATCTTGATATTCTTAGGAAATCAAAGCCACTAAAATATGAAATTACAGTGCATTAAGAACATGCAAATTATATTTTTATGGATTATAAATTGTAAGATTTTTACAAAGCCTCCAGGGAATTTGAGAATTTGCGTTGGAAGCCACTCTGTGGAATTCCATAAAACATTTTAAAGGTAGGAATTTTCACGGGTCACTAAGGACTTCTATAGAGTCCCATAAAAGCACAATTTCTACAAAATATTATATTAATACATTTTAGCTTATTTATCTTTGTGCCTTTCCTCCAGCCATAACCTAACGGTCATCTCATCTTTTATTTTTTTACATTACTTTCTTAGGGTTATATTCAGATATAAATCTGTACATTCATTATATTTCATGTGGCCTTTGGAGGGCCATGTTATCCAGAAATAATATTTGAAATGGCAGTGACAAACATTTTTGTGAAGCTATCAGCCAACAGTGCCATGGGTTGAGAGCAGGTTGAAATGGAGACTTTCAAACATTTCTAAATAAGAAGATTACATAGCAACAAATTTCATGACAGCTTCTATAATTTAAAAAAAAAAAAAAAAAAAAAGGCCAGTGTTGCAGTCCTCGTTCTCCCCATGTGTGCCGCAGGGTGGCTGGTAAAAGCACACTTTCTCACGCGTGATTACACCTATAACCTATCTTAAAAATAACCCTTACCCTTCCTTTTTTTAACATAAGGAATCAAATTAAATGGACCTATTTATGCCCAGAAAAACTATACTGGCAGCAGCTGAGCTAAGATGGTGTATTAGTTTGCTAAAGCCGGTATAACAAAGTAGCAGAGTGGTTGGCATAAAGAGCAAGAAATTTACTGGCTCAGCTCTGGAGGGTAGAAGTGCAAAATCATGGTGCCAGCAGGGTGGGATCCCTCTGGGGGCTGTGCCTGAAAGGAGTTTCAGGTCACCCTCCTTGGCTTGCAGGTGGTCATTGTCATCTTGTCTCTTTGCATTGCCTTCCGATTGTCTGTGTCTGCGTCCAAGTCTCCCCTTATTATAAGGACACCAGTGATACTGGGTTAAAGGGCCCCCGCTGACCTCACTTGAACTTAATTACCTCTGTAAAGACTTTATCTCCAAACAGAGTCATATTCTGGGGCACCAGGGGTTGGGATTTAAACAGGAATTTGGGGGCCTCTCAGTTTGATTCAGAATAGAGAGGTTGACCTGCCTGTCGGACCCTGCAGGTCTCCACCAGTCAAGAGTGTTGTTGCCAAAAGTATAGGTCCCAGGGCTTAGATTGAGGTACTGCTTCTGATACTTGTTATCTGTCTGATGGGAACTAATACTTAACCTCACATGATCGCAGGTTCCGTGTCTGTACAAAAAGGGTGAAAAAGAACCTGCCTCATGGGGTGTTCTGAGGCTTCCATAATAGAATCCGTAGGAGTGCTTAGTAACTAGAATTAATAGCCACCCATATAAATAGACTACCTCCTCTTATCATTTTTATTATCATGTTTTCTGTCTATTGTGAATGTTGCCCTCCTGCTGGAAATTTTCAGTGATAACACCTTTTATAATTATGTTAACAAAAGAAGGAGTTCCCTTTGTTTGTTTCAGTATTTGTAGCTTGGTTATGCTTCAAGGAACTTTGAATGAAAGGTACTAAGTATACTGCCTAAAATCTGACGATATTTAGAAAACTAGTGGCTTCCCAGGAAGTACGTATAAACAATTCTGATCCCATCTAGAACTTAAAAAATTATTCTGTGCACACAAAACCGGACCAGAAGTTAATTGGACTAGATATCCTAGTCTAGATTGTACGACTTTTCTGTGTCTGTTATCCCTTCTCTCTGTCTGTTACAAAAGAAGATGCCTGGCTTGAGGTTAAGACTTTGTTGTTTAGATCTGAAAAACAACGGTTCCCCTTCAAACATGGCTGCTAGTTGCCGGTCACCAGACAGAACATACGAGGAGGTGTGTTAAGGATCTGAGCTTGCCTTGTTTATACTGAGTATTTTACAGACCAAATTTTATTAAAATATAAAATTTCTAAAGAGAAAATGGAAAAGATGTTCAGGTCCCAGGTCATGAACTTCTTCATATAAGTAGTAACTTGAACTATAGTGAAACATAGAATAGTTGACCTTTTTTTTTTACTTACAACAATTGCAGTTTCTTGGTTAAGTGGGATCACTTCTTTCCATGGCAAAGGGACAAAAATGGTTTCCACCCCAACTCCGTGTTAAAGGGGAGGAAATCCAGGAACATGAACTTTCACTGTTGTGTTTGAAACTTTCTCAAACTGAGATGTTTAAATACTGTAAAAATTATTTCTGTGATTAGGACCAACCTGAATTAGTAAAGATAAAATGACATACATTCACGTTTATAACTTTAGAAGGTCTTTTCAGGAAGAACTTAAACTGTGCGTAGAAGCTTGAGCAAGCATCATGCCTCATGCAGGGAAGAACCTCTGTGCACGGCCTCTGGGAACACGTGACCTGTAGATGCCGGGGGCTGTGCTGATCTGTGTCTCCACCTATCTGTGCGTGTGCTCATCGGCACAAACTCTACAAGGTCTCCTGCTCCTAAGTCAGTCAGTGGCTGCAGAATAGAGGTTGGTTGAGTTGTCATGAATAGAGGACTTTGTGTTTTGGGTGCCTTTCCTTGTTTCCAGCTAATTTCCAGCTTAGTGCCTGGGCCTGGATGTCAGCTTATAGCTGTGTGTGAAAGAGGCTGGCGTGGCACTGAGGCGTGGGCAGCCAGCACTCTTCAGCATACGGGCGTGATCACAGCAGAAACGCACAAGGGTGCTCATGAGGTCTGTGTGGACACGGGGAGAAAAGGAAGAGAGCAAAGGCAATAGTAGCAGGTGGGCTTTTAAAATAACCCACAATCAGTTGGTTAAGTGTCCAACTCTCGATTTTGGCTCAGGTCATGATCTTGGGGTTGTGGGATCGAGCCCCACATCGGGCTCCTCGCTCAGGGAGGAGTCTGCTTGAGATTCTCTCTTTCCCTCTGCCCCTCCCCCCATAAATAAATAAATAAATAAATAAAATCTTACAATCCACACGTAGATATCTTCAGCACACTGTCGGTGGGAGTGCTGCCTTCCAGAGTGACGAAGTTACACAAAACTAAAAATATGTGGGAAGGAAACACTGTGCTTTGTGCCCATTGGACCTCTGTAGTGTTTGTCATCCTGTTACCCTGATGTCTTTAAAAGATGCCCATTCATTTATAGCAAGGGAGGGTAGCAGTGTCCCAGTAGTTAACATCGTTCTCCTGGCTTATCCTTGACACACCACCATCCTTTCTGAATCTTGGCATTATGGCATGTTTTAGCCAACATTGTTCCTAGGACATTGTTAGCAGAGCAGCTGGGGAGGCCAGTGGCAGCAGAGCTGGCTTCCTGGGTGTGTGACCTGAGCAGTCCTACAGAGTTCTGTGCCTGGTTTAATGCTCTGCTGTCTCCCTCGGGAGATTCTTAATTTTTTTTTAACAAGGGCCTCACGTTCTCCTCTTCCACTGGGGCCTGCAGATTACGTTGCTGCTGCTGACTGACAGACAGCAAGGCTTTGCGGGGACCATCTCTAAGGAGGTCTGAAAAAAATGCTATCAGCATTGTTTATGGAAATGAAATGAACCTCAGAGATGAGGGTGTGTGGATAACGTGACTCTGAAGTCTGTCAGGAGGAGTGTTTTGTGAACGCTTCCCCCAAGAGCTCATGGGAGAACAGAGGTACGGTCAGGGCACCCACCGAACTCATCAGAGTGGACTGCTGCCGGCAGGACCCCCACCAGCCTGCTCTGCCTTCTCAAGAAGAAGCGATCAGACTGCTTCTGCTTATGGCATACTCTCTTCTGCCGCCCTGCCCTGCTGTCTGTAGCCTCCATTCTTGATAAGGGTGAGGCGAGTGTTTGAAGCAAGAGACTCAAAAAGGCGCTCTCGTCCCTTGTCCTATGCAATAATGACCACTGACCCAAGCTCCTTTCTTCCCTGGCTGGACCTTCTTGAGGCTTCCAGAGAAATGTGAAGAGGGCTGGACGTCATAGATTTATGATAGAGACTGGTCAAGTCCTCTGCAACTGTTCATCCCAATGAAAGTGGTGATGGTGTAGTAAAAACTTACAAAATGACTACATAATTACATAATTAATCCTCTCTGGGATGGCAGTGAATTGAATGCTATTAAACCATCACAGGCAGTTTCATTTTTATTCTTTTTAATAGGCAGGCCATGTACCTCTTAAAAAAATGTATAGTACTTGATTTGGTAGATGACCCCTCTCCTCTAAAACTAAATAAATATTGAAAAAACTGTCAGGCTGGTGTTTTCACAAAATTTGATTTCATGGAAAGCAGAGAGTCATACATTTTTAAAAGAACAACTACTTGAAAATGTAGAAAACCCTCTTGCAAACAACTGTTCAAAGAAAAAAAAAAAGAAAACAAATTATAAAAGACATAGAAAATAAAAATCATAAAGACAATTTATAATCCTAATTTTTACACATGTATGCCAAATAAAGGAAAATAAGTGAGTTAAGAGTCCAAATCAAGAAATAGAAAAGTAACTATAAATGAACTTAAGAAAGTAGTGGGAGGGTTGCCTAGGTGGCTCAGTGGGTTAAAGCCTCTGCCTTTGGCTCAGGTCATGATCCCAGGGTCCTGGGATCGAGCCCCGCATTGGGCTCTCTGCTCAGCAGGGAGCCTGTTTCCTCTTCTCTCTCTGCCTGCCTCTCTGCCTACTTGTGATCTCTGTCTGTCAAATAAATAAATAAAATCTTAAAAAAAAAAAAAGAAAGTGGTAGGAAAGCAGAAATGGATGAATAAGAAAACAGAAAATAATAGAATTAATAAATAAGCCCAAGAGTAAATTTTTTAAAAAGATAAAAGGAAAAAAAAATCAATGGCTGGTCTAATCAAGAAAAGAAAAAAGAATGTGTAATCGAAAAGGTTAGAAATGAAAAAAGAGAAGTAAAGTGCACTTTGAAAAATAACCAGCTAATCAAAAAGTAATTTACATGACTTCAAACGGTGCCTGGCTGACTCATTTGGTAGATCATGTCAGGATCATGAGTTCAAGCCCCAGATCGGATATGGAGCCTACTTAAAAAATAAAAAATAAAATAAAATAAAATAAAATAAAAAATACATGGCTTCACAAATAAATCTGAAAGGTAGGATGAAGTTTTCTAGGAAAATAAATGCTACCAGAATTGGCCTCAGGAAAAATAGACCAACACATTCAGAAGAAATTAATATATATTTTTAAGATTTTATCCATTTACTTATTTGACAGACAGAGATCACAAGTAGGCAGAGAAGCAGGTAGAGAGAGAGGAGGAAGCAGGATCCCCGCTGAGCAGAGAGTCCGATGCGGGGCTGGATCCTAGGACCCTGGGATCATGACCTGAGCCGAAGGCAGAGGCCCTAACCCACTGAGCCACCCAGGCGCCCCCAGAAGAAATTAATATTATCAAAGCCTCTCCCTCTCCTCCAAACATACACATACCATCACACTAAATCTGGATTAATTCACACGTATGTTCTTCAAACCTTACAAAAAATACATAACTTGGATGTTCTGTAAGTTATTTTAGAGCATAGAAAAAGGACTACCAATTCTTCTCATAGGGGTAAAAAGTAAAACCTGTATGTAATGTCAAATCCCCAAAAGAAACCTGTAGACCATTTATTTTATTTTAAGTTTTTTTAGATTTTTATTTATTTATTTGAGACAGACAGAGAGAGGGAGAGCAGAGGGAGAGTGAGAAAGGGAGAAGCGGACTCCCTGCTAAGCAGGGAGCCCAATGCGGGGTTCGATCCCAGGACGCTGGGATCATGACCCAAGCTGAAGATAGACGCTTAACCGACTGAGCCACCCAGGCACTCCTAGATATTTATTTTTAAACATGTGAACATACAGTATGAACTACAGTCTTACCAAATGTAAGTCAGTGGTGCATTAAAGAAATAACTGGCTGGCTCTGTGGGTAGAGCATTGACTCTTGATCTGAGGTTTGTGAGTTCAAGCCCTGTGTAGGGTATAGAGATTACTTAAAAATAAAATCTTAAAAAAAGAAGAAGAGGAGGAGGAGGAAGAAGGAATTCACCACAATCAAATGAAATTCATCGCAGGATTGCAAGGATCGTTCAATATTATAAAACCTATGCAAACAAAATTTAGTTTTTCCTTTTATCATAAACGTGAAAAGATCGTACAGATTTTTAAATTTTTTTATTATTAATTATTTTTATTAACATATAATGTATTATTAGCCCCAGTGGTACAGGTCTGTGAATTGTCAGGCTTACACACTTCACAGCACTCACCATAGCACATACCCTCCCCGATGTCCATAACCCCACCACCCTCTCCACACCCCCACCCCCAGCAATCCTATTTGTTTTGTGAGATTAAGAGTCTCTTATGGTTTGTCTCCCTCCTGATCCATCTTGTTTTGTTTTTTCCTTCCCTTCCCCCAAAGCCCCCCACTCTGCCTCTCAAATTCCTCATATCAGGGAGATCATATGATAATTGTCTTTCTCTGATTGACTTATTTCGCTCAGCATAATACCCTCTAGTTTTTACTAAATTTAAAGGGTATGTTTGGGATTCATATGACTAAACTATAAGCTATATAGTTCCAGGGAGCTACCCCAAGGAGAAGGTAATCATCCTCCACAACAGTTGTAAAAATAGACCATGTTTCAAAAATACGCCTCACAGTCATGCAGAGGCATGAGAGTGAAACTTGTATCTTACAGGGCAACTTTCTCATGTTCTGCAGGATGAAAGCTGAAGTTTGTGTAACAACAGTTGGAAGATTTTCCGGAACAACACTGATACTATGCTGATTTTATGGTTAATATTAAATGTAGTGGCATTTTTATCAAAGACAGAAACAAGTCAAGAAATTCCACTACTACTACTACGACTTTTATTTAACATCACTTTAGAAAAATTAGGCAAGGTAACTAGACAGAAGAACTTAAACATTACATAGATAGGTATATGTAGGTATACAATGTTAAATACGTATATAAGTCATGTATTTTATACAAATAATATATATATTAGGATGGAGAATAATTTTTAATTATTTAATGGATGTGTAGTATATGACTATAAAACTTGATTAAACAGAAAATCAACAGAAAAACATTAACATCAATAAGGTAATTCAGAAAGAGGACTGGTAGTACATTTAACCTATAAAATATTAACATGCATGTGATTTACCCATATTCAAACCAATCATCAGAGAATGAATATAATGGATAAATGGGAAATATTTCATTTACGATAACAACAAAAAGATATTTAAGAAAAAACTTCGAAAAATATGCTGGATTTACAAGAAGGAAACCTTACCAGTTCTATTGAGGGTTAAGAAAATTTGAATACATGAAAGACACTTGTCTTTAGGGCAAATCATGATTTAAAAATACCAGTTCTTCTTAAATACCGGTATACCAGCAAAATATTTTTCTGGGACCTTACCAGAATGAATCTGGAGAAATAAACATGTGATCTTAGCTAGGATATCTTTGGAAAAGAATAATGAGAAGAACAATCAAATACTTGTATTTGGAATTCAGTTAATTAAGTAATTAAAATTAAACTTTACTTTTTACTTAGTTTCAGATTTGTAAGTAATTAAAATACTTTAGGGCTGAAAACAAAGTTGTTAGAAAATCACTGGAATATGAATCTCCCTGATGGCTAGTGATGATGAACATTTTTTCATGTGTCTGATAGCCATTTGTATGTCTTCATTGGAGAAGTGTCTGTTCATATCTTCTGGCCATTTTTTGATATGATTATCTGTTTTGTGTGTGTTGAGTTTGAGGAGTTCTTTATAGATCCTGGATATCAACCTTTTGTCTGTACTGTCATTTGCAAATATCTTCTCCCATTCCGTGGGTTGCCTCTTTGTCTTGTTGATTGTTTCCTTTGCTGTGCAGAAGCGTTTGATCTTGATGAAGTCCCAAAAGTTCATTTTCGCTTTTGTTTCCTTTGCCTTTGGAGACATATCTTGAAAGAAGTTGCTGTGGCTGATATCAAAGAGGTTACTGCCTATGTTCTCCTCTAGGATTCTGATGGATTCCTGTCTCACATTGAGGTCTTTTATCCATTTCGAGTTTATCTTTGTGTACGGTGTAAGAGAATGGTCGAGTTTCATTCTTCTACATATAGCTGTACAGTTTTCCCAGCACCATTTATTGAAGAGACTGTCTTTTTTCCACTGGACATTTTTTCCTGTTTTGTCAAAGATTATTTGACCATAGAGTTGAGGGTCCATATCTGGGCTCTCTACTCTGTACCACTGGTCTATGTGTCTGTTTTTATACCAGTACCATGCTGTCTTGGTGATCACAGCTTTGTAGTAAAGCTTGAAATCAGGTAACGTGATGCCGCCAGTTTTATTTTTGTTTTTCAACATTTCCTTAGCAATTCGGGGTCTCTTCTGATTCCATACAAATTTTAGGATTATTTGATCCAGCTCTTTGAAAAATACCAGTGGAATTTTGATCGGAATGGCATTAAAAGTATAGATTGTTCTAGGCAGTGTAGACATTTTAACAATGTTTATTCTTCTGATCCAAGAGCATGGAATGGTCTTCCATCTTTTTGTGTCTTCTTCAATTTCTTTCATGAGTGTTCTGTAGTTCCTCGAGTACAGATCCTTTACCTCTTTGGTTAGGTTTATTCCCAGGTATCTCATGGTTCTTGCTGCTATAGTAAATGGAATCGATTCTCTAATTTCCCTTTCTGTATTTTCATTTTTAGTGTATAAGAAAGCCACTGATTTCTGTACATTGACTTTGTATCCTGTCACGTTACTGAATTGCTGTATGAGTTCTAGTAGTTTGGGGGTGGAGTCTTTGGGTTTTCCATATAAAGAATCATGTCATCTGCGAAGAGAGAGAGTTTGACTTCTTCCTTGCCAATTTGGATACCTTTTATTTCTCTTTGTTGTCTGATTGCTGTTGCTAGGACTTCTAATACTATGTTGAACAAGAGTGGTGAGAGTGGGCATCCTTGTCGTGTTCCTGATCTCAACGGGAAGGCTGCAAGCTTTTTCCCATTGAGGATGATATTTGCTGTGGGTCTTTCATAGATAGATTTTATGAAGTTCAGGAATGTTCCCTCTATCCCTGTATTTTGAAGCGTTTTAATCAGGAACGGATGCTGGATTTTGTCAAATGCTTTTTCTGCATTTGACAAAATGCATCAATTGAGAGGACCATGTGGTTCTTCTCTCTTCTCTTATTGATTTGTTCTATCACATTGATTGTTTTGCGAATGTTGAACCATCCTTATAACCCAGGGATGAATCCCACCTGGTCATGGTGGATAATCTTTTTAATGTGCTGTTGGATCCTGTTTGCTAGGATCTTGTTGAGATTTGAGATACCACCTTACACCAGTTAGAATGGCCAAAATTAGCAAGACAGGAAACATGTGTTGGAGAGAATGTGGAGAAAGGGGAACCCTCTTCCACTGTTGGTCGGAATGCAAGTTGGTGCAGCCACTTTGGAGAACAGTGTGGAGATTCCTCAAGAAATTAAAAATAGAGCTTCCCTATGACCCTGCCATTGCACTGCTGGGTGTTTACCCCAAAGATACAGATGTAGGGAAAAGAAGGTCTATCTGTACCCCAATGTTTATAGCAGCAATGGCCACGGTCGCCAAACTGTGGAAAGAACCAAGATGCCCTTCAACGGACGAATGGATAAGGAAGATGTGGTCCATATACACTATGGAGTATTATGCCTCCATCAGAAAGGATGAATACCCAACTTTTGTAGCAACATGGACAGGACTGGAAGAGATTATGCTGAGTCAAATAAGTCAAGCAGAGAGAGTCAATTATCATATGGTTTCACTTATTTGTGGAGCATAACAAATAACATGGAGGACAAGGGGAGATGAAGAGGAGAAGGGAGTTGAGGGAAATTGGAAGGGGAGGTGAACCATGAGAGACTATGGACTCTGAAAAACAACCTGAGGGTTTTGAAGGGGCGGGGGCCGGGAGGTTGGGGGAACCAGGTGGTGGGTATTAGGGAGGGCACAGATTGCATGGAGCACTGGGTGTGGTGAAAAAACAATGAATACTGTTACACTGAAAAGAAATAAAAAATTAAAAAAAAAAAAAAGAAAATCACTGGAATAGCATAGTCAAGAAATAGACCCAAAGTTATGGCGTTTGTGAAATATTCTTCAGGCTAAAAAACAAAATTTCAAATAATTCAGTAAAGTTGAAATAGATATTTAACATTTTTAAAAAATAGAGAAAGGTAAATATCCCATTTGTTATCACACAGCAAATTCCATATGCATCAGAGTTTTAACTGTAAAGAGTAAAGCCACAAAGTGTCAATATAAAGTTTAGGTTTGTTCGTTTCTTATCTTGAAGTGGAGAAACCATTGTTAAAGAAGATACATAACTCACAACCATAAAGGAAGAGATCAACAAAAAATATCACACAAAGTTTTAGATATTCATATGGTAGATTAAAAAAAACAAAATGAGATGTATTTGCAATGTATAATCAGGGAATGCATTAATTTCTTTAATTTTCCATACAAAATTAAATAAAAATTAGAAGTTCACAGAAAAAGAAACACAGATGGCCAGTAAATAAGTGGAATGATGCTTGGACTCTTTCATAACTAAAGAAATTCCATTTAAAACAGAAATATATGAGATTTCACTTACTAGAATTCTAGATAGTATTGGCAAAGATGTAAGGAAATAAGCATTCTCCTCTATTGCTGGTAGGAATGTAAATTGGTTCAATTTTGCAGAACAATTTAGAACTACAATTCCCTTCAAAGAACTTATCCTATGGATATATTTATAAATAGATGCTCCCCAAAGTATAGCAAAATATGTATGTATAAATGTATACAAATATGTATATAAATATATAAATATGAATACATATATATACATATTTACTGCAACATCACATTCAAAGCTGGAAGCATCCGTGACCATGACGAGGAAAATAGTTAAATATATGATGATGCACTTACAGACAAAAATAACAAAGCTGTTTAACAATGAATGCAGCTGGTATGTATTTGCTTAATGGGGAAGGCTCTCCAAGAGATATGGCTCATTTCCTTTCATTTCTTGACTCATGTAGATTGGCCTTATGTAATTTGACTTCTGGAAAGCACCCAACACTGTCTTCCTTTTTGTTGTTCTTTTTAACATCTTTATTGAGATATAATTCATATGTCATAAGATCCACTCATTTAAAGTGTACAATTCAGTGGTTTTTAGTATATTAACAAAATTGTGCAACCATCACCACAGTTTTTGTCTCCCTTAAAATAAGCCCAAAAGCCATTAACAGTCACTCCCATGACCAACCAGCATCCTGAGACAACCACCAACTGACTTCTGTTTCCATAAATGTGCTTACTGTGGACCTTTTATATAAATGGAGTTACACATACACACCTAAGAGTGGAATTTCTTGGTCACAGAGAAACTCCGTGTTTTGAGGAACTGGGAAAATGTTTTTTTCCGAAATGGCTATACCATTTTACATTCTCATCACAACGCATGAGTGTTCTAATTTCTCCACTTCTCACCAACATTGCCTATTTATTATCCTTTGTTTTGATGATCCTCTTGTGTGTGAAGGGATTAGCTCATTGTGATTTTGACTTGCATTTCCGTGATGCATGTTGAATATCTTTTCGGGGGGTTATAGGCCATTTTTGTATCTTTTGGATAAATGTCTTATCAGAAATTTTGCTCATTTTTTGATTAGATTATCTTTTTATTATTGGATTATAAGAGTTCTTCATATATTCTGGATACAATTACCTATCAAGCATATGATTTTCAAATATTTACTCTTACTTTCTGCATTGTCTTTTCACTTTCTTCATGGAACCATTTGTAGCACTAAAGTTAGTTTTGTTGAACTCCAATTTAATCTATTTTTTTCTCTTGTCATTTATGCTTTGATGTTGTACCAAAGAATGTTTAATCCCTGGTCAGAAAGCTTTGCTTCTTTGGGTTTTTTTTAGATTTTATAGTCTTAGCTCTTTAGATCTATGATCTATTTTAATTTAAGTTTTACTTATGGGGAAAGAAAGGGGTCCCCCTTCATTCTTTGCATGTGAATATCCAGTCAGTCCAACACCATTTGTTGAAAAAAACTATTCTTTTCTGCATTGAATTATCTTGCCAGTATTACCTATGGAATATTCTAGAATCAAATGTTGATTGATGGTGAATTTTTATGAATTTTTCATTAAACAAAATTTTTCTTCTTTGTGAGTGAATTTACATAGAATTTACATTACATTTCATGAAAAATTTACCACTTCACTTTTTGTTACCCTCCAGTTTTCAGACACATTTGTCAGTTTTAAGGTTCTGTTTGAATTGAGAAGGCTCAATTTGAAAGGCTCTATATGTTTTTTAATTTTTCTCTATTGTGGCAAAATTATGATATCACTTTGTCAGCTGATGATGATGACTTAAATGTTTTTTAGATCCGTGTCATTTATATATTGGAGAATTAAGTGGATCAGAAAAAATAGCCCTAGAGAAGGAAAACGGAATTACTGAAGAATTTTAGCCTGATTATCATAATCACAGCTACTGTTTATTGAGCACTTACTCTTCACTACATATATTATCTGATTTAATCCTGGAAGCAACCTATTTTACAGATTAGGAAACTTAAGATTAGAAAGAGTTAGTAACAGCCCTGAAATCACACTATTTATAGATGGTAGAGCTGGGCTTCAAAGCTGGGTCTACCTGAATTTCAAGTTCAAAGACAGTTAACTGCCATTCCGGAAATAGTGCCCAGTGTGACACATGGCTCATGCTGAAATTCTATAAAATGACATCATGTCCTAGGGGAATAATTTCATGTATTTGTCCAGATAAGAGACGACTATCGAGGCAGACCGGTTAGCAAATTCATAACTTGTTAAATACGCTTCCGACAAGCACCTTTCTCCCTTCTGCAAAGCACTTCCCTTCTCCCAGGCAGTCAGAGGTAACGAGAAACTGTGGTTCATGTTGGCAGCCTATTTGCTTCTCCCAAATCTTAGATTTCACACCAATCTCAGTCAGCAATTTTTTTTTTTTTTTCCTATGAGACCAACTTCTGTTGAAGACAGAAAGCATGACTTGGGAAAAAAACTCCTGTTTCAACTGTGGAAGGGGAATGCAGTCACTTTTCCTACTGGCCTTGCCTGTTCAACTCTGTGGACCAATCCTAGAATCAGATGTTGATCAAGTAACCTCCAAATGCATAAGCAATTTTTTAAAAGTTGAAAATGAGAAAAGATGTGAGTGAATATAGAAGGCAATTTGGGTTAATTCATTGGTGAAAAGACAGAAAAGCATTTGCATTGACTGCGTGAATGACCCAGACTGAAAACTGCTGATGAGTGTCAGGTCTTAGCCCTTGGCTTTAGGCATCTCCCATGAAGGGTACTGCATGCGTTGGGTGGAGAGGTAGAAGTGTATGTTCTGAAGGACTGGGCTTGACGTCTGTGTTCAACAATTTCTTAAGAAGCTGGCCTTGGAGAAATGACAAAACTCCAAATTTCGATTCCTTGTCATTGAAATGGAGGTGCTTTGAACTATTAAATATGGAGTCTGGGGGCGCCTGGGTGGCTCAGTGGGTTGAGCCTCTGCCTTCGGCTCAGGTCATGATCTCAGGGTCCTGGGATCGAGCCCCGCATTGGGCTCTCTGCTCAGCAGGGAGCCTGTTTCCTCCTCTCTCTCTGCCTGCCTCTCTGCCTACTTGTGATCTCTGTCTGTCAAATAAATAAATAAATCTAAAATAAATAAATAAATAAATAAATAACTATGGAGTCTGATGCAGAGATCAGGGGCCTGGACTTCATACTTACTTATATCAGGGTCCAAATCCTAGTTCCTTCCCTTATCAGCTGTGTGATGTTGGAGAAACAGGTAGCCTCTCTGAACCTCGGATTTGTCTTCTTGGATGGGGTCATGCATACAAAGGGTTTGTGAAGATTAAGTGAGATAACATGTATAAAGCACATAAAAGTGACCTTGGCTCATCCTCTATGCTAAAAAATATATGCACCATTTGTTGTTGTTGTTGTTGTTGTTTAAGATTTTATTTATTTATTTGACAGAGAGAGACACAATGAGATAGGGAACAGAAGCAGAGGGAGTGCGACAGGGAGAAGCAGGCTTCCCGCCAAGCAGGGAGCCCGATGCGGGGCTCTATCCCAGGACCCCGAGATCATGACCCAAGCCAAAGGCAGCCGCTTAACAACTGAGCCACCCAGGCGCCCCCCATTTGTTGTTTATTATCATTATTATACCTACTATGTGAGCCACCTACTACAATGCCTACCATGTAGCCGGAATTCCATACAGATTACTCCTCTCTCCTCACTTTTAGTGTCAAAGAATATTTGTGGTTTAAGGATTATCCTTCCCCATGTGGACAGGCATTTCCCCTTTGGCTATAATGTAATTGTAGAAAACTTCTGGCTCCTTTTCATGAGTTCTGGGTATAGCTATGTTACGACTTTCTCCTTAGAAGTGAACCTCAGTGTTAAGTTTAATTACTCAAAGCCCATTGCAGAAAGTATGCCCTTCCTGGGTCAGAGATGTACGTAGCTGATAACCCGCAGAAGTAAGGGAGCTGGGGCAGTGGCTCGCTAGCACCCCTTCTCCCTACATGGAAAATGTGCATTTTCTTTCTTTCCTTTTTTTTTTTTTTTTAAAGATTTTACTTACTTATTTCACAGACAGAGATCACAAGTAGGCAGAGAGAGAAGGGGGGAAGCAGGCTCCCTGCCGAGCAGAGAGCCCGATGCCGGGCTCGATCCCAGGACCCTGGGATCATGACCTGAGCCCAAGGCAGAGGCTTTAACCCACTGAGCCACCCAGGTGCCCTGGAAAATGTGCATTTTCAATTAAAAATCTCTGCGGAAGTCACTGGCTCCAGAAGCAGAGACTTATTT
Organism: Martes martes; assembly: GCF_963455335.1. Taxonomy (NCBI): domain Eukaryota; kingdom Metazoa; phylum Chordata; class Mammalia; order Carnivora; family Mustelidae; genus Martes; species Martes martes. The sequence goes on from NC_137895.1 coordinate 126,409,766, forward strand.
TTATCAGGAGAAGTCAGTCCCTAAAACTTTCTTTGCCAGCTGATTTTTACCACAACTTCACTCCTCTTGTCTGGTCCCCCACATCCCTTTCCAACTGGAAATGAGAACTACTTTCAGGGAAATGCTTGGAGGCAGGCAGGCAGGACACGTTTTATAAAAAGCAAGGATCTGACATTAAGATTTCAACCTGCTGTCCCTGTCATCAGCTCCTTCCAGCTTCTACTTTCTACCCTGAAACGAAATTAGAAATAGCGCAAGTTCCCTGGAAAATAAAAGGGAAAAAAATGAAGCATTTCCTTGGTTCTGATTAAAATGCACAGGCCAATGCTTCTTTAACTCCCTCGTATGAGTCTAAAGGAACTCAGATCATTTACCAAGGTAGAGGTCACTTCCCATGGAAGATGCTGCTGGTGAGAGGAGACGTGAAGGTCAACTCTCCTTAGCTAACTTTGAGACTCCCCACAACGATACTCAGAGCCTCACATGTGCAAAGGCCAACACACTGCCACTGAACAACACATCGTATTGTATTTGAGCTCTTGGAGCAAAGAATTTCTGTGCCTTGGCTTTCCTTCACTTTTGAAAATGTTGCAGGGGATCCCTGTTCATATGAATGACTCATCTGGAAATAGAGATGGTTTCACGGGAACGTTAGAATCCCATGCCCAATTCCTTCTTCGATATGTTGCATCCATTTTCCAGACAGTTTACCAGAGCTAGCCACGCAGAGTCTGGAAACTCCCCGTCTGTGTAGGGGCTGCTCCCCCTAGCAGTCTGTGCCTGTCTTTGGACTCATCACCCACAGATCCAGAATGACTTCAGAGGCTCCCTGCTTAATGTCAGAACTTAATCAGATCACCCGGTTGCACCCACTCATTTTCAGATGAAGGATTGAGTTGAGGATTAGGGAGATAAAGCAATTACTCCACCGTCACCCAGGCAGCTTGTGGCAAAACCGGGACTAGAAATCAAGATCATTTTTCATCATTCCAGACTGTCCCTCTTCCTGTTAGGAAGCCTTGGGAGTTTACTGAGTAACAGCTTAGCTGGACATATTCTTGCTCTACAAGATTATAAATGGTCTATTCTCAGATGAACTGCAACTGTTAAATTGTTAATAACAATTTAGGTATATTAAAATATGATAATTTGTGCCCAAAGGCACAACTCCTATTTCTAGGCAAATGACACACACATCTGTGTCAAAATTCTCCCTCTTGACTTAGGCTCACATAATATTTCGTATACAAGATAATATTCCTTAATACTCAATCAGTGCGTATTTAATGAGCATCTCCTGTATGCTCAGCACTCTTCTAGGTGCTGTAGAGGTTAGAGGGAAAAAAGTCATCAGCACAGATTTAGAAGAGTAACGATGCCTATGGAGGAAATACACAAGAAGTGAGTCCAAAGGCTTTGGGTCCTGAAGTATCAATGCCTGCTGGGAGGCCAGTGAGGGGCAGAAATTTGATCTAGAGTCTTATCGAGACAATGTTATATCACACTGCCCAGGTCAAGGGAAAACTCCGGGTCAAGGGAAAACTCTTGATGTTTCAAGATGAAAAATGCTTTACATTGCTTAAATCAAGACTCTGTGTGTGGTTTTAATTTGTATGAAAGGAGTACAGGAGCTAAGTCATTTGCAGTCAGAGAGCTAATAAAACCCCACGAGACACCACTTTCTTTCTTAGCAGAATAATAGCGAAAAGTTAAAGATGATTATGACTTTTAGTCTGTGAGCTTTTCTGCTGACAGAGATCTTTTTCATGTGTGTGTTATATCTAAATGGAACGATGGATGTCCTTGAAAAAAATGTTGCCTCTAGAATTAGGTTCTTCTTGGTTCCATAAGGATGATTTGTGACTCGAGGTTCAAAAAGAATTTGATGTAGTTGTAAGAAGAGAAGCACATCTTGAAATGGTTTCCAAGTTTGTCAGACTTCTTTTCTTTAATGAATTAAATGCCGTCTTCCAGCCCTAGCTGTTAGAATGTTATAAATTTATATAACTCTGAAGTTTATAAAGGACTTGCATTCCCCTGCTGGGAGAGGAAGAGAGGGCCGCTATCATTACATTCGGGTTATAGATGAAGAAACTAAGCTTCAGAGAGGGTAGGTGACTTGCCCAAGGTTATACAGCTAATAAGTGGCAGAGTTAAATGAGAAGGGAAGTCTTCACTGATTCCAACCAGTGCTCTTTCTGTCACACTCTAATGGCCTAGCATTAAAGGAAGGAAGGGGAAAGTAAGTAAGATGAGGGCAAGGGTTAGGATTGATGAGATACTTGCTAAGGTAACCCAGCTTCCCCCAAAGTAAAACAGTTGGAAAAGAAAATTGACTCCATTTTTATGTGTTTTAAAGCCCTCACCCGTGTTATATAAAATGAAAAATTAATGAACACCTGTAAAAGATTTCATTGCCCCACTCTCTGGGGCCACAATTTAAAGTTAATGTTATTTTCTGTATTAATAGCCGCTCCCAGTGATGTTTCCTTTTAAATTAATGCAGATGCCAGGCAATTTGGAAGACACCAAATAGACCAAGAGGAGCAACTCGCATTGCTCACTCAGCAGCCCTCTCGTTTGAAAAGAGAGCTTCAGGAACCGTTACTACCTCTGGGACCTTGTTGGCAGTCATTAGCTGCACACAAGCTACTCCTTAAGAATAACATCCTCTAGTTCTCATCCTTTGGAAAACTTGTGGGCTCCTGGTAATTGTAGAATAGAATTCCATTATCACAATACTCCCACTGAGTTTCTCTTCCACTCTTCATTTTTTAAACATTTTCCTTAAACATGACTGCTTGCTCCAGCACCGATAAGGGAGTGGGATGACACGTTCTGCTCATAAAATGGTAATGATCATCATCGGGGTGATTGCAGATGAGGAATGGAAATGTCCTCAGTCGGAGAGCCTAGGCTTAGTATTCGGAGGCATCCTCAAGATTTTGCAGACTCTCCAAACCATGTCTTCATTCTGGAAGGGCTGAGGCGGCAGCCCAGCCCGCGTTAGCCTCCAGCCTCACCTCCCTCAAGGAGAGAGGACCTCCCCCATGTTGCCAAGTTCACGGCCGACTCTTTCTCATCAGAGGCATAATTGTGTCTCTGGACAGGAAACAAGGGAAATGTGTGGGTGTCTTCTCTGACACTGGTTTGAAGTTACTCTGATAAATTAGCCTGAGGCAGAGTAGAATTCCTCAAGTGCAGTCAACATTTCATTTTGAATGTATGTTGGGCCTTTGTATGTGCCTGCCAATCTCTTAAGTTTGCTTTTGAAGCCCAACGATATGGAGAATTAATGAAGTAGCTGTAGAAATAAGACTCCAGATATTACCAATAATATATACACCACACACACACACACACACACACACACACCCCATACATATATACACCATATATTTTTTTCATATGCTACTGTATAAATATGTACTAATACACAAAAATGCATTTTAATCTATACGTAGAAAAATGCAAAGCAAAGGTGAGATATCTATGAGTAGGAGCTGTATTTTTCCATTACTCTACAGGATCATCTTAAGTCCTTCCTTAATCAAGGTTTTAAAGTCTTTATGAGGTCATTGGACTCACCGTTGCATCCTAATCGCCATTTTCTCTCTAGTGACACTGTGGGGATATGGTAGGGAGAACAATCTTAATGTACTTTATAGACAGTCCCTGACTCAGGGGATGATTCGACTTTATGATTTTTTGACTTTACATGGTATGAAAGCAGTACACATTCAGTAAAAACTGCCCTTCGAATTTTGGATTTGGATCTTTTCCTGGGCTGGTAATGTGCATTATGACATTTTCTTGTGATGCTGGGCAGTGGCAGGGAGCCTCAGCTCTGTCAGCCACATGATCACAAGGGTAAACTACCAGTAAGTACACTCACAATCATTCTACAGTCACACAACCGTTCAATTTTTCACTTTCAGGGCAGTATTCAATAAAGCACATGAGATAGTCTAACACTTTTTGTAAAATAGTCTCTGTGTTAGATGATTTCACCCACTTGTAGGCTAATGTAAGTGGTCTGAGCACGTTTAAGGCAGCCTAGGCTAGGCTATGATGGTCAGTAGGTTAGGTGTCTTAAATGCATATTTGACTTAATATTTTCAATTTACAATGGGCTTATTGGGACACGACCCATTGTAAGTCAAGGAAGACCTGTACTTGAATTACTCCTACTTGCTTGTTACTTGAGTAGCAAAGGGAGCTGGCCACACGAATGGTGGCAGAGCCCCTTGGTCCCCAATGCCTGGAGTGTCAGGCAAAGAACAGTGGGATTAAAGACTCAACTCTCTTTGCTTCAAAGGCATGTCTCAAATGAATGACTACATGTCTTGATTGAAACGCTCCTATATAAAATCCGTTTGAACCACAGAAAATAGAAGAGGAGAAAAAATACTATTCTTCCCAACATTACCTGGACTCATTTTAATGGAGTCGTAGAAATAATCTTACAGATGTCCTCACTGAGTCCCAGAGACATGACATGAACATGTCTGAGTCTACGTGGCCAGTCCCAGTGGGTGGCAGGTCTTATGCTCAAATCCTTCTGTGCTCATTTTCATTCTAGAAGAATTTATATTTTAAGGTGGAGAAGTGTTGGATTCCTGGGGCATTAATAATCGTGTCACATTTTATGCCCCCCTAAGTTCGTTTGCTCTTCATGCCTTTCTTAAGGGAAAATGTACTGAAATACAGTTTTGTATGTGCCCTTCTGTTTTTCTGATTTAAGATGATTTTTTACCATTTTATTGTAAAATGAAATGTAGATGCAGAAGAACCACACAAAAAAACAAGAGAGATTTCTTGCTGGACCCACAGCAGGTTAGGTGTGCTGCCCTTCTCCCCTCTACTTCTCTCCCCACGCTTCCCTGTCCTCTCCCAACTGATGCTTTACTGGGAAACCAACTCAGGAGATTGCTATGAACCCCAATCCCTCCTGGTCCCACCCACCCTCCTGTCCCTGCATAGGCCCTGCAAAGCACTTCCCCAGGGACATTCCTCTGTTGATCTCCACTGATTTTTTATTTTTTAAAAAATACTCTTGGGGCGCCTGGGAGGCTCAGTGGGTTAAAGCCTCTGCCTTCGGCTCAGGTCATGATCCCAGGGTCCTGGGATGGAGCCCTGCAAGGGGCTCTCTGCTCAGCGGGGAGCCTGCTTCCTCCTCGCTCTCTGCCTGCCTCTCTGCCTACTTGTGATCTCCGTCTGTCAAATAAATAAGTAAAAAATCTTAAAAAAATATTCTTCGTTTCTTACTCCTTATCTCTTTGTTCTGCTTTCTGGAAGATTTCTCTAACTTTTTCATCTGATTATCAACTTAAAAAAAATGATGACTATCTTAATTTTATTTTCCAGGAATTATTTTCTTACTCTTGGTTTCTCTTTTATAGTATCCTGTGTTTATTTTATAGATACAATATTTGCTCTTTCTGTCTGATGATACGTTCAAATACATTTCAACTTTTCCTCCATGCTTTTCAGTTTCTCATTTTCCTCTGTGATCTTTTTTCCTGGTGTTTGTCTTGGTCTGTCTCTTTTAGACAGGAGGCTTTGCTCTGGGTCTGATGACCTTTGCTGTCTGTCCTATTTAGGGCGAGGAGGGCGTGCTGCAGCCTTGACTGAGGGCTGGTGCTGGGAGGGCTGGCTATGCTGACAGGTGATCTGCACTGCCAGGTGATCAGGGGACTAATCGAACAAGTGACAGATGGCATTATCTGGAGACTGTCTCTCTGAGGTCTTAAGTTGCCTCAGAGCAGAATTACCCAACTTCACTGGCTGCCAGCATTCTGGAAGCAGGACAGGGAAGGTGTCCAAGGATTCCGCCATTGAACATGTGGAGTTTCACTTCATCTGTTTTGAGTTCTTCTCTCTCTGACAGTCCTTTGGTCCGCCTGCTGCTTTGAGTCCTGAGTTATCCTGAGAGTGTACTTCAGCGTTCGTGTGGGCAGGGTATGTTGTGGGATGGGTAGAGAAAGAAGGAAGGGGATATACATGTTGTAAGGCATCAGAGAAACCCACTGTTCTTTCAGCCATCCACCGGCTTTGGCCTTGTCCCCCTTCTGTACCTCCCCACAACCCCACTTCCGCCCCACTTCCTGGTTGCTGGTGCTTCCAAGAGCCTCGTGGTTCTGTCGGGAGAATCAGCGGGTTGCTTGTGGGCATGCCACTCAGTGGGCTTTTGAGCCATCATTCTGCTCTGCTCACTCTGCTCAATCTATTACTCCTCCACCCTTTTCCTTTCCCCAGTTCGTGTTAAAACTTCTCATCCCTTGCTGTATCCTCCAGTTTTCCATGTCCATATGCTTAATGCCTCTTTAGGTGTTGAGAAAGAAGGGAGATAAATGGGTCTAGCTATCTGGCCATTTTTAAATCTGATATTGATAGGGCTACATTTGCTTTCTCAGTGTCTCCGTAAAGGAACTTCAGTTACATGGTTCATTGTTCAAGGTTGCTTAAAATTTTTAAGTGAAATTATATTTAGACCAAGGTGTAGAGAAATTTTATTTATGCACCAGTAATTCCTTTAAAAAAAAAAAAAGAGCAGGGGATTTATTACGTGCTCAGACAGTAATGATTTAAAACTGGTAAAGACATTTATCGATAACGTTTATATGAGATTTGTTTTGCTACTTTTTGAAATTATAAGGAAATTTTATTTAACTCAGATAGTCATTATTTGAATTATAGCATTTTATATTGTCTTTGTTTTAGGGAATATTTTCTTGAAATAATTTTATTTGAAGTTTTAACAGCTTCATCTCAGAATTACAGCTGTAGCTTTTCTCTTTAGAAAGCCTCTGCTAGATTTAGTTAGCCCAGGCTTTATCTCATGCTTCTTGTTCCATTGTAAAGTCCCCATGTTCTCATACATAAAAGGGCTATTGGAGACCTTTAATTCAGAGGTTAATTTTGATTCTACAAGGCTTTGTCACATCTATAAGCAGGTGAGGGTCATTTTCAGAATGGATAATAATTTAATAAAGTAAAAAATACCTGTTATTCTCTATAAGGACTGCATTATTCGTTTTTTATAATTCAGAGTCAAAGGACTTAGTTATTCTGCCTGAATCACCTACATTTTCCTTCTGGAAATTGATGTCTTTCTTTTTATTTTATTTTATTTAAAGGTTTTATTTATTTGACAGAGAGAAAGAGAGAGCACAAGCAGGGGGAGTGAAAGAGGGAGAAGCAGGCTCCACACTGAGCAGGAAGCCTGATGTAAGAGTTGATCCCAGGACCCAGAGATCATGACCTGAGCTGAAGGCAGTCGCTTAACCGGCTGAGCCACCCAGGCTTTTTTTCTTCACACACCTCCGGACCAGCTCTCCTTGCGTGCAACCTCTTCTCTAAGATACTCACAGGCCTCCTAACCCAGCAGAGAATGGTACATGGCCCTGAACTTTTCATTACAAGTCATTTCTTGCGTTTGCTCATGAAAGTTCCAGTTAAAATGCAAATATATTAGTAACATTTTCAGCTACCGCCATCTTGGGATAATTGGGACAACTGAATTCAAAGGGGCTATAGGACAGGTAAGTTGTAATGGGACGAGACCAAAAAATGATGATGGAAAGCACTGTCTAGCACTTGCAGAGGTGAGAGGTAGAGAGGAAGTGGGATTCCCTCAAAGCTGCTTGAGATGGAAGGGGCTGCTTTTGAGGGGAGTGCACCATGCTCCTGACTTACTCGCGCAGATGCCAGAGGAAAGCAGGCCGAGATGCCGTAATAACTATCGTTCCCTGTAATTACGTAGCACACGACTATTTTCAAAATGTTTTTATATTCATTATCTCCTCTCCTTGACACTCAGTAATCCTCTGAACCTTGTGAAGTAGAAGGTATCATTTATAAAGAAGGAAACTGGGTACCAGAAAAAAAGTGTGACCGTTCCCAACCTCACACCATTGGTGATGAACATGTGGAACCAGCATTAGATCCAAGTTTCCTGATTCTAGGCTGGGGCTCTTTGTTAGACAATGTTTTTCAAAAGATCCCCTAAAATGCTCATGACAGTAGAGGAAATGGCCAGTGAGCGCTGAGGTCTGAAAGCGTAGTCTCAAGAGGCCCAAAGTAAGTGTGATGTTTTCTTGAAGTTCTTGTTTTATCTTAAAGTATAGTGAAGGTTTGTGCTTCACTGTGTAGTACTGTTTTTTTCTTTGTAACGGGCAACTTCAATGATCTCAGGGATTAAGACAGTGAGATTTCTGTTCTCACATACGGGTCTGTGGGTTGGCCATGACTGTGTAGGCTTGGCTAGGATAGGCCCACTATGTGCTGGGTTCAGTTCTGCTCCATGGGTCTTCTCATTCTCCTTCAACCAGCAATGACCCAAGACAGATCAGAGGAACAAGTGGAAAGAGGTGCTGCCTCTTAAGGCAGCTGTCACCCCCAAACTCCTTCTGAGCGCTAAGCCATGTCATATAGCTGAGCCTAAAATCTGTAGGGTAAGATGTATATTCTGTTTACAGCACTGCAAAATCACATGACAGAGGAAATGAAGAATTGAGAAAATTAATCAGTCAACCACAGCTGTCTCTCTTGGCCACAGTCACCTATCCCCATCTGTGAAATACATTCAACTCTGCCCTAAGACTCCACAAGTCTTCTTGATCCCAACAGTAGACTCAAAATCCTGAATCTCATGATTGACATCTACCCAGATGCAACTCCGTAAGTTATGGAGACTTATAAACTAAAAAGACAAGTTACCTGCCCCATATGCACACTACATAATCAGTATTTAATGGTGGAAGAGGCAAAGGTTAGAAGCCAGAAATATTCAGCAGATCAAGAATGGGAGACACAAAGAAGTCACTAATTCACTGCGATTCTGAAATCCCTCTGGAAAAAATGTTGCTAGGCCATACATAGATAAGGGAGTGTTCCTTGATTGGACTGGGGGGTTCTGCTCCCTGGGAGCAGAAGACCCCAGTACATTGCTTCCCATTGCTCTTGGCTCTATGTGCCAGAGAGTCCTTCCTTCTTGATCGTCTTTCATGTCCACGGTTGAGGAGGGTTGTGGTGAAGATGTTCTCCCTGGTGGCTGAGCAGCTTTCTCTGCCTGATTCCTGCCTGTGGACTCTTGGTTGCCCTTAAGTATTATTATGGGTTCTTTTAATTAAGTCTGACAGTAGTTCTGCTGGTATAATTATCTCAAAAACTTTGCATTTTTCCATGTATTTGATTCCAGGCACTCTCCTCTGCCTAAGCCACACCCACCATTCTTTCTGGACATAGATCTTTCTATAGACTTGATTATAAGTCCTGTAAGCTTAATAAACTTCCAGGAGACCGTACCAGGAAACCATACCTTTAATCTATGTACAAACCAACTATTTTCTAGTCAAAACTTTCCGTAGGAGCCATTTTAATCCTTTCAGGTGTCTTTAAAAGGTGTGACTACCAGGGTCTTGAGTCCTGAGTGAGTTTGCCTTGAGGGTGCATTTTAATGGCAGTGCCCTGGATCAGGTCTTTTCCTGCGGCAGCATCTTAATGGTTTCATCTTTGACTTGATAAGAAACGGTTTCATTTTCCAACCCTACAAGTCCTCAAATCTCTGGGCTCTCTATTCTTTTGCAAACTGGTCTTTTCTGAATTCTTAGCTTTCTTGTAGTACCTTTACCAAAGGAGCCAGCTCATTCTAGCAATACTTTGCCTCAAGATTCTCACCCAATGCCACAAGTTATTACAGATCTTTCCCGTGTTCTGAGTTTTACTGGAGAGGACAATTGACCAAGTGGTTTGTCAATTACATATCAGGGAATTTTTCCGTTTTTCCATTCTCCTTATAATGAGCTCCTTATTTCCCGTCTCCTGATCTCATATAGCCAGTGCTGTGATATTTGTGATATTTGTTACTAGCGTTCTACTTTTAGCTACCAATTTCTGTATTATCAGTGTTTGCCACGTAACAAACAAAATCAAAATCGCAAGGGGTAAAACTGCAACTATTTTTCTTCCTTACGGCTCTCCAGTTTCGCTTGGTATGGCTCCTGGCTTTAGGTTGGGTTCAAGCTGACTACCCAGGTCTCCTTATTTTCTTTGGACCATAGGGCAGAAAGAGGGGAAGAATTGAGACAGTCCAATGTATCATGCGTTTCATGCAGTATCTTTGTTTTAATGCAGTTATTAAAACATTGTTATCCTGAAGACTTCAGGTAAAATCAATATTCTAGGATTATTCCTTCCATTTATTATCGCTTTAAAAACTCCTAACACTCTACCAAGTGCCTCTCAGAGGTACATGTGGCCCAATTTGGAAAGCAGAGCTTCATAAGACTGTGCCTCAAGCATCGGAAGATACAGTGGTCTGATAAGGTTATTCTGATTCTATGGCAAGGAATGGAGCGGAGGGGTTGTGAAGGACACTGAAGGCTGTAGTCAGTTCATCATTTTGCCTTAAGCTGGTCTGAGTCAAATGATGTCACTTCTGAGATGTGGCCTCGCATGTTGCTATCTTTTAGCAACAAAACTATAAGAAAGACAAAATGAATGCAAGAGAAAGTCTTCCTTTGAAAACATGTAGCTTTTTGCCTACATGTACTAGAAAAAGAACAATACAAACCATGTCTTTTTTTACTCTTTCATCCAACAGATGTCTTTGACATATCTATTATATGTCAGGTAATGATGCTTGTGGCTAATGATACGATTATACAATGCTTAACAAAGTGTAGGCTAGGGCGCCTGGGTGGCTCAGCCGGTTAAGCGTCTGCCTTCAGCTGGGATCATGATCCTAGGGTCCTGGCATCAGGTCCTGCACTGGGCTTCCTGGCCACCGGGGGAGCCTGCTTCTCCCTCTACCTGCTGCGCTCTTTCTGACACATAAATAAATAAAATCTTAAACAAAACAAAATAAAACAAAACTGTGATCTAGGGACCCTGAGTGTCCTGAGAAATTTCCAGGCAGTCCTCAAGAGCTATTTCCATGACAATACTTGTATTTTTGGGTCTTGTATTTAGTATCGTAATAGAAGATAGAGAAGCTATTGCCTGTTACGCTAGACATTTAATAATATTTTTGAAAATGTAAAACAATACCACTTGTCACTATTTTTTAAAAAAATTTTTGAAGTAATCTCTGTGCCCAAAGTGAGTCTCAAACCCACAACCCTGAGGGAAAGAGTCACATGCTCGACCATCTGAGCCAGCCAGGCATCCCACGATTTTTTGTTTTATTTTGGAAAAATATAGTCATTTTTCCTAAGAAATATTATATTTAAGTTAATATGTAAGATTTTATTACTGTTACTTTCAAATAAATAAGTAAGTTAGCACCGTAAAGTGTTCATAATTTTAATTTCCCTTACGGTGAATATTGATAGATAAACCGAAGTTCCCATTCGCATCCTCAAAGAGTCTGAAGTCTGTACAGGATTGCGAGACCATTTACCACAAGAGTAAATGAAAGCATCATGGCGCCTTCCCGTTTGGAGCTTGTACCAAATTTTCTGCAGAGCGCCCAGCAACACTTACTCCCTCTATGCACCACCTACCATCACTGGGGCCGGAAACCTGAGAGCTCATTTCCTAGAACCCCTTGCCAGGAGGGTCCCAGATTAGATTCTGCCAATGAGATGCATTCTCACAAAATTTGGAAACTAGGAGCCAAATCCTTACTCCATGGGCAGGTGTCCAGCCTACAGCAGATGTGAGGTTTTTCAGCAGCTCTGGGAATTGCTGTAATCACTGGTTTTAGTTATTCCTGCAGCTCTGATTATCACCAGTAGTTTCAGAAACTTCCCGACTTTCTGGAAGCTAGTGGCAAACTTCAGTTGTTCTCCTTCTACCTTTTTGACATTTTTGTAACCATGAAATTCCCTTATTTATGTCCCTGTCTGCTCAGAACACCTGGAGAGATTTTTGTCTTCCCGAATCAGTTTACTTTGTAGTTAGAAAGTCTAACAAAAACCGAGTCAACAAATAAATTACAAAAGACACACAGACTGTGATAAATACCATAAGAGAAGTAGATGATTGCTGTAATATAGACTAAGAATACAGGCTTTTCCTTAGGTTACAAAATGTATACGCAAGAACTGTATAATCTTTTCATTTGTGTTGGTGATTACATGCCTTTATTTTCTAAGAAGGCATGCAGTTTTTTTTTTTAAAGTTTCAGTGTATGAGGAAATAAAATCATAAAATTATATTGGAAAAATGACATTGACTTCAAGAAATTAATACCAGTGTTCCTTGTCACAATGATTTGTGAATGTGTTACAGAATTTTACGGGTCCTACCATATGGAAATGTTTTACCCAGAAATTCTTGGGAACATAATTTAGAATCTTGTTACATAATAGCTTGATATAAAAGATTGATTTGCTGATGTGATTAATGAAAAGCAAAATTTCCATTAATTTTTATTTTCATCTCTGAAAAATATTCTACTTCATTAACTCTTTTAGAAGTATCAGCACAATCTAAGTCTTATGAAACAAAACTCCTAGTGACTGGGGCAGAAACCTTAGGTTGCAGCAATGAAATATATCGTACCTCAGGTCTGCAGAAATGAGCAGTGCTCACCATCAGTAATCCTTTAATTAAAATATTTTACCAAGGTTGTAACGAAGACATGAAAGTTGTAGTTGTATTCATCAGATAAAATGGTTGTGTGTGTGTGGGGGGGGGGTGTGTGCATGTGTGTTAGAACCGGATTTCTCTGAGACTTATTAAAGCTGAGTTTTAAGGTCTTTAAGACACAAAAGAATGTGACATAGAGGTTCACACATTTGTCATTACAAAGAGCAATAGGGAGTCAAATACCAAACCAGTTCATTTTCCAGATTTCAAAATTTAATAAGGACAGTATCCAGAACGCAGCTACTGCCTTGACTCTAGAGCAGTTAATGGAGCCCAAGACCCATTGGCCACGGACAATTCCCAGAGCTCAAGTCTCTGGAATTGTTCTTATGAAAGCAATAGATCTTTGAATCTTTTCTGGAATATAAAATTTACTACAATGTTGTAAGTACTTTTGAATGACTCCACATTCTTTCTCCGAGATGGTTGCAAGTTCTTCCCATCCTAATCTCACCCTTCAAGAGAGCATCTCCCCTACTTGAGAGTTCTAGAGGAAACGGTGTTTAAAGAAAGTGAAGATGAAACTTTAAAGTGTTTTTCTTACATGTTTAAGTAGAGATTCTTATTTAGGAATGCCGTAGTAGATGGAAATCTGGTATCAGATCTACTTTCACGTAACTGTAATTTACTAAGCAAGTAACTCATACCAATTTGTCTTGTTGACCTAAGAAGACAGTGCTAGGCTTCAGGGAAATCTAATTCTGTTGTACACACAAGTACCTGCCAGTTACTCAAGCTTCTTGTGCCTCAGCTGCTGCTGCTGCTGCTTTTTTTTTTTTTTTAAGATTTTATTTATTCATTTGAGAGAGAGTGAAATCGAGAGAGGTCACAGAGGGTGACAGAGAGAGGTCACAGAGGCTCCCCATTGAGTGGAGAGCCCAACATGGGGTTCAATCCCAGGACCCCGAAATCATGGCCTGAGTTGAAGGCAGGTGTTTAACCAACTGGGCTACCCAGGTAGACTCAAGGCTGAGTCTCAGTTCCTTAATCAACAAGACAAGGATGACATACCTAATTGCTAGGACTGTAGCAGGGGCTAACCCAGCAATGAATGGTGCATGCCTTGGTCAGTACTGGCACAGAGCAGATACGTAAAAATAGTAATTCCTTCACACATTCACCTTAGGCGTAGGCTCTGAAAGTAAGTTGATTCTATGTCCTCCTTCTCATTCTGTCATATATAATGAGGTTTAGAAGTACTGAGGAGTTGGGCAAGTTGCAAATTTATTTATTGGTATTAATTCATTGGTTATGAGCAATACAAAAAGGAGAGAAGAGCTGTTTGATTAAACGTATTGTCTCCTAACCTCAAAAGTGAATCATGGCACATATTTCCCAACTAAGCAGGTTCTATAAAAAGCTCCACACAAGTCAAGGGATTGGATTTTCCTCTTTTTATTTTTAAATTCTGCTTAAATCTTTCCCTGGTCACCTTTTTTTTTTAATTAAACCCTTAAAAATCATTTTTCTTTCTTTCCAGTAAGTATTCATATAATATCTTTCACCATTATTAATAACCTTTTAAAAAAATGAGGTGGTCTTTTTGTTTATATCCAAACCACATTCTTTTCTTCGTTCGGTTTCTGTGGGCACCTTTCTCCTCTTCTAATGATGAGTCATATCTGTGGGTGCTGGAAAAAGAAGAGGTTACCTAAAATATATTTGAGAAAAGCCCATATTTTACTTTTTTCTGAGTTTTCTTTTTTCCCACAGGAAGCACATTTGTTTAAAGTACTGCTAGCTTTGTAAAAATGAAGTTGCTAGAGGAAGAACACAGAGGAACGATCAAATGAAACATTAAATCAAATGTTTTAATTATTTTTAAATTGTTGCTACATATCTTTTTTACAAGAGGTCCTGACCAATGGATAGGATGACTGCTTTTTTTTTTTTTTTTTTAACCTGGTGCAGTGGGTGTTAATGGGTGTTAAGTGGGTGTTAATCAGTTTATTAACTGATGAATGGAGTGAAAGCCAGAGAAGAAAGAAGGGGCCCTAGGGAAACAAAGTAGGTTGTAAGGGTATAGGAAAGGGTGTTATAAAAGTAGAAAGAATCTTGGAGAATGACCTAATACTCCACAAATCCCTTGCTTTATAAATGAGGAAGTTGCAGGTAGGGGAGATATAGTGGCAATGACACTGAGACCTGTCCCTGAAAATTCAAGAGTTGCCTAGGACTGCATTTGCACATGAAAAGCAAAATGAGACATGGAAGCCTTCTCTCTGCTTAAATTAGGGTCAGAAGCAGAATTATTAAGTTGTGCTGTCTGTGTTGATTGGGTTGTCAGACTACTTGGGAATTTTCCTAATTTCTAGCAAAAGTTGTGCGTCGTGAACCCAGGTGTGTCTACAAGAAAGTGAAGGTCAGGCCCAGCAACCCTGCAGCTCCCTGAACAGATTCTGGCATTACATCCAGCTCCGTTTTGTGCTGAAAAACTACCTTCCTGCCATCCCATTTACGTGGGCTTCTCTTGTTTTTCCCATAGTCTGCGATCTATTCTCTAGGCGTCCACGAGATGCATGGCTCCAGGTTCGGTGTTTAATGGGGATATCAAAGTACACAGTAAGGTGCTTTAGGAACTTACCATTTAATTAATTGGGAAATAAAGAGATGGGTGGAAAAGTGGCGGGGAGGGTAGGTCATGTGCCTGCATATGTGGGAAGATCTGATTCAGCAGAGGGGGTGACGTCATACACCGCCCTGCATTTGAGCTGGACCAGGAAACGTGGATAGGTTCCAGATGTGTGGAGAAGACCAGGAACCGCATTTTAGGGAAGGAACAGCATGTGTACCCACTTTAAGTTTATAAAAAAACATCACATATATCAGGATCAGAAAGGAAAATAATCTGTTGGGAGAGTAGGGATTCATGATGAGGAATTGTTAGATAGATCTGTTTTACAGGGCTTGAATACCAACCTGAAGCACTTTGTATTGCTCTCCTTAAATACAGCAGTCCTGCCCATCACAAGCCTATTAGGAGACAACCTATCCCCATGGTGGAAAGTAGAGAAGATAAATTGCCTTGTGATCCGTTAACATATGACACAAACCAAGTTGCCTGATTTCCCCCCAAACCTGATTTTAACTGGTGAAAATTCTTTTCTGACTCTGCAACAAGACCATAACATTGAGACAGATGAGCGCTAGTGCTTTGGGTTGTGCTCCTCATGTGAATTTATAAGTCTTCATTGTTATTTCATTGTGGAAATTGTTGCGGCAATTACGTATTCAGAAGTATGTTCAAAAAGCAAACGCTTATGAAGGGAAGAAACTAAAAATGTAGTGGGTCTGACAAAACAACAGAGAAATAGAAATGAAGAGGCTTGAACCTCCTGTATGTATGTCAGTATTTTGTGTGACTGGACCAGAAGGAGACACAACACCTTGCCTACCCCTTAGCCACCTCTTGAAGGTAACATGAGACCTGAGAAAAACAGGAAAATGATGAAAGCTGACAAAGGAAGGGAACTGAAGGAAGTCCTTTGAAAGACGCTCACAGCCTGATCTGAGGTTGAGAAACCACCAGGATAAGGGACGGTCCACATGAGATATGTTTATGCAGCAGATGACAAAGGTCAAGGGAACGCAGTTCCATCATTCTTTCTTGGAGGCCCTCATGCAGAGATAAGAAGGAGCATGTCTGAGCTCATGGTCTGGAAGGAGTCTTTGATGTCAGGATGTGAGTTGCCACGGGCTCCCATCATGGGGACCCCCCCACACTAGGCTGGGTATCCCCGTGGGCACCTCCAGATGGACCAGAAGAGCCTGCTTGGGGGCCACACAGGTTGTCCTACTCTAGGGAGCTTGTAACTCCAGAAGTGACACCTGCAGAGGGCAGTGGATTGGGGAAGAAGGAAAGGCAAACCCACTTAACCAGCCAGACCAACTGAATCCACACTGCTGGACACCAGGATCTGGACTGTCACAGCCTGGTCCACTCCTGGTCCACTCCACCCTGCTGTGTGTGTGTGCTGTTTAAGAGCCACTTGTAGTCTCTCCTCCTCATGGATTCTGAAAGCTTCATTTTCATCCCCACTAGTGTAAGTTGGCTGAATAGCAAGCTTCATGGCTTTTTCTCTTCTCTTGTCCTGAGCTGTATCCCCAGCCTCGTCATCTTGGCTAGAAGCAGTTAACACCTTTGGGAACTCCTTGTAAATCTCTGGTTACTGGGTAGTTATCCGGCCCTTTCAGCATCTTGGGGTTCAAGTGTTTGGCTTGTAGGCAGCCTTTTCTAAAGAGATGTTGGATGGAGGAGAGTCGTCTGAGTTTACCTGGGTTTCAGCCGAGGCTTCTAGGCATTCAGGAGACCAAAGGAATGATCCTGAGGTTAAAAACCCTTCTGTTTTTCTCCATCTGGTGGATGGGGACATACATCGAGTTTAGCAACTGTCCCAGCTCATGAGCAGATCTGGGGAGACTTAACAGGGAAAAGGAGTAATGTGAGTGACATAACCAGTGCCCCTTTGGACTAATCTAGTAATGAGTGTGTTGTGTTCCCAACCCAACCTGGCCTACATGAACCCTCACCTTGAAAGCACTTTTTTGATTTCTAAACCACAAGTTCATGACTGCTGAAGCTAAACCTGACTTCAGTGGTCTTTCAGCTGCCATGTCATAGCTGGGATGGGAGTGTGGCTATGTGGGAGTCTGAAAAATGAGGTCTCAGGATGCCTGATGATGGGAAACTCTTTTTGTGTTGATTTTCAGACCTAGGACAGTCCCACTGCCCGACGCCATCTCACACATGGGCTATTGGGTTACTGGGTTCTCCATTGGAATCCTAACATCCCCCTCATGAGCAGTTTTGCCTTCCTCCCTGGTACCCAGGGCAAGCACCACAGAATGGAACAGAGGCAATATATGAAAGTTAAGGAGGGACCTGAGATTAAATTTATAGAAGGTGTTGCTATGGAAGCCAAAGAGAATGTCCAAGATTGATGAAGTTTCTGAGCGCAGTTGAGCGTGACACCACCAGGGGGCAGTATGAAGCTACGTCCATTACTCATTGTTTCAGACTTGGCCAAAGTCAAATTCAACCTTCCTGTCCCTGTACAGGAGCTTCACGGAAAGCCCTTAGGTGGCATTTAAACTTCACAGCTGTGGAATTGTTTAGTAAATCTGACAGCATCATTAAGAGGAGGTTGGATTTTTCCCTTGAAACCAATACCAAATTCAGTTTTACTGGAAGTACGTTGCCATTCATTTTCTCATCTGAAATGTCCATTTTTCACTGGTTTCACTGTCTGAAATAAGAATGCATTATTTAAAATTATGTAAGTCCCTGCCCTAAGCTGTAAAACAGAAGACTTGTTTTCCTGTGTCTTGTAAAGCTTTGCCTCCAATCCATGTTATTAAAATTGAAAAGTATACAAGGACAGCTTGGTAGACCAGAGACGATTCATATGCAGAGTAATTTTCGTTCAGCTCTCGCCCTGTGTCAAGCATTGCCCTGAGAATGGCATAGCTCTTGCCCTCAAAGAGCTTATGGTCTCCCGGGGGATCAGAAAAAATAACAGAAGGGTCAGTTCCCTAGCACTCGGTTAGCTTTTAGGGAATAACTGGTCAATTTGGAAAATGGAAAGAAGAAACAATAGAATCATTTCTGGAACCATTACAGCTTAGAGAACCTGACAAGTTCATAATCTCTGATTTGGGGGTAATATCCGTCAAGTGCCAAATGCATATTATATATTATAATAATTTATTTTTTATATATTATATGTAAATATATGTACATACATGCTAAACCATTTATACACACACACACACACACACACACACACCAAATTACGATTATTGGCTTCCTCCTTACTAAGAGAGCATTTTTCTTCTTTCCTACAATTTTCATTGCTTCCCAAGCGATGTTTTCTTAGGGCAGTTTGATGCATGGGAATAGACACCAGTTGAGTTGATAATCCAGTAACTATCTCATAAAAGCACTGAGGAGTTTGGAAGAACATGGAGTTTTGGGATTGAAACAGCAATAAAATAATGTGACTGCATTACGAACCAGGTGCTATGTTCTTGCCTAATGTGTCTTGATTCTAATTAGTTAAACAGCAAAATGGAGCCTTTACTTTTTGGCAAGGTTAAGTGTATGGTTGAGTGCGCTCAGCACAGGTTAGGGATTTATAAACTCTTAATCCTGGTCCCAGATCTATTATTGACTTTGGGAAAGTCATTTAACCTCTTGTTTCTTATTTCTCTGGAGTAAAATGGAAGTAATAAAATGCCCCTTCTCACTGGGATGCTCCGATGAATGTCACAAATGATGAAAATATGCTTTGCAAATTCAGTTGGTATCGCAGTGCTGGTGTGAACCCTTAGCAAAGGGACATGTGTCTGGTTTCGCAGAGAAAGAACCCCTCGGCTTCCCTCTTTGGCTCACCCTCCACCTTTGAATACGTCCGAAAGGTCATCCAACTCTTCTTGCCTTTATGTGAAGCAGACACAGTCATTTCAAAGACATTGAGAAAGCATCTTACCGTTATGTTCTTTGGGAAGCAAGGACTGCTGAAATCACATTATTATAGTTTTGCTTACACCCCCCTCTTGCCTCAGGGGGATGGGGAAGGTATAGGGTTTGGGGAATGTAGGGACAAAGTGGCTTTATTATGTAGGAAGGAGATGATTTCTTTATGGGAGAAAGAGAGCATTGGGCTAAAACCTCTTGCAAGGGGTTTTTCCTCAGTAGAGAGCATGAAAGCAGGAACGAGACAATTTTTCTTTTTTACTATATACCCAGCAGCTGGCACAAAGTAGCCATGCAATGATTTGTTAAAGGAAAAGTGGAGGGGAAAAAATCAGCTTGTTCACCTGACATGCTAACAGTCACACCAGAGTGCTTAGAAGCTGCATTTTCTAGGAAGATCTAAGTAATAAAATAATCACAAAATAATGGAAAGTAATAATAATCAGTTTTATCTCAATTTGCATGTAAAATAAAAGTTTAATAATTAAAGAAATGAATTTTAACTTTCATCTCTGTTGGTTCCTTGGATTTTTTTTTTTTAATCAATTAAGTTTTTCTATAAGCCTGAATGCCCAGAACACACAAAAGTGAAGAGGGATGCTGGTTTAAACTTACATTGTGGAATTTCCAACTAAACCTAAGTTGCTCACATGGAAAAATGTAATTTTGGCTAGATGGACTTTATTCCTGTTTACTCCTAAGCATTGCAAATATTTCAAAATGTAAAGGTATAAAGAGTAGATACAAATGCCTTTCAAACCTACTGTTATTTTGTAGAAGGAAGCTCAGTATTACTTGAGAACGGAAAACCAAGGTAGCTCAGTGGTCCAGGCTCTTTCAAATCTGGAAGGATTCCCTAGGCTCACCTACAGATGGTTTGTAGTGGGATTTCAACAGTGCTTTTCTTTCAGTGCTGTGGTAGGAAGAAGCAGTCACATTTTGTGATTTTCCACCAACTTAACAGAAAGTTCTAGCATGAAAGAAGGAAGGAAGTTGGTATTCTTTCAGGAGAGGAGTTCTGTTCTCTCAGATTACATGTTCCTAAAAAGCTATTGTGGAAGGGAACAGAGATTACTGCTTAGAAGAAAATGTAGGTTTAAAGCCATTTCAAAAAAAAAAAAAAAAAAAGCTGTTTGTTTTTTTTTTTACATGACTTGGATCCATATTCAATAAAGAGCTTTGCTAATCATTTTTCCTAATTACTTTGGCTAACTCATATTTGATGAAAAAAATATATTGTGAAAACTGCAGTGAAGTATAAGTTGCTCTCCCATGTAATTAGTTTGTTCTCGGAGCTCATTTTTATTATGAAAATAATTTGTGGTGGTGAGTTATAAGGGAGAGGCTCAAGCTGGAAGGCTTCGGGATAATATTTCCTCCATGAAACTTTCTCTACCATGACAATTCATTTTATTCCTTGGAAGTCAAACATATATTTTACATCTAATTCCTGATATACAGACAAAACAAGCCCAGGCCCTCGACTGCCTGACAAGCATTTCTGGGGCATTCTTTCATGGAGGGAAGGAAGGGCTTCAAGCATCTGTGGCCATGTGTCTCCTTCCAGAGAATCTGCTTCTGGGGCCCTGCTTCTCTTTCCTGCCTCTCTCTTCCTCCCCCTGCAAATTTGGTTGCATGGGAGGTACAGGGTCTAGTGGAAGAGGGAAGGAGGCGAAAATCATGCCCAGATATTCCTGGAGTGACTGCCCTTTGGGGACATTGGCTGGTGTGGTTCATGGTTCATTGACTGGTGTGGTTCATGGTTCCCTGAAGCCAAGAGGAAAAGTGAGGGGGCACTTTCATATTCTTTTCTAAAATCAGTCTCTCTGCCAGTCCTCTGGATCCTACCCATATCAGCCCCCTAGGAACTTTCTCTCAACTATTTTCAATTTTATCCTCCATTTGGCTCTTTCTCCTTTGCCTCCAAACATGATGAGCAAGTTCATTTGTATCCAAAAAAAAAAAAAAAAAAAGGACTTAACCTTACCAAAATCTTCAAACAAATGTTCTTTCCCTGGTGCTTTTCTTTCTTTGTCACCCACTCCCTGACTTTTAGGTACTTGGCTGTTGGGCCCTCTCCTGTAATACCTTTATTTCTAAAATGTTAACTCAGTAAAAATCAGCTTGAATTCTGTACAGCAGAGAGTTTCCCAAGTATTTCAGAGGCCTCGGATTTTGGACAGCTCCCCCCCGCTGCTCAACCCCTCCCTTCTGATTCATTACAGAGGGGAGAATGTATTCGAAAACCCTGGCTAATAAAAATTCCACGTGCCCTCTGCTGATTGATTAAGGCTACTATAGATTTCATAACACTGCTGTAAACATGTTTAATATATTGTAATAATTTCTAGCATTTTTAAGTACAACTCAGAAAAGCATTCCCTGGTACAGTTGGCATCAGGCACTGAGGAATACAGCTTGCATGTTGGAGGGGGTGATGTCATTTTCTTCAGCTCTGGATCTCTCCCGTGCTTCACATGAAACCAGCAATAACTAGCAAAGGATTTACATGCTTATTTAATAGCAGCTAAATTAGAAAGACCTCCCGACCTTTATACTTTTCCAGTGGTATTTCTTTAACTCTGAATATCATCCACTGTTTCATAGATAGGAGAAATCTCATTTTATTTTTTTAAAGATTTTATTTATTTATTTGAGAGAGAGAGAGTGTGTGTGTGTATGTGTGAGAGAGAGAGAGCGTGAGAGGGGGAGAAGGTCAGAGGGAGAAACAGACTCCCCACGGAGCTGGGAGCCCAATGCAGGACTCGATCCCAGGACTCTGGGATCATGACCCAGGCCGAAGGCAGTCGCTTAACCAACTGAGCCACCCAGGCGCCCAGAAATCTCCTTTTATGTTCTTGTATTCTGTCAAGTTAGGCAGCCAGTTTGGATTTCCGAAATGAGAAAATTTGAGTAGTAGCCAGTGGACCAGAGGGAGAAATTCTGTTGCAAAAAAGAGGCAACTTTCACAATTGCTTTTCTCATGAAAGACGGTGCTGGCATAGGATGACCAAGGATTAGCGTGCCATTTGGCATCACAGGGTGTTTTCCACAATTCTGCCACTAATAGGAATTTGCAGGAGTCAAACAACCAAATTTCATTCAATCCGACTTAGTAGTTTTTATATTCATCTTGTCTCAAAATCTTTAAATTTTGAAATACTTGGAACTCAACTGGTTTGAAGTTACTGTTCATCTAAGTAAAATCTCTCTTCCCAAATCTTACAGACTAGGCAGGAATATTCAAAATATTTCACAGGCCTTTGAATCTTACTTGAAGATGAGATTTTTTTCAAGTAACACCAAGTACCTCCAGTGCATTCATTTCCTCTTTTAACAACCAAATGATTGTAAATGTTCTTACTCATTCATTACAAGAAACTATTAAAGGCTTCTACTTGGCCATATTTAATAGTGCAGCTGAAGTTACCTTGTGTACAAGTAATAAACTATATCTCTTTAGGGATGCCTGGGTGGCTTAGTCGGTTAAACATCCGACTCTTGATTTTGACTCAGGTCGTGATCTCAGGGTTGTGAGATCGAGTCCCATGTTGGACTTCATGCTCAGTGAGGAGTCTTGCTTGAGATTCTCTCTCGCTGTCTCCCCCTCTGCCCCTCCTTTTCTTAAAAAAAAAGTTCCAGATGGCTGCACACAAAACTAATGAACGTGGTTCCCTGTTTTTAAAAAAAGATATATATATATGAAAATATGCTATAATACACTTTTTAATTACCTTACCCAATTAGTCTGAATTCACCACATCTGACCCTAGAGAACTTTTCTAGAAAGGTATCTAAGCAATGGATGATGATGATGATGATGATGATGATTATTACATCCCCACAATCCCCAGTGACCAGCAAATAATTCAAGATGTATGTTCCCGTTCTGTGCAGTATCTACTCTGTTTACACACAATTTGCCTGCCTTCTAATCTATAATGCTTTCCTATGACCCTTCTTCCCTTTCGTCTATGGTGGCATGAATAGAAAGGGGGAGGAAGAATGAAATGGCAGCCACTGAGGCAAAGCTTTTTGGGAGGAGGAGCAGAGAAGACTAATACGAATGTTTGGAATTGGGCAGATCCTGAGGGAAGGTAGGGCTGCAAGTCTTAGAACCAGGGGTGACCTTGAAGCTGGTGTGGTGTCACGGGAGCCGGATGGGGTGGTTGGATGACAAGACCTAAGGAAAATGGAGAGCCTGGCAATTTTTGTTCCCAATAGTAAATGTATTCACACAGAATTGCCAACTGTGACAAATACAGAAACAGTAGCCATTGAGAGAAAGAAAGGGCTATGGAGTTAGCCTCATGTGGGTTTGAGATCAGGCTCTGCCATTTACAATACGTTTTTTGGAGAACTTACTTAATGTCTGTAAGCCTCCATGTGCTCATGTGTGGAATGAGGCTGATGATGCCTCCTTGCTCATAGGGTTTGATGGTCTCGTGAGCTAATGTGTGGGGAGCAGTGCTTGGCACTCAGTATAAACTAGTTCTTTTCTTTATTGTAATAAAGCAGTCACATAGCTGCATTAAAAATGTTTTATTTGGTAAAACAGTCACTCCTTGGCCTGCTCCGTGGTTTACATAAGTGGAAGGATCTTGGATTTTGAAGTCAGACTGACCCGAGTTCACATCCTTGGTCCACTACTCAATCAGAATATAATTTTTTTTAAGATTTTATTTATTTGACAGGCAGAGATCACAAGTAGGCAGAGAGGCAGGCAGAGAGAGAGGAGGAAGCAGGCTCCCTGCTCAGCAGAGATCCCGACATGGGGCTCCATCCCAGGACCCTAAGATCATGACTTGAGCCGAGGGCGGAGGCTTCAACCCACTGAGCCACCCAGGCGCCCCCAGAATATAATTTTTAATGTGGAGACTCTTACTCCTTGTGAAAATAGAGGATCCATTCTGCACATAGTTGTTACCAGGATTAAAAGTGATACTGGTGGGCTTAGTAGAATTCTTTATTAAAGGTAGTTGACGTAGTGATTTTCAATTCTCAGTGGAATTTCAATTTCAGAATTTTTGTCATTCAGTGGCTAATAGAACCTAGTGTGGTAAGTGGGGCAAGTATCAAAAGGAAGAACCTAGACTAAGTAAGGATGTCCACAAAGCATCATGATAAAGTGGTAGTAGATTTCAGCATTAAGAACCTGGAATGTCGACCGGCAGAGTTGGAAGACTATTCTCCATTATATTAGTATTTATAACTACTTGAACTTAGCACAGGAAATAATCTAAATGGTATGGACAGAGGCAATATTTTAAAAGCTTGTAACACGGCTATTTCAGGGTCAAAACTCAACAATCTATTTTAATTGTGGCATAGTTCAACTTTTAATAACATAGCTCTTTTAGTGTCAACACTAGATCTGTCCGTGACACATTGTCATTGTGTTCAATGACTTTTTTCATAGATTCATCCCTGATTTTCTTTCCACTTAGAAATGTGTTTCTCTGGATCTTAACAAGGGTTGATAGGAACCGATTTCCATTTGGGGAAGTGTTCTAAAAAGTTGTACTCTCCTGTGTGCACTCATTTCATGGACATCAACTGAACTCAGCACAGCTTCTGGAAGCATAAGGATCTGTTGACTGCAGGGGAAGAGTGCAATGTCAAGTTTGATTTTCTGGGGCTCCTCAGTGATCCCGGAATAGTCCTCTTGGGCTTGGTGCCTCTTGGGCTTGGCCATGATTTCAAAATCTCTGCGTAGGGCAACTCATGTTCTTTGTCGGAGCACTCACCCCACCCCCTCTGCCACCACCACCCCACACCCTCCCGCAGTCCCCTGGCTGTTTACCACTGGGCACAGCAGGACTAATGGAATCCAAGCATCTCTGCACGGTAGGCTCTTACGAGAATATAGCAATCACGCCTGACCCGCACCCCCCAACAAAGGGAGCAGAGAGGTGAATCAGAGATGGTTCTGCCTTTCGTGCAGCCACTCTGATTCTCAGTTGGCTTTTGCCGATTATCTCCTACCCCCAACTACATAAACTTGCTCTTATTTTTATAGTTGATGTAGTTTTCCATGTTTACCTTCCTTTGTAGCGTGCGACTAATGTTTTCTGGAAAACCGGAAGTTAAAACCTCTCATTTGGGATATACTGCAAAGGTGTATGTGTGATTACAAGGCATTCTGGGCTTCACGTTGTATATGTGTCTTACTCTGTTCTTCCTGTATTTTTTAATCAGCATGAATTTCTAGCTACGAGCAGTTGCTTGGTGGAAACAATGACATTATTATTTGTATTTTTCAGGTGGAGAGGCTGAGGTCCCACTGTGTATTCTGTGTCTTGTAGACCGTTGGAGCCCAGATCCAGAGCCTCTGGGTGTTGCCCCCAAAGGTCACGCTACTTATCTGTGGAAGACTCCTCTTCATTTTCATTTTAGGTAAGGTCTTTCGTTTTATTGAATCCTAAAATAAACATTCATCGTCTTAACCATGAATGAATTATGAACTCAAGGCCTATCTGTAAAACTTGACTTCTTGATTTGTTCCTCCCTGAGCCCAGTGGGATAAAGGGTCTGTGTTGAACCTCGCGGTCTCCCTCCAGTGTGTGTGTGCTCTGATATGCAGCTGTTTTGTTTTTTTTAACCATTCTTTCTTTGGGCTGCGGGCAGTGCCCCTGATAACACGTGTTGCTTTTCCAGGCATGTTCTGTATTCCCTTAGATGCCTGTCTCTGTGTTCAGACTCTGGCTCGAAGCTACCCTAATGACTAAAGAATAAGAGAATATTCCAAGAATATGAACTTTTAGCAAATGATATGTGGTCCTGGGCAGGTATCTGATTACTTTGTCTATGGGCTGAATAGAATGAGTAAAATGTAAGAGTCTCTTTTAGGCCTGTCCCGTAATACGACTTTAATCAAAGTCAGGTTCCCACAAAAGTAGCAAAGTAAATTTGCCAGTTTCCTTGAGGTCCTTTTGCTTTGCATAGAACAGCCTCCTGAAGGTGGACTTGAGTGTCTGGAATGAGAGAATGGAGTGACCAGATCGAGCCACAGCTTGGGTCTGCATTCTGATCATAAATCCATTAGTTCCGTATTCTGCCCTAAGAAAAGCAATTTCCATTTTGAGTTTTCCCCCATTACAGAGGTCCTCATACAGCCCTCCCCATTCTGACACCACACTGGAAAATTTTGGTATTTGATGCGGAGGGAGTTAGGGAAGGGAATAGATAGATCCTATCCCAGTACAGTCTTTGTTCAGCTCGATTTTTGCTTTATTGAGTAGTGTGAATCAATACTCAGCCATATTGCAGAGCACCTAAGAACATCATTATCTGAGAATCACTCACAAGAAGTCGTTGAACTTAGCTTCAGCAGTGCCCGAGTGGGGAATTCACGGCTTCTGTGTTTGCACGAGCTGTGCCGCAGGAAGTGCACTGAGTCATGCAGGAGTCCGACGTGCAAAATGGTCTCCGAATTCAAGGAACCAGAGCTGGCATTTCTTGTCTTCCCGTAAAGTGACAGTGTCAGTGGAGCACTGTCGGATTAAAGAGGGCGCGTGGATGCTGGATTTTGTGCAACTACAGAGCTGGTTTATTCTTGGCCAGAAACTGAACTGGCCTCAGAAAGGGAATTCAGAAGTCCTCTTAGCGCCTGGTGATTTACTCCGATTTCCCGCTGTAGGCATATGGATTCGATTTTCTACTGTCTCTATAAATACTGTTGTGTCTGTCTCCCTGCCAAATCAGCTACCTTTCTCACCCCAGAGAGAAGCCAGAGATCAGACATTCCTATACTACAGTCCCATTAGACACCGTAAGGGGAGGGAGCAGATCTGGCCGTCAAAATGATGTGTGTATTTGAGTCTTGAAAGAGCCAGGCTAAACTTAGAGTCAGTGGGCTCCCATAAATAACCTGTGTCCCCCTCTCTTTGTGTGGTTTGGAATGGAATGCCTTTCTCTTTAGAGTTGTACAAGCAGCCAGAGATCAAAGAGTCAACCGTTTATGGATGCATAGTTCATTACAAAGTCATCGTACTCAGCAGGAGGACTCTGGCTGAAGCACAAATAATTTTCTCCCGTTACTATTTTGTTGCATGGATTGGGGTTGGAGGGCACAAAAAGACCTTGCAACAACTTTAAATAATTTAAAAAAGAGAGAACAAGAGATGAAAATTCACTTTCAAAGGAGGGTTAAAACTAAACTGGCATCTTTTTTAGGGTATGGTATGTGGTAGGAGGAAAGAGGAAGTAAAGAAATTGACCCAATACCACATGGAATGTGGTTCAGGAAGAATAATAGAAGGCAGAACAGTATCCTGTGTAATTGACTTACCCTTGGGTAAGCATTACGGAGAGCCTTTGATAAGCAGAGCAGAACATACACAGAGATTTTTTTTTTCTTTTTTAAAGCCCAAACTAGATAATGTATTTGAAAAAACAGGCTTTGAACTAGTTTGGTAGAATGTGAAGAATACATGTGTTTTAAATTATAGCATTGGTGGTGTTAGCAATCTCGGGACTGTGGATAATCACAATGATACAAAGTAATAACTAGTATGTATTCAGTGTCTACTGTGTGTCGCGTGCTGTGCAGTGTATGCCGTAATCTTCCATCCTCCCAACCAGGCACCGAAAAGCGTTGTTATCCTCATTTACACACAGAGAAATGGGACTCCACAAAGTCTAAGTGCTTTACGCAAAGTTACGCAGTCATTAAGTGGTGAGCCCAAGATTTGAACTGAACTCTGGAATGAAGCAGAAACTTAGTTTATAGTTGTTGTGTCTGGCTCACACAACTCTGGAGTTGTGTGAGTCTAATCCCTGTCCTGGTCTCTTTCGCAGGAGATGTTGGGGCTCTTCTGATGTCCAGGCTTGGGACTTTTGTTCACAAAAGAGCCATCTCAGTCTGTGATGGCCGCTCTTCCGGCCCAGGTAGATCGCCTGCCTCTAAGTCCTGCTTTCCTGTGTCTCTATTCCCCTTATCCACACCCTCCTACTCTGGCTTCTAGAGTTGCCACTGACCATACACAGGCCTTCTGCCAGAAATGTGATGAAGAAATTGCTTAGAGGAAATACTTTGTCAGGTCTTTCGCATGTGTCAAGGGCAGTAAAGGACCCTTGTTGGACTTCTTGTTTAACTTGTATAGAAGGCGAAAAATATTTTATTTGAAAGAAAACTCAAGGCACTGAATGAGTTTGTCCATGTGAGGGCCCTGTCACTGTGCTGTCGTCCGTAGGTAGTCAGGCTTGCTTGATGCCTCACCCCTCATCCTGTATCCTTAGGAAGGCTTGATCCGGTTAGGGACTGTGTGTCTTGTGAAAGATCTGTCACATGCCTGATCAGTTACAGTGATAACTGGAGAACATTTCCTCAAATGTATTATTTTAACAGATACCATGTTCTACTTTATATTACTTTAATTTTCATCAAAGTGGAGTTGTGTGAGTCTTAAAGAGAAAAAAAAAACGTGGGGGATATAATGCAAAGAATTTGATGCCTAGAGTCAGTAAAATCCCAGTGGCTAAAGTCTCAGTGGATAAACAGTCCCTGGGAGCCTTTGTCCTTGTCACTGATAAAACCTGCATCACAAGGAGGCCATAACATCAAATAAGTAAGATGAATGGAAAACCACAATGCTCTCCAAATGCTGCCTTGTTTCTGTTCTTCTCAGTGATAATACCTTTTGTTCAACCCATCTCTTCATGCTGCTTTCAGTAATAGTAGTTCAAAAGGGTCAGCGGGGTGCCTGGGTGGCTAGTAGTTGAGTATCCAGCTCTCAGTTTTAGCTTAGGTCATGATCTCATGGTCCAGGAATCAAGCCCCACATCAGGCTCCATGCTCGGGGTGGAGTCCACTTAAAATTCTCTCTGTCCCTCTCCCTCTGCCCTTCCCCCCGCCCCAGCTCACTCTCTCTGGATATAAATAAGTCAGAAATAGAAGCAAATAATCAATGAATTCTTTTTTACAGATTTAATTGAAAAGCATTTGAGAGTATCATCCAAAATCCTGTGGCTCTCCCCCACTCCACATTTTCTTGAAAGCTTTCGCACGTGCAGTGTAAGAAATTATGAGTCAGCCTTCTCCAATCCTAACTTTAAGAGTTGCAGAAATCAGCTGCCAGGCAGCACATATGTTCTGAGCTCCATGAGAGGAAGAAAACACATTTGCTGAAAAGAAATGCAAACCTTAAAACCAGTTGAGTCGTAATAAAGACACTTCACATTTTGCTAACTTCTTTTTCCCCTCTGGTCCCTGGCTGCCTTTCTGGCCCTGGACAAGTCCTCTTGCCTCTTGCTCCTGAGGCATCTGTCACCCCAAGCACTCCCTCCCAGGGTTGTGGGCTCCAGCTGGCCATGACTGATGGGGGAAGGCACAGGAAATGCAGAATGGCCGAAAGAGGGGATTATGATGCAGAAATAATATATCAACTGTGAGTACTTCTTGAATGCAAGGCACTCAAAGGCTATAAATCCATTCTCTTATTAAGATCTAGTAACAATTAAATGTGATAATAAACTTTGGTAATAAATTACAGTCTGCAGTTGAGATGACTTTAGAAGGCTAAGTCACTTGGTCAAGGTCACACAGCTAGTGAGCCTGGCAGAGGTGAATAATGAAACCTCTTAGCATTACATATGGGACCTCCAGACACTGGAAAGGTATTTTCTTCTGAGCAGTTGTCTTCAACAGGCACGCCCATGAGCCACCAAACATCTGAAGAGGAAGGACTTGCTAGCAAGTTCTCTGCCTCTATACTAACATGGTAGAAACCAGATTCAAACAGGTTGTGGGTTTCTCTTGGAGCAAAAGAAATACATTACAAGGAAAGTGAAACTCTCAACGTAGTGCCTGCTTAAGACACTTTAAACTCACTTCGTAATGTTTTTGCCCTTTTTCACCTCTTACTGAAGCAGTTCTGTTCGTAGTCATTGGGATTCCCTTGTTCTTGTGGATTGTCGGTCAGCGTGTTTTTATTCATTTTAGTCATTGGGATTCCGTTGTTCTTGTGGATTGTCGATCAGCGTGTTTTTATTCATCAAACTGTGTGAGTAAAAATTGGTGTGATGGAAGAACCATGGCAGCCTCAGCCACAGAACAAAGACTTTTCTAAACCAGCCTTGCTCCCATAACATCTGGGGACGTGTTTCATGTGGGTTTTCTTTCCCCAAGTATCCGATGGCATGACTTTTGTGTTCAGAGAGAATTGACGGTGACATTTCATTTGACCGAGAAAGAGCAAAGAAAAAGGAAAGAAACATTGCTGCATTTAACAAAACCCAAAGGCCAGTTGAAAAACACTTTGAAAGCTTATTTTCATTTTGCGATCTAAAGCAGACCTCAGGTGTTTCTGCAGCCTGGTGGTGCTGGTTGTAGTCCTTCTGAATCCTTGTGAGAAAGATGATGTTGACTTTCTGAGAATATTCCGGGATTTGTCATCACAATGGACTTTGAAACGTGGTTTTAAGCTCCCATTGAAATGGATCACAATGTAAATCCTAAAGGAAAAAAAGAAACCAATCCAGGTAAACCCCGGATTTGGGTTCCACTTCAGACCTCACAATTTGAAACTCCAGAAGTTCTCCAAAGTGAGACTCATCTCTGCACCTGCTTGCCACAGACGCCAACCCTGTGGTTTCCTTGACCCCGCTAAAACTCAGCTAAGAAGCAAAAGCTCAAAAAAATACCATTTGGCGTAAATCTCTTAGGATGAAGAGAAGGCCACCCATGAGAAAGCTGTTCCTCCGTCAGAGAAAACTGTGGTGGTTGAGGGTAAGGTAGTTGTCTCTTCCTTCAGGATTACTGGAGGGTTTCCCTAAAGATAATACTGACCTGGTGTTTAGTTGCTGGAACCCTGCTGGCCTGGGCTATAAAGAAAGGTCAGGACTCTCAGAGGAAGCTGGAACATAATGCCCGTTATGATGAATTGTAACTTAGAAGCACTCTGTAGAGACAAGAGGGTTCAAGGCTTTTTAAATGAGGTTTTAACAAAAATTTCCCTTTTGGTTGGGTTGAGCCATCCCTGATGTCCCAGTGCCTCAGTCAACAAAAAAATGTACCTTTTAAAAATGGAACTTTTTCTGGGGTCACTGAGAGCAACCTAGCCCATAACATCTGTCTAAGTACAGTCAGTCTTCACAGATTCTGTATTTGCAAATTCTCTAACTCACTAACATTTATTTGTACCCTTGGCATCCGTACTTAAAAGAGTGCTTTTGTGGATCTTCACGGAAAGCACAGAGTGGCAAATGATTTGAATTGTCCCCAGCTGAGGTCAAACAAGATGACGCTCTGCCTCCTTGTTTTAGCTCATACCATGTACAAGTGTCCTTTTCACGGTCTATTTAGGGCCGCGTTTTTCTCATTTTTGTGCTGTTTGTCAGTGGTTTCACTGTTTCAAATAGCCCCAGCACAGGGTAGACGTGCTCTGTCATGTTCCAAAGCACAGGAAGGCTGTGGTGTGCCTTAACAGAGAAAATATGGGTGTCAGATACCCTTCATTCAGGCATGAGTTATGGCACCATTGGTTGTGCATTCCCTGTTAATCAGTCAACAATACATACTAAATAAGACGTCCTTAAACAGAAACACACATAAAACAAGGTCACATATTGATCAGTTGATGAAAATGTGATTGGATAGTATAGACTATAACTGTTATAAATAATGAAAATTGGTTGTATTTGACTGAAAGCTCTGTACCATCGGCTGACTTGAGTTGCGTTGCGGTTTGTAGAGAGTGTCCTCTTCTCATCTCAAATGTGACTCAGCAATGTCCTGCTGTGTTTAGGATGCAGTTTCAGAGAAGTTCAGGACTGAAGGTAGGCTGGATGAGGATCCGGTGAATTTTGCACACGGGACAAAGAAAGGGAAGCTGGTTCTGGAACACAGGGTGAGAAGGGAAATTTGGCCATAGGCATAGCAAGGAAAGCAAAGGTTGGAGGTCGAGGAAGAGGCTGAAGAGAGACATCTGAAGCTAGAGGAGAAGGTGAGTGTGCTCATGGTGAAACTGAGAGTCGGCACCCAAGATAATGCTGCTAATCATTGGATATGTCCCAGTCTGAGAGTGTTCAACATACGTCTCCCACTGAAATATTGAACAGGCAAATTCATGTGCATAAAATGTCATTTGTTACATACATATATACGCACGCATTGGAGAAGAGTAGGTGAGATACCACCACAGTCTGCAGAGCTTAATGACATCATTTTTATGTAAATTGAGTTCTGTTTCTTTGTGTTTCCTTCTTCATGTAAGGTCATGACTCTTTGTTTCATGGCTACCCAGAAAAGACAATTTTGATCTTGGATAAATGGCATCTGTGGAAATGTTTTTCTTAAGCCAGAAGCACTTGCATGCACTTAAGTTAATGGAATTTAATAACCTATTTAATACACTAAGGCAAGAGAGAGATTTTCACCAGCTAACTTAGAGAAACTATGTGTTCTCATATTCATGCAAAAGGTAATTTGTTTTATAGGCAGAAAATAGAGTATATAGTTTGAAATAAACAAATCATTGCTTTAAACAGTATAGGAGAAAGTACACTACTTCAAAAATAATTGCTTGTTTACATGCATTTGCTTGTTGGAAACAAAAGACTGAAATGAGAACTCCTCTATCATCAGTCTGTTATGTAAAGAAATGAGAAAATATATACAGAGACCCAAAGCAGTAGAGAGAATTTCCCATAATCCCATGTGAACATGATAAATTGTACTATTTTGCCACTTAATGGTATATTAGATCAATACAGCATCTAACTCATGAGCTTCAGTTACAAATCTCAAGTCTGATAGAAAAGTATTTTTTTTTTTAGTATTTCAGGAAAGATTCTCAAAACTTTAGCAAAAATCAGTGCTGATGAAATATGGCCAAGTTATATCTTCACACATGAAAAATGTACTACATTTTTTTCCCAGAAGTTTGAAAATCATTTTGAGTACTGAGTTTTTTAAAACAGTGTTAAAACCACACTGAACTGCTGCTGACGAGTAATAGTTATGCCCATCTTATGGTTTTTGAAAATTGAACAATATAAGGCACATAAAATACATAGAACAACAATTAATACAAATTGTTCAATGAGTATTCACCGTTATAATAATACTGTTGGTATAGTAAGTGTTAACCCTGAAATAGTGTATAATTATCAAAGTTGCCTTAAACCAAGTACTTTCTTTTAAGTATCATATGTTCAGTGTCGCTCTTGAAAATCCCCAGAACCAACAAAGGAAAAGGTAGGAAGCAATGAGGCAAAAGGAGATTTTGAGGGCTGCAAACATACTTTCCTGAATCATCCAAGACATTTCCTATAAGGAACTGTGCAATGATTTGGGGGATCACCATTCATATGTGTCATTAGTCAGGGTAATTAAAACTAACTTCTATAATGAGCAACCTCCAAATCTAGGTAACTTAAAACAATAAAGATCTATTTCTTTCTCATGTCATAGTTACATAACACTCAGGTGGCTATTCTGGGGTTCTCTTTTAAAGAGTTTTTTTCATCTTATATTCTCTCCAGTCTCAATGGAAGGGAAAGAATTTGTGTATTTGGGAGGTTTATGACCAGGTGTAGAAATTGCAACATAACTTCCCACTCACGTTCTTTAGACCAGAAGGTAGTCCCAAGGTCACAGTGTAACCTTAAGGTGTTCTGGGAGGTGTTGTCTTCATATGTACATGGGGAAAAGAAACAGGATATGCTTTCTTGACTCTTCAGAGATAGAAAGGTTTAAACCTTCCAGTATGCTCAGTTTATTTCTTAGCATGCCATTAAATGGGGTTGCCAATTTATTAAAAGAGAAAAAAGGCATAATTGGACATCATAATTTATGTATCTCAGCACACATGGTTCAAGTTAGCCTTAAGGACAGCTTGAGTTCCAAGTCTTCCAAAAGCTTTCCTGACCATCTCATCACACCCTGTTATAGTGAGATTTAGCAAATATTTTTTCATATTCTTTATACTTCATTTTTTATGTATTGCATCTGTTATCTTCTTATTAAACTCTAAGCTTTCTGCCTATGATAGCTAGGATACTGTAGTTTAGCACAACACTACATAGTATCATATCATATAGTATGGACATGGGCTCTGCAGTCGGATTGCACGGATTCAAATCTTGTTTTCATTACTAGTATTTATGTTATGTAATTATTTAACCTTTTTGTACCCAGTTTTGTCATTTAAAAATAAACATAGTAACTAAAGTACGTATCTCATATATTGGTTATGAGGATTAACATGCCAAAATATATAAATCACTGAGAACAGTAAGCATTTAAGACACATGTAACGAGTCCTTGGGAGATGTTTAATATAATTACTAATATGACTAAGAACTGTGACTTTATTTTCTTGAATTCTCTACTGCAGCTAGTATATAGGCTTACCCACAGTAGGTCACAACAAATGTTTACTAAAAGAAATGATGAATATTTTTGATTAATTAAGTAGGGAGTCTTCTACTACAATGTAAAAATCTTTCCCAATATATTTCCTCCAGTTTCACACAGAGAGCAACATTTATTAAGATAATAATCTTGGAGCGCCTGGCTGACACAGTCAGTTAAGCATCCAGCCCTTGGTTTCCTCTCAGGTTATGATCTTGGGTAGTGGAATCGAGTCCCATATCGGGGTCTTCACTCAATGTAGAGTCTGCTTAAGACTCTCTCTCCCTCTGCCCTCCCCATCCATGCTCTCTCTCTTTCTCAAATAAATAAGTAAATCTTTTTTAAAAAAGATATATTCTCAAGGGGCACTTGAGTGGCTCAGTCAGTACAGCATCTGACTCTTGATCTCAGGATTGTGATTTTAAGCCCTGTGTTGGGTGTGGAGCCTACTTTAGGAAAAAAAAAAAGAAAAGATGTAATCTCAATACAGAAATAGAAATTATTTTTGGAAGAAACAATTATTTATGTAGCAAATCCCAAAGAAGGAACAAAAAAATGTTAGAACTAATAAGCAATTACAGCAAGGTCACAGGATACAAGATTAATATAAAAAAGTTAGCTGCTTTCCTATATACCAGCAATGAACAAATGGGATTTGTAATTAAGAACACAACACCATTTACATTAGCATAAAAAAACTGAAATACTTGGTATAACTCTAACAAAGTATGTACAGGATCTATACAATGAAAAACTGTAAGCTCTGACGAAAGAAATCAAAGAAGATCCAAATAAAGGAAGAGAGGTTCTATATTCATGGATGGGAAGATTCAAAATTGTTAAGATGTCAGTTCTTTTCAGATTGATACATAGATTCAGTGTGATCCCACTCAAAATCCCAGTAACTTATCTTGTGGATATCAACAAACCAATTCTAATGCTTATATGAAAAGGCAGAATACCAAGAAGAGTCAACACAATATGGAAGGAGAAGAACAAAATTGAAGGACTGACACTACCCATCTTAATGATTTACTATAAAACTTCAGTAATCAAGAGAGTGTGGTATTAGTGAAAGAACAGAAAAATAAATCAATGAAACAGAACGAATAGCCCAGAATTAGACCCCCACGAATAGTTGACTCATCATTGACAAAGGCAGTTCAGTGGAGAAAGAATAGTCTTTTCAACTCTGGGCATCCGTATAACAAAAAAATGAATCTAGACCCTAACCTCATACCTTTCACAAATATTGACTCAAATTGGATCATAATCCCTAACTTTAAAACCCCAAACTTTAAAACTTCTAGGAGATAGCACAGGAGAAAATCTTTTCATTATTTAAAATTAGTAGCAGCACGGTCAATAGTAGTCAAATTATGGAAGGAGCCCATATGTCCATTGACTGCTGAATGTTTAAAGAAGATGTGGTATAGGTGTGTGGGGGGGTAAAAAAAAGATTTTATATATATATATATATATATCTCCATATATATATCACATCTTTTTAATATATATACATACACACACACACACACACATATAATATTACTCAGCCATCAAAAAGAGTGAAATCTCACCATTTGCAACAACATGGCTGGATCCAGAGTGTATTATGCTAAGTGATATAAGTCAGTCAGATAAAGACAAATACCATATCATTTCACTCATATGTGGAACTTAAGAAACAAAACAGAAGAACCTAGGGGAAGGGGAAGAAAAATAAAATAAGATTAAAAAATAAAAAACAGAAGGAGGCAAACCATAAGAGACTCTTAACTATAGAGAACCAACTGAGGGTTGCTGGAGGGGAGGTGGGTAGGGGATGGGCTAAATGTTTGATGGACATTAAGGAAGGCATGTGTTGTGATGAGCACTGGGTGTTACATGTAAGTGATGAATCACTAAATTCTACTCCTGAAACTAATACTACACTATATGTTAACTAACTTGAATTTATGTAAAATCTTGGAAGATAAATAAATATTTTTAAAAATTAAAAAAATATATAAGTTTTCCACAAGTAATTTTCAATCCAGTTGAAGAAAAAATCTCAAGCAAAAATTTATTTTCTAATAAGAGAAATTCATATTAAGGTATTCTAGGATACTATTCTAATTCTCAGCTCTTTGTAATTATACTTGGTTTTATTGGGGAGGGTAGTGAAACAGTTTGACTCACTAGTTTACCTTCTATTATTTTTTAAATAAAGCTTGGCTTTTCATACATCTCTTTAAAAAAGGATTTCATCTTAATTAAATCATTTAAGATATAGCAATAAAAGCATGGTCCATGAAGAAAAAAATCATAATTTGTACTTCATTAAAATTAAAAACTTCTGCTCAGTAAAAGACACTGTCAAGATAATGAGAAGACAATCCACACACTGGGAGAAAGTATTTGCACAACATATATGTGATTAAAAAAAAACTTGCCTCTAAAATACACAAAGAACACTTAAAACTTAAGAAGAATACAAACAACCCAGTTAAGAAATGTGCAAAATATCTGAACATACACCTCATGAAAGAAGATACATATATGGCAAATAAGCACATGAAGTGATTCTCAACATCATTTGTCATTAGGGAATTGCAAATTAGAACAATAATAAGACACTAGCTGATGCCTATTAGAATGGCTAAAATTAAAAATACTGACAATACCAAATGATGGCAAGGATGGGGAGAAACAGGAGCTCTTATCCGTTGATGACAGGAGCATGAATGGTACATCCACTTTTGAAGACAGTTTTTTAATTCTTTAGAAAATTAAACATTGTCTTATAATTTAATCTAGTAGTCACACTTATAAGTATTTTTCCAAATGAGTTGTAGATTTATGTCCACACAAAAATTTTCACATTAATTTTTAATTCCCTTTCTTTCTCATAATTATCAAAAATTGGAGGGAACCAAGATGTTCTTCAACAGGTGAAAGGATCCACAGATTGTGGTATATCCATACAATGGCATATTATTCAGCAATAAGAAGAAATCAACTATAGGGTGCCTGGGTGGCTCAGTCGTTAAGTGTCTGCCTTCAGCTCAGGTCATGATCCCAGGGTCCTGTGATCGAGCCCGACATCAGGCTCCCTGCTCGGTGGGAAGCCTGCTTCTCCCTCTCCCACTCCCCCTGCTTGTGTTCTTCCTCTCACTGTCTATCTCTGTCAAATAAATAAGTAAAATCTTTTAAAAAAAAGAAGAAGAAGCAATCAACTCTAAAAACATGGAGGACATATATTAGTAAGTGAAATAAGACTGAAAAGAAAGAAAGAAAGAAAAGAAAAGAAAAACAAGAAAGAAAGAAAAGAAAAGACTGTATGATTCCAGTTGTATAACATTTTATAAAAAGCAAAACTACAAAAACATTAAAAAGATCAGTAATTGCCAGGTTCAGGAGGGAAAGAACAGGAGACTCAGGATGAATAGGTGAGCACAGGGGATTT
This sequence comes from Martes martes, assembly GCF_963455335.1. Classification (NCBI taxonomy): domain Eukaryota; kingdom Metazoa; phylum Chordata; class Mammalia; order Carnivora; family Mustelidae; genus Martes; species Martes martes. The sequence continues at coordinate 126,447,641 of NC_137895.1, forward strand.
TTAGGGCAGTGAAGTTATTCTGTATGACACTGTGATGTCATATATGACATGCATTTGACAAAACCTATAGAACTACACAACATAAAGAGTGAATCCTAATGTAAATTGTGGGCTTCAGTTAATAATAATGTATCAATACTGGTTCATCGGGTGCCTGGGTGGCTCGCTAGGTTAAAGCCTCTGCCTTTGGCTCAGGTCATGATCTCAGGGTCCTGGGATCGAGTCCTGCATCGGGCTCTCTGCTCAGCGGGGAGCCTGCTTCCTTCTCTCTCTCTGCCTGCCTCTCTGCCTCCTTGTGATCTCTGTCTGTCAAATAAATAAATAAAATCTTTAAAAAAAATACTGGTTCATCAACTTTAACAAATATACCACACTAATGCAAGATATTAAAAATAGAGAAAAATTTAGAAAAATAATAGAGAAACTTGTGTTCAAGAGACAAAGGGTATATGGGGAGTCTCTGCAGTTTCTAATTTTTCTGTAAACTTAAAAATGATCTAAAAATAAAGTCCTCTAAACTGTTTTTTAAATACTCAAATGAGAATTCTAGATTTGAAAAGTAATCAAAATGAAAAATATTCTGAGTGGTTTCAACAGCAGTTTTGAGGTGGCAGAGAAAAGAATCAGTGAATTTGAAAATAGAGCAACAGAAATAATTCAATCTAAATAGCAGATAGAAGGGGCGCCTGGGTGGCTCAGTGGGTTAAAGCCTCTGCCTTCAGCTCAGGTCATGATCCCAGGGTCCTGGGATCGAGCCCCGCATTGGGCTCTCTGCTTAGCAGGGAGCCTGCTTCCTCCCTTCTCTCTCTCTGCCTGCCTCTCTGCCTACTTGTGATCTGTCAAATAAATAAATAAAATCTAAATAGCAGATAGAAAAAAATATTTAAGAAAAACAAACAAAATCTGAGTGACCTGTTATACTGACATACACGTAATGCAAATCCCAGGGGGAGACAAGAGAGTGAAAAAGGTAGAAAATTAAAGGACAGTGTTTCCCAAATTTGATGAAAACGATTCACCTACAGATCTAAGAAGTTAAATGAACTCCAAGTAGATGAGAGGGAGAGAGATCAGTCCACACCTTGACCTATCATAGTCACACTGCTGAAAAAGCCAAAGTTGAAGAGAAAATTTTATAAGCAGCAAAAGAAAAATAACTTATCACATGCAGTAGGACTGACAAAATGATTGACATATGACATCTCACCAGAAACAATTGAGACCAGAAAATAGTGGAATGACCTTCAAAGTGTTGAAAGAAAAAAAAGATTAGGCAAGAATTCTATACGCAGCAAAATTATCCTTCAAAATGTTGGGAAAATAAAGACATTATCAGGTGATCAAAGTTAAAAAATTTATTGCTCACAGACATCCATTTATAAGAAATACTAAAAATAAATTTTTCTCATCTGAAAAGAAATGACACCTGATAGTAATTTAAATTCAAAGGAAAAGATGAAGAGACCAAAGATGCTAGATATGTAGACAAATATAAAGGCAGTTAAAATGTCTCCCTTTTTCTCTTAGTTTATGTAAAAAATCATAAAATTATATGAAACAATCATTTAATGCTCTATAGTTGAGATTATAACCCATATACAGGCAACATGTATGACAATAATGGCTCCAAGTTGTTGGGGAGGATAAAGCTATATTATATATATAAAGCAAAATAGCTGTATTTTTCCTGGAACTTAATCAGTATTAACCTGAAGAAGATTGTGATAAATTAGAATGAATATTATAATCCCTTGAGCAGTGCCAAAGAAAATAACTTGAAAATAAAGTTTAAAAATAATTAAGGAATTAATAATGGTACACTAATATTTCTTAAGCACTAAAGATAGTAAAGAAGGAAAATAGAAAGAAAAAAGACATGAAACATTTAGAAAATAAATAATGGCAGATATAAGCCTAACCCTATTAATACATATATTAAATATGAATAGACTAGATGCTCAATTACAAAGTAAAAAAAGTAAAGATCCAACTATATTCTTTACTTAAGAGACACACTTTAGATTCTAAGACATAAATAGACTGGAAGTAAATAGAGGAGAAAGGCAGACCATGCAGACAGTAACCGTAAGAGATCTGAAGTGACTATAGTCATAAAACACAAAGAAATGCTACTATAGAAAAGGATGGTTATTTCATAATAATAAAAGAATTGATCGGGAAGATCTAACAATTATAAATGCACAGGTTTCTGACACCCCAAACCAAAAATATGTGAAGCAAAAAAATGGCAGATTAAAAGGAAAAAGAGACAGTTTAACAATTATATTGACAAATTTAAAAAAGAAATACAGTGGTATATTTAATGGAAAAAAGATCACCCAAAAAATATTTGACTATGCCTGATATCCCAACAATGGGAGCCATAAACAGTGGAACAGTATCTTTAAAGATCTGAGGAAAAATATTCTTTTCCTCAAGAACAAAATCCTGTCATTCTAGGATTTTGTACTCAGCAAATAAATCTTTCAAGAATGAGAGTAAAAGCACTAAGTTAAAAAGAGAGAGGACTCAAATAAATAAAATTAGAAATGAAAGAAAAGACACTACAACCAATACCATAGAAATACTAAGGATCATAAGACACTTCTATGAACACTTATATGTCAACAAACTGGACAACCAAGAAGAAGTAATACATTTTTAAGAAACTTCCAAGACTGAATCATGAAGAAATAGAAAATCTGAAGATCCCAACTACTTGTAAAGAGATCAAATCAGTAATTAAAAACCTCTTTACAAATAAAAGTCCAAGAACAGATGGCTTCATAGGTGAATTTGACCAAACATTGAAAGAAAAATTAATACCAGTCCTTCTCAAACTCTCCAAAAAATAGACAAGGAGGGAACACTCCCAAACTCACTTTATGATGCCAGCATTACCCTGATACCAAGAGCAGACAAGGTTACCATGAAAAGAAAATTATAGAACAACGTCCCTGATGAACATAGATGCAAAAATCCTCAACACAATATTAGCAGACTGAATTTAACAAACAACACAGTAGAAGACTCATACACTTTGATAAAGTGGAATTTATCCCAAGTATCCACAAATCAATGTGATATACCACATTAACAAAAGGAAGGATGAAAATCATATAATAAGCTCAATAGATTTAGGAGAAACATTTGACAGATTTCAACATCCTTTCATGATAAAAATTCTCAACAAATGGGTCTAGCTAGAACATACCTCAACATATATAAAGGCCATCTATGACAAAGCCACGGCTATGACCATACTTAATAGTGAAAAGCTGAAAGCTTTCCCTCCAAGATCAAAAATAAAACAAGAATGTCCACTCAACTCTACTTTCATTCAACGTAGTACTGGAAATCCTGGACAGAACAGTTAGAAAAGAAAAAGAAGTAAAAGGTGTCCAAATTGGAAAGAAAGAAGTAAAATTCTATTTTAGATGACATGATGTTATAAATAGAAAACCCCGAAGACTCCACCAAAAAACACTACTAGAACTAATCAATGAGCTCAGTAGTTACAGTATGCAAAATCAATTTAAAAATCTGTTGCGGGAGCACCTGGGTGGCTCAGTGGGTTAAAGCCTCTGCCTTCGGCTCGGGTCATGATCCCAGGGTCCTGGGAGCGAGGCCCGAATCGGACTCTCTGCTCGGCAGGGAGCCTGCTTTCTCCTCTCTCTCTGCCTGCCTCTCTGCCTACTTGTGATCTCTCTCTGTCAAATAAATAAATAAAATCTTTTAAAAAAATAAATAAAAAAAAATAAAAAAATAAAAATCTGTTGCGTTTTTATATACTAACAATGAATTACCAGAAAAAGAAATTAAGAAAATAATCCCACTTACAAGAGCATCAAAAAGAAGGTTATCAGAAATAACATCAAAAAGTTATTCCATGTTCTTGAATTAGAAGAATTAATATTGTTAAGGAGTACCTGGGTGGCTCAGTAGGTTAAGCCTCTGCCTTTGGCTCAGGTCATGACCTCAGGGTCCTGGGATCGAGCCCCACATCGGAATCTCTGCTTAATGGGGAGCCTGCTTCTCCTCCCCACCGCCTGCCTCTCTGCCTATTTGTGATCTCTGTTTGTCAAATAAATAAATAACGTTTTTAAAAAAAGAAAGAAAAAGAATTAATATTGTTAAAATATCCAAACTATCCAAAGCAATCTACAGATTCAGTGCAGTCCGTATCAAAATTCTAGTGGCGTTTTTCACAGAAATAGAAGAACAATCCTAAAATTTGTATGGAGCCACAGAAAAACCCAAGTAGGCAAAACAATCTAAGAAATCTAAGAAAAAAGAACAAAGCTGGAGGCATCATGGTTTCTGATTTCAAACTACATTACAAAGCTATAGTGATCAAAGCAGTATGGTATTGACATAAAACAGACACATAAATCAGAGGAACAGAATAGAGAGCCCAGAAGTAAACCCACGCATAAATGGTCCATTAATTTATAACCAAGAAACCAAGAAACCAAGAATATACAATGGGAAAGGTACTGTCTCTTTAATAAATGATTAAACTGGACATCCATATGCAAAAGAATGAAATGGGACAGCTGTCTTTCACAATACACAAAAATCAAGTGAAGATGAATTAACGATGTAAATGTAAGACCTGAAACCATAGACACTCTAGAAGAAAACATAGGGTAAATTCCTTGATGTTGGCCTCAGTGATGATTTTTTGGGATTCGACACCAAAAGCGAAGACAGCAAAAAGCAAAAATAAACAAGTGGGTTATACCAAAATAAAAAGCTTCTGAATAGCAAACAAAACCATGGACAAAAAGAAAAGGCAACGTGCTGAATGGGAGAAAATATCTGCAAATAGTATATCTGATAAGGGATTAATATCCAAAATATGCTAAAACCTCATGCAACTCAATAGCACACGAAAAAGTCGAATTTAAAAATGGGCCGATGACCTAAGTCGACGTTTTCCAAAGAAGACATGGACGACCAACATGGGAAAAGATGCTCAACTTCCTTAATCATGCAAATCAAAACCACCGTGAGGTATCAGTTTACATTTGTTAGAGTGGCTGTTATCAAAAGATAAGAAATAGCAAGCATAGACAAGAATGGGGGGAGGAGAAAACACTTGTATACTGTTGGTAGGAATGTAAATTGGTGTTGTCACTGTGGAAGATAATATGGAGATTTCTCAGAAACTTAAAAATAGAACTACTGTATGATCCAACAGTTTCAATCCTGGGTATTTATCCAATAGAATGAAGAGATTAACTCAAAAACAAATTTACCCCCTATTCATTGCAGCATTATTTACAACAGCCAAGATATGGAAACAATCTCAGTGTCCATCAGTGGATAAAGGGATAAAGAGGTGGTCTATGTATCCTACAGTGGAATATTACTCGGCCATAACAAATGAAATCATGCCATTGGCAACAACACAGATTATGCTAAGTGAAGTAAGTCAGACAGGAAAAGACAAATACCATATGATCTCCTCTGTATGTGGAGTTTAAAAAGTTTAAACACAAAAACAAGTTCATAGACGGAGAAAAAGGATTGGTGTGTATCAGAGGGGGTGGGGATGGGTGGAGATGGGCAAAATTGGTGAAAGTTGTCAAAGGGCATGAACTTCTAATTAAAAAATAAGTCATGGGGATGTAATATACACTGTAGTGACTATCGCTAATACTACTATATTGCATATCTGAAAGTTGCTAAGAGTAAATCTTAAAAGTTGTTATCAGGGAAAAAATCCATAATTATGTATGGTGACAGATATTAATTAGACTTACTATGGTATTCATTTTCTAATATCTACAAATACTGAATTATTATGTCATACACCTGAAGCGGATACAATGTTGTACGTCCATTACATTTCAATTTTAAAAAATAGTTGCAGTGATAAATTTTGTTACATATATTCCACGATAATTAAAAATAAGCAATTAAAAAGAAAAACAAAAAGAATGAGAGTAAAAGAAAGGCTTTGTTTCAAAATAATAAAAAAATTCAAACATATTCTACCAACAGGACCTCACTAAAGGGATGCACTTTGCATGTCTCAGAATGATGATAATTAAGATTTGCTTCTTTTCTTACGTATGGTTTACTTAAGGAAGTTTGAAAGTCAATTGCATTTCTGTATAACACTAAAAATTATAAAAATGATATTCTCTATAGTATATTTAATATAGGAGATCTATGAATATAGCAAATGATGTGTAATAGAAAACATGATTAACAGACTCTTAAGTCTTAAATTAACGTGGACAGCATCTAAAAAAGCAACTGTAAACTGTGGAACATTACAATGACAGCGCTGTTTAAGTTTTTTTTTTTTTAAGGGTGAAAGGATAGTTAAATCTTGGACCTCACTAGCATATGAGTAAGGAAGGGATGATTGAAATTATATTTTCTGGGGCTTTGTACTTGCTCTAAATAAAGGGGAGGGGAAACATTATTTTCAGAATTTTTAGGGATAAACATTTATATCAAATGTGTAAAGTAAACATAAAGAACAGAATGCATTTTCTTAAACTTGTGGAAGGAAAAGTTCCAAGAATGGAGAAGAAAAACCTTAAGCAAAGAAAAAGGAACAAAAACATTAAATAAAAAGGACAAAATATGAAAATAGAAAAAAATCAAAATATATCAGTAATCTCAATCAATACAAATGAACTATCGATGTATATCATTACAGTAACAGCTTAAAGGGGGAGAACTGTATCCCAAAAGACTCAAAAAGAAAAATGAAGCACATGGTAAATGTCAGTAATCATTCATGGTCAAAACTGTTAACAACTGGGAATTAAAGGAAGAAGTATGTTTAAGTTGAAAAAAGAATATCTGTTTTAAAATGTACAGCAAATAATTTAATGACTGTTAAAATATTAAAAGAATTATCTTCATATTGAAGAACAAGACCGAATGTTCACTGTCACCATTTGTTTTCAGCATTGCACTACTGGTGAGCTTAGCTATCACAGTAAGACAGGTGTAAGGGTTTCCAGAGGTAGAAACAAAAATGCCATTATTTGCTTGTTATCTAACTAGAAAATCCAAATGAATCTGTAAGTTAATAGAGTTAATAAGGCAGTTAAGTAAAATTGCTACAGGCGAGATCAAGCTGCAAAGTTAACTTTCAATGCCAGATACAGCTGAGCCCGTGAAGAAACTGGCATTCACATACTTGGCTAAGTAAAGAATAAAATGTTACAACCCTTTGGGCAAACTAATTGTCAGCATTTGTGAAGCAAAATAACAATAGTCTTTCAGCATGAATGTGTTAGCTGGAATATTTTTTATCAGTGTCTTTAATCGGACTGAAGAATTTCCCTTTGATTCTTAGTTTATGAAAATATGTTATTTTGAGTAACTGTTGACTTTAGTCAGATGCTTTTTTCTGCTTCTGTGGAGACGATTACATGGTTTTTCTTTGTTAGTCTGTTAAAAGCATGAATTACATTGATTGATTTTCAAATGTTCGAGTACCTCTGCATTTCTGGGATATATCTTTCTCAGCCATAATATATTATCATTTTATATATTGCTAGATTTAAACTGCTAAAATTTCTTAGAGACGTCCACATGTATGTTCATGATAAATTTTGATGTATAGTTTTCTTATGGAGCCGTCTGGTTTTGGTATCATAGTGATTATGGCCTGATAGAAAGAGTTATGCAGTATTCCCTCTGCTTCCATCTTCTGGAAGACTGTGGGTAGAATTTGTGCTCTATTTTCCTTCAGTATTTGGTATAATTCACCAATAAAGCCATCCCCAGCTGGAGTTTTCATCGTGGTAAAGTTTTTAATCACCAGTTCAGTTTTTTTTATATGTATATGAGAACACTGTCTATATCTCTTTGAGTGTGTTCTGATAGTTTGTATCTTTAAAGCAACTTGTACATTTCATCTGGGGAGTTGAATTTGTTGGTATAAAGTTACTCATAACAGTTCCTTTTTATGGTGATGCCCTCTCATTTCTGATATTGATAATCTATGTAATTCTCATTTTTTCTTGATGAGGCTGGCTAGACAATTATAAATTTTATTGATCTTTTCATAGAACTAACTTTTGCTTGCATTGATTTTTCTCTATTGCTTTTCTTATCTGTTTCATTGATTTTTTTATTATCTATTGCTTTTCTCCTTGTTACTATGCTTTATTTAACTTTTGAAGGTGGACTTCAGGTCATTCCTTTCTTGTTCTCTGGCAAAATACCTATAATAGAAGCCTATATAAATTCTGTAATACAATAACATTCTCTTTAAGCTTGCTTTAGTAACATCGCTCAAATTTTGATGTCATGTTTTCATTTTTATTCAGTTCAAAAATGTGTATACTTTTCCTTGTTATTTCTTCTGCAACTCATAGATAATTTAGATGTTTATTTTAATTTCCAGTTGTTCGGGGATTTTTCAAATATCTTTCTGCTGTTGATTTCTAATTTAATTCTGTTGTGATCAGAGAAAATGCTCCGCGTGTTTCCAGAACTCTGCGTAGCACCCTCTTGTGATTTTTTTTGCCCTGAAAATTATGCCTTTGCCTCCCTGAACTTTGAACTGTATTTCTTAAACTCAGAGACACCCGGCCTCTATGCGAGTGCCCGTTCTTTCCAGTCTGTAGACTGGAAACTGCCCCAAACAGTATCCTGGGTCATTTGTTGTGCTCACCTCATTTGTTTTTGTTCTCTTAAAAAAAAATCACTGTCTTGTGCTGTCTATTGTACCTTGTCTAAAAACCACCAGTTCATATATTTTTATCTGTTTCCTAGTTGTTTGGAAAGGAAAGGTAAATCTGATACGTTTTACTCAGGGATTGCCAGAAGCAAGCCAATAACTGTTGGAAGTCAATTCTGTTTCCATGCAAAGCAACAACAACAAAAAAATGTAACTTTGAAATGACACTTTAGTAGCAGAAACAAAAGAAGGTACCTAGGAATATATTTAACAAAAGATGTGCAATTTGTAGACTACAATAAAACATGCTAAAATACATTATTTAAGACCTAATTAAGTGGAGAAAAATATTGTGTTAATGAATATGGAGACTCAATGGCATAGATTTATTTGTAGATTGAATATGCAATACAAAGGAAAATTTTTTTCCCAGCTTTACTGAGATAAAATTGACACATAGCATTATATAAGTTGTATATTTGACATGTTTGTTTGACAAACATAAACTGCAAAAAGATTACCACCATAGCATTTCCTTCGTTGTGCAGAAGCTTTGTAGCTTGATGTAGTCCCACTTGCTTATTTTTGCTTTGTTGCTTTTGCTTTTGGGGTCAAATCCAAGACCCAAGTCAAGGAACTTATATCCCCCCTTTTTTTCTTCTAGGTTTATGGTTAAAGGTCTTACGTTCAGATCTTTAATCCACTTTGAGCTGATTTTTGTGCGTGTTGCAACAGTGGTCCGCCTTCATTCTTTTGCCTGTAGCTGTCCAGTTTTCCCAGCACCATTTATTGAAGAGACAGTCCTTTCTCCATCGTATATTCTTGGCTCCTTTGTCATAAATTAATTGACTATATATGTGTAGGCTTATTTCTGGGCTTTCTGCTCTGTTCCATTAATCCATGTGTCTGTTTTTATACCAATACCATATTGTTTTCATTATTCTAACTTTGTAATACAGTTTGAAATCTGGGAGCATGGCACGGCACGTCCAGGTTTGTTCTTTCTTAAGATTGCTTTGTATTAAGATGCCATTGTAAATGGAATTATTTTCTTAATTTCTCTTTGTGCTGGTTTATTCTCAGTGCGTAGAAATGGAATGGATTTTCAAATTGATTTTGTATAGGGCAACTTTCTATGTTGATTAGTTTTAACCATTTTTGGTGCAGTCTTCAGAATTTCTCGTATGTATAATACCATGTTGTCTAACATAGAGACAGTTTTACTTCTTTCTTTCCAATTTGGATATCTTTTATTTCTTTTTCTTTTCTAATTGCTCTGTTTAGGATTTCTAGTACATGTTGAATAAAAGTGCAGAGAGCAGACGTTCCTGTTTTATTTCTGATCTGAGAAGAAACTCTTAGCTTTCCAGTGTTGAATACGATAGTAGCTGTGGCTTTGTCTTATATGGCATTTATTATGTTGAGATATATTCTGTCTATACCCAGTTTACTGAGAATTTTTATCACAAAAGGATGTTGAATTTTGTCAAATGCTTTTTCTGTATCTTGAGATGATCACATGATTTTTATCCCTTATTTTGTTAATGTGGTCTGTCACATGATTGATTTGTAAATGTTGAACCATCTCTGCATTATGTGAATATGTCCCACTTGATCATGGCATATGATCTCTTTAATGTATTATTGAATTTGGTTTGCTAATTTTTTTTTTTTTTAAAGATTTTATTTATTTATTTGACAGACAGAGATCACAAGCAGGCAGAGAGGCAGGCAGAGAAAGAGGAGGAGGCAGGCTTTCCGCAGAGCAAAGAGCCCGATGTGGGGCTCGATCCCAGGACCCTGGGATCATGACCTGAGCCGAAGGCAGCGGCTTTAACCCACTGAGCCACCCAGGCGCCCCTGGTTTGCTAATTTTTGCCTCTGTCTTTATGAAGGATATTGGCCTATGGTTTTCTTTTCTTGTAGTGTCTTTGTCTGAGTTTAGTATTAGGATAATATGGCCTTGTCAAGTAAGTGTGGGAGTGTTTGGTTCCTCTTCTCCTTCTTGGGAGAGTGTGAGTTGAATTGGTATTAAGTCTTTTTCAAAAATGTGGTCGAATCTACCTATGAATCCCTCTGGTCCTGAAATTTTCTTTGTTATGACTAATGAAAAATGTCATCGTTTTTGCTTTGTGTGGAACTTAGCAAGATGTTTATAAAATTTGCATATTAGAGCAAAGGTCTAAGAACACCCAAATCACACCTTAAGACGACCCTTTGTCCTAAATGAAGTAAGTCAAGTGGAGATAAACAAGCTTCATTTATATGTAGAATCTAAAAAACAAAACAAATGAATAAACCGACAAACCAGAGGCAAAATCAGACAAACACTAGTTGCCAGAGGGGAAGGCAGTGGGGAGATGGTCAAAATGGGTGAAGGCTGGTAGGAGATATGGGTTTACATTTATGAAATAAATAAGTGAAGAGAATAAAAGATAAAGCATAAAGAACATAGCCAATAGTATTATTATAGCATTGCATGGTGACAGATGGTAGCTACACTTTTGGAGAGCATAGTGTAACAGAGTTGTTGAATCACTGTCTTGCGTATTTGAAACGAATGTAACATTGTGCATCAACTCCACTCAGGTTTGAAAGAAAAGAAGACTTATTGCTCAGTGAGATATCATGATTTATGATGAGTTGGATCTGAACAATCTCTGTGGATAGATTGGGTTTCTCAACCTATGTAGATAACCTATAATTTATTTCTCCGAACCTCAGTTTTCTCATCCATATAATGACAGTGCTCACTTCACAAGGTAATGATGAGGAATGCATTGGTTACCATGTGCAAAGTGCTTAGAACAGTGTCTGGTATGTCAGTATGTATTAGTTATTTTTATTATGATTTAGCTCCAATTATTAAGGCAGCCTAGCACAGAGATGGACAAATAGATTTTTTTAAAAAAATGTTCTAGAACCCATTAAAGACTCACACAAAAATAGAAACTAATAAATAACAAAGCTGATTCTTCAGATCCATGGGAAAAGGTGGTTGGTGGTGTAGTATAATTGATGAATTGATTATCCATATGGAAGAAGGGAAAACAGATCTTTGCCTCACACTAACACAAACAAACAAATGTTCACTAACTGCAGAATATGATACGTTCATTCATTGTGATATGTTCATGTCGTGGACTACTCTCCAAAGTGAAAGTGAATGAATTACAGTATATCCAATTCCTACATACATAAATCTCAAGAAAGGTAATGCTGAGCCTCAAAGTAAGTCACAGAAGGGCAAATTCTATTTGAAGTCGTTTACATAAAGTAAAAGCAAAACCAAGCAATATGTTTTTTTCATCTGGGTGCGTTTGTAAAACTTTGAGGAAAAACAAAAGAATCATTGAAACTAAATCCAGGGAAGCTGTCACTTCAGGGTTCAAGGGGCATGTGGCCAGTTGGGAGCATGTAGAAGACTTCAGCTTTTTCAGAGGTAGTGTTTTAATTCCAGAGCCTGAGAATGGGTACGTTCTTGTACTATTTTGATCTACACACTTTAGTATATATCCTCTTTATACTTGCTTTACTTACAATTTGTTTTCAATATTCTAAGGAATACCAAAAAAAAAAAATCTGGATATCATTTTTGACATATCAGTAGTTGTTGCCTCCACCATTAAGTGTTATATTTGTTATTTTGAAATTGCCTTAACCTAAAAAAAAAATATCCTAAGTTCTAAATTTCCCATGAAGAGCCTTTCCAGAAAGCAGGCTTTGGGTGGGTTAAAATTAGGGGTCTCCTGAGGACATAAAAAGAGATGTCAAGGAAGAAGCAAGAAGTGAAAGGAGCCCAGGGCTATGAAGTGACATAAACTGTAATGGAAAATAAACTTGTATTTCACAGTTTTCTTAACTGCCCATAAGCGAATACATTTTTTTCTTGGTCTGTGAGTTGTTTTAGAGAGGAAAAGAATCATATGAGCGATCCTTCCTTCAAATGAAGATGAAGACACTTCCAGAAGAGATCTTCAGAGTCTCATCTGATTTTGTAAATTAGAAGTGTTAAAAGAGGAGAAATACCAGACTTCTCTTTAAGATAGATGCTGCTCTGTTTTTCTATGTAAATATCTATATTGTCTTGTTTGTGAACACGAGTCTGCAGAGATAGGAGGGTTATAGACAATTCTCACACAGCAAGAGTAAATTCTTCCTTTCATTCACTCTAAAGAGTATTCAGGGTCTGGTGGGAACTTCTTTTGTTGAACAGAAACAAGTGCAGGTTGCTCCGTACTTCTTCATTTATTTAGAGAAAATGGAAACACTCTACTGCAGGAGTTTCTATAAAATAATTCACTGTAAATTTTGGAAAATAGGGGCCAAAGTATTTGCTAGGAAGGATTCTGAAGCCGTGGGGGTACTCTCTCTTCCATTTTGAGGAGAGTTTGCTAGGCCTTCCAAGAAAAAGAGATGCTCTCCAGGGAGAGCTAAAGGCCAGTGCCAGAGAACCAGAGAGCCAGGAGATGAGTTCTAGAAAGGTGGCTTAAGTCTTTCTGAGACGAATTCATCTTTAGCTTTCTTGCTCATTGCTATTAGAATGGTGTTTGCATTTGTCTTTTCAAGACTGTTGGGGAGAGAGAATGGAATAAGTTCCCTTTCAAGAGATTGTATCGTCTGCTTTGCAGTGTGGCTGCTGTGATAGTGCAAGGGGGTAATGTTGGGTCTACCAGGTAGCCATGGTTAGGCCGCAGTGAGAAAATCATGTCTGTCCTCCTGTAGCAGGATGACTCTGGACATCTCCTTAAACCCAGTTCCCAACTTGTGAAAAAAGAATTTGCATTGCCTGAGCTATAGAAAGTTAGAGAGATGGACAAAGTAGACCATTGTGTAGCCCTAGGTTCATGAGGGGGAAGTGGAGTATCAAATGTGTGCAAATAGGAATTTGAATTACATAATATTAAATTTACCATTTGGGCCATTTTTATTTTTATTTTTTATTTATTTAAAAAGATTTATTTATTTATTTACTTGAGAGAGAGCATTCAAGAACAGGGGAAGGGGGAGGTACAGAGGGAGGGGGTGAGAGAGAGAGAATTTCCAGCAGACTCTCCACTGAGCATAGAGCCTGATGTGGGGCTTGATCCCACGACCGTGAGATCATGACCGGAGCCAAAATCAAGAGCCAGGCACTTAACCGACTAGGCCACGCAAGTGCCCCCATTTTGGCCATTTTAAAATTCATAGTTCTGTGGCATTAAAGTGCATTTGCATTTTTGCAGAACAATCAACACCAGCCATCTCCAGAACTTTCTCACTTCCTCTGTTGGAACTCTGTACTCACAAATTGCTTACCCTCTAGTGCACCCATCCTCCAGCCCCAGTGTTCTTTCTTTCTCTAAGTATTTGACTACTCTAGGTACCTCATGTAAATGGGATCATGTAATATTTGTCCTTTTATGACTGGCTTATTTTACTTAGCCTAGTGTCCTCAAGGTTCACTCATGTTGTTATAGTATGTGCCAGAATTTCCTTCCTTTTTGAAGGTTGAATAATATTCCATAATTATTGTATGCTTGTACCATACTTTGTTTATCCATTCAGCCATCGTTGGACACCTGGGTTGCTTCCACCTTTTGGCTACCATGAATAATAATGGGCATACAAATATCTGCCCAAGTTTCTGCTTTCATTTCTTTTGGGGGTATCCTCAGAAATGGAATTATTGGATCATATGGTAAATCTATATTTAATTCTTTGAGGAACCACCAATACCATTTTCCACAATTGGCTGCACAATTTTATATTCCCACCACTATTGCACAAGGACTTCAGTTTCTCCACATCTTTGCCAACACTTACTATTTTCTGATTTTTGGGGTCATAATTATCCTTACGTTTGTGAAGTGGTATCTCACTGTGGCTTTGATTTTACATTTCCCTAATGATCTGTAATGTTGCATCGTTTAATTTTTAAAGCTGTGTGATCTAATATTCAAAGAAAAGAGCCATTTCTTAATTTTACTACTTTTTTGGATGCCTGGTTTCTTTACTACTTTTCTGTAAAATTTACCTAGGTTTTAATAAAGAGAAAGAGGAAGTGTAATCTTTAAACACATTTGAAGCCAAAAATGTGTGTTGTCTTTGTTGGTGGATCACATGACTTTCATGTTTAATGGATGCACTTTCTCTTAACTCACGATTCATCAAAAGTTAATTGAACATCAGGCGCCTAGGTGGCTCAGTAGATTAAGCATCCAACTCTTGATTTCAGCTCAGGTCATGATCTCAGGGTCGTGAGAACGAGCACCATATCCCACTCTGTGCTCCATGCAGAGTCTGCCTAAGACTCCCACTCTCTCTCTCCCTCTGCTCCTCCTCCCACTTGTACTCTCTCTCTCTCCAAACTAAATAAAATCTTTTTTAAAAAATTAATTGCACAGAACACTAAGACATTACTTTATCTTTATATTTTGATTAAAAGTTAAGAAATTTTTTAAAAAGTTAATTGAACATGTAGAATTTCCCCAGAAGATTTAGCACATTGTTAATTTTATTCATTTTGCTCTTTCATATCATGATTAGTTCTACCCCCCTGCTGCCACTAAATCAAAGCCTATGGGAACCAGAAAGGTATCTCAGAAAAGCATCACACATCTGTTGAGCTAAATGTCATTCCATATTTGCACAAGTGCCTGCAAGTTCTGAAATAACCTCTTCTTACCTTTTTTTTTTTTAAGATTTGACTTTAATTAACCTCAAAAATTCAATATGTTGGATGTTTCATAATAATTAAGAACCTGAGCAAGATAACTTGAAATTATACAAATGAAGACTCATCACCTTTTTAAGTTATAGCAAGAGACTTCATAAGCTCAACCACTTGTCAGACAATCATCGTGTTGCTGCTTCACTCCTTGAAGTCTTCAGTTTTCTCTTTTGTTTTCCTTCTCAGAACTACGTAGTTCTAATTAGAATTCTTTTCAAAGGAAAGAGGTGTAGTTTTCTATCAGCATTGCCTTGTTTGCAGTTTGGAGTGAATAAAGGGCAATACTCATTAGAATTACAAGTGTTTAAAACCTTGTGGATAGGGTGCCTGGGTGGCTCAGTGGGTTAAGCCTCTGCCTTCGGCTCAGGTTATGATCTCAGGGTCCTGGGATCGAGCCCCGCATCGGGCTCTCTGCTCGGCAGGGAGCCTGCTTCTTCCTCTCTCTCTCCCTGCCTGCCTGTCTGCCAATTGTGATCTCTCTCTGTCAAATAAATAAATAAAATCTTAAAAACAACAACAACAACAACAACCTTGTGGATATATCCGAGTACACTATTATTACTAAGTTACTCATAAGAATGACTTTCAGATTTTCTGACATTTTCAGGTGGTTATACCTTAAGCTCTATCTTCAGTAATATCACCAAAGGCCAGCCTAATAAGAAATGACTTTTCTTTACTTCAGGATTCTACTCTTAAATGTAAAATTTTAACTTGCACTTAGAGCTGATAAAACTCTTAAAATAGAACATGGAAAACCTTCTGTGACTACAAAATTCCAGCCTCCATCACACAACCTGGCTGTCTAACACATTTTTGTACAACTTTTCCAAGCTGCTTTCAAATCTCCTGTTGTTTCAGATAAATCATTCAGGCTTCTATGTATGGGAGTGTTCTGCAATGAAAACCAGAGAAGTGCTTCTTGGCATTGACAGTCTTATAATTTTGAGACCCTTTTACAATATAGAAGTACAGATGGGTGACATCATGGTGTAAAGCAACTTTTATTGGACTCATAAGAAATGCCTTTTAAAGGATTCTTAGAAATTAGAGTTGTTAAATCAAGAAATCTTTGTAGCATTTAACCAGGAAATTGAGGAGTCTAAACTTAGAAGTCTTTGTGTTGCATCTATGAAGCAAGGAAAATTTTACAAGTCAAGTTCAGACTACAGATTTGGTTACCCTTGCGCTCAAACCATGCCTCCCTCCTTGTGGCAACCTATGTACATTACCTATTGGTACAAAATGGCAAATCTGCTATATTCCAGCTAGCCCAAGAGGTGGGTACTACTCCTGTCCTCCTACATTTTGTCGTTAAGTGAGAATCAATACTGGGTGTTCATGAAGTCCGTCTGAGACTCTCCTCAAGTCCCTGAATGTGATGTAAGGTCCAAATGGTAAGAGTGAGGTAATTTGAGAAATTGTTCACATCTATTTTTGGAGACAGAACACAAAGTGCACTCATCTAGACATAGAGGGAGGCAAGGGGTCAAACAGGAGGTTTTAGTCAAGAAGACAGAGTCAGAATGTTACTGTCCTTCACAAATGGTTAATGAGCTGCTAGACAGCAGAGATCAACAAACTAGGCTTAACTTCCTCTGGCCAGCTGTTTTTGTAAATAAAGTTTTATTGGAACATAGCCTTGCCCAGTCATCTCTGTGTTCACACTGCGAGAGCAAAATTGAATAGTTGCAACATGGACCATATGGCCCACAAAACTGAAAATATTTACTGGCTGGCCTCTTAGAGAAAAAGTTTGCTGATCACAGCTATGGAAAGATTTTGCTAGGATACCAAAGCAATGTTTAGTCCAGACAAAGAGGAAAAATTGGTCATTTACAACCATACAGGTTATTACCTTTAACTCATGTGTTATTTTACAATTGTCCATGTGCTTTCATATTTGTTATCTCATTTGAGTGTTGTAATAAACAGAGCAGATACTATGACACCTTAGTGATTTGGTCTTGAGAGGTGAAGGGACTTCTCTGTGGTTACACAAGTTAGGGTGTCCGTTCCTAGGCGTATGAACAGGGTGAACTTAGAAGTCAGACGGATCCTGGCAAGTTGTTTTGCTTGATAACTGGCCAGAAAGCCAGATGAGGAGACAGGGATGGGAAGGGTCAAGAGGCCTGGGCAAAGCCAAGGCTTAGCCCCTGTAGTCCCCAGGAGAGCATTGCTGCCACTGTCCCGCTCTTCCATTGACCTTGACCGCCACGGGCTAGTAGGCTCCACGTGAAGCTGCTCGCTCACACCCTCCAGACTGCCACTCTCTCCACCTGCCCCCCAATACAGGATGTGTGCTTCTAGATTGGTGTCGCTTAGTCCTTATGACGGTCAACTCCAGCAGACGTCCTGTCCCCAGCTTGTGTAGCCACAGGGTTGTGATGCATTTGGGCAGCCAGCCCGTGACATCTGAGAGGGCAGAGGCACTTTTTCCAGGTACCCCTGTGACTGAACAGTCACAGAATGTCCACACTCGGTACGTGGTATGATTTGCAGCCAGACTTTTTGATGATTGGAGAAGAGGGCAGAGTCTGGGGTCAAATTAACTGAGGTCAAAGCCCAGCTTCAGTGTGAATGATACGTGAGCTCCTGGGTGAGTTTCTGGGCCTGTGAGTACTTCAGTTGATTCATCCGTAAAATGGGGTAATAATAGTTCCTGCCTCTTAGGGCGGCTGCGAGGGTGACTTAGAAGAGTTTGGGTAGTGATAAATACCAGGGAGTGTTACCCGTGGCTGTAACGATCATCACTGTCTCCAGGAGATCTGGGGCCCTGTAGCAGCCTGTAGTTTTCATCTGGAGTAGCATCTTTATTGTCTTTCTGAACCTGTTGCCTTTACATCCTCAATTTTATGTGAATTGTCATGGACATCTTCTCAGGGATGGATATCCTGCAGGTTGGAACGAAGATAGAACTTAGGAAAACCCACCCTCTGTCTACAACACCAAGGGGCTGGTACTGGGAAGGTACTGATCGCTCTAGTTTCTAAGGCAGAGTGTAGTTGATGGTGCATCTTTGGAGGGACGAGGTAAAGAAATTCACATTTATTGAGCAATGTCACGTGCCAGACAAGGTGCAGATCTGTCACTTCAGTTGAATCACTGTCTCAGTTTTATTGATGAGAAAAGAACTTGCCCAAGGCTGAGCCCAATTTAGGATTTAGAAGTAACTTCATGTCCAATTGATTCTAAAATGTATACTCTTTCCAGCTCATAGTTCTGCCTCCAATAAAGTGCTAAGTAGCTGTGCATTTATCAACTATAAATGGGGAATGGCATGGTATTTACACTTGGAGCGGTGTTGTAGGATCACGTATTCACAGAACCTTTTTATAGTTCAGAGAGAGTTTTTGTAGACTCTCCCTAAGGGAACACAGAATAATTGAGGTTGGAAACAGCTTAACCCCAAGTCATAAAAACCACTGACAGGGGAAACCAAGAGGAAAATGGTTACCCTTAGTGGGGAAGGGGTTGTGCGCTCCTGGTACTGACTTTGGTGGAAGGAATGTATTCATCCTAGAAAATATGACCTCCTGAATGCTTTATTTTTACATCACTATTGGTCTTTTAGAAAGCCTGGTCATTACACGTATTCATTTGTTCATTGGAATAAAGTCTACGCTCTTTAAAAAGTAAAATAAATTACGGGGTGCCTAGGGGGCACAGTGGATTAAGTGTCGGACTCTTGGTTTCAGCTCAGGTCATGATCTCAAGGTCATGATCTCAATGTCATAAGATCGAGCCCCACATCAAGCTCTGAGCTCAGTGGGGAGTCTGCTGGGAGATTCTCTCTCTCCCTTTTCCTCTGCCCCTCCTTCTGCATTCTCTCTCTAAAATAAGTTTAAAAATAATGTTAAAAAGAAAAGAAAATAATTTCTATCTCTTCCCAGACCCCCCCACCTCACCACACACACATGCACACAACTCACTCACACACACGTGTCCAGTGTCACGAGGACACACAACTCTTCTTATCAGTCCCTAGGTACCCCTAGTAGCCCAGACAGGTATGGAAATTATATTCGTCTGTTTCCTTCTTTTCCATGGTGCTATGCATGTTCTATAAACAGCCGGAGAAGTAATTATGTAGGTGGGCATTCACTCCACAGTCAACTTTTGGAGTATAACATAAGAATGTGCTAAGGCGAGGAAATATTTGCTTGAACTAATGCCTGGAAACCGAATGTGGTATGTACTTCATAGTAATATAAACCGCACATCTGGTTCATTTTTGTATATTGTACCTGAGTGGGTGGGGTAGTATTTGCATTCATTTCCCACTTCTAGGCTGTGCGTCCCGTGTCGAGTCTGTGCATGCTAGGAAGTTCCGTGTGTGCCTGTCTTTTACATCACATATTCGAGCATCTGCCGTTCACTCCGACTCTGAGCGTTTCCCATTGCAAAACTGTCACCGGGGCCTTCGAAACACACATTTACATTCCACAGGTCTAGTAAATGGGCTGTGTGGCTGCATGATGCCTTTTGTTTAAAAGAAATCCGGTGGCAGCCCAGCACTTTCTATACGGCTGCACTTTCCGCTGTAACTGTGGCAGTTGAAGAGAGAAGCTCAAAGGAATTTTTAGAATCTGCTGCCCCAGCAGGTAACATTCTTGGGTTGGTTCTTTTTATTGTTGGGGTTTGTTTTTTTTTTTTTCCTGCTGTTTAAAATGTCCAAACCTTCTCGCTTGGCTAGACCTTTCTTTGCTAATGCAGCTTCCAAGCTGCCATCACCTCGAAGGGACGAGTTGAACAGCAAACAGAAAAAAATCAGTGTAGGTGAGAAGATTTTGAGAACTGGAAGTGAAGGAAATTTGGTCAGACAGCAGCAGGTGCAAACAGCAGCCACTCCTGCTCAGCGGAAGGCTTCACAACACAAAGGTAATGTTTTAAATCCCTGCTTTTGTCAGCTTAGGCTTGGAAAAATACTGCCAGGTACCTGCCACGAGCGAGACTTTTTACCGTTTCAAAGACTTGCCTGATTGTGTGAGATTTTCTAAAAATCCTGGAGAATGTTGCTAAAGTAACCAGTCATGAGGGAGATGGAAGTAATAGAACTTTCCTTCATTAATTAAGGAACGATAAAAGAAAAACGGAGTGTTTTCACTTCTTTTTTGAGGATGACGGTTTTTATTCTTGGTTGTGCTTCGTAGTCTGTCCTCGTCCATTTATCCTCCTCTGAAGTTTCTTTTATTCCTTAGCGCTATGAAGGGACATGTCCTCAAACCACATCATTAACCAGCCGAAGAATTTTTCTCTTTTAAAAATGAATTTGTGTCTGAAATGATAATCTAACAACATGATTCCCTGCCAAGTATGGCAAAAATCTCTGCTGGCATTGTTACCTGGAACATTTAAGTGAGCGTTCTGATGTGCATGTCATTGAGCAAGGATATTGTTGACTATTTGACCTGGAATTGAGAAATATGGTGACCAAACTATTATTATTTTAGGATCCATCACCAGAGAGGGCCATGAAACCACAGCTTAAAACATTAATAATAATTTTCTCCATTATACCAAGAACTACATATTAAATCACCAAGCAACATTTATAGTAGTTATTTTTTTTAAAGATTTTATTTATTTATTTGACAGACAGAGATCACAAGTAGGCAGAGAGAGAGGAGGAAGCAGGCTCCCCGCTGAGCAGAGAGCCTGATGCGGGGCTCGATCCCAGGACCCTGGGATCATGACCTGAGCTGAAGGCAGAGGCTTTAACCCACTGAGCCACCCAGGCGCCCCAGTAGTTATTTTTTTAAATGACATTTTGAACTCTCCATCAGAAATGTAATTTTTGACACTGTGATTTTATAGTAAAATAAAAAATTGTTTTAATATTCTCATTCTTATCATTGGAAGTTTTTACTTTATAAAAAAAAATGAGTTTGTTTTATAGTTTTAATCCTGACCTCTTCTCTATGAAAAACTATTACAAATGAATGTGTAGTGACACATTTTCATGCCATGTACTAGTTCAAAGATGTAAATTCATTTCTGGAAGATTTTAACTTTTTTCTTAACTTGGCTTATTATTGTTTTATCCACTTTGATCAATGGAATGCTTGGACAATAATTATATTGACCAAAATACTTTATAATATAGAGATACATATAATGAACACTGAAGGACTTTAGAAATATGGATGATAGTTGCTTAATAGGGTGAATTTTGATGACTTAAAAGGAAAGTTCTCTTTGATATTGTAATATGTGTTAAAGTCTGAAAAAAATTCTTTAAAAGGGAATTTCAGCCACCTCAAGTTGAAAAGTATCCAGACATTTAATGGTATCTATATATGTGTCTGAGTAAGGTATGCCCAGGAAGGGACTTTTTAAGCAAACAGTCCAAAACCAGATGCTATTCTAAAGATTTTTCAAAATACCTTCTTTTGACAGCCTGTGAGGATATCTTTGAATAGTCTTAGGGGATGAAAATAGTATTTCTTTGAAAATAGATTTGTTTGGGGGGTTAGTTAAAAGTCATTTGAAACCAAGGATGACTATTGAGTTGAAAGGTCAGTATAGATAATGCATATTAAAAAAAAAAAAAGAACTGTGAGTAGATTGTATAATAATAATGTATAATATATATTATGTATATAATATATAGCATATATAATAATAAGGTGGTGTTTCCTTTCCATCTCCCTGAGAGGATTCAGGCTGTCCAAAGGGAGAGTTCTACCACAACAGTCCTGAAATTGGCAGCAGGACTGGATCATTCTGAAAGACAACACTCATCAGAATATGTATTTTAGTTTATGTATTTATTTTTTAATCAGAATTCTTTTCATAGCCACACATATCATATCACACAGTACCAATAGAAACCTTTCATTGTTGGAGAACAGGATGAAGACTCTGTAGGGCAATCCTGTGTTGTATTTGGCTTTTGCTTAAGGCAGCAGTCATTACTATCAAGAAATCCAAACAATCATGCCATCTTAGACTTGTGTTGACTTTGTGTGAGGTTTGCCTGTCATACTAAGATCTCAGTGTCGGTTCTTTGGAATGCATATTTCATTTGGTCCATGGGGTTTAATTTAGTCTGTACAGTTTCTCAAGTATCTGACTCTCATCTTTCCCCCCTTGTGTCATTTGTTTAGTTGTATACAACTAAACTTTTTTCAAAAGTTTGTTGTCATTTAGTTTATTTCATAAATCAATGCAGTGACATTTCCATTTACTACTTTTCCAATTTCCTCTCTTAAATTTTGTCACCTTTACCTTTTTTTCCATATTAAAATGGTTAATAGTAGTAATTTCTGGTTAACATAATTCAGTTTTCCATTGTTTATCTACAGGTTATTCTACAAGTTGCAAAGCAATGAAGTGTGTAGCTAATGAGGCCCCATATTGTTATTGCTAAGCTAGAGAAGTGTGCTCTAATCATTTCTCTTACAGTCTTTCCCTCCTCAGTGCTTCTAATTCTTCCGAGGATGATATAGATATGATCATATTCACAGAACTCCCTTTTCTTCCAGCCACTTCTCTCTGTATCCCTCAGTCTCCTGCCCTCCTCTTTCCTGACTGATTTCTCCACCACGTGGACAGGTCTCTCCTAGATTTCTTCTTCATTTGGTGGAAGCACATCCCCAAAGGAAGCACATTCCCTTTCTTCCCTAAGAAAAGGAAAATGGGGAGTAAACTTTTGGAGTGGTTACCTGTCCAACCAATATCTTGACCCTCTTTTTTTTTTTTACCTTTCAGTGATAGTTGGGATAGGATAGATTTTTAGGCAGAAAATAATTTTTCCCTCATAACATTGAAGGCCTTTCTCCATTACCTTTTGGGATCTAGAAGTGTTGACGAGAAGTCCCATGTTATTCACACCTTCACACATTGCTTTGTAGGTGACTTTTTCTTTCTTTCTTGAAGCTTTGAAGATATTCACTTTATCCTTGATGTTCTGAAATTTCACTGATCTGTCTTAAAGTGTATCCTTGATGTTCTGAAATTTCACTGATCTGTCTTAAAGTGTGGGTCTTCCCCATTGATTTTGATGGACTACTTTGATGGGCGCTTTCAGTTTAAAGAGTAATGGCCTTCAGTTTTGTGAATTCTTTTTTATTAATTCTTTGATAATCTCTTCTTCTGTATTTGCTCAGATTTTCTCATTGCAGTGCTCCTATGAGTTGGCTTTCGAATCTATTGCATCAACGTTCTTAGCCTTACCTGTTCCTTACTTTTTTTTTTTTTAGCTCTGTCTGTTTATGTTACCTAGATGTTCTCGACCTTATCTTCCAACTCTTCTAACTTTGATCATCATATTTTTTAGTTTCCAAGAAGATTTTCTTACTCTGATTATTTTGAGACCAAAATACATGGTGCTATTTTCTGTCTGTAAGCAGTAGACCAGTGTGCTTTATTTACCTGTGACGGTTGTATATGATGGTACCCTACATTCATGTCTAACGATGCAGCCACATCACTGTAGTGTTAGCGTGCTGTCCATTCTGAGCCAATGGTCTAGATGAGCTCTTAGAACCAGAGACATTGGCAATCAATAAACTTGAGGACAGCAACATTCATATCTAATTCTCACCCATGAAGCACTCTCTTCATGATGAAAACCCACCAAATGAAAGATGAATGTTGAAATATGTGTTGATGTGTGCCAGCAATTTTATTCAGGACGAGGGTATAAGTTGACATTTGAGAAAGTGGCATTTCTTCCTGCACGTTCTGTGTTCTCCTGCATTCTGGTTTAGGTATATTTTCACAAAATTCTTTTGTCCTGATTTTATTTATGTATTTATTTATTTGGCCTCTTCACTGTTGTTCTAAATAATTTTTTTTAATTTTTTAAGAAGTGTGCATGAACATTGATCAGTCGCTTAGTTTGAAAATAGAGTTTTCATATCTTATATATTTTTACTGATGATGGTGATGATATCTGAGCTCCAACGAGTTCTTCCTGTGTGCTCGGCACACGTCTTTTTTTTAAGATTTACTTACTTATTTTAGAGAGAGGGAGAGAGCAGTGGGAGGGGCAGTAGGAGAGGGAGAGGGAATCTCAAGCAGACTCTGCTGAGCGCCCGTGCAGGGCATGTTCTCATGACCTTGAGCTCATGACCAACACCAAAACCAAGCATTAGACACTCAACCAACTGCGCCCCTACCCAGCACACTTGTAAGCACATTATAAATGTATTGTCTTATCTTGTGTGATCCTTACAGCAGTCCTGCGATGGAGTACTGTTACTGTCCCTTTTCGACAAGGACACTGAGCCATGGAGCTTCAGTTATTTGCCCAAAGTCACGCAGGCACGAAAAGGTAGAATAGAGTTCTCGTTCTGGAAGTTTTTACTCTTCAACTTGCACACTTCACCGCTGTGCTAGAGCACCTTTCTATAAAGAAAAGCAATTTGTCCGCCAAAAAAAGTTACTGTAATGAAAACCTTGTGACTGGACAATCTGGTCCCTGAAAAAAACAAAACAAAACAAAAAAAACCAACAAAAAAACACAACCATCCAATGACATTCTGTAGTTCAGAATGTGTTCCTCTGGTTTCAGCCTTTTTTTTTTCTTTTTTCTTCTTCTATTTTTTTTAAGATTTTATTTATTTATTTGATAGAGATCACAAGCAGGCAGAAAGAGAGAAGCAGGCTCCCTGCTGAGCAGAGAGCCCAACACGGGGCTCGATCCCAGGACCCTGGGATCATGACCTGAGCCACAGATCACAAGACAGAGACACAGATCACAAGTAGGCAGAGAGGCAGGCAGAGAGAGAGGAGGAAGCAGGCTCCCTGCTGAGCAGAGAGCCCAACTCGGGGCTCAGTCCCAGGACCCCAAGATCATGACCCGAGCCGAAGGCAGGGGCTTTAACCCACTGAGCCGCCCAGGTACCCCTATAAATGTTTTCCTAATAGTGATAAATGGAAGGACACACTGAATATAGGACCTTGCAGTTTCAGTATCCGTCCTCGCGCCTACAGACGTGAGTGCGCAGGTGCACGCATGCACACACAGAAACACAAATAGTCTGCACGCAGTTCAGGAAAGGCTCTTCCATCACCCGTGACCTGGTGGTCCAAGTACAAGCCCGTAGGCCAAAAATCACTCAAGTCTCATTCTTTTCTAACACAGGCTCCCTCTGTGGCCTTGAGCAAGGCCATTATCCTTCTCGACTGAGTTTCATTAACCATTAAAGAATAATCATACGTGGTTTATGGGGGGAAGGAGCGGTGAGGATTAATGACTTAACGTGTATCCAGTGCTTGCAAGAGCACGCGTGCAGTGCGGATGCTCTGAGCCAAGTGCAGTGGGCTCTCTGTTTATCTTCAGTGGCTGCGGAAGGTAAACGCTTCCTCTCTCACGAATAGCATGTACCTACACCAGGAAAACTCCACGATAAACCCCAGATGCTTGCTCTAAACTATTCTTTATGCATAAGGGTAAGACGTCTTACTTTATGCATAAGGGTAAGTGCGTCTTATTCGCTAACCCACTGGTTGATTGAGATTATCTGGGAAGACCTGGAATGCCATTGCCCCTGTCTGTAAGTAGAAAATATTAATAACCAGAGCACAAAAAGTGTGTTTTTTCTTTCTCATGGGACTCAGTTTCGTTCTGGATACTACTGATGAGTGCCGTGAGTTAGCCCTTGCACAGCGAAATAGCGAGGAAGGTGATTGTGGCTCTAGGTAGGCAGTGCTTCTAAAAGGTGTATTCCCATGACTGCTTTTTCCTGTAACAAACTGATGGTATGAGTAAATAATCAATACCCACTGGCAGGGACTGCCCTTCGTCTAGTATTTTCCAGAAGCAGCAGTGGATTCGTACTGATCACGCACATTACTTTGTCTGACTTGCCTTTGTGAGCAGTCAGTCCACTCATTTTTGAGGAGAGCTGAGGTCAAGGGCGTAGTATTTCTTTCGTAGAGCAATGGTCAGTTGTGCCTACGGTTATTAAATTCATAGTTTTGGGTCATTGCTGATACAAGTTAACCCAGAGTCAGGCATCCCCCATCTGTGCAGACCAATAAGTCTCTCTCCCCGTCTTACTACTGAAACTCACATGGCTTCCCCTGGAAGTTGTTTTACAAATAAAAATGAAACCTACTTAATGCTGTTTACCAGAATTTAATGGAATTTTTCTCCAGCTAGATATGGTATGAGCTATGACTCTGTGAGTATTGAAAAGTAACATTTATTTCTGGAGTTCTCTTTATTTTCCTTTATTAATCTTATCTTTATTTGTCTTCTACCCAGTAGTAGAAGTAAGAAATATAAGTAATGAGTGTTCTCGAATTTCTCGTATTGCTTATTCGATTCTGTTAAAATTCAGTATGTTGGGAAAGGAGTGTGAAACAACCTTTTTAAATTATTCTGCGGCTTTCTCTGAACTAATCTGTGTATTTTCAGTTACTCTGACACAGTCCACTTAGGCTAGAGAAGTCAGTAACTCACAAGGCTGCTGAAGAATTAAATGTACCCGCATCAGAGAAGCATGGGCTGCTGAGGAAGAAGAAGACACAGTCTTAAGAGTTTTAGAGTGGGATAAAAACTTAAAGTATCACCCAATTTATCTCGCTCTTTTGATATATATGGAAGAAGTCTAATTACTTCTTTTGATCAATACTAAAGGTACGCCGTCTTTAGCCAACGTCTTCTAACGTGACGCTTTTATCCTTCCACATATCCCAAGCAGCAAGGCAGTATCTGGTAGAACACCTTCAGGTTTCCCTTCAAATGCTCCCTTCCTGGACATGGACTCCTGCTGACCTGTGAGTTCTGTGCTCCCTTCCCTCCCAGTGCTCTGTTGTTACCTGCCTACTCACTCCAAGTTCAAGATCCCTGGGCCGTGCCTAGTGCAGTCACAACTCACTTGGGCTGATCCTTTATCAGCTTTTATCTTTGTAACTAAATTACAATCAGGGCTTGTTTAATGCTGGAAAGTTGTGAATAGTGTCTCTTATTATGTTTATAATACAGAGTTTTGCTTTTGGTCGCTTATCTCTAATGGGCCTGATAAAGGAATACATTTCTTAGCTCAATAAAGTTAAAAAATCATAAAGTGGTTTTCTGTTTCTCCTTTAACTAGAATTGAAAGCAAAAGTAACAAACTCTGTTTGTACAAATATTTTTCTAAAATCTGTATTATTTGGTACCTTCCAAAATTTACATCTATGTGCCAGTGAAAACTTTATTCTATAAAGAACTTAAGAGATTGTATACAACCACAAGTGAGGTTTGCCAACCTCAATGGACTATTTTACTGCCTGAACTCCTTAAACTTTCATTGCTATACTCAGATTTTTACTTTGCTGGATATGTTGCTTCCAATTTTAAGTTTTCAAGCTTAATGAGCCACCTTATCTTCAAAATATTTCTATTCTGTTGGATTCATTTAAACAATAAGAATTGGGGCATTTAAAAATAATCAAAATTCATATCGATGAACGAATGTGTGGTTACCTTTTTATTTGGGGATATTATAATAATTCTTCCAAGCAAATAAATCATGTCCATATAGCATTATATGCTATATATGTTCTTAAGAATAGTTTCATTAATCTTGGGCACTTAGGATCAAACTACCGTGAGTCTCTCTACCTGTCTGGCTGTCTTGAAGGGTACTTACCTCTTCTATAATCACATCAGACCAATCTTCTTAACTCATGGCCAGATAAGGGAAGGATAAGTGTCTGGGAATTTGAAAATCTAGACAGAAGAAAAACCTTCTTCATCATGATGCTGCTGCGCCAGGTTAACTATTATGGTTTCTTGAGTTAATGATCACCAGGGTCTTAAATTAAGTCAAAAACTCTACTTCTGTGGTTTTTGTCTCCTTTTGGCAAGAGGAAAAAACTCAAATGGGTTCAGGTTACCTTTATCTTCCATGTTTCCAAGATGTACAATCACACTACCAAAACAAACTAGAAAACACCACAAATCGGTAAAGAATCCTTTCTTATATACAAGAAACATCAGTCAAATATATGTCAGGGATACAGATTTTTGTTGTTACGTTTTGTATTTCTTGACAATTTGTGTTTATAAATACATTACACAAGGTAAACTTTAAACAAAATTCACTTTTAAACAATTATTTATTCAAAGTACAGAATTTTATATTTATATCTGACAGTTTATAATATACATTATGAACATATATAATATACTGGTATGTTGCCTATTATGTATATGTTATTTTTAAATTAATAAACTTAAGAAGTTCCATTTGAATATCAATTAAATATACGTTAGATTGATTCTTTTGAGCCAATGTTTTAATAGTTAATTCTGACGATTAGGTTGCTTTTTGAAAACATACTTGTTACCATCACCTCACTGACCAACTCCCAGCCCCTAGCACCCCCCCCTCCAAAAAAAAGCTCATTGACCATCAACTATGTATCTGGCATTGTGCTACATACTAGAAAGTTTAAAAAAAAAAAATTAAGTAAAACATGGCCCTGTCCTTGTGGAGGATTTTGTACTGAATGGGATATCCTGGTTATCTGGATGTCAAAATATAATTTTCCAAATGATTTATGTACAAAATTGTATGAGTGCATAGAAGAAGCAGAACAGGCTGTTTGCCCCAAGTAATGAAAGTTTACCAGGTTGGGCAGAGGGAGAGGTAGCATCATAAAAGACGTTGTGTTTAAGGAGTGACAAAGAGCAGTGCTGATGGGGTCAAAGAAAGCTGATGAGAAAAGACATGGCAGTGGGGAGAGGTCTCTTAGGCATGATTTCAAAAGGGAAAAGGGTGTTCATTTTTTTTTTTTTCATTCCTTCCGTGAATAGTTATTGGGCCCTATTAGGGTCAGGTGTTGTTCTAGACTCTAAGCAAGTCAAAGCAAGGTCTAGGCTCTAATCAACCACGGTAGCTGAAGGCTGTGGCTCTGTCGGGCTTACCTGTCAACGTGGGTTCTAGAATAAAAATTAAACAGTGCCAAGTGATACAGAGTAATGGGAAGCAAGACAGGAGCAAGTTCTGGGAAATGGGAAAGTCAAAAGGCCTGTTTGTGATGTGAATGTGGTCCAGGTATTAAGTAGGAAATTAGGAATTAGAAATGTGGATCTGGAGATTAAGTCAAGGTGGTGGCTACTGATAACGAACCAGTAGGTCACCAGTTACAAATGCTGTTTAAAGCCATGGGACTGGATGAAATCACCTAGGGAAATGGTAGGATGGAAGGTATAGAAAAGAGAATGTGGCCCACGTCTGAGAACCCTGGGACACTGCAACATTCAGAGGTCAAAGTGGTGAGCGGGGGGGTGGCCAAAATCTCAAGGCGTGTGTACACCAACTTGAGAACTTTATTTTAAAACTCTAGTCCAGAGTATTCGAAACATTCCCTCCCAACAGAAACAAATACATTTCATCCCCATTTTGTAGTTGCAAATAAAAACTCCAAGTATGAATTTTCTTTTAAAGCTTATATTTAAAATGAGGCAAGTATTATAATCTAGCCCATAACATTTATTTAATATAACATCGTGTTTAACTGAATTATCATCAAAATTAAAATGTTTCCTGTCATGTTTAATTTGAGGTTCAGGTCTCCACAAAAGCCTATCACATACCACTGGAGATAACCCTACTCCAGTTGAAAGTCTAAGAAATGGGGAGCTATTAAGAGGCATTCAGCATCCTTCTGTGCTTATTTGTAATTTAATATTTGCATCCCATAACCATTTGATAGAGTTTGTTAGTGTTTGTTTAGCTATCCTTCATATATCCCTGAGAATGGAGTTTTCTGGTTTTGATTAAGAACTTCTTTCTTGGAAGGTGAGGACTAATTTGTTACTTCAATTTCGAGCACAACATAATGTGAATTTTTTATGATGAAACTTCTGTTTACATTCTTAGAGATTCATGAAGAAGCATCTTGAATATTTAAAGATAATACACTAGGAGAACCTCAGATCTATTCTATTTGTGCCCTGTTTCTTAAAGTTATTTCACAAGGATTTTTAAATAGCTATCACTAGAAGAATTGTCAACAACATAATAGATGTTCAGAGAACACCCTCCCAGGAGGGCAAAGCAAAAAAACACTAGCTTTTTAAAAATTATGCATATCTTTTGAAATGCCTAGTTGATTTGACAGTAAATTAAAGGAATTCCCCAGAGGCAAAAATAACAACAACAAAAACCACCCCCAAAACACACGCAAAAAGCCAACCAAGAAAGTGTCAACACAAAGGAATAAGTGAAAGTTAGAACCATGACTTGTGTAGTGGTCTTTGTCCATTCCTTGTGGTCTAGGGAATTTTAATAGATGCATTTGGTGGAGAAGTGACTCCTGATGCCAGGAGTGAAAGTCATTTTAAAGCCCTTTGCATTCAACAAAGGTGATACCTTCAGATATCAAGAAAAAACACCTGTCCCGTAGAGGGGTATCTTGGAGAAAGCTCTTGACTCAACTTCAACTCTGGGTGGAGATGAATAAAAGGAATGTTCTGAGAATGTCTAACCTCGTGCCTTCACTCACCTAGTCTTGGGACTTCAGGTCATGTTATTGTGGAGTAGGAAAAAACCAGAAACACGAGGCCCCCCAAAAAGCTGAAAATATTACTTAATTGTCACAGATCATCAGTGTCTCTGCCTGCCTGGTGGCAGAAGACAAAAATGCTCTTACAAAGAATGCATTTTATAAAGAGACCTCTAAGAATTCCCACAGATGAAAGTCCAAAACATGCGCTCACAATTAAATTCACTGCAAATGTAGGGAAACAAGTGACCATAGACAAAAGTCAGCAAAGGAAAAGAATCACAGAATGAGATCTACACAAACTGCCAATATTAGAATTATTAGATGCAGAATATGAAATAAATGCATCATATATGTTTAAAGAACAGATTCTAACTATAGCAATCTGTAATATTTGAACAGTAGATTTTCTAGAGATGAAAAATATAATAACTAATGGTAAAAACTCAGTGAATTTGTTAAATAGCATAGTAGATACAATGAAGAGAGAACTGGTGAACTGCAAGATAAACTTGTTAAATTCCTAATAATACAGCACTGAGAGACAAAGTGATGGAAGAGACAAAAGAGAGATTAAAAGATATAAAACAGTAGACTGAGAAGATCCAACATAAGTCTAACGGGATTTCCAGAAGGACACTATACAGACATTGAGAGAGACATTATTTGAAAAGGTAATGGCTGAGAATAGTCCAAAAGGCCATTAATAGCTGAAGTCAGGAAACCCAGTGATTCCCAATACACTGGAGAAAAAAAAAATCTAAACCAAAAACCCTACACCTAGACATATAATAACAATAAATAAGTATTCAGTTTTTATGCTTATGTGGAGGGTTGTAATCAAACAGCAGTTAATAGGTTGGTATATAACACTTCATCAATTTTGATTTGAACTCTGTAGACATGTCTCTAGATTATGTAAATTAATTACCAATTCTTGTTATAATCCAGGCACGTACATTGGAGAGATGTGAATTTTATAGCCACATCCTAGTTCTTGAACCAACCAGAAATACAATAGTTAAAACTCTCCATGTGAAGTTTAATAGCTATTATCTGTTTTCCCATGAGGGAAGAGGGAGGAATATCAGTGCTCAATTTGTTCAGTTTTTGCTGAAAATGTTCAGCTCAGGGGCACCTGGGTGGCTCAGTGGGTTAAGCCTCTGCCTTCGGCTCAGGTCATGATCTCAGGGTCCTGGGATCGAGCCCTGCATCAGGCTCTCTGCTCAGCGGGGAGCCTGCTTCCCCCTCTCTCTCTTCCTGTGTCTGCCTACCTGTGATCTCTCTCTCTGTGTCAAATAAAATCTTTAAAAAAAAAAATGTTCAGCTCACTTCCATTAGCATATCATTTGAGAGAAAAGTTGAAGAAAAAAGGAATAATTATTTAGAGACTGATACTCAAATAGGCATTAGAAAATAGAATTCTAGGAGATTGTTGTTTGATATTTAGAGCAGGTGCAGTGATCCCCCTTATCCACGGGGGATATATTCCAAGACCCCCAGTGGACATCTGAAACTGTAGATAGTACCAAACCCTATATATACTATGTTTTTTCCCATACATGCGTACCAATGATAAAGTTTAATGTATAAATTAGTCCCAGTAAGAGATTAACAACAACCAATAATATATAGAACAATTATAACAAGATACTATAATAAAAGTTACGTAAATGGGGTCTCTCTTTCAAAATATCTTATTGTACTGTACTCAACCTTCTTCTTGTAATGACATAAAATGATAAAATGCCTACGTGATGAGCTCAAGTGACGTGAATGACATAGGCTTGGTGATGCAGTGTTAGGTTACGTATTGTCAGAAGGAAGATCATCTGCTTTTGGACCACAACTGGCCACAGGCAACTGAAACCACAGAGGGCAACACTGCAGTTAAGTGGGGGACTCCTGTATATGTACCAATGAGAGCGTGTCTTTCGAGACTCCATCAGTATTCATGTTGCTTGGAAGACATTGTAGTCTTACGGCTGTTTCCAAGGATATCGCCATAGTCATCATTTCGTGAATGTTCGAGAAAGTAGGTACTGTATCTACTAAATAAATCACTGTGTCTGTTAGCATGCCTAATGAAACCAATTAAAGGGAACACTGTGCCATCATCAAGGGAATTAGAACTTTCCTCAGCTGATAATCCTTAATTACTGAAGATAATATAAAACTTGTCTCTTTCCCAGTTATCTGTTTAAACAGCTAGAAAATCTAAAATCTATGCAGATAGTTATATAATCCTCTTCTCTATGAGTGAATGAGGAGTGGAAAAAATACTGTAAGTTTCATGTTTAAAACCCTTATTGGGGAAAAGTAATCGTTTGAGATGTACTATTGCACTGATTCATGTACCTATTTAAAACTTGATCCAGCTAAACTTGGTGCACTTAACATTGGCTATCCTAGGGCTAGTTTTTCTCCTTCCGCTTACATAGAAAATCTTAGTATTTCTCCAGAGTCCTAATTGCTCAGTGAAATCAGCAAAGAAAGAGAAGAGGGCTGGTATTTTTAAGTCCATCTTTATAACTTAATATTTAATTACACTATACTTAATGATTTCTGATTTTGAAGCATGTAGAAGAAGTCTCATTTCTGCTCAGTTGATCTTCGAATGCCAAATGGTGAGTGAAAAATCAAGTGCAGCCTGGTGTGGACTTACATAAGATGAAGAGTATATTTGCACTGCGCTGAACGCTTAACTGAATGTCATCGGTTACCAGATGACAGTAAACATGAACTATGACTGCAGCGATGACCCTGAAAACGCATTGTTAGCCATCATTGTCAGAAAGTAGGAGAAAAATACAGTGAGTGTTGAGGAAGGAATGGGGAGTATGTCACAGAACGAGAAAGAGAAGAGAGATGAGAAAAATATATTTGGAAAATGACAAAAATAATAGAATATCATTTTGCTAATTATTTCACCACCTTTTAAGTCAGTCTACAGAATCCTTGATTACAAAGGACTTCGTCAGCATTATTTTTAACGAATGTTACTGAAAAGCCAAAAAAGAAAGTGTTTACCATGTTTTAATAATAAAAACCCAGTTCCAGAGGAGAAGTATCTTGGAAAGCACTGATTTAGTGCAGATATTTTAAATGGAAACTTGGTCAATCAATCAGGAAAGAAGAAATAAATATTCTTTCCTAAGTGTATAAGGAAAATGTAAAAATAATCACATGATCATTTTTGTGGTACTATTTAGAAGTTTAAACTCAGGTTCTCAGTTGTGTTTTGCCTTAAGAGGATCCATTGAGGGGCTGGGTGTGAGCCTGACAAATGTGGTCAAATAACTTCAAGGGTCATTATGTCAAATGGCAAGAGTCATGAGTGGGCAGCTCGCACCTCAGAAGCCTAAACTCGGCTGAGAACACTGATAATCCAGCCAGACTTTGGGGACTGTTAAGTAGGGATTGAGTGACATGATCAGATTTACACTATCAAGGCATTTTGGAAGCAGTTTCAAGAAAGGGGATGGAGATTTAAGAACACAGGCAGAGAGGAAGTGAACCTAAGAAAGAAAGACAATCCATTCGGAAAGAAGACTATTCCTCAAAGGTTCAACAGCCTTGGGCAAGCAAAATCAAGCACTCCATAAACGTACAACAGAGGCCTGAATGAGTGAACAAGCAGCAGGTGGGAGAAGAGAACTATGAAGGAGACATAGTTGATGACTTTCCATGATGGGAGATGGGATGGGGGAGGTGTGTGCCTGGGGCAACCATTTGGGGAGTGAGCCATTCCCGCAGCCATGGAATAGGAAGGACCTAGCAGCTCTGCGGAGGAAGGTGCTAGAAATAGGGCATTTTGAGTCGGAGGTGTCTTGAGAGGCAGCCAAGTAGATGCCTAGGGGCCAGGTGGATATATGGAGCTGAAATGTGAGGGTCCTGGGCTCCATATACAAATCTAGGCATAGTCAGCTTATTTGCATTTTCCATGTGGATAAAATTGCCTTGCAAACATGTCCAGGGCTGAGGACTAGAGGCTGGGGATTTGAGATGGTCTTATTCTGGCTACTACACTTTGCAAGAGGCAGCGATAACCTGGAGCAATCTTGTGATATGGGAGTGGTTGGGAGGACGTGCTACCCCAACACGAGGGTGACCCATAAAGCCTGGGCTCCCCCACTTCTGGTGCAGAGCTGGGGCCACCCAGGCCAAGTGTCCTGGAGGGCGCTT
Source organism: Martes martes (assembly GCF_963455335.1). Taxonomy (NCBI): domain Eukaryota; kingdom Metazoa; phylum Chordata; class Mammalia; order Carnivora; family Mustelidae; genus Martes; species Martes martes. The sequence goes on from NC_137895.1 coordinate 126,482,650, forward strand.
TGAGCTTCATACGAAAGAAGCCCAGTGAGTAGCTGAACTGCCACAAGAAACAGGCCACCTCACCAAGCAGCAAGCTTCGGGTCCCTCTGCCAAATGGGGGACAAGGCAGAGCAGAGTTTAGCTGAGAAGCGGAATTCTGTGGGTTTTCCTGCTGCTTTCTACTCTCAGGTTCTGGGATAGATGGTGTGCTCTTAACAGAACCGAATACAGCAAGATTTCAGCCTAACAGAAAATAAGTGGACTGTCCCTATAACGGAGAGTTTGAGGTTATTTTTTTAAAACACAGATTTTTACAAACCTTCTGGTTTTCCACTTTCATTTTCTGTGTATATTTACCTCCATTACCCCATTTCTCTCTGATTTCTCCTCTTCCTTCCTATGGCTCTCCATAAGAGCCTCTCAGTAACAAACTCAGTTTTTGTCACCTCAAAAATGTCAAAGAAACCAAATAAGAAAGAGAAGAGCAAGGAGAGGCAGGTCATACAACATTTCTTTGAGCCCTAATGTCTTTTTTTTTTTTTTCTTTCTGATCATATTATCTGAAATTCTCATTTCATCTCCGGTGCTGCCTGTCGGGTAGCTCTCTGCACTGCCCCCTCTGCTGTCTCAGAGCTGCCTGTCCTTCCTGTGGGCCCAAGGAAGCTGAGAATGCCCTTCCTCTCCTCCTAACACACACACACACACACACACACACACACACACACACACCCTTCCTTGCATGCTGAGCACAGCCTGAAATCCCAAAAGTAGGCACTTCATTAAGGGAATCCTTCTGCTAAAACACACGCCATCTTGGATGACACATCATTCCAAATTATTACTGGTCTTCTGTGCCTTGTGTGAATGAATGTTACATCTGTTTAAGAACTGTGTTTTTGTTGTTGTTGTTGTTGTTTTATGTGGGAGATAATCCAAGGATGTTGAAGTTTAAGGAGGCAGAAGGGGAAGATCCCGGGGTTACGGGCTTGGAACCTCTCTGCCCCTTTACTGCTGGTCTTCAAATGCCACCGCTGCTTGTCTCCTAGGACTTGTGCCTCTGGTAAGAAGATAGGTTACCAACATTTTTCCAACTTACTTTGAGTATATCCTGTCTAGTTTCTTCTTCCTCTCCTTAATTGTCACCATGGTGATTCGCTTCAGTCAGAGATATATTATTTATATTTATTGAACAATGTAAGTCCTCCATCTGATTATTTTATGCTCATATTAATGTCTCTTTCATGGTTTCCCTAGTGATCCGAAAATTTGGTTCTGTCCCAAATCTTAGGCATTCTATCCATTCTCATTACTATGCTTATTAACCAACCTTAATTAAAAAAAAATCTGAGAGGTCATTACTAAAAATGGTCTACCCTCTAAGAGAAGCCTGGGAATTCTGTTCTTCCAGGAGACATTTTCCATGGGGAACCGCCTGTGGGAAGCAGGGCCCTGTGGGGCAAGTCTGGCAGTGAGTGGGATCTTATCCATGTACTGGGGTCATCAAGACCTGAGACAAAGATTGGTAGCCAGCTTGTGCTAATTACTCCAGACTAGCATGCCTAGCCCATGTGTCTGTACCAGGCTGTGTGCTTATTTTCCTGCTGAGCTCATCTGAAGATTGATATGCCATGATTATGCCATGTTTAATCCTGCCAAGATTATGCCATGTTTAATCCTGAACTCCCAGCATCTACTGCTTAGAGAACTTACTGATACTCAGCAGTGTAGAAACATGGAGGCGGCCCCATTACTTGGTGTGGCTAACAGATATACAGATACATTTAAATTGTGGCCATAAAGAAATAGCACTTACCCTAGGGATTTGTCATCTGGGCCTCTTCCCTGAGCCCGGCCAGCTCATCTTGCATTTCTGGAACTGAAGGTCCGAGAACCTTGGGATGGTGGTAGGCAAACCTGTCTTTTTCTCTCTTAGGGAACTGTTTCTGCCTCCTGACCACTCTTGACCATTCTAGGAATATTCGCTTCCTTCTGCCTAGAGTAGCTCTTTCCTATCCCCGCAACAACCCCATGTACAACTGAAGCTTAGGAAAGTTAAATGCCTTATCTAAGGGTCTCAAAACTGGAGAATTTTGACGCACACTCGGGGACCTTTGTCTCCGGCATCCATGCACTCCCTTGCCCCAACCAATCACATAAAACAAAAGCCTGTTCTCTTCACTATGCTGAGAGAATACTAGGAAAAAAAGTAGAGAGACTTGATGTCTTGTGCATTCAGAGATTTTTAAAAGAAAAGGGTGCTATTATGCTCTCAGACCTAATAAGCTAAAACCACTATTTAAAAACTAATATCAAAAATACTATTGAAAGAAGGTTCAAATGTAAAGTACTAGGAGAGTTAAAGGAAAAAAATGTCATTTAGGAAAGATTTGGCTCAAGGGATTTGAATTGACCTTGAGGTTTGGGGGCTGGCAACTATGACCGAGGAGGAGCCCAGATGGCGTGATGCTCTGGGGACCCTGAGAAATCATGGCATCTGGAAAAGGAAGGAGCAGTCAAGTGGGAAATCTTCTCACGACTTGGCTTGAACTTACACCATCGACTTTCTGGGATTTCTCTGTAGCAAATCCATTCACTTTAGACGGCATTATTTCTCTCTCAAGAAAATTTTCACATCGGACATTCATCAGTGACGCTGATGGATGGGCAAGTCCTTGAGCCCTAATTTCAGTGTTTCCCCCACCAGCTGAGTGTGACTGTGAGGTTTAGAGTCGAGGCACAGTTTAGGGGCAATGGGAGAGCAGCAGTGACCCTTAATCCCATGGCAGGTGGTGGGGGGGCGGCGTATGGAGCTATAATAAGGCCACAGGGCAACTCTGGGCAGCGGAGTTGGGTTTGGGCACACTCTGTCCACAGTGTGTCCCCTGGCACACCTTATCATATGGCCACCTCTTATCATTTTCTTTCTCTATGAGCAGGATAACAATCTCCATTTCCCTTAGAAAATAAATGGAATAATACCATCCACTCCCCCGTGGTATTATATCATCATTAAAAGGAAGTAAGATAAGCCTATTTAAATACAAAGAAGGTATCTGATTTCCACAGTTCTTTGAAATACTGACACGTGCTTCCTGTAAAAGATCTATGGTTGATCTTGGATAAGAAATTACCTATTCCACAACGGAAGGTTTTTTTGTACCTAGAAATTCAGTCATTGACGAAGGGGAGTGTGGCCCCCGACACGGGCTGTGGGTGACGTTTGGAAGAGTAGCACATCCACATCTGTATCCCTATCACCCACAGACATGGCCCCCTGTAGCCACGTTTGCATCTGCAAAGTCAGGGCCCACCTATAACGAAATGCTCATATAACAGATCTTCTCTTCTGGAAAGTTAGACTTGGATCTAAGAGATGGTAGGACATTTCTGTTGGTACGTCAGCCAGAACATCCTGGCATATCCCCACTTGGCTCAGTGCATAGGGAATCGGATGACGTAGTTTATAGGGAGAAAACATGAAGAGATGTGCAGAGAGGTGGAGTAGGACAGACAGACGAGGCCGCCGAGTCCGGACAGTCTCTGTGGCCCTTTGTGCTTCCTGCCTGTGTCTTGAACGCTATACCCCCACATCCTGTAAGTTCTCCCTTTTGCTTAAACAAATCAAAAGGTCCCCAATGAAATAATCCTGATTTCCAAGACTTCTTTCCCTTTCTGATTTGTGTTGAAAGCTTCCTGTAAGTGTGTCAGACCTGGTGAAATTTTAGCAGAATGGGTGATGAAAGCAGGTTCATTTCACTAGTAATGGCTGCTGGCTGAGCCAGCTTCTTCCAACTCTGATAATACTGTAAGCTGTTTGGTTGTTTTCCTGGTCCTCCTTGGTCAGTGTTTAGCCTCCGTTTTATTTAAGAGGATGGAGGAGGAGGAAGGGACACTCTGTCCTTGGCATGACTAGTATTGTTCAGTGGCCCATCTGTTTACCTAAGTCATTAAAGGGCCTTCCAGAAGCAGCCAATCCTTCCTCAAGCGTTAGGTCAGCAGTCTTGATTAGAATGAGCCTCAACCACCCATGAAACTAGAAGCTTCCCCTGTGATTTACTGTTACAATAAAACCTCACTAATTAACCATAATTGGGAAGAAAAGCTCATCTCAATTTTCGGATTCTAAAAGAAGCAACAGTCTCATTTCTTCCAACTTTGCATAGTGATTTAAATTAGGTTAACCAAGTATACTTGACTTAATGTATAAATAAAAATTATTTCTAGATAGCACATCAACTTAATATGTGCATTTTTGGTATGTAAATGGTCTTCGGAACAGCTTGTTCCTTCAGGCAGGCAATTCAGCATTCTACTTCTGTTCTTACAGTATTAATAGTTTAGAACGTGCTTTTCCCCATTGAAAAAACAATGATTAACTTAATCTTAACACTTGTCAAAATTACTTTTAAACAAGTGGGGTCTGAATTGCAGATATTATTGTTATTTTTGGATCAATATGACAACGATTGGGGGAACAAATGGTATGAGTTAGAGTGTCATGAAAACCTGTTTTACAGCTTCCTACATCTTTCCCATGGATTTACACCGTGGCTGAAAACAAACTGATTTAAGAATCTAGTGGAACGATGGTGTGGTAGATAGACGGAAAATGACTTCTCCTGCACGTTCGATAATGCTGTGATCTTTAGGCCCTGGATCCAAGTTCTAAAGAGATGAGGGTACATGCAAAGAAGTCTGTGACAGGATGTTTGGTGCCCCGGATCATTTCTCCTGATTGTTGATTTGCTGTTTGTGAAGTCTAAAGAAAATGAGCTGGGAAGCCAGAGCTGGTGTTGTGACTAGAGATGCTTTATACAGCTACACTCATTCCAGGCGTACGGGAATATCTTTTTAGATCGCCTCACGTGTGCTGCGTTGGGCTATCGAGACACAGGGTTTTTGTTTTCTCAGGGGAAACGGGGAGAGGGTCTGGCTCACACGGGCCATTCATCTTCCGGAGAATCCCCCTCCCACCTGGTTCCTCTCCCTTCCTGTTGCACTGGATGCTTTCAGCTTCCTGTCTTGCTTTTTAACCTGGGTCCGTGAAGTCGTGTGCACTGTCTAGCAGGATGGAGCGTGCCTGAAAACGAAGGCAGGTTTTTTGGAAACTGTGTGCATTCCTGTGTTCCTTCCAGCAGAAGTAGAAGCTGTAGCCTTGCCTTGCTGGGCCCGGAAGTACATCTTTGACTTCCTGGGGTCAAGTCTCCTCGAAGCGTGCCCTTGGCGGATCTCCTGGGTGGTCAAGATGGGACTGAACACGGCACGAACATTGCCAGTTAGTAAAGAAGATGAAAAGACGCTTTCTGTTGTGGAAGGCTGTGGGGCTTTGTTCCCACTTGTAGTTCAGCCTCCGGACAGGAATGACTGATGGGCGTGGGTAACTTCACCCCCAGGAATCCATCGTGCTGGCCCAGGGCACCAGCTTTTGTCCCAGTTCTCACGGGCTTCAACATTGTCGAGTATGTCTGTCATGGTTTGGCACCTTTGCTTCCTCTCACACCTTTGCATGTGTGAGATGCCAAAATCAAATTTTTCTAAAGAAAGATGGGAAAGAAGCAGGAGCTGGCGGCGGGGTGGGGGGTGGGGGGGTGGCGGTTCGCCTCACCCCTACCCTCCCGTCCCATGCCCCTGCTGTTACTGTGGTGCCACAGTCTGTCTCTGTGCTTCCCTCCAGTGGTGGCCTCCTGGTCACAGCGGGCACGTGGCCATACAGAGCGCTGGGTGTCAGTCTGCCTCAGTTCTCATCCAGACCCCATTACTGACTGTTGGTAAACCCTCAGGAAAATGACCACTTCTCTCTCAGCCTTGGTTTTACAAAAAATAAAATTAATTAAGAGGAAGTGCTCAATAATCACTAGCTAGCTTCGTGGCACGAGTTTTAGGGCACCCTAGGGACCTCTGCGTGTCCCGGGAGAGAATCAGTCTCCGTGTCTTGTCTGGCACGTCTTTGCGAAAGGGGAATAACACTTTACGTTTTGAAGCCTATGGACACACGTCTCTCAGTATTTTATCCATTGAATGTTACTTAAATGATGCTTGCTTAATAGGTGAGGTGATAAAGTAAATTGACAGCTGAATGTAAATCTAAAATGACTACTAGTTGCAACAGGAAAATGTTTCAGCTAGCTCGATATGGGGGAGAGGAGGCGGGTGGGGTCGCAGCTACCGTGAGTTTCTGCTTTATGCAGGCGGTATCGTTCACCAGGCAGGGATCTCAGGGGAAGGCTCGTCACATGGCTCTGTGATCCGTCTGTAGGCATGCTTCATTTCATTGTGTTTTGCCTTATTGTGCTTTGCAGATTTTCTGGGGTTTTTTACAAATAAAGTTTTAGGGAAATCCTACATCCAGCAAGTCTGTTGGTGCCATTTTTCCACCAGCATTTGCTCAGTTCATGTCTCTGTGTCACATTTGGGTAATCCTTTCAATATTACAAACTTTTCCAGTATTACTATGTTTGTTACGATAACCTGTGATCAGTGATCTTTGATGTTACTGTTGGAATTGTTTCAGGGCTCCAAAATGAAATGATTAAGTTAGGCAAGGAAGGCAAGTCAAAAAAAGCCTGGATAGGCTGAAACCCAGACCTCGTGCCTCCAGTTAGCCAAGTTAGGCATGCAAAGGAAAAGTTCTTGAACAAATTAAAAGTGCTACTCCAGTGGACATGAATGTTAAGAGCGAAAACAGCCCGACTGCTGATAGGAAAAGAGTTTGAGCGGTCTGGAGTTAAAAGACCAAGCCAGCCACGCATTCCCGTTAGCCAAAGACTCATCCAGAGGAAGGCGCTGCCACTCTTCAAATCTTCAATTCTGCGGAGGCCAAGAGAGGTAGGGAAGCTGCAGAAGAAAAGTTGGAAGCTAGCAGAAGTTGCTAAGTCATCTTAAGAAGTCGTCTTCATAACATGAAAGTTTAAGGGGAAGCAGCAGGGGCTGATGGAGAAGCTGTGGCAAAGTATCTAGAAGATCTAGCTAGGATCGTTCGAGGAGCCTGAACTAAACAACAGATGTTCAGTACAGGCAAAATAGCCTCACAGTGGAAGAAGATGCTATCTAGGACTCTCGTAGCTAGGGAGGAGAAGTCAGTGCCTGCCTTTAAAACTTCAAAGGAGAGGCTGACGCTCTTGTTAGCATCTAACGCAGCTGGGGACTTGAAGTTGAAGTCAATGCTTCTGTACCATTCTGAAAATCCCAAGAGCTCTTAAGAATTATGCTAAACCCACTCTGCTTATGCTCCGGAAATGAAACAAGGCCTGAATGACAGCACGTCTGTTCACAGTGTGGTTTGCTAAATATTTTAAGCCCGCTTTTGAGACCTACTGCTCAGAGAAAGAATTCTGTCAAAACATGATTGCTCGTTGACAATGCACCTGGTCACCCAGGGGCTCTGATGGAGATTCACAATGAGGTCAATGTTGTTTTCATGCCTACTAACACAACATCCATTTTGCAGCCCATGGATCAAGGGGGTAAATTTGGATTTCAAGTCTTATTATTTATTATCAGAAGACTTATTATAAAAATAGATACTTTTATGACATTTCTTATAGAAATGTATTTTGGAAGGTTTTAGCTGCTATAGATAACTCCTCTGATGGATCTGGGCAAAGTTAGTTGAAAACCCCCTGAAAAGGATTCCCGGTTCTAGAAGCTATTAAGAACGTTTGTGATTCATGGTAAGAGGTCAAAAGATCAACATGAGCAGGAGTCTGGAAGACGTTGGTTCCAACCCTCATGCATGACTTTGAGTAATTCAAGATTTCAGTGGAGGAAGTAACTGCAGGTTACTGCAGTTGGAAATAGCAGGAGAACTAGTATTAGAAGTGGATCCTGGGGGCACCTGGGTGGCTCAGTCAGTTGAGTGTCCAACTCTTGATTTCTGCTCAGGTCATGGCCTCAGGGTCATGGGATGGGCCCAGAGTCACTGCCCTCAGTGAGGGGTCTGCTTCTCTCCTGTCTCCCTCCCTCTCCCTCTGCCTCCCGCCCCCGATCTTGTTCTCTCTCTGTCTCTGAATTAAAGAAATAAATCTTTTTTAAAAAGTGGAGCCTGACGATGGGGCTGAATGGCTGCCATCTCGTGATAAAACTTGAGCAAATGAGGGGCTGCTTCTTACGGATGAGCAAAGAGAGTGGTTTCTTGAGTGGTTTCCTGATGAAGATGCTGTGAAGATGGTTGGAATGACACGAAGGATTTCAAATACTGTATAAACTTCGTTGGTAAAGAAGCATCAGGGTTGGAGAGGATCGACTCCAAATTTTGAAAGAAGTTCTGCCTTGGGTCAAATGCTATCAGACAGCTCTGTGTACTACAGAGAAATCATCTGTGAAAGGGAGAGTCTGTCGATGCAGCAAACTTCATTGTCTTATTTTAAGAAACTGCCACAGCCATCCCAGCCTTCAGCAACCACCACCCTGATGAGTCAGCGGCCATCCATGTCAAGGCAAGACCCTCCATCAACACAAGAGTATGGCTTGCTCAAAGTTCAGATGACGGTTAGCACTTTTTTAGCGATAAAGTATTTTTAACTAAGGTGTGTGCGTTGTTCTTTTAGACACAATGCTATTGCACTACAGTATCGTATAACTTTTCTATGCACTGGGAAACCAAAGAATTTGTTTGACTTGCTTTATTGTGACATTGGCTTTATTGTGGTCATCTAGGAGTGAACATACCATGTCTCCAGAGTGTGCCTGTTTTCGAGGACCTATTGAGTGTGCTTTGTCCACGGAACATCTAAGAGAGATGTGTAACTTGAGGCTGGGCCTCAGGAGAGAAATCTAAGAGCTGATAGGTTCTAGTTAAGAATTGTCAGCTCTTTACACAAGTCACGCCTGAAACACTCTCCAGCTACCTTCACGGTTCACTCCCATCTCCCTAAGATCGTGGCTCAAATGTCAGCTTTGCAGGAAGACTTCCTGGCCACCTAATTTTAAGTGGCAAATGCCTGCTACCAAAGCCCTTCTCGTCCACCTTGTCTGTATCATATTTGTCCCATAATAGGTAACATTATCTAAACTACTGTATATTGCACTTACTTTTATGTTTTATTTCACTTACGATACCCTATGTATTTGCATGTATGCATGCTCCGTGTGGTCAGGGACTTTGGTCTGCTTTACCTACGTCTGTATCCCCAGCTGCTAGCATGGGGCCTGGCACATAGAAGCACTCAACAAATAGTTTCCAAGTGAGAAGATGAGCCCTTACGTATGCCTGACGCTAAGTACTTCCCATGTAGCATCGCAATTGATCTAGGTGAGAAAACTAAATTTAGGAGATGTAGCTGTGTAGTTAGTAACAAGAGCCAAGAAAATGAGTGAGATCTGCAGGGAAAGTGGTTAATGAAAAAGAGAAGAGGACCTAGGACAAAGAACTAAAGCACGTCATCCTTTTAGACACAGGCAATTGTGGAAATGGACCCCACATAAGAAAACAAGAAAAGCCGATCAAAGCAGGAGGAAAAACAGGCTGCTGTAGGGCAGACAGACCAAGAGGGAGGAAGTGTCCAAAGCTGTCGGATGCGACGGAGAAGTCGGCTTAGGTAAGGAGCCCAGGGTGATTGAGGGAGATTGTGTGTGTGGTCTGGCCTCCTTTGTCTGCTGCACCTGGTCCAGATTCACTGCTGACAAGCCTCTTAACCAAAGTAAGTGTTGTTCTGTAATAACTAATTATGCCATAGTAACTTTGTATCTCGAGCTGCTCGGACAAAGCATATTGCAAGGATGTAAATGGCACAGTTTACTTTTAAGCAAAAAGTAGATGATTGGTATACAGTTCCGTGGTGCCCAGACTTTGGAATGTCATGAACTGATAACATTTGAGGGGGAGAAATGGATCACTGAAACATTAGACTCCTCGCAGTCATCTAGTGATTGTGCTCAATTCAGAAAGGGCAGTCCAAGCACTGGGAATGAATAAATTAAGAATCACTTAGGAGAGGGGTGCCTGGGTGGCTCAGTCGATTAAACATCTACCTTTGGCTCAGATCATGATCTCAGGGTCCTGGGATGGAGCCCTGAGTCCCACACGGGGCTTCCTGCTCAGCAGGGGAGCCTGCTGCCGCCTCTCCCTCTGCCTGCCGCTCCCCCTGCTTGTTCTTCCTCCCACTCACTCTCTTTCTCTCAAATAATTTTTTTTTTTTTTAAAGAATCATTTAGGAGACATGAAACCCAGACAACAAGATCACTTGTGTTGGTTTGGTTTGTGGTCCTCAGTGCGAGTCAGAAATCTTTTTGGAAAAGATATGACTTCAGTCCTTTGCCCGCAGCAACTTGCCCCATTGTGGACACTGTGATGTGCCCTGCCGCTCCATTTGCCATGAGTCACTTTTCTGAAAATCTGGATTGAAGCAGAGAAAACAGCTCTCCCAGTGGTGCCGAGGAGTAGTCCGAAAAGTTTTTAGCGCCTTTGGTAATCTTCATCAACCTCCCCATCCCACGCCACAAGTAAATATACCATCATGCAGTTGCAGTTTTAAAATATGCTCGTTAGGTTACTTTCCGGCAAGTCCCTTGGCTGCCCTCACTGTTTCCTCCCTTACCCGCCCCCCCCACCCCTGCCCCAGGACACACACACCTGACACCGGGCAGGTGAGTCTCTGAGATATGGTGTCTGGTGCTGGTTGTTAATAGAGTAAAGCTTTCAAGGGGGGAGATTACTAAAAACAGGTTGGAAGTAACTTTAAAACGGAGCTTCAACAAAGGAGGCTTTTTTCCCAGGGCCAACTCTGCCTTCGGCGGTTGAGCAAATTAGGCATTCCTTTTGCTTCTGACAGTATTTCAAAACTGGATAGCCTCCCTCAGTTATGGAGGAAACAGAAACTCATTCATTATCAGACTGACATTAGCCAGAATATTTTAATGTCAACAAAGACATTTGAATGATTGTTAGCCTAATTATTTCTTATATCCCCTTTGGAAGTTCCCCTGTGTACAGGATTTTAAATAAGGAGTATGTCCAGATTGATTCTTTTTTTGTTCCCGTAAGAATCCCAAATTTTATCAAGGATGCAGTCTAATTGAACTTGGAATAAAGCTTTGGTTTCATATTTTCTGGCTAATGTTCCATAAATGTCATAACTTTGCTGTTTAATAGGGAGTGTGTTTTTATGTAATAGATATGCCAAACATTAATGAAGGGAAGAAGAGAGAGAATGAGTGAGAAATGCCAGCTCAAGCTTAAAGACATCAAAATCAGCAATAAAAATGGAAGTTTCTTATCCCGGGGAACAGGAGGGAGATCGTCACAGATGTTAGAGCAGACTCAGCCTGATCCCCGCTTCCGGTTTCCCATGAGGGATTCACGGTGCCCTTGACCCAGGTGGCCAACTGCCTCATGCCTGGTCCCTTCGTGGGTTCCCTGGGGACTGTGGTGCTTCCTCACCTGGGAGTGAGGTCTCTTGTGGGTGCGAGACCCACGGGCCTGGGTCTTCCTCGTCACCCACTGCTCCCCAAGACTCGGGATAGAGGCCTTCATCCAATTTGGAGATTAGTGCGGGATCTTCGTGGTATTCAAACTCAGCAAATCTGTTCCTCTCTAGATGAAAAGGTTTAATAGCAACTGTCCCTTAGGGTGGCAGAAAGAGTCATCCTGATGTAGTTGGAAGTATGAGTCTTAGAAAATTTTCAAGAAATGTGGTTTTATTAATTGGAAAGATGTATAATAACTAGGGTCAGGTTACATCTGGGCCCAGTGACCAGTCTTTCAGAAGCTACTTGGACACATCTTTGAGAATAGTCTGTTTTTAATATATTGTTTATATGCTTTTCTGAAGGTGTGTCTCAGGTAAGGATTCTTGGAACGTCCTGTCTTACAGTCTGGGCATTCCTCTACAGCTGTATGTTCTTCATGATTTATGAGGATTAGGTATTCATTTCAGTTGTAAATTTTACATACTATCAAGTGATTCTCACATTTCTTACCAAAAGAGTCCAAATATATGACATTTTCTGATGGTTACGTTGGACCCCAAGTTTTCCCTGCTCTCTCACTGGTGGGGCAAGCATAACACGTCTTTGAATGAATGAGTTAGTAAATGAATGAATGAATGACCAAAGGCCAGAGAGTCAGTCCACATTCTGTTGAGTTGGCTTCACTTTATTCCATGTGCAGAGACAGAATTTCAAATCCTGACCGTCTCCTTCATGCCACCTGCAGAGGCTCATTTGTACAATCTCAGCCCCTGTCTTAGTTCAGGATCCGATAACTAAATACCAGAAATAACGGAAACCATTTCTCACAGTTCTGGAGGCTGGAAGTCTGAGATCAGGCTGCCAGCAGGGTCGATTTCTGGTGAGATCCCTCTTCTAGGGTGCAGACGGCCTCCTTTTCGTGTTGTATGCCGCACAGGGCGCAAAGAGCAGAGAGCCCTCTGGGGTCTTCTTTGGAAGGGCACTAGTCCCATTCATGAGGACCCGGCTCTTACGACTGAGTCACCTCCCAAAGGCCTTGCCTTCTCTAATACCATCACCCTAGGGCTTAGGATTTCCACCTAGGACTTTTGGAGCAATGCACACATTCAGTTCCTAAGAGCCACAGAGGAAAACATATTACGCTGTACTCAAGCGTTTTATTCCATCCTGGCAGTCTTCTTGCTCACGGTGACAGATCTCAGCGCTTTTTTCACATCTACACATTTAGAAGTGAGAAGGTGACGAGCTTCCTGGCTGCACGGGGGTTAGAAACAGTATGTTGTAAGTGGTTTTCTCTATCAAGCCAGAGCTGTGTCGAAGCTCCCAGGGCTTCCCGTGATGGGATAAAAATGGAGCAGAGCAGCTACTAGGTTCCCGAGCCAAGGAAAGGGACAGTCCACTTCTAACAAGGTGGCCCCAGTGTCCTTTTCCTGGGTTCACTCATCCATTTCCCATTCCACATCCCGCAGGAGCCCTGCGGCTGTGTGGCACCAGATAGACTGCAAGGGTTAGGTGGAGAATGGGTTTTTCCCCTGGAGAGGGAGGCTTCTGGCTTTGGGAAGTCAGGGATGCCAAGCTTGAGGAGTCGTTTTCCAGCCCGTGATCTTGGCTTCTGTGTGTCTGAGCACCACCTTGGCCGCTCTGTCTTTGCCTTGTTCTCTGTCTCTTCCATCAGGAAGACCCTATTCCTTCACTGAGATCCAGTAGACCGAGAATGCGTTCTTAAACAGGTCCGCTCTAGATTTCCCAAACAGAGCTAATCTTCCTTTTCCTCTGCCCCCAGTGCCACAAATCACACTGGATTCTAGTCTCTGCTTTCCGATCTCTCCCGGAGAGCATCTGTGGGGATGGACGGTAAGTGTTTCCACGGGAGGGACATCTCTAATCCACACTGGGTCCCCAGCTCCCAGCGTAGAGTGGCTGCCTTCGAGAAGTCTGTGGGTGATTCAAAATCAGTCAACAACTTTAGAGTCACAGAGCCTCTTCCTAACATTCTTAGCCCTGCTTTAAAGATGCTAAGTATCCTAGAAGGAATTTCTCAAAAGTATAAGCAAATTTATTTATAGAAGGGCAGCTCTGTGATGTATAACATTGTGGCTGGAAAAAAATCAAAACAATAACCAGAAGTCATTAAAACACTAGTCACCTGTGTAGATTATTTCTGGATTCACAGCCCGACATGCCACCTGCCGAGTATTTCCCTGATTATATTAGACTTACGACTGTCTCCGAGCCTTTTGCCAAAACCAAGAAATTACGTTTCCCGTCTTTAAACTCCTGGCTGTTTCAGGTACACTGAGATGAGATTACCACAGCAAGTCCTTTTGTATGGAACTGTTCCACAAAACATTTATTTGTTCCTATGAGTTTTTAAGGTATTAAATCTGATATCCGACAACTGACTCTGTGATTATCAGTCAGTTCACAAATTGCTCCACTGCATATCAGAATGAGGCTTTCTAGAATCCGAACGATTGGCTGAAGTCATTTCAGATATTTCCTGGAGGTCTTAAAACCATAATCTCTTCAACAACATGCTCAGCACACTTGCATTGTAATCATTTAAACTAACACAAATGTTGTTTTCTTATTGTGTCATTATTGTTACCACGATTTTCTTTTTCTAAGAGTAGAAAAAAAAATGTGTCCTGCTCTAGTCGGGCATAAGTGAGAATAAACCAGAACTTCTGATTATCAGGGGTCAGTGTCAGGGGCCATAGAAAGGAAACACGTTGATGTTATCTAGAAGGCTGGCTAATATGCCAGATTGCACAGAGTGAGGGGAATTCTCACGAGCGTGTCACCTGCCCACAAGTCTTGTGCATGCACAGGTGTTGTGAATTTGGGGTGTTTGTTGAACTGGTGGTTATTTGGGACATGGAGATCATACTTTGCAAATAAGTGTATTTTGGTAGGAAATAAAGCAAAACTACGTCTATAGGTAAATACGAACAGTCCGCTGAACTGGGAGCTTGGCTGCGTGTCCTGAGTGCCTGCCCCATCACGGCTGGCCAGGCAGAGGTGAGGACCGCCTCTTCCACACACGGACTGGCTCTTAGGGACCAGCACGGGCCTGGTGTCATCAGGAGACTGTCTGGTGGGGTCAAGGCCTTATGCAGGCAGGTGGTTTGAAAGGTCTGAACTTGTCTTCCACTGTCCCCTCTGAGGTCACGTTAAGATCAGACTAGGGCTTCGAGAGGCTCACTGCTTTCCTGCTCTCTCAGTAAAACAAAGGGGCTAGTTTTTGTCATCCAAAGCCAGTCTTTCCTGTCCTCACAGAAGCCTGATTACCCTTCCTTCCACTATTACCTTTATCTTCACCCCCTCCCCGTCTGCTTTCTCCTTCCTGCCCTCCTTAACCATGAGCCAGTCTTTTTTTCTTTTTTTTTTTAATCTTTGCCAACCCCCCACTCCCTTAACCTGGGGGCCACCTCCAGCCGCAGCCCTGTTCACTCCGCACGTCAGCCGGATTCCTCCAAAGCCCTGCTTTCTCATAGTTCATGTACCTCCTCGCCTCCTTCTTACTTTTTTTTTTTTTTTTTTAAGATTTATATATTTATTTGAGAGAAAGAGAGCGAGAACATGAGCGGGGAGGAGGGTCAGAGGGAGAGAGAGAGATGAGCAGACTCCCCGCTGAGTAGGGAGCCGCACTCCGGGCTCCACCTCAGGACCCTGAGATCGCGGCCTGAGCCGAGAGTGAGAGTCAGGCGCTTAACCAGCTGAGCCACCCAGGCACCCCCACCCTCCTCTAACTTGTAACCCTCTCCAATCCTCTTTTGATCCTACCACCTCACCAAAGTCACAAAATCATTAAGACATGGGTGATTAGAAAGTTGAACATCGCCTTCCTGTGCAACCCAGAAATTGCGCTCCCGAGAGAAATGAAAGCTTCTGTTCAGACAGCCCTTGCTTGCGAGTGTGTGTGACGGCTCTGTTCGTGATCAGCAAACACTGGAAGGAACCAACGTGTCCTTCCACCGCTGAACTGTTTAACAGGCTGTGGTTAGAGCCGCACAGTGCGGTACCACTTAGCAGTGAACAGGAACGAGCGAGTCACGTAGGAATCGATAATAACACGATCTCTACCTACAGTTTGCCGGGCCCCAAAGGCTGCATAACGCGTGATTCCGTGTATGGCGTTTTGAAAAAGACAAACCTCTCAGAATGGAGACAGATCAGTGGTGTCCTAGCAGTTGGGGAGAAAGGCTGAGCTAATGGGACAGCATGAGGCAACCTGGGGGGATGAGGGAGAGAGAACTGGTCTGTATCATGCCTGTGGTGCTGGGCGCATAACTCTGTGCATTTGTCAAAACCCAGAGAACTCCACAGCACAGGTGTATCTTGCTATTTATAAATTTCTTTGAATAGCAGGTGGGATGGAGGGGATTCCCCCGAGTGGAATCCAGACTAACACATGGAGACATGAAATGTACGCATGATTCCGTAGCTCCATGGGGCTACGTGCTGCCTTCAACGGCATTTAACACCCTGGGCCTTTGGCCTACTCTCTTCCCTTAGCTCTCCAGGTGACACATCCTCCGTTTTTCTCCTACTTAATTAGCTTCCCTTTCACACACTCCCTGGCAAGGTCTTCCTTTTCTACTCTCCATTCCACCTCCCAAGTTCTCCCTGTCAACCTCATCCCCTCCCATGGTCACAATTATCAAATATGCCAATGAATCTCAAATTTATGTTTCCCCACAGGGACCCCTCTTCTGAGCTCCAGACTGCCATATGCTCCCACCTATTGGAGGTACCCACTGTGGACTGAACTATCCCAAACTCAGCTTAGCATCCAGGGCCCTCAGCTCAATAAAGACCAAGAACTTGGCCATCTTCCTTAACCTCCCTCTGTCTCTCCTCCCCCTGTCCCTCACTGCCACTAACCACATCTCATGCTCTCTTGAATCCATATGTCTGCTCCTTTTCCACTCACTTCCATGGCACCACGTTGGTCCAAGCCGCCACCAATCTATTATCTATCCCGCAACCCTTTTGCTTGGCCATTGGCAGCATCTTCTTCCAAACGTCTGCGCCGTGCAGCTGGGGTGATCTTTCTAAAACACAGTAAGTTGCATTCCTCTGCTTCAGACCTGCCTGTGGTTTCCCATTGCTTTTTTTTTTTTTTTTAAGATTTTATTTATTTACTTGACAGAGATTACAAGTAGGCAGAGAGGCAGGCAGAGGGAGGGGGGAAGCAGGCTCCCCGCTGAGCAGAGAGCCTGATGCGGGGCTCCTTCCCAGGACCCTGGGATCATGACCTGAGCCGAAGGCAGAGGCCCAACCCACTGAGCCACCCAGGCGCCCCTCCCATTGCTTTTATAATGAAGCCCAAATTCCTCAGCGCATCCTACTGGGCTCTGTATGGTTTGGCCCTGGGTGACCTTCGGTCTTTATTCCCCACTGTGCTTCCCCACTCTCTGCATCCAGCTCCACCAGCCTTCTTTCTTCCCACAGATGCATCAGGCTCTTTCCCACTTCAGGCCCTTTGCATATGCTGTCCCCTTCCCCTGCACAATATTCACCAATATTTACCTGGCATTCAGCTTCAGTGTCACTCCTGGGGAAGCCTCCCAGGACCCCAGAAACTACCTTTGCTTCTCTCACTGCATGTTTTCATAGTTTTTCGTTCTGAGCATTCATCTTCAATATCCAACCCCCTTCTCTAAAACAGAAAGCAGGAAATGGACCTGGCTAGTTCATGGCTCTCTCCCCAGGGCTAAGGGTGATGTGGAACACATTGCAGGTAGGTACTCAGTCAATATTTGTTGGAAGGAAATAACAACAAAATTAGTAAGTGTAGTAAAATGCAACACAATACATTGTATATGGGTAATGGGGAGCGACTGAAGGCATCAGTGCATGCAAAGTCCAGGAGAAAATGTGTTAAATGGTACCGATTTGGCAGTCATGTGAAGGGCAGTTTAGGGAAACCTAAAGCATGGGGATCATAGTGGAATAGGCCAGGCATGGAGTCATAAGCATCAGGATTAGAATGGTGACGGTAGGAATGGGAGGACAAGTATATATAGGATTTGATGACCAGTTATATTTGGAAATGAAAAGGGAAAAAAAGTCAATTCAGAAATTAGGGCCTGCTGATTTGCGAAATAAAAAGAAATTAAGAAAAGTGAACTGGGTTGCAGAGGAAGCTAATGATGTCAAGTCAGTAACTTGTCATGGGGACCATGAGGCTTACACAGAAGAATTCTAAGTGGCTGACAATACAGAAGTCATATTTCAAAGACTGTCTGCATACCTTTTTTCCAAATCAGGACCATCTGCAAGGGAAGCTGAAGTGAAATTGTTATTTATGTAGATCATCTTCTCTGCAGGTGGTCTGCTGGTCCTGGGGAGGGGGGCGGGGAGCTGTGTGAAGCCAGACCACATTTCACACACAGTCATGGCCATAGCGCCATTAGCGGGTCTGCCTGGGACTGTAAGCTGCAGATTGTCCTATCCCAGGGCCATCATATGTCTTCTGCTTGCACTCCCTTCGAGCTGCCACCCATCCTTGGCAGAGTTGACCCAGAATGAAGGACGGTTAGCCCCAGACAATAATGCAGTGACGCGTGAGTGTGTAGCTCACAGACCTGGTAAACTCTGCTTTTCTGAGCAGCTGTCAGTAAGGCGCATGGGAGTCTAGGACTGCAGGAGCATTTCGAGAGACGGGTCCTGCTGAGGGGCCGAGACCTCACCCACGCGTGGAGGAGATGGAACTGTTTTTGCCTAACTTAACAGATCAGAAACGTAAAGAGGGGTTTTAGACTCCAGAGCATAAAGGAAAGAAGATGGTCTGAAATATGGGTCTCAGAAGGGGGGGTGAGTCGCAGCAGCAGGCGCTCTCACGGACGGGAGCCACGGGGACAGCCCTTCTCGGTCCTCTCCTTGCCTGCCTCACGCCTGGCAACCTGCCAGGTCTCTGTGTCTTATTTCTGGGGTCTTCAAACCTTTTAGGGTGTCTTCATCAACCCCACCAGGATTCAGGGGTTTGAGGCTGCTGTTGTGGTAGTTACATGGGTAACAAGTTGTTACTTGTTACAAGTTGTTACTCTAGTTGGCCAATAACTTCTGAGGGCGGCAGGTGCATGTCTGTCTCAGGGAGGTGAAACAGAAGATTTCTCTGCACGTGGTGGCCTTCTGGGCGAATGTTCGGAGGGTACCCAGAGAGAACTCTCTGTAACTACCAGTGCTAAGCTGGGGAGGCAGCCATAATGCACTCATAATTTGGACAGAATTCACTTCCTCCCAATATATGCCATGCTTTGGGCCTGAAAATGATTTTAAAAATACCAGCAACAAAATAAACATAACTTGAGGTTGCCAAACTATCATGTAGTCCTTCTCTAGACAGATCCTCAACTTTTACTGTGAATAGGATGGCTTTCAACTCAGTATCTTACGTAAGGCTAGCACTTAATGTATAAAGTGAATATTGCTCTTAGCAAGCCTGTCATTTAGATTGTGTCCTGGCCCAGTTAAGAAAGTTGCCTTAAAGGGAAGAAATACCATTAACTCTTCTCTTCCCAAACTATTCTTTAAATATACTAATTCTTGGGCGCCTGGTTGGCTCAGTGGATTAAGCATCTGCCTTTGGCTCAGGTCATGATCCCAGGGTCCTGGGATTGAGCTCCGTATCGGGCTCCCTGCTCAGTGGAGAGTCTGCTTCTCCCTCTACCCCTCCCCCTCATTCTGCTCTCTGTCTTTCTTTCTTGCTCAGATAAATAAGTAAAAATCTTTTAGAAATATATTAGTTCTGATAACTAAGGATATATTTCTAGCTAAGTGCAGTTTATAATATTCAGATGTCAATTATCCCCAATATTTGGCTTTTTCATTTTCTCCCTTTTAGTGTCAGTTTTAAGCCAACTGTTTCTCTGACATTTTCTTCATCAAATGGCCTAGGAAAAGAACATTTCAGCTAGGTAGCCCTGTTACTAGCTGCTCCAAGAAAACACATGCAAAAAACATGTCCAAGGGACCTGGTGAATGTTTAGTATCAGGAACTTTCCTGGCCATTTGGTTGGACATTTTAGCCCTTCTGACAAGCATTCTTGAAGCTTTTATGGTTTTTCTTTCCAAAAAAAAAAAAAAAAATCCACATAATAACTATTGTTCAAAAAAAACTAAAACAGGGGCGCCTGGGTGGCTCAGTGGGTTAAAGCCTCTGCCTTCGGCTCGGGTCATGATCCCAGGGTCCTGGGATTGAGCCTCAAATTGGGCTGTTTGCCCAGCAGGAAACCTGCTTCCCTTCCTCTCTCTCTCTCTGCCTGCCTCTCTGCCTACTTGTGATCTCTGTCTGTTGAATAAATAAATAAAAATCTTTCAAAAAAAAAAAAAAGAAAAACTAAAAAAACTAAAACAAACAAACAAAATACAGTCTGTCCAAATAAATTACAGTAACAGCCAAGGTTAAAATACAGTCACGGCTTGGCCAAAACAGCCCAAACAGCCCCTGTGTGTTATTAGCATCCATTGCTGCAGAAACCCAGCGGAAAGGACGCCGGAGGAGACGCCTGGCCGTGGGTGCACAGTCCTGGCTCAAGTCCCTGCTGCTTTTCCCTGATGGTGATTAGTGGAGTTTTAGAACATATTTGTGACTTATTCATGAAATTCTCTGACAAGTATAAGTACTGTACAAAAGTTCTGTTAAAATTAGTTTTAAGTAGGGCCCTTGGGCAGCTCAATCATTGGAGAGTCTGCCTTGGGCTCAAGTCGTGGTCTTGGGGACCTGGGATCGAGCCCCGCATGGGGCTCCCTGCTCAGCAGGGAGTCTGCTTCTCCCTCTCCCTCTGCCCTTCCCCCGTGCTCGTGCTCTCTCTCTTTCTCTTTCAAATAAATAAAATCTTTACATACATTCATACATAAATCAAATGAGTTGTAAGTGTTTGGATCCCCTTTCTGTGCATGTTTGGGCAATTGTCCAAGGCATCTTTTCTCGTAGAAATAGGTCAGAATCACTGGTGGGTGCTTAAATCCAGGATTTGAATGTGATTTTTAGAACTTTTGCAAATTTTATTTATTTATGTTTTGCTTACACGTTATTGTTGCTGTGCTTGGGAACTAAGTTAACATGAAGACTACAGTCGTCTCAAGGTATTGTGAGACAATTCAGTGATTCAAGTATACCAATGCAAGTATTAGGTTGAGTCATATGAAATTGCCACCAGTAGACGATTTTGTTTATAAAAATGACAATTTCATAATGTTTAGCCTAGTGCTTTTCACTTGGAAATTGGTCATATTGTGCTTTGAATTGTATTTCGTTTGCCTTTTCTTTTGTACTTTTAAATTTTGTCACAATAGGTTTTTTTTTTAAAGATTTTATTTATTTATTTAACAGAGAGAGATCCCAAGTAGGCAGAGAGGCAGTCAGAGAGAGAGGAAGGGAAGCAGGCTCCCCGCCGAGCAGAGAGCCCGATGCGGGGCTCAATCCCAGGACCCTGGAATCATGACCTGAGCCGAAGGCAGAGGCTTTAACCTACTGAGCCACCCAGGCGCCCCAGTCACAACAGTTTATTTATCTTGAATGTTGGATTCCTTGTGTAAAATGTGATTCATTCAGGCAGCAGGGAATGAGCATACTCAGTTAGTGAGCATGGGGTTTCTTTTCTGGGTGATAAAAATGGTCTGGAATTAAATAGTGGTGGTGATTGCCCTCTTTGTGAATATACTAAAACCTACTGAATTGTACAGTTGAAGAGGGTCAATTTTATGATATATGAATTAATTATATCTTCATTTAAAAAATTATTCAAAGATATACAGCTTGGGAAGGAAGGAATAAAACTCTGTTTGCAGACGACATGATCATCTATAGAGAAAACCCAAAAGAACTAACGAAAGTCTTGGAATTAATAAGCAATTACAGCAAAAATGCAAAATACAAGGTTGATATATAAAAGTCTATTGCTTTCCTCTATACCAGCAACAAACAGTTGGAATTTGAAATTAAAAAAAAAAAACCACAATGCCACTTACCATTAGCACCCCAAAAATGAAATTCTTAGGTATAAACCTAACAAAATATATACAAGGTCTATATGAAGAAAATAACAAACTCTGATGAAAGAAATCATAAATAAATAAATAAATAGATAGATAGATATCCCGTATTTATAGATAGAGAGATTCAATCCCTTCAAGATGTCAGTTCTTCTCAGTTGATCTATAGACTCAGTGCAATCCAGACCAAAGTCCCAGCAAGTTATTTTATGGATATCGGCAAACCGATAAAACTTATATGGAGAGACGGAAGACCCAGAAGAGCCAACACGTTACGGAAGAACAACATTGGAGGACTGTTACAGCCTGCCCTCAGGACTTACTAGAGAGCTACAGTAACCAAGACAGTGTGGTACTGGCAAAAGAAGAGACAAATAGATCAGTGGAACAGAATAGAGAGCCTGGAAATAAACCCATATACACAAAGCAACGGATCTTTGACAAAGGAACAAAAGTAATACAATGAAAAAAACAAATGGTATTAGGACAACTGGACGTCCACATGCAAAAAAATAAATCCAGACACAACCTTACACCCTTCACAAAAATTAACTCAAAATGGATCATAGACCTAAATTTAAACTGCAAAACTATAAACCTCATAGGCTGTAACATAGGAGAAAATCCATATGACCTTATGTTTGGCAATGGCTTTGTACCTACAGCACCAAAGGTGCGATCCATGCAAGAAATAATTGATAAGTTGGGCTTTATTAAAATTAAAAACTACTGCTCTCTGAAAGACAGTGTCAAGAGAATGAAAAGACAAACCACAGACAGAGAAAATATTTGCGAAACACACATCGGATAGAGAACCATTATCCAAAATATACAAAGAACTTTAAATTCAATAATAACTCCTAAATTCAATCATCCTAGGGGCTTCCCTAAGACACATTCCTATCTGTTTAAATTTTGAAATAGTTTTCTACTTGGAATTTTATGAAGACACCAAAGAAAGTGTTGACAGTGACTCACTTCCTGCCACCATAGGATGACAGTTATACACATTTTATTTTATAGTTGTGTAAAAACAAGTACACATGGCCAGCTAACTAGAATACATCTGTGAAGTCCTGATTCGATTGAAATTCTAGGGGCTCACAGAAGCAAAAAAAAAAAAAAAAAAAAAAAGAGTAGCAAGAGGAAACCCAAGAGAGAGTTCCAGAAAAACAGGCTCGGGAAACACCAGGGTGGTACAAAGCATCACATCCCAGAGAACACTAGTGGTCAGCTAAAATAGAAAATGGCAGTGTAAGGGTCCGCCAGATGAAGCGGGTTCAGGAGAGGGAAGGGCGGATGGAGTAAGGGTTTGTGCTCAGAGATATTTGTGCACGAAAGAGGGCAGCTTTTTCATGAGCTTTTCCTTCAGCTTATCCCATAGATGAGGACAGAGCCCTTAAGAGCAGCGAGCTGGGACCGATGGAGATAGGCTTCTAGTTTCCTTCTGCCCGAGCAACCAGTAGTGTCTGCTCTCATCGAGGACCGAGACTCTTTCCATTCCAGCCCCCCTGGGATCTGGTTGCAGCAGACGCAGGTCTGCCTGTCGTCACCCCCTCAGCCGGGCTGCATTGCCTCTGTGTGGAAGGGTCTGATTCCGTTCTTCAGCAAGTCTTTCTGGAATACCTGCCATGTTGCTGGGGCTCTTCTAGCATATGGTGGTGAAGAAGCAATGAGAAGTTTAAATCCCTGCCGTCGTGGGGCCTTCAGCCTAGGGTGGAAGTCGTGGCGGTCCTCAGACCACGAGGCACACGCACATCTGGAAAACTTGCCCTGGGCAGAGCCCGGGGGTGGGAAACAGGGGAGGTGCTCGGGCTTTGCAGTGCAGAAGGAGGACCTCCATCCGGGCGGAGAAGACCTTCCCAGGAAAGTGGTGCGGGACTGAGGCCTGAGGGAAGCGTAGGAGTCACTGGGAAACTGGAGACCAATTCTTGGCCCAGGGAACATGGCGATGGGATGGAGCCTTGTGCCACAGTTTTAGAACAACATCCTCGTCACGCATCAGGCGATGGCAGTTTATGTAACCTGCTCTTTGGAACCACTTCAGTACGTGAGGGTGTCCGAGGTGTTAGTGATCGATCTATCTTTGCGTTTTGCCTCCTTGGTAACAAAACTCAGGCTCGTGGCTGACGTCATGGCATCTGGAGAAGAGATGCCTTTTTTTTTTAGCCTTCCTCAAAAGTTATGGCTTTACAACTACAGCCTAACCAAGGAGATATGTATGGTTTATCGCAGAACTTCAGGAAAGCATCTTTAAAGCCGGGGGTGGGGATGGGGGGAGCCAAGAACATCTTCTTCCCCTCTCCTTCCTCCTGCCTAGAATTCAGATCTAAGGGTTGGAGCTCCAGTAGCCTTTTTGGACCATGAGACAATTGGAGTCCAAAAGCCCTCTCTCAAGATACTTAATTATAAAGGTAAAGTGCGACCGTGTCCCCGATTGTGTGGCTCTCCCATTCAAGCCCCGAATTACCTATGAGCTGACACCTTTTATTCGCCAAAACAAAAGTCTTGTGTGTTTATGCTCCAGCTATGGGGGTGACGACTCTCAGTAACCTTTAGCTTAATGAGAAGCAAGGAAGTAGATTGTCGTTGAGTATCCAAGCTTGTCTTGCCATTCTGTTATCATGTACTCTGTGCCAGATGACAGCGGAATCCATCCCAACCTCCTGTGACCAGTTTTCATTTTTTCTGCCTTGATGTAGAGAAGAAGGCCAAATCCTCTCGAAGGGTCCACCCAGCTCTTTCATCTCCTTGAACGGTATATTTTGCAAGTGAACATCTTGCCACGTCAGAGCTCCCAGCAGTAGTGAACAACATCCCAGCTTTAAACCCTTCCAACTCATACAAGGAAGGAAGAGTATTGCTTAGGGTTTCAAAGGGGGAGGGCAGTACTGGCAAGGTGTTGGCTGGGAAAACAGTGTGTAAGTTGCTTTCTGCTAGTCATGGAGCTTAAAAGTAAAAAGTAAAAGAGAAAAAAAAAAACAAAAAATTAATGGTCTGGTCACATATTCCACGACATAGGAGATGGTGGAATGGAGTTGTCCAAGCAAAGACGAGTCTGGGGCTCATCTAGGAGCAGATCCAGAGTCTCGGCATACTTCACTTACCCAGGGAAGCAGGGAGAAGAGAGAAGAGATAAACAGCCAGGAGGCCTGCAGGTGTCAGATTTGACCTCTCATTCTAAGGCAGGCAGAGTATTTTAACTCAACTACTGGGTGTGAGCAACTTTGTAACTGGGGAGTGGGGGGGGGGGGCTTATATATATATATGAAATCACACATGTTCAGAAAAATAGTAACCTTGATTGAAGCAGGGCTGGAAATGCTAGGATTACCTCACAGCCAAAAATATTTAGGTGGCGAAAACGGATAAGGACATCTGACAGTCATGTTATTAACTAGAATTCAATGACTGAAGGGCTCTCAAGATTAGAAAGACATAGCGTTTGGATAGTAAATAAGGACTGGAGGGAAAAGAAAATGATGTGGTATTTTTAGTTTTAAAAGATATTAGCAAAATGCATCTTAAGAATTTACTGCCCAGAAAGTGTAGCTTAAATCCATGGTGAAATAGTTGAACAAATCTTAAGAGAAGAGTAACCTTTAAGCCAACTAAAGGTTAGAAAAACGAGGAGCAGAAATCATGTTTTACTAACTCAATTGGTTTTTTATGGAATGATAAAATTAATGGACAAGGAGAATGCAATGGGTGTAATATATCTGAACTTTCGAGAAGCCATTATTGCCATGTCACTGAATTTTACTCGATAAGTCAATTCAGACTTGCCACGATCTAAATATGTTCCCTAGATTAAAAAGTTGATGAAAATCTGGGCAACACCTAATGAGGAATGATGCGGGAGGCTTGAGAGAAAGTCAAGTGCTCTCAAAACTGTCTGTAGCTTGAATTTCACTTTGAAACTCTTCTCATTCATGATCAGAGAGGTGGCTCAACACCAGGACAAACAACAAAGGAAACACACAAAATGCTACTATGGGTGTTTAAAGTAGTCAATGTCACAAATAGAAAGAAACTTACCAACTCTTTTGTTTATCTTCCCAGTTGCATTTTAATTTTTTTCATTGTGACCACTACCTTGTTTTATGTAAGTAGTTGAGTTTATTTTTAGTTGAATTGTGGTCTTTTTTTTTCTTTCTTTTTGAAAAAGATGCTTAAAGTTGCTGGGTGTATTACTGAGCAGTATTTACACGGACCCACAGCTAAATGCCTCCCGCTTTCCGTCACCAATTCTCTGGGTGAGTTGCACAGGGCAGAACCAGCAGGAAGAAGTAGATGGTGACTGACAGGGGGGGGCAGTGAGCGTCCCCTAACCCGAATCTGAAAGCAGCAGAGATCCAGATGGACGGTCAGGGGGAAATGAAGAATGTGGAAAAGGAGACAAAGAAGCTTAAGCGTGAAAGAAAGGAGATGAGGGATCCAGGAATAAATACAAAGAGAACCAGGAATAAAAAGAAAATTTTTTTGTGGGGGTATATTAGCTAAAGGACGAACTGGGCACCTGTCGAAAGGATCAAGGACAGCAACAGAGGGTTCGGTTTCGGAACACTTTGGAATTGGTGATAATTCAAATAAAAATTCCATTTGATTGTTGCTAATTCATTCAGATTTTTTTCATTTGAAAAATAATTATAAAGATTTTATTTATTGGGCTCAGTAGGTTAAGCATCTGCCTTAGGCTCAGGTCATGAAAGCCCCACGTGGAGTCAGGGCTCAGCGGGGAATCTGCCTCTCGCTCTCCCTCTGCCCCTTCCCCGTGCTTGTGGGCTTGCTCGCTCGCTCTCATGCACACGCTCGCTCTCTCAAATAAATACATATTTTATTATTTTATTTATTTATTTTATGATTTCATAATATTTTATTTATTTGAGAGAGAGAAAGGGAACAGGGGGAGGAGTAGAGTGAGAGGGACAAGCAGACGCCACACGGAGCGCAGAGCCTGACATGGGGCTCGATCCCATGACCTTGATATCATGACCTGAGCTGAAATCAAGAATTAGACACTTAACAGACTGAGCCACCCAGGCTCCCCCCATTCAAAAATTTTTTACATACCCATCCAGTACAGAATGGCTCTGGTCTAACTTCAATGAGAGCTGGGCTTGGGGGCTGTCTTACTTACTGGAGCTCATATAAGAGAATTATGGCACACAATTTGCCTTGTCAGTGTTGGCAGATCAATCCATCTGTGTCTTCGTATGAAGATGGACTCATATGTTTTTATTAACCATAAGAAAAGTGAAGTATCAGGCCGGATGTTTGGAGCCCTCCTTTATCCATGTAAGAGAACTATTAATTAAGTAGGATAGTTTGTGATTTTATTCTGTGCCCTCAGGAATCAAAAACAGGAATTAAAAACATGAAGATTTATTTTCCAGAGGAGTTTGTGTTCACTATTAATGATCACTATGAATAGACAATAAAAACACACAAAATTAAGATCTTTGGCGTTCCTTTACTGGTGAAATGAAAGGATGTAATTATGTGGCTAGAGAAGACAGATACATACATAGGTTGAGGCATATTTATGCAAAGTTCTCACCAATAGCTCTTTTTCCGTCTTTCTGTGGGGCTGATTCTTCTGTGGACCGAAAACACAAATTTCAAAATGTTTTTTTGGTCTTAGTTTTTCCACCTAAAGCAAATGGATTATGAAACTTTGTTGACAAGTGTGAGAAATAACTCATTGATAAATGTAAATGTGGCCAAATGGCAAAATGGCACAGGTTTTAAGCGTCTATTATACCAGCAATGTTTCTGCATTATAAATTTGAATTTTAAATTATATGGGGACAAATACTCAGATTAGAACAATGCAAGTTTTAGTTTCCTCGGAGTGTTTATGAAAAATGAGGTAATTTGAGAGCTAACCACCAGAATCTATTTCAGATTATTTTTTCAGATGTGACATATTTCGTTGATTTTTTTCTTTGCGCATTCTTATTACTTAAATATTCAGATTTCTTTTGTAGCAACAAGGGCTATTGTATTAATATTTGCAATGACACATTAATGTGTGCCAAGAATGATGGTGTTATGTGGTTTGTTTATACCAGTAGTTATTTTTGATGTTAGCTATTCAGTGCAAAATACCATTCGTACACGTTATGGGAACATAAACTTTATTGCTGTCTCATTACCCTGCCAAAGACAAATATGAGCAAAAGAATAGCATCCTATATTAATCTTCCAAAGATTGGTTATGGGTAACCCAAGTGATTGTATTATAGTTTAATTAATGGAATAAGAAGGGAATAAATAGCTTTCAGTGCTGCTTGATAAATGTAATTCTCTCCTGGCAAGATACGTACAGTGAAAAACGATAAAACAGTTCTGATGGAATGGCTTTTTGTCTAGTTCGGTAATGCAATTTTCTTTTCTCTGCTCATAAAAAAAAAAGATATCTCCATCCTTAGGCTATATTTTGTAGTGTCATTTTAGGTATTCATTTTGGGGGGAAATACTTGCTTCTTCGGCTTTAAGGAATTAGATGCCATTGAACTAGAAAAAAAGTATCTAAAATAGCTTAAATTGTTTTTTGATTTGTGAAATGTAAAAAGTCGTCCCTGTACATGAGTGAAGCAACATTAGTTTCAATGACTTTGCCCGACCTTTTTCTCCTCTGCACAAACACTTGTCCTTTGCTAACGGTACCGTGGACATTTCCCTAGGCAGAACAAAATCGGAGAGGTGCATTCACGGAGGAAAAAAAAAATTCAGATGAGGCGGCTGGTATTTTTGATGGTTTATTTTGGGTAAATTGTGGACATTTTTCTGTAGCTTTAAGATGTTCTGACAACAAATGCATCAGAAAGAAGCAAGATGTCACTGCAAATACAGAGGTACCGTGAAGGGTAGGACTCTGAAGGTAGAACAAAGTACAATGTCTTTCACTTTCTTCCACAACAGCATGGTTACCTCCAAGTCCTTCTAAACTCACATGCCTGTTGCCCGTTCATTCAACTGGCCAGAACAGACGGCCAGAAGATCGAGATGTTTGACTTCTCTGTGGACCAGAAGGCCTTATTTCGTTCCATTGGCTTGAAGGGTATTACGGGTTGAATAGCGTCCCCCCGCCCCCCCCCCTCCAGAGTTACATCCACCCAGAGCCACAGAATGTGATCTTGTTTGGATGGAAGTAAGGTCTTTGCAGGTGTCATTAGGTTAAAAGGAGGTCACAGTGGATTAGGATTGGTCCTGAATGCAATGACTAGTGTCCTTGTAAGAAAAGGAGAAAACACGGAAACACACAAAGGAAAACACCAGAAGACCAAGGGGGCAGAGATTGGAGTGTGGGATGCCAAGAAAAGCCAAGATTTGCTGGCAACTGACAGAAGCCTGGAGCGAATCACAGAACAGACTCTCTCCTTCAGAGCCGTCAGAAGAAACCAACCCTGTCACACTTTGATCTGGAACTTCTGGCCCCCAGAGCCATGAGAGCATAAATACCTATTGTTTTCAGCTCCTGTGTTTGTGGTAACTTGCTCTGGCGGCCACAGGTAACCAATACACCTGGTCACACAGCTTGCTGACGTTCTCCTGTCACACGGACATCCAGGTGAGCTTGTCCGACAGGCTGACATGCCTAGGCCCACCAATGGGAAATCAACGGTACATCTGTGAGAAAAAGAGGGCATCTTCACAATTTAAGGGGGTTACTGATGTGCCCAAGTCTCTACCAGCAGGTCAAGAGCAGGTCAAGCTTGCCGCCTCATGAGCAGTGTGTCCAGAACACAGAATCTCAGATTCTGCCATCTCAACGCTACAGAGTATGATGACAAAACAGGAAAAAAGCTCCTCAAGAAGCCAGCTCGTTCCTCCAAGAGTATCCTTAATTAGGGATGAGTAGTGTCCAGGATAATGGTTTCCACTGTTTGAAACGGAACGGGAGTTTTGCCCTCAGCACCATTCCAATCTGGAGGATCAGGGTTAAGCTGGGACTCCAAATGGCTCCCGAGCTACCCCCTGTACGTGGGCCTGGCCTGCCAGGGGCTACTTCCCTCCCCCCATGGTGACGAGGGAGCCACGGTCCTAGATGTTGACACCCGAACCAACCACGCCACCTGGGGCGACATCCAGGGAACTGGAGGCTGTTGCCACAACCTACTGACTCTGGGAGCACGTCACCCCAGGAGGAGCCTGAGCCCAGAACTGTTGGCAGGACCGGCTAGGTCATCTGTGTGGCCCAGTACAAAATGAAAATGCAGGCCCCTTGTTCAAAATCAGTAAGAATCAAGGCAGTGACCGCAGAGCAGCAGACCCAGTACAGAGCCTTTGTAGGCATGGGGCCCTGTGTGACTGCTCCGGTCACAGTTATGAGGCTGGCCCCAGCTGGGGTCTGCATAGCACTGCTGCCGGCTTACCGCACCCGCAGATGGGCTGCCCCCTGTGCCGTCGCTCTAACGCACTAACAGGACCAAGTTCAAGTCTGTGAGAGTGGGCAAGACCGGCAGAACCCTGGCTGCAAGGGCAACCGAGAAATGTCCTTTTCAGCAGCCCAGGCTTTCCTGTTGAAGGAAGTGCTTTAGAAGGAGCTAGAAAAGATACTAAGTGAGTCATGGACTGTAGCCACCCAGATGTTCAGGCTGCAAGAAGCAAAGGAAACGTTGTAAAGCTGTGTGTTCTTTTCTCATTTTGTGGTTTCAAGACCCACCGAGCTCAGTCTTAGCTCCTCATACCTGAACTACAGCAGACGGAGTAACAGGCACAAGCATCCCTTCTCTGTGTGCTGCACCTGCTGGGCCCTGGGGCTGTGGTGGTGACAAAGGAACGTGAGGTCCCTGATCTGGAGTTTCCTTCAAGGGGGTAGAAATGAAAAATTAACATGCAAACAACTACATGAGATGATTTCAGATGATTGTTTCCAGGGGCAGAGTTGTTAGATTCAAAGCCCATCTCAAAACCCTTCTCTTCCCTTGAACGCTAATGACAGCATTTTATCCCAGCCTACACCTACTTCTCGACTGATACCCTGATTTTCACTCTTAACTGCCTCCAATCCATTCTCAACAGCAAGGTTAGGGAAAGGCTTTTGAAAACATAAATCAGATCACAGACATTCCCCGGGCTTAGATCCTCCCCATAGTTTTGCTTGCCCTTGGAAAAAATCCAGACCTCATTATTCCTTACAAGACCACACACCAGCTGGTCTCTTCCCATCTGGAACCCTTCCCCCACTTACCCACTGTGCCACACCAGTGTCCCTTCTGCTTTCTGGGACGTGCCATGTTCCTTCCTACCTCTGTCTTTGAACTCACAGTTCTCAGAGGCTTCTACAACTCGCTCTTTCTCCCCTTCCAGCTTTGGATAATGTGTCACCTTCTCAGAAAGTTCTCTGGCCACCTTACCTAGGACAGAATCCCTGTCCTGCCCCCATAGTTTCTCTGTATCTGAGCATTTTGCTTCTTGCTCCCCAAACACTTAGGATCTGAAATTATCCGGTTCATATGTTTTGTGGTTTTTCTTTTTTTTTTTTTTAATTTTTTAGATTTTATTTATTTATTTGACAGACAGAGATCACAAGTAGGGATCACAAGTAGGCAGAGAGGCAGGCAGAGAGAGAGGAAGGGAAGCAGGCTCCCCGCTGAGCCCGATGTGGGGCTCGATCCCAGGACCCTGGGATCATGACCTGAGCTGAAGGCAGAGGCTTTAACCCACTGAGCCACCCAGGCGCCCCTGGTTTGCGGTTTTTCTTTTCTCTCCATGAGGCTCGAGACCTTGCCTGTCTTCTTGAGTCCTTAACCTCAGGCTCAGCAGAGTGTCTGGTGCATACTGGCAGCTCAAGAAATACTTGTTGGTGGGCTGACTGACTGACACATGATGGATGAAAAAATAGCTACATTTGCCAGGCCTACAAAGTCAGGTCATTCATTCATCATTTAGGCAGAAGGAATTAGACTTAAAACCTGAACGATTTTTTGGGATGGCTGTGGAGTTTGGGGAAATGAAAGCAGGGAGTTCAAAGTAACAGGCAGCAATCGAATCATCTGTTCAGCTGTTCTGGAAAAAAAATGCAGGCTGGCTTTGGGGTGAAAAGGCCAGGGCAAAACTATCCAGTAGGACGGATGATCTCATACTTGTTTACTGGTTGTTTTGAGGTTATCCCCTTCCCGTTCACACGGTGCGAGCTCTCCCAGCGAGATCCCTTACTCAGAGGACAGAGACCTTGTCTTTCTCCAGTAGCCCGTGGCGGCCCCCAGTAGCACCAGAGTGACTCCCTGCTTTTTACCTAAGCTCTCCAGAGTAGGAAGATATGAAGCACTGGGAAGCCGTGGCTTTCAGGTTTGTTGTATTTTGGTGTTTTGGTGGTTTTTTTTGTTTCTTTGTTTGTTTGTTTGTTTGTTTCCGCTTGCCTTCCGCGGGCTTTCTCTATAGCACCAGCAAGTAGGGCAGCCAACTCTCCAGATTCCTTGGGACTGAGGAGGGTGCAGAGGAGTCCAAATTGGGACATATTAGTCATCTTTGTACCAGGCCCCCAGAAGGAAAGTGTCCCACATCCTTCCTTTTTGCTCAAGGTCTCAGTCCGGACAGCTTCTTCTAGTCATTTCATCCTCCGTATCCTGATGTGTAACCAACCTTTATTATTTTCCCTCCATTTATGGCTTTATTGTGCTGCTCCGGTCTCTCTCTGGGCCCTGCTTCTCTGGCTTCCCTCCCTGATGATGTCTGCATTCTGCCCCTGATTCTGCCATCCTACAACATTCCACTGTGGCCCGATCCATTCTGTTTCCTGGGAGCTTGGGGTCCGCCCACACCCCATACCCCCAAGTAGCTCTCCTGTCACATCGGCTCTGGGAGTGGGGGGAGGACATTTGAGTGATTGGTATTTCCTTAAATATGACCCTATGATACCCCTGACTACAGGACTCAGGAGAAAAAGCCTAAGGATCCCTAGGTAGCTAGTGGCTCTCAATTATACAGAAGAGGGCTCTGCAAGCTCTCTCTGTAAAGGATAAGATAGTAAACATATTGGGCTTTGTCGAGCATACAGTCTCTTTCATAACTACTCAGCTCGGCATGAAAGCAGTCACAGATGCTACAAATGGGTGAACACATGGGTGTGCCTCTCTTCCAATAAAACTTTATTTACAAATACTGACAGTGAGCCTTATTTTGGCCCGTGGGCCATAGTGTGTGGACCCCGGATAGGATAGATCTCTCCAGATGATATTGAAAGTTTTCTTATTAAGCCCCTTCAAAGCTTGCTTTGTCCCTACCACCCAGATAGGCCAGAGCTCCAGATACAACTTACACATCTGCATACCCATCTTCACTGGTTTTAATCATTTATTTTGTTACTCAGTTGGGCTTATGGAAACATTTGCTCCGCAAAATAAATGCTTGCATAAAGGCATTGGAATGGAAAGAAAGATCATGTGGAACGTATTTTTAGAGGATGTTGAACACCAGTTTGTAATATAAAAGATGGATACAGAGTTAGAGTGAATTATTAGGATAATTGAGGTTAACACATGGTTAATGCTTTGATAGTGGGATTGCTAGATTAATAGGCGAGAAACTCCTCTGCTGGGCAGAAGTATCCTCCCTCCCTGTTGGTAATGAAGTAGAAAGTAGCCCAAATGGCACTTTTAAAAGTAAGTTCTTGATATTAACTGCTCTGTTTCTTGTATTTCAAATTAAAAAGCATCAAATCATGGAGTTGGTGGACAGACCTCTGTAGTGGTGGTTGGCTTCCATCAAAGGCTGTTTTCATCCTAAGTGCAATTTACTATCTCCACGTCTCCATAGCTTATTCTGAAATGTGCCATTTTTAGACATGTACTTAGAAGGAATAGAAGGAGAAAGGAAAAGCATCACTAACATTTTAAGTTGACTTTTGGGTGCGTTCTCACTCAGGGCACGTATCTGGACACTGCTTATCTCTGATAAGAAATCAGGAGATGACGATTAGGAGACAGGGAGGGAGCAAGTGGGAAGAGAAGCCTATATTCCGGCAGAACGCCCTTCCCTACAGTTATCTGGTCCTGGAGGTCAGGTGGGACTGCAGCACGAGCGAGGACGAACAGGGCACTGACATACTGTTGACCAGCTCCCTACAAGTCATCTGTGCCGGTGGGGTTCCTGCAGAATTCCGGAGCTTTCTTTAGAGCAGCAGCGGCCCAACAGGGCTCAGCGCTGAGCAGATACTGCTGAGTCTAGAGAATGGAGAGCCTTAACAAGTAAATTCCACACCCCCTCGAATTTGTGCCTCGGCAGGGAGTCCTCAGCAGGAAAGCCTCCATATGTTTTCCTTTACTACAAGGAACTTCAGAGCATGAGTTCATTTCTCTTCAAACCTCCTCACATTGCTGGAAAACAGAACTGGCTGGCTGATCAGAAATGCCACCAGGAAGACGAGGGGACTCATTCAGACAGAGGTAGAATTAGATACTAGTTTTGGAGAGCTTTTCTTTTTCCTTGGCTGCTTACCTTCTGGACTTTGGCAGGATTTTGTTTTGTTTTTAAGGACAGCCTTTGTGTTTCACTACTTCCTGGTAGAGCTTGAAAACTTGGCAAAATAAATACAAAAGGGAGATTTCTGCAAGATGTGTCCCATGGAGGATGGAGTATGCTCTGAGGACCAAAGGACTGTAGCTCAGATCAGTCTTGGCCCTTAAACAAAAAAGGCAAGTTTGCAATTCAGGATTACTTTAAAAAATACCACTGCAAGTAAGTACTTTGTCTTTGTTCTCTTCTCTTCCTTCTTCCTCCCCTAATAAGCATCTTTTGCATATTACAATCTCAATGAAGTTATCAGTTGGACTCCTTGAAATTTAAGTGAGACGATTTGCCAACTCATAAATTAATTGCAAGATGAGATAGGGAGTGTCCTGCGCTTACCACCGTTTAGCAGATAATATTTACAGTAATGTTGATGTTTTCATTGCCAGGAATCCTTTCATTTCATTAATGTTTCAGGTGACTATCTTTTGCTTCCGTTCCTCCAGGAACATAAACTGTATTTTAGACTGGAAAATGAGCATGTAAAATTTTCTTCTGAAAAGAGCGTTGTTGGTACAGCAAGCCAGTCGCGCAAATCAGCTTCTGCCGACTTCTCTGGACTGCTTAGGGAGACGCACTGGCGAACCTGTAAATCCTGAGAGTAGAATTCCCTAAACCTGCAGCTTCTTGTGAACCCCTTTTGAAAATGCCGTGAAATGGTGTTGCAGGTCTAGGGGATGGAAGACCTCAGTCTCTGGCAAAAGGGTCTTGAAGCATTAAGATGTTTCAGCAGCTCTTATCTTTCCTTGGATGACGCTGTGAAATTGAACGATAGCGGGGCACATGTTGGTTCCTGCTCGGGTACCTAGAGTTGTCAGGCTGATCTAGCTGGATGAGGTTAGACAGTGCACAAGTAATCGGGGACACGGACTAGAAGCGGCCAGGGTTCTTTCCCCTCCAAGACTCCCAGTTTCCACCCCACGTGTCTCAGGGCTCTCCTCCTCCTGTGTTCACTGTAAATCACGAGTTTACTACCGGATGGGATTTTGGTACCTTTCTCAGCAATCGTTTAAGGGAGGAGCTGGGTGCTGCCAGGTATTCGTTAGCTGATATCTTGGGCAAGACTGAACAGAGGGATGATCTATGCCTCCTTTCCCAGTCCCCCACTTTCCCACTAAAGCCATCATCCAGACGACAGCTTTCTGCAGACCGGGTGATCTGAAACAGTGCATTCAAAAGAAAGGTCATCACTGCAAGCCTCTACCATGAATGGAGAGTTGCCTTCTCCCCTCTGACTTCCTCGAGTCTTTAGATCCTGTCTGCCTTGTCCTCTAAGGAACATGATTCCTGTTCGCCCTGGCAAACGTCATTCCTGATGGCTAACCCAAGGGCTCCCAGAACCAGCCCTGTTACTGTTTAGCCTGATAGTTAAAGATCATTATCTGCTAGCCCATCTGTTATTTTCATTTAGGAGAGTATATGATTTCAGGGCCATAGATGTCCTTTAAATTCTCCCCTACATGTCGTGTAGGAGCTAGATGTAGTCCAAGGCTGAAGTCCTGTTGTGAACAACGGGAGTCAGTGTCCCACTTTTGAAAGCATTAGCGTTAATGGCGCAATCTTGGATGGCCTGAGCAGGAGGGGGTAATCCCAAAATCAAGCCAGATGAGAGTCTGGTTCTTGCCATCCCGGATGGCCGTTGCTTTTAGAGGAATGACTTGCTCCCTGATTTAGCCGTGCGTAAGGATTTGTGGTGCTTTCTATTGGCCATAGTGCTGCTGCCCCAGTGGCCCCCTTACGGTTGCGGACTACTCATCAGGTAGGGCAATTTGGGGGCTCAACTCTTAGAAGGGACGGCCATGAATTTCGCTTCTTGTCATCAGTTAAGAAAATGATCAGTAGATTTTGCCTTTGTAAAGTGTCCTGTTATCTACCTGCTAAGTGAGAGCGAGCCTCCATGACTTCATTTCTCCCCGCTGGCAATTATATTGCTGAATTTCAGAGGATCAGGTCATCTCTGCAACCTTGGACAACTCTCCTTTGTCAAGAGAATGGTTGCTTTGAGCAGGTCTTCTATAAGCCCATGTCCTGGAAAAATCCGAGGTCCCATAATCCTCTGGTGCTAACAAGCATTGGTGGTGATGATGATGAAGATGTCGGCATTTAGCAAATACTGACTGCCATCTTTTGCCAGGTATCATACTCAGTATTCTGTAAACACTTACGACATTAAATCTTCCTTACCTAACCTGTAATGCAGGTCCTGTAGGCAGCCTCCTTCATGCATTTTAATTGATGAGGAAGAAAAAAGATCCAAGGATGCACCTGCCAACCAGCAACCTGTGTTCTTTTTGTTTGTTGTCGATGTTTCTTTCATTCAAGTGTCTAACAAAGGTCTTCGCTTGTCCAGGCTCCTCTCTGTAGTACTTATTTCATGGGCAGCATTTCCAGCAGAAAATAGGCAGCCTAGAATGGGTAGCAGCCTGGCCTGAGGGGGAAGGAGAAATTAGGACTTGTGCAGTGAGTTTTTGTACCTCTCTTGGAAATGGATTTCATTTTCCTCTGCTCTGCATTAACCTCTTTGTAAAGTGTGATTTCTCCCCCACGTCATGCTTCTCTGTGCTTTACTTTTGCAGGGTTATGGAGATAATTAAACCTTGTTGGCTAAAAGCATTGAAATCCTGGGGAGAAAACAGCACATTAGTGAGCAAATGGGTCTTAGTTGTTTGTGTTGGGCCGGATTCTCATTGGAAGCAAATAAGATAAACAGAAGACAGAATAGTTAATTCAAGTTACCGGAAGGTGGGGAGCATGAAAGGAGTTCAGGTTTTTTTTGTAGTATAAAACATATATTTTAAGTAAAATTTACCATAACTTCTCCTATTGTGAAATTTTTATTAACATATGACAAATCAGGAGAAGCTGGTTTGTAGATGATCACTGATGACATGGAATAGGAAATAATGAGAAAATGAATCAAGAACCAATGCATTTATAAATTTGCAAATGGCAGACATTGAGGATTTAATAATATTTTCTCTTTGTTTTTCTGTCGTTCCTAATCTAGCTCATGAGAACATTTTAAGCTAATTTGCCACTTTTATTACATCTTTGAGTCAATGATGGTTTACTGAATATCTGTTAGGGCAGCGCTTTCTACAATGGTCCATGAGTGAGTATAGACTTTGGAGATGGTTTCCAAAAAAAGAGAAAAATTAAATTCAGGTATAATATCCACCCACTTTAGATGCAGAGAAATGTGAAACTAGACTAGATCTTGGATCATCTTATCCAACGCCTTTCCGTTATGTATGCAGAAGCCGAAGCCAGTGTGGGTAAAGGATTTACACATCCCTAACTAGCTGCAGAAGTCAGATGAGAATTCTAGCCCCTGGCCTCCAAATTCAGGGCCTCTTATGTTTACTTTTTCGTTCCATGCTTTTGAAATAATTTTTTCAATGGTAAAAAATAATAAAGATATACCCCCATGATCAGTTATACTGCTCTTTTGCCTTTTAAATATGTTAATGTAAAGTATCTCAAATAGGGATGTCTGGGTGGCTCAGTTGGTTAAGCTTGCTCAGGTCATGATCCTGGCATCCTGGGGTCCATCCCCACTTAGGGCTCCCTGCTCAGCAGGGAGTTTCCTTCTCCCTTTGCCCCTCTCCTCAGAGGGAGAGGAAGCAGCAGATTCCCCACTGTGCAGGGGACAAAGGACAACTCTGGCTGACAAAGGAATCAGGGAGCTTTTTCAAATTACTAACACCTAAGTCCCAGCCTACGCCAATTAAATCAGAAACTTTGGGGATGGGACCCAAGAATGCTATTTGTTTGAAAGTTCCCCGGGTGAATTGTAATGCACAATAAGGGTTAAGAACCATTGATTTAGCATTTCTGTTTCCCTACATCTTTCCCAATGGTTGGTATTATCAATCATTGTATTTTTGCTCCTATCTTGGAAATAAGGACTTTCTAATTATGGGTAAAGCTGAGTATACATATTCTGGACAGTAATTGGGAGAGGGGCTATAAGATTTGCAGATATCTACCCCCAGGCAATAACTTACCTTTTCCGTTACCCATAGTATCATTTATTACATAGAAATTAAAAATTTTTAATGTTGGTTAAATCTGTCAGTGTTTTCCTTTATGGTTTGTATGTTGGAGAATCTTAAGAAATCTTTTCTCACATGACTTAATAAAAAGCTTTCTTCAAAAAGCTTTACAATAATACTTTTTCACTGTGAGATCGTTGAACCACCTAGGATTTATTTTTCTGTATGGTGCCATGTACTGATCAAAAAAATTTTTTTTGTATGAATAAGCAGTTGTCCCAGTATAATTTATTGATTAGTCCATTTTTTCTCAGTCACATTTAATGCTATTGAGACTCTATATGTCCGTTTTCCAAACTCTCCTTATACTAATACCACAGTTTTAATAGCCTTGTAATAAATGAACCCTCTTTTACTATTTTTGTTCAACTGTGTCTTGCCTATTCTTAGGTATTTTACTATACCATATGAATCTAAGAATCACCATTTCAAGTTTTCATGAAAAACAGTGTTGGGATTTGGGTTATAATTCCATTGAATTTATAGACTATTTGGGGATTAAAAAAAATAAAAATAAATAAATAAAAGCTAGATTATTTGGGGATGATTTCTATATCTAAGTATTAAGTCTCCCCATTCATGGAGATGATCTAGCTCCCCATTTATTTAAAGCTTACTTCAGGGTGCCTGGGTGGCTCAGTCAGTTAAACATTCAACTCTTGATTTCAGCTCAGGTCATGATCTCGGGATCTTGAGATCAAGCCCTGCATCAAACTCCACACTGGGCCTGGAGCCTGCTTAAGATTCCTTCCAGCTCAGGTCATGATCTCGGGATCTTGAGATCAAGCCCTGCATCAAACTCCACACTGGGCCTGGAGCCTGCTTAAGATTCCTTCCACACTGTCCCTCTCTCTTTAAAAAAAAAAAAAAAGCTCCCTTTCATGTCTTTCAGTATACTTTATAATTTTCCCTACAAAAATTTCCCACATTTTTGTTTGATTTATTGCTAGGTACCTTATACATACTGTTGAAGTGTTTGTTTTTACTGTAAATTTTATTTTTTCTTAAATACTCTAATTATTGGCTGATAGTTTGTAGAAATAGAATAGATTCTTGTTTAACTCATTTCCAATCATCTTGAACTCCTTATTAGTTTTTTTTTTTTTTTTTAAAGACTTTATTTATTTATTTGTCAGAGAGAGTGAGCACAGGCAGACAGAGAGACAGGCAGAGGCAGAGGGAGAAGCAGGCTCCCCGCCGAGCAAGGAGCCCGATGCGGGACTCGATCCCAGGACGCCGGGATCATGACCTGAGCCGAAGGCAGCCGCTTAACCAACTGAGCCACCCAGGCGTCCCTTGAACTCCTTATTAGTTTTAAGTTTGTAGATTATTTGGATCTTCTAAGTAAGCAATCATTATATATGCAAATAATGATAATTATGTTCATTATTTTGTAATATTTATGTATTTAATTTTATTTCTTTTAGTATATATTGAATTATTTATATTTATATATTTATTTATACCACACACACCCCCAGCTTGCTATTATACTTAGCACCTCTTGTATGGTGTTAAATAGAAGCTGTGACAGGAGGCATCCTACCTTGTTTGAATTTTATATGAAATGCCTTTGACTTGCTGACCTCAAGTGTTGTATTTTCTTGGGTTTTCAGTGAATAGTATCTTTTATCAGGTTAAGGAAGTTTCTTTCTATTTCTGATATGCTCTTAAGTTTTACCAGGAAAGTGTTTTACATTTTGTTAAATACTCCCTGCATCTCTTGAGAGGTACTTACGGATTTTCTCTTTTAATGTGTTAATTGATGAATTAATAAATTTTCTAAAATTAAATGATCCTTCTAATCTGGGAGAACCCCTACTTGATCACAATTTTAAATGTTCATTCGAAATTTAGTTTACTAACGTTATACTTACAATTTTTATATTCATGAGTGAAATTGGCCTCTAATTTTTCTTACTTATTTTATATCAAGTTTATCTTACCTCATAAAATGAGTTTTAAGAAATATTATCAGTTTAGGCATGCCTGGGTGGCTTAGTCACTTAAGCCTCCAACTCTTGGTTTCTGCTCAGGTCATGATCTCATGGGTCATAGAATCGAGCCCCACGTCAGACTCTGTGCTCAGTGGGAAGTTGGCTTGAAGATTCCCTCCCTCTACCCTTCCTCCACTCTCTTTCAGTCACTCTGTCTCTCTAAAATAAATAAACCTTTTTAAAAAAAGATTATCACTTTAGTCTCTTCTATGGAAAAGTTGATACCAGATTACAACTACTTTTACTTTGAAAGTTGATAAAAACTTGTCTGAAAGAATCCTGGGGGGTGTGTGTGTGTGTGCGCGCGTGTGAATAGACTTTTCACTAGTGATGCAGTTTCACTCATGCCTTTGGTCAAGTCAGATTTTCTGTTCCTTCCTGAGTAAATGTAAGTTGCATTTACAGTGAATTGACCATTTTGGCTAGATTTTCAAGTGCACTGACATAAAAAAATGGTTCTTGATAATTCTCTGCTAAAAAAAATCTCTACCTGGCTGTAGTTGTATCTCAGAAATTTTTCTTTGTACTAATATAGTCATTTCCCTTTCTCTCTTTGTAAATTAAT
This sequence comes from Martes martes, assembly GCF_963455335.1. Classification (NCBI taxonomy): domain Eukaryota; kingdom Metazoa; phylum Chordata; class Mammalia; order Carnivora; family Mustelidae; genus Martes; species Martes martes. Next base: position 126,523,176 of record NC_137895.1, read on the forward strand.
CTTGCACAAATTTTGTCTCTTTCTTGGTTGTCTTTTTTCAAGAAACAATTTTTGGTTTTCTAGGATTTTGTAATTCTGTCAGTAATTGGCTTAGGTGGGTATATTATTCTAGATTGACATTTATTTTCACTCATTCCTTTAAAAATAGTCCATTGATTTCTGTTACTTATCTTCAGTTTTGAGAAGTCTACTGTTGTCTAATTGTTATCCCTTGATAGATAATTTGTCTTTTCTCTCTGGTTGCTTTCATCACAATGTATCTCATCAGGGATTTGTCTTTTATTTACCTGGATTTTGTCTTAACCCATAGGAATCAGATATTTTAGCAGTTCTGGGACATATACGGGACATATATCTTTGGGAATTGATGCTTCTGTAATTCTGTACTTCTACTGAAATTTATATTAGACAGATTGAGTTTTTTTGTTATGTTATGTTGTCTCTTAACTTTATATTTATCCCTTTATCTCACAGTGCTCCATTCTGAGTTGTTTCCTTAAATCTGTATTTCAGATCATTGTTTATGTCTTCACCTGTGTCTAAACAGCTACTTTGCCTATGCATTAAGTTTTTTTATTCAGTTGCTATAGTTTTTGTTTCTAGATGGTCTATGATCATTTTGATACTGTCTTTTCCTTTTCATACAGCTTGTATTCTCTTTCATATTAGTAATTTAAAACAGTTCAGGGGTGCCTGGCTGACTCAATTGGTAGAACATACAACTCTTGATCTTGGGGTTGGGGGTCAAACCCTACACTGGGTGTAGAGACTACTTAAAAATAAAATCATTTAAAAGTTTAAAAATCTGTTATTTTGTTCATTCATTCAAATTTCTTAGGATTCAGAGTCTTTTATTTATTATGTCTATGATGGGAGTCTACTAATGGATGGTTTCTTCATGTGATTTGTAATTTAGGATCATCTGCAGGGAACACTATAAAAATATGTAACCAGGGGCACCTGGGTGGCTCAGTGGGTTAAAGTCTCTGCCTTCAGCTCAGGTCATGATCCCAGGGCCCTGGGATCAAGCCCCACATAGGGCTCTCTGCTCAGCGGGGAACCTGCTTCCCCCTCTCTCTCTGCCTGCCTCTCTGCCTACTTGTGATCTCTGTCTGTCAAATAAAAAAAAAAAAAAAATGTAACCAGAGTGGATATAGCTAACCCTTCAGAGGCATTTTGCATTTATGTTTGCTTAGTGTCCTACAGTGTGTCCTTAGGCTAATTTCTTGATTCAGGTTTTCCTGGACCGTACACATAGCCCTCATTAGAATTCTGAGTAGATGCTATCTTTTCCCTTCACTTGTCATCTTGATAGAGACAGACAGTCATCATTACTGTGTCCATTTGCTTCTACATAGGAAGTTAAACCTAAGCTTCTAGGTTACTAAGACTTGTAAGCCCCCTTAATGCAAATCAGAGTCTATTTGTGTCCTTACCACATTGCTTCCTAGATCTCTCTTTCTCTTTCACTGTTGCTTCCTCTCTCTCTCTCTCTCTCTTTTCTGAAAGTTCAGTAATTCGTTTGAAAGAATGATATCTTTTTATCTGTTACTTCTAAGCATTTGTAGTGGCAAAATGGTCAGACTTTCTTGAGAAAAGTTTTAGAACAAGAAATCTTACTTTGGTCTTCTGACATAAAAAAGTCTGAGGGGGCATTGGGCTGGCATGTTCAGTGGGGTATGCAATTCTTGATCTTGGGGTCGTGGGTTCAAGCGCCACATTGAGTGTAGAGATTACTTCAAAATAAAATGTTTTAAAAAAAGAATAAGGATTTCACAAATCCCATTCTTCATGCAAAGTGTTGTTGCTAGCTTCTGTAGGAATGCAGACAGACTGTCCAAATATCAGCTCAAAAATTATTAAAGTAATGTAATCCTGAACATTTTATGACTACTGAGGAATTGCATTCCTTTGAACTTCTACCATAAACTCAGCCACAGCTTGGTGTGTTGAAAACAACGGGCTGGTGGTGAGGAGGGCCTGCCTGTATCCTACTTTGAGAAAATTTTCAGGGAGTGTTCTATGGGGGAACAAATATTTTCTGAAATAGTAGGAATGTCTTTTGCTTTCCCTTATTGAGACACCAGGAGGTCATATTTTCCAAAAGGTTCTGATAAAAAAGCCTGAAACCCTTTCTAGCTCTAGAATTCTGTGATTTTCCTATGACCTTGAGACATTTTCCCAACAAATCATGTAGCCTGCTTACAGCTTTGTAACCAAATCTTAGGTATCAAAGGTGTGCGGTCTTCTCAAGACACTCTCTGGTTCTCCTTGCCACTCAGCACTGCACCATATGATGTGGATCATATTCAGAATTTTTTGTTGTTAATATTTCTTGATCTTATTCGTGCACATATAATTTTTATGACATGTCAAAGACTACACTCCCAAAGAAATAATGAGTTGACTAAAGAGAATGTTGGTTATTGAATGTTATCTAAACATGACAAATTTTGAAATATACACTGTTGTAAGTTTTTATTACTTCCACTGGACATGCTATAATTTTGAGATATTTTGTCCCAAAATTCTCTTTGGAAGCAACAAGTTAGTAATAAGACACAGTTGGAATTAAAACAAAGGCTTCATTTAAAAAATACAGCAAATATTATTTCAATCCTCGATACCCAGAGTTATTTCTGAAGCCTCACCATATTATTTTAGATTAAATATCTAAAACAAATTACTACAAAAATAAATCTATCTCTTTGCTGAATTTTATTCTGTGTTTGGATTGAGGTGGAGTCCATTGTTAGCTGCACGATCAGAGCACAGACGCTGAGTCTTTTTATTTTCTTAATTAAGAATTACCGTTCCAAACCCTTGTCAGTGGTTTACAATGGCAGTAATCCCTACCAAAATAGTTGTTATTCTAGATCCCAAGTGGTTGGCCAGAACATTAACCTCACCTTGACCCCTCATAGTCACAGGAGACAGAAACGAGGGCCAGTAAGCATTTCTAGAAAACTATAGAGCTTGGGGTGCCTTCTAGATTATGTAACTTGCCTTTAAAAATAATTAGAATGTGTTTGTCATTTAAAATGACTGGAATCAGCAGGGCTAATGAAAATGTTTAAAGCCTTATCAGTCGGAACATGAAGGGCTGGCTCCAGAAAGTGCTGACCTTGAAATTTTTGCATTGCTTTTGTTGATCCTGTCTGCTGATGCACGCGGTCTGCTGATGTGTGGCTTGGCCTGCCATAGAGACTTACTCATCCATGATATATGTGGAAAGGGGCTTCCGGGCCTCTACATGTGCTGTGCCACATTCCTCCAGTTCTCCAACAAAGCTTTTAATTGGCGGCTGTGACTAATGAGCATGAAGTCCCAGGAGAAATGGAGCCCCCTCTTCCACCACCCATTAAGATGAGCTCAAGCCCCGGGCTTATCAAACTTGAACCAGGAGAAGCTAGGGCCAAAGGCTTGAGATAAAACAGTCACTGAGAGTTTCATAAACTGCATTAATAATCCTTGGCCAAATTAAACTGTACATTTAGTGTTACTACCCAAGCTATGGGAGCCAAGGTCCTTCCTGGCCCTGGTCATCAAAGGCGATGTCGCTCTTTTCAGGAGAATCCGGATTAACCCCGCTTTACCTAAGGTTTCTCTGAGGCTGTTTCTCCAAGTAATCTCCCGTCTTTGTGCGGAGAAGCAAACTCATTCTTCCCGAGATCATGTGGGATGAAGTCAGTGCTGGAGGTGGGCCATAGTGAGTGAGCTGGTGAGAAATGTACAGAAAATCTTGATGCAGATGGTTCTGCCTTAGGATTTCTGTTATTTTTTTTTTTAATTTAAAATTTCAATTATGTGCCTTGCCTGCAGTGTAATGGAGGAATAAGCGGATTAGAGGAGAAGCAGGACAAAGAACTCATACCCGTTACCTATTATTTCCTCTGTTTGGCTGGGAATGTCAGATAAATTAGGTCATTAAAAATCAGTAAGTTGCTGGGACCAGGGAGGGGCTCGTGCTCCTTTCCTAAGACCTTAGCCCTGATGTTTGAAAGGACACTTGAAGGTCTCATTTGGCCTTTGGTATATTATAGACTTCATACTTCTAAGTGGCCTAAGTGACTCTGAAGACATATTCAATAAAGACACTTTAAAGTCCTGGAGATATACAAAGATTCTTAATTTTTAAACTGTTGTATTTCTTGCCACTTTTATTGTTGATTTTTATTTTAAACAGCTGTCTCTCTACCATATGACTCTACTATTTCTTGTATATGTATCCGTACTCTATCATTTCTACATATCCATCTCATTTACTTTATAACTCTGTTTACACATTCCTGGAAAATTGGCTTGAATGCCCTTTCATCCTGTCCACATTGGCCATTCAGTCCTCAGTTTTTCACGGAGCTCTTCTTTCTTTCCCCTTTTGGGGCATTCAGTTGACTCACCATTGCTCTTAATCAGGTCCAGATTCATGATCACAGACCTCATGAGTCTCTGCCCATATACCCCATCTCACATTACCTTTGACTCCCCGGCCTCCTCCTCTCACATGAAAAATGAGTCTCTTCACATTGCTTCCACCTTCAGTATGTAAGTTACAACCTAGCCTTACAATGAAAACTTCCTCGATTGAAACTGTGGGTTATTTGAAGTGTTACTGGCTTCAAAGACTTGATATAACTTGAGCAGTTATTTCCTGCATAGAAACATGGGTAATTGGAAAGCAATTGGAAGGTTATGTTTCATTATCTTGCTGGATACCAGATTATAGGCTCTTTTAAGTCAATGACCAGGTTTCAGGTCCTGTAGCATCATGTGGGAACCCATGAACCCTTACACAATCAGTACCACAGCAATTAATGATGATGGTGGTCTCCAGCTCTCTCTGTAAAAATGAACTTCTAGCAAATAGATACCGAGAACATAGAGTTGGCAGAATACCATGGAGTCCCTGCATTACACTTAAAAAAATAAAAAATTATACAGAAGTAGGTATCCAAGAACCACCCAAAGCAGATAAATCACCCAGCTGCTCATAAACTTCAGAACAATATCTGTTGAAAGTGCTTTTTATGCACCTAGTGACTGGCATATAGTAGGTTCTCAATAAATATTAGATGTACTGTCATTGGGCTATATTTTCAACATCATGTGATTAATCACCTTCATTAACTTCTCCAGCCATTTTTCTATAAAATCTCTAGCTATTTCAAGGTTACTTTAAAGAATCCTAAAGGCCATTATGAACTCAGTGCAGCAATTGGCGGTCACAAACTTTAACAAAAGTTGAAGTTTTCAACACTGATAAGATAGTGACAACAGTTCTTCGTCATAGAGAAGTGAGAAATGAGAGATTACTACATGAATGATTTAGTTAAAACATAAAGAATTATTGCACTTCAGTGTTACTGAATATTGAAACAGCTAATAGTGGAAGATATGTCATCACCTTTCTTATATTTTATTAAAAATAGGAGTACAAGCTGTGGTCCAAGGTGAATTTGGAGACTGGTTTAAGCTCTATAGACTTAAGATTTTACACTTATCAATAATAGTTACCTTGTTCTTTGATTACACGGTGTTTCTTTTGAGTTATTTTTAATTTTAGAACATTGAGGCAAAGATGTTCAAATTCAACCTTGGAGCTTAATACATCCTATCTTCTGCCAGAGACATTTTACTGATCCTGTGTTATTTAAAGGCCAAGTAGAACTGTTATGGTGAAAATCTGAAAAGAATGTCAGAACTAACGCAGTATGGAGATCACATTTTCACAGAAATAATGATTCCAAGTCTTGTAATTTAATTTTCATGGTTGAATGAACTTGTCTTTCTCCTACTCCAGAAATACAGCCTACCACATCCTGAACTGCAGCCCCCCAGAAAGGAGGCCAAGTCCCTAGGTTGGAATTCCATAATTATGCCCACTCCACACCTTCATACCCAGAAACAATTTTTTAATTAAAAATGAATTCTAAGCCTATAAACCCGTTCTTCCTGAGAAAATCATGGGAGAGAGAAAGATGTGCTCTATATTTCTCTTAACTAAAAATAAAGTCACTTAACCTAGAAAGCAGTGAGACTTCTCTGTCAGGTGAACTGTTGCAGAGAGGAATAGACTGTGTTACCTGGAACCGAGAGAAAATAAGTTTCTGGCACTTTCTCAGGGGAGTTGAGAAAATTCTTCCTAGGAGAATTTCCCTAGCTTGATTTTATGAGTAGATTATTAGAATCTAGCCCTCTGTGTTAGTGGGCATAGTTCTGTGATAAACAGTCTCCACATTTGAGTGCCTCCCTCACAGAGAAGTGAGAAATGAGAGATGACTACGTGAATGATTTAGTTAAAACATAAAGAATTATTGCAGTTCAGTGTTACTGAATAGTGTGTGTATTACTCACACCATTATAGTGCCTTCTCACTTTATTATAAAAGTGTGTGTATTACTCACAACATAGTCCAATGGCGTGATGATGAAGATGGTGTAAGGGCTCTGTTCTAGGCGGAGCCATGCCATCAGGAACCCAGTCTACTTGCAGTGTATGGGTTTGCTAGCTTCTAGAGAACCCTTACCTTCTCTGCGTTCAGCTGACCCGGTAGAGCAAAATCTCAAGGGACTTCCCAGAAGGTCTTTAGGAGCCAGATCTGAAAGTGGTATATGTCACTACTGCCTCAGCCCATTGGCCAGCACTCAACCCTATGCCCCTACTAACCGCAAGGGAGACCAAGAAATGAGGCGTAGGTGGATGCCAAGAGGAGACAGAGTAAGATTTGAGGACCACAGAGCAGCCTCTGTCGCATCTTCAGTAGTTGTGAACTGGGGTTAATTGACAGAGTATGTGAAAATAGCCCCAGGGTTGGTCCTGGGTGCTAGCAGCTGTAGGAAAGTATAGGACCAGCATGTCCATTCCAGAAAGCTAGAGCTTTATGCTGCCTATTAAAGACGATGCTCAATTTTAGCTGCTATGAGAGAAAAAAGATGAGTTGGAGATAGTCTCTGCCCTCAGGCGTATACAGTCTCCTCAAGGAGTAGGCGATCTGTATGACTAGCTATGTTCTAGCTTGTATAAAAGGACATTAAACCAGAAGTTTCTACGGAGGACCCTCTTTCTAATAGACAGGAAACTCGAAAATGGGGTAGCAGATCAAGGTGCAGGTTTTCAAAGGAAACTCAAGAAAGGGTTCTATGATCTAAACTTCGAAAGCTACAAAGAGGGGATAGGGAAGGTCCCCGAGAGTGAAAGTTGAAAGAAAATTTCGTGAGGATTTCTATTTTAAAAAATTAAATTAAAAAAATGTTTTAATCGTGCTGTGTTTTCTACCTATATCCCTAAGGATGAGGGCTGTGGGACTATGTGCTGCCTCATCTAAATTTCAGTATGACTGACTTCAGCAGGACCATTTGGAGAGCTTGACACCTATCGCCTGAGGTTGGGAGAGGGGATACAGTAGACTGATGTCTCTCTGCGGTCCGAGAACCTTGGGGGAGGAGGAGGATGCTGATGACCTGTTCTGACGGCAGGAGCAAAGGAAAGTTGTTGTGCAGTGGAAATCATCCTGCCTCTCGAGTTTGTTCAGCCAAAGGATGCACTGGGGCTTCTTAGATTCTGTCCAATATGGCCACTCAGATGGGCCCTCAGCAGAGAGAAGCTGGAAATGGGCCACTAGATGCCTATGGGCTGGGGAGGATGTCACCAGCTGAGCTAGAACCATACTGCCCACGTCAGAAAGTTAGAAGAACACAGAGCGGAGAACCTTGGAAGAGCCCATAAAAGTGGTCTTAGAAAGAGTTAGCTTTAAATAATAGCTTTAGGGGTGCCTATGTGACTCAGTCAGTTAAGTGTCTGACTTCAGCTCAGGTCATGATCTCAGGGTCCTGAGGCTGCCCCGAGCTGGGCTCCCCACTCAGCAGAGAGTCTACTCGTCGCTCTCCCTCTGCCCTTCCCCCTGCTCATGCTCTCTCGCTCTCTCCCGAATTAATAAATAAAATCTTTTTTTAAAAAAATATTAGCTTTAAATATTAAATATTTAAATATAAGCTCCCTTCTGATTCTGTGAGCCAAAAAGATCTTTCCTGTCGCTCTGATCTCTCTTCCTTACTTCAGCTATGAGGTTGGAGGTGAGTCAGAAAGAGCGGGAAGTGAGGGGAGAAGGATGGGAATAAGAAAGATCGAGAACACCGAGGACACTGTTTCTGTTGAGGCCAGCGTGGGCTGGGAGGTGGTGAAGAAGGGTTCGCTTTGAGTGACGGTTCCAGCGCCGATGAATAGTGGGCTGGACATTCTCATTTCTGAAATGAGACCGTGTTTTGTAATCTGAAGAGAACACAGAATGTTTTCTTAACTAGGATTGATCCAAAAAGTCATAGTTCTGCTGGAGTTTTCAGAGTTTTTGTCACGGGCAGGGGAAGAGCTAATCCTTTTGCTCAAGCTTAGAGAGACGTTGACAGGCAAAAAGAATGTTCTTTTATGACTACAGCTGACAGAGCCGATCTGTTCAATGTGCCATTTATTTTTGAATTCTGCTGGAGTGCCCCAGGAGAAATACAAATAAAGTGCTCTGGGAGGTCAAATAAAAAGTCCTTGCTTCTAGCTGGAGTGGAAGTGGAGATTTGGGATGGGCTGGGGAGGACAGGTGGCTGATGGTGCTTTGTTAGAGGCATTTCTAGCAGAGCAAACGACATAAAAAAGCAAGGAATGAGTCAATATAGGTTCATCCTTGTTTAAAAAAAAAAAAAAAGTACCGTCCTGTTGAGTGACGTTGATAATGGGGGACACTGCGTGTGTATGTGTTGGAGAGTATGGGAAATCTCTGTACCTTTCTTAATTTTGTTGTAAACCTAAAACTGCTCTTTTAAAAGGTAATTTTTAAAAAGTCATGGAGACAGAATAAAACATAGCAGATGCATATAAAATAGCAATTCGTTCCGTTTGGCTGAAGCCAAGCATGGGGCGATAATGGAAAATAAGGTAGAAAGTGTTGGCTTCTAGCTTGAGTGAAAGATGTAAGACATGCTCAAACCCTCTGCAGGGAGTCTGCAGAAGAGACAAGGCATTAAGCGGGAGGCAGGTGACCAAGGCAGAAGGCAAATCCTCGTAGTTAGGCTGACCTTCATGGGAAATAGCCAAAGGTCTACCATACAGTGTCCAGCGAGGTATGGGGCGTTAATTTTTACCTAGATGGACGAGGCTGATATCCAAGGGGAGTACTGACGTGATCAATAGGGTGTGAAAACGAGGAATTGCAGGCAGTGGGGATGGTAAATTCAGGAAGTTGTGGTTGAGGGTAATCATTTCATTGTAGAGTAGGTTTGGGAGTGCTATGTATATAGATAGGAAAATCTTCTTTTCAGACAGGGAGCTCCAACACACCAGTTCTGTGACCTGTGACAAGTAATTTGTCTTCCCTAAGCCTCGGTTTCCCCCATAACAATATATAATAATACAACCCACACAGATTGCTCAGTAGGGTGCCTGGCACATTTATAGGGACCGAGAAAAGCTAACACCTTTCCCTTTCCTTTAAGGGGAAAGGATGGAGATTCTTGTTAGCAGAATGCAAATCAGGTGATGGTCCCTGCCTCCATGAACTAGAGAAAAAAAATCCAGAAGTCACAGGGAATGCTTTTTCCTGGACCAAGCCATCAGTGTCAGTAGGGGGAGGCTGTAGATCGAGGGATCTTTAGATCCCCTCAGTATTGAGCTTAGGGCAAGAAACATCCACCCTATGGCAATTCTGAGTCTGCTGGCCTTGGGTGGGATTGGCTAGGGGACTGAGTGGGACTGAGTTTACAGATCCCAGATCCTTAGAGTCTGGGAGGTGGTCTGGGAGACAGAGATAAAGTGGAGAGAGGGGAGATGTGCAAGCCAAGGAATTGGAACATGTTTCTGAGGCACTCTCAGGACTTTAAGGAGGGTGAGGCTGGGAGATGGGAGAGACCAAGATGTTGTATGCCCTACAGCTGTGTAGAGGCCAAAGTCAGCAAGCGGGGCAGCCCAGGGAGTGAAACCAGCATGGTACGGGCTCTGAAGGCAGGAATGGTATGAGTCAGGATGCAGAAGCCCTAGGCACGACCCCGCTGCGAGGCTCTCTGGGTCTTGGTTTCTCCGTCCATCAAATGGACTCAGGGTGACACTTTACTTACCCATAGTCTGTGATCTGAAACTTGGTCCACCCAAAATTCAGCCGAAAAAGAAGAGTGAATAAAAATGGTCCTTAGGGGGCGCCTGGGTGGCTCAGTGGGTTAAAGCCTCTGCCTTCGGCTCAGGTCATGATCCCAGACTCCTGGGATCAAGCCCGGTATCGGGCTCTCTGCTCCGCGGGGAGCCTGCTTCCCTTCCTATCTCTCTCTCCCTGCGTTGCCTCTCTGCCTACTTGTGATCTCTGTCTATCAAATAAATAAATAAAATCTTAAAAAAAAAAAAAGGTCCTTAGGCAGTCAGTGTCAAGGTTATTACAGGCTTCATGCTGAAAACATAGAACAGTTTGAGTACCCCCATGGCAGCCTATGCATCAGGACGACATACTTACATGGACATGGTTTTAATACATCTGACATTGTAGTGACTTTTCCCAGAGAACTCAAGATGCACATCAAGGAGGGATTAGAAGATGAGCTGTTCACAGAACAGAAAGGTGGAGAGCCCACTATAAGGAGATTTTTTTTTTTAAATTTAAAAAAGATTTTTTTTTTTTTAAAAGAGCGATGTGGATCCAGTTAGTGTAGGGGCAGAGAATGTATACATCTCCATATGCTCTGGGACCTACCTGTGTTGTGCTATAGTTTCTGGAATCTGCAGACTAATGGGTAATTGATGCCTGCAAAGATAATTCTGAGTCATCAGTAAATGATTATGTCCAAAAATCCTCTATTTGTTAAAGAGGTAGGGAGGGGACTGGAGTAGATTTTTAAACTTCTATTCAAAATTAAAGAATTTTTAAAATTTGAATCTTCATTCTATGAAGGCAAGTCTTCTTTCTAGGAACATTCATTTATCCAATATTTGTCTTTTGTAGGTCACAGTACACTTACACAAGCCCACTGTAACTATAAAATATGCAGCCTGCTTTAAAAAAGAAAGGAAACAGATCAAAACATAGTCAAATGAATAGTCAGTCACCTTGGAAGGCTGTAAACTCATACTTTACTATCCTGCTTTGCTAAAAATATTTTTGTGATTTGTATGTATTTTCTATATAGCCTTTTTCATGAGTTTATGATGATACAAAGGCCACACCCTCCTTGATTTAGCTCTTGAGTTATTATTTACAAAGAAAATCACCACCTCCAATGGCAACATAGGTTGTGCCTGGTTCTTTTAGCAACATTGGCTGAGCACTTCACTTTATAAGACCATAAGAAGGAGGCACTGGGTGGCTCTTGAAATTAGCCCAGAAGTGAAACTGAATTATCCGTATTATTCACTTTTCAATGGCTTGTGAAAACATCAGATCTGCCCTTACAGGTCAAATCATTGGCCACCATTGAGAAGACGTGTTTTCAATGTGCCATAAACTCTGGTGTCAGGGTCCCAAAGTAGAGTATATCAGCAGAGGCTTGAGTGATGAGAGCACCATTAAAAAAGGTCACTCCTTTGAAGGGGACAGCACTCATTGAGTATGTAAATTCTACCATATTCGTTGTTAAAATGCATGGCATAGAATCACATTTGAGAGAGCATTGACATTAATCCCTCTACAAAAGTAAAAATATTGCCACCACCATCGTTGTATCGGAGGCCATGTTGATCCCTGAAGATTACAGAGATTCAAGTTCACCTTCACTGCTGTCGGAGGGATCATAGTTCTCTGCCAGGTGGGTTGAGACTGAATCCTGCTGAGACCCAATGACTGCAGAAGCCCCGGCTTGCCGCAGAGCGTCCCTAGACCCTCAGCAGAGCTCTCTCTCAGCAGTGATTCAGAAGAGAATGACACTTTGCAAAAAGCATTTATCTTCTGCTCTCCCTACACCTTTTTTGAAAGCCTACACATTTGAGCAAACCTGCTTTCTTGAGATGTCGAGCATCAGGAAGGTGGGCTGGGAGCCAAAACTTTTTGCCCAGACTTTGTTTTAAATTGTTATGAGCTGAGTTCATCTTTTAAGCAGGTAGTTTTAAAACATAGAGTAAAATCATATTATTACAGAAAGTATCCTGTCATTTATAACTCTACCGGGATGGGCCAAGCCTGAACTTGAAAACAGTATGCTGTATTTGGAAGGTTTCAGCATCAAAAATATCCTATTCATCCTAATAACCATGAAGCATTAAGATTTAATTATCTGTTTATTCCCTCACTAAACTGATGTCATGACATCTTACAAAAAACACTCCTTTTCTACTCATGATCTTAAAAAACAAGGGTTTAAGTAGACATGTCAGGTCACATTCAGCAGTTCTTTCAAATGCACAAATGAGTTCTGTTGGGATTTTTTTAATTGCAAAAGACATTCATTCTATTTTGAATAATGCAACCTCAACTATAAAAGTAATACATTTTTAATGCAATCTGAAATATAGAAGGAAAAAATCTAACAATAACCACTATTAAAAATTGGACTTTATCAAAAATTAAAACTTTTGCTTTGGGAAAAAAAAAAAAACACAGTTGGGAGAATAAAAAACACAAACTGCGGACTGGAAGAAAATATTTGCGTATCACATAGTTGACGGAAGACCTGTATCCAGAATGAATAAAAATCTCTTAACGCTCAGCAATAAGATGCAGACAACCCAGTTAAAAAAACGGGCAAATGGGGCACCTGGGTGGCTCAGTGGGTTAAGCTGCTGCCTTCGGCTCAGGTCATGATTCCAGGGTCCTGGGATCGAGCCCCTCATCGGGCTCTCTGCTCAGCAGGGAGCCTGCTTCCTCCTCTCTCTCTGCCTGTCTCTCTGCCTACTTGTGATCTCCTCTGTCAAATAAATAAATAAAATCTTAAAAAAAAAAAAAACAGACAAATGACTTGAATGGACACTGCACCATAAAGCATATATGGGTGACAAGCAAGCACATTAAAAGGTGTTTGACATCATAAGCCATTAAGAAAATGCAAATAAAATGCAAATGAAACCAGGAGAAGATGCCATAGGCACCCATTAGGATGGATAAAATTTAAAAGATTGACAATACCAAGTGCTGGTGAGACTGTAGGGCAAGTGTGACTCTTGCTCACTGCTGGTGGGAATGCAGAACGGTATAGCCACTCACTCTGGAAAGCGGCTTAGCAGTTTCTTAGGAGGTTAAAAATACACTCACAATATGACCCAGCAATCCCACTTCTAGGTGTTTACCCTAGAGAAATGAAAACCTGTGTGCATACAAAAACTACTCTACAAATATTTGCAGAAGCTTTGTTCATAATTTCCTAAAACCTGGTAGGAACACAGTACTTCGTCGAAGGGTTAATGGTTAAACGAGCTGATAAATACGGATAGGGGACTGGCTCATCCTCCATAATTACACGGAATGATGTGTTTGGTTTTTTTTTAAGATTTTATTTATTTGACAGAGAGAGACACAGTGAGAAAGGGAACACAAGGAGGAGGAGTGGGAGAGGGAGAAGCAGGCTCCCTACCGAGCAAGGAGCCCGTTGCAGGTCTCGATCCCAGGACCCCGGGATCATGACTTGAGCCAAAGTCAGCCGCCCAGTGACTAAGTCACCCAGGCGCCCCGGAATGATGTTTTAATACATACAACAACTCGTGTGAATTGTAAAATAGTTATGCTAATGAAAAGAAGCCAGCTGAAAGAGTTCACCTACTCTATGATTCCATTTGTAGGACATTCTCCAAAAGAAAAGTGACAAAAACATAGTGACAGAAGATCCGTGGTTACGGACCAGAGGACGGTGTGACTACAACTGGATAGCGGGAGAGAATTCTGAGGCCGCATATGGTATCCGTGTGTTTAAATTCACAGAACACACACATACTCACCCCAAAGTCAGCTTTAGTGTATCGTAATTAAAAAAAATAAAATAAATATTGGAGTATGCATAGGTATCAGTGTGTTTATGAGAAAAACTAATTTTACTATTAAGTTATGACAGCCTAAATAATTTTAAAGGCGTTCTAGAATTTTAGTTGACTTCGTAATATAGGTTACAGCATTTTTGAGAGCAATGTCCACAACTTTGCAGGGAAAAAAAAAAAAACTGTTCTCCCCCCACCCCAGGCTTTCTGACCTAGGAATCTTCATTTTGTAGTCAGGGAATCATAAAATTTTGTCTGGTCGTCCATCCTAATCTTTTGCATGTAGTCACTGAAGAGTGCCAGCCTGTAAAATTTGGTTAAGAGATTAAGTTCTTGTTCAAGGGTCTCCTGAGGGTTCCTCAGTAATGGGAACAGAGTGATCCAATGCACAATGGGTGGAAAGCTTGCCTCCCCAAACTGTAGGAGGTCTGTGGACAGGGGAGAGCAATGGAGCAGGTAAAAGACAGCCCCTGGGAACCCGGGGGAATGATTTCTGTGTCCAAGAATATCCTATTCAAGCAGAGGTTTCCGTAGTGTTGAAGAACGATCCTTCCTGCTTGGCGCAGAATTACACAGAGGGCAGGTTTTCCGAGAGAGAAACAATGACTCCAGTACAGATTCTCACATAGAAGTGAAAGGGTTCTCTGCCTTGACTGTGGACTTGAGCCCCCGGCGGTTCAGTGGGAAAGGCGGTTCCGTATCTCCGCGGGAGTGTGTTCTAGCGGGAGGACTTGGCTTGGGGGAGGCACCTGGTATCCTCCGAGTTCTGGCAGGAGTGACTCTGTGCTCGCACCTCTGTGATCTGTGTAGTCTGCAGGGACCTCTGTGACTTGGTGGCTGTCACTCTGAGAAACGAGAACTGCTCGACGTCTTCGAGGGGATGTTAAACCTTTGGGTTGGAATTTTGGCTTATTTTTAAAGCCACAAATACCTCAGTGGAAAATGAGTTTTAGATGTGTAGTAGATAAGAATAGAAATGACTCTTTTTCCCAGAGCACAAGGCTTTTTTTTTTTTTTTTTAATTTTTATTTATTTATTTATTTGACAGAGAGAGAGCACAGGCAGGGGGATAGGCAAGGGGAGAGAAAGAAGCAGACTCCCTGCTGAGCAGGGAGCCCAATGTGGGGCTCGATCCCAGGACCCCAGGATCATGACCTGAGCGGAGGGCAAAGGTTTAACTGACTAAGCCACCCAAGTGGCCCCCCATGCACAAAGAGCACAAGGATTAAAAAAAAAAAAAAAAGAGGAAGGGAGGGTTAGCATTGATCTTGCTACAGCGTTTAAATATCCGTGTTGGTTGGGTAAAGACTTTATTAGCATTGTTCTTAACCCACAGATGGTATTAGCATTGTAAATTAGCATCCTTCTTAACCCTCAAATGATTGCAGTCGCAAAGGGGCAGATCGTGACTACAGAGTATTTCCACTGAACTGAGTCCAGTCGCTGGATGGAACAGCTGTGGTCTAATTACGTTCAGCCCTGGTTCTTTAACAAATATGTTTCTGGGGCTCATCGAACTTGTAGTGCCAAAGAGACGTAGATGATAAAAGCAGATTGAATCGGTGTCTACTTTTGATCATTTGGAAGGAGCCAAGATCAACATCTGCATGGAGTACAAGCTTACATATCTGTAACATTTACTTTTTAAAGGTTATTTTACTTGTCTTACTAAAACTTTGAACGAAGTAACCCATAACAATGATGTTAACATAAAAAAAAAATGATTAGGTTCTTAGGCTGTCCTTAGCGAATCTATTGACTCCATAATATGGCTGAACCATTGAAAACTTATCACCACTCACAACCTTATTTCTTTAGGAGAATGAATTCCAGTATAGAAGGCACACATCTCTCCATCCAGGCAACTAGAGAACAGCCCCCTCACACACTTACTGGGTTGCCCACTGGACGGGCTACACATTTCCTAAAGGTATAGACACAGAAGAAACACTGAAACTTTGCCAGATTCTGAATATTTGTACCGCTTCCCTCAAGTTAAGTTCCTGAAACCCTAATCCCCAAGGGCATAGAGTTAGGAGGTGGGGTCTTTGGGAGGTAGTTAGGTAATGAGGGCAGAGCACTTATGATTGATTAATCTCCCTAGTTTTATTCTAGCAGCCTGAACAGACTAAGACAAACTTATTATAAGATAATTTGATTTAAAAAATATATATATGATATATAATACAAAATTTTGAGGCACTCATGGGAAAAAGTAGAATTTTGCTGAACTTCTTTAAGTTTAGCGTTGCTTTCATATCGAATCATACATGGAGATCAGTAGGGCCCCCGAAGGTCTTAATCAGGGCCTGTTCTCTCCATCCTGTCCTCCTATTCCTTCCTTCATCAATTCCCACAACCTTGGCCCCAGCAGCAGAACCTGAACCTGAGGGTTCAGGAGGTTCTGAACCTCGGGAGCCTTAGCAAGCAGTGAGGACAGCAGCAGAGGTGAGTTTCCTGACATGGAGTGGCAGGTGGGGGTTTTTCTCTGGCTCTTCCGTGACCTGGTATTCGTTGTAAGGAGTCTAGTAACAGTGGAGCCAGTAGGACCTCGGTACCTCTTCGTGAGCCTGTGTGGTTCTGAAGTCGGGTCCTGCCTTCTGAAACATCATATATTTTATGTACTCCAGGCTATTATGGCCATTTCAGAAAGTCAGAGTATAGGAACTGTTTTGTTGTTTGTTTGTGTTTTGCGTTAATGGGGAGGACCCCATAATGAAAGAGGATCATCCTGTACGAAGGCCAGGCATAGGGAATGAGATTGGATGCAGGTGATCTTGAAAAGTTTCAGCAAATGGGAACCTGAGAGAAATCTTATGAGTGTTGAGGAAGAATTAAACTTTGTTCAGGATTTTGAGCTTGTGATAGCAAAAATACATAAATGAAGCAACAAACCCATTTCTTAAGTAGGCAAAGAATGTGAACAGTTCTCCAAAGAAGCCATACAACAGGTATATTAAAAGACATAGACAACAGGTATATTAAAATTGTTCAGTATCACTTCTCATAAGGGAAATGTACACCTAAACTACAAAGAGATATCACCCTTAACACTGTTGGGATGACTACTATGAAAAAACAAAAAAACAAAAACAAAATAAAATAAAATAGCAAGTGATGGTGAGGATGTGGAGAAAAGGGAACCCTGATACATTGTTCGTGGGAATGTAAATTGGTGAAGCCACTGTGGAAAACAGTATGGAGGTTCCTCAGAAATTTAAAAATAGAAATACCATATGACCTAGGAATCCTACTTCTGGGTATTTGTCTGAAAGAAATGCAACAAGGAACTTGAAGAGTTCCTCAAGAGTTCTATACTCCCCTGGCCACTAAAGCATTATTCACAATAGCTAGGTTATGGAAACAAGCTAACTGCCCATCTACTGATGGAAGAATAAAGAAAATGTGGCCTATCTATCTATCTGTCTATCTATCTCTTGCTGTTCATAAGCATATGAATGGACCTGAACAACATGATGTTAAGTGAAAGAAGTCAGATACTCAAGGATAAATACTCTTTGATCTCCCTTATATGTGGAATCTAAAATAGTCACACTTGGGATGTCTGGATGGCTCATTCGGTTGGGTATCTGCCTTCAGCTCTGGTCATGATCCCAAGGTCCTGGGGTCGAGTCCCTCATCCAGTCGCTTGCTCAGCAGAGAGCCTGGTTCTCCCTCTGTCTGCTGCTCCCCCTGTTTGTGCCTTCTCTCTCTCTCCCTGACAAATAAATAAATAAATAAAATCTTTTTAAAATAAATAAAATATACAAAAAATAAAATAAAATAGTCACACTCATAGAAGCAAAGGGTAATGGTGGTTTCCAAAGGCTGAGGGGAGGTGACGGTCAGAGGGCATGGTAGTCAGTGTTCCCCAGAAAAACAGAACCAGTAGGATATATAGAGATACATGCAAGAGGAGATTTATGGTAGGAATTGGTTCGCGTGATTATGGAGGCCAAGAAGTGACCTGATCTGCCATCTGCGAGCTGGAGAGCCCGGAGAGCCAGCGGTATAATTCAATCTGAGTCTGAAGGCTTTAGAACCAGGGATGCTGCCGGGCAAGAGCCGGAGAGGATGGATGTCCCAGCTCAAGCATAGAGAACAGATTTGCCCTTTCTTCATCTTTTTGTTCTATTCAGGCCCTCAACAGATTGGAGGATACCCACTTGCATTGGTGAGGGCAGTCTTCTTTACGCCGTCTTCCAATTGACATGCCAATCCCTTCCGGAAAAGCACAGACATAGCCGGAAATAATATTTCAACAGCTTCTCTGGGCACCCCTTGGCCCAGCTAAGTTGACCCATAAAATTAACCATCCCAGCGTACAAAGTTCCAGTTACGCAAGATAAATAAGTTCTGGAGATCTCTACAGGCATACCTCAGAGATATTGTGGGTTTGGTTCCAGGCCACTGTAATAAAGCAAGTATGGAAATAAAGCCAACCAAATGAATGGTTTGGTTTCCACTGCATATAAAAGTTATGTTTACACTATACTGTAGGCTGTTAAGTGTGTAATAGCATTATGTCTAAAAAAGCCGTGTACATACCTTAAATAAAAAATACTTTATTGCTAAAAAAATGCTAATCACCATCTGAGCTTTCAGCGAGTTGTAATCACGGATCACAGATCCCCATAACAAATACAATAATAATGAAAGAGTTTGAAATATGGCAAGAATTACCAAAATGCGGCACAGAAACACAAAGTGAGCAAATGCTGAGGAAAGGACACTCACAGACTTGCTCTAGACAGGGTTGCAACAAACCTTCAGTTTCTTAAAAAAAAAACACAACAAAAAAACCCCACAACATCTGCGAAGCATAATAAAACGAGATACACCTGAACAGCATAATACCTGTAGCTAACAACCCTTTATTGTGTATCTAAAATATTGTATGCTTAAAATTTGCTAAAAGGGTAGATTTTCTGTTAAATGGTCTTGCCACAAACACGAAAATAATAATTATTAAAATATTATTAAAAATATTAAATTGGGGCGCCTGGGTGGCTCAGTGGGTTAAAGCCTCTGCCTTGGGCTCGGATCATGGTCTCAGGATCCTGGGATCGAGCCCTGCATCGGGCTCTCTGCTCAGCCAGGAGCCTGCTTCCTCCTTCTCTCTCTCTGCCTGCCTCTCCGCCTACTTGTGATCTCTGTCTGTCAAATAAATAAATTTAAAAAAATTAAATTGTTTATTAAATTAAATTTTTATTAAATCATTAAAATTTGGGAGGTGATGGTTATGTCTCTGGCTTTGATGGTGATGATGGTTTTAGGGTGTATACTTACACTCCATTGAATTGTATATATTAAATATGTGCAGCTTTTTACATATAACTATCTCTTCAATAAAGTGGTTTATTGGGTTTGAACCGGAAGTTGGCCAGGAGCAAAAGTGTGATCCAGATATGAAGAACTAAGGTTTGATTTGGGAGTGTTCAGAAACTATCTTATTGAAGATGGCAGTGATTTGAGGAGGGAGAGAAAAAGAGAGAGAAAGAGAAATACACATACAATTTATTTACTATATTGAAATTAAAATTTGGTCGTAATGAATATTCTTCCATTTCTCAGGACTGGGGTCAGTTTACCTGTCAAAGAAAGGAAATTTCCATTTAGGATTAGGTAGATCTATGCACGTACAGTGACTTTCCTGTTGTCGATAGTAACATAATGTGAGCCACAGGTATAATTTAAAATTTTCTGGTAGCCCCATTCAAAAAGTAAAGTGAAACTGGTGGAATTAATTTTAATAATATCTTCTGTTTAACCCAATATGTCCAAACTATGGGTTGAGAATGCAGTCGATCTTAAAAAGTGTTAATGGAAAAATGTTATTAAAAATGTTAATGAGAAATACCTCATTATCTCCACTCTTTCCAAAACCCAGTGTGTATTTGACATTCCCAGCACAGCTCAATTGAGACATTAAATTTTCATCAGAAATACTTGATCTGTATTTAGATTTCATAAAATTTGCAATTGAAAACAGATACACAGACAGAAGTTGTTCCAAAGAAAGCTCGAAGCTTTCCAGTAACTGAATTGAGTATCAGCTATTAGATACAGGTTTATAAGTTGAGGGGCCTGGACTAGGTGATCTCTTTCTGGTTTGATAGTCTGTGGCTCTATTTTTTGCTCAATAATAGAACTCAGCATTCGTGGGCATGGTCTTCCTATGGATGACAGGATGTCAAGGTGTTGTCATGATGGAGATAGAGTGGTTGCCCGGTGTCTAGAAAGATGAGAAAAGAAATGAATGGGACACACGCAAGAGCTGCAGAAGAACAGAGACTTGGCAAAGAAGGTGCTAAGGGCTATCGTTAGAAACAGAAGAAAAAGAAAAGTACTCCTGATGGCAGGAGACAGAGTGGCTGTCAACCTTGAACACTGCTGCGCGTTTGAAAAGGATAAACTGGTTTGGCCTCCCCTGGTGTCACATGACCCATGACAGTTACCAGGAAACATCGCAGTTGTCCCTTTAGGTTTAATACCAAAAAATGGCTGGGGGGGGAGGAAAAAAAAACTGGAGCACTGTTCTTGATACCAATTAAAAAAAAAAAAAAAGGTATGTATACAGGAAGAGAAAAAGAATTTATTACTTATGTCAAAGACCAAAATTACAATAATGCCACACCCGGGGAAAGACATGAATCTGTATCAAGCTGAAACTGGTTTCTTACACCGTGAAGAAGTAGGACAGAGAGGACACCTAGCAAGGAGCTTTGATTGTAGACTCGTTAGGGTTACAGATTACAGAGAGAGCTTCAGTTTACCTTCATGGAATAAAGTTTAAAGCTAGACACATAAGGAGGGAAGTGTCTTGGAAGCTGCATAGAAACCCCATGGAACAGGAAAGCTATGCAGGATGCAGCTGGCCGCCCAGCTGTGCTCTGGACACCCCAGCTGCAGTGACCTTGGGTGACCTTGTCAGCCCCTTGGCAGCAGGCGTCCGTTTCTCCTAAACCTGTGCTCTTCCATTTTGGGGACTACCTTCTGTTTTTGCTTCTTACTTTGCTGTTAGAGCTTATTAACTAGCCTTCCCTATGAGCCCCTATTCAGTCTCACTAAAGCACCAGGTTGTGATCCGTTCAGCCAGTCCCCATGGCCATGGGTGGCCTTGTTGGCATATCTGGCCTCCTCCTGTGCTAGCAGCCAGCCTTCCAGTCAGGACCTGATTCCTGCTGAAGGCAGCTCTGGCCAGCACCTCCGGGTCGTGGGGTGCAAAGCATCTGGCCTGTATGAAGAATTATCAGTGTCAGGGCGCCTGGGTGGCTCAGTCGGTTGAGCTGCTGCCTTTGGCTTAGGTCATGATCCCGGGATCCTGGGATCGAGTCCCGCATCGGGCTCCTTGATCAGCAGGGAGCCTGCTTCTCTCTCTGCCTCTGCCTGCTGCTCTACCTGCTTGTGTTCTCCCTCTCTCTCTCTCTCTCTGACAAACAAATAAATAAATAAATAAAATCTTAAAAAAAAATTATCAGTGTCATCAGAGGGGCGTTCTGGCATGACAGACATTCAGCGGACCACGGGCATCTCAGCCAACTGAGGGTCACGTCCGTTAATCCAACTCTGGAAAAAG
Source organism: Martes martes (assembly GCF_963455335.1). Lineage (NCBI taxonomy): Eukaryota > Metazoa > Chordata > Mammalia > Carnivora > Mustelidae > Martes > Martes martes. The sequence continues at coordinate 126,544,678 of NC_137895.1, forward strand.
GAATGTTGGCTGTCTGCACTATGAGGTTGGATGGAAATCGTAATCTGGATAGAAAAGTGAGAAAACACAGGGACTGGCAGTAAATGAGATAACAAGAATTCAATTGATCAGAAGTGTTATTACATAAAGGGTTTTGTTTTTATTGATACATCCATTCAAATCTTAAAGTACTTTTTAATAGTTCATGAGGGACTCTACTTTCAAAGCGTGTGTCTCATTTTCTCAGTCATCTAGGACGCATCGGTCATCCCGAAGCCTTTCATCGACTAGTGTTGAGAAAGCGGACCGGAAGAACAATTACCCAGCATCTCTTGTAGGAAAGCAGAAGGCAGATGGGGAATAAAAGGAAAAACACTAAGCAAAAAGGAGTGTAGAGTGAGCTCTGCTCAGAGAAGGGACGCACAATTCAAAATGTGTTGGCAAGTCTTGCCTCTGCTGTGCCCTCACGCATGTGTGGTTTGTTGCAAAGATGAGAGGGACAACTGCTAATGACTCGGTTTTGAGGTTCGTGTAAATTCACAAAGAGAAAGCGATGGAACACGTGACTGACCTTTGAAAGTAAGACATTAAGAAATCCTGGCATAAGGACCGAACCGCATAAAGCAGGATGTGTAATCATTGTCCTTACTGAGTAGCGAGGAAGGAGATGATGCATTTTTAAGAGATGCCTTTTATAGATCTGAACTTGGAAGTAGCAGGATTTGGAATACAATGGCAGACAATATCTTTAGGACCACTTCCTACAACGCCGCTATTTTTAGACGTTTTGTGCTTATTTTTTCCTTGGGTCCCGCAGTCTGCGTTTTAGTGTCCTCCCAAGTTGCTGGGTGTATCTGCTTTTCTCTTTTGAACCCCCTCTCCTTCCACACTCACGTTCTTTATAGTTTATATATCCTGTTTCTCCAAGAGGTTTTCAATCCTAGACAAAGGGTTATTTACCACTGCCAAATGGTCACTGCGTTTTTATAAACAGGGAACTTATTTGAGTTAATGATTATCATCTTATTTGGGTTTTCACTAGAGATCAAAGAACACTCTGGAACACTTTGATTTGGTATGAGATTGAACGCTTTAGAGGGTGTACTCTGGAGTCGCACAGGGAGAAGAATGCAAAGTCACCCCACATGACCGGGCTCATGTTCTAAGAGTCTACTTCTGTTATCTCTGACCCATCTCCACTAGTTACACAAACAGGTCTTGAATTACTAGAAGATCAGGATAACAATTTTATTTTTTTTTATTTTTTTTTTTAAGATTTTGTTTATTTATTTGACAGAGAGATCACAAGTAGGCAGAGAAGCAGGCAGGGAGAGGAGGAAGCAGGCTCTCCGACGAGCAGAGAGCCCGATGCGGGGTTCCATCCCAGGACCCTGAGATCATGACCCGAGCCGAAGGCAGAGGCTTTAACCCACTGAGCCACCCAGGTGCCCCCAGGATAACGATTTTAAACAGTTTGGGCAAGAATAACTTGTTACATTCTTCCTTGTCTGTCTCACCGTGACTTTGAGTCCTTGCTTATAAACATGGCTAGATGCTTAAATTATAATTAAGCATTCTGCATACCTATGAATCTCTTACAAGAACTATTCTGGCAACCAATTGTTATAAAAGAATTATATAAATAAGACCTCAAGAAAGGCAAAGCCAGAAAATAAGTAATCACTGAGTAACAAGCGTATGATTTTTTTTGTGCCTTTGTAAGAAATTTAGCATTTACCCGATGAAAGTAGACAATCCTCTGCTTGTAACAGGAATCAACCATTATATATGGGATTTGTGACATCTGGTCAGGAAAGATCCAGTGACATATAAATATATGGTTTTATATAAATATAAAATCATTTTTATATAAATATAAAATCATATAAATTCTTCTCTGCACCTACACTTAAAAAAATTTTAGCACTTCTCAAAGTATTTGGTATGAATAGCCTTTGAAGTTTGAAGAAAATTCAGAAGTTGCTCATTCTCACTTAAGGGCTAAGTTTCTAAGTTCTATGAGGTATTTAGAGGAATACTCTCTTTTTATAATTTGGTATCCCGAAGAGAATCCAGGGCATGACTGCAGGGATTGTCAACTTGATCTGTAGAGGGACAGAGTCCTTAGCTGGACACGATCTCATCATTACCAAGCATTTATTAATTCCTTGATGGAAATACCAAACAAGAAGGATACAGTGATCCCAGCCTGTGTCAGCTAAACCCACGGAGGAGGAAAAGTGGCCAGGAGAATCTACCTCTCTACCTCTCAAACATCCCCCTACCCCATCTCCCAAACGTGGAGGGGAGCAGAAGTGTCTAAGAGAGTTCCTTGGAAAATACTTGGTGCTTCTGTAGGATTTCAGGACTGCTCGTCTCTTCAACATCATAAGCTGTGGCTTGCAAATTTCAGTGTATCTAAGAATCACTTAGTGAGCTTATTAAAAAAAAAAAAAATCCCCCACCCCACCCCCAAGATTCTGAATCCAATTCAGAAGCTTTGGTGAGGCCCCTGGATTGGCATTTTTAATTACCCTTCCTCTGTAGTTCTGGAATGGTCTGAGTAACAGCTTCTGCCAGTGGGTAGATATGGAGCATCTTGTTCTTTTCTGCCCACATTTTCGTTGCAGAGATCGGGCACACCCTTGTTTCCTTTTGACAGTTGGCAAGTTTAATATTTTTATTTTTCTATATCAGGGAGGGTGAAGAGTAACTTGTCTTTATTTCTCTAAACACTTTTGGTTTTGCAGGAAAAGGAAAACTCTTCAAAGTGATCTATATTGTCAAGTCTTAGAGAGCCTCTCCTAACCTTGAAAGCACTACTTTGGGAATTCTTAGAAGGGTCCAGTTAACGTAACAGAGTTTCAGAGAGTAAGTAGGCTGTCCAGCTGTGCCGTGTCTAAACAGGGGTGAAATACTCATCATGTCAGAAATGCATGTTCAACGAAATCATTTAGTCTTTTGAAAAATGAACTTTCTACTCTGCCTGGATTCACTTTTCAGCGATGTATTTTCAGAAATGTAAAATAAAAGCTATTAAACTTAGCATATGTTTTATCCAAACACCAGTTTTTAAAAATATAAAGTTAAAATATTGTTTTAAATATAGTCACTTTTGAACATGTAAGTCCAAAAGAGCCAGAAGGTTTTTTTCTTTTTCCAACTTCCTAAAAATAAACTGCCTTTGACTTAAAACCATATATGGAATATTTATCCCTAAAGGAGGCTTTTTTCTTTCTTGATTTTAAATTACCAAGACTCTTTTGCATTCTTAACTACAGTATTCATTACTACGAATAGATTTTAATTTTTTCTTGTGCATATTTGAACTGAGTTTTACAGAATACTTATGTAGTATTATGTAGAAGAATTGCCACTTCTTATGCTAATCTTTTACATGTAAATAAAAGGACAGTTTCCTAAAGCTAAAAAGAAAAAAAGAAACCTGAAGTTAAACTTAGCATTTTTCCCATGTACTTATATTTAATTGTACTGGGAAAAGATGTATTCTACTTATCTGAATATATGTTTTCATTTCTCTAAAATGTTCATTCTTGACCCTCTGAGCTGACTCTATTTTATGTGTCTTAAAAATACTACGGAAACTGCAGGGAGATTTTAGTTCTGTTGATAACAGATAACCTCATTCTGTGCTAAAGTGAGCATCTTTGGGTTTTTTATACATCCCATCTACTGCCTGGTGTTGCGTTCCCCCACAGAATCATGGTTAAAGCCTCCTAGATTTGATCGGTGCGTGGTGTGAATGGTTTGCTAGAACTGCCAGTTTACAAAAGGGTATAGTATCAACAACTGAATGTTTCTCCTCAAAAACAGTATTTTTTTTTTCATGTAAGAAACTAGAGGCAGTTTGTTTATAAACAGATCCTGGATTTTATGTGTGTAAGTTTGAGGTGTCTGGAAGTAAGGAAAAAATATATTAGGAACAGATTTTTCTCTTTAAATAGAATTGTAAGATAAACTGTATTTTTCTCAAACATTCATAAGCATTTTTTTGAGAAGGCAGTAAGATCTCGATCACCAGGGTGTCCCTATTTAGGAAAAGAGCCAATGTTGAGATTTGATTGAAGGGAACGGTTAAGTCTTGCTCTTGGATCTCCAGGGACTGCTGTGATTTCTAGTTTCGTCGGGGAGGGTGGACCAGCCCAGGGGAGTTCCATGGGCATGGAAGGGCTTGTTTAGAGGCACTCCTGAAGGTTCCACAAATTCCCTTCCTTTACTCTTCTATGCAGTCTTCCTCTCTCACTTGCCAGGAGCAGAAATCAGCCCAAATTGGCCTGGCAGTAGGCTGGGATAAAGTTAATCAATTGGTTATGCAGTAACATGAGGACGGCTGTACGAGCATCAGGCCTGGCTGTAACCAAGGTCACTGTCATTGGGAATCTCTTCTCCTGTCTCCATCTGTAGGCTCTTTGTGTCTTTCCGGTGACTTCATTCTCAATAACTGCATGATCCGATAGAGCTGACAGTTTAAAAAAGAAACAAACACATGAATCTGTAATAATGAGAATGGAAGAGTAGTATTCCTCCCAGGAGAGACAGAGGGAAGACTGGCCTGGTTGGCAGCCTTGCCGATTCTGGATTCCGGTGCACCCCTGAAATAGAAGCACATGTTGTCCAAAGCGTCCAGGAGTCAGATGACCTCGAGACTGAAGCTTGGAAGGCTGGAGAAACTACGATCAGACCTCCAGTTCTAGGAGACAAAGCCCAAGGATCAGAAGCCGGGGAGTGTCTGGAGCTGACCAGAGAGACATAATAAATTCAGAAGGAGGGAAGCTCATCGGAGGGGATTACTGGAATTGAGTATACAAATCTCCCAGTTCTTGTATCTGTTGTTTGTTGGCTTTTTGATTGTAGAGGGTGGGAGGAAGAGCTTCCTAGAGACAGACGTCATATACTTCACGATTTCATGGTAGCCTGGGGCTACTCAGACTGAATTTCTTGCTTATCTCATTGGCTAAAAAAACCCTTAGAATTACCGACTGTTATCATTATCCCCGTGTTAAGGATAAGGAGATGGACACTTGAAGGGACTAAGAAAGTTGCCGCTGTCCCTGGTCCCAGATAGGGCTGGTATCTGGCCAGAGGAGGGATTTTCCTGGAGTTCATTCGCTGAGCACCTAGCGTGTGCCAGTCACATTTGGGGCTCTGTGATGCGGGCCAGGAGGATGCCCTGACAACATGATCTGTGATATGTCCCTAGAGGAACCAGCCCAGCACTAGAGGAAGTGATGTCATTTGGTGTGAGTGCTTCATGAGGACTTAAAGTCTCCCTGGAGAGAGAATGCTCCCTTATCTCAGGAAAGAGGACGTCTGCTTTCCTCCCTGCTCGAATTCCTCCCTAAATTTTGCTGAGTTTTCTAGAGCTCGTGGAGGGCCCCTTGCTGGATGCACAGCTAGTTTTTTTGTGCTCCTTTACCAGAGAATCGCAGCCTGTGAAAGCCACATGAACGTAACGAAAGGCTAGAGAGGCTAATCCAGTCCCTCATTTTATTGGTTAGGGCACTGAGGCCGGAGGCGTTGCCGGGGTTACTCAAGGTCATGGCGGGGGTTGGTGGCAGTGTGAAAACTGCGACCTAATCTAATTCCAAATCCTGTGTTCTTTCCACACACATCTCAGCTTTTTCAAGTTTCGTGTTTAAATATCCAAATAGAATAGCAGTGGCTTACTGTGAACCAAAGTAGTTCCATTTTGTGACCATTGGAAGTTAGAACAGTTTTCAAACTTTCTTTCTCTCTTCCTCCCTCCCTCCCGCTTTCTTTTTAGCCTTCCTTGTCTCAAGAATGCTTTGGTTCTTGGAATGGACCATAAGCTCTCACTCTCTCGCTCTCGCTCCCTCAGCATTTAGTGTATCACGCAATGAGTATATAATTTTCTTCTGATGTGATTTTATGTATTTTAAACTCTGGTCTGACGAGTAGGCATTTGCTGTAAATGCCCAGATTGCAAATGGTAGCGAAGTGCTATAAAAATAAAAAGTGGTTATCGTAGTAAATATCCACAGATAGAGAACGAGGGCCCGTTCCCATCTCCATTGCCTTTCCTTCTCATTTACTGGCTAAGTACTTAGCCTCTTAAAAACCTTTCTGTGCACATCAGTATGTAAAATGCTTGCTACATGTGTCCAAACTGAGAGTTAATGAATTACAAAGCATTCTTATTTTGTGAATAGCATTTTCAGGCCCTTCATGCACGAACTACACAGCGAGACACAGTGGCTCTAAGCGTGGCGATGGTCTTTACGAAGCAGAGATCATGTTACTTCTGTGAAACTTCCAAATCCAGCTCCACATCCAGTAAATCTCCCTTTGGACTAAATAAAGCAGAACCTATTACGCCTTTTTCGTCCTTTGTCTAACACTTAAATAAGCTTTGCTCTCTTGTACTTTCCGTTCTCTTAAAAAAGGTAAAAGTTCTCTTTGTAAAGAAAGATCGTATTGATTTATTTTGGACACAATGCCAAATCTTTGAGCAAGAAGGGATGACTCTAAAGTCAGAATGTTTTTCTTTTTTTCTCCACATTTAAAACAATCTGTTCCTAGAAATTGTGGAGTGCCTGTGAGATTCCTTAATAATGAATGCGTTAAGTCTCCAGTGACCAGTATAGAAGAGGGAAGACATTCACTCATTTTGGAGTTGAGAATAAACCTAAAAATAGTATTGTTTGGGGAAAAAAAAAAATCCTTGTATGTCCAAAGGGCTGCCTTGACCCAGAACATACCTCCTGGGGGCCGATGAGTTGTGGTTGGGTTGCAGAACCCGTTGTCAGATCAGAAACTGTTAACCTCAAGTGTTGGCCCATCATAGGCCTTGTATCCTTTCCACCATGAAGTCTGGCTGTGGGGCTGTCTGGTTCACTCAGGGGTTGATTGACTACAGCTGGTCTTGGGAGCAAATGTCCCTTCTTATAACATTAAGGGTCACAAATTCCTACACCCTAGGATTCACCACCAGCTGAAACAGCAGCCGGGAAGGGGTTAGTTTATGCTTCTGAGGGTAAGAACAAAACTTGAGGTTATGTCTGTCTGGAATCCTGTTCTGTGTTTTCTAGAGACTTTTAACTCTAAACGCTGCAAACAGTAAGACCATGTAGTGTGGGTGCGTGGAACTGTACCTCTTTCGGAAGGAGCTTGGAGCTTTATACATTGCAGATGAGACAGATACTCATTTTATGTCACCTTGGTTTTGGGCATGAAGTAGTATAAATAAACACACACATGATTTATAGAGATGGGGATACTGAGCCACGAAAGCTTTAAGCAGCCGACGATGGCCAATTGAATCAGGGCTGGGTATTGAATGAATTCCGCTCACCTTATATTGTTCTTGGACTTGCTAGATCACTGACGTTTCATTGAATGCACTGTTACCTGGTTACAGTAATGGAAGGACCAGGACTTCGGAACTAGCTGGTCGATGTTTCTGTCCTGGCCAACTGATTTCCTAGTTGTGTGTATAGAGCTCCCCATCAAAGCCTTAGTTTGTGTATCTTCGGGGGGAAATAGAAAGGGATAATCCTTCTCCCTTGGCTTATTGACAGGATTAAATGAGATAGTAGAAGAGCCTTTAGTGCTGCCTGATATCCCTGATGTTAGGCACCCAGCATGGTCAAATTCATAGAGGCATAAAGGAGAAGGGTGGTTACCAGCGCTGGGGGAAGGAGGCTAGGGAGTTAGTGTGTAATGGGTACAGAGTTCCAGTTTTGCCAGATGAAGAGTTCTGGAGAGGAATGGTGGGGCTGGGTGCCCTAGAGTGTGAACGTACTTAATGCCACTGAACTGTACACTTACATACAGTTTTGATGGAATATTCCGTGTTATTGTCTTCTACGGCAATAACGATAAGAAAAAGCACGAGTGCTCTGAAGGTAACTTGGGTTAACCTGCCACTTTTGCCTCCCTTCCTAGTCTTCTTGTTGCGGTTAGCACAGGGCTGATAGCCCCTGAAGATCCGACCAGGGGTTACCTGGAGCTCGCTGAGTGGGCAGATCCACAAACCCTACATAGTGAAGCTGCCCCACTGGCCAGAAGCACAGAATCACACGTTATCAGAGATGATGGGAACTCAGAGGACATCTAAATCCCACGCTGTCCTGTGATCCCCAAGAAAACTAAGGTCTGGAAAAATGGAGTGTTTTGCCTAAAATGACACAGCAGATCAGTGGCAGAGCTGGAACTAAAACCTGAGGTCACTAACTCCTAGTCCAGTTTGTTTCCCAAGAAACCTTGGATCTGCAGGTGTGCTGGGCCACTCTCTCACCTCAAATCGGGCCAAAAGTTTTCTGTACTCTGATCGGATTATTTCAGAGACTAGAATATAAAACATTCCTTCAACAGGCAGTTGTAACTACCTTTATCAACGAGGTGTACGTGGCCTCTAGGAACTGCACACATTTCAGTTGTGCTGTTTGAAAACATATGGAATATTCAGCTGTAGGCTGTCAGACTCATTAGTCTTTCCCTCGGTGATCTGTTCTCCCACTTTGAAGTTCAGAAAGTCTTTCTCGACCTGAGGTTATTAAAGATATATTTCATTATCAAAGAAATTTTACTGTTTGATAAGCCTCGACATATGTGTCTACCATGAAACCATCGTCACAATCAAGATAATGAATGTCCATCACCCCCCAAAGTTTCCTTGTTCCCATTTTTTTGTGTGTGATGACAACTCTTTGGATCTATCGTCTTAACAACTTTTCTGTATATCATACAGCTTTGTTAGTCATTATGTTGTATATCTCCAGTACTTATTTTATCTTATCACTGGAAGTTTGGACCTTTTGACCACCTCCCTCCAATTCTTCCTCCGCCTCCGCTCTGCGTCTGGTAACCTCAAGTCTGATCTCTTTTTCTATGGTTTTGGTTTTTGGTTGCAGATTCCACATACAAGTGAGATTATATAGTCTTTTTCTTTCTCTGTCTGACTTATTTCACTTAATATATAATCCCTTCAAGATCATTCCTCGTTATCACAAATGATAGGATTTCCTCATTTTTTTATGGCTGAATAATACCACATTTTATGTATATCCTCCGGTGGACACTTACGTTGTTTCCATGTCTTGGCTACTGTAGATTATGCTGCTGTGAAATGGGGTGCAGGTACCTTTCTGAGATTTATTTATTTGAGAGAGAGAGGGAGAGAGTATATGAGCTGGTGGTGGGGAGGGGTAGAGGGAGAGAGGGAGAGAGAACTTCAAGCAGACTCTGCACTGAGTATGGAGCCCAACGTGGGGCTCGATCTCACAATGCTTAGATCATGACCTGAGCTTCAGCCAAGACTTGGACAATCAACCAGCTGAGACACCCAAGTGGCCCTGGTCATTCTAGTCTGAATTTTTTGAGGATCCTTCATACATTGTCCATAGTAGCCGCACCAGTTTATAATCAACACCAGCAGTGCCCAAAGTTCCACATCAACACCAGCTTTGTTCTCTTGTCTTTTTGATGATGGCCATTCTGTAGGCGTGGGGTGATTCCTCCTTGTGGTTTTAATTTGCATTTCCTGAATGACTAGGGATGTTGAGCATCTTTTCACCTATGTGTTATGTGTTAGCATCTCATATATCTTATCTGGAAAAATATCTATTCAGCTCCTTTGCCCATTTTTTTAATTGAATTATTTATTTTGTTTTGAGTTGGATGAGTTTTTTTTAATATGTGTTGGATATTAACCCCTTATCAGATATATGGTTTGCAGATAATTTTTTTTTCCATTCCATAGGTTGTCTTTCCACTTCATTGACTTTATTTCTGCACAGACAAAGCTGTACAGAAGCTTTTCACTTTAAGGTAGTCCTGTTTATTTTTTATTTCGTTGCTTGTGCTTCAAATGTCATATCCAAAAAAAAGCATGACCAACACTCATGTCAAGGAGCTTTATTCTTTGTTTTCTTCAAGGGGTTTCATGATTTCAGGTCTTACATTAAGTCTCTAAGCCATTTTGAGTTAATTTTTGTGAGTGGTGTAGGATGTGGGTCCAGTTTCATTGTTCTGTGTGTGAATATCCAATTATCCCAGCACCATTTCTCCGTTGGTATTCTTGGCTCCCTTGTCAAATATTAATTAACCATATGAGCATGGGTTGATTTCTGGGCTCTCACTTCTGTTCCATTGGTCTGTGTCTGTTTTTATGCCAGGACCATACTGTTTTGATGACTGTAGCTTTGTAGTATAGCTTGAAATCAGGAGGCGTGATGTGTCCTGCTTTGTTCTTCTTTCTCAGGATTGCGTTGGCTGTGTGTGGTCTTTGGTGATTCCATATAAATTTTTAGGAGTGTTTTTCTACTTCTGTTAAAAAATGCCTTTAGAATCTTGATAGGGATTGCACTGAATCTATAAATGGCTTTTGTTAGTATTGACATTTTAACAATACTTATTTCTCTAATACATAAACATAGGACACTTCTCCATTTATTTGTTTCTTCAATTTCTTTCATCAATGTCTCATGGTTTTCAGAGTACAGATCTTTCACAGCCTTGGTTAAAATTATTCCTAAGTGTTTTATTGTTTCCGATACTATAGTAACAAGGATTGGTTTATTCTTTTTCAGAAAATTCATTGTGAGTGTATCCTTGTTTCTTTATTTCAGGTCATTCTCTATCCTCTCTCATCACAGATAACCACCGATCTATGATTTGTCACTGTAGATTAGTTGGTATTTTCTGTAATAAGTGGAATCGTACATACTCCATTTTTGTCCCCTTCTTAAACTCAGTATAATTATTTTGAGAATCATCTGTGCCACAGTATCCCTTTCCTTTTTACTCCTAGGTAGTAGTCCATTCTTTGGATATGCTGTAATCTGTTTGTCCGTGTAGCTGTTCGCATGTATTTAAGTTGTTTTCAGTCTGGGGCTCTTACAAATAAAGCAGACATGGTCATTCATGAGAAGTCTTTGTATGGACATGTGATTTCTGTATTAACCAGGAGTGTTCAAGTGCACATTTTATATGCAAACTAACCAGTACAGAACCCAGCTTCCTCTCTTAGGAGGCTCTTATGCTCCAGACCACCATCCACCTGCTCTAATCATCCGGGGCTCTGTATCAGACAACCAGAAGCAGCCCCCACACCCTACGGCCGACTGATACTGTTCAAACTAGCAAATCCTAACCCATTTAGCTTGCTCACCCTGATTCTGCATTCCTTCCAGCAAAAACCGCAGTAAAGGCTCTTGCCCATGTTTTCCCCTCACTCCCTCTGCCTCCCAGTTGACCCTGGTGCTTCCCCTTGTGGTGCCCCTGTAGGTGTGTCATGCCTTCTGTTTCTAGGGGACTCTAAGTAAAACTTCTTCCCTCATAACAGTCATGTCTGTGTCTGTGTGTCTTATTGTACCTAATTAAAACAAATCCTAGGTGCATTTTAAAGATTTATTTATTTATTTATTTATTTGAGAGCAGAGGGAGAAGGAAAGACATCCTCCAGCAGGCTCCCTGCAGAGCATGGTCACTGACTCACTCCCAGGACCCTGAGATCATGACCTGAGCTGAAGTCAAGAGCAGGCCACTTAACCAACTGCGCCACCCAGGCACCTCCTAGGTACATTTTAAAACACCTCAATTGCTCCTGAGTCTGTCCTAGTTGTGGAATGGCTAGATCACACGGTAAATGTATGTCTAAGTTTTTAAGAAACTACCAAATCGTTGTCCAAAATGTTTTGTGCCATTTTACATTTTCAAGAACAGCATGTGAGAGTTTCCAGTTGCTCTACTTCCTACCAATGCTTGGCGTGATTGATGTTTTTTATTTTAGCCATTTTAAGCAGTATATGTCTCAGTGTGATTTTACTTTGTGTATCCTTAATGAATAATTATGTTGAGTGATTTTTGTGTGCTAATTTGCCATCTTTATATCTTCTCTGGAGATGCATCTGTTCAAATCCTTTGTTTGCTTTCTTACTGTCATTTTTCTTACTGCTGGTTTTTGAGAGCTCTTTATATAATCCAACACAAATCCTTTGTCAGATATATATATATGGCTTGCAAAGATCTTCCTCCCAGTTCCCCAGTCTCTGGCTCATCTTTTGGTTCTTTTAACAACATCTTTTGAAGAGCAGAAATTTTTACTTTTGATGAAGTCCATTTTGCCCGTTTGTTTTTTACCATCCCAAGGTCACAAAGATTTTTGTCCTTGTTTCCTTCTGGAGGTCTTATTGTTTTTAGGATTTACGTTTAAGTCTATGATATATAGAGAGTATTACTTTTCTATGTGGTGCAAAATACCAATTGAAATTTGCTCACTTTTTTGCATATGGATATTCAATTCTTTCAGCACCATTTGTTGAAAAGACTATTCTTTCCTACAGAATTGCCTTCGCACCTTTGTCAGGAATCAGTTGTCCCTATATGTGTAGGTCTTCTGTATTCTCTATTCTTTTCCATTGATAGATTTGTTAATCTTTCTGCTAATTCCACACTGTCTGGGTTGCTATAGCTTAATGCTAGTCATGAAGTCAGATGGTGTTAGCCCTCCAAGTTTGTTGTTCTTTGTTCTTTTTTATAGCTGTTTTGGCCATTTAAGGTCCTCTCCATTTGATTTTATAGGTCCTCTCCATTCTGATAGCTCCAAATGATACACTAATTTTATCAGTTTCTACCAAAAAACTCTCTGAGATATTGATTAGGAAGCATCAATTTGTGAAAAACCAACATCTTGGTAGTAAATATCCTAACCCATGAAAATGGTATATACTCTCCATTTGTAAAGGTGTTGACTTTTCTAAACAATATTTTGTAATTTTCAGTGTACACGCTCTGCACATTCATTTGTAAAATCAATGCTTAAGTATCTCAAGTTTTTGATGCCATGTGAATAATAGTCTTTTTTTTTTTTAAATTTCAATTTTCAATTGGAAAAAGCCTTGTCACATCAAACTTGACTGCCCTGTTTCCATAGAGAACAGACAAACAATGCTTTCCCTGTTCTATTTTGGCCCCTATCTCTCTCAAGAAGTTCTGCAAATGGATTTTCCCCTTGGCCTTTCAAACTAAATGCCAAGAGTCCTATAATGAGACTGAAAATGTAACCACATTGCCCTGAAGGAACTAACCGTGCTGTCCTCTTTTGCAAAAGCAGCTCAGCAAACTGAGTATATTAGAGACACAAATTTCCCGGGCTTGTATGGATTCTGTCAAGAATGTGTAATGGGGATGAATTACTCTTGCCATGAGAACTTCAACTTTTGCACTTCCTGACTTTACTCTGACTAAAATTGAAATACTAAAGTGGTCCCCAAAGTGCTTGAATTTAATGGCATTAATTACCAGCTCCCCAAATCTATAAATTCTTATTTAAAAATTCAACTGTTCTGTTTGTAATCCCTGGAAGTGCTTCACATTTATTGCCCCACCTGTGAATGTTTCAGAAAGCAAACAATCTCACCTCTGATATCAAATCCTTATAAGGAATGAGTGAAAAGCTCTGTCTTCCTAAAGAAATGCCCGTCCTCAGGAGGTATCTCGCGGTCTAAATTTGCCTGGATCTTATCTCCTTCCATAAAACATTAATTCTCTCAGAACCCTGAGGACGCATGCCTGGTAAACTACTTCAGCATAAAATACTAAGAACAGAGAACAGGTAATCCTCCTAAGAGTATTTGTATTTCAAAAGCCTGTAAATCAAATGGAGGGACTTCTATTATAACGGCAGATTTCAGTCATCCGAGGGAGAGAAAGAAATAGGGGGACAAGAAAGCCTCCTGACATCCCCACAGATCTCCTTGTTTGTCATACCTTTTGGTACTTCTGATCCAGCCCTTACCTCTCACTATGTGAAGGTTGGACTCTAACTCCTGAATGACATTCCTAATGCACCCAAGAGTTTTTTGACTTCATATCCCAACTGCGTAACAGTGGATCATGGATTTGTGGGGTTTTTTTTTCCTTTTCTCACAAAAAAGTTGAGAATATAGAATGTGATTATGCAAAGTCACACTGAAGAAAGTTCATGTCTAGGTTGAGTTAGTATTATTACGATTTTCCAACTCCTTCCTTACCATACTGGCGTTTTAGGCACTGACATCTTTGGGTGATATTTATTAAGTCTGTTCAAAGTCTTGAATGTCCTTCAATTCAGAGAATCAATGTGGGGAACACAGGAAAGACACACAGAGACAAGGGAAACATAAACCCAAGCTCAGCTGTACTCATACATGAGGACTAATGGTGAAAAGGTGATGGATAAGATATGATACTAACTAGATAGAATCACCTTAGAGATGCTTTATAAATCTAGTGAGCTCAAACATAACTCTGAACAAGGAGAGAGAAATCACCTAGCAGAGAAATGAAGGTGGGATGACCCAGGTGCCAAGTGATACCTTTAAGACCCAGACACACCATCATAAGTGTATCCCATACCCTAAATCACAAGTATTTTAATGAGTCCACATCCTTGGAACTGGCTAAGAAGATGTGAAGTTTGAGTTCACTGACATCTTCAAAATCTTCTCTACCAAATCCTGGGTAGGGAAAGGGCATCCCCTGAAAATTTCAAGTTCTCCTGAAGCATGAAGATAGCAGCAAAGATTGTGCATGTTTAAAGGAAGTCTGTCCAAAGCCACGCTTTGTGTTCACTCTTGTCTGTGAACATCAGACTACCACCATGCCCTTGTTCTAGGTTTTCCAACAAAAGTTGAACACAGACTAACATCTGCCATGCATTATCCTTGAGGAGGCATCGTTGGCATTTGGCACGGCCGCCCTCCCACCTCTTCATCCCTCTTGGCAGAGACTGAGTTGAGACAGGTCTTTGAGCAGAGCAAGCGTCTGCCTCTCCCCTGCATGGGAAGAGGCGAGAAGGAGTTGTCTCTGAGTTAAGCAGCCCATCACATGGAACCAGGGGTGATTTAGAAGAATTAAAGCACTGTGCCTGTATTAGTTATCTATTAATGAGCAAAAAAATTACTCCCCTGAATGTCAGCCTAAATAAGAAATAGTTACTATAGTTTTTCTATATTAGGACTCTGTTTAGCTGGGTAGTTCAGGCTTAGGGTATGTTGGGAGGTTGTAGTCAAACTGTCTCTTGAAGCTGGAGTCACATGAGGTTGGAGGATCTGCTTCTAAGCTTACCCATGTGCTTGTTAGCAAATACTCAGCTTCTTGCTAATCATTGGTTGAGTATCTCATTTCCTCTCCATAGGCTCTTTGAGCGCCCTCACAATATGACAGCTGGTTTCCCCAGAGTAAGGGATCCAAGAGAGAGAGAGAGACCAAGATGGTAGCCACAATCTCAGAAGTGACATACCATCTGTTGGTATATTCTGTTGGTCATACAGACCAACCCTGGTATAAAGTAGGAGGGGACTACACGAGCATGAGACAGGAATCATTGGGGTCCTTCTTGGAGGTTACCAACCATAATACCTCTAAACTAACTGTGCTGAGAACATAGTTGGTCCTGGTCTTTGACATAATGTATATGAGATAATGTCTTAACTTAGAGGTTCTGCAGTGTAGTGGCAAGACTAGTAGACTTGCAGTCAAGAGGTTTGGATTCAAGTTCAACCCCACAATTGTGAATGTTATGCGATTTTGGAATGGTTTTTAAACTTTTGGATATCTCATCTCAATTGTAAAATGAGAAGGTTGTTATTAATGATTTCAAAGGTATCTTTCAGCTCCAAAATTCCATGCCACTAAGAAATACGCCATTTGGGGCATGAGTGTTATAAAGGCAATTTTGTTTAACAAAACGGGCAATTCCAGTGAGCTTTCTCTTATTTCAGAGTAATAAACCATTGAGAGAAATGGCACCCTTGAGCTGTCTTGGACCTTATTTCTTTTCTCTTCATTATACATACTTTATTCTAGTAAGGAAGCCTCACAATAACATATTTTTCATTATATTAGGCTTTAAGGTGTAACACACACATTTTAATATGCAAGTAGACTCATCCATAAATCCCATTAGGAAGAAATTGGACATGAGAAGCCTTCTAACTCTGTCCTTCCATTGCCCGGTGGCTGATGTTTCCATGGGTGGCAGTCTGGCCAGAGTTACAACAGCTTTCTGATAAGAAAACTCCCTGGTACATGACCCACATAAATGAATGAAAAAGGCTCCTTCATGTCTCCAGTCTTTAAGTCTAGAGAGACAGCTGCAACAGCCTCGCATTTGCAGTGTGGGCTAACAGTGGGATAAGCAGTGGAGATCTTTATCTCACATCACAGCGTGGAGCAAGCAGAGGACAAGCAAAAGCATGTTGGGGGGTTCAACTCCGAGATGAGAATGGAAAAACCACTCGTCCGCTTATCTTTTAGTTCCATGAACACGCCAAGCAGGCTCCCGCTTGAAGGCCTTTGCATTTGCCCTGCCTGGGAAATCACTCACTCCAGGTCAGTGATCTCCCCTTCAGATAAGCCTTGTCCAGCCATGAAGCTCAAGTGGTGACGCCCCCTCCCCCCTCCCCCCTCCCCCCACCCACGCAGTCATCCTACCCTGCCTTCTGCTATCTTCGGAGCACTTAGCACCATCTCCAACCATCTGGGCAGCATGCCTGTCTAAGCGTTCATCTCCCATAGTGTGTAGACTGAGAAGGGTAAGCCTGTCTGTCCTGTTTGCTGCCATATCCCCAGTGCCTACAACAGTTCCCAGTACTGAGCGGGCCCTCAAGAAATCCTTGTCAAATGGATGAATGAATCGGTTGGTTTGATAGAGGTGAGTTTTAAGAGATGTTGAGAATTGCCGACTAGCGACTGAATCTGAGAACAAAGAAGGTCCGGGTATCCCACACATCGAAGGTAGCCCACAACAACTGGGGTGAGGACACCGTCCCCAAGGCTCTGAGAGGAATTCACTCTGCTACTAGAAACAACAGTGCCCCAGGAAAGCAAAAAAAAAAAAAAAAAAAAAAAAGATAGGGGTCTCTTGAAGTAACTGGCCCCACTCCATGAACGCGGTGCTCACTGTGAGCGGGGAGTCTTTTTGTGGGGATAGTAGGGGTTCTCTCCCCCTCTTACAGACAAGGGAAGATTGCCTTAATGGGAAAGATCCTAGCAAGAGGAGAAGGCTGTCAATCGTCTTGGTGGCCGGACCTCTGCTCAGGGGGCAGACCGACAGATGGGTTCCTGTGCCCTGCTGGTTCAGGGAAAGGGAATAGAAAAAAAGGAATAGCATGGCGAAGCAAAGAACTGGCTAGGAAAGTGACGGTAGTTAGGGGCGTGCGGTGGCAAGGATGGGTGGGATTCTTGCATGGACCAGGGGTGAGCAGGCACCACGGTGAGAGTTTTCCACTAGCACACAGGGCTCCTGAGTTTCTAAGAGAGTGCTTGGGCGTGGGCTGGAGGGAGATTGCTTCTGGTAGGGGGAGGAGCTGTGTTGGAGTGCGAGATGTTGACCAGGATTCTGACAGCGCTCCTCCAAGAACTGTGGAAATCCTCCAAAGCCAGCCAGGAAATACAGTCAGGCACCCAAGAACCCCATTTAAATCCTGTCATATAATAGATGCCAGGAGCTTATCAGCGTTAGCCCAAGAAGCAAACAAACAAACAAAAAACAGAACAACAACAACAAAAACAACACCCAGAGAGGATTCACTTGATACCTTCTCACCGCCCCACACCCACTGAGGAGAGAGATTCTGCAGGAGGGTTGAGAAGATGGGGGACCAGAGGCAGATGAGTTCGGGTCCCGATGGCTTATCCCTAGAGCCACAGCCTGTGCAGGGGGACAGAAGGTGATGAAATTTAAATCAGATACAAGATGAAAGTTTTAAGCCAGCCTGGACTTTCATAACTGAACGTGACCAGGTTTACAGGCTGTAGCCAAGATGCCATTAAGGGTCGGAAAAATGGTATTTGACAGCATGGCTGAAGGCAGTAACTGGGAAAAATAAATTAAACCATTCTGTGCTTTCAACACAGAGTTCAGACTATCCAGTCACCTAGTTACAGGAGGAAAAATTCAGTGGCCTTTCAGTAAAGCGAGTTTCTCAGGCATTTGTTTTTCTTTGGGTGAGCTATCGCTGGTTTTCGTCAGAGGGTGAGGTGACAAGACAGCTCATAAAATCCACAATTTCAAGACTCAGTTTCAAGAATGCTGCAGACTCAGTGGCCCTTTTTTCTTCCTGGCACTCTCCGCCTATGAAGACTCCAAGCTAATTTTCTGAAACTCATTTTCTTGCCACTTCAAAGGATTTTTTTAAACCTTGGGGCAAATCGCTTTTAAAATGTCAAAGCTCCTTTTTCCTAAAACTGAGTGGTCAGATGAGGGAAAAATACCACCTTCATATCCTTCTTACTTGATAAATAAATCACTAGGAAAACCTGTGAGACTATTTCTGATCGGGTGGACATCCTGGAAAGGCATTTTCTGTTGCCGCTGGAAGCCAGCGCACGGGAAGGCTTCGTGAAATCCAGTTCAGATGCGCCTGTGTCAGAGGAATGGGTTAGCTGTTGATAGCTGGAGGAGAAATGGTTTTGGAAAGGGATGCTGTTGATTAAGTTAAAAGTTAGGAATACAGCTTTGAGTTGTACATCATCTATTTTTTAAAGAGGAAATATGGGGCATCTGGCGGGCTCACATAACGTTCATAATTGTGGAGTTGAACTTGAATCCAAACCTCTTTACTGCACGTCTTCTAGTCTTGCCACTACATTGCAGAACCTCGAAGCTAAGACATTATCTCATACACATTATGTCGAAGACCAGAGCCAACTGTTTCTCAGCACAGTTAGATTAGATGTATTATGGTTGGGAGCATGCAGCTCTTAATCTTGGGATCATGAGTTCAAGCCCCACATTGGGTAGAGAGCTTACTTGAAAAACAAGAAAGAGAGAGTGCATTTCTTGAATGGTGATATAACAGGAAAAAAAAAAAAAGATACCTAATGAATAGTAAACGGGTAAACCCCGCCTTGCTTGGACCTCTCTAATCTTTGTTTAATGGTGGCTCTGCTCTCAAGAACCCGTCTCATCTACCTGATAAAAAGCTCTGGGTAACAGAATAACATCCACCTAGAGATATTAGAAAGGCTTTGGGCGGGGGGGGGGGGGGGCGGGGGCTACCTGTGTATGTTCCTTTAGGTGTAACAAAAAAGTAAAGCAAACCAAAGCCCTGTATGTGTCCTGAAAATAATTTTGTGGAATTCATTAAATTCCAGTAAAGTCATTTAGTAAATTTAGTAAAGTCATTTGTTGGTTAAACATCACAGGGCATGTTGATCTTCCCTGTGGTTCAAGACAGCCTAGGCGAGACCTAGCCTGAGATGGAGCAGCCTTCTGACCTTCTCCTGAAGTCACAGAATGGCTGTCTTGCCAGGGACCGGGCCAGGCCATCTCACTTCTGGGGGCCTGAGGCTTTTTCCGCCTTGGCCCAACATTGACTCCTGTGGAAAACTCACTGGATTCTCTCCGTCGACCAGCCCCTTTCCTCACTGACCCCACTTCCTTCCCTTACCTTATAAAAACACTATTTTCTTGTCATCATTTAGACCAAGTATAGGAATTGGGCTTTATCTCCGTTCGTGGTTGCCATCTATTGTGAAAGGGTGCCCGAGGTACTGCATTGAGAAAGGGTGCCCGAGGTACTGCTGGGCAGGGTTCTGGTCAGGATTCAGTGATAAAGAGGAATATGATGGGTCAGCAAGGTCCTAGAGCACAGTGGCAACAGGTTTACAAAGCATTTGTCTTTCCCCGTCTAGACACTAGCTCTTCCCTTAAAACCGTGACCTTTGTTACAAAGAAGATGTCGTATATATACAATGGTATATTATTCAGCCGTAAAAAAAGGAGTGAATTGTTGCCATTTCCAGCAACAGCTAGAGAGTATGTGCTAAGTGAAGTAGGTCGGAGAAAGACAAAATACCCTATGGTTTCACTCATATATGGAATTCAGGAAACTAAACAAGCAAACATAGGGGAAAGGTGAGAGTGAGAGAGAGAGAGAGAGAGAAAGATAAACCAAGAAACAGACTCTTTACCTTAGAGAACAAACTGATGGTTACCAGGAGGGTGGTGGGTGGGGGAATGGGGGGATTTTTCACTCTCAGACTGCTGCTGAAATTGAATTCTGGGGATTTCTGAGGGCATGTGACATAGAGAACTAAAAATTTTAAGATTTGAATTCCTATTTGAATAGTTAAAAAAAAAAAAAAAACTACGACCGTCAATAATTCGCTTTCCACTAGGTGCTAGGTAATAAGGGAGATAGAAGTATAGATACAGACAGGGGTGTACCAGCCCCAGTCCTTAAAGCGCGCTTATGAACATAATAAAAAAAAAGTCATTATAGATAACAGTAAAATATTTTACATTTTAAAAAATAAGGAGGGAATTAGTATTTTTTTTTTTTAGATGAGGAAACAGGCCTGAAGAAAGTATGTCATTCGCCCGAGGACACACACAAGCAAGCAGATAAGCTGTGCTTCAGTCCTGGGTTCGTCTGCCTGGAGCGTGGCCTCATTCCAAAGAAAACTTGTAAGCAGAAGCTGAAATATTGCAGGGCCATTTCCTCTGTGCCACGGAGACCTTTGGCAAGGGCGGGGTGGGGGGGGGGTTGCGGAGAATTCTTTCCCTCAGTGATGCCTGCGTTGTGTTTTTTAGGAGAAACATGACAGAAGAGCTGATTACTCGAGAATTAGGTTCTTTTCTCTATGATAAAGTGAGGTGGGAAGAACGAGCAGGCTAGCCCATATGTCGGAGGATTTTCTGACGTCCCCCCGCAGCCGCGGAAGGGACGGCCCCCCTGTTACTGCCCTCAGCAAAGCCAGTCTCAGGCTCTCCCTGGCCACCGCTTGACATGAGCAGTGTTCGCATGCGTTAGCCTCAAAGGACACCCTGGTTTCCAGCACTGCCCCCCGCCCCCCACCCGCCAGCTCTCCGTTCCTGGAGAAATTGTTTTTCATTTTTTAAGCAAAACAAAACCCCGCAATAAAGAGACCATTTTTCATCTGGGTCACCCAGTGGCGGGTCTCAGGGTGTGTTTCCACGCTCAGGTGCTTGCCAACCGTGTGACCCAGGGCGAGGGGCTCCTTCGGGGGACGTGGTTCACGAGATTCTGGCTGCCAGCAGGGCCTGGTGAACCAGGCAGGGAGGCTGGCTGCCCCAGGGAGCTGACTTAACTCCAGAAACACGACGTACAGCCCCGTTTCTCAACATTCTCCGCACATCACATTTTTGCACTGTGCCCACTGTTGTCTTTATTGGTTTTTGAATTACCAAGGGCATTGAAACTCAGAGCTTTGAGGCAAGATGGCTCTCAGTAAACGTATCAACACTTCTCATCACCCTGGGTGTAAAATTTCATAAGACCCTCATGGCTTGGCCCACGGCAGCCCTTCTTGACCGTGTTCTAATGCTCTCCCCTTTATTTCCTCTGTTCTGGTCTCTTTTAGAGACTTTTTGGTGCTCTGACAATTTATCAGATGAGCTTTGCCTCAGGATGTTTGCACATGTTTACTGTTCCTTCTACCCGGAATGTTTTCCTCTGGGTAACTGCGTGGCCCCCTTTATCACCTCGTGTCAGTCCCTAAGCACCAATATTACCTCATGGAAGACACCTTCTCTGATCATCAGCATTGAAATAACACTGCTGTCATGCTCTACCCCTTGTCTGCTTTGTTTTTTATTACAATGCATCTACCAGCCTTTGTTTACTGTTACCTATGCCACCAGAAGGCTAGCTCCGTGAGGATAAGAAATGTGTCTTGCTCCCTATTGTATCCCAATGCCTAGTAGTTATTCAGTAAATCCAAAAAATAATGATAAATGAAATGTAGGTTTGGAAAAGATGGTGATAATCAAGCAGCAAGTCAGGTTTTACTGAGTACTTAACCTGTCCTGGGTTCACTGTTCTACGTATGTATAGCCTTTAGACATCCCAGGGCACCAGGACTCTTCCAAGGGAAAGGGTAGTTCTCACAGATGGAATAAATTTCTCTTCTAGTTTTGGTCGCCATCTTGCTTTCGTGGCAGTCCAATCATGGGCACTTGTGACGTTGAACAACTTACAGAAAATTTTGTATCCTACACTCATAAAACAGTAAACATCTAAGCACTACTGATTTGGAGGATGATTCACTAATATTCAAAAAGTTTTGAGGGATTTTTTTTTCCAGAAACGGGCTATATTTGATAGCAATAATTGAATATATTATGCCGGTCTGTCTCTTTCCTACCCACGGAAAATGTACAGATTTTGCCCTAGTGTAGGGAGTACTGAGTCTAATTATCGACACATATCCATGCTTTATACAAAAACCTGAATTACGAATAACACTTTTGAATGCTAGTCTGTCTCTGTCCTAACTACAGCAGCATTGAAAAGACTCTGTTTCGTGTTCAATATTTTGCAGCATTTGCCGCTCCTTATCTGGTGGCAAGTTGAGACTTCAGAATAGGGAAATAGAGTCACTCCTGTAAGCAGGAGAAGAAGGTGGGAGTCCCAGGGGGAACTGGCCTTTGTGTTTGATGAATGAGTCTTTTTCTGGTGTCTCTGTTCTTTGGTTTTTAAAAGGAAACAGAGACACTCTTCTCTCTGTCCCTACATCCATTGTGTGAAATTCGCCTCATTTGGGGACTCCATTGTTTTCTTGGCTGTGAAATGGAGAATCCATGGGGTTTGCCGGAATGCACTGCCTGGACGCATTCCCAGGGGAGGCTCTTCTTTGGCAGCCTTCCTCATACTACAGTCTGGGGAAGACTTAGAAAGTAAATCCACGTTCTACGATCGAGAGAGGACAAAGGCAGTGGTGAATGCATATGGTGGTCAAAAGACCCTCCCTACTTCTGACCTTTTGTTCCTATCCCTGCCACCTCTACTGTGTACATAACAAAAGATGGAACTTGGCCCCATCCATTTCTGTTCTGAATTGACTGGAGTTGCATGACTCTAAAAAACGCTCTATAAAGTTAGAGGAAAGTCTGTATGGACTGAAAGCTCGAAAAATTAAAAATAGCACGGTTTGCAATTGCAAGATATTCTCGCTGGAACTACACCATGGGTAAAGAGGCTTCATGTCCTCTGGGTGCTGTGGCTATGACATCCTCCAAAGGGGGTTCCAGATGGACGTGCTTGTTACAGGGTGGTGTTCTGCCCAGTAATGATTCATGGAAAAGCCACGTTCCCGTGTAGTTTTATAAACACTCTCTTTTCTATGAATGGCATCAGCCAAGCTGAGCTTTACCAACCCATGGGGGATAGCTAACAGCCCAGACTGGCAGGCTCAGTCTGCCAAGAACAAAGAAGGCATAAAGCTCTTCATTCACTCGGAGACTTCACTTTGTTCAGTCGGAACTATCTTCAGCCGAATTACACGCTGCTGAACTGTGAACGCTCTAAGTCGTAATGTTGGTCATGGGCATCATCATCAAAGTCACCGTCATTTCATAGTGAACTTACAACTCCAAAATATACATCCCTGATGAGAAACATTCCAAGAAACGTCTCCATTGAGAAGATCTCATAAATAAGGAAGATGGCATGACTGAAAGGGACTTCATCACTCTAGATATTTATGAAGACCTTTTGACATGTTTTTAAAATAAAAGTCCTTGAAAAAAAATCTTAATAAAAGCACTGAAACTATGTAAAATAACATACTGTTTTCCCTTCAGTGATGATCAACACCAGAATCCAAATCATAGAAAACAACTAGGAGTTAGTGAAAGCTTCCTGTAACCTAGTAGCTATGAGGAGCAGTTTACATATTTATTTTAATATAATCCTCATGACATCCTCTGAGATCAATGGTATTTTTTTTAAGAGAGAGCATTCACACACACATGCAGAGAGTGGAGGAGCAGAGGGGAAGAGAGAGAGAGACTCTTAAAGAAGGCTCCAGGGCCAGTGCGGACCCTGTCCTCCAATGCGGGGCTCATCACACGATCCTGAGATCATGACCTGAGCCAAGACGAGGAGTCAGATATTTAACTGACTGAGCCATCAAGGCAACTCGAGGGCAGTGCTATATTTATCCCCATTCTACCAGAGAGGAAACTGAGGTTTTGAGAGGGCAGATGACCTGACAAAGGTCATCTAGCTGGTATGTGATGGAAGCAGAATTTAAACGTATAATTGTGGGCTGCTCTACTGAATGTGTAATTCACACAATGGGCTACAGAACAGAACTGAGTAAATCTGACATTCTCAATTTCTATTGAGGCAGCAGCCATTTGAACGGGAGCTAAGGCTTTGCTGTGACTTGCCCTGAGGTAGTGAAAAAGGAGAAAAACTTTAAAGGAAAAGTTGTCAAATAATTTGTCATTTCTAGAGGAGCCATTTTCCTACTACCACTAAACCAGAAGGTATTTTCTTCTGGTCCCGATTCAGATACAGGATAAGAGCCTGTTTCAGAATTCTGAAAGAAGACAGCTCAGTCACAATTTTGAGAGATAGTCTGTATAGTTTTTTGTTTTGTTTTGTTTTGTTTTGTCTTGTTTTAAGAGAGAGCATGCGCAAGTGTTAGCCAGCGTGGGTGGGGTGGGGGGTAGAGGGAGAGGGAGAAGGAGAATATCCAGCAGACCTCCCACTGGGCATGGAGCCTGACAGGGGGCTCAATCTCACAGTCCTGAGATCATGACTTGAGCTGAAATCAAGAATCAGACGCTTAACCACTGAGCCACCCAGGCATCCCTCTGTCTAGTTCTTAAAAACACAGACTCTGGAGTCAAATTCCCTGAATTCAAGTTCTGGCCCTGATACATACAAGGAGTGTGACCTTGGGAAGGTTAGCTTCTCTGTGCCTCTGTTTACTCATCTGTAGAATAGAGACAATACTAGCACCTATTTCTCCGAGCCGTTGGGAGAATGAGAGTCATTATTTGTCCAGTGGTTAGAGCACACTTGGCACACCATACAGTTGGCCTTTTCACAATGTGAGGGTCAGGGGTGCTGTCCCCCCAGTGCAGTCGAAAATCCATGTTTAACTTTTGCTTTCCCCAAAACTTAACTACATTAACCTACTGTTGACTGGAAACCTTACCAATGATATCAATAGTCGATTAACACATTTTTTGTATATTTGCATGTGTATATATATGTAAGATATAAAAATAAAATTATATAATATATATTATATACTTTTTCTTACAATACAGTAAGCTAGAGAAAAGAAAATGTTATTGAGAAAACTATAAGAAAGATAAGTACTTAGTACTCAGTACTTAGTGCTGTACTGTATTAATCACACATGAAAAATCCACGTGTAAGTGGACCCATGCAGTTAAGCCATGTTGTTCAAAGGTCAAGTGTAAGTACTTTATAAAGTGTTGGCTGCTACTAGTGCGCACATGGGAATAATCCTTAAGACCCAATATTTTACCAAAGAGGTCAGTGCTATTCATGCTTCCCTTCCTGTCCACAAGTTCAAACTCAAGGCTCTCCAGGTATCTTGGTCTAAAGGAATTTAAGGTCTATTGTTCACTCCTGTTTTCTCCCTTTGTGATGTGATGCTTCAGACCTTCTCTCAGCTTCCTGGCTCACTCTTAAATGAACCATGGACTTTTACTTTGTTCCGCACCCAAAATAGTAAGTTTCAGTCAAGTTAACTAACAAGGTAATTCATAGATTCCAGCTTGCTGCCTTGTGATCTGGCCAGCTCACGCTTCACCTCAGGGTGTCCCCTGGGGATGTCCACATCTTCGGATTCGCACCCCCTCACCAGACCGTAGGGGAAAGGAAGGCATCCATCCCCACCACCTTCATGCCTACACACACATGCACACCCAAGACTAAAGCTACCCCTTAAAACCTAATTTCCTATTACAGAGGAGGATTCTTCCCGGGAGATTGAAGAGTGAGAATTCCTTGCCCTTCTTAGGGAAACCAAGAAACAATTTACTTGAGAACATCTTGTTCTGACATAGTACATTTGGGGTCACAGCTCTGCTAAAATACTCAGCTTATGTAATCAGGTCACCAAACATCGTCATCTGAAATATCTGCATTCAGGCATTGCTTTAGTACATTGTTGTCTTTCCCTTGCTTACATTTCATTGATTAAAAAGCCCATTGTCTGCCAAAGGTTAAATTCAAGTCTGTAAGGAGCTATAAAGGGCTTATAACTTTGATTGATTAAATTAATTTGATTATTAAGGCTTAAGGTGTAGTCTCAGGGAATTCCTTTAGAAAGAACAACCTGGTATGTTCCCACCAACAGGCACACAGACACACACAGAATGCATAAATTACGGAAAGAATATTGTCTTCACAAGGACACAGATTACCGGCTCTTCCAAAGGTTTACATGGGAAGAGATGGTGACTTTGACAAGGTAGGTCAGATGTGGGATCTCTTTAAGGTAGAGAGAAAAGATCTCCTTAAATTGAACTGTGTAAATTGGATATAGAGTTTTAGAGGAAGGAAGTGATTTGGGTGGAATACTATTCAGCCACAGAAAAAGAAGGAGCTGTTGCCATTGTGGCAACATGGATAGACCTTGAGGGCATGATGCTAGGTGCAGAGAAGGACAAATGATGTATGATCATTTATATGTGGAATCTAGAAGAGTTGCACTCAGAGAGACAGAGTATATTGATGGCTGCCAGGAGTTGGGGGGATGGTGCAATGGGGCAGATGTTAGTCAAAGGGTCCAAACTTCCAGTTAGGAGATGAATGAGTTCTGGGGATCTGGCGTATAGTGCCGTGACAATAGTTAACAATACTGTGTGTATATTTGAAAGTTGTTTAGAGATTAAGGCTGAAACGTTCTCAACACAACAACAAAAATGGTAATTATGTGAGGTAATCGATGTGGTAATCATTTCCCAATATATCTCTATATCAAATCATCACATTGTACATCTTAAACATATACAATGTTTATGTCAGTTGCATCTCAATAAAGCTGGGAAAATGTATTTTAAAAAAAGTAATTTAGGGGTTCCTGGGTGGCTCAGTGGGTTAAAGCCTCTGCCTTCAGTTCAGGTCATGATCCCAGGGTCCTGGGATCGAGCCCCACATCGGGCTCTCTGCTCAGCGGGGAGCCTGCTTCCCCCTCTCTCTCTCTGCCTGCCTCTCTGCCTACTTGTGATCTCCGTCTGTCAAATAAATAAATAAAATCTTTAAAAAAAAAAAAGTAATTTAGGGCCTGAGTAGCTCTACGAATGGGGGTGTCACAGACCTAGGAGGGCTCATGGGTCAACCAGATTTGGAAGGAGAGGGGCTAGGAGTGATAAATTGGGAATTTTGCTTGGGGCATGTTAAATTTGAGGAGCCCATTAGATACCTAGCTGAAAAGTATGAAGAGGCAGATGTGCAAATCTGGGGCTCAAAAGAGAGAGAGCAGAGGAACCTGAAGAAGGGATCTGCAAGGAGAAGGGGGAGGTGAGGGCAGCATCCCAGAAGCCGGTGAAAAGAGTATTTCAGGAGGAAGGAGGTGAACAAGCATCTTAAATGCAGCAAAAGGCCAACTGAAACCGGGGCTGAGTTGACTGTTGGCTTTATCAAGGTGAGGTCGGTCACACCCACCTTAAGTGCGAGGACGTTCAGTGGCAGGGGTGTCGAGACAGGAGCCTGAGGGCAACACTGTAAATGGACCTATGCAATCTTCTTCGTGGAGATTCCCCGGCAGGCTCTGACTCTAAATCGGGACTGAGAAATGACATGGGGTCTTAGTATCTTCCCATAATCCTAGTTATCTTGAATACAGGTAGCGATTTTATTTTTATCTTTTTAAAAGAGTTCATTTATTTATTTGAGAGAGAGAGTGAGCATGAGCCAGGAGGAAGGGCAGAGGGAGAGGGAGAAGCAGGCTGCCTGTTGAGCAGGGAGCCCGATGTGGGGCTCGATCCCAGGACCCCGGGATCATGACCTGAGCCAAAGGCAGATGCTTAACCCACTGAGCCACTCAGGCACCCCTGCGTAGAGCTTTTAAACATCTCATAGAGGAGGTGGTTTTGTTGTCATCAAAGCACATGAAATACATAATTTTCTGAAATGTTGGTAATGAACATTATTACTGAAATCTCAGAACTGGAGGACTTAAGGGAATGACTAAAAGGATGCTGTTAACCCCATCACTCTACACATAAGCATTGGGATGATGCACAGCAGAGGAACCCTTCGAAAGGTAATCTCCCACCTGCCCCACCCCTCTCCACTGCGCCGCCCTCACCTGGTTAGGGCCTGGCTGGTTCACCTTGCACAGGAAGGAGTAGATCTTACACTAACCCTCAGAGGTAGCGGTACACCTTGGTGCACGGGGCGGAGTAGGGGGTTGGGTTGGTTTGGGGACCTGGTCGAAAAGCTGAGCTGCAGCCCAGTTAGGTGGCACTGGAGAGCAAAAGTGAAGATACACTGAGGTTGACCGTAGAGGTGAGGATTGGAGACTGAAGTGGGCAATCAGTTGGAAGGAGAGTCGGAAGCTAGGAGAAAATTGGACTCAGAAAGAAGAGATGGTGAGAAGAGATTCTCAGCATGGGAGGGAGATGTACAAAGAATTTATTTATTTATTTATTTGAGAGAGAGGGAGGAAGCATGAGCAGGGGGGAGGGGCAGAGGGAGAGCGGATCTCAAGCAGACTCCTCACCGAGCGTGCAGGCGAATGTGGGGCTCGATTCCATGACTAAGTAAGTCCCCTAAGTAATAGTTTTGGGAGAAAAAGCTCACAGTTGCCTTATAAGATCATCTCATGGGGTCAGATTTGTGCTGTTGAGATATTATGTACCCAAAAAGGGTATGTTGAAGTCCTAACCCCCATCCAGACCAGTGAATGTGACCCTATTTGGAAGTAAGATCTTTGTAGAGGTTGAGATATGGTCACACTGGAGTACAGTGGGCCCTGATCCAATGTGACTGGTGTGCTTATCATAAGAGTAAAATGTGGACCCAAACACAGAAGGAAGATGGCCACGTGAGGGTGAGGCCACGATGGGAGCCAAGTGCTACAAGCCAAGACGGGCCTAGAGCTGCCAGATGCTGCAAGAGGGAAGGAAGTCTCCTTCCCTCGAGGCTTGGGAGGGAGTGCGGCCTTCTAACAGCTTGATTTCAGACTTCCAACGTTCCAGAAGTGCGAAGAAACACATTTATCTTTCTTTTTTCTGTTTTTTTTTTAAGTTTATGTTTTTTTAAGCCATTCAGTTTTCCATACTTTTTTACAGCAGCCCTAGAAAATCAATGTAGGAACTACAGACATTTTTGGACATACACATATATCTATGCACATAAATCTGGATAAAGATTTTCTACTACTTTTACAAATCTCAAAGAGGATGAAGTCTTAAAAAAAAAATCTCAACTCGGGAAAAAAAATGCATAAAATCCAAATCAATGCCTCTCTTTATTTTTTTCCCCAAGTAATTAAACAAACGTAAGGTGGTGGCGGAGGCTAGCTTCACTTGATTTCCAGTGAATAGTGCTGATGAGTCAGGACCATTACTCCTCTCCGAAAATGCCCTGTAAAAAGCAAAATCTGAGTGTTGTGTTTACGAAAGTGATACCATATGTCAGTTGATTAACAAGTTGTCTGAATATTAGAAGTTCTTGGCTGATTGCAAGAAGGAGCATCTGTTTGCTGAATCTCTTATCTAATGTGTGTACAGATATCGTCAGGTTTGGCACTTTTCCTAAATATCAGATACAAATTCCTGCAGTATTTAGCCTTCAGAGAGTAACACTGACGTACCGCTTAGGTTTAAGATGTTTATTCTCAGGAAGGCAAGGGGTGTGAGGCCAGAGAGACGACACGTATACGTAAGAATGTCACGTACCATTCTGCATCATTTTACCATTACGCCTTGTACCGTCTACCACAACTAACATTGACTTGAATGTCACTTGCATAGAAATTTAAGGGGGGAAGAGATTAAATCAACCTGAGAGCTCTTTATTGCTTTATCTGTGGATAGACTTTCACAAGGCTTTCTATTTCTAAAGGGACGTAGAGTTCACAAATGCTCTCGCACCGCATCCCTACAACCCTGTAAAGATGGCAAGAAATTGTATCTCTGTTTCACGGAGGAAGAATCTGGAGGGGAGCTGAGGGGAATCCATCTGGCATTCAGGTGTTGGAACCAGGACCTAAAGCCAGCTCCTTTCACTTCCTTCCTAGCACCACCTACAAATCCATATATTCAGGAGCCGGTTATGGGCACTCTTGACAGGATCTAGTTAGAGTGAAATTCTGGAGTTTTTCTTTGTTCCTTTTTTTTTTTTTTAAGATTTTATTTATTGATTTGAGAGAGAGAGAGAGAGAGAGCATGGGGGGTGGGGGGTGCAGTGGGAGAGGGAGAAGCAGACTCCCCGCTGAGCAGGGAGCCCGATGTGGGACTCGATCCCAGCACCCTGGGATCATGACCTGAGCAGATGCTTGACCGACTGAGCCACCCAGGCGCCCTGAAAGATAAGGGTTATTTTAATAAGATGTGTTTATGTAGACTCATCTCAGTGCTGACCCTGTCTGCATGATAAGAGTTGTTCGCTTCTTCCGGGAACAGGAGTGGGGGACACCTTCACGAGGAGAAATTTATGCCCTGCTTTTAGGCAGAAAGGAGGACAGAGAGTCTCTCCTGTGTCTGCTGTTCCTTAATTGCTTTCAGCTCAAAATAATCCTTAAGCTAAAGTGGAATATTTGGGGGTTGAATATCCCGATCCCTTTCAATCCCTCTCCACCACTCATCGAAGCAGACATGAAATAAGTAAGGTGGATAAAAGGACTCCTCTTATGTTAACTGAGTTCACGGTTAGACTAGATTTCAGGTGTTTTGCTTCCTTTGAAATTCCTCAGCGCTCGTGGTCTTAGAACTAAGCTCCTTTTTAACGTGCTGTACACACCACCTTCATCTCTAGCCTTGATTTTTTTTTTGTTTGTCCTATATTTGCACAACATACATGAAGCCTACATTATGGAAAAGTCTTTTGATACCTCAGGGAAATGGGGGCATATTATGAAAACAGAGTATTTTTTTTTTAAGTATCTCAAATTTTAGCCCTTTATTTAAATTGCAAGGCAGGACTTTCCTTTGGGAGTTTCAGGCTGTCATTCCTTTGCTTAATGTCGGAGAGGGAAAAAACTTCACCTCTATCCTCTTACCTTCAGTGACTGGGACCTGTGAATTAAAGTGACAAGAGGCAGATTCACAGAAGAAGAGGTGTATTTGCTAGGCACAGAGGGGACCTCACATAAAAGAATTTAAAACCTTATGACACCCCGTGCTGGCTAAGTCAGTAGAGCATGGAGCATGCCACTCTTGATTTCAGGGTTGTAAGTTCGAGCCCCATGTTGGATGTAGAGATTACTTAAAAATAAAACAAACAAACAAAAAAATTGAAAACCCCTAAAAGCAGGTAGACCTGGAAGCTTATACTATTTTAACAAAAGGTGGTAAATTGTAGAGAGGTAACAGGGCAAAGGAAAAGAGGTTTGGGCTTCTACAGGAGTTGATTGTGGAAAGGTAGATAAATATATAAGGGAAGATAAGGGTTTAGTAAGGTAAGGATTTAGTAAGTCTGTTATGCAGATTCAAATCGGTGGCCTCTCTGGTGATAAGAGTCCTCTCAGCTTCCTGGTAGGAGAGAGGGGATACAGGACACCTTTACAAAGAGAAATGTATGTCCTCCTTTTTTTTTTTTTTTTTTAAGATTTTATTTATTTATTCAACAGACAGAGATCACAAGTAGGCAGAGAGGCAGGCAGGGAGAGGGGGGGGAAGCAGGCTCCTCGCTGAGCAGAGAGCCCGATGCGGAGCTCTCCCAGGACCAGAGGCTTAACCCACTGAGCCACCCAGGTGCCCCTGTACGTCCTTTTAGACAGAAAACAAGACAGCGGAGAGTTCCTCCTGCATTTTCTGCTTCTCCGTTCCCTTCACCTCAAAGTAATCCTTATGCCAATGTGGCATATTTAGGGGAGCATATTCTGACCCCCTTCAGTAACTTCAAGGCCCTTCTCTAGATTTCTAATCCTATTCCCAGCCACTCAGTTTCTGGACTGTCTTCCAAGCGAAGTGCTTCACTTCTTACTCTTTATCCCCTTCCTCTGAACTCATGCTTCTGTTGTCTCTCTGCAATACCATTTCTCTGCCTCTTCTCCCTTCCAAACTGATCCTCAAATTTCTTTTCCTATTTTAACAACTCCCCCCGCCACCGCCACCACCGCCCCACAGACTTCCAGCCACTCCGGATGGCGGCTTCTAAGTGTGTTGGGCTCTCATGGTCTGAGGACTTAATTTGACAATCCATCATTCCGTCCTTCAGATGTTCACTGGTTGTTTGAACAATTACACAAATCATCTGATGTTATTTAACTTCCCACATTTTGCTGCCTTTGTCTCTTTAACCTCAGTTCTGCTTCTCTCCCCCTCCCCACCCCCACTCTCTGTATCCTGGAGTATTACTCTTCATTACTCTATCCTGGAATATTACTCTTTTTTTATAATTTTTTAATTAACATGTAATGTATTATTAGCCCCAGGGGTACAGGTCTGTGAATCGCCAGGTTTACACACTTCACAGCACTCACCATAGCACATACCCTCCCCAATGTCCATAACCCCACCACCCTCTCCCTACGCCCCTCCCCCCTGCAACCCTCAGTTTGTTTTGTGACGTTAAGAGTCTCTTATGGTTTGTCTCCCTCCCGATCCCATCTTGTTTCATTTATTCTTTTCCTACCCCCCAAGCCCCCCATGTTGCATCTCCACTTCCTCATATCAGGGAGATCATATGATAGTTGTCTTTCTCCGATTGACTTATTTCGCTAAGCATGATACCCTCTAGTTCCATCCACGTAATCGCAAATGGCAAGATTTCATTTCTTTTGATGGCTGCATAGTATATCCTGGAATATAACTCTTGAAGCCAAGAAAAACCTGGACCCAGATCCTCCCGAGCTCTTGTTAAAAAGCTAGATTCCCGGGCCGGATCATGGATCTGCTACGTTGGCTTCCCAGGATTCCTCTGCAGAGTGAAATTTATGAATCATGGATTTAGACAGCACATGCCAGTCATTCATTCGTGTGTTCATTCAGCAATGATTCAGGCACAGATCAGAGGAGAGGTGCGTGGAATCCAGCGTTGACTGAGGCCGACCTGGTCGCTGTTATCTAGGAATTTCTAACTTCCTTTGGGAAACTGACAATGAGGAAGGGCTTAAAAGTATGATGTAGGTTACAAGGTGAGATGAAAGGAACCGCGGGAGCATTGGAGCGGGGGCCAGGTGTGGTGGGGGTAGGCATCAGAGAGCGCTTCCTTGTTCCTGAGGAGGAGTAGGACTTGGCGAGGAAGGGAGAGTGGAAGGGGATGGGGGCACGAAGCTCTGACGTGGGAAGGAGGATGGTCCCTTCTTGGGAGGGATGGGGAGCAAGGTCAACAGGACTTGAGCCCCCAGGCAGAAGTGAGGGAGGAAGAGTTAGAGAAGTAGCACGTGAGCAGATCGTGCAGGACCTTGTGGGCAGGCTGAGGAGTTTGGAACGTATCCTAAGGGCAGCCATTGGACGGAAGTGGCGTGATCATTTCTGTCTTCCAGATCACCTCAGCTCTAGATCGGAGCAAGTGTGTACCTGGAGACACGGGCTGGGGAGTCTTTGCAACCGTCCGGGAGAGAGGTGATGCCGGTTTGTCCGGAGTGCTGGTGGGATGAATTCAGATGGTACACGGGAGGTCCATGAGGCGGGCTTCAGTGATTAATTACCTGTTGTGATGGGGAAAAAAAAGGTAGGGTCAGGGATGTCTTTCATTTTTGTTTTGATAACAGTGCTTGGAGCCATGGAACCCTGAGGAAGGACCAGGCTGTGAGGACACAATTACAAGTCCGTTTTTGTATGCAGAGATTTTAAACTACCTACGTCGCAACATTCAGGTGGAAACTGCCATGACTTTCTCGTATTTCAAAAGAAAAAGTGGGCTTTGACAGAACTGTGGAATGTAGATTAGCACCCATGGGGATCCTGTCGGAAGACCACGTAGACGCTGATCCATCTTGGTGGGATTTTTTTTTTTCGTATTACTTAATATTTGGTGATGAGCTGAGTTCATAGTTCTGCATTTTTAAAATCCATCTTCAGAAGCAACTCTTTTCTATAAGGAGGTGATGATGGCTCTGTTTGCTTGTTTGTTTGAATTTGGTTTTGTTTCGGAAGTAGGTTCGGGTCCGTAGGACTCTTCGCCTGTGTTTATGCTTGTCCGGGAAGAGGGGAGCTTCGTAGGGCTGTGTTTGTTCTTTCAAGTTCACCTGTAAACACAACTTGGTCATCCAGCTGTGGGTGAGCTCAGATATCCTGGAAGACACCAGAGAACGTCCATGAAGAGGACAAGTAAGAACAAGAACTCTGTCATTCTGTAGGGACGTCGCAGTGCTGCTGGTGAAAATTGGCGTCCAGTGAGCAAATTTAAGGCTATTTGCAAGGCTGCATGGGCCTTTGATGAAAGTGCCCTCTAGGTGTGCCATGGTTTACACTTGATAGGACTTTCCCAACGGAGCCTAGTTTCTAAGAAAGAGCAGATCATGGAAAGCTGTGCATTCTCCTCCTACCCCTCTTTGTTTGATTTTCCTTCCCTTTCTTTTTTTCTGTTCATCATCTGCTTCTCATTCATCTCCCCCAAAGAGGAGAATGAATAAAGAAGCAAGGGGACAAAACCACTGCATCCTACAAATAACTACCCCCAGTCATTGTTCTCAAAGTTTCAAAAAAGATACACAGAGCTTTATAACCGAGCCCGAATGCCAGAAGGTAAAAGCATGGATGACCATTGGGTTGGCCCTATAGTTCAGTATGAGAAACCTCCCCACACAGTTTCTGAGCAATGCTCAGCTTGACTCTACTGGGTTATTCTTAGTGGCCGGGAGCTCCCCCTCTGTTTTAAGAATCAACCCATTGTATTACTAAATCTAATTAGACAGAGTATCTTTCCCGCAACGAATCAAAATGAGCCCACTGCCGACACTTGACACTTGTTCCGCACCTCTCAGCAACACCGAATAAATCTATTCTGTATTCTGTGTGACAGCCTTTCAAATGTATTAAGACAACTGCCGTGTCTCCTCGAGCATTCTCCTCTACAAACTAAATGTCTCCAATTCCCTCAGATGCATTTCTTCTATGACACAGTTTCTGCATTCTTCACCATCTTTCTCCAAATGAGTCTCCCCTGGGCCCTCTCAAAAGGCACTTGCCCCTTTCTGAGGTGACACCCACACCGACCAGAGCCTTCCAGGGCCGGGTGCCTGCCTCCTAGTCCATCTTGTGTTTCTTTCCGTGACAGACACTTCATTTGAAACAGAGGGCAGTGAGCTGGGGGCCGACCGAAGCGTGGGCTGTGTGTTGTGTTTGGAGCTCTGAGACATTCCAAGCTTGGTGGAATATTTATGTTCGGTTTATAACAGAGCGGTTTTTCATCCTGTGGCACTTGACATGGGCTGAATCCCGGTGAGGTGACCGGCTAATAAATGGGGTGGGGGGGGTGGTTTGAAATTCCTCCGGAGTAAAATGGGAAGATGTTCCTGGTTTTCACTTTTCATGTGACAGTTGTACCTTAATCTGTTTTGAGAAACAGCTGTGATAACAGATGTTCATTTTAGATGGTATAGTTTTCGTGTGTGTGTGTGTGCGCGCGCGCACGTGCGCGTGTGTGTGAGAGGCTCTTTTTTTTTTTTTTTTGGTAGGATACCTAGCAAAATCCTTCTCACAGAGAGATGTTTATGAAAGCTCAGATCTTTTTGCTAGTGCAAATAGGCTGCCATTTGGACAGTGTATTCACACCATCAGGCACACTGCTAAGCACCTTCCAAGGGCATGGTCCTCTCTCTGCTACAGGTTCTGTGTGGTTGTGCCTGTGGCCGACACCTCTTTTCTCGCCTCACGAGACTCCCCGTGCAGGCTTATAGTGAACAGGGAGGGCACTGGTCGGCAGAAGGTGTCTAATAGAAACAGGAAAGTTGACCCCATGGCTGGCCATATTAGACTTAAAACCAGGAGCAGCAGCAGATAGCTTTCTTCCTGCATGCCCTCACTCCCATGGTTGAGCCCCGGGCCCCACAGATTATCGTTCACACTGTGGAAACACAGACATGTTGGCGAATCCGAGTCTTGGCTGGTGCAGGGGTGAAGACTATCACCTCAGAAAAGAAGACTTATTTCTCTCATTACATAGAGTGTATAATAGAGATACGTGTAACGTTTCTCAAGTAAGTGCTTCTGCGTGTAAAACGAGAAAGACACACAACACCGAAGTGAGAGCTTTCACCGATCTTAAAACTTGACCTACAATAAAGACAAGGCCCTTAGGAAGAGTCTCCCCTTCCAGGCTCTGTTTCCATTTACCTACGCTCTGAAAGGGGAAATTCTTTGCTGTAGAGTGAACCTTTGGGATCCCCATTTACCCAGCCATCACTGTTGTAAAAGTCTTCCTCCTTTCACTGTGTACCCTGGGAAACCCCGGGTGACATTCCGGTATCTGAGCAGTATTGATGCTCTAAGAAGATTGATCCTCCCTGGAAGACCTCCTTTTTTGTCGCAACTGTCTGTTATTTTATTATTCTTTTTTTGTTATTTTATTATTCTTCATTTACTTTAATAAGTAACTTGTACACATGATTAAAAAATGAGAATGCTAATTCCTACTTCTGTTATCTGGTTTACCACATATCAGGAATGCCTTTTGAGCCCCCATTTGAAGAATTGGGAAATCAACATAAGTAGTCTGACTTCTGATTTCTCTTCCCAATACACGTTAGCAATATCGTTCTATTGAAATGGCCGTTCATAACATTGAAGTTCTGAAATTATAATTTCTACAATTTCTTTGTTCTAGGACTAAATATGTTCTGTCCTCGAAGCAGCCCTTTTCCTCCAGCTTTTTATTTCTTTTTTTAAAAAAGATTTTATTTATTTATTTGACACAGAAAAAGAGAGATCACAAGCAGGCAGAGAGGCAGGCAGAGAGAGAGGGGGAAGCAGGCTCCCCGCTGAGCAGAGAGCTGATGCGGGACTCGATCCCAGAACCCTGAGACCTTGACCTGAGCAGAAGGCAGAGGCTTAACCCGCTGAGCCACCCAGGCGCCCCTTCCTCCAGCTTTTTAAATCCTCTCTTGGATGACTGGGGTTTGATCTTCCAATATTACTTCAAATGGTCCAATATTTCTTTAAAAAAGCTCACAGAAATTATTTTTCTGAGTCCTTTTTTGTTTTAAGATTTTATTTATTTATTTGACAGAGATGACAAGTAGGCAGAGAGGCAGGTGGGGGTGGGGAGTGGGCCCCCTGCTGAGCCGATACAGGGCTCCATCCCAGGAACCCTGAGATCATGACGTGAACCAAAGGCAGAGGCTTAACCCACTCAGCCACCCAGGCACCCCTATTTTTCTGAGTTCTTAAAATTAAATACCATTCGCCTTTTTACTTGAATGACAGTGTGAAGTGTAGACTTCTTGAGTCACACTTGACCTCTCTGAAGACTTTTTACTGTTACACACTGCCTCGCAGAGCTGACCTTTTTCCTTGTATGATTTGACCTGTATCCGTTTTTGTCTTTGTCTGTATTTCAATCTGGAGATTCAAGTCTTTTATTTCAGGGAAGCTTCCTGAGTTGGCTTTGGATATAATCATCTTCTCTTACTTGGGTTTCTCCAGAGATGCTTATTATTTCAAAGTTGGCTCTCCTTTGTTTTCCTCAGCTATGAGTTTTTATTTATTCAGTTTCACTCTTTCCCCCCCCCAGCTCATTCTACTTGGTTTCCCCAACTGTACACTCTCTGACTCGGACTGTGCTTCCAACATCGTCTCTCCTCTTTTCCTCTTCCGATATTGCCTCATATCTAAGCTGGTTTTATTTAGGTGCCTTTGAAACTTTCACCACATCCCTGACCCACCAGCCCAGCTCATGTCTTTAGGATCTGTTTATAAGTGATTTCCGAAGACGTGATTAGGGATCCAATCTTTCCCTCGATGTTCCTTAACCTGAGCTTTCCTCCTTGTCACAACATCATAGGTTCATCAAATTTCTGTCTCTCCTTTTTTTCCTTTTTGACATTTGTTCACGTAACTTGTGTCCCTGACTGATTCATCATAAGTAGGCTCCTCACAGTTCCACCGTCTGCCCTGCCTCCTAGATCATGTTTTCTTTCTCAGTTTCTAGAAAATACCACTGTCTAGGTGTCTACCTCCTTTCACTAATACGTTCTTTGCTTTGACCCTGTCCCCGCCTCATTGTGAAGCAGGCTGTTATCAACAGAGAGGAGGAAACAAGGAACCCTGGGAATTTAAGGGGGTCACCTTGAGGGGGTTGACCCCATGCAT
Source organism: Martes martes (assembly GCF_963455335.1). Classification (NCBI taxonomy): domain Eukaryota; kingdom Metazoa; phylum Chordata; class Mammalia; order Carnivora; family Mustelidae; genus Martes; species Martes martes. Next base: position 126,582,845 of record NC_137895.1, read on the forward strand.
GCAATTTCTTTGAAGTCCAGTGTTCTGTCTTTAAAAGAAGGCAATATTTTTGTTCAGCTCCATGATTTCTGTGTTTGTGTTAAATATCTGTGGCAAGTGGTCTCAATTACTTAGCTATCATTACTTAGCTTAGTTCCCCCACCTTAACTCCAATCTCTTGAATAAAACTGAACCTCCGACAGATAAGCCATAATACTGTTTCAGGTCCTCCCAGCATGCCAACGGGGATCCTGCCTTGAATAAACCACAAGTTTAAAAGGACCCCTCCCCGCGTTAGCATCTCTGAATCTCCTCCTGTCTGCCGTGGTACCAGATGCCTATATGTCATTACATAATTGTTTGTAGAATTGACTGGAACTGAAGTTGGGAGATTTCGTCTCCACGGACAATAGGCCACTGCCTATTTTAGCTTATTCTTGGTGCATTCTAACTAAAATGCCGTTGTTCTTCATACTGAAGGAAAGATCAAGGTGAGGCCTTAAGGAATCCACTGTAATGTGTGTTTATGCAGTGATTGCCAAGACTCAGCCCTTGAAATGGGTGTTTCTGGCCATCCCCTCCAGCCTCAAGGAAACCAGATATTTTTCTGGAGGCTCAGTGAGGAAGTCCAGCGGACAGTCTGGGAGCACAGGCTATGTAATCAAACTGCCTGGTTACAAACCCTGGCATCACCCTTGACATTTGTGTGCCTGTGGACTTGTCCGCTGACTTGTCAAGGCTTCATTTCCCTCCTCTGTTGTATGGGATGATAAGAATACTACCTCAGCGGATACGTGATGCCGTGTATGGAAGTGTTCAACCTAAATCCCGAGACAAAGTATGTCCTCGTTAAATGACGCTGTTCTTACTACTAAATGGTTGACTGAAGGAATAGAGAGATGGTAGAACGAACCCAAAGCATTTTGGTTAAAAATACTTTGGGGTCACCTGGGTGGCTCAGTGGGTTAAGCCTCTGCCGTCGGCTTAGGTCATCATCTCAGGGTCCTGGGATCGAGCCCCGCATCGGACTCTCTGCTCAGCCGGGAGCCTGCTTCCCCCTCTCTCTCTCTGCCTGCCTCTCTGCCTACTTGTGATCTCTCTCTCTGTCAAATAAATAAATAAAATCTTTTAAAAAAAAAACAACAAAACTTTGAAAATGTGACCCAAAATCTAGGTAGCAGCTCTAGAAAATAAGAAACTGCCTTTGTGTGTGAAACTCCTTAATTCCCTCGGTGAATATAATAATAACAATCTTGTCCCATCCCCCCGCCACACACACACACACAATGCATATACATTCCCACCCAGAAATAGTAAAATAGTCAGAGGAGGAAGGTTTGGCCTACAGGTCTGTGCTGTAGTCATTGCTCACCCTTCCTTCTAAAGCCTGAGTTTCCCCGATAGCTTCGTGCACGTGGGGCGCTGAACCACCTACTTCAGAGTAGAGCGGTAAACAGCCTTGGGTTTCCACTGAGCTTTAGAAGTTAGCTTTCCAGCTTTCCCATAGCAGGATTGCCCTGGTTGACAAACATAAGGAGCCCAGAAGTTTCTCCTACCCACAGATTCCCCCATTCCTCCATATGTCCTGGGAGAGCCCAGTGCTATCTAGGAATTCCAGAATTAGAACAAGCCATTGAGAATGTCATGTTTAAGGGTAGGCAGGCTGCTGACTAGTTATTTTCTTAACATCTTCCCATCCTTTGGCATCTACTCCAGGAAATGCCAGCCAGAACTCTCCAATTAGCTGCCATATGGATAGCATCTATAAGAAAACAATGTATAATCTATATGACTTACATGCTCTGATGAACACAATTTCATGGCTGGAAAGGGGGAACAAGGAAGTAGTTTGTCACCCCGTCCTCTTAAAAAGTTATCAAGCAACCTTACACCACAGAGTCTGTTTTTTCAAAGCACAATTTTACTCTGTTTAATGTGACTTCAAGACCCGCATTCTTACCGATTGGCTTGGCTTAGGCAAGAGTAAGAAACATCTAAAGATTTTATTTATGTATTTATTTGTCAGAAAGAGAGAGAGCGCACGCACAAGCAGGCAGAGTGGCAGGCAGAGGCGGAGAGAGAAGCAGGCTCCCTGCCGAGCAAGGACTCCATCCCCGGACTCTGGGACCATGACCTGAGCCGAAGGCGGCGGCTTAACCAACTGAGGCGTCCCAAGAGTAAGAAACATTTAATGGGCAGAATAAGAAAGTTCTCCATCCAGGAGAAGTATTTATGGTTTTCCAATTCCTGCAAAAGAAGTCCAGTTGAGAATCAAAGTCCAGGGCATGAAATAATCATTGTGACCTTATTTTCCAAAGCGATTCCCACAAGGTCAAGCGCTCCACATCCCCCTCGTTCAGGGCCCAGACTTCTAAAAGAAGCACATTTCAGACAGAGGACGTGGGGGCCGTGCTAGGGTCCTCCAACCCAGAGCTAAAAAGGTCACACCCAGGTTGGGACTAGCAAGATCTCTAATGGACTGGAGAAAAGCATAAGGTCCAGTGGGGTCGTTCTGGGTTCACGACCAGAAGTGACATGAACGATGGCAGGGCAATGCTTGCAGCAAGAACATGGAAGCTTCCATTGAAAGGGGCTGGAAAGTTCTGGCTTCAAAACTCCCCTCGGGTAACTTTTTATTTGGCTCAGACAAATCTTAAAAGCTCTGGTTTTATCGGAATCCTGTGACTTCTCTGGGGAGAACATCCGCCGTGAAGCAGTCGGTGTCTGATACCAGATTTTATGCCAGGGTCCAAATGATTCAAATGCCAAGGCCTGGGGGCACAGTGGGGTCTTTGCTGTCCCATGCTTTGCCGTCTGTCCTGCTGAGTTATAAACACGGTTTTGGGGGACTTCTTCATCTTCTCCGTGGCTGGGTCACATAACACTCGTCTTTCTCTAGTTGGAAGGGGAGAATTCTCTAAATTCTAGCTATCTAACCTGAACAAGAACGATGGCTTACATTGTCTCTCCTTGAGGAAATAAGTGAGCCGCTAGGTGCGCTAATCCGGATAGCTCTGTCTGTGTCAACAGTAAATGAGAAAAAGTGTTCGATTCTTAACATTTGAGCTGTTAGAGCAGATCTCAGCTCTCAGCTCTCTGCGAGGGCACTGGTTTTCGTCGTGGTGTTTTCTCCTTCAGAGTTCATTTAACGAAAAGAATAGTCACACACATGGACTTTGGTTTGTTGACTTAAAGAAAATTTAAAATAACTTGGTTAGAAAAGCATGAGAGGATTATACCACAGAGGAAAGCCTTGCAGAGGCAACAGAGCCTGGAGGTAGTTTCTGGGCTGACAGTCCTCCAGTGAGTTTGAATTCCGGCTTCTCTCTTCCTTAAGTGGGTGACCTTTGCCGAGCTAATGAATGTATGTTTTCTCATTTGCAAAATAGTATGGTAATAATAATGGAACCTTCTTCCTACAGAGGTAGTGAGAAGTAAATACGTAAAGAATTTAGAACAATGATCCCCACATACCAGGAGATGGGTTGGCCCCAGATATAATACCACTTTCCCTCTCCCAAGTTCTGAGCAAATTAAGAGGTAAACTAAAGACAGAGACTAAAACACAAGTTTGGTTACTTGTTAAAGTCAATACTAAAATACAATTTAGGGTCAGGGAAACAGTGGGGTACTAAGTTCCTTCCTTCCTTCCTTCCTTCCTTCCAGGATTCTATTATTAGAGAGAGAACATGAGTGGGGGAAGGGCCAAAGGGAGAGGGAGAAGCAGGCCTCCCACTAATAAGCAGGGAGCCAATAACACGTGGGGCTCCCCCCCATCCCAGGACCCTGGGATCATGACCTGAGCCGAAGGCAGATGCTTAACCAACTGAGCCACCCAGGCAACCCTAGGCTAACTTTCTTACTTGTTCCAAACACATGTGGACCATTACAGGCCTCCCAACCTGGGGGCCCAGAGAGAGAGAGAGAGAGAGTGAGTTGGACTGTGCCTCTCTTGGAAAGGCTAAGGGGAGGGGCAGGAAGATTTGGGGGGAAATCTGTCCTTCCGGAAGGTCAGGCAATGGGAAATGAGTGCCCCCACCCTGCCCCCAACAACTCGGTCATTTGTTGTGAGCAATTACAATTAAACTGTGGACCTTTCATGCTTGGCCTGCATCATTCCTTAGTTGACCTGGGACATGGGAGACGCTCAACAAATGTTTCTGAAGGATGGAAAGAAGGAGTGCTATTTGTTTTTGTTAAAAATCATCTCCAAGGAGACTACAAATAACTTGCCAACCCTTCTGGAAACTTCCCTGCCATCCTGGCCTTTCCCCTTCTTCTGTCGAGCTCTCAGATGGGGTGTGTTGAGCTCACTTGGTCCTTAGCACAGGCAACCTCTCTGTGTTTTTGTTTGTTTGTTTGTTTTTGTTTTTGTTTTTATTAGAGAGAGAGAGTACAGAGGGAGAGTGAGAGGGAGAAGCAGACTCCCCGCTAAGCAGAGAGCCCAGATTTGTATTTAAAAAATTATTCATGGGGCGCCTGCGTGGCTCAGTGGGTTAAAGCCTCTGCCTTCGGCTCAGGTCATGATCCCAGGGTCCTGGGATCGAGCCCCACATCGGGCTCTCTGCTCAGCAGGGAGCCTGCTTCCCCCTCTCTCTCTCTGCCTGCCTCTCTGCCTACTTGTGATCTCTCTCTGTGTGTCAAATAAATAAATAAATAAAATCTTTAAAAAAAATTTATTCATTATTTATCTGCAACTCGAATTTAACGCTGTATCTTCCTTGGTGCATGGGGCCTCCGGGCTGACCTCCCGGCTGCTCTGAGCTGCACACCCGGCAGCGATTGTCCAGGTGCTGCCAGCTCAAGGTGGTGGCCTCACCACCACGTCCTGCTTGGTCAGTCTTGGGAAATTTGCCTCATTGTTTCCTGTCTTCATTTTTAAATCATTATTACAGGGGAACAAAAAAAAAAAAAAAAGGAAAAAAGAAAAGCATGGCCAAAAGTGGATATTTCCAGTTTTTCAGGGGTGAAATTGTACCACAGGTCCTGCTGTACCAAGCACTGGGGACTGTTAGTAAAAGGGAATGTTACAGAGGCCACCCTAGGAAGCATGAGGTTCCCCCCTGCGGAGCGGCACTGACGTTCCGAAGCAGGCTCTTGACTCTCTCGCCCTCTAGTGGCCGAACGCCTAAACAGGGATTCGAGTCCTACTTCAACTCTGCCCTCCCCTGGGACCTCACTGTTGCTTTGACTCTCAGTAAGTGAAGTAATTAAGACCCAAGAAGGGGGCAGTGCAGGTGCAGGTCGGCCCTAAACCCAGCCTGAGAGGCACTTGGGTCCAGGAAAGGGATGGAAAGCGCTGTGGCCTCTTGCTTCTTGAGCATGCTCTAGGGCCAGGTTTCCCCTCTCCTTCCCCACCCCACCCTCCCCACCGGCACCCCCTCTGTCTCCCTCCCCTTCCCCCCAGCAGGAGTGCATCTGCTTTACTTTCACTCATTTACTAGCAGAAGTTCCTAGAGTGCCGACTGTAGGATGGACGCTGGACATAACACCTAAAACATAATAACGTATTTCATGATGATTTAGCGTTAAACTAAGGACTTCTAGACATTGTACCCAAGGCTAATTGAGCACATGGCTAGGCGCAGGCATTTTAGAACTGTAAAAGGGTCTACACGAGTAATACAGTCTTAGTTTTCCTGCCGTATCTTTGCTTTATTGCTCCTACGTACAGCGTCTCTTTGATAAATGGTCAGTGGGCTTCTTGACGTGTCTTTACAGTTTCGCACATAGTAATCCGTCAGATGGCATATCGTACAAAATGAATGCCGTGGGCCTAGAACAATGCGTTCCTAACTTTATGGAAAAAAGAGGGACTTGGCAAAACATTAACTTCCTTTCATTTTCCTAGAATGTGCAGGGCCGTTCTTGACACTTAAAGAATACACCAACAGTAACATATTCGGGCAACGAAGTTGTTTGGGAAATAGTTGGATCTGCTAGTGGTAGGACTGACCAAACCAAGTCTGCGTAAAAACCTCGCCGGGATGTCATTGATGTGTCATCCGAGGCTGTTAGCCGCGTGGGGACCTCTTCCCAACTTCTGCCACGAATCTATGAATTCCACGAATCCACACACCATTCCGATCTTACCTCCTGAGCATTTCTCAAATCCACCTCATCCTTTCGTCTTCCCTAATTCCTTAGTTCAGACTCTCACATCTCTTTTCCTAAACCATGAAAAGGACATTTGAGTGTAGTCCCTTTTCCTGCTTCTTTCTTTCTTTTTTTTTTTTTTTTAAAGATTTTATTTATTTATTTGACAGACAGACATCACAAGTAGGCAGAGAGGCAGGCAGAGAGAGAGAAGGGAGGAAGCAGGCTCCCTGCTGGGCAGAGAGCCCAATGCGGGGCTCGATCCCAGGACCCTGGGATCATGACCTGAGCCGAAGGCAGAGGCTTTAACCCACTGAGCCACCCAGGTGCCCCTTCCTGCTTCTTTCAAATCCCGTTTCCACCCAGTTAATTTAAAACATAAATGCGACCATATCATTCTGTTGTATCCTGTGCATGGCTCCACCATGCTCAAAGGATGAAGTTCAAGCTTTCTGAGAGTCAAATGCATGGGGCTGTCATCTGCCTAGCCACATCCCCCATCGCGCCATCATCTGTCTTCACATGTCCCTGCTAGTGTCTTGTGGGAGCCCTGAATTGGTTTGTGGACCTGTTCAAGGACCACCCAGATACATACATCTGCTTCTGGGCTGCCTTGCTTTTCATTTTCTCCTTCATAAAACCAGAGCCCAGAGGAGACCAGATCCCTGGGGAGACATGTTATGAATCTGTATTGACTGTAAAATGCTTATCAGATTCCAGAGGCTTCCTTCTCGTCCCTCCCTCCATGCCTCAGCTGTGTAGCCTTCTCTAACTAATTCCCTTTGGGTGTTGTGGCAGTTGGATTTTGACCTCCACGTAGAGTAGAAATACTTCTGTCACAAAGGTTCATTCATTCATTCACCCATTCATGAAATGTTACTGGTGGGGTGAGAGTGGGGCCCATCCCCCACCCCGTCTTTCTGAAGGGGCAAGATCTTCCCTGGCCGATGCTTCCTGCACTAGAGCTAAGTTTCTCCATGTTCTAACTTTCCCAGCCAGTCTTGCAAACTTCATGCTGCTGGGCATGCCTCATCCAGATCCTTTCTGTTTAGATGACTGCGGTCACTGCATTTTCTTTTCTTTTCTTTTCTTTTTTTTTTAAGAGTTTATTTATTCATTTGACAGAGAGAGAGATCACAAGTAGGCAGAGAGGCAGGCAGAGAGAGAGGAAGGGAAGCAGGCTCCCGGCCGAGCAGAGAGCCTGATGCAGGGCTCGATCCCAGGACCCTGAGATCACGACCTGAGCCGAAGGCAGAGGCTCAATCCACTGAGCCACCCAGGCGCCCCATTGCATTTTATTTTCGTGTAGAGCACTGAATTAAAATGTCGAAAGAAAGCGGAGAGGACATGCTACCGCGTGGGCGTGAACTGATGAATGCTAAGGGGTCTTGCTCGTCTGTCGGATGTGGCACCAGCAACTTACGTCCCACAGCTTTAATCGCATGTCTGGACCCCGTAGAGATCATGACCCACGTTGGGATAGTAGGGGCGGGTGCTCACGTGCTGACCGACATGGCTAGAACGCCCTGTCCTATTACATTGTTCACTCACTCACCACACTTACATGGCACTTGACAGCGTGTCGGGCATGTCTTCCTTCCTCTCCTCCCAGCAACCCTAAGAGATAGATTATTATTCTGATTTCCATTGTACAGGTAGGAAAACCAAGGTAACCTGCCCCAGGTGGCACAGCAGGTAAGTAGTGAGGCCGGGATTCGGGCTTGGACTCCAGCATCCGTGCTCCCTCCACACCGACATTGAGAAATCGTAGCAGCTCAGGCTGGCTGAACCATGTTCTTCCCCTGACCTTGAAGCTATAGCCTTGTCTGTGCAGTCAGGATTTGTATGAAGGAAGAACGCAGACTAAACATAGGTGACCCTCCTTTCCCTTCCATTAGTGAGGTTGGGGTAGGGAATGGCAGCGCTGTTTGGGGCGGGAACAGTCCCCAGCCTGGGTTCCCCTGCCTTACTTTTATGAACCTGGCTTCTCTGAAAAGCTCTAGAAGAACCGAGACAGAATGTTATAATTGAGAAGAGTGTCTGAGGGTCTGTAGCCTGGAGCCTTCATTTCACACATGAGAACCCCCAGGGCCCAGAGAGCTTAAATCACCGCTCATTCAAGATTACACAGCTCGAGAGCAGAAACGAGGTGGCTTCTGCGTGGACTGAGAACCTGAATGTTGTTAATTCCCAGCTGCCTGCCTCTGTGTTGTTATCTTTTGATTTTTAGCTCACCGGGCCACATGTGATGTTGTTTGTTTTTTCCTCTTATTGGATACACATAGATGCTGGTTTGACCATCCATGTGATTTCTGCACAAAAGTGACTCAGACTTGTGTGTAATGGATAAACTTGAACTTGGGAGAATATTTAAACTGGGGTGGCAGGCTGCAGGGCACCTGCCCTTGTGAGCAAATACATGGGGAAGGCCGGAGGGGGTAATGGAGGCACACTGACCATGGCTCCCAGCAGACACACACCGTGAAATACAGTGCGTGTATCACAGCTTCTCACCAACCGCGCGGCTGTTCCCCTCCAGCTCTCCCCCTGCCCCACCCCCCCAGTTCAGTGCACCCAACATCAGGTAAACAGAATCACTTTTCTAAAGTACAGTTCAGTGCACCCCCAGTTCAGTGCACCCAACATCAGGCCAACAGAATCACTTTTCTAAAGTACAGTTCAGTGCACCCCCAGTTCAGTGCACCCAACATCAGGCCAACAGAATCACTTTTCTAAAGTACAGTTCAGTGCACCCCCAGTTCAGTGCACCCAACATCAGGCCAACAGAATCACTTTTCTAAAGTACAGTTCAGTGCACCCCCAGTTCAGTGCACCCAACATCAGGCCAACAGAATCACTTTTCTAAAGTACAGATTCGGCCCATTCATTCTCCATCGCCCACTAGATACAATTTCAACTTCTCATTTGAAATGCAAGAACCCTCCAGATTGGCCCTTACATATTTTATCCATCTTCTGCCACTCCCGATCGCCATCATTAATTTTTTTTTTTAAAGATTTTACCTATTTATTTGTGGGAGAGAGTGAGAGATGAAAGACTGCTCACAGAGGGAGAAGCAGGCTCTCCACCGAGCAGGGATCCCAACTCGGGGCTCAATCCCAGGACCTTGGGATCATGACCCGAGCTGAACGCAGATGCCAACTGACTGAGCCACCCAGGCGCCCCCCATCGTTAATATTTTTTAAATGTCTTTACTTTCTGCCGTTATTTGCCACCGCCCATCACTCCCCATACTCCTGACCACACACACCCCACTCACTCTCTCGAGGCAATGGCCACTGCTGTTGAAGTTCCTTGGGTTGAAATGCTCTTCCCCCAGTGATGCGCCTGGTGAAACTCTGTTCCCGTTTGAGACCACACGTTACTTTTTCTCCCAGACTTTCCTGTTCTTGACCCAGGTGGCAGCTCCTCTCTCCCTGCTTTCTGTTTATATCTCGGCTAGGGCTCTACTCTTCTTTCTTTGATTAAGTGAACATAGACATTCTCTTCTTAGTCTACATGGTTTCATCATTCCTTCATTGAGACCACCAGGCAAAAGACCCCCTTTCCTTGGCATCTCAGTGCATGCAGGGCTGTGGGAAGGGCTGGGGTTCCAAAGTGACTAAAGCTAGTCTTATCCTTTGTGACTTCTTAAACTCACGAGAGGGGCTCATGCATAAGCCAGTAAATACTGCTGTGATGTGATGAACATTCACATGGCTGGGGCTTGTCTTTTTAATGCCAGCATCCTTGGCATCGCCCCCTGGCAGAGAAGTGCTCAATAACTTTTTTAAAAAGATTTTGTTTTAAGTAGTGTCTGCACTCAACGTAGGACTTGAACTCACCACCATGAGATTAAGGGTCACATGCTTCCGGAACTGAGCCAGCCAGGCTCCCCTGTGCTCAGTACCTTTTTTTCTTTTCTTTTCTTTTTTTTTTTTAAGAAAGGGGTGAGTGAATTACTGGATGGATGGATTGGTTACCAACACTAAACCAATACCCTCCATGCTACAGTGTCTTATAAAGCAATGACAAGGACGCCTGGGTGGCTCAGTCGTTAGGCGTCTGCCTTTGGCTCAGGTCATGATCCCAAACCAGCCCCGCGTTGGACTCCCTACTCAGCGGGAGACCTGCTTCTCCCTCTCCCACTCCCCCTGCTTGTGTTCCCACTCTCACTGTGTCTCTCTCTGTCAAATAAATAAATAAAACCTTAAAAAAAAATAAAGCAATGACAAGAATAAAATATTTTACTTTTTATGTACTTCCTGTATTGTAAGAAAAGCCTGAAACTATATGGTTGTTTTATCAAACCCATAATTTTAACAATATTATTAAGGAGCAAAAGCTTAATTTTTTTATGAGTCAATATTAAGTCAATACTAGTATAAAATGTAACAACTTGATAACAGAAAACAAATTGCTGATGTTTGAGAAACAATGATCTGAATAAGGTAATTTTCAGTTTCCTTTTCCTTGGGTTTTTTTCTTTTCTGGAATCTAGTCTACGTTAATTTACCTCTAGAATCTTTGGAACTCTTTGAAATAAATCGTTTTGCTGCAAAAACCTGCACCCAAAGGCAGTTATGAACTATTTAGTGTAAATCTTGAAAAGGGGAGGACGGAGAATATTGTGATTTGAAGATGAACCAAACCGTATTTATTAATTATCTCAGAAGCGATTCTGTAAACTCTCCACTTGAGTGTTCTGCTTGCCCCAGGCCATGACCCCCTCAGATGACGAGGAATAGACCTACCCATAGGTTGGGTTATTCTGTATATGAGGAAGCAGGAAGATTAGGAAATGGCTTTCCCAGACCTCTTGAGCAGCTGGACATGGTCTTTCAACATTGAGGACAGAGCTGTGGCCACTCTGTGAAACAAACAGAAATCTGTCCTTGTCCCTCATTCCGCTGCTCCATCCCCGCCAGCTTCTTTCTCTACTGGCTCATACCCTCTCTCTCCCCCTGCTTTCCCCGCCCCCCACCCCCCCACCCCGTTTCTCGCCTTCCCTTCCCCCATCCCTTTCTCTTTTCTCTTGCTACCTCAGCACTTTGTCTGCTAGTCTGTTCGTGGGGCTCCGCTTTGGCCGCCATACCAGGGTGACCACCTGCACCTAGATTTCTCAGGATTTTCCTGGTTTTAGCATAGACATTTCTGCATCCAGGGGTGCCTGGTGGCTCAGTTGGTTAAGCGCCTGCCTTTGACTCAGGTCATGATCCCAGGGTCCTGGGATCAAGCCCCAGGTCAGGATCCCTGCTCAGCGAGAAGTCTGCTTCTGCCTCTCCCTCTGCCCCTTCCCTCCCCCGCCTCTGCTCATGCTAACCCCCCAAAATAAATAAAATCTTTAAAAAAAAAAAAAAGGAAATTTCTGCATCCTGGGACCACCCAAAGTTCTGGGCAAACCTGGCCTGTTGGTCCCTTTTTCTCTGCACCCCATTCAAATTTTGTAAGAAGAGGGAAGATCTGATGGGTCTCTGAGCCCCTCTCCAGCCCCAGTCACCTGGAGCTGTCCCGCAGGGAGCACTCCAAGCCAGTCCCTACTGAGTTGGGGTGCCACAGAGAAGCTCCCCACTGTCGTCCTCAGAACGGGCTTGTGAGCAGGGCACATTGGAGATATTACCAGTTCCTTGCTGGTCTACTTTACTATAGCAGCTTGCCATTTATCAGTGTCTTGGGTTCTTTTTTTTTTTTTTTTTTTAAAGATTCATTTATTTATTTTAGAAGGGGAGGCAGATGGAGAGAGAGAATCTCAAGCATCCCCCATGAGTGTGGAGCCTGACGCAGGGCTTGAACCCACGACCCCAAATTCATAACCGGAGCTGAAATCAAGAGTCAGACGTTCAACCAACTGAGCCATCCAGGTGCCCCGGGGATTTGGGTTCTGACGCACATGGGTAGGGTGTGTGTGTGTGTGTGTGTTGGGGTGAGGGGCAGGTAGAAACCACTCACCATTTTATTCTTTTGCTTTTATGAATTTGATTGCTTCACATAAGCTAGACTCCTCATAGAGTGTTGTGGAAAACTTGGCCCAACCTCTAATTAAATATTTTATCCCACTAAAACCTTGCCCAGTTGAGCAGTTGTAAAGTTTGAGGAAGAATGTATTTCAAAAGCAACAGGATAATCTTGGAAAGAAAATGTTAAGCTCTAGTAGCACTTTGGGGGTGGGGGCACAGAAGTGACCTAGGGGAGGGGGGAGGGAGAAGCAGAGCCACAGACACTTGGTAGATGGCCCCCGTCTTCCTCCTCCTCCCACCTGGCTCCTAAAATTAGGTCCTTCATTATTAGAACTGTTTTATTTCATCTGCAAGGAATACCAGTTATCCCCTTCCTTAAATTCTGTGGCCTGGGGTGGGAAAAAATGAAATCACTGTAAAAATACTTAAGTTGTGAAGCACATGATTGGTTTTCAAGAATTGGTCATAAAAACCTGAGGCCGAGCTGGGCTTGGTGGGGAAGCTGGAGAGTGGGTGCCCTCCCCCCGCCACCCCTGCCTGAGCATCCCTTGAGCCCAGAGCACCTGCCCCTGCAGTGTCTCCCCCCCCACCCCCCAGCAACGTGTCAGCCTCCTGGGGGTGAGCTAGAAGAACGGTGAGTTCGCACTGACCTTCTGTTCTTTGTCGTCTGTGGCTCTCACCAATAGTCTTTGTGGCCATTACTTGCTAAAACTAAAAATGGAAGAAAACATGAAAAAGCAAAAACCAAACAAACTAGGTATGTTATTGAAACAAAGTCTAGGTCAGTGTTTATTTGGCAGAAAAGCATACAGACACGATCAGTGGGGTGTCACGTGTTTCTCCCCTGCCTGGTAGGGAAAGTGAGGAGCTCTGAGTTTTGGGGGGGGGGGCCGGGGGGGAACAAGGAGAGCAAAGGCTCAGAGGCAGCAGGAAGAATGATCCCACGACCTCTCTTTCTGCTGTACCAAAGTCAGAACCCCCACACCCCACGTCTGTACTGTACCCCAACCCACCAGCCTACAGGACCATTCCTGTACCCCCACTCTCCGCTCAGGCTATTTCCCCTATCAGACCAAGTAGAGGCTCCTGTTCATTCTCTCTGCTGGCTGGTCCCAGCCGCACCTCCTGGGGAAAGCCATGTCCCACCTGGGATGTCCCTGGCATCATAGCACCAGCACACACAGCACACATCGCCTCTCAATGAGCAGAGAAGGTACCAATGCCTAATGCCTCGTGGCCTGTATAGCAGTGACCCCCAAACAATACCAGACCCAATTCTATGGTTGACGGGAGAAGGATTTTAGAAGAGTGGTCTACTCTCCCCTGGACCAACCCTGACTCTCTTGTCCATTTCAACAGAGCAAAGGAGTGAGAATAATTGAGGGGTCCCCCAGGGTAGTTGTGAGAAAAGAGTACAGAAGATCCTAAGGATGAAAGGAATTCAACAGAGTCATGACTGACTAGGGAGGCCGACTGCCATTAACTCCCTGGGCCTCAGTCTGCTCATCTGCAGAATGGGAGAGGGCGATAGAAGCTAACACTTGATCCCAATTTTCTGACTCTGTGATTGGCTCGCTGTAGTACCTGCTCCCCCAACAGCTCACTACAGCTTTGCAGGGCATGTGGAGAAGCCCAGGGGCAGAAGTAGGCCAGGGAAGTGCCTTCCCGGTGAGACATCACCCAACACTCTCTCATGAAAGGGTTCCCTCTAGCCCCACTGGGTGAAGCGAGGAACAAGCAGGGTGCTGGCATCTTAGGGAGTGTTCGCATTCTCTTGGGTTCCACCCTGGGCCTTCAGGAACTCTATAGAATATGTCATGGTTCAGCCGGCTCCGGGATGAAAGGGGCGAGCCTGTCCAAGTTGCAATTTTCCCTGAAAAGTTGCCACCTGGGATCCAGACTCGGACTGCCGTGCTCACCCGAAGCTTTCTCCGGGACGGGCTGGCCACGTGGCCGTCCGGCTACACTGTTCAGCAGACGTGGTCTTTGCTTTCCAGCGTCTTTCGACTTAAAAAGAGATAAAAGAAACCCTGATAAAAATGAACATCAATGGATTCTCTTGAAGAGCAAGCAAATATGCTTGAAGCATTAACACATTGGATCTAAGAGTAGTTCCTAGTTATAATCGCCTGAAGAATTTTATGGGGTAGAAGAAGAAAGTTCCAGGATATGGAAATGGGCTGGAGCAGTGGGGGAGGCTTCCTTGTTTGGCCAGGTCTCCTCGGAGCAGCTGGGATTTTTAAGGACGCCCGTAAGATCAGGAAGATTGGTTACCCTCTGGAGAGAATGCCAGAGATATAAATGGTTCTGTGGTCACATCTGTGAGATCTTTGCCCTAAACACATCCATCCATCCTTTTGGATGGATGAGCCGTACAGCATATCATGTGGTGGAATTTGTATTCTCTGATGTGAAATTTGGGGTGGGGCTTGTGAAACCGCTCCAATGGGGTCCGCACGTTTATTTATTTTTATTTATTTATTTATTTATTTTAGATTTTATTTATTTATTTGACAGACAGAGATCACAAGTAGGCAGAGAGGGAAGCAGAGAGAGAGGAGGAAGCAGGCTCCTGGCTGAGCAGAGAGCCCGATGCGGGGCTCGATCCCAGGACCCAGGGATCATGACCTGAGCTGAAGGCAGAGGCTTTAACCCAGTGAGCCACCCAGACGCCCCTGGGGTCCACACCTTTAATTAACGCTTATATGTCTCTCGCGAGGTCCCCATAGGGAACCTCGAACAGCATTATTCATGCTCGTTTTGAGTTTGGAAACCTGAGGAGCACAAGGGGCTTATCTTGGACCACGCATAGGTGACCATCTGTGCGGCTTTGCCAGGGACAGTCGTGGTTTCTGCATCTTGTCCTGTTGTGATCATGAATAGTGTCCCCTTTCCCTGCCACAAGTGCTCTGGTTTATATTTAAGTATAAGGTCACCCTAGCCAGCTGACACGCTCCTGGCAAGACTAGGATGGTACAGCCTACATTTCATTCACCACCAGATCATCCTTTAAGCAAATGTTTTCCCAATTGTCAGAAGTCTTACTTCTGAACTCCAGGGTGACACACAGCAGTGTTCCCATAGGAAAGGCCATGTGTAAGAATACATCGAGGCACGGGGGCTCTGGCTGAAACATTTTTGGTTTGTTTTTCACCTGATTTTGCATCTTTTTACGTTCAGTTACCAGTCTTTGAAAAGTATATGTTATGGTTTCTGCAAGCATGAATTACTTCTTTCGTGTCCTGATGTCCGATCAGGGTAGGCTCTCTTGTTCTTAATAGGGTTTAAAATAAAAAAGAATTTGATGGGGCTCCTGGGTGGCTCAGTGGGTTAAAGCCTCTGTCTTCTGCTCAGGTCATGATCCCAGGGTCTTGGAATCGAGCCTCAGCATCGGGCTCTCTGCTCAGCAGGGAGCCTGCTCTTTGCCTACTTGTGATGTCTGTCAGCCAAATAGAGAAATAAAATTAAAAAAAAAATAAAAGAAAATAAAATAAAAATAAAAAAGAATTTGAAACCCACCAACACTGGCTTCTAGCAATTCCTCCGTTGAAGAACTTGCATCAAGGACGTTGACATGCTTTTCGCAGCCCTGTAATTAAATAGGCCTGCTAAGAAGTCACATGCAATAGTTTCTGATCCTTGGGAGGAGTGCCCGTCGTGGCGACTGTCTGTTTAAGTTGCGCTAGCAAAACCAGGAGCAGCCCAGTTTTGTAGAATGTTAGCTCCGCCTGCAAAATCACCATTTGCCCCCTTACCTCCATCACTTGTCTTTCCTTTGAAATGACACTTTTTTGTGTGTGTTGGCTCATTTTGAGGCATGAATTGCCAACATATGGAGCCATTAACCAAGAAATAGTCTTGTACCTTCGCTGGTTAACAGAAATGGAGTTGAAAATTTAGCCCCCTGGTATCATTATTGTAGCTCCCCGTATGACTGCAGGAAAATCACATTTCAAGTTCCTCCCGCTTCCCTTCTGCCTTTCACGGCAAATTTCAAAGTACGGCAGTAGGCAGATTGGTTTGTAATAGCAATTTTTAAACCTAGAAATTAAATTAAACCTAAAAGCACGGTGTGCTTCTAGTTCAAAGAGGGTTTCTTCCAGAAAGAACATTTCCACAGTAACAGCAATGACAATCATAGTATTTTTCATGAAGATCTGAGTTACTGAGCTTATGGGGATTTTAGAAAACAGTGTTTTCCAGAGACCCCTTTCAGAGAAGCTGACAATCAGGTCCTAGTAAGGTCTGCGTGCTCTGGAGAGAGATGTGTAGAATAAGTCAGTGCCAAGGCATCAGTACAGTACTTTCTTGAATTGTTTTCAGTTCTTGTTCTCCAGGAGAAGGAACAAAGGGCCAGTAACTAGTCTGGTAGAATCTTTCCCCCGTAGAATGGTCAGAAAGTTTAACTATTCAAGAGAATGTGATTTACTGTAAATATGTGTCTAGATGTTGTGGTCCTTAATGATTTACGTTAATTATCTTTCCTGGTAATGCCTTTTTCTTTTGTGCATTCCACAAAGAGTTTTGCTTGGAGGAATATCTACACCGCCTGCCGGAGGCCTTGTCTGTGGGGGGAGGGGAGGGTCCCAGCAGCTCCAACACATGGTAGGCAGAGGGGCTTCCTTGGGCTGCCTGGAAACTAACCAGAGTTTAGAACTGGTGGGAGAGCTGCCCCTCTTTTACCCATTTGGGGATCAACAGGGCCCTGTCCTCACATTTTCCAAACAGCCCCAGGAAAGCGAAATCTACGTAATAAAATGGATTTTTTTTCCTGCCTGGATTGAAAGGCTTCCCAGCAGGCTGGATGCTGTTGGTTGTTGTGGACTGCCATTGTAAGTACGCTGTTGTCTCCTTCATCCTGGGGGTTTCCCCAAGATACTGTGTCAGGTGGCAGGTGGGAGCTGTTAGGAATAGGCTCTCCTCGCACCAAAGCAAGTTCGGTTCCCATCAGAGTCCAGGGACGTCTGGTGTAGACCTGGGCTCTGGCTGCAATGTGTCTCTCCCTCTCTCCCCCACTCCCTTCCCTCCACCCCAGTCATTTCTGGCATTAATAATTTGAAGGCAAATACACAACAGCTACACAAGGATCAGGATAATCTGGGCCTGGGGGCCTGAACACGGATCCCTCCTTCCTGAACGTTTTGTATCTGAGAAAATAGTAAGGTTGAAACAAGATTCATCTGGTGTTTGCCTGCGGGGAACCAGTACAGAAACTGTGTAAGATTAGTTCCTCCTTAAAGCAAGATTACCCGGTAATTCTGTTACAAAGTCGCAGAGACCTTGAGCTCTGTCAACTCAACTGTTGTATTCACACTGCCAGGCGTAGCTTTAACTTTCTAGAAGATTCACCACCTCTTGGATTTCAAGAAAAATCCTGAGGAGTGTCGAGGTTTCTTCTTCCCTTCCTGACATGAGGTTGGCTCCCTCTCTGACATGGCCATTTTCCTTTTGGCCTATATCCTTTGTCCTTTAAGGACTTCCACATCTTTTTGCCCTAAATGGCCAAAATATGTCCCCCACGCTGCCAAAACACACAGGTGACTCAAGGTCAGAATCTGGAGGATAGGCCAGCTATTGTTCTGTGGCTTCTTGAGCTAAATTAATCTAAAACCTTGTCCGAGTGGCCTGTTAAACTGGATCAAGGTATGGTCAGCGGGCTAACCATTGTTCTTTTTTTTCCCCGTCTAGTGATGGGGCCACTGCAGATGAAAATATCACACTCCTCCTACCAGTGATTGTGTGACCGTTAGATGGCTGGAATGGCAGACCTAATGTTGCCTAAAGTATTTTCCCATCCTGTGTATCTGTGTGTGTGTGTGTACATGTGCCTCCTATTTTCACTTTCTGGGAAATTTGCCAGTTTTTCAAGGACTGGGTAGAGAACAAAATAAATATTTGTAGATAGTTTAAAAGGCGACTGGGTATGTTGGATGCCACTCTGCCTAGCCAAAGAAAAGCAATTTCATGGCCTTTCGGATATTTTAAAGTAATTAACTTGAGAACCCCAGAAGGTTGATTTTACTAGTTTACTTTTCAGAGTTGTGACCAAGGTGTGTGTGTATGTGTGTGTGTGTGTGTTGGGGGGAGAGGGCCGCAGTCAGAGCCTAGGCCAATGAGCACAAACTCTTTAAAGTTCAGCTGAAGTGACTGAAATTGTGCGAAAAGTAAACCACCTCTCTGTATGTGTTAATCAGGTTCTAAAGTTAGTGCCGGAAAGTGTTTACTTAACAACATTCAGCATACACGCTTTGTTTTCTTTTCTTTTTTAAGGGATTTCACCGAAATTTGGGATGTTCAGCAGTTGGCTGTTTAGTAACACGTAAATCAGCCTCCTTGGGAGGCTCATTCTGTGTCTGAGATTAAAGCAACCGGAGACCGGGCGTTCAGCGCCTGCTGCTGATCCTGTGTGAAATGCTTTCCCTCCCCGGGCTGCGGAATCTGGGCGGTCTGCAGCGGTGCAAACAGGCGGTCTGGGTCCCGGGTCGGGAAGCCCATCACCTGTTGGGGCCTCGGGCGCGCGCGGCGCAGGGCGGGACCGGGGCAGGGGCAGGGGCAGGGGCAGCGGGCGGCTCGGAGAGCGCAGCCTCCCCCCTCCTTCCTCCGGGACCGTCCGGCGGGCGGGCGGACGCGGGGACGCAGGCACGGAGGGACGGGGGCGGCCCGACGCTGGAATGCAGTTTTCTCGGGCGAGAGAGACTTTGCACCGGAGTGGAGAATAGTTCGGGGTGGGGTTTCGCACGGTCCCCTCCCCGCCCCCCCGCCCCGGGCCCCCTTCCAGGCGCTTTCTGGGAGCTTGCAGAACTGCGCTCGGAAGTTTCAAGAGCGGCGAGCAGCTCGTGCCGCGGGCGGAGGGACAATGGAAGAAAATGAAAGCCCGAAATGCGAGCCGTGCCTTCCTTACTCAGCAGACGGCGGGCAGAAGCGGGGTAAGTAACAGACTCATTCAAAGATGGAGTTAGGGTTCCGCGCGCTCCTCGCCGCTGGCTGCTTTTTATAACCCGAGACGCGGCGCATGGCGGGGAGAAGGCGCGTGTCTTGGGCTGGCGTGCGTTTTGGGAAGTGCGTGGAGAGCTGTGATTTCTCGGGTCCGACTTCGGCTCTGGCAGGCTTTTCCTAAACAGCCAGAGAAGTGGCGTGGGGATGCCGCGTTGGTAGCCCCGTGAGCAGTCAGTATGTGTTGTATCTCTAGGCGGTGACAAAATATATCGCTAAAAGCAGCTTTTTCATACTCGCTGCTCCCAGCCGTGGGAGAAAGGAGCTGTTTCTGGGCAGCTGTCTCTGCGAAGGCAGCGTTTCCATTCATTGATTGGGGGAATCCCATGAGGCAAAGGCATGCTGGGTTGCACGTTTTGCAAAATTTGAGAGTTAAATTACAGAGTTTAGGGATGTTTTATTTTGCAGATCGGAACAGCAGGGAAGCACGGGTCCATCCGGATGATAGATGGGGCTGTGCGGAATCTTTGCATGCTTTAATTCAAAAGTTGGGAGTTGTTAGACGATTTGGGTAGATTTTCTCCAGGCAGTTTTCCTTTAATTGTGTTTGTGATAGACTTGTCTTTTCCGTAGGGAATTTCCAGAAGCTTATGTTGTTCCGAAGAAATTTCACTGTGGGGTTGGGTGGAGAAGGGACTTCTCTGCCCTCCAGTCAGTGACGTCTATGATGCCAGAGCCTATCATATGGTATCATATAGGCAGCTTGTTCGGAAACCCGCACAAGCCCGAAACCATCCCCGCCCACCCTACCCCAGGTTCATCTAGGGGCCAGTTAGGAACTAAGAGAAGCATTTGCGGGGCTGCAGTGCTCTGCGTGGGAGTAGGGATTATGCACAGGGGAAAAGGTGTGTGTGTTTTAAAAAGGCAAAAGGGAAGTAACAAATGACTCATCCGCGCACTGAAAATGCAAAACTAAGCTAGACTGAAGAAAATGGAATTACAAGACATAGAACCCCCCCCCCACCCTCCTCCGCCCCCAGCCCTCCTATCCTCCCATCCCCCCTTACTCCTGCGGGTGAAACTCAGGAAACATGAAGCTTCGTAAACCCGGGAGAATCCCCCATTTTACAGTTGTCAGTCTAGGTATCTGTGTTTGTGCTTCTAAAACAGAGCACTCTTCCTGGAGGGCGCCTGGTCGGTGGGGTCCGGTGGGAGATAAGGCTCCCTTCCCTCCCTTAACTGATAGGACAGGATCTTACCGGAGAGACTGAGTCTTCCGGCCTCTGTTAAAATGAATGACACAGACTCTAGAGGGGCAATTAGAATGGGACCAATTTAAGAAAAAACTTTCAAACAACCACGGCAATTCAAAGATGCGTCAGAGGCCAGAGATGGTTGGGCTGAGGGAGTGTGATCACTTTATTTACTTACTCATTCATTCAATGAATATTGAGCATCTGTTATGTAGTAGTTACTGTTTTAGCTGCTGGGGACCCAGCCCTGAACAAAGTAGTTGGAAAATACTTGCTTTCATTGAACTTATGTTCTAAGAGCCAAGTTTGGAGGAAAGGGAGTAGGAGAGAGAGAGAGACAATGAACAGATAAATGAAATATATAGCATGTTAGATGGCAGTGTTGCCAGATTCAGCAAATAAAAACACAGGATGCCCAGTTAAATTTGAATTTCAGATAAACAATGAAATTTTTTTTTGTATAAGTATATCCCATGCAATATTTGGAACATACTTATGCTAAAATTATTCCTTGTGTACCTGAAATTCAATTTTAACTGGGCATTTCATATTTTATCCAGCAACTCTATTAAATGGAAATCAAACAATAGGGAACCATAGGCAGGAAAAGAGAACAGGGAGTATGGAGAGAGGGTTATCAGGGAGAGCCTCACTGGTGTGTGTTTGAATAAACATCTGAAAGAGGCTAGGGAGGGAATAGGCAAGGACTTGTTGGAAGAACAGCAGGGACATGGGAGAAGGATGGGAGGAAAGAGGTTAAGAGGTAATCCCAGGCCAGATCACACAGGGCTATGAGATGATGGCAGAGATTTGAGGGTTTTTTTTTTTTTTTTTTTTTCCCAAAGAGGTAGAGAGCTGCTAGCAGGTCTGACTTGCCATATAAAAGGGAACTATTGGGTGCTGTACTGACAACCCAAGTGGGGGCAGGGGAAGGGCAGAGAGACCATACAGAAGCTTGGACCAGCAGGTAGTAGGACAGGTGGTGATAAGAAGACAGGTTCTAGATGTATATTAAAAGTAAAGCCAAAAGAATTTGCAGAGGGATTGGATGTAAGCTACAAGAGAAAAGGAGGAGTCCAAGATGATTTCAGAAATGTCTGTCCGCCTGGCTGGAGGGATGGAGTGGCCATTTACATAAATAGGAAAGAAAGCATTTGAGTGCAGCCGAGGAGAGGAAAGGGTGTTTCTGGCTTGGAAATAGAGGAGACCAGGAAGTCCCTTGGATAGGTGAGGAGGGAGATGTTTATCTCACATCTAAATGGGGATGCTGATTGCTGCGTGGATATTCTCCACTGGAATTGAGGAGAAAGGTCTGGGGCCTGTGGCAGACCCAATCCTGCTGGGATTGGGTCTGTGTGTGCAGGTCCCAGTGCGCTCTGGGGCACTTGAGCATTTAGAGAGATTGTAAGGGTGAGAAGTATTCAGGTTAGATGTGCCGGGTCCCACTGAGTTCTGTAAAGGAGGACGGCTTCTGTTCCAGGTGTGCGGTAAGCACGAGGACCGTACAGGGAGGCCAGGCTCACATCACCTGTAATACCCCATGCCCGCTCCTAGCCACGCCTAGCCACACCTGATGTTATTTGTTTCTGTATCTGTTTCACTGGATTACAGTGCGGAATACCAGGGCCGACCAGGTCTTCTTCATCCTTAACATTCCCTCTACCCAACACACCAGCCATGTAGAAAGCACTCAGTAAATATTTCTTGAACAAAAGGCTAATGATCCCATCCCAGGGCTTGGAGTTTACCCGTCAGTCTACTGTAGGTAAGGATCCCCTGGGTGATCGTGTAACTTACTATCTAGACCGAGACACTTTTGAAAGTGAAACGGCACCCTATAAATAATTTTGCTGGAATGGCAGTTGTAACGCACAACTGTTTAGGCAAACCGGGGCATACGGTGGCCTCAGGAATAGCTCTCATCAACGAGGCTTCCGTGGCTGGATAAGCAGCCTGCTTAGGTCGACAGCAGTGTGAGTCTGTACCTCGAGGTGCACCGTACCGAAGGCACTCGGTAGGTATCGGCTGAATTGCCGTCTAAAAACTGACGCTCCCTTTGAAAGCCATGGGGTCCTCAGGGCGATTCTGGGATGTTCCCTGGGATGTGTCAGCCCCCAGCAGCCCCGAGGTGTCTGCTTTTCCTCCGGCCCCTAAGCTCTTGAAACCCCTGGGCAGGTGAAGTGTTACCGTCCACCTGCTTGCCTCCCCCAACCCCTGATTCACCAGTGTTTCAAGATAGTGTTTGCTTTGGGGGGTGGTAATCATTTTGCAATATATAAGTGCATCAAAGCAGCACACTGTATACCTTAAACTTGCAAAAAAAAAAAAAAAAAAGCATTGGCAGTCCCCACTGCCAATTGGGGAGTCCCCGATACTCAAGTCTTTGCTCAGAACTCTAAAACTGCCCCATCGGTCTCTGCCCCTTACCTGTTTCATCCTTCTGAACACTTACTACAAATTATTTGTTCATTGTCTGCGTCCCTGTTTGTAATGTGGATCCGCTGTGAGGCAAGGGGATTATCTCTACCTTGATCACAACTTCACTGCGTTTCCTAAGTCCTTTTAGTCTACAGAGCAGACACTCAAGACATATTTTCGAGAATGAATGAATGAATGAATCATCCGACCAGCAGTTGAGATGAGAATAGTTTTCTGGGGAGCAGAGGGACAGTTCCTCTTTTGTCTGAAAATCCGTACCAGAAACCTTCTCTGTCACTTACTTAATTTTTCAGGATTTTTAGGTGAATAATTATCATGGTCTGATTTCAGCTGCAGTTTCTGTGCCAAGTCGTGTACGGGGGTGATCTATGGGATGGTAACAAGAGAACTGGCCAACCGAGGAACCCTGTGGGCCCCCAGCAGAATATGTAATCTGTATTAGTCAACTAGACTAATTGTAACAACCCTGAAATCTGTGTGGTTTAGCACAGTCAATTTTAATTTTTTGAACACAGTGGAATGCGACATTGCTAGCCAGGTGGATCTCCTGGGCGCCCAGCTTTAGGCTGACTCTGGGACCCCATTCCCCAAGGGTTTGGCATTTTCCACTGGAGCCGTTGCATTCAACCAGCCAAAGAAGAAAGAGAACGAGCAAGGACGATTATTCCGGAAGCCTGGGGGCGGGGACTAAAGGTGTCTCACCTCACTTGCCTCGACTAGAGGAATTATTAGTCCAAGACCCCAGCTAGATGAAGGGTCCTGGAAAATGCAGTCTTTCTGTGTGTGTGTGCAGCAGGAGGCCACTGTGGTGTGAAGACACAGACGGACAGAATACTGTCGCTGCCACGGGGCTGGGACAGACAAACAGACAAAACGGCAGTTTCTCATGATGTTTCTACGGCCAGAGAGGGACGTGGCACACTTTTATAGAGATAGCTACCAGGAGCCACTGTAAAGAAGTGAGGGGCTCCTTCTCAGAGAGGCCGTGGCTTACCTAGTCTTCGCTCAGGAGTAAAAATCGCAGGGAAGTGTGGTTGCTGGCGCTCGGGGAGAAAGCGGGCGTGGACTGTCCCAGCGATGCAGGGGCCCAGACCCCTTGCTGTAAGTCAGGGGACCTGGCTGAAGCCATCCGAGCCGTGGCCCAGGGGGCCCCTTGGCCTCCGCCCTGCGGGATAACTTGCTGCATCTCCGCCCTTTGAAACTCTCAGGTGCTTCCACCGCCTTCCGCACCCCTACTTCTGCTCCAGGGAGGGTTGGAGGGGCTGTTCTCTGCCCCAGGCTCCCGTTGTGCTCTCTGCCCTGCTCCCAGCAGACACAAAGGACTCGCCCTGGGCTGGGCAGAGGCTGGGAGCGGCAGGAAGGGGAAACTGAAAGTGGGTCTTCATGCTCCAGCCCCGTTCTTTGTTTGACACGGATTCCCAGAATAGTGAGCCGTGGGACACACCCATCCTTAAATATTAGCACCCAAGCGCATTCCAGGCAAGAAATAGAACTTTATTTCTGTGTTGATGGCTTTGTGGATAATGAAGAACTGGCCCGCACTCGGATCCCTGACTCCACAGCTGTGGAACTAGGACTCAGTGTCCTTTGCCCGGTCCCCTCTCGTTTGTTTCTGTCCCTGCTTAGGAGTTGGGGCTCCTCAGCCGAGAGACCACATTCTCCCCCAAAAGACTGGAATGGTGGAATTGTCACCTCTCCTTCCGGCGCGGAAGTCGGCAGCGCCCAGGAGCGGAGCCTCCCTGGGGAGAAGGCTCGGGTGATGGGGACGCGTGTTCAGGGTGGCTTTGATCGTGGTGTTGGGTTGTTGTTCGCAGTGCCTGGGAGGACGGAGCAGGTGCCTGGTGGTGGGATGGGAAACAGGTGGGGCCATAAGCTGAGGGAGGTAGAGGGCAAGAAGGTAAGACATGGGGAGGAGTGAGCCCCACTGGCTCCTGGATGTCTGCCAGGGGACTGTGCCCCGGGCCAGTGGTGCATTAGTCATCGGTGCTGTTCGCTGCTTTCCACCAATTCACGTTAAACCTCGTTAAGCAAATGGAGACATTTTAGAAGAATCCACCAGAGAGAGAGAGAGAAAAAAAAAAGGTAAAGTACCATAAGATCGACAGGACCTTGCAGTGCAAAGTGTTAGGGAAAAAATAGGGGTTTAGAGTGTCAGCAAGTCGGAGCTGCCCAAAGGTGAATGGTGACAGAGAAGATGGACCCTGAACGCCGCCCCTCCCTCCCTGTTCCTTTCCCAGTTTATCTGAAGGAAGAAAGCGGAAAACTCTTTTCACTCTCCACGGGGCTACTGTTCTGGCTGCCTTGACCTATTCTGAGGAGCCTTGGATGAAACAGCGTAGTTCTTGGGAGTCTGTGTGGCGGAGCGAGGCGGAATGGAACTTTCTGCCCCTGTTGGTGGCAGAAAGCTCCTGAACGTTTATCTGCGTGCGTGTCTGTGTGTGCCCCCACGTGAGGAAGTCACCTTTCCAGAGATCCAGTCCTGCTCATTAATCTAGCTGTCCTGGATAATTTTGAAAATATGTTAATGATGTCAAAAGTAATCGTAAAAATCTGTTTAAAAGTCAACAGTGTTATATCAAGTGTACAACAAGTTTTGGGCTAATATAAAACTCATGTGCACGCGTACGCACTCCAGAAGCTAAAGCTAAACCAGATTGCACACGTATTTACCAAGCTGACATATGGCATTTTCTGCATCTAGCTTCACTCAGCGGATCCTGTTCCTTCTGTTTTATTCAAGAAGACACCACAAAGAAGGTAGCCGTCATGTGAGTCCACATCATGAGAAGGCAACCTAAATAAATGATACAGTTCATCCCTCAATATCTTTTTAGGCAATAGTTCCATCTTCTTCCCCTTCTAAATTTACTGCTGAAATGCATGAAAAGTAGGAGAATTAACCATTTTGGCTATTCTCTTCCTCCCTTTCCTCATCGGTGTTGATGGAGATGCTATAATTAGCAATGTAATGAGAAGTGAAGAGTAAACAAGAAGAATTATTCCCAGAACACTCTTCTAGGGATGGAAAAGCAGAGTAGGAAAGCCAGCCTGAGTTTACAATGTTTTCTATGCCTAACCAAAGGGTGTTGTACCTAAAGTTCTGTAGAGAGATGTTTCTAGACGGTGAGGTAGGGAACGTGTTGGTGGCGTTGCCTTTAGACGAGCTCGTTTATGCATAAACTGGACACTCTGGGTGTCTCTGGTGTAAATTCTTATTTCTCTGTCTGAGACTCCAATCTAGAACTTTCGAATATTAGATCTCTTTAGAGATCTAATAATTTAGATTTTCTGCACCTAACTTTTCAAGATCAATAGTTAACAAATGGAAACGTCTTAAAAAAATAGGTTAGAGTAGATTTTAAAGGATGTAGAGCTAGAAGACTCTGTGTATCTATTACCAGTCCACCATCCTCATTTTATCACAAAGACAGTGAGGCTGGAAGGGATCTAAGTCTAGCGTGAAAGGCAGAACTCCTGAGAACCCCCACTCAATGCTTTTTCCTGGGAATTCAGTGAACAGGGACACTCTGTTCAGCCTGCATCTGTGTAGGGTGTAAGAACTCTTCCTTACAAAGATAATTTGAATGTTTATAACATTCTCTTGCTGTTCGTGGGTTTTTGAGAAGTAATTGCCTTTTTCTTTCCAGTTAACTGGAATATGCAAACCCAACAACCCATTTGCCAACCATCGAGAATGAGTAGAGATTCCCTGTCCGCGTTCGGCAGGGGAAGCATTGTCATTGCCTGGCTCACTTGCTCCCTTCTAGTGGAAGTCAGCTTGTCCCTTAGAGGCCAGGTCAGAGGCAGGGTCAAGCCCAGGGGTCTAGGTTTAGGCCATCCACACGTATCATATCTCTTCCCTTCTCACTGTGTGTTTTAAAGTCCACTTCCCATAAAATGTGTCTAAGCTTTTACATTCCCTCCATTCTTACCTGATGATAATATTAGCCTAATAATATTCCATTTGTTTGCTTTATCCTAATTGGCGGGGGAGGCTGGATTTTGTAGGTGGTTCACCCATCAGTGATTATGATAGCTTTTTTTGGTCTTAGGGATGAAATGTGTCTCAGATTGTAGAAATGTAAAAGTCCTGTTACCAGCATGAAATTGTAATTAAAAATAAAGAAATAATCAGAACCACTGGAATTAACTTTTCTATAATTACAGATGAAGGTAAGGGGTAACCCAGTAGCCTGCAAACTAGTCTGACCACGTGTTCTTATTTTGAATAACCTCAGGGAAGAGTCAGAAATAGCCTACTTTTTTCTGCAACTTTTCCTTTTAGTGTGATTTTTTTTTTTGTCGTTCCTTTGATTGTTGATTTTATTCCCCCTTCTTGCCTTAAAAAAAGAAACAAAAAACAAAAACACCTGCTAGGTTACACTTAACATTAACAGCTGCCACAAACCCTCTTGGTGTTCTGTAAATGAGATATCTAGTGAGATCATTAATTGTGAACTGTACTTTGTTCTTTTTGTCTTTCAGAACAAGGAAAAAGCAGTCTACATGTAACGTCCTTAGAAGATGCAGAATGCCGCAGAACCAAGGAACGCCTCTCTAATGGAAACAGTCGTGTTTCAGTTTCCAGGTCGTCCCGCAACATCCCAAGGAGACACACTCTAGGTGGGCCCCGAAGTTCCAAAGAAATCCTGGGAATGCAAACATCTGAGATGGACAGGAAGAGAGAAGCTTTCCTGGAACATCTGAAGCAGAAATACCCCCATCATGCCACCGCGATCATGGGCCACCAAGAGAGACTGAGAGACCAGGTAGGAGCATGGCACCATTTTGCTGTGCACAGCTCATTCTGAAATGAACACGAGGGAAAGCGAAGTGACCAACAGTTCAGAGGGGGAAAAATAGTTGAGTGGATTGTGCCCACCGTTGGGTTGTTCCAGATCTCTTTTGGGCCTTGGGAGGAGAAGGCAGCCTGTAGTAAAAGGTTTGACCTGAAAGCTCAGTTCTCTTGAATGCCGGAGAGGAGAGACCCAGAGAGTCTGCGGTTCCCCCAAAAGGAGTGTCCTGGCGTTCAGCCACAAATACATCTGACATACAGGCAGTAAGGGGTATTACTCTCCTGAAGGAGGCCTAGGATCAATTACTGTGCACTCAGAAAGCACTTGAGTGCTTAGCACAGTGAATGAAGGAATGAATGAATGCATGAATGAGTATATGCATACATAAATACATTTTCGGGGTCAGGTGGAGCACAGAGGGATAGACTACGGTAAATGCCTTTTCCTTTGGAAACTGACATTAGGGTTCAGTTTCTGCTCCTTTTTTTTTTTTTTTTTTTCCTTTTAATCACAGATGTTTACCTTTTGCATTCTTGGCTTTCCACTGTCATCAGCTACCTGTTTTCTCAGGTTATCTTGACAGCTACGCAGATTACCACCCAACTGTGGCTTCGGATGTTTCTGTTTTTGTTTCTTGGCTGCGTGCAATGACTTCTTTAGCAGACAGTACAGTTTTGGGGTCGCAGGAGATGGGAGGCCTCCCGTGTAGCCCTCACAGTCATGTTATCAGATTGACCTTTGAGGATGTAGGACATGGTGAAGGAAGCAGAGCCCACTTGGCGATAGATGCGGTCAGGGAAGAGGGCGGGCTGTTACTGATTTCCACACTCCAGGTAGAGGGGCACGTTCGCTGTTTTAAGTAGAATGTCTTGCCAGTTAACTGGTAACAAGAGTAATGTGTAACTAACTCAGCTTTTGGTCGTCCGTGGAAATGGAAATTGGCATTGGCCTGAATAATTTGAACCTGTACTTCATCCTCTGTCTCATTTTATGCATTTAAATTCAACCTTCTCTTCTCTGAAATCTTTGTTAGAGTGCCTAAAATTATAAAATGAGCTTTATGGGCTGTATGTTGGCTTTTTGTTCACGTTGCCGAAAGGCGGCAGACCCAGAAGAGGAGAGAAGGACCAGGAATCCTGGTTGATGTACAGCAGATAAATTCTTCAGTAATTAAGAAAAGGGTGACTGTTTTCATTTCAAGTGCATATAGAAAATACACCCATTTTATGTATGTATGTGTTTATTTATTTATTTACTCACTTGACTTTTGTCCCACGGTTTTATAAGATGTAATTGACAGGTATAAAAATATCCCTATTTTTTAGTTGCTGGTAGGGTCAGTATCCATATAAGTAATGCATCATGTTTTTATGAGGCTCCATACTTTATCCAAAGTAGTTTAGATTGAGGAAACTCAAACTTAGAATAGTTACAAATACAGTTTTCTAAGGCAAAGTTGGAATTTGAATCTGGTTAAGTCTGAGTTCAGAACCCTTGTTGAGTCCACTGTTCTGTAAGTTGATCATTGCCTATAGAGCAGGTAGTATGGCAACAAACAAACAAACAAAACACTTCGTTTTCTAGGTTTTTGACTCATCTAATAATTAAATTGAAAGAAGACAGATTAACAGGAGAAAAGCAAATTAAAGTTTAATAATATGTATACTTCCTGTGTATACATGAGAGAGACCCAGGAAAACTGAGTAACTCCCCAAAATGGCCAAAGCCATCACCCGAAGTTCCATGTTCAACTAAAGACAAAAGCAGTTGTTGGAGGTGAGAGTCAGTTATGGGAGGTTACCAGGAAAAGCATAATAATCAAGGATAAAGTTGTTATGACCTAAAATAATTTAGATAGTGTGCCTGGCTCAAAAAAAGAGCTATTACTAGAGACTACTATTTCTCTGAAAGACCTATCTGTACAGCAGGCCAAACATCTAATTATCGAACATCTCTTCTTATTGTTCTGTGAATCACCCTCCTCTCCTTTGAAGCCCTAAGTCCCTTCCCCATTCCTTAGCTTAGGATGTCCTATAAGCCTCATGTTCTGGCCCTGCATGTTCTTGGGTCTCATATTCTCACGGGGTTCCTATATACACATAATTAACTTTGTTTTTCCCATGTTAATATGCCTTATATCAATTCACCAAGCCAAAAACTTGGAAGGGTAAAGGGAAATTTTTTCCTCCCCAACAGTCTGTACATGGGGTGTAAAGGACATGGTGAGGTTCTGTGTGTGCGCGTGCGTGTGTATGAGCGTGACTATAGGGACAGGGATGAAGGTAAAGGAGGTTAGGAAATTGATAGTGCATTGAATGAGGAGGGAAATGTATTTTTTTTAAGTTAGAAATATATTCATTTTGCTGAGAAATTGAGAAGTTAGTATGTCGAAATGGTCTATTTTCCACATTAAAAATATTTCAGTTATTAACCATTACTGTTATTCATGATCTCATAATGACTGCTACTGCTATGATGAGGCTTTGGCTAAAACTCTCACATGGGAAGCCTAAATATAACGTGAGGGGTTCATGGGATCAGATGGCTGGGAATAATGACTGTGGCTTAGCGGCCTCAACCTCTGATCTCCTATCGCCTACATCTCCGCCACAGGTGTCTTCTGACCGTGGCTGGTCAGCTGTCCCTTCACTGAGTAATTCAGGATGAATTCTTGGGTATTCCAAGCTGACCACTTAAAGGGGGAAAGACTCCGATGCAGGGATTTGTGTACGTGTTTTTTCCTTCCATTGTTGTTTCTCAGGTGAACCCTACTCAGCGTTGTGAACATCAGAGATAAGCTCAGGCAGTTCACAGTTTAGGAAATTCCTATGGACAGCACTTCTTCTTCTGGTTTTTCCATTCTTTTTCTCCTACTGTCTGTTTCCTCTTTCCTGTCCTCTTCTCCAGGACACCCTTTGTTCCTTCCTGACCTTCTTAAAGTGGATTATTCCAGGCTTCCTTTGCAGGAAGATCATATGACCAGCCATAAGGAGGAATTCAAATAAACAGGTCTGACCACTTACCTAATATTGAGGTTCTAAATACCGCATACTCTTCTCGTGGCTGTTTTCCTGGCTGCCTCCCAGAGAAGTGGCTTTAATGAAAACAGTGCCGCTGAGGGGAGTTTAAGAGTAAGATGGTAACCATGCTGTATCTAGCATCTTACATGAAATACCTGGGTATTAAGGGAATCCAGATTCCAATTCCTTGGGATTAAACCAAAGGAGAATTAGAGCATACCTTACATTTCAATCTCAGTTCAAACACTGGGAGATTCATGGTTGAAAACTTGTATTTGAGCCTTTGAAAATAAGTCAATCAAGAATTTTCTTGAGTCTGAATTACTGAAAAGAGGTTTCCTTAACTTTCTCCTACTGTCTCCTGAAAATGCAGATGACCATTAGTGCAGCATAATGCTTATCTGCATAGTAGTAGTCTTTTTTTTTTTTTTAAGATCATATTTATTTATTTGACACAGAGAGAGGGAGATCACAAGTAAGCAGAGTGGCAGGCGAGGTTGGGGGTGGGAAGCAGGCTCCCTGTTGAGCAGAAAGCCGGATGCAGGCCTTGATCCCAGGACCCTGAGATCGTGACCTAAGCCAAAGGCAGAGGCTTAACCCACTGAGCCACCCAGGCACCCTGCCTGGTAGTAGCTTTAATGGTACTGACCCCCTGACATACGTGTGTGGGGCAATCAGAGTATGAAGCCACATCACCTGGCAGCTCAGGGTTTGGCAATGAGGCCTGGCAGGGCTGGACTGAATTCAGCCTCCACCATGGGCTAATTGTATGATTGGAGCTAAAGACTTTGTCCTTTATCTTGCCAATATATATCCTTCTCTGCTCTAGTTCCCTCATTTGTCAAAGGACAATAACACCAGTATCACAGAGTACTGAAAAAGAAAGCCATGGTCCTCTTACTGTTTCAAAGGCAGCTCCCTGCATTACAATATTCTGGTTTATG
Organism: Martes martes; assembly: GCF_963455335.1. NCBI lineage: Eukaryota > Metazoa > Chordata > Mammalia > Carnivora > Mustelidae > Martes > Martes martes. The sequence continues at coordinate 126,614,262 of NC_137895.1, forward strand.
GGATCCAAAAAAAGAGTCTCAGCAGCTCTTCTTTGCAAATTGGTATTCAAATTCATTTTACATTTTTACCAACCATGTTTGAATACCTGAAAATTGTTTTTATCCATTGTCAGAGCATAATTTTATTATCTTTCTGGAACGTATTTGTATGTTTCCGTCATTAAAAGCTTAAAATTTGGATTTCTTTCACTTACTCATACCATATAGATTTATTTGGCACCTGCCATGGTAAAAGCGTGATGAGATGTGGTCCCTGACATCACGTCAGTAAAAGAAATAAAGCATTTGTGTTCGGATACTGATCCTTCAAGATCCGGCCCAGATGTCACACCTTCTGAGTTGGTCACAACATCTTTTTTTTTTTTTTTTTAAGATTTTATTTATTTATTTGACAGAGATCACAAGTAGGCAGAGAGGAAGGCAGAGAGAGAGGAGGAAGCAGGCTCCCTGCTGAGCAGAGAGCCCGATGCGATGCGTGGCTCGATCCCAGGACCCTGGGATCATGACCTGAACGGAAGGCAGAGGCTTTAACCCACTGAGCCACCCAGGCGCCCCTGGTCACAACATCTTATAGTACCTATATTACACTATCTAGTAATGCCTTTATCATACTTCCCTTTGTGTTTCTCTTTCCCATATAGAGTATACTTATGGAGGGCAAGAACCTTGTTTTAGTTACCTTTGTAAAGTCAGCATTTAAGGGAATATGCAACCTAAATGAAGCCTCATCAGTTTTTGTTGAATGAAGGAGTGAGTTTGCCAATATATCTCTAATACAATTAGAATGTGATAGGATGGGGTGCCTGGGTGGCGCCACCCAGGCTCCCCATTTATATGTAGTCTTATAGCTAATGTCGTGGAACTTGAGGTGGAATGAGTAATACATTTTTTTTTTAATATTTCAGACTTTTTGTTAACATATAATGTATCATTTGTCCCAAGTAATACATTTTAACCTGAAAGTTTACTGTGTACTTCCATTTAATACAGTGAGTGAGAGAGACGTGAAGGTGTATTTTCCTTTTGATAAGACATTGTGGAGGGGTCAAATAAGGAGATAAGAACGTGAACAATAAAACTATCTGATAGTAAGGCCGGGAGGCCTTCCCTCAGGCCAGGGCTACATGCCGTCTCAGTGCCTCCTCATCACCCAGCCTCGCCTTTGTGCTTGTTTGCAAACAGCACTGGGGCTGTTTTCTCAGTGCCTGGTTCATTTGGCCCCACTTACCATTGTTTACCACAGTCCAGGGTGTCTGGTGCTGAAATGTGTGCCACCAATGGTGAAAATTAGGAAAAATTTTATAAATATATTTTTTATAAATATTTTTATAAGTATTTCCTTTATCAATAAGGAAAATATTTATCAGTCTCTTTATTCATAAATACCCCAGGTTCTGGTTCATACTACTTTTTTTTAATGATTTCTAAGAAAACTTTATTTATTAGTGAAGAGTTGTTCTATGGAATTTGGAACTGTAGGCTTCGGGTCAGACTCAACATTATCTGTTCTTTTGACTGACATCTCCTTTTCAGAAGGAATATCCTTGATTTTAATCAAGAATCATAGAACATTACCCAGTTAAAGACAGGGAGCGAGGGAAGTCTTAACTGCATTTGAATCAGAACAGCAGGTCTTAAGAATCAAACACTCCCTCAAGTTGGTAGAATAAAGGTATTCTTACTCCTGTTCCCTCAAAAGTCACTGAAAAAAAGTTAAGGTTATTAACAGTGGGAAGAGAGAGGGAAACGTTCTCCATCTTGAATGAAGCAAGGAAATGATCAGGACCGTGGACTGGCTTTGGGAGAATAGGGAATGTCTTCGTGGAGACCCAGTGTACACAGACCGTAGAAAGTGAAAGTGGAGTTGATGGAAGGAAGTTTGCTGCCAACAGTTTGCATGTCCTTGACCTCACCTTCCGCAGGTGAAGCTTTCCAGATGGAAAACAGGGTCAGTAGGAGAGAGGAGACAATGATTACCAGATCACAACACATCCGGTCACAGAAGGAACAGAAGTTAAAGGGCTTTTCTGGGGGACCTGGGGGGCTCAGTTGTATGTGGCCGACCCTCGGTTTTGGCTCAGGTCGTGATCTCGGGGTTGTGAGGTCAAGTCCCGCGTCGATCTGAGTACTCATCAGGGAGTCTGCTTGAGACTCTCTCTCTCTGCCCCTCCTTCTCTCTAAAAATTAATAAATAATTCTTTAAAAAAATAAAATAAAAGGCTTTGCTGTGTGCCCCACAGACACTGAATGCCACAAACTGAAGCGTGAGAGTGACACACTTTTAGCGCAAAACAAGTAACGTTTTGTGGAGAGGGCACTTGATGTCACAGACCAGAGGTGAGGGTGTGACCTGCCCCTGCTGACTCCTCCCTCCTACACACTAGTTTTCAGTAGCCAGCCAGCCCCGTTCAAATGGGAATTCTAATATGAAAGAAGCCAATAAGAAATGTGTACCTTTAAACTGATATGTTAGTCAGGATGGTCGTGATTATGCTGCACAACAAATAAGCCCCACGGGAGTTTTTGAGCTATGACACCAAAATGTTTCATTTCTCATGTATGCAGAGCTGGTTGTTTGGGCAAGTCTCTGGAGAAGCTATCCTTACGATGACTTAGTGATTCGGGCTCCTTCCATCACGTGATGATGCTGTCTTATGACACAGATTCCAAGTCTCCACGGCATAGGGGAGAGCGCTAACGGTTCAGCACAAACTCTTAAATATGTTGGCTCATTTGTCACTGTCCTTTATTGTAGCATCTTGGTTCTACAGGGATGTTTGACTTACCTAGATTTTTGAAATTGCCCCATTTTCTTACATCAGCCTTCCCAAATGGCTTTATCTGCGCATAGTACATCTGGACCTAACACGTTATACTTCTCTGTACAACAGCATCAGTCACATTTATAGCTCATGTAAATATATTAACGCATATTTACACCTATATGTAGTGGCATTTTTTGACTTACTTTGGATGAACTTCTTCATACTATGGCAGAGTCCTAATCACACTGGATTACTCCTCATGCAGGAGATCTCGGGGTATCAGGGATACCTTGGGGAACTGATGTAGTCCCTCTGCCATGATGAAAACTCCAAATTATTCAGATCTTATTCTTTTTTTTTTTTTTTGGAGATTTTATTTTTAAGTCATCTCTGCACCCGGTCCACACATGGGGCTCAAATTCACAACCCTGAAATCAAGAGTCACATGTTCTACCAACTAAGCCAGCCAGGCACCCCAATCAGATTTTTTTTCTATCAGATATGTTCTAACCCAATCACCCTATGTAAGTGAAGTGTTCAAAATTCCCAAATATGCATCTACGTCCATGGATATGTGTGTCGGGGAAGCCTAAAAGTGAGGGGAATTGGAACTAAAGGTTCGCCAAGATCATAGACCCTTGTTAGTGGAAGCCTTTGGCCATAGTCAATGTGTGGATAAAAGGCTAAAGTTGTAAAGGGGCAAGTTTTAACAATTATACATGTTTTGTAAATACATGAATACATACATGAAAGGTTTATAGATTATACTAAAGTAGTAGACCTAGATAAGGCATTCCCCTTTACAGTTACTAATTTCTTCTGATCCAAAAAGGAAAATGGTGGGAGAAGAGCCATGTATAGTAACAAAAACCAGTTGGCTGTGTGAACCAATGACGGAGTATGCGTTTACAGACCAATTTCTTGCCTAAACCTTAAGGGAAAAGGAAACAATTTCTTGGCAGTTAAGAAATCTGATAAAATGTATATGCAGGAAGTGCTCAGATCAAGCCACAGTAGGATGGGGGCAGAAATGCCCTTACGCAGATGGCCATGCACGTGGAGAATGTTAGCTAGATGTTCAGCATTTCTTTAGCACAGTTTTCTCAAGCACTATTTATAGTGGTGAAAAGTGGGAAAGGCTGCAAGGAGGACATATTATTGGCATCAGCTAAGACTGTGACACTATTGCTCTTTGCACATACTGGCATATTTTGTCCTCCCAACAAGGCTGGGGGGCAGGTGATATTAACCCTCCTCAACCGAATGGGAAACTGAGGCACCGTGTAATTAGCTCTTATTCAAGGTGACACGGCAAGCCAGTGTGGCAGCATCGGGATTTAAATCCTGTTATCTGGGTGTGGGGGGGGTCTTGCCTCTTACCTCCAGATTACACGATCTCTCTGATGAATGGCAAAACCAAAGGACATCTATCTAAAATGTTGAGGAAAACGGGGAAGGACTAGAACAGGGGGACGTGTTTGGCCCAGTGGCAAGAAGTCTGACATTTGGTGGGGATCCTAGAACGGCTGAAATGCCCGCCTCCTACTTAGATTGGCCTTCAGTAATTCCGGGAAGAAAAGGAAGTCGGCACGGAAGAAGCAGTGAGATCAGTAGTGGTAAGTATCTATGCCAGGTAAATGTTGAGATGTTACTCCTGCTAGGGCCACACCCCCAAGTGGAAGGATCGTGGTGTCGTAACGAAATTACAAATTGCCTTTAGAGAATTTATATTAGCGTATCTGTGATTGTGTGTTTAACGGAACGTGAGAGCCTTTGAATAAAAACCACGATAAGATTTGAAAGAATCAGGATAAAAACAATGGTCGTTAGAAGTTCCAAACCTTCCCTATGTCTAAGAGAAGTCAGAATGGGATCAGAAACAATAGTCATCTAAATTTGGGCGTGATGAAAAACAATGGGGAAAAAATAAGCAGAGAGAACAGTCTAATACTTAACAGATGATGTTACTCGAGGGACCAGATGAAGGAGCCCGCTGGAAATGTTTCCCAGCGGTCTGATTATTTTGAATTGTGTCTTAAAGGGGAGGGAAGTGCATTTCTAAGAATTTGGAATATTACATAGTAGGACATCTTGTGGTGGTGGTTGGTGGGGGAGAGAGCTCAGTGATCAAAAAGACTAAATTCAAGGGGCTGCAATTTTACTTGCAAAATTGACTTGAAGTTGACATTAATCATAGAGGATACAGAAAAAGAGAAAAAGAATCCTAAATGGGGATTATTCATAACACATGGCTTTTGATCCATGTTTAATTGGGTGCTACCAACCTCTACGTTAGCTTTCATTTTAATTAGTGTTGTGGGAGAGCAGGAGAACAGTGCTATATTAAGGGGAGCTCTGAAAAAAAAAATCAAAATAAGATTCTGCTGGAAAACCTGCTAAGGCGTGTCTGGGAGTAGGTGGATGGCAAAGGAGAGTCAGAAACCAAAGTGACGCTATGTGGTGGCAGGAGATGTCTGCATCAGACCAGCCGAGAGAAAATTGCCCCCGACTGGATAAAAATTTTCAGGATTGAGGCATCCAGAAAAGACCAGTGTGATTCTGTCCAGAACATTGATGCAGAACTCATATTGCAAGTGTCTAAATTGTCCTTCCCGCTTGTCACGATTCAAGCGTGTGTCTTGGCCATTACCCATTCTTCCTGCAGGTGTTTTCTTGGATTAACTCAATCTGATGGTGATTTATCGTCAACCTACACCGTGAGCTTGACATCAGGCAGTATGTGTAGAATGCCCTTGGCCTGCCAAGGATGCATCTGTTTAGTGGGAAGAGTACCAACTTTGGGGTCCTATATAACTGAGTTTTTTATATGCCGGGACAGTCTTAGTTGTGGAATGTAGGTGAATCATCTGTTTTCCTGGGGCTTTTTGGTAACCGCAGAAATGAGACCGACAGTACTATTGTGGTGAGGGTTACATGAGATGCTCCATTCTATCAAATAGAGAGCACGTGAGAGATGCCTGTCAAAACCCTTCTCATTCAGGAGAACCTCATCACTGAGAAGTGAGGGCCGTCCACATTAGGGCAGCATGAAACAGTGTCCGTTCTAACTGGCAGTGATCTAGAATACGCTCTGGGAAATCCGAGGTCCCCCGGCTATTAGTAGCTGGTTGGGGAATGGAAAGAAAGTTTCTAATTTGGGGATATTTTTGGTTAATCAAAGTTAAATGAATTTCTGTACTGTAGGGCCTGATCAGATCTTTTAATATGTTAAAAGACTTTGTAAATCTCACTTGGAGATTTGGGAGCAGGTAGAATGAAAAGTACCATGTTTCCCAAGCCTATTTGACCACAGAATTATTTTTCTGGGGTCCCTTCTTTTGTGAGACACACTAGGAAATGGCAGTATATACCTTAGAACCTTACTGGAATTCAGAAGCGTCTGGGTGGCTCCCTTGGTTAAGCGCCTGTGTTTGGCTCCTGTCATCACCCCAGGGTCCTGGGACTCGAACCCCGCATCGAGCTCTCTACTCAGTGAGGAGGCCGCTTTTCCCTCTCCCTTTGCCCCTCCCCACCCTCCGCTTGAGCTTTCACTTTCTCTCTCTCAAAACAAATAAAATCTTGGGGCGCCTGGATGGCTCAGTGGGTTAAGCTTCTGCCTTCAGCTCAGGTCATGATCTCAGGGTCCTGGGATGGAGCCCTGCATGGGGCTTCTCTGCTCAGCAGGGAGCCTGCTCCCCGCATCCCCTTCTGCCTGCTGCTCTGCCTACTTCTGATCTCACTCTGTCAAATTAATAAATAAAATTAAAAAAAAAAAAGAAAAAAGAAATAAAATCTTAAAAAAATAAAAGAAGTAGCAGCAGCAGCTTGCCAGAGCCCAGAGCACTGGGAGAGCAGAGAGGGAAGATCTCACATGGAGATCGAAATTCAGATGGTGTCTCTTGGAATGACAGAGGTCTTCCGGAGGCTCCTGGAGACTTGTCTGATGATCTGTTTCCCCAATGCCCAGGGCGCAGTAGGTGCTCAGCGAGACTGTTGATGGGTTATGATTTGAATGCATGGAATGAAGCCATGGGTGGCTGGTGATGGAGGAGGGTGGACAGGCACGTGGAGACAAGGAAAGGGTCCCTTGTGAGTCAGTGTGTAGGCCAGGGGAAGCGAGCTGGCCGTGTCGTTCGGAGGAGGGGGACGTCAGTGACGTCAGGTAGAGGAAGGCTAGCTTGTGTGGGACCTTGAAAGTCCGCAGAAAGCTTGGACTGGCAGACGCAGAGCCGCCTTGAGCCTCGAGCTCGGAAGCGGAATAAAAGCAAAGTTCCAGGGCAGCTGCTCGGGGTTATGTCGGAGGGACCTCGAAGAGGAGCCTGAGTCCCAGCCTGGAAGTGGTTGCAGTGGCCAAGAAAGCGCCTTCGGGAATGGAGCTCAGCCAGCACTGAAGGATTGAATGAGGGAAGAAGAATGGAAGTGAGGGGTGGGCGCCTGGCTGGCCCAGTGGGTTAAGCGTCTGCCTTTGGCTTGGGTCATGATCCCAGGGTCCTGGGATCCAGGCCTACGTTGGGCTCTCTGCTCAGCAGGGAGCCTGCTTCTCCCTCTCCCTGTGCCACTCCCCTGCTTTTGCTCTCTCTCTCTCTCTCTGGCAAATAAATAAGTAAATAAAATCTTTAAAACAAGAAGAAGAAGAATGGGGATGACTTGGTGTCTGGAGCGGGACAGAGGGACGGAGGGCTGCGGCTGGGGTCGTGGGAAAGACGAGGATGCCCAGTGAGCACGCCACGAACTCACTCAGTTCCTACCCGCACCCGGGCCCTGAGCAAGTCTAAGCTCTCTGTGTCGTCTTTCCGTCTGTGCGGAACCACTGAAAGATTTCCCTGGACTACCACGGCAGCACATGAGTCGTCGTCGCAAGAGGAACGGATGGAAAAGGCCCCGCCGTGTTAATGGTTGGGGTCAGCTGTTAGGGATAGAGCTAGGAGGGAGAAAAATCTGGCCTGGAGCTCTGTGGGTTTTTCAACAAGTTTCTGTAGGGTCTTTTTGAAATGCTCTCAGACTTCAGCACCAATGTCCTTTCGCATTCCCCTGTCGGCATCTTGGTTTTGTCAGGCCTGTCCTTCTCTGTTCCTTCCCTTCGCCGGAGTCGAGGTGTTCGCTGCAGCCCCTGTGCAGGTGCGGAGGTGGACTGTGAACAGTGGGTCAAGTTCACGCCTGAAACTTCGAACCAAGGCATTGATTTTGACAGCGCGGGGACAGATGCAGCTTGCTGTTATGTCCTGCTTGCCCCCCAAAAGTATTTTGGGTTAATGGAATGTGCGAGGACTTTTGTCCATGAGTGCTTCCTGAGGTCCCAGCTGGGACAGTCACCGATCTTACTCAGACATCACCAGAATGCTGAAGGGAGAGGAGCAGGTGGATGTGGTGGGGCGGGCATGGCTTTGTACGGGAGACACAGATGGGCTGTACGCTTCACTCTGTGCCTTCCCCCCCTTATTCTGTTGCTTCTTCCTTTCCTTTTCCTTTTTTTTTTTTTTTTTAAGATTTTATTTATTTGTCCGAGAGAGAAAGAGAGAGCACATGCACAGCCGGGCGGAGGAAGGAGCCCAATGCGGGACTCGATCCCAGAACCCTGGGATCATGATCTGAGCTGAAGGCACTGAGCCATCCAGGTGTCCCTTCTTTTTGTTTTTAAACATTTGAACTGAGCTGGAACATTCTCCCGTGTGAATGTGTGCTGAGTATTAAAAGTGTGAGGACAGGGAGCCTGGTTTTGATATTTACTGTAATATTCAGTGAACTGGGTTATATTTCTTCATCTTAATTTGATAGCAAGTATGTCTCTTCTTTACTAAATTCAATTCATGTTCAGTAAATTCTAAACAATTACTCAAGTTTCAGTCTTGACAAGCAGCTTTTGAAATGACAGGAGGTGCTCCAAGTAAAAATGAGTGTCAGACAACACTAAGAAAGTAGGAGATGACTGGAGCCCAAGGCTGGGGAGAAACACGTAATTATGGGAACTGGAAAGTCTGAAGTCTGTAGGGCCACGCCATCAGCCTGGAAATTCAGGGAAGAGTTGATGTTGCAGCCTTGAGTCCAAGATCTGCAGGCTAGAACCTCAGGCAGGGTTTTTATGTCACGGTCTTGAGGCAGATTATTTTTTTTCCCAGGGACTCTGAGTTTTTGTCTTAAGGCCTTCAACTGATTGAATGAGGCCCACCCGTGCACTCTGGTCAGAGTGTGCTGGCTCAGCGCCTGCTGATTTAAATGTTAGTGACATCTAAAAAATATGTTCACGCCAACATTCAGACAGATGGTTGACCAAACAGCTGGGTACCACGACCTAGCCAAGCTTACACATGAAATTAACCAACACCGTAGCCAAAGCTGACCAAAATGTAGATGGATGATTTCTAAAGCAAACAAGGGCTACAAACAAAAATAGAGCCAAAGGTCAAGCTTTAGGGAATTACCGCAGTTGGTCTTCATTGTTTAATTCAGAAATCAAAGTACCCTTATTCTTTTGGTGATGCCTCCAATCTGTGTTTGACTTGTGAAATGTGTATTGGATTTTTTTTTTATTGTTTGTCAGTTTTTCTTTTTTTTTTAAATTTTTTATTTCTTAAAGATTTTTTTATTCATTTATTGGACAGAGAGAGACGCAGCAAGAGAGAGGGAACACAAGCAGGGGGAGTGGGAGAGGGAGAAGCGGGCCTCCCACGGAGTGGGGAGCCTGACGCAGGGCTGGATCCCAGGACTTTGGGATCATGACCTGAGCCAAAGGCAGACACTTAAGAACTGAGTCACCCAGGCGCCCCTGTCAGTTTTTCTTTAGACCAGAGCTTTAGGCTGCAGATCCTTCTTGAGAGTCTGCTGTTTCATTAGCCTTATCTGCACGCTAGGGGTTTGTTTGTCCTGGGGTAGACGAGTTGTGGTCCATGACTCCCGCTCCGGGCAGTCCTCCACGCAGCCCGAAGCTAAATGAACCCACCTTGCTACGTGCTGCTGGGCCGACGGGCCACCCAATCTAGACCCCTCCAGCCCTCAGCCAGTGTATCTGGGAGGATCTGCAGAAGGTCTCTGTTTACTCCTTCCTGCCCAATATGGACCTTCAGGTTAGTCTACTAAAAAAAACCCCTCCTCTCAGCATGGCTTAGGTTAGTTAGGATTTTAAGATCCTAATTAACCATTAGGATACCACATTTTAGGGGCACCTGGGTGGCTCAGTGGTTTAAGCCTCTGCCTTTGGCTCAGGCATGATCTCAGGGTCCTGGGATCGAGCCCCACGTTGGGCTCTCTGCTCAGCAGGGAGCCTGCTTCCCTCTCTTTCTCTGCCTGCCTCTCTGCCTGCTTGTGATCTCTATCCATTAAATAAATAAATAAAATCTTAAAAAGAAAAGAAAAGGATACCACATTTTATTAAACCAGGATGACGGTGCCTAGCGGTTAGGCACATGTGTTTTGGATTCTGATCTTGGGTCCTGCCTGGATTAAAATGGACACTCCCACGTTTAGTAGGCTTGTAAACCTTCCTCAAATTACCCAAGTTTTTGAGGGTCCCTTTCTCCATTTATAAAATGGGGATAATCACCGTTTTTACATCATCTTTTGTCAGGAGATTTCAAAGAAGTAACAATTGCTTATTTTAATGGTAGAAGTACTGCTTTTTCTACCCAGAGAAGCATCCCTTTCCACATGACAACTTCTGACTCTTTGTTTTTTAAGAAACAAAAACTCGGGCCATAACCCAGCCTCTTCCACGTGCAATCTTATATTTTTCATGGCCTTTTTCAGCGAGCAGTTTCCACATCTATTATAAAAGCTTTCTTGAGACAGATTCAAGAGAAAGAATCTCATTTGCTGTCCAAACCAATTCTGGATACCTCTGATGTGGCTAAATTTAGAAACAGAGCAGCCCCTCTGCGGGCCTTTCCTGAGCTCTGACTGGGTTAGTGTGCTGCTGGGTTGCTGTCCGGCAAATCCCGCTGCTGTACCAGTCCCACTGGGCATTTTCCTCATTCGGGAACTGTAGGAAAAATCATTACTGGATTCGTCACCTCTAAGCAAGCCTTGGCATTTCAGCCCAGCCTGTGTTGTCTCCTTATTGCTGAGAGGACTGTGTTCCAAACTTTCCCCGCCCTGAATCTGTCAAGATCCTCCATCATCATGCTGGTTCCAGATTTTTCTGTCAGTGCTGACCTCTGCCTGCCTGCGGACCAGCGGGGAAATCAGCTTGCTTTCACATCTGAGTTATTTCTGTGGCCATCTTCATTTGCCTGACTCTCAGATTCCGACTGTTCTCACTCAGTCTCTTTTCTAAGCTTGAACTCAGTAAGTAAAAGCTGAGATATTGTAATTTCCTAAATAACCCAGAGGGAAGCTTGGGCATAATTTATAACCGCTCTGACTGCTGAAGCAACTTTCGCATGCTCCCCTCTCTAATGGAACTTTGAGGAATTACTGTGATTGAATAGTACCTCCATCCCGTCTGCGGATTTCGCCGAATGGAGCCTCGATCTGGTTATGTCTCGTTTTTGTTTGTTTCACGTTGTGTTTGTGCCCCACTGGGTAGAGCCCAGGCGTGGGCTTCATCTGGATGTATTTTCATCTTACAGAGGCAGTAATCGAATCTCTGACAATAGTCTTGCCTCCAAGGAGTGTTCCAACTCAGGCTGCTATATTAAACCGGGGTAGCTCTTGGTTCCCTTGGAAGGTAATGTCCCATCTGTTGACTGTGAACTCTGGCAAATGCAAAACTCAGAATTGTCAGAGGAAGGGATCTGGAGCATTTACTATTCTTTCGAGGGGAAGAGCCTTTCTGAGTGCTCTTACCTATGAATGCTTTCCCTGCAAACATCTGGGTAGGCTCAGCCATGTGTGGGGGGTTAAACTCTGCTCTCTGACCTTTCAGAGATGTCGCTGATTTTCTTGCACTTTGCAGCAGGCTCAGTGGCAAGTTAAAGCAGGCCGCACTCTCTTCCCACTGCTTCTGCTTGTGGGACTCTGCAGTGTGCTCGGAGCTTCTGCTCGGGGGCTGCCTTCAAATGCTTCCCAGCTCCCTGCAGTCCCACTGAAGAACAGCCATCTGATAACATCATTGTGAACTGTCATAGGTTTGGACCAAGTCCCATTCAGACCTTTCTGGCACCATAAGGTCAGCAATCTTAGACTTGGGATTGCAAGGAGGGTCTGCAGTAAAGTTAGAGGTGAGATGAGTGCTGAGCTCCGTGTCACCAAGAGGGGCTGGGCACAAATGGGGCAGAATTTTGTTCAGAGCTTTATGCAAACGTTAGGGATTCTCTAAAATGTGATTTGATCAATTTCGATGTTACGCTGGTAACTTACATAAATTAGAACAAAGAGAAGAAAGATGTGGGTATGTTATGAAAGAGTTAAAAAATGCTCAACACCTTCTCCTACCTCCTCTGCAACCGCAGAGGCCAAGAGAAAATGCAAACACACACACACACACACACACACACACACACACACACATTCCAGCAAAGAACCTGTTTTGCAAGTTTGCTGGTAAAAAGTCGGAAGGGGGTTGCTGGAGAGTGGAAAACCTTAGAAGTATCAGTTCAGAGTTTTTCAAACCCTCCGTTTTCAGCGTAACTTTATCCTGCAGAGAGAGGCATATGGGCCACTGTAGGTTTTTCTTTAACCGATTAAGTGCATTGTTAGACAGGGAGGGGCAGATTAATGAATGCCTATAATTTTGATCATTGTTTTCTGCAAAACAGCTCAGGCTTTGAAAATGAAGCCATCATTCTTGGCTAAGTTTCTGCCAACAGCACAAATTATACCGTGCAGAGATCCAAAGCCCCTAAAAAGGTTTCATTAATGAACAATTTCAGAGGATTGTTTAAGTCTTTGCTTGACAGGTAACGTTGGCATGTAGGCAGGTGGGGTTAAGGTTTCCATGGAGATTTATGATGTCATGCTTGAAAGAGCATGTCAAGACAGCCAATTTAACGAGTAGCTACTCAAAAAGTCCTATAGGCTGGAAGTAAGCTTTATGCAAATGACAAGAGTTTCACTGGGAAAAACTGCAAAAGAAAACAGCAGAGACATGGAGGGGGGTTTACCTGACAGCTCGGAAGGATGACCCTGGCGTCCATTAGAGACGGAAATTTCCAGAAGAAGAATTAGATTCCCCCCCCCCCCCCTTTAACTGCTGCTTCACCTGTGGAGCTCTGGGTACAGGTAAATACAAGATTTTTCTTTTTCTTCTGAGTTATTGCCAAAAATTATTTGGAAGTACCGGGTTCTGCTTCTCGGCATTGTTCTCTTGGCAAGAAGAACTAAATCAGTAAGTGCAGCTTTCTCACACCGAATTTTCGTGTTTGGGGGCTGTGTTTTGGGGACTTTTTTCTTGAATGAACTGAGGTTTCTGAAGAGGTCTGAAAAACAAGTGATGCGGTATGCATTCAGCTGATTTTACCCTGCAGAATAACCCTATAAAGTCTGTAGAAAAGGGTGAGAAGGATGATTTGAGATACTCTGTATTTGTGGATTATTCCCAGATGTTGGTTTCTTTTCTTTCTTTTTTTTTTTTTTTTCTTGTTTAACTCTTAGACCAGACCTGAAGTTGGGATTACATGTATTTCTGCATTTTCAAGTTGTAAAATGCCAAAGCTATAACCTACGAAGTATCACAGAACTTTGGACGCATATTGTGTTTTCCATTTCAGGGTGTCTGTGTACCTTTTGCATGGAGGCATTTTATAAGCCTAGCAAAAATAAGCCTGTTTGAGATATCAGAGTTTCTGGACTCAGGGAGGTAGGATTCGTGAATTCTAAGAGGACAGGTAAAGGTTTCAAGGGTAGGGGGAATGGTCGATCAAAGTAATTTTGAAAGCATGCTTTCCAAAGGAAACCTCGCTCTGGCGGTACGAGGCTTTCTGTTTGCATCGGGTCCTAGTGAGACAGAGTCAGCAGTCTTGCCAGAGATACAGATGGGATAGTGATCACTAAAGGTAGCTCGAGTGATCGCTAAAGGTGCGGAGTTCACCTAAAGGGGTTAGACTGGGGACATGAGGCTGTGATGCAAATAGTCTGGTCCACCAAGCTTGAAAAGAAATGAAAAACAGTTTTGAAGGTTCAGGTGCAGAGTTAAGAATAAGTGAAAGATACCTGTGATTTGGGAATTTGGACTTTTGAAACCCAGACTGTTCAGGAGCAGAGGGGCAGGCACTGAAATATTTTTCTAAATGCCAAAGGTGGGAGAACGCAAACCTCCGGAGAGCTTGCAGTCCCAGCCCGTGGATTAATTAGCTCCGGAGCTGGCTCTGGGCGGTAGAGGGTTGCCTGCCACATGTCACCGTGGAGCCCCTTGACAAAGAGCTGTGGCCCTCACCTCGGAACGCCTGGCTTTGGAGTCCTGGCTTCGCCACTTACTCCCCGTTCATGGCATTCAGCCTCAGTTTTCTCCTCCGTAAAATGGGGGCGCTAACAGCGGTGTTGTGAGGACTGACTGACAAAACACATAGTATGGTTCTCAGAATTCCTGCTCCACGTGTTAGCTGTGGTTTTTAGTCACTGCTGATGTGGAACCCGAGCGTTCATTAATTGTTTTTATAGCCTTCATCATATTCCAACAGTCCAGGGAGATTAGCAGAATCTTTTTAGTCTTACATTACAGATGACGAAATCGCAACTCAGAGAGGTATGACATCAACAATGCAACAAACTATCCTTCTGTGTTTTCTGCTATCTTTTTTTCTCATCTGAGGGGTCTAGGAAAAAGTTACTGTGCTGCTGAGATAAGCCCCAGATGCAACAGTCATTTCTATAAATGAATTAAAATACAAAATGTGAAGCGTTATCAAAGGAGTTGGGATAGTCATGTGTTTATATTAGTTAGGCTTGCGACACTGTTTCTAGGCAGGCTGGAGGAGTTACGTTGATTTACTTTTTGCTGGCACCTGTTGATGGGAGCTCGGGTCATTTGGAAGACTTACAGTTGTAACTCTTACCTGCTCCAAGAAGAGTCAGGGTTTGCTGTCACAGGTATATCCTGAGCAGGAAACCAAGTCACCAAGGGGCTGTGGGAATCGCCACAGGGAACGAGGGGTTGGACACAATGTCTTTTCTCCTTTTGTATTCTAGACTTTGGCAGCTACCTCCCTCGCCTATATCCCAGACCGAAACAGCCCATAATTATGTTCTACATCCATTGTATGTAAGAGACAAATATGTTTTTCATTGTGTTATTTTTAGCAGCTGTGTTTCTAGCCAGGGAAAACACTCTATTAGTTCCAGGGTTTTCCTAATGACTTTTCCAATTTTTCCAAATTTTCCACATCAGATTGCTCGGGATTGTTCAGGTCCCACACTCCTGGGAGAGGGCTCTTAGCAGGAATGTTGGGTAGGCTCATCCAGTGGGATTCTGAAGGCGTTCTGATCTCTGAGCTGCTGAGGCTGAGCTCATTCTGTGCCAGACAATGAGTAAATTAATTAAATGTGGTCATCAGAATGCATTGTGGCCTGCAGTTCCCAGCACTGGTTTGGGGCATCCGGAAAAGGTCTGGTTATCTCAAGGGCAGATCTGTGAGTCTGAAAGCAAATATTTATTTCATTCAAAGTTTCAGTTCCAAGTATGAACCACAAAGCGGCAAGTTGAAGGTAGAAAAGAGTCATGAAATCACACGGCTCTGGGGTGCCAAAATCCCAAATAGGCCCAGAATCACTAATGCATATTTTTCTACATTTTTCTACCTATTCTAATGGACTTTTGAAAGTCCATTAAAGCTTTTTATTACACTTAATTGTTGTATTGTTCAGAGATTATCTGTTGATTAATAAGCAGTGATTACATCTAGAAGTGTGTTTTACATCTTGCAGGTTTAGTAAAGGTCTGTTGAGTCAGAGGGGCTGGGTGAACAGGGATTCAGAAGCACGTTGCCTGGATTGAGTCCTGCCTCCATTACTTATTAGTGGCACAGATTTCCCACTGAAGAACATATGTGGGTCTATTCATATTCCAAATAAAGTACAGCACCCAAACTTAAAAATCCTCTTGGGACATCTGGGTGGCTCAGTCGGTTAAGCGTCTGCCATCAGCTCAGGTCATGATCCCAGGGTCCTGGGATCGAGCCCTGCAGTGGGCTTCCTGCTCAGCAGAGCGCCTCCTTCCCCCTCTCCCTCTGCCTGCCGCTCTGCTTACTTGTGCTCGCTATCTCTCTATCAAATAAATAAATACAATCTTTAAAAAAAAAATTCTCTTAGTAAAGGAATTAGTGGTCTTTAAATAATGTTTTTTTCTTAAAAAAAATTTTTTTTGAATTTCCATGGAAATCATTTGTTCAGAAAGAAAGACACTGAAATCTCCCAGTTCAGGAGTTGGAAGTAGAACTTCCTCCAGCCTTGATGCATCTTATAGCTCTCTTCAGTGAAAGGGAAGCTCCATCCAGAAGCTGCTTAAAGCTCAGGCTCCGGTCACTGCTCTTTGTCAATTTAACATCATTGGAAATGCTCCTGTTTGAAACTGGTGAGGGGTGGTATTCCAACATCTGTTTTTCCAAAACCTCAACCTGAGAAATGGTGTCCTCTCAGATGACGTGTCTTCTCTTCAGGTGTGTGGCTGCTGAGGCGTGAGCAGGTGGAGTGGGAAGGGCGCTTTCCTCATCTAGGAACCAAGCTCCCTTCTTGGTTCTTTTCTTAACTTTCTCCTAGGCAGGGAGAAATGTAATTTAGTGGAAGCTGAAATTCCTCAGTGAACCGGAGTTTGGGATCTTTGTTTTGGTCCCCCACCCTCAGTTTCAGTGTGCGTGAGAGAGAGTGTGTGTGCATATTTAGTTATTTATTGAAGTAGTTGACACACGATGTTAACGTTAGTTTTAAGCGCACAACATAGTGATTTGACGCCTCTGTCTGTTATGCTGTACTCACCACACAACACGGGTAGCTGTCATCTGTCTGTATTTATGTTTTGTATTATGAGTTGTGTTTTTAGTATGAGTGGTGAAGCCGCAAGGCCAGACTCTGCCTATGAATTTTGGCCATTCCGTATTTCAGAGTGGAATTTTCCTCCGCAGTCATTCCAATATCGGTCACCTTCTGAGAAAAGGATTTTTGCTTTTGCTTTTCTTTCTTTTTTTTTTTTTTGAAGTCAGAGGTTACTAAATCTGCCACCCCATATAACACCAAAACGAGTTCTCCTTGGTTTGTGGTGATTGTTGTGACATCTGGACAACCAGAAGCCATGGTACCTGTGGAATTCAGGGCAAACTTAGATGGAGGAATGGACCAGGGAGGAGCAGAAGATGGAGACTGGGTTGAACTTCATCCTTCAGGGAGGTCTGCTGCTTTAGCTTCCAGACAACAAACGTACAGGTAGCAGAAAGAATTTTGGACTACTTACCCCACGAAAAGAGCATGTGTAGAGTATTATCCATGTAGAGGATGTCTTCTCTAGAGGTCACACAGAAGGGAACGCACAGATGATTTTTTGTGAGGGCATGAGTACAGTCAGTCCAAAGTGAAGGGAGGTGGTAACTTTTGTGGCCTCTCCAGCCCCAGGATTTACTTCACACGCCCATGTGCCTTTGCCCGATACCCCTCCGCTCCAGTCCCCTTGCTCATGATTAAGCAGCGGAAGTGCAAATGCTGTTTCCCACCATTGGTTTTACAAAGGTTCATAAATGCACATGCTCACGTTGCCCCCGTAAACCCAGTGGGGGGATTGTCCTCAGAGCCATGGATCCTCCCTGCCCGTCTGCCTTGCTCTGCACTTGGCCCAGATAGTACAAGACAGAGCCAAGTCCCCCGGTGGGAGATGTGGTTATCGGCCTGTGTCCTTTTCAGAAAGGACCTTTTTCGTCTTACTTCTTGCTACCCCAGTAGCAAGCTGCCGCCCCACATATTTTTTTGGAATGGCTAAGAAGACAGTTATTTGGTTGGATCCTGGGTCTCTGTTGGTCACATTAAGAAGCTTTGTAAACGCCCCTCACAATGACACTGGGATGTCAGATCACGTTTCCACAGCTGTCGCCAGTAAGGTACATGTGCCACCGCCATCATTCAGCCTACTCTGTCTTCCAGAGGGACAGTTTTTTTTTTTTTTTAAAATCATCTGCCTGAATTTTGCACCAGGATAGGTTGCATGGGCCCCTTCACTGAATGTCGCTTTATTCAAATCCCTTTTCAAGGTAACTTTTCAGACCGCAGAAGAAGGCAACTCTGGCCAAATGGCCTCACAAAGAACAATTTTCAATTTGTTCCTCGTGGAGTGTGTGTATGTCTCTGTGTCTCTGTGTCTCTGATGAGAATAGCACAAACTCTGGTTTTTAAAATTCTTCTGTCTTCAGAGCAGTGATAGTAGTGGCCCCATAATACGTTAACTTGACCCCCTTAAACAGCTGTTAGCGTTGCTAATTTTTTTCTCTCCCTTTGATGAACAGGGCTGCAGTGGCCTTCTCTGTGTGCACGTGTCAGGAAATACGGAGAACAAATTCCTGCCTGTCAGATTACTAATTTACTCCTGTTGGTTTACTAGGATTACTAGCGTTGAAAAGTACTGCCTAATTTTCTCTCAAAAAGACTCACCAGTTTATTCCGTCAATAAGAGTCTTAGAGAGCGTGTTACGGCACATTCAGATAATACAATCCACTGTACTCCTGATGATATATGAAATAGACCCTCTGCAAGTATGAACCCATTATGAAGTCATGTTAAATAAGCATTATGTCTTATGGAGCGGTACAAAGAGCATGGTCCCTTTTATTTTAAAAAGGCTGGATCCCATTTGTGTGAAAAGGCCTATGGATTTCTTGTGTACTTATCTATACATTAACAGTTTCAAGAATGATGCCTAATAAATCAGAGAAAGGAACTAGTGGGGGAGTGGAACTTCTATTATTTACTTATTTATTTATTTAAAGATTTATTTATTTTCTTAGAGAAAGTGAGCGCACATGTGTAGGAGCAGGGAGAGGGTAAGAGAGAGAGAGAGAGAGAGAGAGAGAGAAACACAAGCAGATTCCACATGAGCGGGGAGCCCAATGCGGGACTCGATCACATGACTCTGAGATCACAACCTGAGCTGAGATCAAGAGTCAGATGCACTTAACCGACTGCGCCACCCAGACACCCGAGGAAGCTTTTATTTTGGACTTCTGGACCTCCCTGCTATTTATATTTTTATCATATGCATATCATTGTTTACAATTTTGAAAGTCGCTTACAACAAAAACAGGGTTGCCCCACCCCGTAGCCTGTGTCCTTCCAGACGCAACAGGTTGTTTCCAGGTAGTCTGAGAAAGTGACTTTTTCCTTCTCACACACCAGCCCAGGAGCTATTTGGGTTTTCATGTAGTTGTCCCTTGAAAAAGGAAGTGATTCTCTTTTTTCCTCCTCCTTTATAGGAACAGTCATTTCTGAAGGTCTCATTTCTAGCAGAATCTTCCCTAAACGAGTTTATTCAAGTCAGGATCCTACCTTTCTAAGTAAATGCTGTTTTGGGTTCTGAGCTATCCGGTGTACTTGGATTAAATATATTTAAGTTGCCTGAACTTTTCTTTTCTTTTCTTTTTAAGTATATTTATTTATTATGTTCAGGGAGCCAGCATATAGTACAGCATTAGTTTTTGATGTAGTGTTCAACAATTCATTAGTTACGTATAACTGAACACAAATAAATAAATAAAGTGTATTTATTTAAGTAATCTCTACACCCACTGTGGGGCTCGAACTCACAACCCCGAGATCAAGAATCAAGTCACATGCTCTTCCAGCAGAGCCAGCCAGGCGGTCTTGAACTTTTTAACAAAAGCGGTAAATTCCCCCTCCTGGGTTACGCCATCTTCAGACCCATTGTCTGAAACATTCAAGTTCACATGAGTGTGCTCTGTAACTAAACCTCACGCCTAGCCGAGTTTCTGATCAGTTTTGGATGAAGGGAACATCAGCTTTCATGCTAAGTCTGTAACTATAGAACTATAATTCAGTTTCCTGAGTGAAAAATCTACAGAATATGTAGATTTCTAAAGACATCTTTTACTGCGAGACAAGCCTAGAAGACATACTGTCACAGGATACCTTTTGAAAGAAAAGAAATGACACTTTTTATATGCTTGAACCATTGAAGAAAGCCTTTGACATTATTTTAAACTCCAAATCCTTTTTAATTCTGATGCGCAGAATGCATTTAAGCCATTCTGGGTGGTAGATTTATGTGTCCCTTTTGTGCAAATCAGTGCATATCTTTGGTAATTAGATTTTTTTTTCTCCCTCTCAAAAGCTGCTTTTGAAACGTCACTTTTCCCTAGATATAATTTTTTTTAATACTTCATGAAATATCTCTCTTCTGTCGCTAACTGCGGATGTTTGCAGAAGGGAACCAAAATAAAACAAATACCTCTTAATATGGTACTTTGTGCATAAACAAACATCTGACATTTGTTGGTTAACTTAAAAAAAATAAGGAGAAATAACTATGCTAGGAAAAAAAGTAAAGAGTAGGATTGTGGCTGTGATGGGCAAAACAAGGAAGGAAAGCTGTGATTTGAGCAATTTCTTTCTTTTAAGGGCTTTCATTATAGGTAATATAATTACTATAGCCTCCAGGTGGGGGCACATCACTTTTAAGGCTAATTGAACTTTTTCTATATCATTAGAAAAATGGGCCGAACTTCCTTTATCATGGGACAAATACAAGATTTCCTTCCTCCAAATATTTCATATCCGTGGCTTTTTAAGACATACACGGTACCTCCGAATCCCAGATGTCGTCGTGTATGCCAACACGGTGCAGTAAACAGTTTGTCTGTACGCTTTCAGACCACTGCGGGTAAGAACTGGAATGCCCACAAGGGTGATTACTTGCTACCTGCCGGAAACTTTCACACAAGTTATCTTGTATAATCCTCCAGAAATCCCTTAGGAAAGCATGCCTAGAAATAAGGAAACCAGAGCTCCGAAGAGTCTAGAAGCTTGGTTCTTTAGGCCACAGAGCAGTTGTGACTCAGCCCGACAGCATTTTCCTGGGATCCCTGAGGACGGTTGTTCATTTTATGAGGCTGGATTTCCAAACAACATAATCACGCAGGGAGTGATTTACTTCTTACCTCTGTTGCATCCAGTCCTCATATGCACGCGCTCCCTCCCTCTCTATTTCTTTCTCTTTCTTTCTTTCTTTCTTTCTTTCTTTCTTTCTTTCTTTCTTTCTTTTTCTTTCTTTCTTTCTTTCTTTCCCTTCCTCCCAACCCCCTTTCATTCATTCATTCATTCATTCATTCATTTCAGTGTTACCCCAGAGGGTGGACTCGAGGACACAAAGCAGGCTAGAACAGCTGTAGGTTTGGTCCTTGTGAAGTACCTCTTAGGTCCAGCCTCGAGCTACCTTGTCAGGAATGCATATTTCTTAAGCAACCTTCTTCCTTGCATCAGAGGAAGAAAGCAGCACATCCCTTGATCAGATCTCTTCCCTCAGTGTGCTCTGGGAGCAGACCTTTAGAATTGACCCCAGAGAAAGAATTACTTAGTGGTTCATAGAAAATGCTTCACAAAATGCTGTTGCTCCCACATTGCCTAATAACCCCCAAACGCACTGCACTCCCATTGCCATTATTTTTGCGTGTGATTCCAGAAGCTCTTACGAGAATTGAATGGACAGATTGGGCAACTTTCATTAGATCATTCCTTGTTCGGGCCAGCGTTAGTATAGATCAGAGGCCCCAGACCTGGGGGGCGTGCTCTCTAGAGAGGCCTGCACCGTGGCCTCTGCGTATCTTGATAAGCCACCAGAACTTTGAAGAATCGGGAGTTTTTATAGAAAAATCAATTTTCTTACATTTTGGGGGGGGGGGAATCAGATGACCAGGAAACACAGGGCTCCAAGTTTTTTGTTAAAAGTTGTATGAGAGCTACATAGCAGCTGCCCCATTAAGATGTGGGGTTCTGGTTCTCAGGTTCCCCACAGCCCCCCCCCCCCCGCCCTCGCCTCACTCCCTACCCCACACCTGTCTCCCTTACCCGCCTGACTCCTCTGGAGCTAGCCCGGCCTTGCGCGTAGGCCTGCTGTCCTTGAGGCACTGTGGTGAGGAGGCCACCATCTGGCTTTTGTTGTTGGACAGACTTACGTTCCCAAACTGGTTCTACCACTTACTATTTCTGTGGTCTTGGGCGAGTTTCTCAATCTAAGGAATCTTCCATTTCTGCAGCCAGATAGTTTCCAGGTCGGGGACGGAATCTGAGAAGTACTTAACCCACGATCTGGCTTGGTCTGCTCCTTACCCGGAAGCAGCTAGTACAGCAACATCTCTTAAAGCATTTTGGGAGAAAGGATCAGTGTCTTCCAGGCAGGGTCTTAAACGTTCGTGGTTGCTCAGCGTGGGAGGGGCCTTTGAACTGTGGCTGAAAACACCCTCGTTTTCTGGAGGAGCGATGGAAAGCCAGGAGCTCACGAGTCTGGGCTGACTCAGTGACTTCAAGGTGAACAGGTCCAGGGCCAGTGACTTTGCAGCAACCCACTAAAAGGCCTCAGAGTGTGTAGTTTTGGAGATGGGGTCCGTGATAGTGCGGTTTGAATTGAGTGTGAGGACAAGGGCATTTCGGCTAGCATAAGGGGGGTACAGCTGCGGGGGGTCACTGGGGTTCGAATTACTCCTAGGACCACAGCCTTCACGGAGCTTAGATGCCAGGGGGGAAAAGCCAAGAGAAAACCGACGTTCAGATGACTTCGGATTGAAACACGTGGCAAGAAGGCAGCGGAGAGGATTCCGTGAGAGGCAGCAGGCGAACAAAGCAGAGGTAGCATGTTTTCAGGGAGAAAAGTTACGTGCGGGGAGCCCAGGGCAGGAAGGGGCTTGTCTGGTGAAGGGCTGAGACCCAGGCGGCCTGGGGAGGCACTTGGGGGCCATTGAAAGGAATTTGGATTTGATTCTTAGTGCAAAGCAAAGGGGTTTAGAACATTTTAGAGTCTTTTTAGCTTTTGTTGAGACACTGTTTTACATGGAAGCCCCTTTGCAGGGGTGGGGTAGGGGCTTTTAACTAAGCCCTAAGTCGTCCTTCCCGCCCTCCCAGAGATGTCCCCAAAGTGTCCTTTGTCACTCCGGGGCTGGATGGTCACTGTGGAAACCCCCAGTACCAGCAGTTTACAGGGTCCTGGGAATCTGTGACTTGCTCACCAGGGGTCCCACTCCTGGGGTCCAGAAAAATCCATCATGCTTGTCATTAACGCAAAGGCCAAATGCTAGTATTTTTCTTCTTTTTTGTTTGTTTTCTTCCTAATTGTTAACACTTCCATTAGGTCTCACATATTCAGAGTATCCACTGAAATGTTTCATCTTGACCACACACACACACACACACACACACACACACACACACAAGGCTCAAGTCGATGCAACAGTGTCTGAAACAGGATACACATGTCCTAAGTCCTTGGGTTGGGCAATTCCCAGGGGCCTTGTGATACATGTAATGTTTGCCTTTTCATCTGCTCCCAACTTACAAAAAGAAATCATTAATTTATATTTCAGTCCAAGCCAGTGTTTTTCATTTTGCAGTCGTTGATTTGAGGTCAGATGTGGTCAGCAGGTGAATTCGGCAGCTCCATGGGGAGCCCCTCAGAAGCTCCCGCTCGCGCAGAGGTCAGGCCCAGCCTTCCCGTCACACCCGGCTGGGGTTGGCTGACAGTGGCACATATAGGTTGCGGGTCCCACCAGCACCTTTAATGCTGGGCATTCGTTCCGTGTGGGCTTGCTTGCAAAAACCTTCGGAAATGCTGGAGAGGCCAGTGGCTAGCGTTCTCCTCCCTCATTTTGCAGGTGAGGAAACTGAGCTTCGGAGAAGGGCTGTGCTTTGGGTCCGCTTCACGGCTTATGAGGTCCAGGGCCAGTGTGCGATCCCGGCTTCTGAGTCCCGGTGACCCAGTGACCTTTGGACACCAGTACGTGTTCTTTGGAGCCCAGGCTCTGAGGGCGGTCCCGTGGGGCAGGTGACACCGGCCGTGGCCTCAGGAAATCAGAGGCGTGTTCTCTGGGTGGTTCTCAAGCATTCGGAAATTGTAGCCCCACCCCCACCCCTCTCTTTCTTCTTCTGTTCTAGAAGCTCTGGCCTGGCGGGTTTTGAGGCCGAGAGGCATTGACCGTGACTGCACTCTTTTCAGGATAAAGCAATTTGAGCAAACAGTTTGAGACACCTGGCCGTTTGGTCTTTGCCTTGTGATGTGAGAAATAAATTTTGCTATGAACTAAGCCGAGATCGGTCTCTGTTTAATCTGCAAGTGCCCGGGGACGTCAGCTGCCCCCTTCTCACCCGATGCCATTCAGGTTAACTCTAATGAGAGGTGCGGGGCTGAGCTGCTTGGGCCGAGTGGAGTGCGCAGGAAAGAGGAGCGTTCTTGCCCTCCTTTTCGGTGTCCACATCCGGATTTACCTAAACCCCACCCAGGCTGCATTTGCGTAGCAGTGAAAAACCGGTATTTTCTATCCATGAATCACACTGCAAATCCTGGGCCTCTGTCCTTCGGGTGCGTCAGGCCGGCTATGGGGAAGGATGGGCACAGCTGAAGGCGAGCTGAGCGTGAAGGGGAACAGTCCCTCCGCCTGGGGGCCGAGCAGGTGACTGCCGATGGCCACTTGCCCGTCTGGACATGGAGCCATCTGTCTGCCCTCCTGGAGAAAGACCGAGAAAGGAAGGCGGAGCCCTGAGTTTCTGCTGTCGGGGGCTCTGCAGAACAGAGAAAAGCAAGGTACAGCAGTCACACGATTCTGGGGGTTGCCGTTCCTCCCTGGGGTCTCTCACCTGCTGTGCCGTGTGGCCCCGGCCACCTGCTCGGAGCAGCTCCCGGCCATCGATTGCCAAGTGAGGGCCGGAGAGGGCTGGGGGTCGCTGTGGTTTCTTTTAAGTTAAATGACGCTTCAGTGCAGAGGGTGATTGCCCACAGCAGTGAAACGTTGTTTAATGATAATTAAATTGCTTTTCTCTCTTCGGAAAGCCCTCTTCATTTTTCTGGACAAAGGCAGGAAGCATTTTTCTTTGATTATACAGAACGTCTCTAGGTAAGGTATAATCCATCATACTGCGCCGGGGCCCTCAAAGAGTGAGTCCCGGGGAGCCTGATTTGGAAATGGCACAGACTTTAGGAAACCAAGTGCTTCCAAGTTTAAGAATCTTGTCAGAAACCAAAAAAGCTGCCTTTCCCTCCTGCCTCCCCCTCCACGCGTTGGTTGGGAGTCTCTTACACCATGCACGGCTGCTCCTGGACTGGTCTGGATCCCCTTCACAAAGCGTGGGGAGGCTTGGCATGTCCCGTCCTGTTCCTTCCCGGCTTAGTTCCTCCTCAGAGACATTGGGGCTCTGCCCAGGGGGCCCGCAGCGCTTTGCCGGGAGAAAGCCCCACTCTTCCCAGGGCTTGAGAAGTTGACCAGCTTTCTTCCCCCCGGGAGGAAGTCATTTTCAGACAGTGTGGGGAGCCCAGAGACGTGGGCTGGAGCCCACTGAAAGAAAAAAGGCTTCAAAAACGAGAAGCCCTGAGACAGGATATTCATTTGATGAGTCTTTGTATCTGATCTGTTGTTTCATGTGCCCAGCGTCCTGCCGCCAGAATTAAGATGCTCTAAAAAGAAACCTTAGGAAATGGATCACGGTGATCCAGTTTGATGTAGGAATAAAATGGAGGCGAAAAAAGGAATGTTCCTGAAGGGACCGAACCACCTGTGATCGCAAAAACCCGCGCTTTAAATCTTAATAGAAATGATGGGTGATATGAGGATTTGGGGTGTGTGTGTGTGTGTGTTGTTTGGGGTGTGAGCCTTGGAGCGTTACGGTGCAGACTACTTCTGCTTTCTCAGTCTTGGACGTCGATTCCGTGGCCTGGCGTGCTCCGTTCGGTCTTCTTTGGGAGACACTGAACTGGGAGCAGGGAGGATGCAGGTCAAGGTTTGGGTCAGTGGAGAATCACTGCAGAATGAGACACGGGAGCTCCCAGGCAGGAGACAACAGATGCTGGTCACTTACGTCAAGGGGGGAAGCCCAGGGACCAAGGACTGTAAAATTTGGACTGGGCAGAACAGAGGAGTCTGGGCACGTGTAAATGTATTTAACCAAGACGGTCAGCCAAAACTTCTTTTCAGAGAGGGTGCGAGTGGGGGAAGGTGAGGAAAGGCACAGTCATGCTGTTGGTGGCTTGATACGGAAGGACAGGCACGGTAAGGACCTCCACGTGGAGACTTTAGTTCTGTCCCTCCCAGAAGAGAGGATGTAAGAGCATTCCGTTTTGGAGCGGCTCCTTCAGTTTCTACCTGATTTTCTTTCTTTTTATTTATTTATTTATTTATTTGAGGGGAGAGAGCGAGCGCACATGAGCAGGGGGAGGGGCAGAGGGAGAGGAAGAAGCAGTCTCCCCTCCAAGCAGGGAGCCCAGAGCAAGGCTTGGGTCTGGGACTCGCTCCCCAGACTCTGAGATCATAAGCTGAGCCAAAGGCAGATGCTTAACCAACTGAGCCACCCAGGTACCCCTCTACCTGGTTTTCTAGTGGCTTCTTAAAACTTGCGTCTAGGAAGAAGTAAAAAGGAAGATCTCATTTGTTGGAGAAGCGACTGGCAAGCAGTGCTGGGCTCATTCTTAGGGAGGACAGTGTGACTTGGGGTAGGGGGTGCCGTGGAGCCACACCCAGTCTTCCCCTGAGCCAGTCAAAACCTGGACTGGGTCCCTGATGCCCTCACACACTCCCAAGACCCTTTCCTCTTGAGTTACCACCTGGTTAACCTTCCTAGTCTTGACCTGCGAATCAAAACTCCCTCAGATCAAAATGTAACTCACAATCACAGAAGGGGGCCGCGGGGTCTACCCAGCCATCCTCAAAGGACACATGAGGTCCCTTGGGCCAGAAAACGTAGGTGACTTATTCAGGGTCACGTCAGTCTTCCTGACAATAGCCTCGCCGCTGTTGATTTATGCTTTTTTTTGAGGAGGGACAGAAGGCACTGGATAAGGCAGGGTAAGTTAGGAGTTCCGGGTAGCTTGGGCACACACCCCGACAGCTTCCTTACGTCCCGGCGTCCTGATTTCTGACATGCCCAGGCTGGCTAGGCTCCGGATTTGTTGTCTTCTCTTCCTACCATGGACCATGCCGGGTAGCCTGGAGGAGCTGAGTGGTGTCCCTCCCAGGCAGCATGTTTCCCAGTGCCCCGATAGTCATTCCGTTAAAAACTCCAGTGATGAGTGCTCCCTCTGACAAGTGCTATATGCTAGACAGGTTTGGGATATGGGGAAAGGAAGGTGATTATATGGGAAAAGGAGAGTGTTATACCTGATTATTGACTCTGTTGTCCAGACCCCAAATGCAGAGACACACACAAACGCACATAGACAACAATGGGACAAAGATATTTGAGATCCTGACTGGCTTTGAAAAGCGGGGGCTAACAGTTATACTAAGGGCAAGGCAGAAGAGGAAAAGCAAATTTGGGAAAGATCCAGGCTGACACTGGGGACCTGTGACTTGAAGTATAATCTGTTGAAGTCAGGCATTATGGAGACTAATATTGGAGCCCGCCCAGGTTGCAGACAATGCTCAGAGGCATTTCCTGTCATCCGGGGGCTTATATTTTAATGAGCCTGTAGATGCCTATCAGCACTGTGTCATCACGAAGGTGATAGCTTTTTCCAGCAGGCTCTTTTCCCCTCAAAGCCCAAGGCTCAGGGGCAGCTCTTCAGAGATGAATCACTGTCTGATTCTAGCAGATGCACATGGCGGGGAAGTTAAGCTCTCCCTGCCCCATTCAATTGCGATGAGATTTCCAGCTAAAGTCAGTAATCAAGGCACTGTGCTTGCAAGGGATGCTGGTATTTTTTAAAAATAGAGTAGTCTGTCTGTGTGTGTTTGCGAGTGTGTCTTTCAATAGGAAAATGAGAGTGCAGGTTTTCTTCACAAATTGAACTTCGGCTTTTGCTTTTCTTAACTGAACGCATGCTTGCCAGATCACTTGGAATTACCCTACTAGGAACTTGGTCAAATTACTTAGTGCTAAAAATGGGCCCCACTTGGGGGCCCCTTCTGGAAAGTCCTGGAGTCTGGAGCTGAACCCTCTGTTACCCTCACTGCCTCCTTCCAGGAGCCCAAGCACCCCTGACGTGAAGCTGGTGGCCTCACTGGTGACGGCCCACTTGCTGGGGTCCCACCTCCAACCGCCCTGTGGAGGGGTCACTTGCAGGCATAAGGCAGAATGTTCTCAGTGCTTCCCACTGCCTTCAGCATGAGAGGAATGAGAGCATGAGAGGAAAAGCAGGCAAACCTCCACTTCCTTCCCTGCCCCCAGGCCCAACCCCCAACAGGCACACACACTCTCACACCCCAGCGTTGAGATTCTTTCTCCTGTGAAACTGGATTCTGAAAGGCTGAACCATTGCGTCTGTGTTTTGGCTCAGCCGCTCAGCAGGGCTCAGGTGTCTAAATTCAGAATTTTCCCATGGCTTTAAGACTCGGCCTGCAGCTCTGTCCCCTGCAGGAAACGGAGGAGCCTTCCTTGGGTTTGTTTTTCTCACCCTGCAAAGAAAGCGGAAGGGTTTAGGTCTCATTGGCATGAGGGCCTAAGCGGGAAGGAACGATAATTAATTAATTAATTAATTAATCGGAATGATAATTTGAATCAGAGTGCTCTTATTGTAGACTCCTAGGCCTGGATGTCACGTGTGTGCTGTGTCAGCTGCAAAAATGAAGACGAGGGTCACTTCTCGGAAGGATTAGGAAGGAGAAGCAAACAGGCAGCCTGTCGGCATATGTGTTCCTCAGAAGGGCTCCCCAAAAAGGGGTCAGGGAGCCTCTGACTAGGCAAGACACCGCGAAAAACAAAGTACTCGTTAGTTCCAGTGATACTCATTCAAGCCACAGTCAACATGGGACTTGTGTGTAGTCCCACAAAAGACACGAGCGTATTTAAAAAAAATTTTTTTTTTTTTTAAATTTTGAGATATAGGGGCACCTGGGAGGCTCAGTCGGTTAAGTGTCTGTCTTTGGCTCAGGTCATGATCTCAGGGTCCTGGAATCCAGCCCCACATCGGGCTCCCTGCTCAGCGGGGAGCCTGCTTCTCCCTCTCCCTCTGCCCCTCCCTGTGCTCATGCTTGGGCACGTGTGCTCTCTTGGTCTCTCTCAAATAAACAAAATCTTAAAAAAAATTTTTTTTGACATATAGAATAGTTCACTAACAGCCTTATCTCGACTACTACCTTTCCTCCAGATTCACCAGAAGTTGTTAAATACTGGAATGTCATATTACTTATCTTGCCTCTCCTGTTCTGTGGATAGAGCTGTCCACCCTTTATGTAGTTTGCAGGACTGTCATGAGGAAAGAGGAGGTAATAATAGATTCATATTATTGGAAGTGGCAGGGTCAAAACGCATCTCAAAAAAAGGGAGTTATAGGTCATACAGAGTAATTGTTTAATATCATCAGTGCCAAATGGTGGTTCTCAGAGCCACAGAAACTATGTAGCAATACCTCTCTGCCATTGTACATCTATCCCAAATGACTGTTTTTGACTATAAAAATTTATCGTCTAGGAAGGTTCTATGGAATCTGGCACCCACGTTCTAAAAAGTCCTTTAATCCGGGAATTTGCTGACCTGCTGTGCTCTCATTTTTCTGTTGTTCCGATGGGAAATGGGTTCTGGGTTCTAATTCTGTTTTGGGACTTAGTGAGCCTTCTCTCCCAGGCTGTGATGGCCCGAGAGGGGATTCTTTCCCCCTGTGCTATGGGTGGAGAGGCTGTGTTCCTAGCGAGGTGCCTTCCTGGGATGTATGATGGGGTGGGAAGAAGACGTTTCCCTAGTGGTCTGCGAGGGGTTGTGGGAAGGGGTCGCAGATTCTGCCCGTGAGGGGGGATGGGTGGAGCTGTTGTGCAGTGGTTGGGGGACAGCGTAAGCCTGCTTCCTGTAACCAAGACCCCGAGGAGAGACTGGGGGCCCATTGGTGGCTGGGGAGAGTTGCAGGTTTTGCTGCTGTGGATATTACATGGAAGGGGCGTGTGCCTGAGCTAAGCCATGGGAAAGATCTAAACACAGAGACTTGAGCTCCTTCTGGCAACTGAGCCAAAACATAGCAGGTAGAATGGTTTGGCCTTTGAGCATCCAGGTTTCGATACACAAGGATCCCGTTTCATAGGAGAATGAACCTCCCCAGCTCTTGTGTGTTTATGGCGGAAAAAAATCAACATACAAGATCATTACAGTGTATCGGATCTTCCTCACTGTCTTCAGGTCCATTCTACTTACCACAGAGGATTCAGGGAGGAAAGGCGACAAAAGCTAGTGTAACGGGAGGGTGAAAGAAACGGGATGATGCTGAAGAGAAGGCTGATGGCGGCGGGCTTGTTGTCTGGAAACACATAAAGGGCTGCCCTGAAGAGGATTCTGACATTACTTCCCCGTGTAGAGAGCCACGCAAAGAGAAAAAAGACCTGAAGGCGAAATATTGGTTGACCAAGTTGTGACACAGCAGTGACCTCTGCTCCCAATCAGGTAGGTGGGTGGTGGCTGTCACAGAGGCCGGGTGGTCATCTGTCTTCAGAGGAGATATTCGTGGAGGCCCTGACTGAAGGGGGGAGGGAGAGTGGGGGCTCATCCTGTGGCTTCCTTAAAGACAAAACACCACACGGAAGGACTCTTGAGTAACTTCCGTGTCGCGGACCAGGGCACAGACCCACCCACATGAAAAGTGCTCCCCATGGGACGACTCTTCTGGCTGTGTCTCGGCACCTCCTCGTGCCGAGGTCACCCATTCTGGCCTTCCTGCTTCTCGGTCCCAGACATCCGTGATGCGTGCGCGTGCGCGTGCGCGTACCAGGGCTTCACGCAAAGCCTCGTGAGCTCGGTCAGCCTCCCTCCCTCTTTGCCTGTCTCCTCCTTTCCTCCCCTCTTCTCTCTCTGTATATATAAATAGCCACAGGAGAGGAGCATCTGTTTATAAATTTTCCCCCTGTGCTTCCTTTAGAACGACTCACTGCTACCCCTGTTCATTGGTGGCTACGAGGGAAGAGTCTGTATGAAGGAAGCTGAGAATTGAAAATGTGCAAAATGCTGAGCCATTTGGCGGGGGAGAGGGGGAGAAGCTTGAAAGTAAAGGCTTGGGTCATTCCGCTGGGCTTAGCTCTTGGGGGACACGCTTGGCACATGAGGCTGCTGCGACGTCTCCTGCCTCGTTTTCGGTCACTCTGGGTGCTGTGTCTTCAGTGTCCTGTAGGAGGGTTTCTGGGTGCCGCCAGTTCTTCTGCCATCACTGACTCTCCTTGACTCCGATGAGGCATTTTAACCTCTCAGTACCTTGTTTGCGGGCCAAAGATCGTTTTTTTTTGTGTCCCTCGTGTGTTTGTGAGACTCACCACTGAGCATTTAGTTTTTGAGGTTTGAAAGGCTGTTTCTTTCTGAGGTGACTGCCCTAACCTTTCCTAATTGAATGAACTTACGTTTACATTTCTGTGTGGAGCCTCTAACGTTTTTATTACGAAATATTTTATTACGAAAATATTTCCTTTTTGTTGTCCACTGAATAGTGGGCTTGGGAGGAGTATTTAAGATTTTGTAGGGCAGGGGCGCCTGGGTGGCTCAGTGGGTTAAGCCTCTGCCTTCGGCTCAGGTCATGATCTCAGGGTCCTGGGATCGAGCCCCGCAACCGGCTCTCTGCTCAGTGGGGAGCCTGTTTCCCCCTCTCTTTCTTCCTGCTGCTCTGCCTACTTGTGTTATCTCTCTCTGTGTCAAATAAATAAATAAAATCTTTGAAAAATTGTAGGATAATTATAGATTTAGTTCTAAATCCATGACACACCTCAGATCCATAGGGCAAGTATAAAGTGATTTTTCTCTTTGCTCTGAGGCGAGTGGGCCAGGTAGAACATACACAGTAAAGGTCAAAACTGTGTTGGAGGGCTTGAAATTCAGTGTCTCCCTATTTTGTTGTATTTCTGAGGCAGAGAGAGGGACAGGAAGAAGCTGCCTTGTGGAATGATCTGCTAGTGAACACGAACCCAGTGGTGACTTGGGAAGGGAATCCTCTAGAAGGAGCCAAAGCAGACAGGTTCAGATTTGTCAGATCGCCACGGTTGTGCAAGGACGTGGGAGCTGAGGTCCGTATTAGTCTGTTGAACTTGTAACACCAGCTCTAGAGTTCAAAGAAGAAGAAAAAGGGGAGGGCATGGTGGAAGGGGACTGAAGCGGGGAGAATGGGAAGAGGAAGAGGATAAGGTAGAAGGAGAAATGGGGGAGGGGGAGGAAGAGGAAGGAGAAGGAGAAGAAGAGGAGGAAGAAAAAAGCACACACAAAAGGAGTGGCACACGACATTCCAGGAAATCACTGAATTGTGGGCGAGAGAACATGTTTCCGTCTCTTCCAGGATAGCTGGGACGGGACTTGTAGCATGAAAACCATGTGGGGGATTTGTAAAGGAGAGGGAAAGTGGCAGGACACCTGGGTGGCTCAGTCAGTTAAGCGTCTACCTTCCACTCAGGTCATGATCTCAGGGTCCCAGGATCGAGCCTCATGTCAGGCTCCCTGCTCAGCAGGGAGTCTGCTTCTCCTCTGACCCCCACCCCTTACTCATGTTCTCTGTCTCTTCTCTATCTGAAATAAATAAAATCTTAAAAAAAACACACACATACACAGAGAAAGCAGCTCTCTGACACACACATGTATCATCAAACTTTTTCTGAAGTGATTTTAATATGGATTTGTTGTTGCGTTGGTCATGATAATTTAATACAAAAACCCGTGCCACGGCCTTCATAGTTTATCTGAACTTGAAGACTTCATGTCTTTGACCATAAGTAATCCTTACATTGGTTCTATACACGGTCTCAGATTCACCTACATTGGATTCGGGTCAAATAACCGTCATCCTGACAAAGCCACTATGTGTGAGTCTGGTCCTTTAGAAAATATTTTGAAAATCTCCTGACAACACCTTGACCTTCCTCCTCATATTAACACACACTCCTTAATCCCACAACATGCACCGCCCCGTAGAGCTCCCCCTTAGCTTGCTTTCTTAAGCTCTTGTCTTTAGCCCAGGACTCTCCAAACGAAGGCTTCTTTCGTGAAGCCTCCGAGTGAAGAGTGGAAGGTGAGAAGACATTGGGCAGCCGTAGCCGTTCGTTTCCCACCTCAGTGTCTTTGTCTCAGCTATGTTTCTCTGAAAGGTTTTCTTTTCCCTCCTTCCCCTTTCCCCCTAGTCACTGAACAGAGAGACTGAGTAGGGGGTACGGTGCAAGGCGTGGACGTACCATAGTGAGCAAGATGGTTTCCATCTTCAAGGGAACCAAATACAAAATAATTACAGCTGTAGTGAGTGTTAAGGAAAGATTAGGGAGGTTAGATGCTGGGGACTGACATTGTCTGTGTGTGGGATAAGGAAGGAGTCGGAAAAGTATGAATAAGCAAAGCCAGAGAGGAAATCAAAAGACTCTGGAGTTATGTCTAGAGAACAGGAAGGAGAAAGTACAAATCTGAAGGGAAAGGGCAAAAGATGCTTTGTTTTATGCAGAACCTTGGAAACCATATTATATTCTGTTCTAAATCTGTGGATCTGTGAAGACTGATTTTTTTTTTTTTGAAAAATATTTTTACTTAAGTTTTTCATTTTAGTTCACATACGGCGTTAGGTTAGTTTCAGGTGTACAGTGTGACGCAACCATTCCATACGTGACTCAGCGTTGTCTCACCTGTTTCATACGTGACTCAGCTCATCGTGATACCTGTGCTTTTTAGCAGAACTGATGGCTTTCTTTTTAAGTTTTACTCTCCTTCTTGAGGTTGCATTGTCATTTTTAACATCATGCTCCTTCACTTGCTTTTCAGTGTAGCACCCAAGGGACTCCGTCATCCTGACCAGCCTCAGCCTCCTCATCTGGGAGATGATGCCAACACACGGCCCGTGTCCGTGGATGTTCAAGCTTGGTCCCAGCTTCAATTGTTCAGGGCCTTTCTTCTTTCTGAGAATTTCAGAGCAGAAAGGTCGCTCGACTCCCTCCCATTCCATTGTGCAGATGAGGATGAGGAGACCCGCTGTGATGGGGGGAGGGGTGGGGAGGTTGGGGGGAGGAGGTTCACTGTAGGGAAGGAAGGCTGAGGCAGCAGGCAGGGCGGGGCCGCCTGTAACCCTGACTGCTGGGTCATTTTAGATAACCCCGTTATTACCACTGTATCCAACAGTCAAGGGGTTTGTTTACAATGAACACCATCCTACATTATTAATAGAATCAAGGACTGATCATTTTTTATTGATTATCCAGATACTTTATCTTTTCTCTTTTCTCTTTCTCTGATACCGTTACTTTTATAGATTATACTGTTCAGTCCACAACTCCCCGCCCCCTGGGGACTGGATGACAGGAATCCAAAAAAAACCAAACAAACAAATAAAGGAAAGCCCAGGTAGGATGCTATTATGTTCACGTAACTCGCTGTAATTGGAGGTGAGAAGTTTGGAATAGAAATTGTCAGTTTTGATTACAGTGACATTGAGTTATTTAAACTTGACGCTTTTCCTCTTCTCCATAAACACAATAACCAGTTCTCATTAAGCATCCAATAAGAGCCAGGAATTCACAAAGCTAATGGGGACATAAAGATTAGCAAAGAGGGTTTCTGTGCTCAAGGATCTCCAGTCTAGTGGCAGATAGAGATAGATTGATCGATCTACAGATACACACGTGCGCGTGCGCGCTCACACACGAGACAGATGTAATAAATCTTCTGCAGGGAATATGGATAAGGCATTATAGGAACCCAGAAGAGATTTCTTCCCGGGTGAGAGAACCTGGAAGCCCTTTAGAGAGCAGGGGTATTTGCACTGATCTTAAAAGCATGAAAGACTACTAATATAGCTAAGTAGGCATTTTTAAACAGTCCGATTATTTTCGTGTTAATGCTTAATAGGCTTGATAATGCTTTAAAGCGAAAAGGCACCTGTTGAAGCAAACCTGTTTTCCTTTCTTCTTGGCATCATACTTGGCATGTGTTGATCTAGAAACAACTTAATATTCGGCTCACGCCGCTGAATGGTCTGCCTAACGTTTCGCAGGAGAGGGAGTCTTGAAATTTGGATGTAGGTTGAATTTCCATTAGTCAGACGCATTTGCCATTATCTTACATTTAGTTAAAGAGACGGTGCGCTTTCTGATTACCCTGTAATTGGCAGTAGTATCTCACCCTTTAGCTCTCGTCTCCTGCCCTAAAGCCCCCTTCTCTAGCAGTTAGTTAATCATCAGTGCACGGAGACTAACAGTGAGTTACCAGGGGAGACACAATTAAAAAAAACAAAGGCAGAAGCAAGATGCTCTCTGCGAACAGGGAAGGATTCTGGGGCAAGTAAGTCATCCCTCCCTAGTTCATTTGGGAAGAAAGGTCCAATTTCCTGTATTGGATTTTCATAAAACTGGACAGACTAACAGTTCCCTGTGTACAGTATGTCAGCAACCTGTTATAATTGCAATCACTCTTCAAAATGAGGCGTAACACCACACTACACTTTCCCTGCCAATTAATTGACTTGCTAACCTCCTGCCAAGATTCGTCCATTTTTAAAAAGGAGTGCTTTAAACATTCAACAAAAAAGCATATAGCAAATTGTACTTTGGCAGAAACATGAAGGCTAATATTTGGGTCTGAGCACCCACTCACTCGGAGCTTATCACATTGAAGGCAAAAGGCACAGGGTTGATTTTCTGTCAGAGAAATGTTGCTTTGGGACAAAGAGCCCTTGGTCTTTGTTCTGTGGAACCTCCCCCCACAGGGTATGTTTAGTTACCTTAGGTTCTGTGATGTGTTCAGACAATGCAGATACTTATCAAGGGGTCCTTTTAAGAGTAGAAGAGTGCCAAACCATCCCCCCCCAAAGTTTGGGGCCCCATGCTATATAAAATACTAAATAATTACTCTGACTCCTATGGTTGTAAAAGATGGTGAGATTAGCCCTCGTCTCTTCCCTTCATCTCGTACTTCATCTCATATCATCTGCCATAGACCCACGCCCAGATCAGTGCAAGGAGGGAAGAGTGTCCCCCAGGTTGGGGTGTTGCAGTGAGACGGGGGTTGGTGGGAGAGGAGAGCAGTGGGTGATGGACGTAGATTGCTAAGCTCTGGTTCCAGGTCTGCCCAAGTCACCGGTCTGGTCTCTTTCCCTCACTGCAGAAGGAAAGTATTGGTCATGGAAAATCCTTAATACACTCCTTCATTTCCAAAAGAGAACAGTCAATTTTCATCATCTTTTTGAGTAAATCTCTCACATTTTGAATGCTTGTCCTGGATCAATACCCAAGATTGTTGTGGAGGTACAGAATAAATGTGGTCGCTGAGCTCCGTCCCTTCCAGCTCTGTGACAGTTACATGAAGAGGTGGTTCACATTTACCCGCTTACCAGATTCTGATGACGCCCTCCTGTTAGAAGCAGGCTGCTAAAATACTTACAGCCCATACTTACAGCCCGTCCCTCCTTCACCCCGAAGGCACACATTCCATTGAAATAGAATACACTGTCCCTAAGTTGCGAGAAGAAGGGCATCTTTGTTATTTTCATCTTTTCGCCAATTACCAAGCATGAAAAACAACGGTGATAAATGAAGCTACTGCACTGAGAAGTGTAGCTTAGATTTCTTTCTTTCTTTCTTCTTCTTCTTCTTTTTTTTTTTTTTTTGATGATATGCAAGAGTAATCCTGGCATGGGCCACCTACCCCCTCACCGCCCATCTCCATTTTAAAGCAACATGTCTTTGAACTTCAAGCCACAATGTATAGCTCTCTATTTATTCTTCTGAGGAAAAATGGGTGAGATTGCCAGACTTCTGGGACAATTATGGGGTTTTCAAATCCTCGTGGAGAAAATGACTGAGGTTCAGTGTCACTGGAAAAAGCATATTCTTAATTTGCCTATAATTTTTCCTTTAATTGGTACTTTGGTTCTACTTTCAAAGCCCTTTTGAAGCTTTCTTTTTCAATTTGGTTCAACATTACAAAAAAATGCCATTTAATTCTAGGATTATTATCAGTTTTGATTGACGTGAAATGTGTCATTTTGAAGGGGAAAATATTAACACATATTTTTGTTAGGCACTTCAGCTAAATGGGGTTTTGTAATCACTTCTCTAAGAATGATGTTTAGTGGCAATAGATTTTGGGAAAAATCTCTCGATATAACCAGCACGCTGTCTGAATTTTGGTTGAAATTCCAGATTACAGGTGATAATTTTGGTGCTAAGGATCATCATTCCATCAGCTATTACTTGCTTTTGATTAAGGGAATAAAGAATAGGGATAATGAAATTTTATATACAGAGTCCTTCTAACAAAGGTTTCCCCTGTGCATAGCTCATTCTACCTTCATATATTCCTTGGATACCTCCCCCCTCAACCTCTTCCATGAAAATTTTTTCATTCAAAACTGTGACTTACCCTCATACTAGGTAAAATAACACTCATTATCAGGTTCACCTCTGTTTTAGGATGGCCACAAGAAACACAGAGAGACCAGGATTCATGGGAACACTCACAAGAGTGAAAAATGGCGGTGATGGGTGTGTGGTGGGATCTGGGGTGGGAAGATAATCTGGCATTCTTCTACCTTGGCCAAGCGGTGACATTAGAACTTCTCTCCGGCCTCCCAGTCGTTTCTCTCCACATGATTAGGGTCCCACTCCTGTAACAGATGCAGTGTGTTTGACAGTAAAATTAGGGAGGAACCACCATGAAGTTCACTACCCACTTTGGGATGGCAGCAGTGCTCACTGCAGGCCCAAGATGGCACTAGGAGCCCCAGGCCAGAAGGCAAGGGGGCTCCAGTCTAGCCCAATCCTATTTCCAACTCAATGTGGGAACTCAGTCCCTTAATCTTTTTTTGGTTTCGGTCATCTTATCTGTTGGAAAGGATGTTCAAGTTGTATGCAGGTTGAAACGATGTCTGAGGTTTCTTTAACTCCAGCATTCCTTGAGTGAGCGACCCATTGAGAAGAGCATAAATTTCCAGAACCATGTTCTGGGAGCCCAGCCTTCAACAAGTCGCTCCATCATTGTTGAGAATAAAATACTGAGGTTGACTGTCCCAAGTCCAGTCAAATTGAACGTACATCCACAAGGTCTCACCACATTCTAGCTAAATTGTGATCGCTAGGACAATAGTAATGGATTTATTTAATAATTGTCTTTGAAAATTTTTTACTTACCTTTTTTTCAAGGCAGCCATTATCAGCCATCCTGGAATTTCACCAGAGATCTGTTTCCACACCCTCCTCCGTGATCTCTGTGAAATAAATCATGCTGAAGGGATTTTTTTTTCCCTTATGAGTTATTTGCCTGGAGGAAAAATTCTTAACTTTCCTTTTCTTCTAAATGCACATTGAAATAAAGTGTTCTTTGAAAATCTTAATGAAAAGAGCAAACATGGGACTAGCTTTCCATCTGATTCTTTCTCTGGGATGCGGGCTCTGAGAAAGGAGGCTCTGACTGCTGGAGGAATGTCAGGGGACTCCCATCTTGTAAAAGTCTACGCCCTTCTGCCCCCTAGACAATTGGTCTGTTGACTATTTATGGAGCGCAGCCTTTGTGAGGAAAAAAATATGAAAAATTAGTTCATGTCCTATGAGTTATTTTAGCCACACTGAATCCATAAGAGAGAGAAGCTGACGTTTGTGTGTGTGTGTGTGTGTGTGTGTGTGTGTGTGTGTGTGATGCCTCATTTTGCCCAACTCAAGAGAGCGAGACAGTAAGAATTGTGTGGAGAGATTGGTAAAGTTCCCTGTGGTTCCTATCAAGAGATCAGACTCTTACTAACTTTTTGCCAAGTGTGAACCGGGAAGAACACTTGAAAAATAAACATCAAATGAAGTATTTCTCTTTGTCTCCTTCCCCTTTCTCTAGAGGCATTCTTGGGCCATGCCAGGCGTTAACGTCTTCTCTGAAGCGAGATATGCCCTTGCAGCTTCCCTTTCGTGCTTTTGTGGTTGCTTTTAAGTTCTTCCTTTTGGAGTACTCGAGGCAAATGACACGCAGAATCTCTCACATCGAGCTTGCTAACCCGACGCAGTGAGGATCCCCCATAAAGACGCTTTGCTCCTCTCTGGGGATAGCGGCCTCGCACCACATCCTTCATGAGAAGCCCACATTGTCTTTGAGGGAGACATGGCATGTCTTCTTCCTTAACTCAATTTAGGAATGTGGGTAATACTCCCAAACATAAAAATGTGAGATCTTGAGCTCGACCAGAGCAGACACTTAGTGCAGCAGAATTTCCAATACGGTGTGAACGAATCAGAAATACGTACCTTAAGTCAAAAAACAAGTGAAATCTCATAAACAATAAGGTCACGGTTTGTCGTCCGCGCATCGTCAAGAGTAATTCTAGCAGCACACATATCTGTGAACTGATCTTATGGAAATAACTAGAAACTTTAAAGTCAGGGGAAGATCTGAGGTGACTGATGCTTACTTGCCGGTTGGTCCGGTATCCTTGGGTAATTCGGGGGGAATAACGAATGCTTTCTGAGACATGGTGATAAGAAAATCCAACTCTTGGTTTTCTTTGGAAAACCTTGGAAATCGATTTCACAGAGCAGTACCCAAATCAGACAAAAGTACATGGCGACAGAGGTGTTAGCACTGTGGTAGAGAAGGGGTTCTCAGTCTACAATCAAGAGGATTTGCCCGTTTGTTTTTTTTTTAGATCTTATTTATTTATTTGACAGAGAGAGATCACAAGTAGGCAGAGAGGCAGGCGGAGAGAGAGAGGAGGAAGCAGGCTCCCTGCGGAGCAGAGAGCCCGATGCCGGAGCTCCATCCCAGGACTCTGGGATCATGACCTGAGCGGAAGGCAGAAGCTTTAACCCACTGAGCCACCCAGGCGCCCCGAGGATTTGCCTGTTTTTCTTCTAATAACCGAGTTGCTGAAGTTTAGATTTCCATGAAAAAAGTAGGTCTTGGATCGCCATGGCCACGTAGATGTAGACGTAGAGCGTAGACGGAATCGGCACAATGCTCCCAGTTGAAGCAGCGGCCTAATAACATTTCGTATTGTTTTAGGTAAAGAGCAGCTTTGCAGAGTGGCCTGTCCTAGTCTTCGTCTGCAGAGTAGGTAAGACTAGATTTGAGGGCCTGAAGCCTTAACTCCCTGGGGAATATGAGCAGTACACCTGTGACGTTCTCATTTCGAGGAAGTCCATTTTACAAGGATGAAAATATACTTGATGTTTAGGAGTTAATCATAACAATTACGACTGGTTTCTGATACAGCATCACAGTTTAGAGGAACACATGAGTATCCAGCATAAGCCAATGCTCAGCCATGGTCAGATTCATAAATCTACAAAAAAGTAAAAAAGGTGACCTCACTCTCTGTAAATAGCCTTTGCGTTTCCCCCTCCAAGTCCTGCTTTACATATTGGTGGTGTTTTGCCTATAATTTGAAAACAGTGGATTCTTGTTAGTTGCAGCAGCTGTGGTCTATAAATGGCTGAAAACACTGAGTAGGTGAATACTGAATTTATCAAAAAATAGTGGGTTTACTAGTGGGAAGTACGGAAATACAAGGTTAGGTTCCTTTGAGCTTCTGGTCACAACGTTCCTGTCAGCCAGTCAACACAAAGCCTTGTTTTACATGTATTTCTGTTTAAAATCACCTTATGTAATATTCATCGGCGATTCATTAACATTGAACCTGTGGCCCACAGCACTGTAAATCGTGCCGGGACGAAGCTTATCAAAGACGACTTTCTTGTCCGTATACACATCACAAACCTTTTTGTACGTAGGAACCCAAATAGTGCTTCAATACATTTGGGGTCCATTTTAAATGGTGAAATTGCTAAAAAAAAAAAAAAAAAAAAAGTGGGAACATGGCACTAAACAGTCTGTGGAAAGGATTTTTTTACAACCTGAGAGCTAAAACAGGAAGGCAGAAAGTGGCCGTGTTGGACATCAACTGGGGCGGTGCGCACTCTCTCTGCGTGTCAGCGAATGAATGTAGAGGTGCTGGGATTATTAATGTAGGGGCTACAGATAAATTTCAGCAAGTAGGCAAGTTTGCAAATACGGAATCTGTGAATAATGAGGATTGATTATATAATAATAATACAGTAGTTTCTAGTAGCTTTCCTTCCCAGTAAGCCTACACCGCTTAATGATGAATGATGTATACATTTTATTTTATTTTATTTTAAAGATTTTATTTATTTATTTGACACAGACAGAGATCACAAGTAGGCAGAGAGGCAGGCAGAGAAAGAGGAAGGGAAGCAGGCTCCCCACCAAGCAGGAGAGCCCGACACGGGGCTCGATCCCAGGATGCTGGGATCATGACCTGAGCTAAGGCAGAGGCTTTAACCCACTGAGCCTCCCAGGCGCCCCTGATGTATACATTTTAAATATCTCAATTTTATTTGTCAATTACACCTCAATAAAAAGAATTTTGACCAGAAAAAAAAAATTCCAGGTGAGATTGATGCTACTGGCTTTGTTGACTTTTAACATCCGTGTAATTTGGTGGTTGATTGAATTTTCCGAAGTAGAGTTCATTTGCAATTATGATGGGACAGGAGCAGACTAGAGCACTATAGCAGAAGTCCTGCCCATCGCTTCTGCGTTCTTGGATTTTATGGATATTCTCTTCCAACCTGTTCTTCCAGATTCAACCCTCCGGTGAACTTGACAGTGTTGCCATGAACATGAAGGGGGGAGGCAAATGCTGCCCCAGTCCTCACCGTTTCTCTGTCCAGCCAGGCCTGTCCCTCAATGAGGGGAGGTTGAATCTAATTCATAAATTCTACAGCTTGAGTGCTGTTCATTTTGCTCTTCTTTAGTGAAACTGTGATTGAATTGGGCGCCAAGGTCATTGGAATCAGGGCTGTTTCATTTCCTATCATTTTACATGTTATTC
Organism: Martes martes; assembly: GCF_963455335.1. Classification (NCBI taxonomy): domain Eukaryota; kingdom Metazoa; phylum Chordata; class Mammalia; order Carnivora; family Mustelidae; genus Martes; species Martes martes. The sequence continues at coordinate 126,655,831 of NC_137895.1, forward strand.
TAATAATAGGACAAAGGGACTTAGATGTTATTTGCTGAATGTCCATCTTATTGATGTCATTGAACAGATCGCAGAAACACAAAGGAAATTACGTGGCATTTTCAGCTTTGATACCCTTTGAAAAAAGAAGGCCTTTTCAGAAATGTAAAAGACAGAAAGACTTAAAATTCCATCTAGTTCTGCTTGCTTTGAGAGTGCCCCTTACTGTTCCTGAGTAGCTACTAAATCCTGTGGAAATCTGGGTTTGAATTTTTCAAAAACTTTTAAACCAGTGTTCTGCTGTTTTGTTCCCTTACAGTTTTGTAGATTGGGAATCTCTGTTTTGTTCAAACCAAGGCTTACCTCTAACTTGATTAAAAGGAGGTGACTTTTCAAATACAGGCTGTGTCCACTCTTAGCCTGGCTTTGTTTGTTCCAGGAAATGGCCTTTTCCGGATTGCCAAATTTATTTATTTATTTTTAAGGAACCCCTGCGCCCAACGTGGGGCTTGAACTCAGGACCCTGAGATCAAAAGTTGCATGCTTGACTGACTGAGCCAGCCAGGCGCCCTTGAATTTATGATTTTTTCATATGTTTCTGAGGTAGATCTGGAACAAATCCCATACGCAGTGGAGCCAACCGTCCGTCTGTGGTAGGTGTCCCTTCTGGAGAGAAGCCTCATCAGCAGAGTGGGGGAGGCGCTGCCCTCAGTGGCCTTTGAATAGAAAGACGGAAGCCTACCTGCTCTCTCCATTTCTCCTACATCCTCTATCTGACTCACCTTCCCCAGAGGCACACACGTTCAAAGGGCAGCAGCAGCAGCAGCACTGTGACCACCAGACCTTGAGTTCAGCGTCCCCTCTAATAAAGCAGCACGTGCTGGCTTTGCTTCGTGGGGCTTTTGGACGGCAGCTCTGTGGCTTCTGCCTTTAGTCCTGTTGACGCGTGGTCTTGGCAGTCGAGGAAGCTGTCACGGGGCTGGGGTGGGAGGGGGGATGCTTTAAAGCGTGGTGACGCCGTCGCCTCCGCTCCGTGTGAAAACAGCCAGGAGAAGCAGGGCCCTGATGAGCCACTTTGGGGAGGGCTGTAGGCACCAGTGGAGAAGGGCGGGGGTTCAAGCCACAGTGGGGGTGCGAAGGGTCAGCAGAACCAGCAGCTTCTAGCGAGCCGTCATCTGTGAATGCCTGTCAGGTAGAGGACGGATTAGAATGACTCCGTGAGGCCCAAAGCGTAGAGCCCTGGTCACTGTGCACGGGCCTGGCGCACAATGAGAGGCAGTGTTTGCAGGGAGATAAGCAGGAATTTTTGAAACTATGCAGACCTGGTCTGCAGTTCACTTATGATCTGCGTGACTTAGAGAAAGCTGTTTAATTCCGCTGACCTTCATGTGTGAACTGTTCAGAAATAATGCAGAGCTTACAGGGTCATGCGGATGAGAGATAATCTATTCGAAGCACCTGGCAGGCAGGTTGCTGCCATGCAATGGGCATTAGGTAAGTGCCAGTTCCCTTATTTTGAGTCTCATTCATCCATTCAATGGATGTTTGGCTGCTGGCTCTGTTCTGGGTGTGGAGTTAGGCACTAGGGAGACCAGAGGAATAAAAGAGACAGGGTAACCTGGTGCTTACAGTCGAGCGGGACAGCAAACAAACAGGTAGTTAAAATAGACTGTGAGACGTTCTGTAATAAAAGAAGTTGGCAACATGCGGGTACGTAGAAGGGGTTTCTAAGCCATACCTGTGGGGGTAGAAAACTTATCCTTGAAAAAGAAATATCTCCACCGAGCTGTGAAAGATGGGGTAGCCAGGTGAGGAGAGGGAGGGCTGGGCTCCTAGGGACACAGGCACATAGAATGTAGAGGCCTGGAGGGAGGAGAACATGAGTCTTTAGTGGGACTGAACAAGGTTCAAGGCCCTGAGCACAGGCATAACAGGCCCCAGTTGGAAGTGGGTAGAAGGAGGACGGAGGTGAGGGAAGAAGGAGTAAGAGGGGTCAGGTGACTCCAGTTTCCAGCATAGACATCAGGATGGACGACGGTGTCTTCCGCAAGGTGAGGGAGTGGTTTGAGAGGTTGAAATAGAAAAGGAATTTGGTTTTGGCTACTGGGTTTGCGATTGCATAGGACATTAGAGGGGAGATGTCCACAGCGCAGGGTAAAGCCCCAGAGAGAGATGTGAGCTAGAGGGATTGATTTGAGAGTCACCTGCGTATAGCTCATCTGAAGTCCAGGGAGTGGCTGGGATAGTCAAGGGGACTGGGCTGAGCAAGGAGATGTGGTCATAGGGCAGACCCTAAACACAGCAAGGATCTGCCAGAAAAGTTGAGAACTTTCTCGGAGACTTCTTTGCATTCTCCCAGTTTTGCTTAGTTAAACAGCGAGGTTAGGGGATTTTCTGTATTTTTTTATTGGCTAATAAAAAAACCAAAAACTATATTTTAGTAAATTTTCATGAGTAGGAACATAGTGAGGAGGACTTTATAGAGACAGACTATTCTAAGAGAGTAAGACATTTCTGAGGGAAATCATTTGCATAGATCAAGACCCAGCAATAGCAAATCTAATGTCTAAGTGCTGAGGAACTCAGCGATCAAACATTGTTCCTTAGGGGACTGTGAAATTTATCTCTCGGGGTGTACGATTTGAGCTCTCCCAGTCATGCTTCGCTTGCATCTCTTACTTTGCAAATAAAATAGAAACAAGAGGGCTTTACTCTGTAGGCAGATACAGTTGTTTTTAATTGCATAAGTGTTCTCTTCAGTAATATGAAGGACATTTTAATTTAAACCTCTGGAGCTCTCCAGATTTGCAGAAAGGGTACAGGAATCAAAATTAATGTTTGGGATTCTTGGCATTTATGTTCACCTCTCAGCTTTACAAAGATTTCCTGTATGATTAGCAATGAGGATACGTTCTCTGTGTGCACAAGAACAGAGACTTCTTAGCATTCACTGATGTTCAGTTTAACATTTTTAAAAGGCTGTGCTTTAGTCCCTGGGTCAGGAAAGGCTATACAGAACCATTCAGAATGCACATTGGGAAAACCGTGTTCCGTCTTTGAAAAAGTGACTCTTATCTTATTATCTCCAAATTGCATTTCTATTTGAGACACTTTATTTAAAGTAGTTTCTGCAGAGGAAATTGGCACAGTTAATGATCTAGATCTTACAGAAAGCCAAGAATATAAAGTGAGTGCTGTGTCCAACACACACTTTAATTTCTCAGCAAGGTAACTCGGGCTAGAAGGCCCTATGCCCAAACCCCCCACTGTTCCTCAGTTTCCACGTTAATGGCCCCATGACATGAAGGGATTTAACATCTTGCTAACTTACAGTGCCTGTGTTGGTGATACAATTAGAGATTAACAAACAGGTTGGAGATGAGGTGGTGCTACATTCTTTATTTATGTTTGAGGCTCTGGTTACTAAGAGGCCATACACACTCTTTCTGGAGCCTTGGGCAGCTTTGTGGCCTTCTCCAGGATATCTGTGCTCATACATCATAGATGGAAGCAATTCCCCAGTTTCTCGTCTGTTTGGACAGAATACTGGAATGCCGTGGGCTTTCCTGAAAGCCGTCAGTCATCTTGCCAGCATCTGCCTATGCCATGGATGTGAGGGTTTGCATTTTGACCCTCCCACACTCTATATCTGAGCATGCCTCCTTTCTATTCTGATCCGTCCTGCCTACCATAATACGCCTTTCAGATGGAATTGTACAAAACCCAAAGATTCACTTGTGTTAGGGGGGACATGACTAGGTTTTGGGGACTGGCATAATTACTAATTCTTAAAATGTTCTTTATTCTGGTTGAAATGTTGGACAAATAGGAAAAACATTCCCTCCTAGTCCCATCCCCAAGAAATGAACCGCGTTAACATCTTTGTTTGTGATTTTCAGTATTTTATCTGTGCACAGGTATTTTTAGACCAAAAGTGGGATCTTTTGGCACACTCTAACCTTCTAAATTTGTCGACATTTCCTAAGCACGTCCTCAAGTCATCAAAGTAAGGGATATCAATTTTTAACTTCATTCATGTCCTCTTAAAACTGAAAATTCATTGTATTTCAGCTCTGATGACTTTGCCGATGCCTAGCAAACCCCACTTTTAGAGACTGTCTTCAGGTAATAACTGTACAATTACCTTGTTGTAACACCTTCAGGAATAATTCCAATTCTTCTATCTTAGTTACACGAGAGATGCCAAGTTAACTTGTGATGGACAACAGGAGTGCACTGTTGGTTTCATTCAGTTGAGAATCCCAGCTGGGGATGTGGAATGCCCTAACTGTCACCATCTCCACCAAAAAGCATTGATTAGCCATGTAATTTATAAATTATCCACATCTCCTGATCAATAGGAAAATTACTGCATAATCTCTGCCTTCAAGGATTTACCACTGTGGGGGAATGAACTCCTGGTTTACTCCCTCAGATACAGGGCTTTGATACATCACACGTCATGTAAACCACGAATGCGCGCTCTAGCCATGATGTATGTTCTCGAAAATCGGGATTGAATCAAAATGCAGTGATTCTTGAGTCCACTAATTCCAACAGCCAGATCCCCCTTGTGGAATGAATTGGGTGTCACCACCAGCCTTCTTTACAATGTTGCAGTAGATAGATACTCACTTCATCAGTTGGCCACTGGCCTCTTTGTTTAGAAATTAAAAAAAGGAGGGGGTTGGAGAAGCTGAGACAGTTGAATCTGCTGGGGGTGAGCTCAAATGCATGGTGATGATTGGAGAAAAGGCAGGGTTGGAATTAGGGACTTATCCTTACATCTTTGTTTTGTAGATGTACCAAAAAATACATATATATCTATGCAATGTCCTTTATATACTTTGCTGGAGCCCAGAGCACAGTAGTATCCTTGATTTAAAAGTCCTTTGGCATCGGTGGTGTCTGATTCAGTCATAATTGTCTTTAACACATCACTATACAATCTACAGTATTAATCAAGCAGACGTGTTCACCATTCAACCGGGAGGTATTGCTGATTAATGAGTGTGTGGAAAGCTTTATCTAGAAAATTAAGTGTCTGTGAAAGGAATGAAGGATTTTTGCAGAACAGCATATGAGAAAGATATTCCAAACCAAGGGCTTATGAATTCTGCATATTAAATATAAATAGCTATTAAAATATTTACTTTATTACAATTAAACAAAGTCATTAGAGTCTATCATTAAGAATCTGAAATTTATGTGAAAACTTATAAAACTAAAATGCAATAAATCTAAAATAGAAAAAAAATAATGTGTCACCAATTAACTTCAGTGAAAGCCTTTTGCTTCTTCTTCTAGTGCCAGAGGGGAAAAGTTACATGCTAAACAAGTTACTATGGTTAAAAAAAAGGGGGGGGGGCGTTGGGGGGAGAATAATATTACAAGTGGACAGAAAAAAAAGTGAGAGATATTGAGAAGGCTCAAGCTCATCTGGTGATTGTAGCCCTCATGTTCTAAGAAAGTCCGTCATTTGAGTCTCCAAGTTTGATGTTTGACTTTTTAAAATCTAATTTGAGGGGCGCCTGGGTGGCTCAGTGGTTTAAAGCCTCTGCCTTCGGCTCGGGTCGTGATCTCGGGGTCCTGGGATCGAGCCCCGCATCGGGCTCTCTGCTCGGCGGGGAGCCTGCTTCCTCCTCTCTCCCTCTCTGCCTACTTGTGATCTCTGTCTGTCAAATGAATAAATAAAATTAAAAAAAAAAAAAAAAAAAAAACAAACAAAAAACAAAATCTAATTTGAAAGTTCATAGTATGCAAGGCTCAGGGGAGACTCATGTTGATGAAGAAATGACTCCCTGAGGTCAAATGGACACATGGGCCCTTATCGTTTTTTACATGATGGAGAGTTTGGGCTCATGGGAGCCCAAGGTTTGAGGAGGTAGATGTGGTTCCTCTGTGCTCTGGTTGATCATAGTCACGCTTCTCTGGAAAGGAATGCTTTTTTTTTTTTTAGCTTGTTTGATGACCAGTTCATCACAGAGTATATTGAAAGCTATGGATCTAGCCAGATGAAGAGATCTGGAACAAAGATGCTCTGTCCCCATGGAGTTTGGAGCTCTGCACGGGGACCTGGGAAAGGGTTCTGGTTCAGCAACCCAGAAGCTCTCTGGACCCCCTCCTTTTGGGTTTTCATGATTTAAGTTTCTTAGGGAGGCTTCATTAAGTGGGCATGAGCGATTAAATCATTGGCCACTGATGACTGACTTGGAATGTTGAAGTCGTTTACATGGACGTTTACCCATGTCAGGAACAGGCCAGTATCTGCAGTTGCATGTGGTTCATGCGAAGGAATTCTCAACAGGACAGAGACCATGACTTGCCAGAGTTGGCAAGGAATGAGGTTCCATGTTTTAAGGACAAAACCATGTCTGCAGAAAGGTAACAAAATCAAAAGAAGCAAAATATTGTTCCTTCAGTGGCATTTCCGGAATAGTCTGGGAGTGCAGAGGTGGCCTTATCCTCTATTCAGATTTTATTCATTTATTTGACAGACAGACATCACAAGTAGGCAGAGAGGCAGGCAGAGAGAGAGAAGGGAGGAAGCAGGCTCCCTGCTGGGCAGAGAGCCCAATGCGGGGCTCGATCCCAGGACCCTGGGATCATGACCTGAGCTGAAGGCAGAGGCTTTAACCCACTGAGCCACCCAGGCGCCCCCTTATCCTCTATTCAAATAGGATAATCTCAATATAGGTGAAGGACAATATTCCTTAGATTGGCATATTGATGGCTTAGTGTAAATCGACATTTTTACTTTATTAAACCTAGACAGCCAAAAGGCAATATTTGGTAGGAAACAATGTAATTTTCAAAACTTGATTTCTGTATATTTTTAAAATCTTTTAAAAAGATTTATTTGTTTGTTTGTTTGTTTATTTGAGGGGGGAGGGGCAGAGGGAGAGAGAGAATCTCAAGCAGACTCCCCACTGAGCATGGATCCTGACATGGGGCTCTATCCCATGACCTGGGCCAAAATTAAGAGTCAGACACTTAACCAACTGAGCACCCAGGTGCCCCTAAACTTCATTTCTATATTTTTCAAAACCTTTTTCCTTTAGAATAATTTTGGATTTGCAGAAAAATTTACAAAATACTACAGCCCCCACATACCCCCCACGCAGTTCCCCTTATTTTTTTTTTAAAGATTTATTTATGTATTTGACGTAGAGATCACAAGGAGGCAGAGAGGCAGGCAGAGAGAGAGAGGGGAAGCAGGCTCCTTGCTGAGCAGAGAGCCCGATGCGGGGCTCGATCCCAGGACCCTGAGATCATGACTTGAGCCGAAGGCGGAGGCTTAACCCACTGAGCCACCCAGGCGCCCCCCACAGTTGCTCTTATTATTAACATCTCACATTGTACATTTGTCACAATTGATGAACCAGTGTTGATATATTATTATTATATTATTATCTGCAGTCTGCAGTTTATTTGGCTTTCCATAGTTTTTACCTAATATGCTATTTCTGTTCCAAGATCCCACATTACGGTTAGTCATCACGTCTCTACAGGCTGTTCATGTGGTGTGACAGTTTCTCAGACTTTCCTTGTTCTTAATGACTTTGGTGATTTGGAGGAGTATTGGTCAGGTGTTTTACCTACTCTCCCTCAAACGAGACTTGTTTGATGCATTAAAAAAAATTTTTTTTTTTTTTTAAGATTTATTCATTTGATTGGGGGATCGAGGGGCAAAAGTAGGAGAGAGAGAGAATCTCAATCTCCCGGCTGAGCGTGGAGCCCAACATGGGGCTCGATCTCGTAGACCTGAGACCGTAACCTGAGCTGAAATCAAGAGTTGGATGCTTAACTTACTGAGGCACCCAGGCACCCCAAAATTTGTTTTTTATGAAAACAGGTTTTAGAGCAGTTTTAGGTTCACAACAAAATCAAGAGTAAGGTACAGAGATGTCCCACATCTCCCTCACCCCACATAGGCACAGTGTCCCCCAGTGTCAACATCCCCCACCAGAGGGGTACATTTGTTAGAGTTGAGGTACCTGTAGTGACCCATTATAATCACCCGAAGTCCACAGCTTATGTTATGGTTTGCCTTTGGTGTTGTACATTGTAAAGGTTTGGGCAAATGTATAAAGATATGTATTCACTGTTACAGGATCGTATAGACTGTTTTCCCGGCTCTGTAAATCCTCTGTCCTCTGTCCAATCATTGTCCTCCCTACTCCCAGCCCCTGGTAACCACTGATCTTTTTGCTGTCTCCATAGCTTTGCCTTTTCTAGAATGTCGTATAGTTATAATTAGACAGTACGTAGCCTTTTCGAATTGGCGTCTTTCACTTAATAATATGCATTTAATTTTCCTTCATGTCTTTTCATAGCTTGATAGCTCAGTTTGTTGGGGGTTTTGTTGTTGTTGTTGTTGTTGTTGTTGTTGTTGTGTTGTGTTGTTTGTGCTGGATAATACTCCGTTGTCTGGATGTCCCTCAGCTCATTAATTCATTCATCCACCGATGGACATCTCAATTGATTCAAAGTTTTGGCTTCTGTAAATGTCCATAAGCAGGTTTTGCTTTGTTTTGTTTTTTAGTTTTTATTTATTTATTTGAGTGAGAGAGAGAAAGGGAACATGAGTGGGTGGCGGGTGGGGCAGAGGGAGAGATTGAAGCAGTCTCCTCGCTGATCAGGGAGCCCAATGTGGGGCTGGATCCCAGGACTCCAGGACTGTGACCTGAGCCCAAGGCAGATGCTTAACTGACTGAGCCACCCAGGCACCTCATAAGCAGCTTTTTGTGTAGACGTAAGTTTTCAACTCCCTGGGGTAAGTATCAAGGGGCACACTTGCTGTAGTATATTCTAAGAGTGTTGAGTTTTATAAGAAACCACCAAACTGTTCTTCCAAAGTGGCTGTACCGTTTTGCATTTTCACCAGCAACGGATGAGAGTTCCTGTTGCTCCTTATTTTCACCAGCATTTGGTGTCGTCAGAGTTCAGGTTTCTGCCGTTCTCCTATGTGCGTCATGGTATCTCCTTGTGGTTTCAAGTCCACGTTTCTCTGATGACACAGGAGAGGGCACATCTACTCACGTGCTGTTTGCCATGTGTGTCTTTTCTTTGGTGAGAAGTCTAAGTCTTTGGCTCATTTTTTATTGGGTTGTCTGTTTTCTTGTTGTTGTTTTAGAAGTTCTTTGTATATTTTGGGTAATAAGTGCTTTGTCAGATGTGTCTTTTGCAAATATTTTCCCCAGTCTGTGGCTTGTGTTCTCATTCTCTTGACATTGTTTTTTTTCATTTTGACAAAGTCCAACTTGCCAGTTATTTGTTTCATATATCATGCTTTTGGTGTCACAGCTAAAAAGTCATCACCGTGCCCGAGGTCATCTGATTTATCTGCGTAAATTAGTTGTATTTCTAATGCATATGAGACCTTTGTCTCTTCTTCCTCATTTATTTATTTAATCAGTTGTTTATATCCATTTAGACTTATGGATTTTTTTTTATACTTTGGATCTTAATCTATACTACTTTATTATGTTGCTGAAATTGTTCCAACTTTGGCCACTGGAGCTCTTTCTGTTGGTCCCTGTGTTCCTTTGGTAGACTCGTGTGTGTGTGTGTGTGTGTGTGTGTGTGTGTGTGTTTTGACATCTTCTTTTTAGTTTGGCACTAAAAGATACTCCAGATTCATCTTATGTGTTTGCTGCCACAGTCCTAGAACCAGCCATCTCACTAAGGAATTCTGGTTCCTTTTATTGGAACATAGAATTAGAGACCAAGATTTCCTTTTCGCTCCTGGGGGGTTGCTTCTTTTAGGGTTTCTTCATGACGTAGCAGGGAAATATATGTGTGGACATTAACCCACGAGTACACACAAACCTCTGACATTTCTGTATGTAATCATCTATATGGATATTAAGCTAAACATAAGTTCATACTGATGTTTCCAACTGCCTTCCATTGCCACATGGATTATTCTTCCCTTTGCTCATCCATAAAACTCCCACTCCAACAGGGAGAAACCCTCCTCCCACCATCTGTCATTCATTTACTTGAACATTCACTTCCAGCATACATGACTAATGGTACCAGAACGTTAGCCAGTACCCAAGGGAATGAATTTATCAACTAGAGTACAGTGCTTATGTGCAGCTTCTTCTGTCTTTAGTTTTGTGGATTTAACTCCTTCCTGAACTTGATTAGGTTAGCACTACCCCCTCCCCCGCAATGAGATTGTTTCCTACATTTGTAATGAAATTAGATTGTTCCGTCACATTCCGTATTTTATCCTGGGATCTCCCAAACTCCTAAGTGATTTTTTAAAATTTATATACATTAAAGTTTTCCCTTTGTGTTTTAGAGTTTTGTGGGTTTTGACAAATATGTAGGGTAACATACCCATATTATAATATCATACAGAGTAATTTTACCATCCTAAAAAAAAAACCTCAGTGCCTTACCTGTTCTGCTCTCCTCCCTCCTGGCCAAATTTCCAGCAACCACTGGTCTTTTTTCATCATCTCTGTAGTTTTGCCTTTTCTGAAATGTCTTGTGATTGGAATCATACCTCATGTAGCCTTTTCACCATGGCTTCTCTCCCTTGCCAGTATACATTTGAGATTCATCCATGTCTTTTTGTTGCTTCGATGGCTTTTTATTGGTAAGTAATGGTTTGCTGCTCAAGTGTACCACAGTATCATTGACATACTGAATGGTAACCTTATTGCTTCCAGTTTTGGAGATTATGAATAAAGCTTTCATCACCGTCAGTGAGGAGTTGTTTATACAGTTGTTTGTAAGTTGCCCAATCGGTTGTGTAAATTCCTATGGTCAAGATTGCTGGAGTGTATGGTGAGACGGTGTCTAGCTTTGTAAAAAACTGACAAACTATGCTCCAACATGGCTGTCCCATTTGGAATTCATGAATGAGAGTTTTTGTTGCTCTGCATTCTTGCCAGCAGTCGGTATTGTCAGGTTTTTCTATGTTAGCCGTTCTAATAAGTGTGTAGTAGTATCTCATTGTTGTTTTAATTTGCAGTTCCTTAATGACAAATGTTGTTGAGCATAATTTCAACATGCTCATTTGGCATCTGTGTGTTCTTTGGCGAGATGTCTGTGTGGATCTTTTCCCCATTTTTAATTGCTTTTCCTCAGTGTTGAGTTTTAAGAGATCTCTGTATCATTTTACTTATTTTTTTTTTTTACAACCAAAATACCCTGTGTATTTTAAAAGGCCTTAAGTTCTATCATCAACTTCTTAATTTTACAAGATTTCTTACCAACTTAGAATACAGATTAGCACAGGTTAGAAGATTTAGAAGATTTACTCACTTAATTTCAACCTTAGGTTCAACAAATATATATATATATTTGTGCGCATCAAATGGGCCAGACAAGGATCTTACTTGTAGAAGTTTACAATTCAGGAAGGAAGATTCAGTGGGAGGTATTCTTATAGATTTAATTTGTTGGGAAATGAGGCAGAAAGTTTCAAGGACATTATCCCCTTATACAATATCCTCTTCACCCTTTACTGACTCTGGCTGTAGAGACTTCAGAAGTTCTTTCTGAGACATTTTTGCATCCTCTGAGGGAATGTTAAAAAAAATCGTAATTTGGGGTAATTTTGTGTTACTCCAGACTCTGAGCACTAAGGTTCTGTTTTGTAGTTTCTCACCAAGTCATTCTGTTCCCTCCCGGAAGGGAAACATTGATGAATACAAACCATCCACGCTTACTCGATTTTTCTACCTACCACCAATTAAAAGACCTACCTGGTCAGCCTGTTTATTTCACTTTAAGCCAAAGATAGGGGATTATGATTTTATTTGATTCGATCAAATAATGCGAAATTCCCCAGTCGGTGCCTACGGATTTGGACTCAACAGGAACCTGCGCTTTACCTCTCCGAAGTTTTTCTCACTTGGGTTCACTTAGGATGCTTAGGTCACTGACAACTTTTGTGAGTCAAAAACGACCATATTCATATTTGAGAAGACTTTGGCTGACAAATCAAGTTTTTAACTACAGGAAATAATCACAACTACTCTAGATGCAATTAAAGGCATTCTTCTTTGGGGAAAGCTTGTTTGTCTTCTATATTTTACCCCAAGCTCATTATAAAAAAAAAAATGCTATATTCCTCCATGCTTATAGCCTGAACTCTCTAACTTCCTGCTGTGAATATGGAAATGGATTTTGTTGAAATCAAAGAAATTAGTTAATAGGATTTTTTAGTCTGTTGGTAGAAGCGGCTTAAACATTTTTTCAAGAAAATATTTGCTTTGTTCTTGATTTAACTGAATTAAGACATCTGACCTCTGATGTCTGTCATCTCATCTCTCTCTTTCTGTGACCAATGAATTGCTTTGAAATTTACAAGTAACAAATTGATAAAATAAAACCATAATTCGATTCTCTGAACAGGTTAGGATTCAGATATATAAAGTGTATCTCAGTGATGTGAGTTTTTTGTTTGTTTGCTTGTCTGCTTTTCTTTTTAAATGTGAACTCTGGCAGTTAGTAGCCATCAGAGAAATACCGGGTTTGGTGGTGGGGGGGGGGTATTTCAGGTCAACTCTGAACACCTGCATGAGAAGTGAGTTGGCAGAATATAATCCTGCGAGTTGAAATGTAGCCAGCCTTTGGCATTTATTCTCATCTCAAAAGTACTACAGGAGTTTTAAATAATATAATAGGTATGTGACTTAGGAGCCTGGTCCCCATATTCCTCTCCTTACTTATTTGCCAAGATGACTTGTTTATTTGGAAGTTACGGGGTTGGGGGCGCCCGGGGGGCTCAGTCGGTTAAGTGTCCAACTGTTGATTTCAGCTCAGATCATGGTCTCAGGGTCCTGAGATCAGGCCCGGAGTTGGGCTCCCGGCTCAGTGCTGAAGATTCTCTCTTTCCCTCTCTCTCTCTGCCCTCCTCTACCCTCCACCCCTGCCCCTGTCTCTTTCAAATAAATAAATAAATCTTCTTAAAAAAAAAGAAAGAAAGAAAGATACTGGGATGGAGGATGGACCACATGTATTGGTCCCTTTTTTTCCTGTGTATTATTTCATTTGAAAATGTCCAAGTAGGGGCGCCTGGGTGGCTCAGTTGGTTAGGCGACTGCCTTCAGCTCAGGTCATGGTTCTGGAGTCCTGGGATCGAGTCCCACATCGGGCTCCCAACTCCATGGGGAGTCTGCTTCTCCTTCTGACCTTCTCTGCTCTCATGCTCTCTCTCACGCTCTCTCTCTTAAATAAAAAATAAAATCTTAAAAAAGAAAAGAAAAGAAAAGAAAATGTCCAAGTATATTACCAAGTGTTTTCCTATTTCACAGATTTGTAAACTGAGGGACATGATTTTGATGGGCTTAAGTCCCAGGGCTAGGTAACCATTTCGCTTTACCTCCTAATTTCACTGCAGTGCATTCGAGGCAGTTGACTCTGCAGCGTCTTCTCCGAGTCCTATTTCTGTTTGACATTCCTTCAACGAATGTGTATATTGCACAGCAGACACACGCCCAGCAAATGGAGCTGCAGCTATGGCCAGTGATCAGCGTGTGGGAGAGAGAGCCCAAGATTGTTATGTAGGACGTGGTGCTCACTCAGGGGACAGAACGTGCTGTGACACCCAAGGGCTAGGGCACCTAACCCAGGAGGGAGTGAGGAGAGGGGAGGCAGTTTGGATCAGGGAAAGTTGCCCAGAGGAGCCGACCCTGAAGCTGATTCTTGAAGAATGCGTCAGAGTTTGACAGACGCAAAAGAGTGAGTTGGAAGCAAAGAGATCATGGTGTGTCCAAGTGGCCTGTAAGTAGTTTAATGAGCAGGGGGGGGGGGGATTGGGGCGTGAAGGAGCAGAGGCTAGGTCAGTGAAGTACAAGGTGTGTCGGGTTAAGAATCTTGGACTTCATTCTGTGGACAGTGGGAAGCAATGAAAGATTATCATTAAGAAAGTGCCATGATCGAATTTGCATTTTAGGCAAGTCCATGAGGAGGCTTTGAGGTTCATTTTACAAAAATTCCTTCTAATGCCCCTCACACTTAGACAGCTGCCATGTATTAATCCCCTGCTGTATGCCTAAGCTTGTCTGTATACTCGTTCTTCTACTCTTGACCCCCTCCTCTCTGTTGGCTCTTAACTTCCCTCCTCCCGTGCCAAGTTTATAAACAGAATTAAGCCCAGCATTAATTTATTTATAACAAAGTTATTAATACAAATAGAAATTGATATTTATTAAAATAAATTACTTCTAAATTAATACTTGTCAACATAAATAAAATAATATTAGGGAATTAAAGTGAGGATATTGCCATCCCTCTTGGGTTCAGCGTTGGTGAAGTCATGCAGCCTTGGAAAGAACCATTTCAGCTGAGGGACAGGGCAGTGGGTGGGGAATTGATGGGCATCTCCAGGGGATGGTGAAGTGGGGAATACAGTCGCTCTCTGTGGATGCCTCAGTGTGAAAGGAAGGCGTTCACCGAGGGAGACAGCGAGGAGTGTGTGGTCCCCGAGGAAGCCTAGGAAGAGAGAGAGCCTGAAAGGCTGGAGAAAGTTGGCAGGTGGACTTGCTTTCCGTGGCGGGAGGAGGAGGAGGAGGGATGCAAAGATCTTTTCCACTGTCAGGGAAGGAAGACTGGAGGTTGGGGCTGAATATAGATGAGATGGTCTGTGGCAGTGTGGTGAGTTAGAGAAGGCTTGCCACCTGCCTTGGATTTTTCCATGAAGATCTTCTCCTGAGAATGTTGGTGAGGAAGGAGCTTGGAGAGAATGGGTAAGGTTTGAGTAGGGGGTGTGTGTGTGTGTGTGAAGGAGAGAGGAATGTGGAGAAGGATTATCACCAAGGCGCCGGGTGAGCCCAGCCAAGGTTAGAGACCACAGGTAGGTGGTGGCCCCTTGCAGCCAGCTGGGGAATTTTCTTCGGCGGTGGCCAGCAACAGAGGAGGTCCGTCCAAGACGGAGTGGAGGTGGAGCTCTGGTTGTGTCGCCGTGGGAAAGGATAAGAGGTCACAGGAGTTGAGGGTTTTGAGAAGAGTGTGGGGAAGTGATAGATCATGACACACGATCTCCTTGGGAACGGGCAGGTGACAGTGAGCGGGTGGAAGGACAAGATGGGGATAGAGTCGGGGTTGTGGGGACTGGAAGCTTGTTATTGGGAGTGGGGGGTAGGGCCGAGGGTTTCAGACATGGAGCAGCATGTGTGAGCGGTGCCCACCTCCAGGGGTTGGCTGTCGACGCGGGTGGAGTGTAGGCAAGGACACTCGGAGGTAAGCGGCCAGTGAAGGTGTGAAAGGCACGTCCTCAGGGCCCGGAAGCTGCCCAGCGTGGTGGCAGAAATCAGAGTAAAGACAGGGTTACAAGAGGGGAGTTCCCAGGTCATCAGGGAACAATGGAGTCAAGATCAGTGTAACGTGTACAATGTGCTTCTCCTGTGGAAGGAAGCTTCTTACTTGCACTAACAGTATTAAAAGGAACTCTGAAAATCTGATTTTTTAAAATATTTCTTTATTTGACAGACAGAGATCACAAGTAGGCAGAGAGGCAGGCAGAGGAGCGGGGGAAGCAAGCTCCCCGCAGAGCAGAGAGCCCGATGCAGGGCTCGATCCCAGGACCCCGAGATCATGACCTGAGCCGAAGGCGGAGGTGTAACCCACTGAGCCACCCAGGCGCCCCTGAAAATCTGATTTTAATCATAACTTCTCACCATGGATTTGAGGATTTTGGAAAAGGTCAAAAGTGCCCCCCCAAATAGGAGCCTGTTGGAATTCTTTTTTTTTTTTTTTAAAGATTTTATTTATTTATTTGACAGACAGAGATCACAAGTAGGCAGAGAGGCAGGCAGAGAGAGGGGAAGGGAAGCAGGCTCCCTGCTGAGCAGAGAGCCTGATGTGGGGCTCAATCCCAGGACCCTGGGATCATGACCTGAGCCGAAAGCAGAGGCTTTAACCCACTGAGCCACCCAGGTGCCCCCTTGTTGGAATTCTTAAAGTGAAAACTATGCGTGTAAATATTCTGTCATTCATCTCTTGGGTGGGGTTTTATAAAGAGATGGTTCTTTCTCCTTTGCTGAGTTTCAGGCTTATCACCCTAATATAACAGAAAGAAAGCTTAAACCAAGCATAATAAAAATAGGTATCTATCTGCCTTCAGACTTTTTTGGCAGGGGGTACAATATATCCAGCAGTGATAGCAAATTGTTTCCTTTTTTTCAAAAACTTGTTTTTCATCTGTCACTTACTTAGGTTCTTCTGTTATATATTAAATTTTGTCATATCCTTCCTCCTGTACTGACTACAGTGTTTGTTGGGATTCGGAAGTGTGGCCCCCTGAGGTGGTCTTGCGGACAAGGAGACTAAGCCTACTTTTTCTCGCCACATACCGTGAGCACTTTCAGATCCCGATCTCCCATGGGAGACTCCCACCAGCTTTTATCTTAGAGAACTTTGGCCAGCTATTTTATTTCTGTTCCTCATATTCCTCCCTGGCGTGTGGGGACATTTCTAGGGCTGTCTGTGGGGACAGTGACTTGTGTTCCTGTCCACTTAGAAGCTTTTATCAGAAGCATGCTTTTGGTCAAACAGCACCATTTCTCTCTCCTACCACAGAGCTGACAAACAGTATTAACCTGTTTTACATCTGGCTTTTTGGCCACAATTTTAAAAAGAGTCATACTAAGGACTATGTTTCCTTTGCAGATTTTTCAAATCAAGAGCTATTACTTAAACACAGGAGATCCCAAAAGTCTAAGACTCTGCTACACGTTAAGTCCGCCACACACCCCCCCAAACGCACACACACGTAGGTTCTTAGGTCAAACATAGTAAATACGTGATCTCTATCTCTGGGGCATGTCTGGAGAGTCAGTATCCTGAAATCAACTGAAATGACATAGGAGGATTTTGTTTAATGACTTAAATAATATTTGAGTCACTGCCCAAGTCTGTCACAGAGATGCTTGGATGAGTTCTCTGGCGCTTTTCTAATCACAAACAGCTCACTGGAAAATTAAAGAAGACGTGCGTGAACAAGTAAAAACAGTCAACACAATGCAAAATTGTTCTGGATTATTAGAATGGTATTAAGAAAAGGGGGAATCCCAAAGGAGTAAATTGATTAGTTTGGAGTTAGGGCTGAATGGCCACAAGGGCTAGCTGTAGACGTTGTTTAACTGATGGAAAACTCCAGAAGATAGGCCCAGAAAACTAACTGGACCCATTTGGACTAATGATAACCTGAAGCTCGGTACTACCCACTCTATTCCCCCGATCACAAACTCTGCCCGTCCCCCAAACCCCTCCCTCTGCTCTGACAGCTGACGCTGGTTGTGCACACTTTCCCCAAGCCCCTTGTTGTCCTGGCTATAAAGAAGTCCACTGCCCTCACGTGTCAAAAGTGAAAGGAGTTTATTCTCTGGAATTGTGAACAGGTTAGGGAGAAGGGTGGGGAGGCGGTGTGTTTTCTTACATTCCACCAGGAGTTAAGCATATCCTGTTAACTTCTTAAAACCCTAACGGCATTTGCCCCAGACTTGGCACGGCACGCTGCCTGTCTCCTACAGAATTTGCTTTGTAGCTTAATGTGCTGACTCTGAAGATAGGGAAACCCATTGCACTGCTTTGTTTCCTTCTTTCTTTCTTTCTTCCTTCCTTTCTCTCTCTCTCTCTTTCCCTTCCTTCCTTCCTTCCTTCTTTTCAAGATTTTATTTATAAGTAATGGCTACACCCAACATGGGACCCGAACTTAAAATGCTGAGATCAAGAGTCGCACGCTCCCCTGACTGAGCCGGCCAGACATCCCTGCTCTGTTTCCTTGATAAGGAAAAACTACCACTCGTGGTTGAGGCAGACTGTTTAAAGAGATCAAGGTCAAGTTAAACATTCGGGATTTACAGCCTGAGTGTGAGACGTTGCCTAGTGTAACCGCTTCTCGAAGTTCTTCATGGTGGGTGGAGACGTCCTTGGGTCGGAAAACAAAACAAAGAAAGGTGGTCTAAAATTGACTTATTTATGGCATCTCTGGAAATACACAGACATCTAGGTCTTCAGTTGTAGCATCTCAAGAACCAGAAATCTGACTCCTGCTTGCTTCAAGCTGTACTGCAAAGTGTACCCGACTGGATATGCTCAGGAAGTCTTTTAGAAGGGCGGCGACCAGATGAAGTCTCTTGCCTTGGCTAAGCCTGAACTCACAGCCTCCTTGTCCCTCGTTTCCTCCCCTTCCTAACCACACATCAGAGGAAAGCACCTGGCGTTTTGCATCTTCCTCTCTATATCCACGAAATGACAGATAAGCTCAGGGACTTTTCCTCTAGCTTGTAACCAAGCTTGTTTGGCGGGCTTGGCAGCCACCAGGAGCAGCGTAGCCTAAAAGCTTCTGTCGTTGGTCTCCACTTCCAGCGTGTGCCACGGGGCTTAGAGCTCCAGGATGTTTTGTGTGTGTGCTGCAAACACCAGACAAAACCCTCTGTTGTCTGCTTTTCGGTTAGACTGCATCATCAGCGGTGTCTTCAGCTGATAACTTCTCTCTGCCGGCCGTTTACCTGCCAGAATCGACATAGGGTTTCTCCGTCCTGAGTGCCCGTTAATGAGACGGGCATGTGGGACACAGAAACCCATGCTGGGTCTGTTTTGCCAGCGTTACTGGCCCATCATGGCAAGAAGAGTTCCCCAGAGCTGCCCTCGCTATAATCCCCTTCCACCAAAGGAGGGGTGGGCCTGGCCACTTTGGGGCTCCACATTTGCCAGCTTGGTCCAGACAGTTTTCTCCTGGACCATGTACATTTTCCTCTTTGCCTTCACTAGTTTGCCTCAGCAGGTCTTAATGGGATTACCTGCTCAGCTCTATGGTTCTTTTAATAGTCCATCAGCTAAAGACTCCAGTGTTTTGTTTTTTCTTCATATCAATGAGATGGAGAAGGAACAACTGACTTGGCACATTCCCCATCCGTCAGGGGCTGTGACGTTTGCCGTGCACGCATGCTGCTTCTCTGAGGCACGTTAATGGCACTTTTAGACACTCACACCGAGGAGAAAATAGACTCCTGAATATGGATTTCGTAAACAGAAATGCAGTCAGTGCATCTGTTTCCTTAACAGAGCCGAGTTCTGCTGCAGTGTACAATTCAACAAAGTGCTTCGGAGCGAAATTATTCCTTAGAAGAGTTTTCACTTAATTAGGACTTAGAAAGGAACATGGAAACTTTTAAGACCCTCCATGTGGTCTGCTGCAAACTACAGGGGCTTCTGCTGTCTCCTGCTGAGATGGGGGGTGTCAGGGATCTGAAACTTCTAAGATTCAGAAGGTAGGCACAAATTGGACATTGCCCATGGTATTAGACTATCAAATCACTTAGACCCTGCCCGATTCCCTACCTGCATTGGGGAATTTAAAATTGTACTATTTTCCAGCTTGGAACACCTTGCATTCTCCCATTCTGTAAACTCATGTTTTGGAGGCTGCCTCTGGTAATCTATTTCAGATCCAGATACTTTCCTCTGGAAATAGATCTCTTTCTGGGGTGACCTAAAACTGACACAGCGCCCAGAACTGGAGAAAAAGGAAATGTGGCTAATGACGCCAAGACCACCTCTTCTGAGAATGAAAAATGACCGACTATTTTGTGTTAGGTGGGACATTTTTCATTTAGAGCGAACTTAAATTCAATCGAAAGCCTCTGAAACAAAGTACAACATGTCTTAGTTATTCCCAAGAGAATTCCAGAAGTGAGCATTCCGAGAGCATCGTGCTGTCATTTTTAATTACTATATCAGTGTTTTCCAGACCCTTTAAGAAATGCTTGTACCTTTGCTTATCAAATCAGAAGGTAGTTCGTTATTCAAAGTAAAACCCAATCTAGGTAATTAAGGTATAAATGGCTCAGCTTCTTTCTTTTTCTTATCGAAGATTTATGACTGTCTCTATTTCGGGCTTTCACGTTCTCTCTTCTGGACTATTCCAGCAGCCTCTTCAGTGGTCTGTCAGCCTGTTTCCCTTCCTTCGCCTCTTCCATCTGTCCCTCCTGCTGCTCTGCGTGTAGTTGGCCCAAGCTCAGTTCTCAGTTTCCTGACTGGGTGTTGTAGGGAAGGAAAAAAATTTTACTCTACCCTTCTGGGTTCTTCTGGCCCGTCTATTCATTAAATCAATGTAAGAAAGAGTAACAGGGGAAAAAAAAAAAAAACAACTTAATAATGAACGTACAGGAGCCCAGTGAAAAGTATGAGACCCGCGGGCAAGTTAGGCAATTGAGGCTTAAATGCCGTCCTGTGCTAAGAAATGAGATAGGAGGCTGGGGCTTCAGAGCGTGAGTGAGTGATTCACAGGACGATAAGAAGAGCAGACGTTTGGCAATTAGATGTTTGTCCTGCCATACAGATAGGTCATTCAGATTAAAAAAAAATTATCTCCGAATAGCTCCTTTTCTGGTACAGGTCCCCTATCTGAATTCTTTTAGGTAGTTGGGGGGAGGGGGACAGAAGTTTTTTCTGAGTCTGCTGGGTTTTCATTGCCTTTAGCTTAAAATAGTCCACAAGGTGGCCAAAGTGGTGGATTTTGGGGTCACATATTTTCTCCCCTCAGTGTCTTCAGTTCTTCCCAGACTTTTCTCAGGCCAACTCCTAAACCCCGTCTCCCACTGTTTTATTGACACCTATGGTCCTTCCCTCCAAATGAGACTTGTCCCTCTTCACCTGAGCAGGGCACATTTTTTTAATTCTCTACATTAGTTGACACTGGTCCTCCTCCCTCCCTGTGGCAACATGGCCAAACTGCTCTTCCTAGAGAAGCAGCCGAAAAGCCACCTTCGTCGTGTCTTCCCAGACACCCACCCAACCCCCAGCGAAGAGTCATTCTTTGACCTTGAATCACACTTTATCTGTTACGTTGATCTTACAGCATGTAACTCTTCTGTTTATTTGAAAGACATATATCCCCTTATCTAAACTGTAAGTCCTTTGAAGGCAGGGTCCATGTTTAACTTAATTATTTTATTCTCTGAAGTGCCTCATTACTCAAAATACATTCTGCTGACCAGTAGCATCAACATCCCATTGGGAGCTTGTTAGAAATCCAGAACCTTGGGGCACCTGGGGGGTTCAGTGGGTTAAAGCCTCTGCCTTCGGCTCAGGTCATGATCCCAGGGTCCTGGGATCGAGCCCCGCATCGGGCTCTCTGCTCTGCGGGGAGCCTGCTTCCCCCCCTCTCTCTGTCTGCCTCTCTGCCTACTTGTGATCTCTGTCAAATAAACAAATAAAAAATCTTAAAAAAAAAAAAAATCCAGAACCTCAGTACCCATCCCAGAGCTGATGAATCAGAACCCACATTGTAACAAGGCCCCCCAGGTGGTTACAGTGCACATGAAAATCCCAGAAGCCCTGCTGTGTTACACTGCACAGAACCTCATGTGGACCAAGGACCCCATGAATATCTGTTGAATGACTAATGAATGAATAACATTAAGAGCTGACATTATTATCATTGAGTTTGGGGAAGATTATCACATAATATAGACCTCAAAAAATGTAACCTGGCATACATTGTTTTTCTGTGACCATTTTCAGTCTTAAATCGTGGAGACCCTTTTCTCTTTTTAAAATCTTTGATTTGCTACTTTCAGGTCATCTTCTGTAGTTTTTTTGATTTTGGTTTTGGCTTATCCCCTCGCAGGTCAGTATTGGCCTTAGGTGAAGAAGTACAGAGGAAAAGCTTGCTAATTGGATCCAGATATAGATTATGTGCAAAAAACAATTGCTAGCTTCTGAAAATGAGCACTTGTATGGCCTGTAGCTTTTGTCATCCTAGCAGCTATGGTCTTTGGGACCAAGTATGCGGCAGCTACAGGCTGGGAGGATGTTCTCTGTCATTGCCTTGAAAGCTGAGCGGTCCAGTTCATACATACTTGCTGATGACCACAGAAGGAGATGACGGTGTAATATGCTGGGAGTATTCAAGCACTAGAAGATTTGATACTGCATTATCCTTAGCTGTCTAGGAATAAAAGGAGAGTAGGGAGACCCTGTAAAGGAAGAAGGAGCTTAGAGCAGCCAGAAGTACCATCCATGGTTGTGCGGGGTGGAAACTTGTAGGGCCACCCTTGCTTGTCAGAATAACTGGGGGGTGACATTGTCACGGGTGCAGACCAGGGATGCTGGATGCCCTGCGAGGAAGTGCGTTGTCTCACACTGTGAAGAGTGGTCTTGTAGGGGGCCACAACTTCAGAGCATCCAGCTAGACATTTTGGGGGTGAAAAAAGGTTTATATTACTAGAATTTAACCAAAAATACATGCATATATATGGTTTTTCTTTTCTTTTTTTTTTAAATACATGTAGAATTTGCCAGGAACGTAACCACCGTATTGATTGAGAGGATATTGTTCTTTTTGTTTTGTTTAGAACTTTACCGTATGTTTATTTCAGAAAAATAATGTCATTTCTCCTATCGGTCTACCTGCATCGCTGTTGAATTCACTCTGATCTTACCGAGAGGTTCAAGCAGCTGCCTTAGGTCTTCTGGTGTAGTTGTATGTGAGCATTCGTGTATCAAAGTTCATCTTACTCGTTACAAATTTCTCTTTGGTTTCTCCTTTGTATAACAGTTAGGACACGATCTTGATTTTTTTTTCACGTGTGTGCACTAGGCAAGTTTTTTTTTATTAATTACATCTAAGGATGTTAAAACAGGTGTCAGAGCTGATAGGTCTGAGAACCCGCCTTGTTAGTTTTTGTCTAAAAGCAGGCAAAGTAAAGGCCCAGGCTCAGATGGTACTCATAGAAGAGTCACATCCCATGCAAGGAGAAGTGTGGGTCGGGGCGGCTGTGCAGGGGATGCGTGTGTGGAGAAGAAGGGATACGAAGCTTGGACGCTGAGGTGACCACACTCGAGCACCAGGCTCTCCCCTGCCACTCAGTACTGGGTGGCGTGGCCATGATCACCCTCCTGAACTCAGGCTTCTGGGGATCCTTGCGGGGTCCAAGTGGACATTAGAGACAATGACCTTGAAACACTTGGCATAGACTTGCAAACGTGTTCAAATTATAAACAATATATTATTTTATATTCATATTACATATAATTTTATTTATCTTTGTAAATGTATATTTGTAATTTATCTATTAGTATATATAATATAAGTAACCCGAATATATGAAAATGGAATAATAAAGAAGCCGCATTATTGGCTTCCAGAGAATTTGGCCAGGATTTCTATGCCTCCTCAGGGCTTGATGGGGCCGGGACTCCAAAATCCAGGTCACCTAGGATATTACAACACGCCCAGCCAAGTGCAGGCAGAACTCCTGACTTGAACCACTCTCTCCCCGTCGAAAATCCCCTAGACTCTTGCTTTGCCGTGTGGGACCCTTCCCTCAAATTCCAGCCAACATCACACAAATCCTGTAAACCCTCAGCAATCCTGCAACTTTCCCGGCTTTCCCGGGCCAGCTTCAGTGTCTTTGGCACAAGTTAGTTGTGTTATTTTTTTTTTTCGTTTGTTTGTTTGTTTGTTTGTATTTTATAGTCGCTGAAGTTTTATGCAGGAAGAGGAGATGATAAAAATATCCCCTCCCCACGAGATGCCTCCCACCCCAGATTCCCTCCTTTCCTGAGGCCTTTCTGTTTCCCTTTATGCCCCCAGAACCTGTGCAAACGTTGAATCCAGCCCCAACTTTTCTAATAGGGTTCTTTCCTAGTTTGTTTAATATCAGGTAGGAGCAGGATGGACTTCGCAACTATCAGGTCTTTTTAAGAGTGGATTTATTTTTAACCTGGGGGGGGGGTGAGGTGTAGGGAGTGAGGGGGAGATTTGCCAGCTCTTTACTGAGGCCACGCAAATAGGGACCTGCCCGCCCCCACCATCACCCTCCTCCCTGGGACATCTGGAGGGATTCATGGAGAATCTTTGTCAGACCCTGTGAGTTAGGTATTTTGCATGAAAACTCCTTTTAAATGGTAAGGCTGAACGGAATCCTTGTTCTTCCTTGTTCTGTAGTGTGAAGGGCTCACTGCTCAGTTTACTTTTGGAAGAATTAATTCAGATTTCTTTTGAAAGTTAAATGCTTGTCATTAAAAAAGGTGACTTTGTGGCCGCTTGTGTCTATTCTGACCTTTTTGTCCACTTTCCCTCTCTTCATCTCCACCGCTTTATTCATTTGTCCCAAAGTGGTTGCAGAAGTTCTTCCCATTCTTGTCTTTGGCATGATTGGAAGGCATGATTGTCTTTAAATGTGCTGCAAATACATCCCTCTTCTGTTCTGTGATAAAAGCTGATCTTAGCATTTTGTGCATTGTTCCTTTAAGCTGTTGTATGCATTTGGGGAGGCATCTACCTTCTTAAGGCTGCTTCTAAGTTTCCGCACCTTGGACAGTAACACCCAGTGCATCTGGGGCGGACAGTGCCTTCTGCTCTGACATTTCGCTTTGGTCTTGGGTGTGTTAAAGTTAGACCCAGGTCATTATTATTATTATTTTTTTATCAGTGACATTTTCATAATGCACTAAATAGTAGAGTGTTAAGAACACCAAAAAAGGGGCACCTGGGTGGCTTGGTGGGTTAAGTCTCTGCCTTCAGCTCAGGTCATGATCTCAGGATCCTGGGATCCAGCCCCGAGTCGGGCTCTCTGCTCAGCAAGAAGCCTGCGGAATTCCTCCTCTCTCTCCGCCTGCCTCTCTGCCTGCTTGTGACCTCTCTCTGTGTTAAATAAATAAATAAAATCTTTAAAGAACACCAAAAAAGAGGGGCGGGGGCTAAAAATGACCAGAACATTTCCCGAAGCATTTAATATGAAGGGTATTAATCGTTCACATCTCTTTCTTAATATAAATTGGTTGTAAAGCAGATTGAGTGACTCCAGATCAAGGTATTAAGTATCTGGAAAATTGAAATATAATTGCAGCCTACACCACGTGCCCAGCTGAGCCCTCAGTGCAGTAAGCACCTCCCACTTCCACTCCCCAGATAGTCCTAGGTCCTCTGCACACTGCTCCCCAAAGCCCTGCGTAAAATGGAGCCAGCCCCAGATGACCCCAGCTGGAAGTGATTGGCCCTTTTCTGAATTCCAAGAAGGCTTTTGCTTGCAAAAAACGCATCAAAGATTCCACATTCAATCGTTTACATTCATGCTTTATCTTCCTGAGTATAATGCAGTATAGACTTCTTGAAGGCAGGGGATGACTGGCTGGTTGATCTTTCCCTCTCTGTGAGCCTCGTACACTGCCTGTCCCATACTACATGGTGACCTTGGAATGACTAATCAGATATCACTTATGCACATGCTACTTATGGAGTTGCACCATGGTCCTGAGAGAGAGAGAGAGAGAGAGAGAGAATGGGAGGGGGAGGAGAGGGAGCGAGACAGAGAGACTCATTATTTTAAAGAAACTTCCAGGGAAGGCAAAGGATTTTTTTTTTAGCATGAAGAATCCCTACCTAAATGAAGTACACTTGCTGTGGCATTACAATTATTATGTGCATTACAATTACTTCGTACATGTCTTGCTTCTCCACCAGCCTCTCACTTATTCCGTGTGTATTTTAATAAGGACATGTCTGGGTGTGGGAAAACAGTAGTGAACACCACAAGTCCCAGCCCTCTTAGCACTAACATTTCAGTGTGAAGACAGGCAGACGATAAACAAATATAAAATGGCATGTGTGGGTGTCAGGGCTGTGAACAGAGATCAGGCGGGGGTAAGGGACGGAGAGAGATTGGGCTGATTGCCTAGAGAAGATCCAAGCAAAGCCCAGGGAGGAGGGAGGGAGGGAGGCGGCTAGAGGCTTCCCAGGTAGAGGAAGAGGCCAGTCTGCAGGGGAGACAGCAAAGGCCCGGAGGTGGACGTTCCCCTGGGACGTCTGGGGAACAGGGTGCCTGGAGCCAGTGTGGCTGGAGCAGGAGGAACCGCTTTTGGGGCGGGGCTGGGGACTTAGTTGGGCATGGGGAGGGAGGGCCAGGAGGACGGGGCAAATACTTGAGTTTTTACTTAAAGAAGGGAAGTCATTGGAGGTTTTGAGGCCCTGCATTCTGTTTTTGCAAAGAATGACTCTGTAGCAGGTGGACGAAGCCAGCAGGCAGGAGGCCCCGTGAAGAGGCTTGTCACTCACCCAGTGAGAGGCTTGTCACTAGGGTGGTGGCCTCAGGGGCCAGAAGCAGTTGGATGTGGTTTATGGAGTTGGCGGGATATGCTGCTGCTCGGACCGTTAAAGGGCCTCGAGAGAACGAGAGCGTCAGGACCGATGTAACCAAGCTCTGTGGCCTCGGCAGCTGGCAAATTCGTGTGTCACTTAGGGAGATGGGGAGCAGTAAGTGGGGGGCTCAAGTCGGAGGGACAGGTCCCAGCTGGGTTTTGGACGCACTAGATGTGAAGTGCCTTTTGGACCCCCAAAGCTATTGGCTGTGAGTCTCCCTTTCAAAACCATGAGTCCTTGAGTTCAAGGTCATGGCTGGGTCATCTTTGTCTTCTCCACTTAGTTGGCGGGGACTCTCGCTCACAGGACACCCCACGCTCGTGTTTGACTAGCAGAATTCACACTGGATGCAGGGGCTTTTCTGAAAGTGGCCTTTGGTCTCCCTTAAGTCTCCCTGCTCTCCTTCATTATCATCCGTAGAAGCAGAGAAAAGACAACTGGGAAAAAAAAAAATGCCGGATGAAAGTTGCTGAAAATGGGTAGGACCAGAAATGATGCTGACAGGGGGTTTGGAAGAGCGAACTAGAGAGTACTCAGACCAAATACAAGAAAATTAGCATAAATCATCCTTCCCTGATTTTCATGTCTCTCTCCCCCGATTTGGCTGACTCCACAGCTGTGTCCATGGCTGCAGCTGTGTCATCCCCCCCACCCCCACCCCAGTCCGTGCACGGGAGACCTAGTGCAGTTTGCCACAGCCCCAGCACTTGCAATTTTATGCAAGGTTCCTGGTTTTTTCGTTTTTTGTTTTGCTTTGCTTTTGGGGATTTTTTTTTGCCTGCCCATATGGTTGAGAAAAGTCTTGGCAACTGTCACCATTCTGTTCACTGTTTCGTTTGCTTTCACTTGGGGTTTGGTTTTGGGTCCACTCGGGGTTTTACTATTAGCTTTGGGGCCCTCCAGGCAGCTCGTCTTAGAAGTTTCAAAATGCTTCTCTCAGGAAACTTTCTCATGCCTGGTTGAGCCTCACAGGTTGGAGGGGGTCCCAGGTGAGGAAAGACCTCACGGGCACAGGGAAAGACAAGTGCCGAGGCAGGCAGGTGGCCGCTGGGAGGGCAGGTGTCTAGTGTGGTGTGGCTGCGGCATGGGCTCCAGGGGGAGCATGAAGAGAGCTGAGACAGGGCGATCGGGGGACAGGCAGGCAGTAAAGGTCACCAAGGACTATGCCAAGTAGTCTAGAGAATGAGGAGTATCAAAAGAGTCTGGAAATACTGTGACGAGATAGGTTTTTTAGGCAAAGCTGGCTATGCCTGTCACAGGAAGAACAGACGGCAGGTGAGGGACTGTGGTGAGAGGGTTCGCGATGATGGAGGCAAAAGATGATGAAGGTCACATAAAGTTCTTAGAACAGTGACTGGCCCAGTCAGCGCTCTATCAGCGTTTGTAAAATAAAATTAACTAAATGGAAGCAGAAACGTTCGTGATGGGGAGGAGAACCCCATGCTGGAGAGCTGTCTTACAGGCAGGATTCCAACATCTGCTTGGATGAATGGTGATATCATCCCCAGGTGAGGAGCAGGTGGGGTTAGGTGGAGGTTGACGAGGGGCCGTTGTTCTGTCTGGACATGTCCTCCTTGTGGAGCCCATGGAGCATCCATGAGGCAGCTGGAAACAGAGCTCTGGGGCTCAGCGGAGACCTGTGGGAACATGTTCGGAATGTGTTTAGAAGTCCTCAGCATCTAGATGGGGATGAAAGAGATCGCCTCAGGGAAGGAAAAAGCAAAGCCAGGACGCAGTCAAAGATGGCGTCCCGGGGAAGCCCACGACATGGACTTGAGCGTCTGTGGTGCCACTGGTTTTACCACTGATGTTGAATTTTAAAAAGAGAAGAGAGTTACCTTCAAATTCTCATTGTTTTAGTTTGTTGTTAAAATTTTCTGGCTAACCAGCTCGCGACTGTTTCTGGAATTTACTAAGTCAGTTTTGTTTTATTGAGGGAAAAAAAAAATACCAGCTTCGCTCACCCTTCTGGCAGTGCCGGACAGTGTCAGTGGAAACATCTCAGTCAGGTGCCCTTTCTGCTGTGAAGACCCTCCAACCGTCTTTCAAGTTCAGTCCTTGCAGAGGATAACTGATGGTCTGACTTCTTGAAGTCCGTTGCTTTGTAACTTCGGGCGTACCCACACCCACTCTGTTCTGAACATTGTACAACAGTCAGTGGCATCTGAGACTTTCGGAATCTTAAGGCATTGAAGTAGAGCAGCCTTGTTTTGCCCCAAACCTAGACCCCCACACCAGAGAACCAAACAGCCTCCTCTGCCCAGCCGTATGGATTCCTGAAAGATACTATGGGGTAACAGTGGACTCTGAGATTTGTGAATTCTCCAGAACTCTGGGTCCTTATTGTGGGATCTTAAGCCACCTCTCTGACCACGTGTGCCGTCGTGAGCTTGCAGGCAGCTGTCAGCCTGCCCCAGGGGTTATTCTCTGAGGCCACAGGATGGGTCAGGGAAGGCTGGGCTCATGTCACCTATGTGCGTGGAAAGTAGAACTTTCGGCAGCAGCATCTTCCAAGGGATAAAAATAACTTGGCCTTCATCAGGAACCCTGATGCCAAGTGTCGCCTTTCACTTCCTGTTCTCTGCTGGTATCCTTCAAAGGAACATCTTGTCTTCCACAGTTTGGAATGTGATGTTTCTGGTCTCGCTAATCCAACTGTCTGTCTGTCTGTCCCTTGTTGGATATTCTGTGCGTCCTGGCCCCTTTGCGCCCTTGAGTTTTGCGTTCCTCGCAGGGCTGTTGTCCACACAGTGGGAGTTTGTCAGCCGCCTGCCAGGGACGAGCTGGCGTAGATGTGTATGTTTGATTTCTCCCTTTCAGGCCCAGGCTGTCTAATTTGCTGGACAGGAACTTTCACGTCAGTGATTCTCTTGAAGGTCTTAATTTATTTTATTCCCTTGTCACGGAAGTTCTTTCAGGTTCTATATGTTTTGATAATAGAGGCATGTCCTGCAAAATACCAGACCATCACCTTTTGATTTTAGAAGACTGACCAGTGGATCTAATTTCTTCTTTCTCATTAGCCTGAGGTTGAGCTCCTTCTGGAGAGCTCTTGTGTTAATAAAGCCTACATCCGCGCAGGGGTGGGTGGTGGGTGTTATTAGTCAAAGAAAGATGTGGCTGCCCGTGGTGTTACTTCCTGTGTCAGGCTTCCCACTGTCAGACCTGGCCAAGAGCTGAAGCGTGGTGGGGACCGCCTTCATGGAAACACCGCTTGACCAGTCACCACACTCCATCCTTCCCGCTGTGACAGAATGGTGTACACCTCTGCTCAGCACGCCGGGGTGGGTGGGCTTTCTCACTCACAGCAGAGAAACCCCTCCCGTGTACCTGCCGGCACAACTGCTGAGTGGCTCGTTACTGAGGGAAACAAAGCAATGTTAAGTCACCGCCTGAGTCACACATGCACGGCCTGAGCCATGAGAAGGCCTTGCTCTCAGCCGCCATGTTTAGCTGACCAGATACTTCTAAAATCGTCAGAGAAAGCTATAGCCTAAGATAATTGGGTACAATGCAACAATTTTTTGTATCTGTTATTCCATGTAGAAACTGTTGTTTGGGGACTATGTTCGTTGTTACTAGGCAGTGAGGAGCCTTCCTTTTGAACTCTTGGCTCTTCTTCCCCATCATTTCCTCCGCCATGTCCCTTCTCAGCCTCCTGTGCTAACTGATAGCACGTGTGGTTCAGAAGGGAACCTGGAGAAGGAATGTGTATGGCCCTTGTATGGAAATACCATTCCGAATTCCATACGCTGTGAGATAATACATTGGCTAGACCGTCCTGAGTCCCCCCAGAAAGGGGGAATTTAGATTGGAAAGGAATCAAAGGAATTGTAGAGCTAATATAATTGACTCAGTGAAGCCATAATAGGGTGGTCTGGACAACTGGACGAAGGCCAAATTCAAAATCACAGGCAATTCCCCCTACCCTTTTAGAATGAGGTGAGGTCTACTGAATGGAGAACAGGGCAAGTCATCAACTTTCTTAGGGTTTAATCCAAACATGGGCCCTGAGCTTTGTCTTTTGTTTTCTGAAAAGGGGATAGATATTGAATCCAGCCAGAAAAAAACCTATGCTTATCCATCATACACATCCACACGGTGACTTCTTTTATCCCCTTGTCCTTTTCTTTCAGAAACAGGGCTCTGAAATAAGTTCTTGGTTGTGTCTGATAAATGCCAGCTGATGCCTGTCACTCCTTCAGGTTCTTTGTCTTTTGGCATCATAATGTCTGGGATAATGTATTTGGTGAATGAACGAGTGAATGAATGAATGAATGAATAGCAGTGGTGTTAAAAAATAAAGGGAAAATGGTAGCTATTGGAGGAAAGGATGAAAACAACAAATCCTAGTTTTTTTTTTTTTAAAGATTTTTTTATTTTATTTGACAGAGAGAGAGAGAGAGATCACAAGTAGTCAGAGAGGCAGGCAGAGAGAGAGAGGAGGAAGCAGGCTCCCCGCTGAGCAGAGAGCCCGATGCGGGGCTCGATCCCAGGACCCTGGGATCATGACCCGAGCCGAAGGCAGAGGCTTTAACCCACTGAGCCACCCAGGTGCCCTAACAAATCCTAGTTTTAAGAGTAAGGAATAGGGGTGCCTGGGTGGCTCAGTCAGTTGAGCGTCAGACTCCTGATTTCAGCTCAGGTCCTGATCTCAGGGTTGCAGGATGGAGTCCCACATCGGGTTCCATGCTAGGCATGGAGCCTGCTTGGGATTCCCCTTCCCTCCCTTCCTCACTCAAAAAATAAATAAATAAATACAAAATAAGGAGTATGCCCTCAGTGCCCTGGGGAAATTGATACAGTCTGAGTGTGGGGTTACCAAACTATATTATCCCACAGAGCAGTGGACCATGACAGATTCCACAGACACAAGCACACACAGGCTTCTGTGATCTGACAGGTGTTACACACTATATCCCACATGTGTATGTATACACACACATAACTTGTGTAGAAATATGTATATATTCTAGTCTGAAGACCAGCTGGCTTGAGACCCAGGAAGAGCTAATGTTTCAGTTCAAAGCCAAAGGCAGGCAAGACCAATGCCCTGGCTCAGGCATTCGTTTAGGAAGTAATTATTTCTTTCTTAGGGGTGGATCAGCCCTTTGGTTCTATTTAGGCCCTCAACTGATTGGATGAGGCCCACCCACAGTGGGGAGAGCCGTGTTTGTGGCTTCAAATGTAATATCACCCCAAAACACCCTGGCAGACAACCCCAGAATAATGTTAGAGCAAATATCTGGGCACTTCGTGGCCCAATCGTATTGCCACATAAAATTAGCTATCATGTAGCCCAAAGTTATAAATCACAAATTAGGCATCCTCCTCTCTAGTTTCCTTGTTTTCAAGCAAGGTCACCAGAACCCAGTGGAGTGTTTCTGAGTTCAGGGACCTCATTCTAAAAGTTCCTCCAAAATCCAGCCCCTTTCATGAGCTAGGACATAATTGAATATTGTCAAATAGTCACACATCAGTTATTATGAACAGTTTAAGTATTTGAAGTTTGAGCAGGGGTGTCCTTGAAGTCAAAAACTGCTGTTTTTCCCAGTGTGAGCAATCATACCAGGGGACCCCAGGCTTTCTGGGGTGGTTGTACAATGAGTCCAAGTTCAGTGCTCTGTGCTCTGTGTGCGTAATGTGGCCCCAGGATCAGCTGTGTATTGGGTTCTGGCCTGTGCCCTGTGACAGTTGGGAGAATGAGTGAGACTGGCTTGTATTTGGAGAGGTGACAAAGAAACCTTTCTTTTGCCAGCTACTCTGCTGTTCTCCAAGCACCCCAAGGGCTGAAAATGGATCTTCAACTCCTGTCTGAGCTTCACACTTGGCCTTGCACGCAGGAGTCCCGCAGGATATACTGGCCGAGGGCATCGGCAGATGTTTGAATATCCACTATGTGCTCTTGGATATTTGCTAGGGAATTAGTGATAAGGCGGGGAAAAGATCCAAGGAAGCAGTACAGAGCTGTTCTCTGAGCCGATCAGTGACACAGACCATGTTACTTTTCTTAGCCCGTGGTTTCAGCTCTGTGCAACTATTTCTGTTTATTACCTGAGATGACTGCCTTCCAACCCGGATAGCTCCTCATGGCTTGTTGGGTGGTACTGCTGTGGTGGCCTCTGTGTTTGAGTTCGGATTCCTTATCTCACTAAGAGATACCGACCGATGCAGGGTCAGGGGTTATAAATCACTGGGGGACTTTTGTCAACTGGGGGGGAAAAAAGCTCTTCCAGAAAGTTACAAAAGAAAAAAAATGCTCTTTACTCTGAGCAGATGAAAGAGAAATGCAGTTGGGAGAAGCAGGGGCTTCTCGTAGACTAGACAAGAGAAGGGACTTGACACGGGATGCCTGAACTCGGGAGGAAGAGAGCAGTCGCACAGCCGGTTTTGTGAGACTCACGGGCCCCCTGACCCCCGGATGGGAAGCTCCCTGCTCTGCAAAGTGGACTCTTCTTGCAGCGGGATTTTGTTTCCCTCCCTGGGCCGGTTTTAGGTTCTCTGGACACCTAAGGTGACACGAGGAGAAGCCAGTGACGGCAGCGTGACAGTTTATTTGTGGAATCTGGGCCTCCGCTTCAAGGGCAGTTCTTTTCTTCCGGAGGAGACGGCCTCACCGATGCCCAAGATGCCTCCTCGCTCTCTGAGCCTTTCTGCACAAAAGCAAGAAGGGGAGGCATCCGGCTTTGAGGGAGGGGGACATCCCTAAGTCATTTCCTGAAAAATGGATAGAAGTAGAAATACCTGGAAGGCTGAATGTGTATCCTGCTGTAGGAACATGAAAAAGGAAGCTCAAATCATAGGCTTTCACGAAAATTACTATTTTCGGTAGGCACCAGGGGTGGAAACTGGTTTCCATTGGTTTAAGAACATATGAAGAGGAATTTTGCATCATCATTGCTCCCCTTCCCCTCCCCCGCTTCCCCCGTGACCTCCTCCAATGAACCCCTTGAGGAAAATCAACAGGGGAGTGGGACATATTTTGCCGTTTTGCTCAGGGTGCGTAGGGGACCCGGGCGGGTGGCGTTGTGAATGTTTCTCCAGAGACAGTGACGGGGTCCAGGTCGTCCGTGGAGCTGATGATGACGTAGTCCTGACAGCTGCTGGTGCGAATACGGGACAGCATGCTCCCATCGGTGGGTCTCGGGAAGAGAAGCGGTGTGACCGAGGGTTCTTATTTAAGAGCGAGCAGTGTGGCTGCGCGCAGGAGAGCCCATTCCGTGGGGTGTCATGCTCATCAGCAGTGTAATTAAGAGGAGAGGGAGGGAGGCTGCGGAAGTATCAGTGGGTTGTGTTGCTAAAGCTGTCTGGGTTTCGAGCCAAACGGGGCTTTTCAGTATGAAGTCGATAGGAAAGTCTTCTGTGTTTTCGTATCAGATGCCCTCCCCCAGAGGAGGGTGGTTTTAGATAATGATTGTTTTGCCTCTTTGGGATACCACCTGCGGACATGTGTTTATTTTGACTGTTTAGAGATTGCAGAAAGCGGGCGAAACTGTCCTGGGAGAGAGGGTTCTTCCGATGGGTTGTTTTCCCATCTGGTGGCGGTGACTGACTCGGAATTGCTGACTGGCTCAGGAGGGGCCGAGACGTGGGAGCTTGGTGGTGGTTTATAAAATTGCTGGTAACGGTTTTGGTGGGCATCGTTGGGACCAGTGGAGCGGCTCTTTGTTTTATTTTATTTTATTTATTTGAATGAAAGAGAGAGCGAGCGAGCACAAGCAGGGGGAGCCGCAGAAGGAGAGGGAGACGCAGACTCCCCCCGACACGGGGCTCGATCCCAGGACCCGGAGATCGTGACCTGAGCTGAATGCAGACAGTTAACAGACTGAGCCGCCCAGGCGCCCCCGTGGATCCAGGAAGCCAGTCTTACTTCTGAAAGACAGCTTAAGCCTCCACGAGAGAGCTTAAAAAATGCCTATGATTCCATTCTTTGATTTTAAAAAAAGAAATCTGTGTCGCCTTGTTAGCACTTACGAAGCCCTTACTGTAGTTCTGTTGACATTTCGTAAAATGAAAAGAACCAGTCAGTTGCCCAGCATAGCGTCTATTGAGCTATGGCAATAGTTCTGCCTCAAATGTAAGCATCCTGAGAACATGGGGAAGGCTCAGAAAGGAGTGTCCGGGGACCATTCTGCAGAGGAATAACCTTCAGCTCAGCAGGCCTGTGCGCTCGGTCCAAGGCGGCACTTGAACGGGTGCCGTGAGCGTAGGTGTGCATGCACGTGTGCTGCATGAGGAGCTGTCCTAGGGCATCACTTAGTTCCTTTGCATGTGATCTTTGATGACTACAAGCTACCAAATGAACCCCTTGTTGGCCCAAGACCCCATGTATCATTTGAGTGGTTTAGCACCTAGGCTGGGGGCTGACAGCCTCTAGCACGGGGGTCTTCCCTGGGACGAGGCAGTGCCCAGAGGCGTCTCGGGAAGGCTGACACAGGAAAGGAAGGGCATGTGAAAGGTCGGGGGAGGCAGGGGGAGAAGGTGGTCCACGGCAACCAGAAGCTCCACAATGGGTCTACCTTAAAACAAAGGGAGGATGAAATTTGAGGTCCAGACCGAGTGGAAAGAGCCCAAGAGTTTCCCACAGGATTTCCCCAGCAAATAGGAGTTCCCTGTCTTTGTCTGAGCTTTGGCTTCGAATATGGAACTGGTCTAGTACAAGGAGATAGAAACCCAGGGAAAGTTATGTGCCTCTCTGCCTGTTTTCTGGAGAGGGGTTCTGAGTGTTGGAAGCCACCTGAAAGGAAGGAGGTGGAGTTTTGACTAATCATGAAAACAGCACTTTTCTCTTTACAAAGGGGTCAGACTCACTCCTGCCTCTGGCCGGCAGAGTACATCAGCCGGATCTCCTGCCACTGGGCTCTGAGCGTTAGTCTGTTTTCAAATACGGTAGTCACTGGTGAAAGTGATTGTAATTCTCACTGTTGCCAGAATGAGAGCTAAATATTTTTAGGACAAGAACAGTGAAGTGGTATCCGTTTATACTCTCATTTTTTATTTATGATGATTCTGACTTTTGATCATTTAAAGTACTGGATGGATGTTTATCTTGATATTATCCAGTAAGGGGGGGGTACAAAATAGCTTATCAAGGGGGAGGCCTGGGAGGCCCAGTAGGTTAAGGATCTGACAGGTCATGATCCCAGGGTCCTCAGCGCAGAGCCTGCTTCTCCCTCTCTCTCTCTCTCAAATAAATAAATACAATCTTAAGGGGAAAAAAAAAAGCTTATCAAAGAAAGATCTGATGGGGCGCCTGGGTGGCTCAGTGGGTGAAGCCTTTGCCTTTGGCTTAGGTCATGATCTGAGGGTCCTGGGATCAAGCCCCGCATTGGGCTCTGTGCTCGACGGGGAGTCTGCTTCCCCACCTCTCTCTGCCTGCCTCTCTGCCTACTTGTGATCTCTGTGTGTCAAATAAATAAATAACATCTTTTTAAAATAAAAGATCTGATATAATGAAGATTATAAAGAGGATAGTTACTTGCTTAGCTAAAATCTCTTTCTTTATACACTTTAGCTGTCCCTTTCTACCTGGAAAATGAACTTGGAACCCAGGCTAGAACACCTTTAGCTGTCTTTTAATATGTTCACTATACACCCGGATGATGTTGGAAATGCAGATTTCCTTTCCCTGCCCTGGGTGATGTGTCTACCCCGATAGGTATTCCTTGCTGTGGGGTATTTATCTCTTCCTGGTTTACTGTGCTTAGAGTCACTTCGAAGTCAGGTCACCTGCCACATGTTATACTGGCCTGTCTCGGTTTGCCAGCGCAGAGGGTCTCCGGAGACAAGGGACTTCCAGTTTTCAAACTGGGTAAGTCCTGGACAAACGGGGATAAGTTGTCATGTGCTGTGGGGTAATGGATTTGACCATCACGTAAGCAGTTGACATTCTGAATGTTTCTAAACATATCTCACCATTTGGAGTGGACTTGTTTCCAAAATCCCCCGTGTCCATGCCTCGCTGACTTTATCAGCTCTTGAAATTTTGCTCCTAGAAAGGAACTCCAGGATGATTTCAGAGTGTGTCTCATTCCCCTTCAGTGGCTCTGTGCTCCTGCAGTCCTCGCCCCTGTCCCCTGGCCTCCCACCTTCTTTTTGAAGCAGGGTGTCACCACTTTCATCTATCAGGAGAAAGGCTTTAAAACTCAAATTTTTAGGGCGCCTGGGTGGCTCACTTGGTTAAGCGACTGCCTTTGGCTCAGGTCATGATCCCAGAGTCCCGAGATCGAGTCCCGTATTGGACTCCAAGCTCCATGGAGAGTCTGCTTCTCCCTCTGACCTTCTCCTCTCTCATGCTCTCTCTCACACTCTCTCTCTCAAATAAATAAATAAGTCTTAAAAAAAAAACCCAAAAACTCAAATTTTTTAAAATAGTGTATTTCCAAGCCAGTGACTAGATGCCCGCATATTTCTTTTGGTTCCAATGTTCTGTGGTCTTCATGGAGAATTGCTAATTTTCTGAAGGCTTTGAATGGAATGAATTTAAAGAAAGCCGCCTGTTCAAATAGTTCTTATGATAGTGAGAGATGCTCACTGGGTGGTCCTTTTATTTTTAGTAATAGTGTTGGAAAATTCAGGTTATGTTTATTCTGAGTGTCTGGAGGGGGCTGGTAAGATTGTGTAGTCTAGAAAGTGCTGGAATTAGAAATTATAAACGTTGGCCGGTGGGGAAATTCATATACCAAAAATACTACAATGCATAAGTTAGCCTATAGATTTTTTCCAAGGTCATTGCCCCAAAATGTATACACTGAGAGAGTACTCTCACAGAGAAGTACAAATACATTTAACCGTGCTATTCTTCGTCACACGTGTTTTTATATCAGATTTCTTGCTTGTCCCCAAACCCCCAATTACGAGTTTATTTATTTATATTTTGTTACCTTCCTTGTCAGTCTCATAGCCTGGACTTGTTTTTCTGTTAGATAGATACGTTCAGATCATCATAGTTGCTCGTTTTTTTTATTAACCAAATATTGTATGGACTTTCCCTGAGCTGTCAGTTGTTTTCTAGCCTTTTGATGTTTGTTTTCACTAGAATCCTGAGCTCTCCACAGGGCTGCCGACATCCTTAGGTGCTGGAGGGCTGGTGATAGCAGCTTTCACTCAGCTGGAGCCAGAGGCCCCGTGTGAACGGGCTGGATTCTTTTCATGGCAAAGCAACTGCCCTCAATGAATAACGAGTTCCCCTCCTTGAGAGAGAAAAATCACATTGCC
The DNA here is from genome assembly GCF_963455335.1 of Martes martes. Taxonomy (NCBI): domain Eukaryota; kingdom Metazoa; phylum Chordata; class Mammalia; order Carnivora; family Mustelidae; genus Martes; species Martes martes. The sequence goes on from NC_137895.1 coordinate 126,693,143, forward strand.
TCGGTATCTCAGGAATACAGTTCCATAAATATTATTCTGCATGATGGAACAGCATCTTTATTCAGTAGGGCAGATATTGCCAACAAAAGTGAAATAAAAGAGGGAAAAACTTCTAGCGGTTTCCAGCCTTAATGATGAGAAATAAGTGAAAAAGAGAGTTTGCAGTCAAAGTGTTTTGCACAGGGATCGCTGGCTATCTGTTACTCTTGGGTGCATGTGTTCTTGGGGGGAATAGATAAGATGAAAAATTTTTTTAACATTTTCTGCCTCTGGGTTTTGCCGTATAAGGTCAAGGGTCCACTTGTCTTTTAAGCCACCCACACACTCAGCTCTTTGGGTGGGATTAAGCTCATCACTGGGACAGAGGTCGGCTCAAGTGTATTATGTTGGGATGGCCTCGTCATATCAAGACTCATTTTAACGCAGTGTCTGCCTACAAAATGTTTCATTAGAGGCAGTGTTGTGTTGGATTTTTTTTTCCAAATCAAGGAGAGTTTCCCTTACAAAAACATAATAATTTGTCCATGGCCGATGTGCTTTTCCTATCCTATCTTGACTGCTTTTTCTAAATATGAGTAATTGGGAGAAGTTAAAAATAAACATTTCCCCCTGAAAAATTATGAACCCGTAATTTTGACAAGGGCTTTCATCTTGTCTACATATCTATAATAACATATATCACATAGGTAAGAATTACTGTATTATGTTTCAGAGGAGTTCCATGGTGGATTGGAGAGCAGTGGTTAATGGGGAAGAGGGGTGTGGGTGAAATTAAAAATACATTTCTGGAAATCAGATTGACAGTAGGTTCAGTGGAGGAAATAAGAAACTTGGGTTTGGAACATTTGAGGGAAGGTAACTGGGAATTCCTCTCTTTGGGATGTGTAAGAATATTGGCATGCATTGGAATATGCGTGTATATTGAAGTGCATTTAGAATAGATGTATATTGACAAGCATGTAGAATGTGCATGTCAAGAATTTGAGAATAAAAAAAAAAGAAGAGAGAATTTGGGAATAAATCTGGGCTGCAGTCATCAGCGGGTATAGGTCAGATGCTCTTAAGCTTTTCTGTTCGTGGCATTCTCAGTGCCTGTCAGCCAGAAGAAATACCTAACAGTTGCATTTATTAAGTAGTAGAGCCCAAACAATTCAGTAAGTATTTATGTCCTAACGATTTAGTGGCTGATTAAAAATACAGTTGTATAAATTGGGAAGAAAAAAAATAATGTATTTTTCAATCTTAAGTGGTAGTTAATTTTTTGAGTCGACTTGGCTCGGCTATGGTAACCGGATATTTGGTCAGACATTAGTCTGGATGTTGCTGTGAAGGCATTTTTAATTTATTTTAATTTATTTTTTTATTTTTTAAAGATTTTACTTATTTATTTAAGAGAGAGATCAAGAGTGAGAGCATGAGTAGGGGGAGGGGCAGAAGGAGAGGGAGAAGCAGATTCCTCACTGAGCAGAGAGCCCAACATGGGGCTGGATCCCAGGGTCCTGGCATCGTGGCCTGAGCTGAAGGCAGACGCTTAACTGACTGAGCCACCCAGGCGCCCCGTGAAGCCATTTTTTTCAATGAGATTGACATTTGAATCAGCGGACTTTGAGTCAAGCAGGTAACTCCATACAGGGAGTGGGCCTCCTTCAGTCAGCTGAAGGCTGTTAAGAGGTAACCGCTGAAGTCTGGCAAAGGGGAAGGAGTTCTCTGCCTCCAGGCTGCCTTCAGATGCAAGCTGTAAAAATCAGCTCTTCCATAGGTCTCCAGTCCGCTGGGCTGCCTTGCAGATTTTTTTACTTCCCTGGCCCCAATAGTGGCATGAAGCAGTTCCTTAAAAATCAATCTTTCTTTCTCTGTACACACACACACACACACACACACACACACACACTCTCTGTTGGTTCTGGTTCTCAGGAGAACCCCAGCTGATACACTTAGAGAACGTGCAGGCTGTACACACATGCTGGGCACTGCACAACTTCTCTAACCTTGGAACCAGACTGGACCCCATTTCCTGTTCCACTCTGACTTTGGTACAGTACTTTTTATCGTGACTACCTCTGCGAACCCCACTTTGTAAAGGCGATATCTTCCTAAGGAATGTGGGTGATCGCATGTCGACACTGAGAACTACCTCAAGCTAGTATTTTTCCCGGCGTCCAACAAGCGTCAAATAATGGCTGTGTTTTCCTCAGAAATTTAATATATCCCTCAGTGCCTCTGTGAGTTCGCTGTGGCATCCCAGGGCACGTGGGCACCCAGTTTGGGAACCGCGGGCACAGAAGGTGGCAGGGACGCAGGGCTGGAGTGGCCCTGGGGTGGGCCCAAGATTGGCACAAGTAGGCCGAGCCAGGACCAACACCCCCTGTGAGGCTTGGTGCAGGGCTCGGGCAGGACCCGAGCAGCGGGCCCTCAAGAGGGTGTGTGGCCCTGGTTTCATTCAGAACCACCGTCTCTCAAGCCAGCACCGAAGCTCCTGGTGTTGGCCAGAGCCCCTGAAGGGGTGTGGCTTTTTTTTTTTTTTTTTAAGATTTTATTTGTTTATTTGACACAGAGAGAATGAGCACAAGTAGGGGGAGCAGTAGGCTCCCGGACGTAGGGAGAGGGAGAAGCAGGCTCCCCCCTGAGCAGGGAGCCCGATGTGGGTCCCGATCCCAGGACCCTGGGACCATGACCTGAGCCAAAGGCAGACGCTTAACGACTGAGCCACCCAGGCACCCCATGGGGGGCTTGGCATTTTGAAATTAATTTACCTCCAAGGAAACTCAGATATCCAGCTTTGTTAACTGTACGTTCAGGTAAAATATCTCTGTGTGAAAACTAAAGTCCGTATTCGTGATAGGGCCTGAACAAATGAAAAAGCAACATATTTAAGCATATAGAAAACTGCAGATTCTCTGCAGTTACTATCATCTTGGATCTGGTTTGTTTCCTCAGGTTGAAGCAGTGATTCTGAGAATGACGTGGCCAGAACCAGTGGGCTTTTGGGTCCAACGTAAAACACTATCTGGCATCCATTTTTATTTTAAAGGAAAAATAAAGGACAAGAAAGCATCCTATATTCCAAGTCTCCAAGAGGGCTATGTTTTTAATTCCACACCACAGCGAATGCAAACAAATTTGTAATTACACTTCATGCATGGAGCCCTGTAGAGGAAAAATAAATTGGTATCCATCTACCCAAAAGCCATAAATCAGACATAGAATGGCTAATCACAGATATAAATTATATGCTCGGTGCTGATTACTTTCTCCTCAGTCTGTTGTGTACAATTAACAATTTAGATCTTAGGCCGGGAGTGCTGTTTTTGAAATATGATTCCAAAAGCATACGGTTCATTTTTAAATTTTCCTAATCCCGGTGTACACTTTTGGGTCCATTTGGTTTTAAGTATTGTCTTCAGGAGGCTCATACTAAGTGATAAGTATGCCTTGGGACCATTTTCTTTGCCCCCCCAGCACCTGTCCATTTACTGGAATCACCAGAGCGCTGGGTGACTGAGAAAACACGACCATTGTTACTGTGTAAACACAAAAACATGAAACAGTGGCAAGTCTCCTTTCACTGATTGAATGGGGTGGAGATGGTTCCAGTGGGCCCAGCACTGGTTCTCTACGTTCTCATTCTCGCCAGAATCGCTAATCATCATCCCAGTTACAGAGGAAATCGTGCAGCTGCTCTGAAAAAAAGTATGGTGGGTCCTCAGAAAAATTTTTAGTATATGTGCTGCCAAAGCGAGCACGGGTCCTCAGAAAAATTAAAAACAGAATTACCCTCTGACCCAACAATCCCGTTTCTCAGGGTATAACCAGAAGAATTGAGAGCGAGGACTTTTTTAAAAAAACAAATGGAATGTGTATTTTTATTTTATTTGTTTTGTTTTTTAAAGTCAAGTCTACCCCCAGAGTCGGACTTGAACCCCCAACCCCGGGACCAAGAGTCACGTGCTCTGCTGACTGAGCCAGCCAGGCGCCCCTGAAAGCAGGGACTTGAGGAGATCTTTGTAGACCCGTGTTCAGGGCAGTGCTCTTCATGGCGGGAAGAGGTGGGCACAAGCCATGTGGAAGGGCGTATACGCCCGTGTGCAGTATCCATACTGTGGAATAATACTTGGTCTTAACCAGGAAGGAGATCCTGTCAAATGCTGCCACACGGGTGACCCCTGAGGACATTATGCTAAGGAATAAGCCAGTCACAAAAGAACAAATACTGTGTGATTGCACTTACACGAGGTCCCTGGAGTCGTGAAATTCAGAGGGACAGAAAGTGGAATGGTGGTTTCCAGGGCCTAGGCAGAGTGGGTAAGAGAGTTATTAGTAGAGTTTCAGTGTCACAACATGGCAAGAGTTCTGGAGACGGACGGAGGTGACCACGGCTGTTCACCCACATGAATAGATTTCATGCCCCCAAAGGGGACACTTAGAAAATGCTCAAGATGGGGCGCCTCTGCCTTCGGCTCGGGTCCCGATCCCAGGGTCCTGGGATCGAGCCCCACATCGGGCTCTCTGCTCAGCAGGGAGCCTGCCTTCCCCCCTCTCTCTGCCTGCTTCTCTGCCTGCTTGTGATCTCTGTCAAATAAATAAATAAGTAAAAATCTAAAAAAAAAAAAAAAATGCTCAAGATGATGATTGTAGATCAGGTTCCTTTTACCACAGTGGAAAAAGCCAAACTGTAGAGGAATGGGCCACAGAAATTCAGTCCACGCTGTGGTGATGCTGGCCAGAAGCGTGGGGTGATCTCCGGAGCGTCAGACCCACGTGCTGCAGCCAGGAGTGGGAGGCCCGCCGGCCAGGCGCTGCGAGGGGATTGGTCAGGCACTGGGAAGGGCAGGACAGCAGTGCAGGGGGCAGGGAGAAGGTTCTCCGACAAGTGAGAAAAGCCTGTACCCTGCCTTGGTCAGAGACCCCAGTGAGGGAACTTCCAGGTGGTGAGAATAATTTGTGGGCCGAAGGGTCTTTCGGTCCCACCGAGGCTGCCACCCTGCAAACCACTTGGAGTCCACAGTGTCCACCATGTCACTAGGAAGCACCAGCTCCGTCCTGGGTCTCGTCCCGGTGGCTGCTCCAGAGAAGCTCGACGGTAGTGGATATGCTTCTGCTCTAGCGAAGCAGAGACAGCAGGGAGGCCCCAGAGGGACAGACCAGATGGCTTTCCACCTCAGTGGTTCGGGACCCCGTAGAACAACTCGTTTCCATGCTTCCAAGAGCAACTTGGTGATGTGGCTTATAAGTGGTTCTTCCTGTTTTGTTTTTAATTAATTAATTAATTAATATTTTAAAGAATTCATTTGACAGAGAGACCGAGATCATAAGTAGGCGGAGAGAGAGGGGGAAGGAGGCTCCCCGCTGAGCGGAGAGCCCGATGCGGGGCTCGATCCCAGGACCCTGAGATCATGACCTGAGCCGAAGGCAGAGGCTTAACCCACTGAGCCACCCAGGTGTGTTTCCGCACCCTCAACCCCGTTTTTATTTATGACACGTGGATGCGGCTTCAGCCCTTTTGTTTCTACGTGAGCCTGGACTTCTCCTGGCCCGATAGCACCTTCCTGAACACTGGGTTAACGGAGTGACCTGTGCGTCCACTGAACCAGTACACCTGTATAGAGAGTCTGATGCTTGCTTCGGTGGCTCACCAAATAAGACAAACCGCAGTTCAATTTAGTAAATCCTCCCATGCCCTGAGAAATCCCTGCCAAGGCAGCGTTTCTCCTTTTGCGAGGAATTTTAGAGCAGTCGATAATAGCTAGGCCTGGTATTGCGACCCCAGCTCTTTATCGAGTGCAATTCATCTTGAGTGACCTTTCCTTTTCAGCGATGGTCCTTTATTTGTGACGTACAGATGGCGAACAGTCTAATCGGCCTCCTGGCTTCTGCTTACTAGCCTTCCGTCTGCTTTAGAATGCTACTGTGAGATCCAGCTGTGCGAGGAAGGAAAAAAGTATAGACTGAATGTTTTTCTCTGGAAGACAAATTTGTGTGGCATCAAGATGGTCAAATAATAGTGGCTTTTTTGCTCACGTGGGCATGTGTGTGTGCATGTGTGTGTGTGTGCACGCACGCGTGCACATGTGTGTGTGTGCATGTCTGTGTGTGTGGGGGGGTACTTCTTAGTAGTACGTATGAACAAGAAGTTTCTAAGAATCAAAGCGGGAATAGTAGTTTTAATCATAAGATGTAAATAATTTTATTATAAGTCATATAGTGTCACGAAGTTAAGCATTAGATCTTGGGCAAATATGGAAAGGAAAATAGGGATAGTTTGGGGTCCAGAGTGGGAGTGGTAGTAAGAATTCTTGGATTTGGCTTCCCAAACCGTGGCTCATTAGTTTGTTTTGTAGTTCTGCTGCTTCAGTGATCTTTGTGTCTTAGACCCTCACTTCTTCTTCTTTTTTTTTTTTTGTGGTTATCTTTTTTTTTTTTTAATTTCTTTTGAGTGTAACAGAATTCATTGTTTATGCACCACACCCAATGCTCCATGCAATACGTGCCCTCCTTAATACCCACCACTAGGCTCCCCCAACCTCCCACTCTCCACCCCTTCAAAACTCTCAGATTGTTTTTCAGAGTCCATAGTCTCTCATGGTTCATCTCCCCCTCCAATTTCCCTCACTTCTTAAAAAGATAATGTTGATACTTGTTTGTATGCTGGTCTTGTCAGGTCTTGCAGACTTGTGCTGCTATTGTGCTAATTTCTTGGAGAGGAGCCCAAGATTATCATGTGTTCATAATAATGCTTACACTTGCTTTTATTCCAAAATTGTTTAAAAGAGCCTTGCCTTCCCGGGTTGATCCTGAGCTCGACCCCTGAGCTCTATGACCGTGTGGAACTTGAGCTGGAGAAGGTGTAAGCAGTGATCATCGAGGTGCTGGTCGGCTGTTACCTTCTCAGCTTCAGAAAATTCCAATTCCGTTTATCAAACAGCAGTGCCAACGCCACCTGGGAATAAGCAGGACATTTCAACTGAAGCTCAGTTTTCTGACTTGTCTTCGTTCTTTCAGCATTTCCTCATTACAGATGTGTGGGGCAGTGATTTGCAAGTTCTTTGAAGGTGGTGTTTTTGTATTGGGGATTTTCTCTTCCCTTTCGGGTTTGGAACTTAGCTCGTGGATTCAGGGAGGAAAGCTCAGGCAGGCCATGGCATCTCAACCGACTCTGTTGGCATCAGTTCCTGGAGTTATGGATACATTGGGAATTATTAGGGGGATACGTGGATGTAAGATGAGTTGAGAAAGAAGGGTGTGTTTGGTCCCTGGTTGTTCATCTAAGCAAGAGACCGAGAAGGTCATTGTGGTCTCAGCCCTCCAACTTATAGATGAGGCCCTGGAGAGAACAGAGGGCTCTCAACCACGGGCTCAGCTAGTTCATGGCAGTTCAGCCTCCAGACCTCTTCTCAGCCACCGTTTACTCTCCGGTATGGATGGCTTCTCTTAAACCTCTCGGGCAAGACTGATTACAAGCAGCCAGTTGATCCTATAATTCACTGATTTGTCTGATCTGGCCATGAGATTAGAGAAAATTATGCTCTTGATGCTGAGCGAGAAAAACAGAGTAGCAGGTAATGGGGCGGAAGTCTTGCTTTGCACCTGGGTAAGCAGGGACAGGTATGAACGTGTCTGTACACTTTGGAGGGGTGAGGAAGAGAAGTCAGTGAAGAAATTGGCCGATTTGCCAGTCTCTGTCCTAAATTCAGTTTTAATATTTTGTCATCTTTCTGTCTTGTGCCATTTTCTTTTATGAGTTTATGCTCTTTGGATTGGGTTGTGTAAGACTAGATTTGGGGTTCTCGTTCCTCAAATGCAGAGTTCATAGAATTATTTGAGCTTTGTGGTTAAGTCACCTGCCCACTCTGGGTGCTTGCGTTGCTGATTTACAATTGTGGCTGCCCGTAACAAGAGCAGGTTATCGCTCACCTCCCCCGCCGCCCCCCAGCACACTCTTGGATTACTTCTCGGTACATTGCTGGAGGAAACGTGACCCTATAAATAAAAAAAAAACAGTGAGTAGTAAATAACAGGTGTTATTTGTATAACTTGTTATACCACATTTACATGTGACTGAAAAACTGGCTCTAAATTTTAGTGAGCCTTTTAGTAACAAAAGACGTTTATCTTGGCAATGGACGTTCTTCCCGAAAGTGGAATTCGGAGGAGTTGGCATAAGGATGAATCCCAGAGTATGAACTTCTTCCCCTTGTCCCTTATCTGGACTGCAGGTCTCTTCTCTCTTGTAAGTCATGGTCGCCTCTAGTCTTCTTTTCAGGCATACGCTGTACACCATGATCTTTCAGGACTGTCTCTCTCCCAGGCATCCCCAGGGGGGCACGCAGGCCCAAATCCCAAGCTTGCTCGAGAGGCTTTCTAAGCGAATACCACTCTTCCTTTCTCCCAGACCCATCAACCCAGCATGAACAGAGGGTGCCTTTCCCAGTCACCTTCCCGACTTGTCCTGCCTCCTCGGAAGATTTACCCATCGAGGCATCCGTGCATTTGAGAGAGAATTGTGCTCTCTAAATGATCGCCTGTAAGAAAAAACCTCCTTTGGGAACACCAAATCATGACACTCCCGTTTTTGTTTTAATTTTTTTTTCATACTGTATGCAGCCTTGTTCCATTTCTGTGTTACGTTGTTCATGCAGTAGCGTATTCTCCAGCTAAGTAATTTTCAGCTTAGCTTTCATGTACTTAGAGCTAGAGCTGAAGGGTAGATCATCTTCAGCATAGCTACAATTTCTCAGTTGCACGTAATCTATTATATGTATGTGTGTACATATATATGCTTATATGTGTTATTGCATCATAGGGGTAAAGGGAAACATGAACATAGAACGACCGTTTTCGGTTTTTTAACATGAGCCGTATTAAGGCAAGCTTGTGTGCTCCCGATAATGATCTAGTTGTGGGAGGGAAGAGAAAGGACTGGACAGTGGAAGGGCTGGCCCCAGGAGCAGAGACTTTTCCATCTTAAGAGGAGGAAAGGCAGTTAATACCTAGGTACACAAATTTGGTAGATTAGAGGGTAAGAGGAGGTGGTTCTTGTCTGTCGGTGACAAATGGAGGAAGGTGATCAGCTGAGAATAAGAAAGAAGAGGAGGTTTGAGGAGAGAGGGAAAGCTATGAAATAGACGGTCATCCCAGAAAACTATGAAGTGAAATAACGAGGAAAGTATAGAAGAATCACCTTGCAGAGTCGAGTGCTAACTTGAGATTTGCAGTAACGAATTTTTTTCTTTTTTAAAAAGATTTTATTTATTTATTTGGCAGACAGGGATCACAAGTAGGCAGAGAGGCAGGCAGAGAGAGAGGACGAAGCAGGCCCCCTGCTGAGCAGAGAGCCCGATGCGGGGCTCGATCCCAGGACCCTGAGATCATGACCTAAACCAAAGGCAGAGGCTTTAACCCACTGAGCCACCCAGGTGCCCCTGCAGTAATGAATTTAAGGGAAGACCATGAAGCTGTGGGTTGTGTGGATATTTTCCCTCTTGCAATTTTAGCTGCTCTGTTGCAAATGGTTACCCTGAACCTGTATTGATACACACACTGGCACAATGGTGGTAGAGACGGGCAAGGCAGATGACACTGTTTGCAAGGAAATGATCATAAACTCGGACCACAGAGTCTAAGTTAGGCTTGGAGGACAGTGAGCTCGTTGAAATGGGAGAAGATTGGGGTTGAAGGATAAGATTGATATGGGGTCAAAGAATCATAGAAAGGAGGTGCCAGGTAAGTGGCTTTGACCAGTTTATGACTTCCATCTGACTATATGACTGTACATTGTTTGAACTCTGGCCTATAACCAACTGTCCTGAGGGCTCATGGTAAGGGGGTGGGGAAAGGATGCCTGTCTATAGGTCCAATAAACAAACTCTCATATGTGGGGAAAACTTGGTAACAGGATTTGTATTTAATAGACTCTGTTAGCATTTGAAAGATGTCAGAAGGTTTTTTTGTTTGTTTATCAGCCTTTATTCCATCTGGGATTAATAATAATTTTTTAGAAGCTCAGTTGTTTTTAATGGATTTTTTTTTAGAAGTCCCTTTTTAAAATTTCTTTTTTAACTGATTCTGAAAGTAAATCATAAGTAAAGAGGAGGATTAATATTTAGTCCCCTGGAGATAATTTTTTTCCCCAAAGACTAGTTTCTTTATATTGACAGTTTTAGTTGATCTCTCTCTCTCTCTCTTTTTTTTTTTTTTTTAAGATTTTATTGATTTATTTGACAGAGAGAGACACAGCCAGAGAGGGAATACAAGCAGGGGGAGTGGGAGAGGGAGAAGCAGGCTTCCCACCGAGCAGGGAGCTTGATGTGGGGCTCCATCCTGGGACCCTGGGATCATGACAAAGGCAGATGCTTAACAACTGAGCCACCCAGGCGCTCCTGGAGATAATTTTTTTTTTAAGTAAATCGCATCCATTATAGAAAGTTCAGAAAGCATTTTTAAAACAAAAATGTCTTTCCATTTTTTGGCAGATTTTTTTATATAGTTTCTATTGCTTAATGTCTTGCTATCTTATTTTTAATGGCTGTAAGATATTTATGTTAACTTTTTTGAATATATGAAATTACTATTACTGAAATATATGAATATATGAAATATATATGAAAATCTTTTCACATTTATATTATGGATAACTCAGCAATGAACCCCAGAAAAAGACTATCTTAAGCTGTAGATCAGCCAGTTAAAGAGGCCATGACCTGCCCTGCTAAGTCTTTGTTGGGAGCAGTGTCTCTATTCCAGAAAGTTCCAGAACTGTCTGGAACAAGGTGCCATTATGAGGGCTTCAGATACCTGGAAAAGTAGATGTGTTGACAGTGTTAAATGTGTAAGTTGTAAAGGTTCCTACAGGCTACATTTTACTTGTTATATCTCCTAAGATCATTCATTTCACCATGGTATCGAAACTAACATCTTACAGGAGAAAAGCCTTAAATCACAAAAATTCTACTTGCTTCCTTTGCTCCCTTGCCCTCTATGAATTAAAAAGAATGCTATTTTGCAATTTTGGTGGCACAGTACTTTGGCCTAGCTCATGAAATACAAATATTTGAAGTAGCCTAGTTTGAGAAAAATGGACAAAAGCACTTCGTAACACAGGTGTTGTAGTTGTATAATTCATTCTTTCCGGTATGCTCTAACATTTCTCAAATCTGAAGGTGTGAAGGACTAGTGTACGAAAAACAAATAGATGTGAATGGTGCTGTGTTCCTAAATGTCATGTTTCTTGATTTGTCAGTCATGTATTATCTAAAAAAAAATGGATTTTCCTACTCTTAGGCTTTTGCATTTTCTCAGCTGGGCTAGCCGCTAGAAGACTTGTGGCATTCTTCTTTTCCAATACAGAATGGAAATCTGAATTGCTTTTGGTCCCTTTTGCAATGATATGAATTAATATTGGCCCTTAAAACTCTTCTGCAGGGGAAGGGACTGTTGAAATAGAATGGTGTTTCGATGCTAACTAGGGAGGAGAATGAAATGAAACAGATGATGGTTTATAAACGATGCTTCATCATTTAGGAAAAGAAAGGTGATAAATAAATTGTCCATGTTGGAAGTGTTTTGTGCATGCCATTTCTAGTTTTTTTTTTTTTTTCATCACATTATATTGCTGCTTGTTATTTTCAAAAGACATCATAAAATACTTGTTTCTGAACTGTTTTCTGGAGGATAAGATAAAAAGTGCAAACTCATCACATTTTTATTGGAATGGATGTAAGTTAAGTGTAGTCTTCCAAATTGGTATTGCTTATCCTTTGTTGAGAACTAGCCTTGGTATTGTCAGCATTTTAGAAAACCATCTCATGGGTGCTGTCTTGGCAAAGCCAGATAAGGTGCCAAGTATGGAATGGATGTTTCCAAAATACAAGTTCAATAGGCAAGCATCACTGTGATGCTCAGACCGGTCTTGGCATATGATATACATGAGATGTATAACAATCTCTCTCCAAGTTTGGTTACCTATGTGATTTTAAGTGTGTGTTTTTATTTTATTAATTGATATAAAATCTCCTTTCTTTGTAAATTTAAGGGAATTGCTTATTGAGTCCTACGTGCTTTACATGTATGAAGGCCTCTCAAATACCCTTTGGGATATGTAATTCTGTTTTCGTGCCCATTTTACTGATGAGGAAGTAGAGGCATAGAGGATTTGTTTGACCTGCCCAGGATCACAGCTAACAAATGGTAGAGCCAGGGTTCAAAGTCTAGTTCCAGGGGCGGCTGCTTGGCTCTGTTGGTATAGCATGTGATTCTCAATCTGCAGGTGTGAGTTCAAGTAAGTAAGTATAGAGCTTACTTAAAGAAAAAAAGAAAAACTCCAGTTCCAGAGAGTGTAAACTTGTATGCTGCTATTTCCCTCAGTCTCAGGATTCTGGGCCCTAATGTTCTTCACCTGCTCAATACTGTCATGGTGCCCCCTGTTTTGAAGGTGGAGTGTTAATGTTGTCTCTGTGGGTGACCCGGACTGGGCCACTGAGCAATGAAACAACCCTGTTCACAGAGATGGCCATGTGTCTATTTATTTTTTATTTACTGGGAATCAATTAGTAATCGGTATGTTATGTTTTGATCATTAGTAAATGACCATAAGGTCATTTAAACCATTCAGAGAACCCATCATTAGCCAAGAAATCATAATGGCAGGAGGCTCTACAGATGTACTTTTTTATGAGTTTGCTAAAATATAGGAAGTAAGGAAAATTGGGGGCAGCGAATTCCCTCTTCTTGACTTACACCCTGCTTGACTTGTCTAATGTATAAATTACCTAAGAATTCAAAAGTGTGGACTCTTGAAGAATAGGTGGGGACTTGAAAAGTAAGGCTGTGCCACCATTTGCACAATTCTTTTTGTCATGTAAGAGGACATAAACAGAGATCATTAGGAAGTTTCAGAATTAATTTAATTGCAGAAGTAAAATATTAGAAAGAGCAAAGGGAACCCTTTCAAGTAATTTTGATGTAGCTCTCTCATTTAAGAGAAGCCATGGGCAGATTTTCTGGCCCCCTAACCAAGTCAAAGACCTGGGTGGGGTTAGGGATCTCCGTGTCCTCTTCTACCTTCTAGAAACAAATAAACGCCCAGAGGAACAGTGGGATCATTTTGGAGAATACAGCAGGAAGATTCGAAAAGGGTGGAGGCCATATTTGAAATTAACTATTACACATGTAGGATTTAGATTGGCATCAGTTGTGAAAGATGGCAATATTTCTCAGGATCTTCAATGGCGAAAAAGATAAAGTCGAATTAATGAAGTTGAATTTGCGAAAGTGACTTCAGATATTTACGAGGAAAGTACTGACTATGCTTTCGTGAAATTCGGGTAAAGGAAACAATGAAAGGTCATTCTAACTAAGGTAGGGAAGGTAGGAGGAAACCCAACTGGAGGAACAAAGAACTGCTTGAATAGTGGAGACAAGAACAAGAACAAGAACGCTACAACAAAGTCGGTTTGAGTGGGGGGTGTTGGGGAATGACAGAGGGCCAAGGGGGAATACAAAGAAATAGCAGCAGAGGAAAGTCAGGAAAGCTCAAGCAGGAAATGAGAAGCAACCTTCAAAAGGCATCAAGGGAAACATTCTTTAAATACATCAGAAGCGACGGGACAGGGAAATGTCGTCTCTCTGTTGGGTAAAGGAGGGAGTTGGTTTTTAATGACAGCAATAGGTCAAGTTGTCTGTTTTGTTTTTTTTCAAAAGCAGAACTTCTTTGTTTTAAAAAAAGTCTGGTGGTGTTGACTTGGAGTAGGGGGAGGAAGCAACGTTGTTAGAAGAGCTGGCCGGTAGAATGGCTAAAAGGCTGTTTTAGCAGACTGCTTGGATTAAAATATGTAGGCACTGATGAATATGGAAACAGTTGTTCTGGGTGAAACCCTCACAGAGCATCAGTTGTAGAGAGAATATGGAATTAGAACAGGAGCAATATGTCATTTGTATGTACCACGGAGGAAGAAGGACCTTGAGATGACACATCTGAAAGTGTTTATGACCTGGAAGAAAATGGGGCATTCGGGGAGAAGTAGTGGATATCATCAGCAAATCAATTTGGAAACACCTTGCAGGCTGAAGGGTAACCGGTGTACCAGTGTGGTTTGAAAGAGAGTAAGTTCTGTCAGACTGATGCAGTCTCTCCGTGTGACACAGCAGCAGCCCAGTACGCTGAAGGAAAGTGGAAGAAGTGACCTGGCATGATTTTAGGGAAGCTGACAGTAGTCCTCCCCTCGTCACACTTAACGGGACCTCAAACAAGAGATTATACTATAAAACTCTGTGAGGTGCCTCCTCTTTGTAGCACATTGAAACTATGCTTAATTAGGAATTAATGTTGTAGTGGGTTTAAAGGGTCATAGCAAGAAATGTTTTTGAAGTGATCAGTAAATCTAGTGCTTAGTTGCAGTGTTCTATGGAATGTTCTATGGATGTGCAAGAAACTCACACACACAAATGACCCGGCTGTTGGTGGGGATGGGGAAGAGGGATGGATTTAAGTCAGAATGATTGTGGTCATTAGGAGGCGTGGTCAAAAAAGTAGTAGAAGTTCATGTCAAGGGCAAAAGGGTAGGGCATAAGAGAATGCTTACATTTTTATATGGAGGGTTCATCATGATGTAATCACAATTTGAATGCATGCTCAGAAGGCATACATTTTGAGTTTATCCGATAGTGGCATTTTTTTTCCCCTAAAACAGTATTGAGTTGGCTGCTCTCTGAGTCCTCTAAGTTGATCCCTTCTGGACAAACTGTCCTCTAAGTAGAGTTAAGAGAAGGCCTTGTGGGTATAAAGCTGAAATCAACAGGCCAATCTACAGATCAGGTAATAGAGTACTTTGTACTAAGTTCTTTATCCTCAGGTAAATAAGAATCTAGTCTTAGGTCTGTGGAAAGGAGTGGTTGGAAACATTGGAAAGCATGATAAAGATGAACAACAGGTTGAGAAAATAAGGCTTCCAGGTAAAACAAAACTTGAATTCAGTGTGGAAAAATATTGAGTGATAAGTTATTAATGTTAAGTATCAGAACGAATCCTAAAAGTACGTTGGGGATATCCGCTATATTTCTTTTGATGACAGACTAAGAGAGCAAAGACTTACCTGAATGAAGGATTTGGATGAGATTTAAAAGAAGATAGGGTGGACTTTATTAAATATTGAGGTAACGTAGTGAGGAAGGATGTGTGTCTCCTTAGAGATCTTAAAATTATGAGCCATTATGTTTGGGGGATGAATACATTTTAGACATTTATAAGATGTTTAGGTTGGGACTTGAAGTAGGCAAGGAAGGAGATGAGCTCTCTGATCGCTTTAAACTGTATATTGAAACTTGCGTTTGTCTTGAAGGACTTAGTCTTCTGTAAGAAAGTTTTAATTGGCATTTTCCTCTTCCTACTACAACTAGGTGTTTAGCGCCTTTCTAATTACCATGTAATTCCTTTATGGTACTGTGTTTAAGTTTTTATTATATTTGCTCTCTGAATTAACACTCTCAGGGCGCCTGGCTCAGTCGGTGGATCATGCAACTCTTGATCTCAGGGTCGTGAGTTCGAGCCCCATGTTGGGCATGGAGATTACTTAAAAATAAATAAATAAAGATTTTTTAAAAATCAGCACTCTCCTTGGTGCCTCTCGGCTCGGTAAACAGACTGTGTCTATCTTGTTCACCATGGTAACTCCAGTTCCAATACCTTATCTGGCACACAGTTGTAATATTTGTAGAACGAATGATAATATCGAAAGAAGTTTGGCTTAGAAAGCTGTCATTTTGGGACTAATGTGTTGGAGACCGGAATAGCATCATAATGTATTTCTCAATCTTGGGCATTTTGTTGAACTTCACACTGCTGGAATTGTGTGTCATTTGCATCAAAGAACTTCCTCTCTAATCATCTTCTTTTAAAATGCAAATGGAATCCACACAAAAGCTTATACATGACTGTTCACAGCAGCATTATTCGTAATTACCAAAAAGTGGAAATAACCCGCATGTCCATCGGCTAATGAATGGGTCAACAAAAGGTGGTATATCCATACAACAGAATAATATTTGGCAATGAAGGTGAGGAAGTGGTAGTACATGCTACAACATGCTAAGTGAAAGAAGACCGTAGCAGAGGACTACATGTTGTATGATTCTGTTAATATGAAATGTCCAAAGCAGGCAAATCCATACAGATAAAAAGTAGATTTGTGATCACATAAAGCTGAGGAAGTTAGGGGAAGCTGGGAAGTGACTGTCAGGGGGTTTCACTATAGGGTGATAAAATTTTTTTTCTACAAAATAAGCATTGTGGAGTGTTGCTCTTTTCTCTTAGAATGTGTGCAGACTTCCTAACCTTAACATTTAGCAGAAAAGATCTTAAGTATGGGTTTTCGTGTCTCTATCAACCTTCACAACATAAGCAAGAGTAACTGTGATCTCGTCTTTTTCAGCACTTTGTCCATGTTGATTTATCCAGGGCCTGGCTCATGGTAGGAGGACCACAGATGCTTGCTGGGGTACTAATACTTCAGTAGAAAGGTCTGGGAGATTTGCTTAAAGAAATGGCACAGATTCTATTATCAGCTTAACAGAGTTGCTTTGCTTAGAAAAGGCTTTTAGGGGCGCCTGGGTGGCTCAGTGGGTTAAAGCCTCGGCCTTTGGCTCAGGTCATGATCCCAGGGTCCTGGGATCGAGCCCCACATCGGGCTCTCTGCTCGGCAGGGAGCCTGCCTCCTCTCTCTCTGCCTGCTTCTCTGCCTACTTGTGATCTCCATCTGTCAAATAAATAAATAAAATCTTTATTTTAAAAAAAGGCTTTTAAAGAAATTGTTATTCTAGTGATTTTCAATAAAAGTGTCAAGACTATTCAATGAGGAAAGGAAAATCTTTTAACAAATGGTGCTGGGGAAACTCAGTATACAGAAGTTGGGAATTTACCTTACACCATATACAGAAATTAACTCCAAATGGATCAAAAACCTAAACATATGAGCCAGAACTGTAACTCTTAGAAGAAAACGTAAGGGAAGTTTCATGACATTGAATTTAACAATGATTTCTTAGATAGGATGCCAAAACACAGGCAACAAAAGAAGGAATTGGGCTTCAAATTAAAAACTTGTGCAGTAGGGGTGCCTGGGTGGCTCAGTGGGTGAAGGCCTCTGCCTTTGGCTCAGGTCATGATCCCAGTGTCCTGGGATCGAGCCCCACATCAGGCCCTCTGCTCTGCAGAGAGCCTGCTTCCTCCTCTCTCTCTGCTTGTCTCCCTGCCTACTTGTGATCTCTGTCTGTCAAATAAATAAGTAAAATCTTAAAAAAAATTTAAAAAAAACTTGTGCAGCAAGGGACACTATCAATAGAATGAAAAAGCAACCCAAGAAAATGGAGGAAATATTTGCAAATCATGTATCTGATAAGGGATTGATATCAAGTATATATAAAGAACTCCTACAACTATACAGTAACAACAATTTTAAAAAATTAAAAAATGCACAAAGAACTTATAAAAGAAAAACACTTCTCAATATTTCATTCACTTCTGATGCCAGATGTGTGGTTTTTCTATATCGAATTATTCTCCAATTCTCAGCAGATTCTAAATGCTTGCTCTACAATTTTCGTCAGTTCTGACACTAACTACCTAGAATTAGTGCAATTCACACAGAGGAAGGACTCAATCCCACAAGATTGCCCCCTGCTCAGGCTCCAGTCATAAGTAGTGGGTCCCAGATTACCCACAACTTCTGTCTGACTTTACTACAAATCAGAGGTTCTCCTGTTTCCCTCCTCAGGTTTGATAATTGGCTAAAATGGTTCATAGAGTTCATGGAAACGGTTTACTTATTACCACCAATTTACAATAAAGGAGATATTAAAAGACACACATATGCAGACAGATAATGAGATGCACAGGGTGATGTCTGGAAGGGTCCTGAGCACAGAAGCTTTAATCCCCTGGAGGGCCACCCTCCTAGAATGTGAATGCATTCTTGTTCACCAACCCAGAAGCTCTTCAAATTCCGTAGGTTAAGGTTTCTAATGGTAGGTTAAGGTTTCACTGTATAGGTGTGGTTGACAATATCATTGGCCTTTGGTGAAAATTCAACTGCCAGTCCCTCTTCCCTCCATGGAGGTTGGGGTTGGGACTGGAAGTTCCATTTCTCTAATTGCATGGTTGTTTCCTCTGGCAGTCATCCTAGGGGATCTCCAAAATCACCTCATTAACATAACTCAGGTGTGGTTGAAAGGGGCTTTTTATGAATAACCTTTATTAATCTGAAGCTGATTCAGGAGCTGGGGACACAAATCAAATATTATAGCAAAAGTTGCTCATACAGTTCTTATCACTTAGGAAATTGCGAGGGTTTTAGGATCTCTAGCCAGAAGCAGTGGGAAGAGACCAAATATACTTTTTCTTTTTTTTTCAAATATACATTTCTTACTGTGTTTTAAGTTGAATAGATATTTTTCCAGAAAAGACATGCAAGTGTCCAATAAGTACATGAAAAGATGGTTAACATCATTACTTGTTAGACAAATGCAAACCCAAACCATAATGAGAGCATACTTCACGTTCATTAGGATGACGATTTAAAGCGAGGGAGAAAGGGGGGGAAGAAGGAAGGAGGAAGAGCAGGAGAGAGAGGAAGTGAGAAAGGCCGGGAGTGAAAGTGTGCAGTCATAGTAGTGTTGTTGAAGGTGTGGAGAAATTGGAACCCTCGGGCATTGCTGATGGGAAGGAATGTCAAATGGTGCAGATACTATGGAAAATGCTATGGCAGTACCTCAGAAAATTAAACATAGAATTATCATGTGACCTAGCAAAGTTCCTTCTGGGTATATACTCAAAATTAGTAAAAGCAGAGTCTCAAACAGATATCTGTGCACCCATGCTCATAGCAACCCTAGTGTTCATAGTTTGGTAAATGGGTAAACAAAATGCAGTGTGTACCTACAATGGAGTATTATTCAGCCATGAAAAGGAAGGAGATTTTGACACACGATAAAACATGATGAACCTTGAAGACATGCTAAGTGAGCCAATTACAAAAGGAACTATATTGTATGATTCCACCTTTATGCATTTTCTAGAGTGATCACCATCATAGAGACAGAAAGTTGGTTGCCGATCAACAGGGACTAGGGGAGGAGGGAATGGAGAAAACACTGTTTAAAGGGGAAAGAGTTCCATTTGGGAAAGATGAAAAGGATGGTGGTGATGGTTGCACTTAATGTGAATGTACTTAATGCCAGAATCATATATTTAAAAATGGTTAAAATGGTAAAATTTTGTTATATATTTTTACCATAATAAAAAAATTGTTGGGGCTCCTGGGTGGCTCAATGGGTTAAAGCCTCTGCCTTCAGCTCAGGTCATGATCTCAGGGTCCTGGGATCGAGCCCCGCCTTGGGCTCTCTGCTCGGTGGGGAGCCTGCCCCCCTCCCGGGGCCTGCCTCTCTGTCTACTTGTGATTTCTGTCTGTCAAATAAATAAATAAAATCTTTTAAAAAATAAAAATTAAAAATAAAAATTAAATTAAAAAATTATTATTTTAAAATAATGGTGTTTATTTGTAGAGACAGAAGTCTGCCATATAAAAGGCCCATGTTACCCACCCAAGCATCACTGTCTCCAGTTGCTTCTTCTAGACAAAAAGCAAACACAGCAAGCATTGCCTCGCCTTGATTCTTTTATAGTTTTTACTTCAGGATCACTGAGTGAACCAAGCAGTAATTGATAATATTTTCAATAGTGCTTAATACCCTATTGAAAAACTTGGGACTTGTTAGTCATCATCTGGGCCAAACTCTGAGATTTCATAGTATTATTTTTTTCTTGTTGTTGACCTTCTAATAATTTTTCATATTAACTTATTTGATTCAGTAACTTAAAAATAAATTTACAGGGGCACCTGGGTGGCTCAGTGGGTTGGGCCACTGCCTTCGGCTCGGGTCATGATCTCAGGGTCCTGGGATCGAGTCCTGCATCGGGCTCTCTGCTCAGCGGGGAGCCTGCTTCCCTTCCTCTCTCTCTGCCTGCCTCTCTACCTACTCGTGATCTCTGTCTGTCAAATAAATAAATAAAATCTTTAAATAAATAAATAAATAAATAAATTTACAAAGAACGTATTCTTGAAAGAAACTACTGTGTCTCGCCACCTGTTTCTTAGTGGAAAGCAGAGTCTTCCTGATAATGATGGAATGCAGTTTGATGCTTGGAAAGGGGTCTTGAAAGTTGAAACTGTGTACACATTATTTCTTCCATGACCTACGACTTACCGTCTTGGGTTGGATTGCCCATGCATACCTCACCTCCTGGGAGCGTGACACATTGCCGCAGTGTGTTAGTCTTCAGACTTAACATTTCTGCATTTGCCTTTTTGCTGGACTTTTTGCCAGTTTCAGCAAAAATAAATGGGGCCTTGTCATCTCTGAAAATGGTTTTAACTTAAGTGAGTTTATAGCCTAAAAGGCAACTGACAAATGCCCAATCCGGCATAAGTCTCAATGTCCTACCAGCTTCATTCAGTTCCCCTGGAGTCCCTTTCTAGGCCAGAAGTCAGGAATACTATTTGTCCCAGTGTGGGTAATTATCTAGTTTCTCTGTCAAGGTTTCCTTTAGGGTACCTTCCCAGGTTATCCTGGTGTCTGAAGTGCAGGGCCTTTGTACCTTTTAGAATACTTAACATCCCATTATGGGGATCTGGACCTTGAGTGGTTTTCTCAGCCCAACTCCCCCGGTCCCGGAGGATCACACCTAAGCAGCCCTGAAAAAATGGTTTCAATGGCTCCAGCCTTCAAGAAGACTGGCAGGTACTCTTCAAGTCCTATAGGATGTGGACATGCTGGAAAGAACCTCATGAAATTATTCATGTATTCAAGGTGGGCTGAATTTAATCTTTCAAAGAGAAGCAGCTGTCGAGTTTTTAAAATGTTGAGCATATTTCACAATTTTGACCTTGACGTTCAAGATATTTCCCTGTGTTGAACCTCAAATTTGTTTGGAATGAGTTTTCTTTTCACATAAAATAAATTTATATGTTTTTTCCCCAATTCTAGACGTAATACATGTTCATTTTGAAATATTGTCAATGGAAGGCATTTTAAGTTTATTCCCTTGGTTCTTTTCTTATGGCTATGAAATTTAGATACAATTGATTCTTTTAATACAGATGACTCTTAAGAAAGAGGGATTTAATCTTAGCAGAATCATGTTGAAACTATCTTATAGAAGGACACAGAGAAAAATATAAACTATGTTTCTGGGATAAATTCCATTTACATAGAGAAGGAAAAAACTGAGTCACAAGTGACTCCTATGTAGATCCAGATTTATGCCTTGAAGCAGCTTTTTAAAACAAGTTTTTGAAGCTTGGTTTCCTTATCTGTAAAATTGAAGATACCATATTTTCTCTGTGTCAGTGTGTGGATTAAATAAAATGCTACATGGGAGAGGGCCTGATGAGTATCTGGTACATAGAGCTTCAAATAGCCATCTTGGAGACCTTCTTATCTGTCTCTGCCTCACCTCTTTTTCTCAAGTATTATCTCTTTTTAGATAATCCCTTTATTAGCACAGAAAATATGTATCTTTTGGGTTGTAATCATTGCAGTGGAGTCACTGAACATATTTTCCCCCTGTGGGTATTGTCATCCACTTTTTGGCCATTCGAGTAAGTGTCATTTATAAGTCATTAGGTATTACCTAATTTCAGTCTAAAGAAAAACCCGCCTTTGAAATGGAAGGCAATCTCGTGCCATTCGTTGTAAGGGGTTTACTCTCCCGGTGTCAAAGTAGCATGCTTGGGCCTTGGACTCCACTTTGAAGAAGCTGGGCACCTCAAAGGCGAGATGATAGTTAGGAATTTGGGTCCTATTTTTTTTTTTTAATAACTCCTGTGGGCTGGGAAAGAGGACAGGGGCTTTATACCTGTTTCACATTTTAATCTTCATAACTCCTCAGTGGGTGTTATGATCCGTCGTTTATGGGAGAGGAAATGAAGGCGTGCAAAAGTTGATTAGCTCGCTGGGGATGGCCCGCGAAGAGAGCTCCAGTTCAGTGTTGTGCTCAGGCCTGTCTGCCACTCTCAGTATTTTCCACAGTTTAATTGCACTTAGGGGTCATGCTTATGAGGCGACATCCTTTAACATATGGAACTTAGTATCCCACCAAAGCCAACATTGAAGTCTGTCTCACAGAACAGATTCTCTCTCCCCCCCTGACTCCATCATCTCTCCCACCCTGCCTTGCTTGCTAGAAAAACAGGTTGATTGTTTAGAGTTTGTTGTTACGTAGAGCTGTTTCCAAGGTATCGTAGCATCATGATGTCAGGGAAGAAAACCTGTTGCAGATTGTACAGTCTTAGGAAGAAGGAAAGGAGAAGTAAGTAGGGACTTGATCTCCAGGCATTCGGGATCTGGTCAGAAGGAGGACTACTTACTTTGGCCTCTGCCCGGGAGGCTCACGAAGCCGACACTGCCATGATTGTTGTCCTGCCCTTCGTATCGGCAGCCCCCCACCCCTCCCTGCCCATCTCTGTTAGCGCCCATGCCCCCATCCGAGGCCTGGGGCCAGGGAGCGCACCCCTGGCTCAAGCAGACTGACTCCCCGTGAAGTCTACTCTGGGAGCTTTCTTTGGATGGAATCGGCCACCTTCTGTAGCTGACTGCCCCACGTTGAGTTGCTTGCTCTTCTCTTCTGAGAGGAGAACCTCACAAGGAATCATGGAATTTGCTTTGAAGTTATTTTCAAGTAAGCAGAACACTTCAGCCTTCCATCCAGTTGTGGGAAATTCCTTGAGCGTGTCTGTCCGTAGCTGTGTCTGACACGTGTTAGGTGGAGATAGTTCTCTATCGTGTCATCCTAAGAAATGCAAATCCTTTTCTCTGATTGCTTTGCTCTTTCCTTCCCCGTAGATACTGTGCTGTGCTCAATAGGCTGCCAAATGGATCAGAGCAGCTTAGTCCCCCTTCCACAGCTCCTGTCAAAATAATCAACCATCGTGGTGCGAAAGGGAAACCAACAGATGCGTTCTCCCTGGCTGAACGTGGGACTCGGTGCCCCAGCCTGCAGATGAACTCTTCTCTTATTTCTTTCTAGAAGCATCCTGCAGTTGTATGTCATAAGATTCCCTTTCTCATGTCTTCCGCTCCTAGGCAACGTCTTTCCTAAGCCCCTTGTCAGGGATGGCGGTCGGGATCCGTGGGAAGGGTGTCATGCCAGGATGAGTCCTTCAGCTCCATTCCTAAAACAGAGACCACACAGAGTTGTTTTCATTTAAATTCAATGTTTTGTTCATCACAATCTGAACTTGAGTCCTCCTTTTGCTTCCTTTTCAGTGGAGACTTGTTTATTTCATGACTTCCAGTTCTGGATACGTATAGCATCGCCCCTATCTGAACTGAATACTTCTGGGAAAACTGTATGAAACTGAATCAGGAAAACAAAATATATTTGCTCTCACCCTCTTTGTCATGTCATATGGCTCGTTTACTGTCTGTTTTTGTGAGCCGAGGTTGTAGTTCAGATTTCCTCAGTGTGGTTTTTTGAGCAAAAAACCACAAAGCTGGTGTTCAGGAGATCTAGGATTTCCCACTGGCTCTGCCAGTTGCTAACTGGTAACCTTAGATAAGACAATGAACTTGCCTAGCTCCAAGCTCTCCAACGTGGGGGTCGAACTGAAAGGCATTGAAAGTTCCTTTAGGGTCAGCATTCTGGGACTCTGTGAAAAGATGGTTGCATAGAGTAGGAATACCCTTATTTGTTCCTAAGAGATTGTCCTTGACAACAATTGATGTTGTTTGAAAGACTGCCATACACAGATCTTGGACAAATAATTAAAATTTAAGGAGGTCTACCAGATCACTTTTGCTAGCATGAAATTATGTTTCAAGGCATAGTACTCTGGCCTTTTCAGGGAGTCCGCTTGTTTCTGAGAAACACCACGCACTGTGGACATGCCAGGAGCTAGTGAGCTCTACGTGCAAACACATCAGGCCGCAATCACAGAGAACAACAGCCACAAACATCTGGAATATAGCCATAAGTCCAGATGTGGAAAAAAGACAGTCAAGAAACAAAGGATTGCTGTGAAGCCTAAGCATTTTAATTAGAAAGACAACCACCTGCCCCAAATACTTGACGAATTTTGTAGAACACTGTGACGACAGAAAAGGTGGTTGAAAGGACCACTTTTTTAATCAGAAATTAAGTTAAAGATAATATTTGTACGTGGTAAACTCTTCCACTCATACGCCCGACACACACCCACAGAATTAAAAGCTTCTATCCTAAATTCTCAGTCCTTCTTTCTAAAAGTAAGCATTGTTAATAGTTTCTTGATAGGTCCTTCCCCAAAATAATAAATGCATATCCCAGTAGAACTGTACATAGCTTCTTTTTATATTTATATAAATGATCAGAATGTACAGTTGTTTGGTGCCTTCCTCCTTTAATGACTCGTCTTCAACATACACATCAGGTCATATAGGACCAACTCATTTCTCAGTGACTATGTTGTTTACTGCTGTAGAGATTATCATGCTATTAAATCCATCTGCTATGCAAATTAAATAATCATCTCTCTTGTGTCTACTTTTCTCAATCCGCAACCCCTGCGTTCGGGTCGTCGTTCTGTTTATCAGGAAGGCAAAGCTGCTCGGTCGAACATCCTGTTCGTATATCTGGGTTTTTACCCCCAGCTATTCTATCAGGGTAAATTGCTGTAAGTAAAATTGATTGTTCAGGATGTTTACAGGTTCTACCAGAAAGGTTGTGCCAATGTCAATATCCCGGCAACATGGAAGAAGTCTATTTTCTCTATTATTGCTAACCTGGATACCAATTTTTTAAAAAAATTTTTACATATCTAATAAGTGAAAAAAAAAGACATTCATTGTTTTGATTTATTTTTTTAAATAAATGATGTTAAGGTATATTTTCCTTATTTATACTTTATGTTAAGGTATATTTTCCTTATTTCCTTATTTTATTATATTATATTTTATTAACTATAGCTGATTTTCGTATGTTGATAAGGTTCTAGTTTGTTTGCCCATTTTTGAGTTGGACGATGACTTTTTTACATTGATTTGCAAGACTGCATTATAAATTAAGGGATTAACTTTCCACCATAACTGTTGGAAGTACTTTTTTCTAGTCTGTTTAGTCTATTGTTTGTGAAGGGGTTTTATTCCCCCTTAGAAGTTTAAAATTTTCACAAAATCAAATTTAGAAATCTTTCCTTTTGTATTTCTGCCTTTTAGAGTTGTGTTTTTAGAAAGGCCCTCCACATTCAGATATTACACATTATAAAATTGTTTGTGTTTTAGTTAAGCACTTTTAGAGTTTAACTTTCTTAGGCTGTACTGTTTGATCCAGCTAAAGTTTATTTGGGGGGTCAGGAGTTCGATAAAGTTTCAGCCTTATTTCTTTTTCCAAGTGGCTAGTCAGCGGTGCCATTACCACTGACCGAATAATTTAAAATTTACCCCACTGATCTGAAATGCCACCCTGCGAGACCCAAATTTCTGCTTGTATTTGACTTTATTTCTGAGCTCTGTGTTTGGTTCCATTGAACTGTGTCTCGCTTTTCTGATTCCTGTATGTTTGAGGTACTGTAATTTCAGACATGAGTCAAGCAAGGGGGAAGATGAGCCATTGTTCTGCTTTGTTCACAGGCACACTGTTTAGTGCCTACTTAACGAAGGGACGTCTGTTTTCAATTTTCTCTATTAACTAATGTTCATGATAACATTGTGTCATCTGAAAAAATTCACTTCTGCTATTATACCAAGGTTAAAAAGATTGAATATATGCCAAATTAAAAATAAACAAGGTGACTTTTTAAAATAGCATGAAAAAGAATGTTTTTCAAACAGTATCTAGAAATCTCACTTCTGTGACATCGTTCCATAAATAAGACATTATAGTATCTCTATTCACGTACACATTTATAGGAGATCAGTCAGAAAAGTGCTAGTATTTCTTGTGCCATGTCTTTCAGTATGTGGCCCATCAAGTAGAGTTATGGGTTGTCCGGCTCTGATTGATTTCGTATAAAGGCCTTTGCTTTGGCAGCAGTTGGGACCTATTCACTTTCTGAGGTAAATCTTGCAGATCAGGAAGTTGAGGTTTTGGGGTAGAATCCAAGAGTCAGTTCTGATCTTATTGTTGGGGAATGTGAAAACCTAAAGCCTTTCTTTAGCTAATAACGTGAATAGTGGAGGATCCTTTTTCCCCTGTACTAATTAAGTATTTTCTAAAAGATGATGAACTTTTAACAACAGGAGCTTAACTGGTTATTTTTCACAGATCTGTGCTTAAACATAGTCAGAGAACGGTCCCTGTTTTAAAATCTCCTTATCTGTGCATGTTGTAGTTTAAAGGAGGAACCTTACTATTTATGTGGAGAGAAATGAGGTTTCTTTCTGTCTTCATACGTTTGGTGGTAGATTCATGTCTTGGGTCCTATTTTGAGTTACACCTGATTGTGGATTCAATGAGTTGCAACAGTTAAGAACTGTTTTTACCTCAGAATCAACTCTGCAGAGTATCTCAGAGAATCAGTTATCAGCTGTGCAGGGGGTAGATCCATCTTGAGCCAAATGAGCAGTTTTATTGCTTCTTTTCAATTGAACAAACATAGGCGCTGATTTGTCCCAGACCTTGTCAGAGAAGCAGTGTAGGTGTGTGAAAAAAAGAGTATATTCTACAGTGTTGTCTTCAAGTGTGAAAAAAGTTTTTGCAGTCCAGCTAACTTGAGACACCAAGCGTAGTGATTTCTTCACAGACATTAGGACTGAAAATGAACAACCTGTGTCTTCCTCTAATACCTAACCAGGGGCTTGGGAAAAGCCATGGCAGAAGGCAGCGGAGGGACAGTTGGAGGGCTTGGCTTGACCTCTCCTCAGCATCCAGCCACAAGTAAAGCAGCCGCTTGGTAAGAATACAGCAAGGCTTGCCTACATATAAGGCTCTCTCTGAACAAAAAAAGACAGTCTAGACCAACTGCAGTCCACCTCAGCGAGCCTTCCACAGGGCGTCTGTACTAGTCCAACATTTGAGGTTAAAAAGCTCAAGGAATCAGAAGATTGGGAAAATACGAAAGGAACCATTAGGTGAAATGAAATGTGACAAAGATCTTCGTTCAAATTTAATTGAGTCCAAAGCCATTCCTCTCTGGAGAGAGCCATTTGGATAAGACCTAGCGTTGACTGAACACACAAGCCAGGAATTACCGTCACACCACCAATGATACGCTAAAAATAATTTGCTGTCTGAGCCCTCCTTATATCTTTAGGTTCTTTGTAGAGAACCCAGGCTAGGAGTCGTTCTTTCTGTTCACTTTATTTTGCTCTCATTTATCTTGACTGTTGACAGTATTTTATTAATACAATTTTTTTTTAGATTGTGGTAAAATGAACATAACACAGAACTTTACCATTGACCATTTCTAACTGTACAGTTCAGTGGTGAGATCATTACGTGAAATCATACAGTATTTGTCTTTCTGTGTCTTACCTCTTACCTCACTTAGCATAAGTGTCCTCAAGGTTTAGCCTCGTCAGAATGTCCTTCCTTTCTGAGGGCTCCTTTTAAGGGCTGAGTACTATTCTGTCATGTGAATATACCACGTTTTGTCGTCCAGTCATCTGTCAATGGACATTTGGATTTTATTTTTGACTTCTAATCAATAAAAGGTACCCACACGACCATTTCCCACAGGAATATGCCTCAACAAAATAGTTCCAGAATTTGGAAATACTTCCCGGTTAGACTTCTGCCGTTGTTGATAACTGATTTGGCTTAGTGAGTGTTACTAGTAGAAGAAATGATCACTTTAGAAATGAATTGCAACAATTGATCACTAGTTTTGAGAATTCACATCTTCTCACTTAAGTTCAAGCAGCTGCAGGATCCAATAAACAAAAAAGCCAAAGGACAAAGGTGGCAACCACTTGGTGAGAGATGTTTGTTTTCCTGAATCGATTTCCCTGTACCCAGCGTCCAGAAAAGTGTGTTTTTCATGGACATTTTAAGGCCTCTAAGCTTGAGATGTGGGTTTATTTCCTCAAAGACCCAGTACGTGATCTTTCTCACCAGACTCACTCTCAGGCTCCGCTAGGTAAACAACTCCGAGGTCCGGAAAATGGGAGTGAGGGGAGTCATTTAGATTATTTCACATCCTCTCGCCCCGGAGTACTTTCCTTACTCAACACTTTCCTCACGTTTCTCAGAGGAAAAAAAGACATGGAAACTTGGTACATTTATTTTTTACATACATGCCAGCTTTGACCACTCTTGGCAGTAGGTGAGCAGGAGATTAATGATGGGGCTCATGCCATGGAAAAAGCCATAAGGCTTTACATCACAATTTTTTGTTTTTAAAACATTTTGTTTTCATAGCTGGGGATTACTCCATTTGCAGAGGGTAGGGAGAATGAAAAAATATATATAGTAGAATAAAAGAGAGAGTACTCATTCTAAAAAAAAGACACAAAGATGTAACCAATTCAATTTCAGTTTCTTTTTTTAATTTTATTTATTTATTTGACAGAGATCACAAGTAGGTAGAGGCAGGCAGAAAGAGAAGAGGAAGGAGGCTCCCCCGCTGAGCGGAGAGCCCGATGCGGGGCTCGATCCCAGCACGCTGGGACCATGACCTGAGCCGAAGGCAGAGGCTTAACCCTCTGAGCCACTCAGGTGCCCCCCATTTCAGTTTTGGGAAGAAATGCTTTGAGTTTTGAGGCGAATGAACAGGAAAACATCCTTATGCGTATGCTATTTTGCATATCATTCCTTGCCTGAAGAAAATGACCACATAACGAAGAGGTAATTATTGACCCGATGTACTTAGAGTATGATTCTTCTTTTTTTTTTTTTTTTTTAAGATTTTATTTATTTATTTGACAGAGAGGACAAGTAGGCTGAGAGGCAGGCAGAGAGAGAGGAGGAAGCAGGCTTCCCGCTGAGCAGAGAGCCCAATGCGGGGCTTGATCCCAGGACCCTGAGATCCTGACCTGAGCCTAAGGCAGATGCTTTAACCCACTCAGCCACCCAGGTGCCCCAGAGTATGATTATTCTTATCTTAAAAGGATCACCCGTAGATTTACTTCAAAAATAGAAGTGACTTTAGTTCATTTCAGTATTCACATAATGGACTCGACTTATTTGTCTGCTGTACATTAAATGGTAAAAACTTAATTGAGTATAAATTACAAAGGAAAATAAAAGCATGAGTATAATTCTAATATGTAACCAATTGAGAAATGAAAAAAATATAATTCCATTAAAATTTGTTTGACTTAATGTAACGTTGGGGGAACATAGTGGGTAGCCTGATAATCACAAATAGCTAGAAGTTTGTAAGTGGATGGCCATTAAAAAAAAAAAAAAGACATTTATTTGTTTGGTTTTGTTTTTTTTTTAATTAACATATAATGTATTATTAGCTGCAGGGGTACAGGTCTGTGAATCATCAGGCTTACATACTTCACAGCCATCACCATCGCACACACCCTCCCCAGTGTCTGTCACACAAGCACCCTCTCCCTACCTCCCTGCCCCCGGCATACCCTCAGTTTGTTTTGTGAGATTAAGAGTCTCTTATGGTTTGTCTCCCTCCCAATGTTTGGGTTGTTTTTTTTTTTTTAAAGCAATCTCTATACCTAGTGTGGGGCTCGAACTCATGACCCTGAGATCAAGAGTGGATGCTGTACCGGCTGAACCAGCCAAGCGTCCCACCATTTTTATTGTCAGTGGATGCAGTGGTTTTAGAATAGTGTCTCTGGCACAGTGTAGCAAATGGACAGATTCTTAGCTCTGAGTATATACTCACAGCAACTATCTCTGTCCTTTTTACTCTGTATTTATAGTATAAGAGATCTTTTAAAAATTATCTTGATTTTTTTGATAAAAATTACCTAAAGAAAAAAGGGAAGTTGTATTTTTTTGAATGAGATGTTAATGCGGTCTTGGAGAAAAAACTGTATACATACTACGAAGGTCACCTCCTGTGTGTTCTGAAGGGTCTTGTAGATAATGGAAACCAGAAAAATCTAAGTTAAGAGCTCAGTAATAAGCAGGCTGAACTCTTACACCTGTTCAGAGAGCAGTGAGTTTGGCGTAAAGCAATAATTTGGGGGAGAAACATGAAGTTCTGACAGAGTGCTCCCATAGTGTAGACCCAAGCATGCAGAGTAATTTGGGGTCTCACAGTATTATAGGAGGTTATGTTGACTGTCACTAGGTGAATATTAACTTTGTGATTTTGTAAAGGACATGTAACCGTGGTCATGTGGAAGAAAGAAAGAAAAAAAAAAAAAAAGACTGCCCGAGTTAGCCAGCATATAATGTAGAAAACACCCCTACTCCCCAAGTCTGGGGAACCCCTAACTTCTGTGTGTATCCTAGGAGGAGATTTGAAGAGAGGTTGACGAACAAAGGAAAAATATTTTTTTGAACATGGACCCTGTGCCAGGGTCCTCCCTGAAACGACATGGTGGTGTTCCCATGAAACTCCTCCCTGAAACAACATGGTGGTGTTCCCATTTTGCAGATGGGAAGACTAAGGCTCAGTCGGCCTATTGTTTAGGAGACAGTATCTCTAGGACCGTTTGATTCCGAGCCTGTGCCCTTTCCTGAACAGGCCCCTGCTCCTGGTCACCTTCTTCTAGCAGACACACTGATCTGGAACATCCCTCCTGTAACCTGAGGCAGTCTTACCTGCCCTGCTTTGGGTGTTGGAATGGGCATGCCAGTGTCTGAAAGCCATTAAGGAAAATGAGTCACTGGCTGGACGCACTGAACGTCTTCCAATTAGGAGAGCTTCGCGGAGAAGTAAAGTACCAAATGATTTTTTTTCTTAAAAAGAATTGCATCTCTCTCCAGAGTAGATAGAGATTGTTGGCAAGTTCATGTGCATCCTGGTCAGCAGAAAAGAAAATGTAAGCAGTAATGAAAAACCTGTGGACTCAGAATACCTTTAGCCCCCAGAGCTGCAGAGCAGGCCTTCGGGGAATGATGTTGAAAGGATGCAGAATGGAGGGGGCGGGCATGAAAAGAATTCTGGTCCAGGGGGAGAAGGCAGGGAACAGAAAATGAAGAGGTGGCAGGAAGGCACGCTGGGTGGTGACTCTAAACCCCTGGGAAGGTGGTGGAAGCTGCTTTTGTTTCACTGCTTAGCCCCCAAGTAGTTTGTTTTTTTTTTTTGTAAAGAAAGAGAAGAAAATATGTTTGAGGTAACTCATTACCTTTTGGCTTTAGGCCTAGAAGCCTCAGAAGTTAAAAGTAATTTTATGTGCTGCAGATGCTTCCTGGTTTTAAAACTGGGACCTGGCTTCGAAACAATGATGACATCAACATTGAAGGATATTATTCTTCCATATCATGTAATTCCAGTAGCAGCTTGGGGGAGGGGGGAGTCTTTACAAACTTAGCGGGGAGGGGAGGTAGTCCGATGTAGATCGGGAACTAACCAAAGAAAAAGATACTTAGCGTGATTTCCATTGTAGGTAAAGATTAATTTGGACTGTGTTCTAGTTCTGAGACAGTACAGTAGATAAACCTGTCTTGCCTGTTAGTATTTTTCAAAAGGCCTTGATATTGATTACAGACTTTTGATGTGTTTTCATGACAGTTCAGACTACCCACGCCCTGAAACACCAATAATTAAGAAAAACTCTCCTTCAGAGGAGAATCAAGGCAACTCTGCTTCCATGATTTAATTTTTGACGTCTCTGGAGGGATGCAACAAGCTCTTTTTAGCCATTAGTAGTTGATCTTGAAATAGGGTATGTACTTCCTCTGTAGTATGCTAGTGAGTCTCAGTTTGATTCTTGAGAGCATGAGATTAAGCGGTAGAAACAAAAGGAACTTCATAGAACCTTGTTTCCAAATCCTGTCCTCCTATATTCTCTAGACCTGGCAGACAGTAGATGGGTGACTTTTATGGTTGGTCATACCTACCAGGCCATGTATTTCAACTCTTACTTTTTGAAAGAGTGGATATATGACTTTGGGATCCAGTTCTGTCTTCCTGTCTGGTTTCCTTTCTTCCCTGCTTTGGGCTTCATTCTTTCCTAGAGTTCTTGAAGTCTCTTTAACCGTGCCCTTCCCAGCACAATCCAAGGTCATTGGATGTGTCTTCATGACTGTTTGGTCATTTGAACGGTGTTGGGCGAGTGTAGGTGTGCTCCTCCACTGTGCCCAGAAGACACACCAGCAGAGGCTCAACCACAGTCTGGGCCTATTGCCCAGTGTGAAATGGGAGGTTCATCCCGTAGGAGAGGGGAAGCTGGGGAGCCAGTGAGAATACAGGATTTTTCCTCACCTTGTGTCTAGGCTTTTGAACTCATGAAAAACAATGAAATAAGGAACAGTTGCCTTTGCACAATTTATTTCATTTCTGGATCCTTTTGCACCCTATCAAAATCTCTGCCCTACAAAGGCTCTACTAAATTATTGGTACTAAGCCTATCTGATAAGGTTGCTGTTGTGTCTCTCCCCAGGGGTCTCTGTGCTTTTAATAATGGACTCAGTCCAAACCCCCTGCTTAGCTAATCAAGGAGCTGTGGGTTTGCAGGGTCAGCTGGCAGGTTGGTGTAGTGTTCCTGGAATAAGATGGCTTCTTAGTTCCCATGAAATCACCCTTTTCTCCCACAGCCGAACCACAAGCCACTACCCTGCCTGCTCACAGGGCTGATGCTGCCCTGTGGTTAATAAAAGAGATAAGAGCCTACACATGCTGGTGGCTGTTAACATGGTAGGAAGACCTGTGTTCTCCTGCCTGGGCATGTAATACAGCCCAGGGCCAGGAATGGGCCTTCTGGTCAACCTCGGGATGGCTCACCTTCCCAGCTAGGCTGTTTTGCCTCCAACCAGGGTGATGAATGCTGGCCACCAGCATGACTGTTGTGTGTGGACACTCGAAGCCTGCCTTCCCTCTCTGCAGCACCGTTTGCTCCCCTGGACTGGGAGAGAGGGCAGTAGACAAACCTACAACAGAGTCAAACATTGGATCACACTTGCCGCGTAAATCTCTTCAGCTGATCTAAGAGCTGCATTATGAATGGGGAGGAGAGGTGACCCACTGAGATGATCCTTGAAAGAGTGATCCCATCCATAGAAAGTTGGCCTTTGTTCCAGTGTTCCCTACAGAATAATCATGGGCCACATCATACTTTCACATTTCTGTGCCATTAATTGCAAGGGGTGTGTGTGTGTGTGTGTGTGTGTACTTGAAGTATCCACCTAAAAACGTTGCTTTACCCTTCTCAAAAATGGGCTCTGATCTGCCCATTTTAGCCAATGGTGGCCAGAGCATCACCGTTCCATTGAAAACGTAATATTTTCTTATGTGAATCAATCAAATGCTCTATCTATTTAAA
This sequence comes from Martes martes, assembly GCF_963455335.1. Taxonomy (NCBI): domain Eukaryota; kingdom Metazoa; phylum Chordata; class Mammalia; order Carnivora; family Mustelidae; genus Martes; species Martes martes. The sequence goes on from NC_137895.1 coordinate 126,726,503, forward strand.
ACGCTGTCCTCCACGCTGGATCTGAAAGCTCTTCGGTGACATCTCAGAGAGTCTGCCCTGTACTGAGAAGGTCGTTGTCAAAGTAGGAGTAAATGAAGAATCAAGGTTATCCTTGCTCTGCACTCTTGCCCTCAGAGTGAGTTACCATTCCCAGAGGCACAGGAACCATGCTGTCTTGAGTTATGCGTTTGCGAGTGGGATTTATTAGCTTTGGGGAGGAAGGAGAAGGTCATCGTGATACTTGGTAAATTATGAGAGGGGGGTCAGAGGGTCAAAAAGAGGGAGCTCCCTGCCAGACATTCCTGGCTAAGAGTCAAAATACCATGGAGCAAATAGTTTGAAAATGATGAGTAACCTTCTCAGCTTCATCCTAGACCCTCAGGCCCGAGAGTGCACCCCAAAGGAGGGAGCAGAGCTTTGCAGGGATTTGGGGGTGGGAGGATGATGGGTGGCCAATTTCTCGTGGGTTTCTACAGTGAGTACTAAAGGGTGAAAATAGTGTCACGTGTTCCTCAAAAGCTCTAGAACGACACTATATTACGTTTGCATCCGCCTCAGACCCACAGCGGCCTCCCGGGTCTTCCAAATGGAAGAGGAGAGTCAGACCAACAGGAAATGCTCATCTCAGTGATGTGGTTTCCTCTTTGCTCCCTGACGGAGGGTCTCTCCTTCCCTTCACTGAACCAGACATCCTTCAGAGGAGGGAAAAGAAAACCTCCTTCCCCCCATGGGGTTGACATTCCAGTAGTGCACCTGCCCTCGGGTCTAAAGGACACGAGATGGGACCGCCTGGGTAGGCGGTCCAGGTGGAAACGCGTGGGAGCTCATAAAGTGTCAGCCCAGCACCCACGCGGCACTTGCTTCTGGTGGAGCACCACCTTCACAGAGGTGCTGTCGTTTGCTTGTGAGTGAACAACTTCCGATTTCCTTTCTCTCGATGTCTTCGTCACTGTGTCTGTTCCGTCCTGTATTTCCAACTTACTTCTGTAAAGTTTTGATGGAAGAGTGTCGGGGAGTTTCTGCAGTAACTTTTGTTTGCAACTTCAGCTTGCGGAAGTTGATCATCTTAACTGGTGTTTGAGAGCCTTTTCATGGCCCCAGCCAGTGCCCCGCTGATCATTTTTGAACTCTTGATTTGCACCGCGGCTCCAAAAATTCCATATTGAGGATGCAAAACGGGACCTGTAGGACTTTGAATTCTGCTGAGGGGTTCATTTCTCTCTCTCGATCTCTCAGTGTAGGGCCAGAGGCTTCTTGTGTCCTTGGAGACCTGCTTTCAGCTTTTTGCTCCTGCTCTTTCCAGGCAATTAGCTAAAGTCTGTTCAATTGTTGAATTGTTATGTGCGCACATTCTTTTTTAATTCATTGTATCAGAGGGATGCCTGTTACACATCTTCAAGAAGAACTCCTAGAACCCAGCCTGTTGTTTCAAAAGATTGAGATCTTATTTTATGAACAAAAACTTCACCTGGGTATTAAAAATGACAACAAATAGTATTCCTTCAGCTGGAAGAACGTATGAACTCTAGTAGCTTCAAAATCGGGCTAGAGAGCTCTAGCTGGGTTGGTTTCTTTTCACTCCGCCACAGATTATTTTCCTTAATTGCAATGTTAAAAATACTAATTTGTAATTATGGCCCCAGTTATGTTGTATTAATTATAATTATAATGTTTTATCACACAGACTAGCAACTGATGATGGCCCTTGTCTGTTTAAATAATATCAATCCATCTTTGAATTTAAGAAATGGCGCCACTCACTCATTTAATCGATGTTAGCAGTGAAATGAAACTGTCGAGAAGACTATTTGTGTACAAAGGCATTTTTATCCCAATAAAGCTTATAGCTTTCACAGTAATCTTCAACCCCCCACGCATATTTCTGGGGATTGTCATACTAGAAAGTGGGAAATGAGGCCAGGCTCCAGCACTGAGCTCTTGGGTAGCATGGGCTGAAGAGGGCTGGCGGGTTGGCTGAGCCCTGTCTGTGCAGCTTTGCACACCTGTGGCAGCAGAGAACTGGAGATCAAAGCACCAATTTGCCTGGGGTCCGGGAGGTTGCAGCCCCACAAGGCAGGTGGGCCTTAGGGACAGCAAGTCTCAGGGCCCAGACCCCCAGATGCGGATGGGGATCCTGACATCTGCCACCGTAATTCTTACTCGCTCTTGAAATGAAGCTCATGTTCAAGTTGAAGGTCTTGCATCCCTGCAGCTAAGAGGCCTGGAGTGGACAGAGCCAGACCTCATCCTTCAGCAGCAGAACATTCCAGGAACTCTGGTCTATGTGTGTTTGCCTCCAGCTCCTTCTCCTTAAGAAAAGCACGACTGCTTTATTATTATTAGAGCCAGTGCTTTTGTCCAGTTTCCTCCTTTGCCCTTCTCGGTGACATTGTGAGGTAGGCGGGATGGTTGTTGCGGGATGGTTGTTCACCAAGGTGAACCTTGGTGGTTTAACGGGCCCAGTACAAAGCCTAATGTCAGCCTCAGTAATTCGTTCAAAGCAGAACAGTGAACGAGTGCCGAACCTAGGTCTTGCACCCGGGTTCTTGCCACCAGTGCTCGGAGCTCTGGCCCTGCACGCTAGGCCTTCCTCGGTAATGGCTATGCGTGCCGCGCTCTGGTGTGGCCAAGGGTGTTAGGAGGCGGTATGCCTTTGGGAGCGACCCAAAGCTAAGGTCTGCCATAGAGATGGAATCTAACTCTTCATTTTGCACATAAGGAAACTGAGGACTGGGCAGATGCCCGAGTTGCATTGAGTGCCCAGAGAACCTTCTACAACCCAGACTCGGACTGTCTGCCCGGTGCTCTCTGGACCACTGAACCTCACGTGAACTATGCCTCACAGAGTGGCATTGGCCTTTATTCTGCAAACGCCCCATTCGTGTCACCTCCAACCGTTATGGAAACTTCTGGAGTAGATGTTTTGTGAAAAGGCCGGTCAGTGCTTCCCTGTTGTAGGTAGTAGGTAGGGGAAGACAAGATGTTCAGAGGCATCTTTATCCTTCAGCTGGTTCGGGTGGTGTGAATCCCCTTGCTTTGGGGGCAGGTTGGTCAAGATCTAAGAGATTCTAGTCTCTGTGATGATTTTCTCTGGGAGAAGAGGGAGGATCAGAAGTGCAGTGCATTCCCGACTGGTTTCAGTAAATGATCCCATTTTCTATCCTTCCTTTCTCCGAGTTAAAATTCAATTATACCCTCTCTCCCCGCTATTAAAATTCGTACCTTCAGTTACGTCTCAAGTGCAACAACTTAAGCTTCTCAAGCAAGGCCTGGTCCCATGGTGGCCTGACCGAGGCAGGTGTCGCTGGGCACTGTGCCCCCAGCAGGCAGCGTCACTCCCCTTACAGCAACGGCCATTGGAGAGGGATGGAGTGGATCACAGAGGTTCAAAGCCCCCCCTTTTTAAAGTTTTGACTATTTTTGTTTTCCTTGAGTTTAGTGTTCAGGGGAGGAGGGGTTTGGTGGACATCGAAGGGAAACCCTGCCAAACAGAAATTCCACATCAGATGGAGATTTTCCTCCTTCCAAGAAGGTGTGAGAGTAGCCAAGAAGCATTATAATGCATGGGAGGACGTCAGGGTGACGGGTAGGAACGCTTTGGATGGAGCATGAGTGGGGGCTGGGGACAGTCCCACGGGTTTTCTGAGGAGGCTCATGTGAGCTTTGGGGAGTTTCTGGGCCGGCTCCCGGTGCCTGGACTCCTCAGAGCTGAGCTAGTCCAGGGACAGGAGGTAAGCATTCAGATCAAGCCGGCTGCCAAAGGCAAGGCTCCCTGAGCACCAGGGTCTCCTTCCAGCCTTTCTGTTCATTCTGGAAGGAGGTCTGAGCCCTGGAGAGATCCCTGCCATCCTGGTGCTTACATGGAGGGTGAGGGCGTGCAGAGAAGAAACATGCAAGCAAATGAGCTATCTCGCGTGTCAAGTAGCACTAAGTGTAGTGCACAAAAATCGGCAGAATTCTCAAGGAACTGGTCATCCCGATGCCCAGAGATTGCCTCTGGTCGGGGCGGTTCCAAGATACCTGTCCCCCTTGGGGAGCTGACCTGGCTTAACTCTTCCCAGACATTTTCTCTAACACTACGTGGGGCGCTGTGGTTCTTTCCTTCTTTGGTAAGTGGAAATGTGGAGGAAAGGCCTTAGGAAAGCCCGCTGAGATCTGTTAAGGAGACATGGGTCATCTTATAACTAGTATCCTCATCCTGCCTTCCATTTCCTCGAGACCCAACCTTTGCAGATCTCTCCAAGGTCTGTTGCATCATTTTGTCCCGTATTCTGTGAGTTACGAAGGGTGGGGTTGGAAACCCCAGAAGTGGAGAATGACTAGGGTTAATACCACAGTCTTGCACAGCTGCTGTGCCGTTCAGAACACTGGCCGTGAACACTGGCCACAAACACCATGTTGTGTCTAGAGCTTGGGCTGGCCGAATGTCTGTCCAGAATGGGACAGGTTTCCTTGCTTACCTTGCAATCTGCTTTTGCAGGCCACGGCAAGCTAGTAGAAATAACTGCGTAACCGTGTAGACCCACTACTTTGAAAGTCAGCGCTCATTGTATGCATAAGTCGACAAATATATTTCATTTTTAAAATTTTTTTAAACATCAGACTCCCTCCCTCCATTGGAGTCACGAGAAGACCAGCACGGGAGTTGTGGCCATCCTGATGCGAGGCATGGATTTCTCATTTTTCAGAACTTATCTCACTTCATACAACAGAACTGTAATACAAATCTTATTATTACTTATTTTTAGCACTTTAAGGTTGAGGAAATTGCATGTGACCTCGGCAGCGTTTCCAAGGTGAGGTTCCCCAAGGCATTAAGAGTTCAGCTTGAGGCTCAAGCCTAGTTCTCTCTTTCCAAAAGTTCTGTCCCCCATCGCTGGCATGAATTCACTGCAGAATTATTTGGAATTCTCAGGAAATTCGAAATTCTTAGGATTTCTGCCCTGAATCTTTTTCTTTTTGAGATGTTGCATTTTGGGGGGGGGGGTTCTGTTTACTCTTGAGAGTCCCTCAGGCTTTCTCTTATGTTTTAAGGTTATTGTTAATCAATTATAATACTGACCGTGACTCACAAAGTCTCTCAAGGCTGCCTCCTTTTTTTTTTTTTTTAAAGATTTTATTTATTTATTTGAGAGAGAGAGAGCAAGCACAAGCAGGGGGAGGGGCAGAGAGAGAGGGAGAAGCAGACTTCCCATTGAGCAGGGAGCCCGATGCGGGGCTCGATCCCAGGATCCTGAGATCATGACCTGAGCTGAAGACAGAGGCTTTAACCGACTGAGCCACCCAGGCGCCCCAAGGCTGCCTACTTTTATTCCATCTTTAGTATCTTAAACATTTTTAGGAAAGAATTATGTTACTATTGGGTCTCTCAGCTGAGTTAACTTTTTCTTTCTACCCCGAATAACCTAAAATTGCTTTTGTCCCCAAGTTACTGATAGAACTGTGTGTCTTTAGGATAGAATGACTTCTCACACAATTTCCCCAACTTTGGCTTTTGTGATGTTCTTTAGTTTTGCGTGGGGGGGGGGGAGGGTTACTACTCATTTTTCTACTCATTTTTCTTTCTTCAATGGCAACTTCATTAGACTTGCAGAAATCAGCTCTCTGCTGTCATTGGTGTTAATGACACCAACGGTGACCCGTTGTAATTTTTTCTGACTGGTTACATACAGCTAAAGTGCGCTGTACAAGGGACTCTGAGGCATTTTGAAGAGTTGAAGACTGACTCCAAGCCATCAGTGTGAAGTGTGTCTTGTTTCCTCCCAAGACTGGGATTTCAGCGGTTTCCTGCCCTCACGCCAGGGACTGCATTCATGGTACGCCTTGAGTTCAAGGCGCCCCCTTGTGGTGCAACTGATACATAATCAACGTGAGAAAAAAAGACAAGCCAACCAGTGATAAAGAGGCTGTGCATTCAGATACAATGTTACTGTTCTTCCCATTTTTAAGGCTATCAGATGAACAAAATCTTGTTTTCCGATTGTCTTTTAAATTCGTCTGTAGCTGTTTATACTATATTCAGTGCTTCATGTTGGGGGAGGGAGAAACGAATCAGAAAAGCACAAGTCGCAAATCCTGGGCAACTTTTAAATAAATACACACACACATATATATTTTAGTACAAACGTAATACATGTATATTCTAGAAATGCTAGAAAGAACAGATAAAGGGTAAAAATCATGATCTGACAACCCACATGGATTAACATTTTGGTGTATGTCCCATTTTTTTTTTCCAAGTATATAGACTCAAGGAAAACCAAACACATGTCGTTTCACCTACCATGATTTTCCCTGCTGAATTATACCCGTGAACTCCATTCTCTGTTGTTACAGGCTCTGCTCCCTCATCATTGCTAGTGCCTGCTTAGTTCGGTTGGTTCCATGGCATGCACACTTGTGGGTTTTGCAGATTATTTCCTTAAAGTCAGTTGCTTGAAATCAAATAGCCGAATCAGAAGGATATGCCCACTTTTAAGGCATTGGGTACTTATCGCTTCATTATTGTCAGTAAAGCATCTTTGGGGGAATGCGGTTGTTTTTAACAAAGGCTTCAGGTTCCTGGCATTTGCATTCTTAGTCTGTGCCAGGAATTGTGCCTCTTGGTTTCCGTGCCCCCATCCCATTTGATCCTCATAACAACTATGTGAAGTAAATACTATTATTGTCCTCCCTTTCCAGATAAGGAAAGTCAGGCTTACAGAAATGAAGTAGCAGTCTGTGGTTCCAAAAGCAGGAGACAGAGGGCTTTCAGAAATTGGGTAAAAATAGCCCTTTGCATCCCTTGAATCTTGAACTAAGTGGAAACTAATACTGATAATTCTCCATTGGTAAAATAAAGAACAAGGGTGTTGGCAGTAAGAGAGGAGGAAGAGGAAATTCGGGTCCGCCAATTTAGAAACATGAAGAAAATTCTAAGTTAAGGCTCTGGCAATTAGATCTTCTTGTTAGGAGAAGATGCGGTGGACAGCTCAGTGATTACTGTGTAATTATAAAGTCTGGGGAACTCCTCATACAGACATGTTTTCACGAGGTCTTGTCATTTTCTTCATGAACACATTTTCTTTGACCACAGCTAGTCTTCAGACTACTTAAATTACTCCTAAATAGTCGACAGTTGACTAGAAGGAAAGTATATCAGAAAGCCTTCCATTTCTGGGCAAAATCAGAACCTTTTTGTGAGCTTTTCAGTTTTGGCAAATCTCCAAAGCCCTTTATGATTCATCTCTCTCTCTCTCTCTCTTTCTCTCTCTCTCTCATTCTCACTCCCAAGGGACCTATATTTCCCTTTTGCCATCTTTACCAATATTCTTCTCTTTTCCTATTATTATTATGTAATTATTGTTATTCTAGAAAATTCAGAAAAAGAGCAAACGGCATCTACCCAGTATCCGCTCTTCCTGTTCTACCCTTCTCAGGCTCATCAATCCTGTCTTTATTCTTAGGACCGGGCGGGGGGGGGGTGGGCTTTTGAACCTCTTTTTCTTGCTCCTGCACTTAGCCTCTGCGAGAGATCTGAAGCACCTTTCCCCTCTGTAGTTTCCCTTGACTATTTTCCTCTGTTTTTTGTTTTTAAGATTTTTATTTATTTGCTTGAGAGAGAGAACGTGTGCATGGTGTGTGTAGGGGGGAGGAGCAGAGAGAGAGGGAGAGGCAGGCTCTGTGGGACTCGATCCCGGGACCCTGGCGCAATGACGTGAACCCAAGGTAGACTCCGAACCGACAGAGCCACCCAGGCACTCTGACCATTTTCCTCTTAATGAGAGCCACTGGATTTACTAGGAGTCTTTGAGATAATCAAAATGTCCTTCTGTTTAATTTTTATGGCATTGTTAGGATTACTGCTACAGCTTTTTCCTTGAGGTGAGGCTTGCGTTTTCCCAGCCACGTTTTCCCATTTTCCCTCAGCTTGGTGTAGCCTCGTGATGACCATAAACGACAGCTCGCCATTAAAATTCTCTGAAGTGACTCGTAGCCACTCCTTCCCCACCCACACGGATTTTTTTTTTTTTTTAGGAACAATTTTCTGTTTTATGGTCAAATCTATAAATCAGACTTCCAAGCTCTACACACTTGATTTAACCGGAGTATGTGAGCCGCCTAATAAGATCCAGTTTTCCCCATCCACTTCCTGACTGGGGGGCTCAGAACCCGTGGAGCTCCAAACCTTACACACACGGTACGGGACCAGCCGACAAGGGAGGAGGTATTCTCACTTGAGTTTAATTCTGTAATCCTGGGAAAATGTTCCCGGCATTCCAGAACTCAAGTTCCTGTGGCCTCAAGTTCTGGAGCCCCTTGTCTGTAGGAACTTCTGCAGCTTCTGAGAAAAGAAGGCCTCCTACCCCTCCAGCACCCCAGGGTCCTTTCCTCCCAGCTTCTGTGTTTTCCTTGACCTCCAACCGTGAAGCTGGGAAAAAATGCAACGGGTAGAGTTGGTGTTGGTTCCAAGCTTGAAGCCTTTGACCTCTCCTGTGTTTCTGCCCTTGCTTTGTTGAGTTTCAGACCGCTCTTGGCCTACAGCAGCTGCTTTGGGGCCGTTCCTTGTCCCCTTCTGTCTTAGTATTCTGTTACTACTGGGCCTCTTTCCTCTGCCGAGAGTCCCCCTCTGGAGAGAGGTTGGGTTTTCTGCCCTCCTGGCAGCCTCTTTGTAGGGGCGCTGGTCTCCCCTGCCTTCTCCTGTTCTCCGCCCGCACTGAGCAGGGCTGTCTGGTCTCAGCCCATTTTATTCCCCGCGTCCTTGGGCTGCCGACTCTGGTTTTCTGCACCCTTTTCCCCTTGCCTGTCCACAGAAGCTCGTCACATCTGTCACCGTGCTTCTGTCCTGCACGTTTATTTACCATGCGCCTGCAGGGCTTTCTTATTTGTGATGCGACTTCGGGAGATGTCTTTCAGAGCTGATGAAGCCCGTAAAGAATCGGGGGGCCTACAGCAAGCCTCACCTTTCTAGAGAGAATATATTCACCCAGCAAAGGGCTTTTATGAAGCCAGTCCAGCTCATAGCTCTTCTCTTGGTGTCGCTCTTTTTTTCCTGTTCAGAGTCCCTTCCAGTTCTTTTCCTTTTTATGGGCCGCCTCTGAACGCATTCTGGGTGGACCATTTTAGTACCGTTCTTGTCTGGAGACCCGTCTTTGGGTTTGGGGATGTCGCCATTGGTATTAAAATATTCTTCTTCTTCTTCTTTTTTCTTTTTTAAGATTTTATCCATTTATTTGAGAGAGAGAGAGCATGAGCTGAGGGAAGGGCAGAGGGAGAAGCAGACGCTCCGCTGAGCAGGGAGCCCCACGTGGGACTCGATCCCAGGACCTTCCTGACCTGAGCTGAACGCAGACGCTTAATCCCTGAGCCACCCAGATGCCCCTGTTCTTTTTCCTATAGAGATTTGTGTCTGGTATGTGTGAAACCGGGTTCTCTAAATAATATAAAGTTATTCAGAAATACAAGAAATACAGATTATATATATGTATTCTCTCTGTGTCTGTAATGGCGGGATGGATCACGGGTACTATGTAATTCAGTTATGATGGGGTTTAGAGGCTCCGTATAGGTTGGTCGTTTGAATGTTGTGTCTGGATTATTTTACTTCATATAATCTTCTCAAGGCTCACTCCTGTTGTAGCGTGTGTCCGAATTTCTTTCCTTTGTGAGGCTAAATAAGCTGTTACGTGTATATACCGTCTTTTGTTGATCCACACATCCATTGGTGGACACAGGGGCTGCTTCTGCTGTTTGGCCATTGTGACTAATGCTGCTGTGAACGTGGGTGTGTGGACATATTTCTCTGAGACCCTGCTTTCGGTTCTCACTGGCTGATTTTGGATTCAAGAGTAAATCATTTGTTCAGGAGGAATATGGAAATTTTCGTTTTTTAAAACGAATGTTTTAAATGTTTTTAAATTTTAAATGTTTTAAATGTTTTTGCGCCATGGTCTTTTCAAAAGAAAATAAAGTCTAAAAATTAATCCGTGGATCAAAGAGAACTGAAATATTTAAATACTGGCCAGAGTAAACTGAAGACACATACTCCAGGGTCACCCAGGTTTCAATGACAGAATTAGTTCCCTCAGTCCTAATCCTGACCTTCCATTCCTGTAAGTATTCACACTGGGTCTAATCATGAGAGTCTTGTCATCCTGTGTGGCAGAGGACAGACGCGGAGCCCAGTGCTCACGGGCCGGTCTTCGTAGAGAAGCCCGGTGGCCAGTGCCAATCAAGATGGCGGGCTGGGCCTCCCCACCCAACTGCCCTCAGACTGAGGAAGGTATTTCAGTCTGGTTCAGCAGGCTCCCATAGCTCCCCTGCAGCCCTGGGACAACCTCAAGACAGTGGGCCCAAGTGGCACATTCTCAAACGACAAGGTGAATTTAGATACAACTATGGCAAGATACTGTAGGGAAAACTCATTGCCAGTCAAGGCTTGCTTTCAGCATTTCACCATTTCTTCCTAAAATATAAGGATGGGACTGTCACCGTTTTCTCCTTCATTGAGCGGGACAGGGGTTAATGTGTTACATTTTCCTCATGAACGAATAGATGGTCCATGTTGGTCAACCTCTCCTTTTTCTCTTCATGTTTTCACCCTTTTTCTTGTCTATCTTTTTTTCTCTCTCTTTTTCTCCTGTCATGCAGGCTTTGCAGTGCATGCTGATCTCTCTTCAGGCAGAACTTGACATTCAAAGGTACTTGATGAAAATTGAATCAGCTCAGCGAGTTAGTACTCCCACCTTTTCTTTCTCTGCATCGAGTTGTACCTCACCTCCTGCCTTTGTATCCCTTTGCGTGTGGCATTCTAATCAGCATCCGCCACTAAACCCCATCGGCTGTCCTTTCCCCCGCCCCCCCCCAAGCCCTGACTTAAACCCCATCAAAGCCAGCCAAATGCTTGCCGCATTCTGAAACACGTGTGTGTGTGTGTGTGTGTGTGTGTGTGTGTGTTTTAATTATGAGAGTTAATATTCAAGTGAACACTAATTGCATGCTTGCTTCCAAATATTTCATTTATTTTCCCCAAATTGAGCTGTGGAATTGGCAGCGATGAGGGGTGAGTCAGAGATCATAATATAGTCCTATGAAGTATGGGGCTTTCCATTGGGAACCCCTTCTCCCCAGCTTGCTCGAGGCACAGTAGTCATGGCGGTCGGACAGAAGCTGTGTCCTTCGGATTACCTCAGAGCACTATGGCTCTTCCTTCCCTCAGCTCCAGTACGTCCCATGTGGGGTCCAGACCATTCTGCTGAAGTGCCTCTTAACGATGTAAATGAGAGGAACAGACACACTCACACAGGACTCACTGTGTGCCAGCCACTGTTCCAAGAGCTTTACAAGTACCGACTTCTCACAGCAGCCCGGGGGGTGGGCATGCTGGGGTCCCCATTTTACAAGTGGAGAAACCGAGGCACCAAGAAGTTAAATTACTTGCCCAGGGCCACATCGTTCTAATAAGTAACAGAATTGGGATTTGGCCCCAGACCGTCTGGGCCCAGAGCTGGCTTTCAGCATCTTATTTACCCACAATCCTCTTGTCCTCTAGGTCATAATGGGTCAGTTTAGAACTGGAAAGGGTGGGGAGAGATTCCAGTGCTTAGACACCTGGCTCGGCATTGGACACTGTGCCACCTGACCCTTTGGCACATCGCCACCTACCTCCCCTCCCCTCCCCACCCGCCACCAAACGTGGCCTGTTTCTTTCTCATCTCCTGAGCATACACAGGTCTGAGGTGTTTGCTCCTCGCTGTGAGGGCTTCAACACACGGCGCTTTCGGAAGCCTGTGCCGGACTGGCCTTTGTACAAAAGCGGCCTTCCTCCCACTCCGTCAGCCTTCGGTGACCACACTGACTTCATTGCCTTTCCCTTTTTTTTTTTTTTTTCCTTTAAAGATTTTATTTATTTGACAGAGAGATGGGGTGGGGGCGGGGGGAAAAGCATAAGCAGGGGAAGGGGCAGAGGCAGAGGGAGAAGCAGGTTTCCCGCTGAGCGGAGAGAGCCCATTGTGGGCCTCCATCCCAGGACCATGACCTGAACAGAAGGCAGATGCTTAACCAACTGAGCCATCCAGGGGTCCCTGCCTTTCCTTTTTAATAAACAGTCTCGTTGGTCTTTTTTGGGATAACAGGCTCCAACTGGAAAGTTTCACCCGAACACACAGAGAAGTGAAACTGAGCCAGCCGTACTACAGAGAATTGTCCTCCCCACACCATCTGAGTTACGATGGGGTGTTTACCTCTAATGGTTTTCCAGGGATTCTTAGTCATTTTCACATTTCTTTTCTTTTCTTTTCTTTTCTTTCTTTCTTTCTTTTTTTTTTTTTTTTTTTTTTTTACGATTTATTTATTTGAGGGAGAGAGAGCGTTCCAGAGAGCGCAGGCAGTGGAGAGGGAGAAGCAGCCTCCCCGCTGAGCAAGGAGCTTGTTGTGGAACTTGGTCCCAGGACCCCTGGGATCCTGACCCGAGCCGAAGGTAGACCCTTAACTGAGCCAGCCAGGAGCCCCTGTTTTCACGTTTCTGTAATTTCTGTAATTTCTGTAATTCATCGAAAACAGAGGTAGCTTGATTCTTTCCTTGCATGCGTGTTGTGCATTAGGGGTGCAGACGGGGAGAATGGCTCGAGGCTCCTCTCTGCAGCTTTATCTGTGACCATTTTTAACCGTGCCTTTCTACTTTCAGAACAAAGATTTGACTTCCCGATGTGGGCTTCTCCATCATAAACTGTGCAGAGTTTGGGGTCCGCCTCACTATTCTTAAAACAAATTAAGAATTTGTTTTAAAAGCACCAACTTTTTTTTTTTTTTTTTTGGGATGTATCAGCCAATAATGGGATATATGAGAATTTTTTTCAAGGGTTCTTTTTTCAAGCATTTATACCCAAGTTACAATGACAGTAGTGTATTTTGGAGGATTGGGATAGAATAAGGTCGGAAATTGGTGTTCTTCCTCTCTGGTAAAGGAGTCCCACTCCGCCTCTGAGGATGTCATATTCTCCATTTGGAAACCGGAAGTCACCATTTACCCACGTCAGGCAGGGTGGACATGGAAAAAGGTTGGTCATATTCTCTCCTCTCACGCGGGGCCCCGCAAGCTAAGGGACCCCCCCCCTCCAGGACCTTAGGGAGCCCAGCCATCTAGAACCACCCTCATTGTTGGTTGACAGATTCCTGTGTCTTATTTTTCAGTGACCTCTCACCACAAGCACATCAAGTATATATTCTGATTAGTTTGGAGAAGTGCGAACAAACGTTCAAGAGAGCCTTCTCATGGGTTCACATGGGTCCACATGGGTCTACGAAGATTCCGTAAGAACAGTGTGATAAAAAGGAAAGAGGTCTCATTCTAAATCTTGTCTTCCCTCTTCCCAAACCCTGATGTGCTCTCCTAGGACAGCTTTAGAGGAAAAAAGAGACTCAGCCTGAAGCTAGACCTTTCACAGGTCTTTTTTCATTTGAAAAGCATTCCTGGGCCATTGGGAGGGCAGCTGGTGGTGGTGGTGATGATGTTGGTGATGATGGGGAGTGTGTGTATGTGCGCGCGCGTGTGCACGTGCATGCGTGTGGATGTGAGTTGGAAAGTATCAGCAAAGCCTCTTTTCAGAATGTCTCAGGAGGGCCTGGCCACAAGCATTTGGAGACATGGAGGCCTTGGGCACCCCAGTGTCCCTGTTGGCCCAGCTCCCTCACTGGGGGCGGGGGGGGGCACCTTCAGATCTCCCAAGACAGACCAGAGGAGGGGCCTCGGCTAGCAGGGAAGGCCTCTTCAGTTTCATAACCACACAGCTCAGCTGTAGAGGCCCCACTGCGGCCTGCACGTGGGCATGAACTTACAAATGGCTTTGTTAGGAACCCTTCTCTGGGGTCTGCTTAGCCCTCGCTGTTGTGCTGGTTGTCTTGCAATTTCAAAGCCTGCTAGCAGGCCCCTTCCCTTTCATCACCATAATAACAGCAGTCCTGACTTGGACACCTTTTATCCTGAAGCCTTTTAAGTGCATTCCTGGCTCTCTGAATTGTAAAGGCATCTGGCTTCTCCCAGTGAGGACAGCAGGAGCCCCAGCCTGTGAAAATTACTTGTTTATACGGCACACCTTCTTGGTGCAAAATAAAGCAGAAAAGAGAGAGAGACTGAGTGATTGATTCAAGGCAGCTTGATAAAGAGACCTCTGCCTTGGGTGGATAAACTAAAAATCCGAAGGCAAAACCTCAGAGGAGGAGGAGACAAAATGTAGGAGTACAACAAAGTGGGATTGGCTTGAATGTTAAATTTACAGTCAGCCTGCTATATGCGACATTTTGTATATGCTCTGCATCCTTCTCATTATGGCACAAAGTACTGTTTATTACTTCTTCAGGAGCTGAAATTATTTTCCTTGGTCGAAATTGTAGAAGTACCATTGTTTTGCTCATGGCTTCATAGGAGGGTGTCCATCCTCGGAATAGACGGGGTCCACAGGGAAACCGCAGCGGTCTCCAGCTGGCCTTCTACTCTGTATCCACTCCATCAGGAGGAAAGCAGGACACTGGATAAGAATGGCAGGAGTGTGTGTCTGAAAGGGGTGGGGGGCTGAGCTAACGAGATCCAGATTTGGAACTTGCTGATGGTGTAACTTTCTATCCCCGCGGAAGAATGCTGAAGACGGAGGGAGGCCAGCCTGGCCTTACCTTCTTTGAAAAGTCTTGGTCTCTTTCTGGCTTTGGAGGGAGGTCCGAGAACAGCCAGTTCAAGGTGTTGCTTCACAAAGTGAGTCTGGGTCATACTCCAGGTAGGACACCTGGCCGGCAGGTGGCGGGTTGGCCTCCAATCCGGAAAGTGAAAAAGGCTGCCACCCCCACCCCCACCTCCCCGCACTGACCCGGCAAGGGGCTCACGGCCCATCTGGAAGGTAACTGGTTTTAGCTGCTCCTCTAGGCACAAATGACTTAAAGGGAAAAAATGAGAAATGGATCATCCTACATACCGTGAAGGGGTTGAAATGTAGAAAATATCCAAGAGACTGTAAAGTATGGCTAAAACTTCAGATTTACCTGGAGTCACATTTTAATCAGAGCTTTAAAGTTAAGTTATGGTAATGGTGTCCGAATGACAGATATGGGGGCCGGGGGGAGGGGAAGGACTACAGATGTGAGAATCTTGTCTCCTTAAAAGGTAAAGCACATTATCTGCATGTCCAGAATGTAATGGATGGCTTTGGCTCTTCTTCCTTAGCTGTAATCTTTTTTGGAAGTGGAAGTCCACACAGTTCTGGATTCCTGCACAGTTTTGCATGGCATGAAAGTGAAAATGCGTCTTCATTCCCCTGCCCTCCCCTTGTCTCCCTCTGCCCCCGCCCCATGAATTCCTGTCCTCGTTTCAGGGGCCATCTAGAAGGATGAGTCCTTCTACCTGAAATCTCATTATACGGAAAGAATATGCTTGCGAAGACAGGAAGGAGCCGCAGAATCTTCAGGTCACCATAGACAAGAATCTTTCTGGATTCTAAATGTTTTGTGAGCTAGTCTTCCCTTCCTCTGATCTGCTCTTTAAAAATACGCTTATTCAGTCATTGATCTGCAAAAGCGGGCTATTCTCATTTTGGAGAAATAAAGAGGAAATTATGTTACTCAGGATACTACCGTATAAAGAAATCCAGTGTTCATATCTGGGTGTATTGCTTCCATTTCTCAAGTTATATGTTTAAAAAAAATCCTTAAAAAAACCCAGATTATGACTACGTGATACTCCATGGTTTGGTTCCATGGTAATTTGTTAGTGCACCTTCGTGTGACTCTAGGCTTATTTATTCTCTCTTTCAGATGTTATCTCTACAGATTTGCTCCCCGACCCACTAGTGCAGGAATTGTCCCCTCTCTAATTTTTGCAAATCAAATTAATCTGGCTTGGCTTCAGCAATTATTGAGAAATTGATTCTCGTCACTTTGGGGTCATAAATCCTAAGGACAGCATCTAGTTTCATAAAACTGGGTAAGGTTTCTGAGTCTCCGGGGACTCCGTATAATGGCCTTCTAGTTTCCATGCGCAGTGGGCTCATGGGGGTGTCTGGCAAGCATCCTAAGCTTGGGCACTGGTTTCAGCCGCTCTAGCGTGCCACACATCCATCCTGCCCGGTGGGGCCACTCCTTGTAACCGAAATCCAGGTCTCCACGATTTGAGGAACACCACGGCCATGACCACCACCACCGACCGCAAAACTAGCATCCTCCAGCTGGCCCGCCAAATCATTCACCCTCTTTTTCCTGCCCAATTAGCAACCTTCCTCTGCTCTGCAGGGTGGGAGGACCCTCCCATATTTATTTTCCACATATCCTTACCTCCTAAGCCTAATCTAGGACCAGGGTCTTCCTGGTGGCCTCGGTAGCAGAAAGGCACTGTTAACAGACCTCCCCCGGGATGACCTGAGGACACAGAGGCTTGGCAGTTGTTTCAGAGAATAGGGGTTAGGAGTAGATGTTCCATATTTTTTTTGTTGCTGACAATGATGAGGACATGATAAATTAATATCTCAAAAGAGTCATCTACCACAGAAACAGCTTGAAAGCGAGTATCTGTATAGTGGGGTACTTCTTTAAATAATGAGGAGGCATCCTTTCTGCACCAGATGCCTTCGTCATTTGTTTCTTGGGATCTGTAGGAGGTGCTTTGCGTGGTGAGAGGGGATTAGCGGAGGGGTTCCGCGTGGCTCGCAGGGCGCAGTGACATGCCTGTGGCCGGATCTAGCTGGGGAGGCAGCGGGCAGTGACTACTTGGCCTCGCTGCCTTTTCATCTTTCTGATCTGATAATGAAGTAACACACACAGGGAAGGAAAATGTGGAAACAAAAAACACAGTTGTACTTTGCTCAGCTGCTGAATTGTCTGATTTTCCTCCAGACCAAACAGTTTTCTGTTTTCACAGGTGAAAATCATGAAAAATGTCTGGGTACTCTTTTGGTGGAAAGAGGGAGGAAGGGGCTGAAATCCTACTCTTGAAGAAACAGGGTATAAACTGAGTTTATCAAGGGGAACTCATCAAAATAAATCCCGGAGAAAATGCTTTCCCCCGATGTCCAAGCTGAGGAAGGGAAATACTGATTTTTCAGAGCTAAACTTAAGACAGGAGAAACTTCTGAGAATCTCAGGTATGCACAGTTGGAAGTCGGCCTTAAAGTGGGGTTTGTGCGGATCTGTCTTTCGGGTTGTAAGGCCCAGGAGTTCTTGATTAGGGGCAAAGCTGGTGTGTGTCTGCACACTTTTGCCTGGGACACAGATACGCACTCAACAGTCCATTGTGTGTCTTTGTACTCCCATCAGGACCGTGCACTGCTTGCGCTCAAGCTTTTTATTAAAAATAGAAGCTGACTTCTCGTCTAAGTCTTGAACACCATTGTTATAAAACCAAGCATTTCGTTCTCATGTTTGTGTACTAGTGCTCACATCTACCTGTCATATTCTAGAATAGTGGATGTCCTCTGTCTCTTCCCCCGGTTGGCCGTCAGCACAAAATTGACCCTGAGGAGAGAGCGGCTTGGGTTTTGCTTCTCTGGCCATCCGTCACAGAAGTGGTGGGAAGGACCCAAGGGGCCTTGCGGAGCCCAGGGCCTGCTGCTGCTGAAATGCACCTGGCTGTGGGCCCCGGGCTTGGCTGAGAGTGGCAGGTGGGCCACCTGACGGGAGAGGATGTCAGCCTAGACAGATGTGGCCACTGGGGTGGGTTTATGTAAGGACGTGGGCAGAAGGAAGTCAGATACGCCCAGGAGAGCTCTTGTCATTCTCCCCATCGCCAGGCCCAAACCCCGCAGAGGCCTTAGAATTTGGAAACAAGGAGGGGCGCCTGGCCGGCTCAGTCAGTGCAGTCTACGACTCTTAATCGCAGGGTCGTGGGTTCAAACCGCACGTTGGACATAGATATTACTTAAATGAAAGGAAAGAAAACAACTTGGAAACAAGGGGAGGCAAAGAAGGGAGGCAAGGGACTGCACTGTGGTTTATAAAAGGGCTCTAAGCAAAGCAGACACTTCAACTTTACTTAGCGACAATTCTTAATTCTCCTGAGGCCACTGTGGAGGCCGGATGGTGGAGGAAACAGAAGTCTGGGGATGATCCCTGGTTGTTAACGTCTAATATTTTGCTCCTTGAGTCTTTCACAAGAGTACCGAACAACTAGAAAGTTCTCTTCAGTTGAAGGCAGTATTTTAATTGGGTTTGAGTCAAAAGCTTCCTAAGTACAAGAAATGGGACTAAACTGTCTGAATGTCGTGATTAAATTAACCATGTCAGTTAACGAGTACGGTTAATCCTTGAACAACGCAGGCATTGCGGGCACCGACCCCCCTCACAGCCACAAATGCATATGTAACTTTTGACTCCCCTAGAACCTAACCACTAAGAGCCCACTATTGACTGGAAGCCTTGCCGATAACATAAGCAGTTGAGTAACACATATTCTGTGTGTTATACGTGTAACATACTTTATTCTTAAGATACAGAAAGCTGGAGAAAAGAAAATGTTATTAAGGAAATCAGAAGGACAAGAAAATACACTTACAGCCCTGTACTATATTCATCAAAAAACTCCGGGTGTAAGTGGGTCTGCCTTCGGCTCAGGTCATGATCCCGGGGTCCTGGGTTCGAGCCCCGCGTCAGGCTCCTTGCTCAGCCCGGAGCCTGGTTCTTCCTCTCCCTGCTGCTCCCTGCTTGTGCCCTCTGTCTCTCTCACACACACAAATAAATAAATGAAAATCTTTAAGAAAAAAAAGTCAACTGTATTAGGATAATGAGTCACCCCAACTACGTTTGCATGTGAGAAGCGTCCTATCTCCGAATTCTCTGTGGAAATCGAGCATTAATTAGAATGATGCAAAACTTCAGTAAGGCAATGTTGAGTTTTGTTTTCAAAAGATAACAGAATTTGAAGTGAAGTGTCTAGCCCAAGTAACCAGACACCTCACGGTTCCTGACGACTAACATTACGTAAAGCTGTGTTTGCAGGCTTCGTTTTTTTGGACCTCAGCATTTCAATTTTGACTTTAAGGGGTCCGAAAAATGGGAACAGAAACCCACCATGACATGTACCTGTAGCTTGGAAACCCACCATGACATGTACCTGTAGCTTAAACTTCCCTTTTCCCTTTGGCTTTGGTCTCCAAATACAGCAACATTGCGAAGAATGAGAGTAAATTTGATCTCCTAGCACAGCATAATGCTCGTGGTGAACATTTCAGCAAATATTTGTTCACGATGATAAAACGCAAGTATGGCAGTCTTCTAAAACATTAATGCTGGCCAACTGTGTTGCATGTGCTTGAGGATGTAAGCGTAGAAACCTCGATCCTCGTGCTATAGCGAAGCTGCGTATTTCTGTCCAGCAAGTACAGGAGGGTAAATAATTTGAAAGAAATAATAAACGTAAGTCTTCTGGGTGATGTGGTTTTTTCCTCCTTTGTGTGGTGTGTATGTGGAAGTTATGAAATCTTAATCCTTTGTCCTTAGACATCCAGTTCAATGACTTTACCACTTTACTAACGACCAGCTAGTTCAACCTCTCTGGTCTTACAGACAAGAAACTAGGACTCGGGGAGGCTCTGAGTTTCCCACCTTTCGGTAGAAGCTTAACTAGAGCCAGCATCTCCAGACTCCCAGTTAAATGTCTTTAGCACTGACTGTCAGCTCTCGAATCCTCCAGACTTGGTCCCGGTTCCTTCACTCGCTAGAATTTCAGGCAGGTTGCTAATATGGTTTGTGTTCTTGGTGGTGACCAGGGCCATGAGTGGCGGGGAGGTGTAAATGAGAATCCGGTAGGTCAATCACGGTGCAGCAGGCATCGGTTCATTCGTTCTGGCTCGCTCTCCCCTCATCCTTCACTAGGAGGAGAACCTTCCTCGAGGACCAGTCTGCCCGTGTTGCAGATGAAGCCAAGGGGAGACCTGCATGAGGCCTGTTACCCCGGCATCTCTCGGTGATAGAAAGCCCTCTTTGAAGAAGGGACGGCTAGAAAGGGTGAGGGGAGTTCAGGTGGCCTGGTTTACACAAACCATTCCTTGGGGTGCAGGACCCCAGAGGAAATCCTGTTTGGGTTTGAAGGTTTGGAGGTCGCCTGGGGATTTGGGGGAAACATCTAGAAAGTTGCGAGGGAAACAGAGGGCGATGGATTGGTATCTTGGGTCCCCATGAAGCACAGAGGGAAATCCAGCCTCCCAAACCCTTGAGTCCCGTTCCTGTGGCTCATGTAGAATTTCCACCATTCACGGCTCCACATTTCTTCCCCGTGAGGGTCAGCTCTCCGCTCAGCAGCTTGGGGCAAACGCTCCAAATGTCATGCCACAGACAGTGCCTGACTGAGAAAAGGCTTCTCCTGAGCCAAAATGAGAATAGCTCCCAATGTAAAGACTTTTTTATTAGACCAAACCTGAGATTATGTGAGTATCCCACCCCCCTTTTTTGTGAATTAAAATAATCTCCTTTCTCACATAATAATGATACCATACATAGTAAAAATTTCAGTAGAGAGAACATATTTGGGTGCCCCCAACTTCACGAAATACCATCGTAATAACCCTACATCATAACCTCCCCCATAGTTTTTTTAAAGAGAGTTTCATCTGTGAAATGCATGTATTATCATGCTAATATTTTAAATGTGGCAGTGTCTTAACTGCCCAAGGCTGGGAGCTGTTAGAATGGTCTGTGTCCCGTGATAGCTTGCTTACAAGGCACAAAGTCATCTCAAAACAGTTTGAGAACAAAAATGGAATTAATTGGAAGGAATTAATGGGAAAGTCCCCCCAACGTGCTGAAATCAGGACCCGGGGTGCCCAGTGGCCCAGATAGCTGCTCTCCACCCTTTGGGTCGTAGGGATCTCTCATCTCTGTTTTCCTGAACAGATCTGCCCCTTCCTCTGTATTCTCTCTCTTTCCTGTTCCCTATCCCTATCAGCCACGACTTCCTATGACCTCACATGAAATCGCTCCTCTGTCCCAGGTCTCCATTTCTCGGGGAGAGAATATAATGGATCCTGTCGAGATCAGGTGTGGCTACTGCTTGGGCCAGTCAGCTGCGACTGGGCTGGGCATGGATGACAGCACTTACCTGCGCAAACCATTATATGCTTGAGAGTGAAAGGGGGTTTCTCCGGAGAATGATAGGACGACAGGTGCAAAAGCAGGAGTGTCCCCTGATAGGTACCGTGTATGCCCCCCGCCCCTGCCATATAGGACATGGGTCTTCAGGGGCTTATCCAAGTGGGCAGGGAGGAATGAATTCCACAGGGGAGGAGGACATCGTTTGGGGGCGGAACTCTTTCAAAGATGGCTGAGCGTCAAGTCAGATAAAAGTGAAGCTTTTTCACGTATTTGGTATCACTGAAGAGGGTAGCAGGAGGCAAAACCCTGCCTCCTAGAAAAAGACAGCTCAGTACTCTGCTGCTTTGAACCATGAATCTGTGGGCTCAGCTGAGAGAGAGACAGGGGAAAGGTCCCTTGAGAGGCCAGCAGATGTCCCACTTTCTCCTCGTGGGTGACCCCCAGGGCACAGAGACCTGAGAACACGGGTGTGTGACTTGGTTCAGTTCACCCATGTTCTCCCCCTCCCTGCCCCCCCATCCACCCTCCAGTGCCAGCAGTCCTGCCCCCAGACCCCTTCTGCAGACACCCTGCCACACCTCTTAGCTCCCCTCGTCCAGCTGTTAATGAATATGTTATCCTTGGCCCCAAAATATGCCTTCAGTGCCTTAGGAGCTCAAGAACCCCGTGCAGCACTTCTAACCCCAGGAGCCTAGCACTGTGCTGAGCGCAGAGTCCCTGTTCCAAATGCCTTTTGCCTTTTGTCATACAGCAAATCCCAGGTAGCTGACATTCATTAGTATCAGCAATTTCCATTGTCTCGTCTGCTCTATATGATGTCTGTGCAGCGAGAGCTGGCATCAGGGGAGGGGACCCTGTGAGGAGACTGCGAATCCGCAATGACAGTTTGCAGAGGGAAAGTGAATGACATAGAAAAAGAGAGGGGGAATTTATATTTGGAACTAAGTGGCTGTGTACAGAAGTTAAAAAAAAAAAAGATTAGCCATTACAACTCTATTTTTATACATATTACCACCACGGTGACCCTGAACGAGAAACAGAAATTTGATTCTGACTCTCTTCAAGGATTATTGCCTTTTGCAATGGAAAATGACAAGTCATCAAATGTTTCCTATCTGCCGTGGGCTGCAGAGATGACCAAAACGTCAGAGGCCAGGAACGTGGTCCTGTTGCTTAAAGTAATAATATCTCCTGGCTATTTTGCTAAACTGAGTGCGTCGTCTTTTTTTTTTTTTTTTTTTTTTTTTTTAAAGTCAGAATGAAGACATCTTCCCTGGATATTCTGCTGAGCGTAACAAGCAGGTAGCTTCTTCATTGAAGACCCCGTGACTTTATCTGGATCTCCGTGGGCTAGCCAGGGGATGGAAGGATTTTTCTAGTCAAGGAATATGCTCGCTGAGTGCCAAAGCCAGATCCCAGTCTTTATTACAGAAGCAGACTTAATGGAAGATAAATCTGGGAATCGACCACTTTTGGGGGCTTGCACAGAAAAATTAACTCAAGGAGACAATTTAACTGTTAATGGGTGTTCCCTCTGGCAGGTAACCTGAGCTGAGAGTTTGCTCTGAAACGCCCAGGTCGGTCCTCTTGGTGACAGCTCACACTTCAGGGAGTGCACGGATCCGTGCGCTGACCCTTTTCTGGTTTTCCTCCGTGGGAAGGCCCTGAGCCTCGTAGCCAGGAGCGGCGGTGTAGGTGATGCGATAATCCCCCTGCTAAAAGGGGTCTCCTCCTGCTCTTAGCAAGAGAGAGGGGAAAGAAGCTCATCGTTCTGCCCTCAGTAGGGTTCCCGGGTGTGTCAGGCTATGTATTTTTCAGTGTGCCTTGTTCCAGAAATCATTAAGCATTTCAAGACAGGGGCGCTTGGGTGGCTCGCTTGGTTAAGCGTCCAAATCTTGATTTCGGCTCAGGTCATCAGGGTCATGAGATCGAACCCTGCATCAGGCTCCATGGGAGCCTGCTTAAATTCTCTCTTCTCTCTCTCTCTCCCTGTCTCCCTCCTTCCTTCTCCTCCCTCCCCTCTCCTCTCTCTCTCCTTCTTCCCCTCTCAGAACTTGCCCCTCCAAATCCGCTTACTTTTGCTCTCTCTCTAAAAAAAAAAAAAAAAAAAATTCAGGACAGCCATAGTGGAGCACGGGCATAGGTTGCACACCCATGAAGCTGCTCCTGCCTTGAGAGTTAATTGGTGCTTAGTTTCAAAATGCAGTGGCCTCCTCAGGAAGGCTTAAAGGAAATGAAGGAATGCAAACAAATGGAAAATCTGGCTGCCGTGGACTGCGTGTAGCCCAGCACCAGCCCCTCAGCGCCTTTGGCATCTTAAGGAGAGAAAACTCACCTGCCTGATTCATTGCAATCAGTCTGCCTTCCAGAAGGCGCCCGGGATCCGGGAATGCCTGTCACGGTGGGCAGCGCGAGAGGGGAGAGCTGAGATAATGGGTTCCTTCGGTCTAATCCCCGACTTCTGCACTCAAGCACCCCACCCCCACTAGTCAGAGTTAACACCGTCTCAGTGCACCTTTACTTTGTCTTCTGTGTTGGTCTCGAGTAGACTGTGAACACCAGGAGGGTAAGGCCATGCCCGTTATTGCATCATTCTGGCCCCAGGACCTAGCACAACACCTGGATCATAGTGGTACTCAGTCCGTGTCTGTTGGAAGGATCAGTGGATGTACCTCACGGTTCCTACCGTACACTTCATTACTCACTGATCTGTGTTATTTTGTGCCCTTGAGTAATTGCACCAGTCAGTTCTGAAACGCTTTGACATCAAGCAACCTGTTGTCTGTTCTTCTCCGTCTCCCACACTGTTCTACCCCTGGTCCATGTTCAAGGAATGTCCTTGACTAATAGATCATGAGCATTTTACACATGAAATTTCCTGCTGTCACAGCATAGATAACTTAGGAATTCAGTTACGTGTTGTGTGTGCATAAGTTATTCTAGATGCTTTCTGCTGATTGGCGAGGTAGGTAATAACGAAAGCTAGACATCATCTGACCTACGGGATTTCTGGCTCAGAGGAAGATATCCAACTGTGATATAAATGTCTCCCTCACAATCTTAGTTTTACTGATTTTGGAAACAGTCTTGATGGAAGACTTTGAAGGACCAGTTGTGTTCAGTTTTCTGTGGTGTGAGTGCCTTATCCATATAAGTATACATAAACGTGCACAATCCCATCTGTTGTCATAACAACCATTAAAATGTGTGGGGCTGAAGGAATTCATTTGCCATCATTCTTTCCTATGATGTGGCTTGTCTGCAACTGCTTGTTCAAGCTGGAATTTGTACTGTAGATGCTCAGTGATAAAAATCTTATTGGAATACTCCCGGACAACATGGGTTGGTTGGTTGGTTGGTTGGTTGGTTGGTTTTTTCCCAGTAACTTCCACAACTGATACTTTGCCCACTGGATCTTTGGTTTCCTGTGTCCAGTCCTTCTAACGAATTTTTCCCCTGCCATATTGTTTGCCCAGCTCCGCAGACCTTGACGGCCTTGAAAATATTTTCGGCATAATTCAGAGTCATTTATTTTTCTATTTTCTTCCACATGCCTTTTGCAGACAAGAAGTCCCAAGCTGTCTCATAGTCCCCAACCTCCCAATTTGGCCGACCCGGTCGAGCATCTATCAGAGACGTCTGGTGATTCTTTGGAAGCCATGTCTGAGGGAGAAGCTCCAAGTCCCTTCTCCAGAGGTAGCCGGACTCGAGCGAGCCTTCCAGTGGTGAGGTCAACCAACCAGACAAAAGAAAGATCTCTGGGTAAGCTCAGAGGGTAGTTTTTGATGCCTGTTTTTACTGCACATGTGTCTTTTTATACTTCTGAACCCATACCCCAGCGTCCAAATGTTCATTAGATCTTGTTTGTGAGAACACAAGTCCTGAGAAACTTGACCGAATGAACATCGAGCTGAAGAAACGGTAAGTCCGAACTGTCTTTGGGGCTGGGCCACGCGCCTGTTCGTGAAAACCATAAACACAGGGCTCTTCCCACCACCCACGGAAGGACAGAGGTCTTGGTGTGCAATTTGCTACAGCTTTTCCTTTCAACAAGCTTTTAAAGAAAGCGGAAGGATTCTGTTGTTCTGTTGTTACCACTTACCATTTGCTTTTTTTTTTTTTTTTTTATGTTGGAAATTCGGTTTCTGTGTCGCTTTGCTTTTTTAAAAAAAAAAAATGTTTGGGCCCTTTAACAAAATGTACAGACAATAAGGATTTAGACCTCTCTGCTGATTTCATAAGCTCAACCTGCTGTTTCAAGGTTCCAGACCAGTACTTGTTTTTGTAGATAGATGGGATCACGGGGTAGGAGGGAACAGGAACAGGATCAACCCACAAAAGGCTTCGGGGTCTGGCCCCAGCACAAGACAGTGCAAAGACGCCA
The DNA here is from genome assembly GCF_963455335.1 of Martes martes. Lineage (NCBI taxonomy): Eukaryota > Metazoa > Chordata > Mammalia > Carnivora > Mustelidae > Martes > Martes martes. The sequence goes on from NC_137895.1 coordinate 126,751,926, forward strand.
CATGAAGCCAAGCAAATGTCTTGCTTGAAGAGGAAAAGAGCAGTGAACGCTTTGGGGCAAGAAGGTTGATTTTGTTCCCTCGGTTGCAGATAACAAGAAGACTGGTTGCAAACTTTCTCCTAGCTGGCCTTAAGGAAAGGAAAAAAACAAAACAAAAAACAACCACCAAAAAAAACCCCCAAACTATTATTATTTGTATTATCGGTGTGACAGTTTAACATTAAGTTTTATATAGATCCTTTTAGGTTAATAATCCAGGGTCCTCATTTTACAAATGAGAGAAGAAAACCACAGAGAAATCTGCTTTTCTTTTCCTTTCTTGTTTTTGGGGTTTGGGGGGGTTGTTTTTGTTTTTATTTTGGGGGGTCACAGAGTTCGATGGCAGAAGGGGCCTTCAGTTTCTCTTTGTCTCCTGCCCAACTGAAGGAGTGGGACACGCAGGGGTGTGATACACCCGAGGAACATCCTGGCGCAGGACAGGGTCAAGAGGACACAGGCTTCCACACCAGCCCCAGGTTGGGGCGTGCATCCGGGTTCCAGAGCTCTGTGCTCTCTTTGCCTCACTCAGCTTGCGGGAGCAGGACAGGAGCCAATCCGGGAGCAAAGGAATGTGTCCTTTGTGCTTTGCAGGACATGAGGGAGCTTCGGGTCCCTGGAAAGATAGCCTGTGCGTTGCAAAATAAAATGAAGATAAGAATAAATGCCCGGGTGCCTCCCATACCTGAGTTACCTGGGGAATGCCGAGACTGAGAGAATGGCTCTTTTGTCCTGCCCAGCAGGAGTTTCCTCCAGCAGCCAAATGCGGCGGGCAGCCCAGGTAGATCCTGGCAGCGTTCTGGAAGCAGCCTGAGGCACAGAGGCTGCGGGAGCCGGTGGCAGCCTTGACCTCGGAATTGCTGAGAGTGGCTGGTGTTTTCGCACCAAGCGGCTGCATGCGCTTCTGCAAAGCTCTCGAGTTTTACTGAGCACAGCCAGGTGTGCGAGTTCTGGCGAGCTCAGGGTCACTGCAGATTTAAAAACGTATCCGAGGTGCTTATTCTTCTAGCTCCACGACGCACTTTTTGGCCTGTGATTTTTGCATCTCTTGGGTAGAAAGGAAGGAAGGCGGTGAGCAGAGAAGGGGGGGAATGAGACGTTTGTCCCCAGGCCAGAGGATCCATGGTTGGAGAAAGGAGGCTGGGGCGGGACCAGTGGGGTTGGTGTTGCCCTTGACCGCCTCTTTGTGGCCAATTTGGGAACGTCCTCCTAGCTGCACCTGGCCTTGTGGCGTAATTCAGTTGAGCCGGGATGGGAAATAAACAGGAAAGTGTGAGCCAGGGAGAGTCTAAACACAGTCTCCCTGCCAGGGGCATTGCTCTGCTTTGTGTTCCGGAAAATCCTGAGTGTGCGTGTGTTTATTTAATACGCACAGGCAGGCCCTGGGGAAGGGCAGGCTCCCCAGAGAGCCCAGAACCTGGAACGGTGGGTGTCCCCCAGCAGATGATGGCCGAGGAACACAGCTGTAAGTCTGCCTGCCCCAGAGGCCACAGATGGGGGGACTGAGCCGCGACCTCCGGCAGACCCATTGTCACTACCATTTGGAAGCCCCGCATAACGTTTGGGATCTGGACACTGTCACTTTATAGTCCTCTGCAGCATTTTAAGATCTGCCCCGAAGCTCTGTTGATCCTGTCTTTACTTAAAACTCTCATAGTTTGTTCATGATGGATTTTTGGCATTAATTTTGCGTTTTAAAAATCTCACCTGAAAGTACTGTTTGGTTTGATGACTCACTTTTGGGAGGCCCTTTTGGTTTTGCCCCTGAGAGGGGGCTCCACTCTTCCTCATGCCAGTGGCTGTCCCCTGTGTCACCCCAGGAGCAGCACACGCGTCCGTAGGGTCTGCGGCCTCAGAGGCCGGAGTGAGGCTGAGCTTCTGCACGGGCACGAGGAGCCTCGGGAGACGAGGACTCCCCCAACTCGGGCAGCACCGGGAGGAGGCCTGGACACCGGGAGAGTGGGGCCAGGACCGCCCAGCATCCTGAAACCACTCTCACTCCCTGGCGGGGAGGAAACCTGCTCTCACTTCAGGCAGCCTGTGTCTGGAGATAAACCTGCCTGCTTAATCATGTTTCCACCTGACTAATTCCTCCTTTCTATTACTTTAGCATATTTAGGGGGTGTGAGGAGCCCGGGAAGGCTGGGCATGGTGCGTGACGCATGTCGCAGAGGCTTTCAGAAGACGTGGAGGAGAGAGACGGCTATGGGGGTGGGGGACACAAGGCGTTCATTGTTCAGCACAGAGAAGTTAGACATCATTGGTGTCTGTGTTACACTGTCCCTGCATGCAGGATGTGAGCTGCCCGTCCGGGAGGGGACTCTGGGACCGCAGGTTTGGCCAAATGACAGCAAAACCCACAAGTCCTTTCCTAAGCCCAGGGCAAAGTTAGCCACTCTTGGGGGAGATTTATGAAGCAGAAAAGCAAAGAGAGAAATGCGCTCGGGGTCTCTGACTCCTCACATAGCCAGGTCCCAGCGATGTGCCACTCGGTATGCCCACTCCTGCCGCGGCAGCTTCCCCGCCCATGCGACCCATCCAGAGCCCGGAAGAAATCTTTCTTGGTGGAACCAATACTGCTTGTCTTTCCCTCTCGTTTCAGAAAAGAGAAAGCGAGAGGAAGTCTGCAAAATAAAGTCAAAACCGCTTTGCAGTAGAGTTTGGTTTTAGAAATCGTTTCCATGGGGGGAAAAAAAATGTCCCGCTGATATTAGGTCTGGGTCTTAATGATGGAGTCGTTTGCTTTTCATCATGGCCATCTTCGAAATGCCTGTCTGGAACACGACCAGGAGCAGGGGCTGGGGTCTGGCTGCTCCACAGTTGGCTTTGGGGAAAGGGTAGCCACAAGACGTTCCCACCCTTCTGTGTGCCCTCAGGAATTTGAAAATAAAACTCCTGTGAAAACAAGAACAGCAGTAGCAACGTCCTCCTAGCTGCCGCCAGATGCCTTTGTTGACCGGATTCTCAACGCTTAACTTTAGGAAAGAGACCTCCCATACCAGCCCGGCAGCCAGAGGTGGTACCATTTCTGTAACGGATTGCCTCCGAAAGGCTCAGCCCCCACAAACGAGAATGATTTTAAATGGCTCGGGAGGATTTTAGGCTAATTGAGGGAGAATTTTCTCGGTGCCTGTGAATTACCGAGCATCTCCCTGTCTGTTCTTTTATTCCGGAATGGTAACAGTGAGGGTGATCATTCTCTGAGAATGATTTGAGGGGAGGGAGGGAAAGTTCATGCTTGCTAGGATCTCCCCTTCTGTGCACAAGACTGAGGAGGACGTTCCGGCAAAGGATTGAGGAAACCACCCCCATCTACAAAGTGGAAAAGGCAGGAAGGGTTGGGGCGGAGACGCTGAGACTTGCATTTGGGAACTCGATGATTTGAGCGGGAAGGCCTAGCCCTTGGACAGTTAAAAGAGAAATAAATTTCCGACAAATGAAAAGAGACATTGCTCTATAGAATAAGTGCGACGTTTATGAAACGTGTTTTCCTAAGCACCAGGAGTGATTGAAATGTCATATAAAAACAAAAATTTACAGAAGAGAGTTTTGTAGCAGGTCAGGAGGTTTGGGGCACATTCCTGATCTTTTTAGGGTGCGACCCCAGAAGAGTATTGTCTCTAGCATGGAACTAAGTCTGGGGCTGGAATGCAGAGTCGTTCTAGAATATCAAATACCCCGGGTTCCAAAAGTAGGGACCAAGGCATTTGCGGAGGCTTTTGGATTTGTCATTTGTCATTGTCCCAGGGTGTAGTCACGGAAGCTAGCGTTGAGAGTCAAAGTGCAAGGCACCCATTTTTCTGGTGCGGGGGGCACAAATGGGGCCCGAGTCTCTGACCCTAGGAGTAGCTTCCTGCTCAGGAGAGCAAGGCTTTGGAGTCGCAGGGGTGGGGGAGGGGGGGGAGGGTGGCGGCTGGGCAGGAAGCTTCCCCCTTGTCAAACTGGTTCTTCGGTGTCCCAGTTCCGTGGTGAAAAGTCAGCCCAACGATCCTGCAAGCCATTTAGTAAATCCGTTTTTGCTTAAACTAGCCTGAGTCGGTTCAGGCCCTGCAGCGGAAGCCCGCCTGATCCAGAGGAACTGATTTCCTATATTTGTTGAAAATATAGTTCCACCTGTTCTGTGTGTTTCAAGAAAATAAACACCGGTGGGTACAAACCCATGACTTCTGGAGACTTGGCAGTGAACTGGAGAAGGACCTGGAAATCCGGTTTTTTGACTGTGTTTCTTAGAACTTTAGCGTTCTGCGGAGTTTTCTCACAAAATGCTGCACTTTTCTATAAGATTTTATTTGAAAATGGGCTCTGCTAAACTCACACCCGCATCGTAAAAGCATTAAATAGACCAGGGGGCCTGGGGGGAGGGGGAAAAGGAAGGAAGGATGAAGAAATTTCCTCTATACAACAGAAGCCCTTGAGTACCTTAATTTGGCCAGAGTGAGTCCAAAGGATTGTCTCTTAGTTTGTTTGCACTCCAGGTAATGAAGGTCTCAAAGGTAGCTTTTCGTAAACCGATCAGTCTTTAAGCTAAGGGGGGAGAAACGGGTTTGGCGCTGGGAATTAGCCACTGAAAGGACTGTTCTAGAAATCCTCTGGTATAGTGAAGCATGGTTTTGCGATGCAAGTAACCACTCTGAATTTTCCTTTATAAGCTTGGGTTTTCATATATGAGGTTTTCTGAAAGAAGGGAGTACACTTATCCAAGTTTACCCTCTTGGCTCTCATTTCACCCATGAGAAAGAATGTTCCTGTAAAAGATCACTGTGTAGATTCTGGTTTGTTTGTGCTTATTTTATTTATTTATTTTCAAGATTTTATTTATTTATTTGACAGAGAGAGAGCGAGAGAGCACAAGAAGGGGGAGGGACGGGGAGAGGGAGAAACAGGCTCCCTGCTGAGCAGGGGGACCCCCCACCCCCCCGCATGACCTAAGCCAAAGGCAGACGCTTAATCGACTGAGACACCCAGGGGCCCCTTTATTTTATTTTTGTAAAAAGAGTTTTGAAATTTATTTATTTGAGAGAGAGCACACATAAGCATGGGGGAAGGGCAGAGGGAGAAGCAGAGGCCCCGTAGAGCAAGGAGCCCGACACAGGATTCGATCCCAGGACCCCAAGATCATGACCTGAGCCAAAGTCAGACGCTTAACCAACTGAGCCACCCAGGTGTCTCTTGTGCTTATTTTAAAGAATAAAATTCATCAGATATCTGATATCTTTCAGAATCTCTAGCTATTAACTGCTTGGTTGAAACCCTATAATAGATTTCTCAGATTTCAAAGAAAGCATTTTAGTAGGATACCTGAGGAGATGTAGGCCTTTATCTCCTCAATATCTTGAGGGTACTTTGCAGACAGGATGCAGGTAAAATCCAAAATTGAAAAACCTTTGGTACCAAGAAAAACATCAACAGAGGTGAACATAAGATGGGATTGTTTCTCAGGGTCAGAGTTCTGCGCCACCCACCCCTCTACCGCCTGCCACCCCCCCACACCCCCACACCCCTGCCTGGGCCACTGCCACCATGACTCTACAGGGTCTGTGGTTGGTTAGGTGGTGACGATGAGGCGTCCCGAGGAAGACTCGGGATCTGCTGTTTCCGTACCCCCTATACAGCTGGGGTGTTGCTAAACCTGGGTTTTTGTAGGTCACCTAATTGTAAAGTTAACATAAAATATTTCGATACTGAAGATAGAGCTATGCAGTTTGATAACTCGAAAGGTGCCTTAAATTTCCAAAGCAATTTTAGGAGCTCAACCCGCCAGTAAGTAGGTGTGAAATCTCTCCTCCTCTCTGTCTCAGCTGTGATACCCCAGCCCAACCCAGACACCTAGATGATGTTTTTGCTTTCTTTTCCAATGTAAAAAATAACTCTTATTCAAAAAAGAACCCTTTGTCAAGTTTCATAAGGCAACAGGAGAAAGTAAGGCAAGCTTTATCTGTTATTTATACCTCTCTACATCCAAAATAGATTTGATTTGGCTCATTCAAAGACAATGAAAGTATATAAGAACCATTAAAACAAGAATTAACACAAGTAGCAGTTGGGCACAATATGTGTGCCAGATAAATTAAGATGGGGATAATTGCCATAATTGCAGCCAAGACAAAAAAAGAAGATAAAAGGGGAAATGTAATGAGTCAAATGGATTCCATTATTGAAGAAGAGGTTTATACCAGCTCATGAGAAGGAAGCGTCTAAGGCGTTACCATCCAGGAACTCCTGCATCTTAATGTTACTGACAACATATTATGTAATAGACAGTTGTATTTAATAACAGTTGTTTTATGAAAAGATTTTTCTTTTTTTTTTTTAAGATTTTATTTATTTGTCAGAGAGAGAGAGAGAGCAAATGCAGGCAGAGAGAGAGGGGGAAGCAGGCTTCCCACTGAGCAAGGAGCCGGATGTGGGACTCGATCCCAGGACTCTGGGATCATGACCTGAGCTGAAGGCAGTGGCTTAACCGGCTGAGCCACCCAGGCGTTCCACGAAAAGATTTTTCATATGGCGACACCTTTACGTAAAAATTCAAAATCCCAGGACCCAGTATGAAACCATGTTGTTAGAAGACACATTTTCTTGGACTCTGTAGGTTTCTGGTGATCTAGTGTGATACACAGGGAGAGTTGATACAGTCTTTTTTTTTTTTTTTTTTAGATTTTATTTATTTATTTGACAGACAGAGATCACAAATAGGCAGAGAGAGAGAGAGGAAAGCAGGCCCCTTGCTGAGCAGAGAGCCCGATGCGGGGCTTGATCCCAGGACCCTGAGATCATGACCTGAGCCAAAGGCAGAGGCTTCGAACCACCGAGCCACCCAGGTGCCCCTGATACAGTCTTGATAGTTGACCTGGTTCTTAGGTGATTGGCTGTTGACTACTCGTTATCTTGTCAGGATGGGTAACTGCAGCCGGAGAGGAAAATTTGAGGGGCACGTCATTGTTGAAGGCTTGAATGACAAATGAGACTTAGAGAAGGAATCTCTCCCATCACTCCCATGGAGACGAAATTCCAGGTTTTTAATGTGTCCTAATAATACAAGCTGTTACTCCGTACTCTCTCCAGGAATGTGTTTGGGAGTATCTGGATTCAGATGATGTATTCTGATGTGCTTTGCTATGGTTTGGTTGGAATAAGAGATGAGATGTTCAGAGATCTTGCCTGAACGATGTTTGGGGGGAGAGATTCAGTTAATCCGTCTCTTTTGTTTTCCTTTGCCATGAACTCGATGGAAAAGTCTGTTGACTCTGTCTTGCTATTTTTTTGGTAAATGCAAGATTCATTGCACACTTGAAGGGTTCTTGCCAAGTTCATTGTTCTTTAAAAGCTGCTTTTAAAATATAACCCTTTACATTCTTCTAATTCTATAAGAATTCCCACACATTTTTTTTGCACCAGCCTTTAAAGAATATTCTATGAAATATGAAAACAATATTAAGATGCAAGCCAGCTTTCTGTCATAGACCCAAGTAAGTAGACCTCCATGCTTGGTGCTGTCATTCTCTCAGTGGCCTCTAGAGGGCTGCCCACCGACATCTGGAAGCAGATTTTTGGCAGCTTCTATTTCAGGTAGAGTATAAGAACATAGGAAGGTACCTGTTCTGCATGGCTACAGGGTAGACATATGTCTCCTTGGGCGAAGGAACTGGTGAATTCCCATCCAGATTTCTCGAGTTAGCTCTGGGATGTGGGAATTGCAGCTAAACATCTGGAGGTGATGTTCTGTGTGGACCCCCAGGACTCACTCTCCATCCAGAAGTTGCTTTGGAGAATGACAGCCAGCCCAGCAAGCCCTGAGGCACCGCTATGATGACCTCTAGCTTCTCGTTGGTCTGAACCGTTTTCCCAGGGGCTGTTGTTGGCCAAATCGTTCCCCTCCCTTCCCCCTCCGTATAAGAAGAGGAGGTAAGCGCACAGACATAGAGGACGACCGTGCAAAGGCACAGGAAGAAGGCGCCATCTGTGAATCAAGGAGAGAAGTCTCAGAGGGTAACAGCTCTGGCAAGACCTTGATCTCAGACTTCAGCCTCCAGAACTGTGAGAAAATAAACTTGTGTGGTGAAGCCTCCCAGTCTGCGGGACTTTGTGATGACCACCTAGCAGCTCATACAGGGGCTGAGGACACCCTTCTCCTTCCTACTTTTTTTCTCCTTTGAGGGGACGGTCAGCCTTATGGCAGTTGCCGCAAACTTAAGTGTTTCTTCAAGACAAGACAATAAGGTTTGTTAGGTTTCCTGTTTAGTTTAGTTAGTTTTTTTTTTTTTTTTTTTTTAGCTTCTTCAACCTTTGCACAGTGCATTGACTTGGTTTCCTAGCATCGTAAGGAAAAATTGAAAAACCTTTGGTACCGATTCAACTTCTGTTACTACTTTTCTGTTTGGAGTCTCCCGAACCCCATCCTCCAGTTTAGGAAATGAAAGTCGTTTGACATCCAACTGATTTAACTATATCCCATCAAGAAAAGCTCCTGAGTTTGAGTTCTCGAAAATTTGGTGAATGTCATTAAAAATGGTGTTCCCACCAACTTTTCACTGTCAGAATTTTTCTAAGGTGTTAATTGGCTTTCAGCATCTCTGGCTCCATGTCTCCCGGTAACATTAACTCTCAACATGATGGAAATAAATCTTTCCTTTTCTTCCCCGCCACAAGTTTTGCTCACTTCCCATGTTTTTTTCCCTCCATTTATGCATTTATTAAGAATCTGTTCCGTTTGTGGCACTGTTAAAGGTGCCATGGTGAGTTATTTAGAAAATACGTGAAATCTGGTTCTTGTATTTGAGGGAAATTCAGTATAACTAAAGACACATGGTAACCTTGTAAGGGCTTTAAAATCTGCATTAATCAAAGTGCGCACATGAAACTGTGCACACGCCGGCCATGTTGCCTCCCGGCAGTCCCAGCCGTCCAGTCTCTCTCCTCAGGGACTATGTCCATGCTCCTCTCTCTGCCTGGATCCAGTTCCTCAGTCCTGGAACCCCCATATCATGACCCCTCCCCACTCCGCTCAGACCCCTGCTCAGAGAGCCCTCCCCTAAGTAAGATAGCACCCCTCTGCCCTCCGATCTCTATCCGCGTATCCTGCTGCATTCTTTCTCATGACACTTCTCACTTAGGACAGTGGTTCTCAAACATGAGCAGCGACCTTGTGAAAGCACACATTTCTGGCTCTCCTTCTTGGGTTTCTGATTCAGTGGCTCTAGCGCGGGATCCCCAGATTTGCAGCCCTAAATAAGTCCCCAGGGGCTACTGCTGCTGCTGTCGATCACTGAATGAGGGTCATGGGATGCCCGAGGAGAAGTGGAAAGCATTTTCACAGCATCGTGCCACATGAGAGCATTATTTTTTTTAAGTAGGCTCCATGCCCAGCATGGAGCCCAACATGGGGCTTGAACTCACGACCCTGAGATCAAGACCTGAGCTGAGATCAAGAGTTGGCCGCTTAACCAGCTTGAGCCACCCAGGTACCCATATGAGCCACCCAGGTACCCCATACCCCATTTTAATCAGTCCTCAATAAAGGATGGAAAGTAGTTATTATATTTTGTTGGGAAAATACAGAGGCTTGATATGTCTGGCCTGGATAACGTCCTTAAACTAGAATATTTAATCCCAGCACACATCACTAGCAGGGCCCTCACAGGAGGTCTGGGAATATGTGTCCTTCCTACCATGAGCTGGAGAACATCTGTTCACTAGGTCTGCTTCACCTTCTACTCTGTGCCATTCCTATTTTTGATCCCTATTTGATCCCTGGACCACCTTTATCTACCCTCTCGCCCCCCCACCACAACTTGACATGCTTAGGTAGACTCAAAAATGAAAGGACGGCTGACGTCTTCATATGACTTCACGCCCGTTTGTATGCCCGTCCCATTTCTGGAATTCAGGGTTTTCCCTCGCCCTTGTCCTGTCCTTGTCTGACCCAGGGGAACTCAGCCATGGTCAGTTGGCCCCCCGGATGTTGATATTGTTCCTGGTATTGACAAGGCAGAAGCAAATGAATGAGGCCAATGCAGCTGAAGATTTTCCTGGGGAAGTGAGTTCCTTTGAACAGATGCTTTATGCCTTGGTTCAGCAGTTGGGTCGGTGTTGCGTGATTCTGGAGTCACGTGCTGTCCTGTGCTTCCATTTGCCTTCCTAAGAACGGACGAGTAATGGAAGAGCCTTTTGTAAAAGCGTTCAGTGTAACGAATACGTGCTAAGTACCTACAGGGCTCCCGTGCTATGTTAGGTAGGAGGAAAGAAAATCATTCTTTTAACAAATCCTTACGGAGTTCCTACTAAGGCAGTCTTGGGCGCAGTCAGCGAAACAGTCATAAGCCTCTGATCTTCTGGAGCTTCTGTTCTGTTGGGGGAGGCAGATGGTAAGCAATTAAAATTTGTAGTAGATGGTATAAATGCCACGGAGAAAAATAAAATGGGAGCATGGGTACAGGGAGCACCGAAGAGGTCAAGGTGTGAGGCTGCCCTTTAAAGGATGGACGGGGAGGCGAACACTGAGCAAATGGCCTTTGAGCCATGACCTGGAGTGTGTGAGGATGTCAGCCTCGCAGACGTCTGGGGGAGGAGAGTTCCAGGCTCTGAGCGAGAGCATGTCTGGAGCCTTCACAAAACAGCAGGGAGACCACTGTGGTTGGAGTTGCAGAGTAACAGAGGAATAGGGAATGAGGTCAGAAAGGCAGTGGGGACCGGATGACGTGGGCCTTTTACAACAGTCAAGATTGGGCCATGCTGGCCACATCGGAATGGAAACGGCCATATTGCAGAATTAGGAGCAGTGACCTCACTTCAGTTTGAAAGATTGGATTCTGGCTCTTGGGTTTGGAACAATTAAAGGGGGCACGGGCAGAGTTGGGAGACCAGTTAGAAGTCTTGCAACAGTCTAGGGAGATGAAGTGGTGAGAAGAATTGGGATTCTGCAGGTGTTGGAAATTAGAATGAGATGGCTTCCTGCCATCCAAGAGTTTGCGTTTAATAGAGGTGGCATACAGATGAGAAACCATGAATGCACATGCCATTAGAGTAGCTACAGCGTGATTGGCATCGACCTTGTGCCAACCAGCACTTACTCGAGGCCAGGCCATGTCTAATCCACTGAGCAGCAAAGCCAGGACTTGAACCCTGCTGGCCGTCTCCAGCGCCTACACACTTAACTATGACACTGGACTGAAAAGGCATAGAAGGGTATGCTATTAGGTATTTGGTAATGTGGGAGGTTTTTAATGAAAAGTAGCCTTTGAAATGGACTTTGAGTGATAAATAAAAATTGGGCTCTTTGAAGAAAAAAAAAAGGACGGCTCTAGTATGAGGACAGTAACCAGAGGAATAGATACCCCGCCTTGAACACGCTTCCTCCTCTAAAAGCTAAGCTGGAGCCCCTGTAGTGGCTTCTGTCTGCCCTAGTTAGCACTGTCCTGTGCTATTCAAGGCTGTAGCTGTGGCGTTGTCCCCCTCAGAAAAGGACACTGAGTGTCACAAAAGTGGCTGATGTAGTAAATAGGGCCACCTCCTCGGACTCCGTTACTTACCTGATATTCGACTTTGGGCAGGTTACTCCATCTCGGAGCCCCTTCCGTAAATACCTCCCTGTAGAATAGTTGCAAAGAACAATGGAGACCATACAGGTCTGAACGTGGCGCCGGCACATAGAAAATACCCTGTTAACTAGCCTGTGTTCATAATGGCGAGGTGAGTAATAAATCAAAATGTCAATCACATCTTTTGTTTTCTCAGGTAGAACATTATGGATTTCATTTAGAAATCCTTACGTCAAAACCATGTTGAGATACCACCTTACACCAGTTAGAATGGCCAAAATTCGCAAGACAGGAAACAACGTGTGTTGGAGAGGATGTGGAGAAAGGGGAACCCTCTTACACTGTTGGTGGGAATGCAAGTTGGTGCAGCCACTTTGGAAAACATTGTGGAGATTCCTTAAGAAATTAAAAATAGAGCTTCCCTATGACCCTGTAATTGCACTACTGGGTATTTACCCCAAAAATAAAGATCTAGGGAAAAGAAGGACCATCTGTACCCCAATGTTCATAGCAGCAATGGCCACAGTTGCCAAACTGTGGAAAGAACCAAGATGCCCTTCAATGGATGAATGGATAAAGAAGATGTGGTCCATATATACAATGGAGTATGATGCTTCCATCAGAAAGGATGAATACCCAACTTTTGTATCAACGTGGACAGGACTGGAGTCCTGCAGAGTGAAATAAGTCAAGCAGAGAAAGTCATTTATCATATGGTTTCACTTACATGTGGAACATAAGGAATAACATGGAGGACATTAGGAGAAGGAAGGGAAAAATGAAGGGGAGGGGAATCGGAGGGGGAGACGAACCATGAGAGACGTGGACTTCTAGAAACAAACTGAGGGTTTTGGAGGGGAGAGGAGTGGGAGGTTGGATGAGCCTGCTGGTGGGTATTATGGAGGGCACGTATTGCATGGAGCACTGGGTATTATATGTAAACAGTGAATCTTGGAAAACTACATCAAAAACTAATGACATACTATATGGTGACTAACATAACATGATAATAGTAAAAAAAAAAAAAGAAATCCTTATATCAAAATGGTGAAAAGCAAAACATTTCCTGTCGGAGATTTATTAGCTTCTAACTTTATTTACCCACAAAGTTAATGAAAGGGATCACCTCAGCTTTCCCCTAGTCCAAAATAAATGCCCCCCATTGCCCTTTCACAGTATATTTCCCTCACTCGGTCATGAACTGTTTTACAGTAATGACAGTTTAGGCTGGCTGATTTCCGACAGTCTCCATTTGCAGCAATCACGTGGCTTTTTCTTTTCTCTTTTCAGCTTTATTAAGGCATAGTTGAAAAATGAAATTGTAAATTATTTACTGTGTGTATCATGATGATTTGATCATACAGATCGTGAAAGAATTCCTTTCTCCCAACTAGGTAATTAATATATCTTTCACGTCACTTATTTATCTTTTCATCTGTGTGTGTGAGAATATTTAAGTTCTACCCTCTTAGCTAATTTCAGTTACACAACATGCTTTTTTTTTTTTTTAAGATTTTATGTATTTATTAGACAGAGAGAGACAGAGAACACAAGCAGGGTGAGTGAGAGAGGGAGAAGCAGGTCTCCTGCTGAGCAGGGAGCCTGATGTGGGGCTTGATCCCAGGACCCCTGGGATCATGACATGAGCCGAAGGCAAAAGCTTAACCACTGAGCCCCCCCAGGAGCCCCTCACAACACACTGTTAGCTGTGGTCGCCATGTTATACATTGGATCTTCAGGTCTTATATATTTTGTAACTGAAAATTCATACTTTTTGCCAATCCTTCGCTATTTTCCCCACCCCTGGAAACAATTTTCTACTCTGTTTTTATGAATTTGGTTTTTTTTTTTAATTATGTTTTAAGATTCCACATATAAGGGTTACCATGTAGTGTTTTGTCTTTCTCTGTTTGGCTTATTTCAGTTAGCATAATGTCTTCAAGATCTATCCATGCTATTGCAAATGACAGAATTTCCTCCTTTTTTAAGGCAGAGGAACGTCCCATGAGTCACGTGACTTTAAATTGCACTGTAGTCTATATTGTTTCTGGAATTCCCCTGCAGGCAACCACCCCCATCTGTGATGTTCCCTCCCTATTTCATTGTTAGACATTAGTCTCTTAAACTCTAATCTCCCCCTCCAAGTCCATTACTTATCTGGGATCTATCTCTTTCGAATCCTCTGTTCCTCAGCTCTAAGGGTGTGACCCAGGCATCCCAGCAGGAAGAGAGCTGATGAGCTGATGTGAGGTTGAATGTGGGTAGTGTTTCAGAAAGAGTCCAGAACATGTAGAAATTATGTTTATAGGGAGATTCTTAGGGAGATTTCTAGCAATATGCAAAGGTTAAGGAGCGTAGAATGCCAACAGTCCCCTTCTTCCCACAAACACATGGAAGCGTAAGATAAAATATATTAACAATGGAAAATTAATACATAGCTGAGTTTGCAATAAAGAAAAGGAAGTCCCTAGATTCCAGAAGTGGAAAAGGATATCAAAGTAGAAATGCCAGTGAGCATAGATATTTCAGAAGTGGGTATCGGTTGCAGGCATTTGGGCTAGAACTCTGATACTTATACAGCAACAGGGAAATGAACAGAAAGATAGACTAATGGTCCCTGCAAAACTAGGCTAGAGGTTCAGATAGGTGGGCATTTACTAAAATGGGATGGGGGTAGGAGAAAAACTTCCTTGTAGCCCAGGAAAACAACAAAGAAGTTTGCCTTCTGACCCGAACATTGGATGAGGAAGAAAAAAACTTGTTTATGAACCACTCACATGGAGGGAACGTGAGCTTGTAATAGCTGCATCTGGGGGTAATCCCCAAGTATATCAGTCAGCATAGGCTAGGTAATGCTGCAGTAACAAACAGTCCCCAGATCTCAGTGGTGCTTTCCACAACCAGTGTCTCTATCTTGCTCAAATTGCATGTCCAGTGCTGGGTGGCATAATTATCTGTCGATCATAGCCACTCAGGGACCCATGCTGATAGAGGCTCCATTTCAGTGGATCACTAAAGCAGGAAAAGGGAGAATGACACGTCCTGCTCTGGCTCTCAAAGCTTCTGCAAGCAGTGATATTTCAGCTGAAATTCAGCACAAGGCTGTGCTCCACTTTAAAGGGACAAAGGAAGTGCAACCCAGCAATGTGTCTAGAGAAATAGAATATTTCTGGAAAAATGCTAGTGACAACCATGCCGAACCTATACATTTACATAGAAATGGTCAGGACCACCAAAATCCCCAAAGCAGGTTATTCAACTGAAGAGAGAAATAATCAAATAGAATTTAAATCTTGGGAAATTTACAGTCTGAGGAGAGATTAAAAAGAACAGAAAGAAAGAAAAAACGTTAAAGGTCAATTCAGAGAGAACATAAGGCAGCCAAGACCACCTGTGTCTAATAGGAGTTCCAGAAGATAAGACTAGGAATAATTGGGGGAAGATGATAGTAGAAGATGTAACAAATGGTAATTTTTCTAAAACTGTAGATGGACCTGAGCCTTAAAATTGAAACACGACACAAAATCCCAAGCAAGATTTAGGAAAAAAAAAATCTGCACTTAGGCCCACTGTGGGGAAACTTCAAAACATCGTATGTCAAAAGAGTATCTTTAAAGCAGACAACGAGAAAGGACAGGTTACCTAAAAAGAAAAGAAAACTTGACAACAGCATACTTTTATAAGTCCAGAAGTCAGAAAACAGTGAGGTCATATCTTCAAAATCCAGGGGGGAAATCACTTTTAACCAATATTTCTTTAGCCATCAAAATTATTACTTAAGAGTGAGCACGAAGAAGACATTTTGAAATAAACAAAAGGAAGAGAATTTAGCCTTCACAGAACTCTGGCTGAAAGGACCAGGATATGTGTTTCCCACAAAAGCCTCAACAAAATATTAGAAAATCAAATCCAACAATGTATGAGGTTAGTAATATGTCACAACCAAGTGATTTATTCCAGGTATGCAAGGCCATTTAAATATTTGAGATTCAGTCAGTGTAATCTACCATATCAATAGGCTAATGAAGAAAAGTCATATGATGACATCAGCTGACACATTAAAAAGCATTTGAAAAAAATCTAGTACCCATTCATTATTTGAAAAAATAAAACTCTCAGCAAACTAGGCACCGAGGGGAACTATGTCACCAAGAGCAGCTACAAAAACCCTAGAGCTAACTTCATATTTAATGGCAGCAGGTGGAATGTTTTCCCTGTAAGATTGGGAACAAGATGAGAATGTCCCATTTCACCACTCTTAATGCAATATAATTTGAGAAGTTCTGGCCAGTGCCATAGACAAGAAAAATAAAAAGCCATGCTATTTTTTTTTTTTTAAGATTCTATTTATTTTAGAGAGAGTGAAAGAAATAGCATGAGTGGGAGGGACAGAGGGATAGAGAGAGGGAATCTCAAGCACACTTTGTGCTGACCATGGAGCCTGATGCAGGGCTTGGTCCCAGGACCCTGAGATCATGACCTGAGCTGAAACCCAAGAGTCGGATGCATAACTGACTATACCACACAGATACCCCAAAGCCACGTTGTTTAGAAAGGAGAAAGAAAACGGTTTTTGTTTCCAGATGACATTATCTGCTAGGAAACCCCAAAGAATGTACCAACAAAACAAAAACAAACACAAAACCCACCTCATAGAGGTAATAAGTGATTTAGCAAGGGCAGAACATGTAAGATCAACACACAGAATCCATTGCATTTCTATGTTCTAACAGCAAACAAATGGAAGACAAAATAGAAAACACAATACCACTTACAAGTGCTTCAAAGAAAATGAAATGCTTAGGTATAAATCTAGTAAAACATGCATGTTGGAAATCTGCGTGCTGAAAATTACAACATGCTGATGAGGGAAACCAAAGGCCTGATAATTTGAAGAGACACACCGCTTTCATAGATTAGAAGCTCAACAAAGTAAGGATGTTACTTGTCCCCCAAATGGATTTACTGGTTTAAAACAATTCTTACCAAAACCACAGCAGATATATATATATATATATTTTTTTTAGGTAATTCTAAAAAGGTGAAGGAACTAGAATAACTAAAACAGTTTTGGCAAAGAAGGATAAAGAGGGAAGAATCAGGTTACCTGATTTCGAGTCTTACCATAAAGCTACATTAATTAGGACTGTGTGGGGTTGGCAGAGGGATAGACACATATGTCAGTGAAATGGAATAGAGAACCCAAAAATACACCCACACAGTGATACCCAACTGATTTTAACCAAATTGCAAAATTCAGTGGAGGAAAGACAGCTTTTCCAGCAAATCATGCTGGAGTAATTGGACATCTGCAGGCAAAACCCAGGACTTGAATCTAAGTCTTGGACCTTATACAAAAATGTACTTGAAATAGATCACGGACTTAAACGGAAAATGTAAAATTGTGAAACCATCTAAATAACAGGAAGTATTATTTAAGACCATGAGCTTTGTGAAGAGTTATTAGCTGTGACCCCCAAAGCATGATCCATACAAGGAAAAAGTTGATAAAATGGGCCTCATCCAAAAAAGACCCAGCTAAGAGGATGAAAAGACAAGCCACAGTCTGGCACAAGAATCTCTGTAATCACGTAACCAATGAAGGACTAGTATGTAGAATATATAAAGAACTCTCAAAACTCAATAGCGAAAAATCAAACAATCCAATTGGAGAATAGACAAAAAATCAGGAAGAGACATTCCCCTGGAGAGGATATACAGATAGTAAATAAGCAGAGGAGAATATATTCATCATTTGCCTTTTGGGAAATGCAGATTCAAACCTCAGTGAGATACCACCGCACACATTTCAGAATGGTTAAGAGGGTAAATACTGACACCACCAAATCCTGGCATGGATGCAGAGACACTGGGTCATTCATATATGGCTGGTGGGAATGTAAAATGGTACAGCCACTCTGGAAAATAGTTTTACGGTTAACTTTAAAACTAAAAATGGACTTACCATAGGGCCCAGCACCTGCCCTCTCTGGTATTTATCTCAGGAATATGAAAACTTACGTTCACTCAGAAGCTATCAGTGTTCATAGCATCTGGAAACCACGCAAGCATCCTTCATTGGGTGTGTAGTTAAACAAATGGGGTACATCTGTGCTGTGGAATTCTAATGCAGTAAAAGGGACAAGATGCTGATACATACAACGACTTGATTGGACATGAAGGGAATTAAGCAGAGAGGAAAAAAAAAAAAAGCCCCAAACTCTAAAGATACTATTCCGTTTATATAAAATGCCATACAGATAAAATTATAGAGATGGAGAACAGATTAGTAGTTGCGAGGGGCTTTGGGGGTGGTGACTACGAAGGGGTAGCATGGGGGAGCCTTGTTATGGTGGTTCAATTACATAGCAGTGTTGGAGTAGTAGTTACATGAAGTTCATACACACACACATCAGTGCTTATATGAATCTGAGTAAGCTCTGTGCTTTGTCCCAATTTCAATGACCTGGTTTTGTTAATTGTCTACGGTTACACCAAATGTCAACATTGTAGGGAGGAGGGTGTGGGTGCAAGGGACCTCCCTGTACATTTTTTTTTTGCAACATTCTGTGAATCTTAATTTTTTTCTGAACAAAAGGCTACAGGAATATACATATTTCACTAAGAAATGTAACGAACCCATGAGGGGACAGTGAGATAAACTGGTAAGATAAGCCAGATTGGTTTTTTTTGTAAAATCTAAATAAGCATCAGTCATAATGAATCATTTAAGGGAGTTAGAAGCAAGGTAAAATAAAAATACCAGCTAGAGACAATATAAGACCAGAGAAGGTGATGAGAGAAAAAGCATTCTAAAGCCTCTGATTGTCCAGAGAGAAGGATAGAAAACCATATGTTTGAAATGTCTTTGTGATAAAAAAAGGTAGAATGGCATCTAAACCAACCAAAGTTATTTTAATTCACACTAAAATCATCTGCGGAACACCTGCTCCATGTCTGGAAACCCACCGGTGTCACTAATTGCTCCCATAATCCTGAAAGAAGGCAGCGTGATCCCCTTTTCATTGATGCAACAGGCTCCGTGGGGGCGAATCACGGCTGAACGGTCACGCCCAGCAGTCAGTGGCGAAGCCAGCATTTGAACCCACGCTCGCTGACACCTTAAGCCTGCGTTCTTTTAATTCCACGATGCCCTGCGATGCGAAATGAGTGTCGAAATAGATTAATTTTCCAAGGAGAGTGCCTGCAATATGTTTTGAATGTGAAATATTTTTACCTTATATGGACTGAAATATGTATCCTCTCCAAACTGTGGGCAAGACAGAAAGCGTTTGTCTTACCCTTTGCGTTTCGGTGTCCTGCCTAGGGGGAAAATTTAGTGCAAAACAGCAAGCTTTCATAGCTTGCCTTTTTCCTTTGTGAGCCCTGGAGAGTCAGCGTGAAGCTGTGTGTCACGGAAGCTGGTTCAACTGGTTACCTTACCTGGGAGAATGAAGGGCAGCGGTTAACAGTCAAGGTTAATGTTTTCTTAGGAAAGCAAGGAGCTTAGAGATGACTTTTTTTTTTCTTCCATTTTATTCTGGGTGGATGGGAAAAAGGGAGGTAACATTTCAAAGTTCGAGGAAAACACCAGCCTCGCCAACTGTTAGCTAATTCCCCATCTGCAAGTCTTGATTCTGTTTCTCCGGATGCTGAAAGGCTCTTGAAGCCCGTGTCTGTCCTGATGCAGGGTCACACCCCCATGTTCACGGAGCGGGCAGGGAGAAGGCATGGACGCATCGGTCATAGGTGTCGGGGGCTTTGTTGCTCGTGTTTGTTGACAGGTTTGAATAAAAGAAACCTGAGGGTTTGTCTCCGATCTCTCAGGCCTTTTCTCCTCTTCGCCAGGAATAAATGACTAAAGCTCTCCATTTTATAGGACTGAAGAGAAGGAGTACTTTTATCTTTACTTGAAACATTGTGCCGCAGAAGCTTCTATTTACTGGCTCATAAAAGATTTTATGCCTCATCTGTTGTACTTAGGATGACTATAGCGGATGTTCTAGAAAAAGACTGGAAATGTGTTGCCTCCTGAAGTTAGAATTATAATCAGGTGTATTACCGAACAATCCAACTTTCCCTAATGTGTACAGATTTCTGCCTTGGCAGGAAGTGTTGAAGTACGCCCAAATAGAGCATTAAGCAAAATGTAGCCCGAAACTCTAAAAACATGTGTGATTGCCCACCCCTGTGTGGAGACTTCACAATGCGTTTGCACAGCTCTTGAACAGTAGACTCATCTGATGAAACAGCAGAAGCACCTGTCACGGGCTGAGCTCAGAGCCTTCTATAAAAACATGGGGACCATGGGGCGCCTGGGTGGCTCAGTGGGTTAAAAACATGGGGACCATTCTGATCTCAGCATTACCATCCCTGCTCTGTCATGGTAGAACTCAGGAGACCCGAGGCAAATCTCTTCTCCTTCCTGGGCCTCAGTTTCTTTATCAGTAAAATCCTGACCCGTTTCCCAGGAGACCTGAGAGGAAGACCCAGTTAGGAAAAGCAGAATGTCTCCCAGAAATTCTTAGTGGTGGCAAAGTAAGGGACCATTGGCTCTTGATAAAGGGAAGATAGCTATTCTTTTACTAGAGAAAAACCGAAAAGGAGGGTACCAGGAAGAAAGAATCCATCAGAAGGCAGGCAGTTAGGACTGAGTAAGTAAAGCTCTGAATGCTTCATGCCCAGCCCCCCTTTCGGAGTCCCGTGCTTTTCCAAATGCTTGGAGTCCAGTGTTTTCCGTGGGCAGCCTTCAGCAGCGCTCACCGTGAAGGTATTTGTGGCTGTGGATAGTGGCCAGGTAGCTTGACCTTATCCAAGAAGACCTGTGAAAAATGGCTTCTCTTGCTCTTAACGAAAGATGAAAAGGATATTTCTGAAATTTTTGTTTGAGACCCTAAGCTTTCAGTGAATGATGATCATATTTGTTTCTCAATTTTTTGATTACATGAGGTTCATCTGGATCAAAATAGTTATTATTTCTCTTTTACAGTAACCTTGAGAAGTCATAGAACATAGAAAGTCTCACCTCCGAAGCCAGGTTGCCCAGAGTCATCTCGCAGCTTTGTCAACTACCACTATGTGATGTGGGTCATGTTCCGATCTACTCTTGGCCATAGTTTCCTTATCTATAAATGGGTATAAAAGTAGAACGTACTTCATAGTGTTGTTGAAAGCATTAAAGTAGTTAATGTGTATTAATTGCTCAGTATTGGTCCTGTACCGTAGTAAATACTAAATAACTTGGGAATGTTGTCATTATTAAGGATCCATAAAGCCATTGTGGGGGAAATAAATCATGAGCTATTGGCCCACTTTCAGAACGTATCCAGACCCTGGCCATTTCTGACCTCTTCCATTTCCAATCCACCGCCACGTCTTGCTCGGACTGCTGCAGTAGCTTCCTCCTGGTTTCCCTGCTACCCCTCTTGCCCCGCCGATCTCCACAGAGCAGCCTGAGTGGTGATTCCAGCCCCTAAGTCACATCACAGCATTCTTCTCTTCCCTGTGCTCCGTGGCCCATCATTTCTTTCAGGGCACAAGGCCATCCACCATCCTGTCCTTTTCGGTTTACCCTTACCTGCCTTATTTCCCTACAGTGGACTAATCACTGCCAGACCTAGTATATGATCATCTGTTTATTGACCTCTTCTTGTCTCTCCCCGGCTAGCATAAAAGGTCCATAAGAACAGGTGTCTTAACTTTGTTCAGTGCTGTTTTACAAGCTCCTAATACACTGCCTGAATATAGTAGACACTCAATAAATACATATTGACTAAATTACTTAACTGGAGGGGATGATACAGTAGTTTACATTTGACTATCAAAGCACTTCTACTGTCTTATCAAATCCCATGAAGTAGGAATCCCGGCGGGGGAGGTGGGGAACAGTGTAGGGGGCAAATTTCTTTGCTTACACTTAAACTATAAAGAATGAGCCAAATCCCAAAGAGATTTCTGTAGCGACAGAAAGCCCATCAGTGGTTGCTTAGGCAATGGGGAGGACTGCCAAGGGCACACGGGAGCATCTGGGAATTGAGCAGATATTCACGATTGTCATTGTAGTAATAGTTTCATGGGTATGTGCATATATCAAAGCTTATAAGATTTCCACATTTTAAATACATGCAATATATCGTGTGTTCTTTTACCTCAATAAAGCTGTTCTTAAAAAAGAAAAAAAGTTAGGTAACCTACCAAGGTCACTCCGCGTTTTTTCTGGCCACGCTAGACCAGACCCCACCCCTGTGGGGTTATTCAGGTTCCCTGCACTGCCCACCAGGTGATGAGTGAGAGTTGGGTCTTTAACAGTAACAACATCCGATTTTCTCTAACATTTACTTATATATATGCCTCTCTGCTGCAAAGGGAACTTTGATTCTGCCGTTTGGAGGTACTTTCTATCACTTACATAAGTTTCCATCCCCTAAATTCAGTAAAAATCAAATTACCAAAAATAATTGGATAATATTTGAGGACTTGTAGGTTTACAGAAATTTTAGATGAGCAAATTGAAAGAATTAAATGATTTGACCGAGGTCATCGAGAGCAGCAGCTTTGGCACAGGAATGAGAAATTGGAGAACCCCAGATTTTGTTTTCCAGCATAAAAGCCACATTTCTCTTCCTTCCATATTTTATTGGCAAATTATAACTCTTTTTTTCTTTCCAAACTACCAAGAATATGTTTCTCGAAGTCCTTTGTGCATGTTTTGTTTTTCTGTCCTGTGAATGAGCTACTCTAAAAAGTCTTCTGACCCAAATAGGAGTCACTGTTAACGCCCTTTCTTTGTTTATTTTTTAATTTACCACGTGAGAGGGACACCACCTTTTGAAAACAATACTGGTAGAACTGAACTCAGTGAAGATGTCAGCAAAATGTGCATGTGAAGTTAGGGCTGAAATTCTATCTCTTTTGGTCAGATGGGCCACACCTTAATTAATAAATCTGTTGCTGACAAAACCATTGCTCTCAAATTGATCAGTATTTTTCCATTCAACAAAAAATGTCTTGCTCTGTGCTACTGAGTACCTACTTAATGCCCATTGACATAGGGGGGTACAGAGATAGGTCAGCCCAACTTTTGAATAAACAGAATAGAACAAATGCACAAGTATTTTGTAATGCAAGGAAAGCATACTATTTTTGAGACTCTTAAGAATGGTTTTTGTTTTGTTTTGTTTTGAATTATTACTGAATCTTAACCTTTTAGCTTTTTTGGAAAAAAGATTTATTTATTTATTTATTAGAGAGAGAGAGAGAGAGAGAGAGAGAGATATCACAAGTAGGCAGAGAGAGTGGGGGGAAGCAGGCTCCCTGCCGAGCAGAGAGCCCGATGCAGGGCTCCATCCTAGGACCCTGAGACCATAACCTGAGCCGAAGGCAGAGGCTTCAACCCACTGAGCCACCCAGATGCCCCAACCTTTTAGCTTTTAACTCTATTGGTGTATCTCCTTTATTGCACTTATATTCCCAAGACCCTTTGTCAAAGAATTTATAATTGTGAATCTAGGTGCATTGAATACTAACTGCTGCTTAAAGAGTATGCTTGGTGAATTCTTTCATAATACTAATAATTACTCCCTGGTTTATCCATTATGAGAAATTGTGTGTGTGTGCGTGCATATGTATGTGTGTGGATGTATGTATATACATACATATATATTTATACATACACATATATGATTTTCTTAAATCAGGACCACCTTTTTCCATTATATTTGCAAGCATCACTAATCTTAGGCAAGCTTATTCTGGCAGAGAGAAACAAAACAATGGAAAATTTAAACTCCAGTGTGATTTTTTTTTTTCATTTGCAACATGTCTCACATCTCAATAGACACTAGTATGTTTCTTTGAGTCTATCTGCAAACATTGAAACATTTTAATGTTTCTCTGGAATTTGGAGGCTAGATACTATCAGTAGGAAGTTGCTAATGGAAACTGATGCTTTTGCTTCTGGCCAAGCATAGCAGAGACCATGGCAGGACCATCTAACTCATGCACAGAGTATGTCTTGTAAAGCCAGAGGAGTCATTGTAGTGGGTGGGTTGCTAATGTCTGTAAAGGAACAAGCTCGAGCTGGATGTTAGACATCACTATGACCAAAATTTATTTGCGTCTGCAGAATTCTAAAAGACCCTGTGCAATTTTTCGTTTGTTATAATTTTCCACTCACATTGCAAGAATACCGCAAAAACACTTGGTCAAAGAAATCTGAACCTTCTAAAAATATTTCTATAATTACTGATGGCATTTGAGCTGTGTCTCATCTGACTTGCTTGTCAGTCCTCGGCGATCATTTGGAACTATTTTGAGACTGGATTACCCAATGCTTTAGCTTAAGCTCCTCATGTTTGACAAAATCCCCATCCGGCTACTGTTCTATTAGGACAAAATGACCAGAAAGTGTTGTCTCTTAAGCAGTATCTCCAGTCCCTCTCCTGAAGTTTCTCTTCAAGCCACCCATACTGACCTTCAGTCCCACCACTCCATGGACAGCTCTGGTCAAGGTCACCAGGCACCCCCACGTGTGAATAAGCCTTCCTTTTACTTGATTTGTCAGCGCCTGACATGCTAGACCACTTTCTGTCCTTAAGACATGTGGTTTTCTTGGTTTCCTGGACACTTCTCACTTGGCAGTCTCCTACCTCACTGACTTTCCCTCTTAAGTCTTCTGTGTTGGTTCCATCTCATTTTCTCACCTGTAAGCATTGCCCTCAGTCCCCAGACTTCATCTGTCCTCAATTATACTAGTGATCTGACCTAGCCCCGCAGTGTCAGATGTCCCCTGTATGATTGACTTAGTCAGCTTGGGCTGCCGTAATAGGGTACTGTAGACTCGGTGGCTTAAACAATGGAAATTTATTTCCTCACAGTTCTGGAAGCTTGGAAGCTTGTCCAAGATCAAGCTTGGACAAGCTTATCCAAGCTCAAGCTGCCAGCATGGTTAGGTACTGGTACGGTCTCTCTTCCTGGCTGGCAAATGACCACCCTCCCTGTATGTCCTCACATGGCCTTTCTTTAGTGCCTGCAGAAAAAGAAAAGAAAAGAAAAAGAAAAGAGAGAGAGAGGGGAAAGAAAGAGCGAGCAAACTTTCTGGTGTCTCTTCTTATAAGGTCTAACCCCTCTATGAGAGCCCCAGCCTCATGCCCTCATATAAACCATATCACCTTCCAGAGTGCCCACCTCCAAATACTACCACATTGGGGGTTGGAATGTCCACATACGAATTTGGGAGGGACTCAAATATTCAGTCCACAACAATGTTAATGACCCCTCTGGCTCAAACCTCTCCCCTGAAGTCTAGATTAATATGTTACATCATCTGTTTGACATCTTCCACATAACAGGTCCAAAATGAACTTCCAGTTTTCCCCCCAACAAAACCTAATCCTTCGGTAAATTGCATCCCCCTCCTGCTAGTCGCTCACGCCAAAACCTTGCTGTTCACCTTGACTCCTCTTTTGATACCATTTCATACCTAATCTGTGAGGAAATCCTATTCACTCTACTTTCAAAATATATCCAGCTATCTGATCATTTCTCTCCATCTCTAGTACTCTGCCCAAGTCCAAACCACCACTATCTCTCTCCTGGCTTACTGCCTTAAATTCCTGTGGTTTCCTGATGTTAGTTCTTGTCCCTGGTACTCAGTTCTCAATCCAGCCATGCTGGTAGGTAAATCTCATTTGCCTAGAGCCCTCTGTTGGCCTCCCCCACCTCACAGAGTGTGCAAGCGTCCACACGGCCCGACCGCTTGCTTCCTTTCTAATCTCCCCTCATCCTGTTCCCCATCTCGTTCATTTTCCTGCAAACATACCAGCCCATTGCTGTTCCTGGAACACACCAGGTACGCTCCTGCCTCGAGAAAACTACTGTTCCCTCTGCCAGGATTGTTCTTTGTCCAGATATCTGCAAGACCGGCTCCCACATTTCTTTCAAATATCTTACCAGCGGGTCATCCAACTCCTGTGAATAAAATAGCAGTCCGCCCACACACACTGCAAAACTCTCTGTCCCTCACACCCTCTTTTGTCTTGTTCCCTGTTCCTTGGCACACTCAACCCTTTCCTGCCTGTGAGCTTATTGTCTCTCCTACATCAGTAGAAGCTGCTTATAACATATTAACATGTAACATATTAATCTAGCAGTAGAAGCTAAGACCTCTGGTTAGATCCCCAACCTTCAAAACACTGTGTGGCAGGTACCCCATAAATGTTCCTTGAGTGAAAGGAATCTGTCGTTTATGGTACTGCTTCGACTGAAGTGAGCCCCCTGCCCCTGCTCTATAAATCTCAAACGGCCCCAAGCTTCCCGAACATTTTTGATTCCTAAAGCTTTCCCTTAAGGATCAATCTCCTTTGCTTCTAGTTGTCTTAACTCAGAGAAGCACGCTATGTAGGTTGAATCGTCATGCTGTGGCAAAGCGACAGAGTCCCTTATTCCCCTTTTTGTTCCGCTCGTTTTAAAGCATAATGTTTATATATCCGTGGAATTGCCATTATGGAAAATTAAGCCAAGAGAACGTACGGGTGCCTGTAAGTGGTAGTGATTTGGGCTGGGTGTCGTTTCTCCGGGTTTCTTCTAGCGAGTGGTAGGTGGTTCCATGGGTTTAATGCGTGTTACGAGGAGGGCAGCCCCAGATAGCGACTTGGCTTGATTTCTTCCTTAGCTAATCGAGTGGGTCCAGGTGCTATAGGGCTCGTGGCTTCTCTCCCGATGCCTTTAGTAGGAATGTCAACACCTGCCATTTTGATCTTGAGGCACTTAGCGAGGACTCTTACCTGTGAAAGTGGGGAGAGAGGGAGAAGGGCTGTTGATGGTGAATCTGGATGCGGGGATGATCTTTTACCGGCAGTGACCCCGGGGTCCCGGGGACAGGGATCTGAGCACGGATGCTTTGTCACCGCGGCCGGTCCCCACCCACCGCTCCCAGGGCTGCTTTCGCCACCCTCCGACACTTGTTCTTTATTGTGATCTTGTGGTTGAGAACAGAAGCTGCTCTCAAAAGGCAGCACTGCAACTTCAAAGGGAAAGTAGGAGTAGGAGAAGGAAGTAGCCGTGTGTGATGTCTCCTCCATGCCACTTCAGAAAGTACCAGAGGGAAATAGAAGGTAAAGGTACAATAAAAAGTCTTTGGGGATCTGATCTGAGGGCAGTTAGAAAGCTCAATTTTCAGAGCGCGGTCCTGGAGATGGACTTCTTGGCCCTTAGCACCCAGCGCCAGTCCCTTCCTTGGAGTCCCTGTGTGCTGGGGACCGGGCAGTGTCAGGGGGCCCGGGGGAGGGGGCAAGGAGAGCATGGCCACTTCTTGTCCCTGTGCACCTAGAGTTCCCCCAGCAGCAGCTGCATCCTTTCCCACTTGCTCTTAAAGCAGGAAATGGCATCAAGGGGTAGCCTGGGCAAAAGGACATAAGCCTGACAAAACGTTTGGAAAGCCCCCTTCCCGACGACACCCCCCCCCCCAACGTACCGCCGTAGGCCCTGGATCAGAACAGCTGACCAACAGGCCGTCCCGTTTCTCTCCCACTCAGGGACCCCGTATGCACAACAGTGATCCTGAGCACTCATGCCGGCCTTGGAGGCTTTGTGGGGGGCCTTCACACGGCCGTCTCCCTGGAGTCCCCTAAGCAGTGGCTCTCTTGGGGACCCCTTTATGCTTTTGGCCGGAGCTGAGAGGACATTCCAGATCTCCCCTTGGAGGCAGGGTGTGTAGAGGGGCAAGGACAGAGGCTTCCAGAAGATCCACACCCTCTGGCATGGACCCGAGGACACAGGAGGAGTGATGCTGGAGCAGCAGGCAAGACGCGGGGAGGAGGAGCGGGCAGGAAGCCAGGGACCAGCCTCGGAACAGAATCCCTCTGCCTTGGGCTCCGTCACTGCTCACTTGGGGGCTGGAGCCCGGCTGGGTCTGTCTGGGAGTGTCCACAGGACGGTTGTGGCCTGAAAGCCACCCCGGGAAAGTCTGTTAAAAGCCCAGAGGACTCAGGTAGCGAAAAGATAACAGAAATGTCTAGCAGGTGATAGTAAAAGGAAACAGGGGAGCTGAAATAGTACCCAAAGCAGTTCGACGATGTAGAAAACGTGCAGCTACTGAAAGCAGCTCAGCGTGACTCCGCCTTTCCGACCAACGTCAAACTGAAAATAAAGTAACCGAATCCCTGGAGAAGTAGAGGGCACGCGGGTACCTGCTTCCATGAGGACGACTCAAAAAATAAATACAGAATCCCCTGTTGATGCAGTGGATGGCCTGCCGGCTTGAATGCCAGAAGGCGAGGACGGGCCCATCCCTTGCTTCGAAGCCAATGTTGGGGAAACGCGTCTCCTCTTTTCTGGGTCACCCTCCAGCCCGCCTAGGGCAGGAGCAGAGGGGCTCATAGACCATCTGTCTAAATATTTTTAAAACTATAAATCAAGCTGGCGAACGGTTAGATAAAATATGTGCTATCCTCATACTTTGATAAATAGACCTTTGTGACCACAGAGAAAGCGAGATTTGATTTTTCGCATTCTCAGAAATGCTCACAAGAGTTCTCTGCTGGATCACGGGATGGAGAAGGCCCTCGCCGGCCCCTGCCCCTAGAGCTCCCCCTGCCTCGTCCTCGTTTCCACAACGCGAACGTGAGCCATGACCCAGCCCGCGTGGATGAGTGCCGTCCATGGGCCCTGCACACAGCCCTGCCGCCGTCACCCCTCCCTAACCCCTCCATCACCCCTCCGTCCTTGGGGGGGCATACACCTGTTTTGGAGCTGGGAGAAGCCCCGCATTTCCATGGAATCTGATCCCAAACAGGAAGGAGGTTAATCATTCCCATAAGAGTTGGCATTGGGTGGGTTGCCTTATGGTTTGGGGTCACAACGGAGAAACAGCAATTCTCTGTGTTTTTTTTTAAGAGCTCCAAATGAAGGCCAGTGAGATATGAATTCCCCCAAACTGCCCACACGCTCTTTCTCACCACTTTCTGGAAAAGAATTCTGAGCCTCCCCCTCAGACACCTAAGAAGAAGCTGAGAGAAAGCTGCCCAGAAAAGGAACAGCTGCTCTGCCCAGTGCGTGCCTCGCCCTCCTAATTGGCCACACGCCCTGCTCTGCCTTTTCCGCGGACCCTGGGAGCCCAAGGGCAAGGAGGAAAATCCAGCGCTCCTGAAGAGCTCTCAATGGCTGCCTGGAGCCAGAAGGTCACCCTCTGACTGAGGCAGGTCCCTCTTTTGTGCCCGATGACATGAGTGGATGCACCCCAAGACCTCAGGGTGGCAAAGACCCCATCATGTATTGATTATCTGAGGGTCATTCCCCCCCACCCCAAATATTTCCCTGAGCCGATAGAGAGGGGATGAGTTCTTGAGAATCACAGACCGGCAGGGACTAGCATGACTGGGGATGGGAGCCCCTGCGGAAGCCTGGACTTTGGCAGGAAACCAAGGGTGCGGCTGGACAGAGGGATCCTGCAAAGGAAAAGACATGGGAGGAGTTGGCACCAGAAGGCAAGGCTCTTTGGGGCCCAAGCATCCCCCATTTCCTACTTCTTAAACATGAGTTTCAAAAAGGAGGGAGTCTATCCTATGGAACGGGATCCGAGAGATTGAGTCTACTGGCATTTGTTAATGACATTTGTCATCATAGGATGGTTTTTATTTTATTGCCATTAGCATATCAAAGTATAAAGAAGCACCAGTGCCCCCATTTACCTGGAAAAGTTTCCTCTGGAAATTCCTGGTTATCCTGAAGATTGCCTACGAGGATAGAAAAGAGGCTTAACTTATCAATATCTTGCAAAGTCTTTCTCCCCCAGCTTGAGGACCAAACAGCTGGTACCTTTCCAAGCAAAGTAATATTCGCAGAATAGTAGAAAGTAAAAGAAGTTCTGAAGAATGAAATTAACACTATATTTTGGTGGGTTTTTTTAAATCTACCTGTCGATAACATAAAAACTAAAATTTCGTATGGAAAACTTTTCTAAAGATATATTTATTCATCCATAATAATTATTAGTTATTATGTAAATTGGTAATAATTTAGCGGAGAAAGTAAATTTCAGATTAACTCAGATGGTTTCTTACTAATGTCCGTGATCTCTGTGCCTATGATTGAAGAAAATGCAGGATGTATAAATCTCCTAGTGGGGTGGGTCTAGGCTTTTTTCTGAATTATAGCTAGAGTCTTTCTGATCCTTTGAAAACATGCATTGGAAACTCTAAAAGTTGCATTTTTCATATCCCTGAAAGGTCAGTTAATTTTTTTCTGAGACCATGATTACTATCTTATCCTTTGTTCTTGCCTTTAAGAAAATCTCCTTCTTCCTTTTGTGGCCTTTATCCTTTGCTTTGTACTATAGAATTTCTATACCCATTATTTTATCACAAGTCAGGGAAAACTTCCCGAATTCCCATAACTACATCCATGTGTAAGCTCCTGGAAAAGACACTTGCCACTGTCTTGTGGAAAGGACACTATTTAGACAGCATTATTTGGCATTCTTTTAAATATATATATATATATATATATATATATGTATGTATATACACACACACACACACACACATATGTATACAAATATATATTTTAGGTTCTTTTGAAAGGAAAAAGACAGAAAACTTAATAGACATTACCAAAATTAAATAGAAACATCCGAGAGACCGCATGGTACAGTGGTTACAGTCATTAACGGAGTCACACAAGTTACTTCTCTTGCCTCAGTGTTCCTCATCTGTGAAATGGGAGTAGTTACAGTAGCAGCCTCATAGAGAAGATTAAAGGAGTTACTATTTGCAAAGGTCAGGGTCTGACACATGGCAAGTGCTCTAGGTTTCTGTCATTTTTTTTTAAAAAAAGACTTATTCATGTATTGTTTTGAGAACGAGCACATACAGGAGAGGCAGAAGGAGAGGGAGAGAGAGAATCTCAAGCAGGCTCTGCACTCGTCTTGTAACCCTGAGATCATGAGCTAAGCCAAAACCAAGAGTCTGACACTTAACCCATTATACCACCCGAGTGCCCCAGCATCCGTCCAATTTTAAAAGGAAAACTATCTTTTTTTTTAAGTTTCTTTTTGTTTGTTTTTAGTAATCTCTATACCCAATGTGGGGCTCAAACTCTTGACTGCGAGATCTAGAGTCCCATGCGTCTCTGAGCCAGCCAGGTGCCCCCAAAAGGAAAACTATCTTTCTGTAACTGCTTCCACCCTCTGGAATTTTTAAAAAAGTAAAATGTAACATTTCATCTCCTCTCATCCCCCCTCCTTCTTTCCCAGAGCTAAAGTTGCTGAAGTTGGGGGATGTGACGGTCCTGAGAGTTTTGGTGCTTCTACCCATATCTTCATAAGTAGTATATGTTATTTTTCTGTGTTACAAAACTTCACATAAATGGGAACATACTGCATGTATCCTCTGTAACTTTCTATATCTCCTCAAATGAGGTATCTGAGATTGATCCCTGTGGATACATGTGGTTCTGGTTCATTCACTGTGAGTGCTGTTTACTGTTCCATTACAGGAATAAACCACTGAGAACAAATTGATGGGAACTGGGGTCGCAGCGAGCATTCTGGAACAAGGGCTTGCGTGTGAGATTGCTCTCTGGGATGGATAATTTAAAGAAATAGCCGGGGCACAGGGTGCACATCTTCGGCTTTACCAGGTGTCCCACCAGCACTGAGTAACAGTGACCTTGCCAATACTTGGGGTTATTGGGTTTACTGACTTTTGCTTCCGGGTTGGGTATGTCATTGTTTCCATTTTTACTTCCATAATGAATAGGGAGGCTGGAGAGGGGACTTTTATGATTATCGACTGCTGGTGCTTCTTCCTCTGTGAGTTGACTTTCTGTGTCCGATTTTGGATATCTGTTACTGCCCATTTCATTTTCTATTTTCTTATTGATTTATAGGGTTCTTTAATTATTCTGAATAGTGATCCTGGGTAGAGCGTGTGAGTTGTAAGTGACTTCTCCCAGACTGCGGCTTGCCTTTATTTTGTTGATAATGCCTTTTATAGTAAAAATACTCGTTTTAATGTAGTGTCATTAAGCAGTATTTTTTCTCTCTGGCTTTTGGTTTTTATTTCTTGTAAAGAGTCCCTTTACTGATGTGCTGGGAGATAGCACCGTGTTTTGTTTTGTTTTGTTTTGTTTTTTCTGATCTCGTAGTTTTAACTTCTCACATACAGGTCTTTAGTCCATTGGGAATTTATTTTACTTGTGGTGTAAGGAAAGGTTTTTGTTTTGTTGGGTCCATGGTCAAAGGAGCGAGACTGATACAAAGCGAAGGTCAAGCAAAGCCTTATTTCGCGCCAAACCTCGAGAATCAAACTGACCATCCAGGGCCGTCTCTTGCAAAGAGGCGACCTCTCTGCCTTACAGACTAGCTTTTAAGGGCAAAGGCCATGTGGTTGGGACTGGCCACGCACAGGTGGCCAATGAGATTGTAACACAGAGAAAGCTGCTAGGTCACACATAAGTGACCAATTGAATTACAATTTACCCTATAGTAGGTATTTGAACTAGCCTATCACCTTGGTCAGAATTGGTGCCCAGAAGGCTCCCAAAGGGCAGGGCCCATACTCCTTGGTAGCTAGGGAGACAGTATGCGCCCCCACTAATGGGATACCTTCACCTGGCCTGACCCACCCTTGTATTTGGGCTTTGTTACCTGGGACTAGTTTCCGGGACTTGTTTTAAGTAAATCCCCTGGGGGAAGGGGGACGCAGGAACAGTTTAAATTTTACTGTATAAACAACAAGGCCGTTGTTTAACCAGACAGAATCGCTCTGGCTAAGTAGGCCCTTACAGTTTTTGTTTTTTATGGTTTTTGTTTTGTTTTGTTTTTACTTTTTCCATTTGGAGAACCAGTCTTCCTGATACTATTTATTAAACAGTAATTTCGGGGCTCCTGAGTGACTCAGTCAGTTAAGTGGTTGCCTTTGTTTCGGGTCATGATCCCGGAGTCCTAGAAGAGAGTCCTGCATTGGGCTCTCTGCTCAGCAGGGAGCCCGCTTCTCCCTCTCCCTCTGATGCTCCCCCTGCTTGTGCTCTTGCTCTCTCTCTCTCTCTCCGTCAAATAAATAAATAAAATCTTAAAAAAATAAATAAAAATAAACAGCAACTTCTCCACGGATTTGTACCAGCCCTCTGTCATATATCAAGCTTTCATAAAATCTGGGTCTTTGGCTAGACTCTTCTGTTCTGTAGTTCTGTTCGTTCTATCCCTGTGCCCAAGCCACAGTGTTAACAGTGTTGATAGAGTGAGTATTCCCTTTTTTTTAAAAGATTTATTTATTTGACAGAGAGAGAGAGAGAAAGATCACAAGTAGGCAGAGAGGCAGGCAGGGAGGGTGGGGAAGTAGGCTCCCCGCTGAGCAGAGAACTCGATGTGGGGCTCGATCCCAGGACCCTGAGATCATGACCTGAGCCAAAGGCAGAGGCTTAACCCACTGAGCCACCCAGGCACCCCGCCAGTATTCCCTTTTACTGTTGTTGTTCAAAATTGCCACATTGTTGCTCTATATTTTTATTAAACTGCATTTTCTAATTCGGGGTTGCTGTTGATTCGATATATTGATCTTACATCATTCAGTCATACTGAATCCTTATTGGTTCTAATAGTGTCTGCAGGTTTCCATGGCTTCTCCATTAGATCACCTGAAAATGATCACAGTTTTGATTATCCCTTCTAATCCACATGCCTTTTCTTTCTTTTTCTTGTATTAACAGTGCTCATCAGACTGACCTCAGATGCACCAATAGCAAAAAATCTGAGTTTAAAGATTTTATTTTTAAGAAATCTCTACACCCAACATGGGGCTCAAACTTAAAACCCTGAGATCAAGAGTCACATGCTCTACCCACTGAGCCAGCAAGGCACCCTCCCAAAATCTAACTTTAAACTGAATGCTTCTGATATTTCATCATTAAGCATTAAGAAAGTTAAGAAGTTAAGACATTTCTCTTTAATTCTTAATTTTTTTAAATTATGAATGTGTTTTGGATTTTTCTTAACATTTTTCTGACACTATCAAGATTATCCTGTATAGCTTCTCTTTACTTCTTTCTATTTCTTTTTTTTAAAGCGATAGAGAATGCAAATGGTGGAGGGGGAGAGTCTTAAACAGGCTCCACGCTCAGCACAGGGCCTGACTCAGGGCTCGATCTCACAACCCTGAGATCATGACCTGAGCTGAAATCAAGAGTCGGGTGCTTAACTGGCTGATCCACCCAGGAGCCCCTTTGCTCACTTCTTATTGCAGACTGTATTAGGACTAGACTCTAGACTCTAAATTCTTCGTAGTTGTGATGGATTTTTTTCATACATCGCTAGGCTGGTTTTGCTAATATTTTATTTAGGAGTTTGCATTTAAACTTGAAGTTTTTCCTCTTACTACTTTCCTATTATTCAGACTAATACTAGCTTATAAAATGAATGAACATCGGGGTGTTTAATTTAACTGACAGCTCACCTTAAGTTTAAGAGAGAATTCAGTTACAGTGGTACAGTACTCATAATTACAGTGTTTCTCACAGCATCTTCCTACCCTTTCTACCTTAATTGCTGAGTAACCTTTAAGATTAAATGATTGACTCTGCTGACATTGCTGCAAGTTCTTTCGTGACTTTGCATTATAGCTTCTTCATAGACGCGTGTCTAACTATCCGTGGAAAAAGACAGCAAGATCCCCTGGGAATCAATATGGCCCCAGTACTAGGAATCAGCATCAGACACATTTATGACTTGAACACAGTTTGATTTCAGAAGTCATCAACAGATGCTTCAAGGCATTTTATTTTTAGAGAAATGCCTTGGGATGCTCACTTCAGTGATATTATCATTTGAGTCCCAGCTGTATCAGTTTATCTGGAACGAAACAAAGTGGAGGGGTTAAGCACTCATGGTGCCATTACTTAGACTTTGTATGGAGAATGAGTGCCTCCGAGCAGAACTCTGTCCAGTGATGGCTGTCTGTCAGGCTGTTGAGGGGGCAAGACTCTATCGTATTCAACTTGCAACAAACATATTGCTCTAACATGTTCTTCCATGATGCTAAAACATGTGGACCCACAATTACGAGTCTTTGGAGCACATTCTAAACCAGAATTTGGCATAAATCTGCTATTTATTTGCTTGGAAATTTTCAGCCTTTCGCCAGGATTCTCCATTAGGGACTCTGAGAGGGTCTCCATAGTTCCTCAGGTATAACTATTAGAAGATAAATTAGCTAAAGACTCAACAAAGTCTCACATTTCCTTTAAATATCAGGTGTTTGGATGGAATGAAAGATTTGATCAATACAATCATTTTCAGAACGCGACGCAAAGACTTGGTGTTTACTCAAAACAAAGAGACTGAAATCAGAGAGTAGTCAACTTATTCCAAAACTAAAGAGCATCCAGACTTACTCTAGAGAATAAATTTTCTATTATCTTGTTCGTCCTCACAAGGCAACTGTCTCCATCCTGCTTTGTCACCTCCTTGAAAAGCGACTCCGTAGGAAGGGACCTAGCAGCATGGGTCTTCTCCGAGACGGAAAACGTTACTGACCTCTGAGGACGAGCTCGAGCTGTTCAAGGGACACATGCAGACTGGTCTGGAAATCGCTGCTGTGTCTAAAACAGAATGTCAGCGGCTGTGAGGTGTGAATTGCTAACTTCTAAAGAACAGTGTCGTTTATGGAACCGCTGGTGGGCTGGTTAGAACACAAAGGGTAACCAGAGGGTTACCGTTGTGCCTCCCATTCCTGGTACAGGACCTGGCACACCATAGAGGCTTATGTAGTGAATGAACAAAGGTGCCCCAGTAGGTCCCCCTCAATTCATTTTGTCTTAAAACCAAAGACTCTTGAATTCAGCCTTTTAAGGGTACTCGAGTATGCTACCCATCCTGGAATCATTTGTTTATATTCAATACCAATGTCTTTCCCATTTCAGAAGCCAATTTGCATTCTACTTCTATAGGAGCAGCCTCCCGTGGCCCATCTCTTTTGGCCTAAAAAAAATTAGTCAGTTTACTGAGTAGAATCCCTAATTGGCCAGTCCCTTTAGATCCATGGGGTTATCTTTCCAAATGATCAAATCAAAGAATACTTATTTTAGAAAGTATAGAACAGAAGATACAGAAAATCGTAGTGAGCATTATCAGCCATGAGTTTACCACCCAGAAATAATCAGTCTTGTCATTTCGGTGTGTGGCCGTCAAATAGGTAGACTTACCATGAGCCTGATGGAACCAAGGTTCGGCCCCTATAAGTGAACAGTTAACTCTCAAACTGAGTTTTAGGTTTCTAACTTGTACTGTTGTGGAGTTTTTTTGTTTTTTGTTTTTTTTAAAGATTTTATTTATTTGACAGACAGAGATCACAAGTAGGCAGAGAAGCAGGCAGAGAGAGAGGGGAAAGCAGGCTTCTTGCTGAGCAGAGAGCCCGATGCGGGGCTGGATCCCAGAACCCTGAGATCATGACCTGAGCCGAAGGCAGAGGCTTAACCCAGTGAGCCACCCAAGCACCCCTGTACTGTTGTTCTTAAAGAGGGGCCTCAAAACTCTATAAGCTTCAGACCATACAAAACCTGGATCCGTCGCTGCCATCAAGGGGATTCATGGACTTTTGCAAATCGAGTTCCGTTCTGTTTTGTAGTACATTTTAACATTTAGCAAAATATAAAGGTTTTCTCATATTCTTCTAGAATTCCTTTTTTTTTTTAAGGTTTTATTTATTTATTTGAGAGAGAGAGAGAGAGAGATCACAAGTAGGCAGAGAGAGAAGGGGAAGCAGTCTCCTCGCTGAGCAGAGAGCCCAATGCGGGGCTCGATCCCAGGACCCTGAGATCATGACCTGAGCTGAAGGCAGAGGCTTAACCCACTGAGCCACCCAGGCGCCCCTGGAATTCCTTTTAATAACAATTTCGTGTTCAATGAATAGATTTCTTAAGTGAATTGATTTATTACACGAATACCCTACTATTGGGATTTCCCTATACTGTTCTTATAGATGATGCCTTATCGAGCATCCCCATTACTGTATCTTTGTGCACAAATATGTAGAAATGGAATTACTGGTTCAAACCATATATGTATGAATTTGGGCGCTTTTGACATATATTAATAATGAACCCTTTAGAGAAGTGGTGTCATTTGATCTTCCCAACTATGGTATGTGAGACAATTCATTTTCCCAACCCTTGTCAACATTGTTTATTGTATTGTAAAAACCTCTGCCAGTTTTATAAGCATAAAAAGCTATCTTAATATTTTAATATTTATGTTTTTCTTATTAAGTTGAAGAGTGAGTTTCCTACCAGAAGGTACTATAAGAGCTCTTAATATTTTTAAGGTGTTAGCCATTTGCTGTAGTTGTAATGTAAATATTGATCTGTATAATCATAAATCGGATTTGGGGAAACTGAGAAATTTAGGTCATTTGGAATTGTCACCATCATCTGCCTGTGGAAAATGCCATTTAGGGGATGTTGTAGAAGGCATGACAGAAGGCAAGCATACATGTTAACTTGGCTACATTACAGGGAGAATTGAATTCTTTTCAGCTAAAAGATATGTGAGCATCTACTTTGTGCCTAACATTCTACTATACTCCCACCTAATGAATACAGCTAATCATACTGTGGAATTAAAAACTATGCTTACAGTTTCAGTAAAACACAATGGGAGCCCTTACGGAAGAAAAATTCATTCCTCAATTCTTAGTGGCAAAGTGATAGAGGAGCGGTAGGGGAAAATCACCCAGAGGAGGTCCTGTGCATGCCAAGGAAACTGGCGGGGAGATCACCGAAGGTGATGACACGGTGTGCAGCGGAAATGTGCCTGCCAAGTTCACAGGACAACAGGATTTCTGGAACTCTAGTGCCATGGGAATGTGGCATGGTTTGGGATCATAAGGCAGGAATAGGAGATAGGTCTGTATTAGTCCATCCAGGCTGCTATAACAAATTACCACAGGCTATCTTTTTTTTTTTTTTTTAAGATTTATTTATTTACTTATTTTTGAAAGAGCGAGTGAGAGCTCTCATGCCCGAGGGCATGTGGGTGCGGGGAGGGGCGGAGGGAGAGAGAAGCCAACTCCCCACTGATCCTGAGGAGCCCAACCCGGGGCTAAATCTCAGGAACCTGAGACGGTGACCTGAGCCCAAAATCAAGAGTCGGACACTTAACTGACTGAGCCACCCAGGTGCCCCACCCTAGACTGAGTATCTTAAAACCATTTGTTTACCACCGTTCCAAAGGCTGGGAAGGTCAAGACCGAGGCACCAGCAAATCTGGTGTCTGGAGAGGGCCTCCTTCATGGTCTGCGGGTGACAGTCTCCACTTTGTATCCCCAGAGAGCGAGAGCAGAGAGAGAAAACAAACTCACTTCTCAGCAGGGCACTGATCCCATCAGGGTGCTCTGTTCTCGTGACTGAATTAGCTCCCAGAGGCCCCACTCCCAAAACCAACGGGGGATTAAGATTTTAAAGGAAGAATGCGGGGTGGGGGGGTGGGACGGACACACAGACATTCCGTCCAAGCCAGGTGACCATGTGAAAATCCTTGCGTACCAGTCAAGGTCATTGCGAGGATGTCCCCCGTTCCGGAACTGATTCTGAGGATGTGTCGCACAAACGTGACCTGCCAAGTGTACTTTTTTTGGTAAAATATGACTGAGAGTTCTTGGTGAAAAATCCACATTGTCTCTGCAGGGCCATCGAGGTGGAAGAATTCCTGAATATTCTGGCTCCTCAGAGGGGCTCCAGGTGTCCCGAGGTTCATATCAATGCTCTCTTGCTTCCAGGGCTCTGTGCCTCCTCCCCACCCCCCACTCTGCTCCCCTCGGCATGTGGATTGTTTCTAACCATGTGTCCACATTGAAGCTGACTTAAAGACAGGAATCTTTTCTCTGACCTGACCCCCCTGTCACGCTTCAGCGTCTTCAAGAAGAGGGTCAGGCAAAAAGTGTGAGGACAGCTAACAGCGTCCAGAAAGGGAGGTCGAAGGAGATGGGTGTGACTCAGGGTGGGATTTCAGAGGCCACAGGCTTCAAGGAAGACACCCTCAGGTCTGTGGAGGGACGGAATGGGCTATATGAGCGAGTTAGCCATTTACTAGCTTTTACTTTAGGCCAGTTACTTGGACCGTCTGAGCTTTGTTTTCCCTCTCTGTGAAATGGGGCCATAATACTGACCCGAGAAGGGATGCTATGCTGATTAAGTGAACCCTGTGCATACCGTTTCTGACGCATAGCAGACATCCTATAAAGGCATTTCCCTGTCCTCTTCCCTTCTTCATAAAAAGGGAGTTTCTGATCCAAAGGCCTTCATACTTCCCCTGTATTCTGGAGGAAGCCGCCACCCTCCGAGCTAGGCAAGGATGCCAGAGCGTACTGAATCTGATCACGGTGCCAGTAAACCGCCGTCATACATTAAGAGATTTCCTTTTGAGTTCAAGCATTTCTAAATACCTCTCCTGAATTGAGAAAGCAGACTGAGTCGAGTACAAAAAGACTGTTCTCCTCTGTTTGTAAAGGCATCTTTCCCATCTTCTCCGGATTTTCACGATCTATAACTGGACTTGTGTACCCAGCTGGCGGCAGCACCCGCCAGACCCTGAGGTAACCGTAATTTGGGCCCTTTTTTTTTTTTTTTTCACTCAGAGCCTACAAATTCTATTTCAAGCACACACATGTACAGAATGCAGATGTAGGAATGAAAACCAGGCCCTTCGGGTAAATGAGGCTGTGATGTTTGACTGTAGTGAGACCGTCAGTGGCCCGTTGGCAGGGGACCTCGCCCAGGCATGGTCGGGGCCCAGACCTCAAGAGTGGTTTTGGCCTTTAGCTATGGTATCACGGATCGTGTGGGACAGTCACCGCCTCTCCCGTTTGGGGTGAAAAATTGCAAGATCTGTGATCAGAGAGACTTGAAAGGATTTGTGGGGATTCTATGGAAGGTGTAACAGCATGGGTATTTTGAAAAAGTAGTTCCCTGAAGAAGCTGAGTATCAAAATTTCCTCTGCTTATGCTCAGTGCAAAAGGACTACTCCAGTCAAGGAAACAGCCACTTGAGAAAATACTTCTAATGTGTATTCAGATTGGGAACAGGTCACTAGGTGTTCCATGCAGCAAAAACTCTTGTAGCTTGGATAGACCCCCAAGTGAGCACTCCTTTTGACTGACTGGTAAATCATTCATTCTTTCATTCATTCAACAAACATTTATTGAGAACCTGCTATGTAACGGGTAGTATCTACGGGTACTAAGGGTACTGAGGTGAACGACAACAGCAAAAACATTAAAAAAAAAAAAATCCCTGACCTCGTGAAGCTTACAGTCTAGAGGAAGGAAGTGATGATAAATGATAGTAAGAGTTAAAATATGAATTGTAGTTATATGGGAAAAGTGCTGAGGAATAGAAATGAAACGAGAGTGCGGGGTATGAAGTATTTGGAAGAATGGGTGCTGAAATTTTGACAGGTGGTGAGGGAAGGCCTCACTGAGAAGCAGACTTTCATAAATACCTGAAGGAAGATCTGGATGGTTATAGATCTAGATCAAAAATACTGCCCTCTGGATTTTCGAAGCTATTTCTCCGTTGTCTTCTGGTTTCTGGGTTGCTGGTGAGAAAACTCATGCCTTTCTGACTGTTGCTCCTTTGTTTTGTGACTTTTCTCTCCAACATTCTGGGACCTTGTAGGACTTTCTGTTCTCCCCCCGGCCATCTGGAATGTCTCAGTGACCACCCTGATTATGTCGTGTGTTTCAGAACCTTTTTCAGTCTCCGATCTCGGACTCTTCAGTGTGGGGGGAAATTTTTTTATAATGCTTTCTGTAAGTCTTCTGTTTTTCCTGATCTCTTTCACCCAGATTCCCGTTAGTAATACTTGGGATGCTCTGAAATAATTTTCTGTTTTTCTTACTATTTTTCACTCTCTCCTGTCCTTTAATCTTTTCGCTCCACTTTCTAAGATTTCATCAATTTTTCCTCCCTGAATTTTTTTTAAATTAAGTAAACTCTACACCCAACCCCAAGATCAAGAGTCACATGTTCTACCGACGGAGCCAGCCAGGCATCCGTCTTCCTTCCTGAATTTTTAATTCCTGCTCTCATGATTCCGAGAGTTTGCTCTTGCTCTCCAAATGTTCCCCTTTTCTTGGACTCTCTCCTCATTTCTGAGTTTCTGTTTTCTGTTTATTTTGGTGTCTCGTGTTAGTGGCTTGTATGAAACGTCTGTTAATTCTGGGTAGCCTGCAAATGTGTGAGTGAGACGTGGTCATACTGACTGGAAGCTTTCATGTATGGGTTGGGCCAGTTCATAGTGAGGATCAAACAGAACTTGAGCATCACCCTCAAAAATCTATTGATCTTTTCTCACAGGCCAGTCAGCTTTCCTAGAGGGGTTCCTCCAGTTTCTTGACTGAAGGTCACCCCTTTGCAAACATTCTGTGAGAAGGCACCTCACCCACCCTCCCTGTGCCTGGTGAGCCAGAATCCAGTCTGTTTGGTTCTACCTCTTCGGTCTTCTGTGGATGTGGGGAGTCAGTTGGCTGAGTGGGATAGAAAGCAAGCTTCGCAGAGGTTTGCAGCACCATTAGAAAGAAAAGAAAATTCAGTCAGACCTACTGCTTTCCACTCAGTCTGCCTTCCTCCCCTCAGAGGGATCTAGTGCCTTGCTTCTGGAGCTTCCCTAGCCCTGCATGTTTTATCTGGAGTTCTCCCCTTGAAGACTCAGGTGTCGGCCTTTTCTTGTCTGGTACTGTTTCCTCTCTGATTCCCTTAATTCTTTGATCTATGCTTTTTTATTTTTTTTTAAAGATTTTATTTATTTATTTCACAGAGAGAGAGATCACAAATAGGTAGAGAGGCAGGCAGAGAGAGAGGAGGAAGCAGGTTCCCCGCCGAGCAGAGAGCCCGATGCGGGGCTCGATCCCAGGACCCTGGGACCATGACCCGAGCCGAAGGCAGAGGCTTTAACCCACTGAGCCACCCAGGTGCCCCGATGTATGCTTTTTTAATCTTCATTGTCACTTGAATGGAATTTCAGGAGGAGATAGAGACAAATTTATGACATAAATTGCCTTACTGTAACCGGAAGTCATAGCCTGTTCTTTTTTTTTTTTTTTTTAATATTTTATTTGACAGAGAGAGATCACAAGTAGGCAGAGAGGCAGGCAGAGAGAGAGAGAGGAGGAAGCAGGCTCTCCGCTGAGCAGAAAGCCCGATGCGGGACTCGATCCCAGGACCCTGAGATCATGACCTGAGCCGAAGGCAGAGGCTTAACCCACTGAGCCACCCAGGTGCCCCCATAGCCTGTTCTTTTTTTGAGTCTCCTGCCAAAGCTTACTCTAGTGATAGTAGTCTGTCCTCGGTAGATTCTCACAAGAAGTGGAT
Organism: Martes martes; assembly: GCF_963455335.1. Lineage (NCBI taxonomy): Eukaryota > Metazoa > Chordata > Mammalia > Carnivora > Mustelidae > Martes > Martes martes. Next base: position 126,793,854 of record NC_137895.1, read on the forward strand.
TCAGATTAAATGTCAGGATCTTTGATACGCTGTTTCAGTTACGCATTTTTGAATAACAATTCACTATGTAAACATGGTGAATTAAATCAACAGTTACTTGCTTTATTCTGTAATTTGGGCGGGGCTTGGAAGAGGGCCTCCCATTTAGGTTCCATGTGTTGGCAGCTGGGTCAGGTCACCTGGAGCTGGGGGTTCTCCTCCCAAGGTGGGTCACCCCCACGACTGGCCAGTGGTGTATATAGAATGGATGCTTAGTGGGGGCCTTCAGTCAGGGCTTTTGTTGTTCTTCATGTGGCCTCCCCCACGTGGCTCAGTTGGACTCACAGAAGCTTGGTTCTTTGAGGGAGCATCCACGATCACACATCAAGAGGACAAGGTCTAGTGTGCAAGCACTTACCAAGCCTCCATTTTGCATCTTACTTGCTAATGTCTCATTGGTCAAAACAAGTCACATGGCCATGCCCAGCGTCAACGTGGGAAGGGACTACACTCCCCAGGAGGATGGGTACTGGGAGGTATGGTTCATCGGAAGCCATATACCCCCAGGAACTCTAAAATTCTACAATCTTATGCTTCTGTTTTTCTTTATGTAACTGACTTGTTCATTTTCTTTCTGAAACACTGGGGTGCCAGATTCTTTTCCTGTAGATAGTTGCAGTTTGTATAAACATTCAATAAATATGTAGTAGAGTCACAGAAACATTGTAGCTTTTCTGCTTAAAATGAATGGACTAGAAAGACTTAAGCTATATTATAGCCTATCCGTCGCTATAATGATTGTGTTGTTAGTTAATGAAAAACACAGTCAAAATCACCAGACGGGGTCAAATTCTTAAATATACCTTTTAAGGGAATAAAGTATTGTCTTTTGCTTTAGGCTACCAGAGGTTAGCTTCATGTCCTTTTGGTTTTAAAATAGTTGGAAATTAGCCTCTTTAACACCTGCCTGGATTCCGGAGAATAAAAGTGAGTTTTCATGGGATAACCAGAAGTGCATTCCTTGGGAATTCCAAACAAACATCTCTTGTTACACGTTTTCCAAGTTTGTCCTGCCCATTGCTGCCTGGGGTAAGACAGAAAAGGGTAAGCTTTTGCTGCGCATAGCGTGAGTCTTGATCTGGGGCTGATAACTGTGTTCATTTTGCGCGCAGGGGTTCTCTATCTCCAGTACGGAGATGAAACCAAGCAGCTCAGGATGCCGAATGAAATCACAAGTGCAGACACAATCCGTGCTCTCTTCGTAAGTGCCTTTCCACAGCAGCTCACCATGAAAATGCTAGAATCGCCCAGTGTCGCCATTTACATCAAAGATGAAAGCAGAAATGTCTATTATGAACTAAATGATGTAAGGTAGGTAGTTACATCTTGTGTGTGGCGGGTGGAGGGGGGGTGCGGGAGGATGTGTCCCACCATACTCCATTTAGCTTTGCTACAGTGTATCCTGGTCCTGATCGGGTAGGCTTATCTCACCCGGGTGTGAATTCACCATCTGTTTTCCTATAATCCATTTACAAGGTTTACTTGGTTTACAAAGATGAGGACAGACTTCTCCCACATAGATCTTTGCCTATGACCTCTGAGAAGAATATAAGAAGGAACCAATCCACTGTTTAAGAGCTGGGGGAGCTGAGGCCCAGAAGGTGGTGGGGAGACTTGATCAACCTCATTGGGACATGCTTGTGACTGGAACTATCCCAGCTCCTTCTCAAGTGCTTTTTCCTCACAGAGACTGTGAACATGTTGGGTAGTGATTCCACTGGGCCATCATTTACACCAACAGGTTAGAGTAGAAGCAGAGACCACTGTGCTCTTGTCCATAAACAAGAGCCTGAGGAGCATTCTCTGGTCTCCATGATTTTCTTCAATAGCTGGCCTTACCAAAAAATCTCACTTTCCAGGTGGGCTTTCTCTGGGGCCCCTAGGAGAATGTACCCTCAAATGAGGCTAAGAGGACTCATACTACATACTACAGCAGAGGGCCCAGAAGTAAAAGCATCTGTGTCTAGAGCAGGAGGGACCCATCCGATCACTCCCAGCCAAACAGCCTGACAAACCAGACTTGAATTCACACAAATAAGGAGTTGCCTAGTATAGCTCCTAGACATTTTAGAACTCAAAAAATTATTGAGTGACTAATTGAGCCCTTTCGTTTTATGGGACCAGAAGCTCAGATGCATAAAAGTTAAGGGACTTACTCAAGATCACACAGCCAGCCCCTTCATTTCCAGGTGCAGCTGCAGACCTGACTGTCCACATCCCTTGTGAAGAGGTTTTTTTAGTTCCCTCAGAATATTCCCTGCCCAACTGATCTAGTCCACAACTTGGATTTTTGGGTTCCTTCCCCGTGGGGAGAGCAGGATGCCCTGTTTCTTCATTATGGCATTAATAGAAACCACTTTTTTAAAAAAGATTTTATTTATTTATTTGACAGACAGATCACAAGTAGGCAGAGAGGCAGGCAGAGAGAGAGAGGAGGAAGCAGGCTCCCCGCTGAGCAGAGAGCCCGATGTGGGGCTCGATCCCAGGACCCTGAGATCATGACCTGAGCCGAAGGCAGAGGCTTTAACCCACTGAGCCACCCAGGCGCCCCCCGAAACCACTTTTTAACAGTGTGCCTCTAGTGCATAACACATGTGAATTGATAAATACCTAACAATGATCACAAATGACATTTAGGCATGTGCCAAGGTGTATGAGTAATTTAGGGCTTTGGCATAGGCCCTAAGGTATAGCGGCTACATCTGTTGTACCACCTTGCTACCTTGAAAAAGCATGTTTAAATATTCATGGGATCGGAAATTCATGTCTGTTTTTTGAAATAAATTATTAATCAGCCTGTCACTTAAAAAAATTTGAATTTACAGAGCATAAACTTAAGCATAGAGTCATCATGTTGTATCTAAAGAGTATGTTTGTGGTCATACAGTCCCAGATAGTGTTTTCACACGGGCATGTTGTTTTACAGCGCTTTTCTTGACTTTCCACGTTTTTTAGTTAGAGGACTGGCGAGAAGTGGTAATAATGAATCTGTATGAAACTACATGGAGCCATTTTTGGTTTTGGAGCTCAAGCCTGATGAGGTTATTAGGAACAATTGGACCCCACTGTCTTGCAGCCCATGCAGACATTTTTATTTATTTATTTTTTCACACAAGCGTTTTTAAATTTGCAAAAAGTCATGATTTTCTAGAGCCTTTCCCAAACCTCAAAGCGTTACTGCTAGGGCTACCTTTATTCATTCTTCCGGAGTGTTGCAAGGAAGTTTCAGAGAGAGAATTGGGAGGGAGGGCAAAGGGGAAATGTCCCCTTCAACTTTCAAACTGAGATGACCCTCCTTGATGCAAAGCCTGTTGATAAAACAGATGAAAATAGTGCTTGAGAGAAGACAAGATCCTTTCTTTCAACAATAATAGTTTTCAGTTAATAGGTTAACATTTGTGAAAGTCATTTTTTAAAACCTAATTTAAAATGTTTAGTGGGAAAGTCATTGATTTATAAGATTGTCTGTAATTTTCCTTTTCAGTATTTTGATTTACTGATAAAAACGGATCTAAAAATATTTAAGTGGTTAAGGTGTTTTTATTTGATAGTGGATATAATGTTCATGGTAGGTGATCCTGTGTATGTCTTTTTCCAAAGAATTCTTCTCTCTCTTTGCTTATATGCATAAAATGCCTCAATTGTATTTTGATTGGTAGAATAAATTCTCCCCAACAACATTATATAGATTCTCTCTCTCCCCTGCAAAAATGTACCATGTAGACTGTCACTGAAGACAATGGCTTTAATCTTCTCAGCCCAGGACAAATTTCCTTTCATATCCAGTGTTTTTGAAATGAGTGTGTATTGGTTAAACATTTAACTATTTCATTACTGGGTTGGGTTCTTCATATTTTCCTTAGGGAAATGCTATGGAGCATTCAGGTTGAAATTCCGTGTTGTAAATGTTGCCATGGTGAATGCAATCTGGGCCTTTACTGTTGGTTCATCTCGGATGAGCATGTTTCTAAATTAATCATAAACCAACCTCATGTATTTTAAATACCTTTAGAATCCCACTAAGTTTTTTTCACGGCTCCAGGAAGGTTTTCAGTTTCTTCATATTGTCACTCGGGACTCCCCACCCCACCCCCAAAGCCACAGCGGGGATTCACTGAAGGAAACCCCCACGTCCTCATCTTCTGTGAGCTCTTGCCTTCTTAGTAGCCTCGCCCCTTTGAGATAACAAGGTTCTGCATGCTCCCCCTTACGCCGCCTCGTAACGAGCTCCTTGAAGTCTGGAGCAGCCCTGCAAGCTTGGGCTAGTCATTGCTTCAAAGCAATTACTGACAGATATTTAAAGGAGGGAAGCAAGACCAGTCCAAGAATCCTCCACTCCATTTAAAACAAAACATAACCCAGTAATCCCAGAGATTGCGATCAGCCCCCAGAACGTGCGGCTGCTGCACCTGGAGGAAAGGAATGCATCTCTCTGCACACGCGTCCCTAAGCTCAGCTCGCCGGGCTCGGGAGGACGCAGTGTAGACGGGGCTAAAAGCGCCTTGGGTGGCCCTTCTGCTGGCGAAAGCTGAATGTGGAGGGAGAAGGACTTCGTAGACATTCTTATGCTCTTAAATAATTTTAAGGTAGGCTCTGAGCAGGATGTGGGACTTCTGTCCTTGGCTGAGGCGTGACTGACTTCCGGGCTCTAAGTGCTGGGCTCGGGAGGAGAAAGAGACAAGCAGAAGACTCGATCTGCGGCTCTTCCTTCTAAAGACTCTGCCCGTCCTCTCAGTCCTCTTGTACGTAGACGAGTTATTTTTAATAGCCACTGTGGACGATAAAAAAGGCATTGTAAAGATACTGGTTTTGATCTTGGTGGCACTTTTTTTTTTTCTCCTGGACTGCAAATAACATTTTCTGTTCCTTGCGGAAAGTGTTTGAAGGAAAAACCATTTTCCTTTGTGTGCATTCGTGAGATAAGCAGAAAACCAGGCGTTTGGGCAAAGTAAACGATTAAATATTTAAATATTAACCAAATCTCTTTGAACGTAGTGTGAGTATTGGAGCTTTATTGTCCCTGAAAGTGTTAGCTTTTCTTGCTCCGATCTTGAAAGTAAGTCCACGCTAACTGATACTTGTGGGTGGAGAACCGAAGGGAGAGACGAATACTTTCCTGGGGAACAAAAACGGGAAAGAAAAGCTGGAGTCCCTTTTCTCCTTTTCCTTCTTGATTTTTGCCTATTGTAGGGTGAAGGAACTTTTTGTCCGGTTGACTGTAGACAGCCGTTGGATTGTCTGTTTGTGTCTTCTGCCCGATTCTGCAGGGCTGGCAAAAGAAATGGCCAAAGTGAGGCTCCTTTCATCTGCCGTAGTCATTGATGTTTTTGATTCCAGGAACATTCAGGACAGATCGCTCCTCAAAGTGTACAACAAGGATCCCGCACATGCATTCAACCACATACCGAAAACTGTGAATGGAGACATGAGGGTAAGTGTTCCCGTTCTATTTTTAATTTTATTCGATAGGTCAGGCCATCCCTTTCTCTGGTATGGTCTCCTGATGAAGCCACACCCCACTACCGGGTTTCAAGGTTTCTTACCTCTTATCTTGTCTGATGATTCATGATTTGTGCCTTGGTAAAGAATTCGATTTCGCGGACATGTGGGGCAGAGGGACCGAAATAGGGCCTGGCACATCCTCATTTATCTTTGAGCATGGACTTGAATTGTGTCCTCACTCCAAGGGGATCCTAAAAGTCTTTGCCTAAAAGCATCTTTGGTCCATACACATTAACTTGCTCAGAGGATTGCTTGTTATTTTTTTTTTCTAATTAAAACTAACTTACAAACAACAACACCAGCAAACCCATGTCCAGTTCCATGTAGAATCTCTTTAATAGTCTTATATCAGCTATTCCAAGCAAGCCCTAGTATTCTAATTAAATTATTCACCTCTGATTCATGACTATTTGCTGCTGTACTGTATTAAATATCATCAAACCTTCTCTGAATCCCATCGAAGGCATAGTCCAAAAGTCTGCATGATGTGGGAGCTGGAACTCTCTAGATTTAGATCATCTCCGAAGATTATCCAGATATTGAAAGCACCCAGGGATGTTTTGAAGAGAAGAGAACAGGGAAACAGAAAAGACGGATTTTAAAATCATATTAAGGCAGGTTTGCTAAAAAAGGGACTGAGTTTCTAACAATAGTGCTATGTTCCCCTCCAGCTGTACCTCCTCCCCACCACACACACAAATTTAGAAGATGCTGCACCATTTTATACCATCCTTTCTGAGGACTAGCACCCCGCTGGGTGCTGGAGTTTAACTAGGAAGAAAGTAAATGAATATGTCTTCTTGCCAAAGAATCCCAAGTCTTGCCTATCCTAGCATTGTGGTTGCAATCCCGAGGTGAGCTTGTCTCTGCTTCCTGGATAGAATGTATCAGTTTGCTGTTGCTGCTGTAACAAGTTAATACACGTTTCCTGGCTTAAAATGACACAGATTTACTTTCATACGGTTCTGGTGGTCAGAAGTCCCACATGGTCCTCAGTGGGCTGTCAGCTCAAGGGGTCAGGGGCGAGACATCAGCTTTCCTTTCTGGAAGCTCTAGAGAGAATGTTCTGGAGATCATGCTTGTTCCTCAGCTTGCGGCCCCCTCTTTCCATCTTCAGACTCAGCCAAATAGCATCTCTCGGGTCCAGCCTCCGTTACCACATCTCTGACCTTCCCTCTTCCACATTTAAGGACATTTGTGATTACACTGGGCCCACCCTGTGCCCCAGAATAATCTCTTTATCTTAAGGTCAGCTGATTAGCACCCTTAATCCCCCTTTATTGTGTAGTCAGAGGTTCTGTGGATTAGGAAGCAGACATCTTTGGGGGACCATTGTTCTGTGAACCCCACATGGTGTGTGAATTTAGGACCAAGAGGCCAGGAGGTCCGATAGAAAGTGCTGGAAGAATTTCTAGGGAATTCTGGGCTGAAATATGAGTGATGATATTGTGGGATCAGAGCCACATTTTGGAAGGAAAAGGCCCCTTATGTCTTCAACTGCTGATTCATGTGTGTGTGTGTGTGTGTGTGAGAAATGATGTGCAATTTGAAGCGAGGTCTGTGTTGCTACTTCAAAAAATCTAGGATTTTGAGGCTTATTTTTAGCTAGTTATACTTTAAATGTAAACCAGCACCACGTGAAGACTGAGTCATGCTGATCGTGACACACGGACTGAGTGTTACAGGACCCTTGCTTTTTGTTATTTCGTTATTCCTTCTCAGTGACATTCTTGAGAGTCTTTGTTGCCCCTGGATATCTTTAATTTTTTTGATATGTCTAGCCTTCCAACCGGAGTTTCATGGGGCTCAGAGATCTGTTTCTGCTACGTAGAGCCCACACAGGGGCCCCAGAATCGCCCCTGAAAATCTTGTTTATGGCTGGGGAGGACACCTGTTTTAACTCTCAAGCAGATGTGGCCCCTACATAAGGACCAGCAGTGAGCACGTAGAGACTCAAATATCAACCATATGGGCGAAACCTATTAGAATTCAGAATGTTTGCTGTGGGTTTCAAGTTGTTCTGCTTTTACTTGTAGACCAGACCCTAGTGATCATTCTGTGTTACCCACAGCCTTCCTCGGGCAGCATTTTCTCGTGTGAGGAAATCGACTGTTGTCCCCAGATGACAAGACAACAAATGTTCACCATCCAACCCCCACACATGCTTGTAGGTTTCCGACAAGACGACTTAGACACGAGAACTAGAACCTGGTTTTAAAAATCAACGAGGTGTGATCATGCCTGCTGTTTGTAACTTGGCCCCTGGTCACAGATTCCAGAAGCTCCAGACGTGGAATTCCTTCTGCCTCACCTTTTGGCTGTGGAGGTTGGAATTCTCTGTCCATGAATATAGCTGCTTTGCCATTAAAGGAAAGGAGGCTTGGCTGAGCCCGGCCTGGAACCCAGCTGCATCCCCCCATCACTTATGGAGAAGAGCAGAGAGGGGAAACAGAGCAAGGATCAATGGCTGTAGACTAAACCAAGCCGCATGGTGGGTTTAGGGCGCTCACTCCTTCCGTATGGTTGCAATGTGCGCGTGGCCGTGAAGGAATTTGATGATAACTGCTCGCATGAGTCAGGGACGCTGCCCCGCGCCTGATGTCATTCGCCTTCCACCGCCAGCCTCCAGACGCAGCCTGGGACAGCCCGCCCCGCGGCCCACTCGTTCCCCGCAAACACGCCGAGCAGGGAAGACGTTGGTTGTTGGATCGAGCAGAGGTGTAAAAACCGCAACAGCAGAACTGCGGTGGCCTCCGAGACCGTCCTTAACAGTCCATTTAAGATCTTAGCCTGTGAAACCAAAGACCGCGGGAGACTCGAAATCCACACGGGTCAGTTCGCCAGAGCAGTTTAATGGGGACGAGGACGACGGCGGTGGTGTCACCCAGGAAGCCTGCTAGACTGAAGTATTAACTTTGAGCTTGGGGGCCCCAGAGCCTGTACGGAATATGTGCCTGGTGGGGAGAGCCTGCGTCTAGCTTCTCATTTAGCGTCTAGCTGAGCACTGGGGAGGCTCCTGTGTGGGCGGAGACTTGTGGTTCTCTGCTGGAACGGAGCACACCCGGTTCCTGGTTCTTGGCACATGGGTGCAAATCACCCCGATCCAATTTAATCACGTGGCTTGTGTTTCCTTACAAAATTAGATAGTAGTTTTTGAAATTTAGTTCCCAAGGGACTGAGCTCACCAGATGGAAGAGGCCTTCTCGCAAAATTATGTATGCGCTCACAGGGCCTCGTCACTCACAAATGCACAACGCAGAGAGGAGCCATTCCGTCTGGGGACTCTCAGAGGGCACCAGGAACTTCCGGTTCACCAAACCCAGTGGCTTTTTCGCAGCTGGGGGCTTCTCCACCCTCCAAAGCAGTTTGAGATGACTTCCTGCAATTTTCTGCTCCTGTCATTCAGTTCTTTCCCTCTTGTATGTCTTTTGTTTTTACTTACATGGGACAGCTCCCAGATTTGCCTTTAGAACAGCCTCCCCAGACCTGGCCCGCCATCTGAAATACATCCTAATACCAAAATCCGCCGCTGCCGCCCATACCTCTCTTATTTCAGCTCTGCCTCTGACACCCAGGAATGGTCTCCTTAGAAACCTTGGATTCTATTTACGCCGCCATTTCTAAATTCCTTGCTTACGTTCAAACACATCTCAGCCTGCTTCATTCATTAACTCCTCTTCCTCCTGCCCCCCCGTGGTCTTCAGTGTGCTCAGGCGGACTTCACCAGCGTGTGTGTGTGTGCGCGTATGAATTTGCTTTTTTTCAAAATTTTTTTTTTAATCTGCATCCTCTCACTTGGGGTTTTTATCTTCCTGCTGACTTAACCATTACATCGATGTGGGTGACCCTTAAAATTATAACCCAGCTCTGCCATCTCTCTCAACTTCAAGAGCCCGGTGTTTAACTTCCAAGTGGCCATCTCCATGTGGATATTCTTCCAATGTTTCCATCATATCCCATTGAAGAAAAAAAATCCTAATCCCTTTTTTTTTTTTTGCCCCCTCTGAAATCCTTTTCCTTCTTTTCTGTTCAGGCAAGGTAGAGTGACAATGATGGGCGGGGGAGTGTGTGTGTGCGTCTGGACAGGTTGGGAAGAAGAGATTTGAAAAGTTGAGTTATCGGTGGTTGTTTGATTGCCTAACTCCTGTCTCTACTGTTTCTCAACACTTCCCCAGCCTCCCGAGCGAGTCCAGGCCATCCAGGAAGGCCTCTTACGGATGCCCCTGCTGCCATGGCCTGCGCTGTGATCGCTCTTCTCACAAAAGCTAACTTTTTTGGGCATTTATTAAGCACTCTGATGAGTGATCTCATTTAACCCCCCCAAGACAACATTTTGAGGCAGTATTGGTTGGTATATGCCCTCCTCTTGACAGCTCAGAAAACAGTTGCTTAGGTATGTTAAGAAATTTGCCCAAGGCCACACAGCTAGAGAGCGGCCGAGCTGAGATTTGAACCCAGGCACGTAGGCTCTGGATCCCTGGCTCTTAGCAACACTAGTGATCAGTCATGCAATAGCCTTTATCCAGGTTCCCAGCTCTCCGTACCCCAGTCCAACAGTTGCTTCCCAAGCCATCCCCCTAAGCCCACTGTCCCACCGCACAAAGAATAGCAGCTCGTGGACAGTATCATGCACGAACCAACACCCAAGCGGAGTTACCTCACAGTTCTGACTGCGGGTATCTGAAATTCCCTCTCCCTCCCCACAGATCTGCCTTTCAAAATCACTTCCATCTAACATCCAACAGGACAATTGCCTGATTCCTTCCGTAAACCGCTGGTCTGAAGGGAAAAAAAAAAAAAAAGGTGGGCGGACCCTGTATGTTTCCCAGGTCACGTCTATACCATAACAACCAAATGCCTCGTGGGCGCCATGTTAGGATCCTGACTGGAACAACCAGCTGTCAAAGACATCGGTGAAAGTCTGTGGGAAATTTAAACTTGTTTTGGGAATCAGGTGATGTTGGGGCACCTGGGTGGCTCAGTCAGTTAAGCGTCCGACTCTTGGTTTCGGCACAGGTCGTGATCTTGTGGTCGTGGGATCGAGCCCCGTGTTGGGCTTTGTGCTCAGTGTGGCGTCTGCCTCAGATTCTTTCTCCCTCTCTCTCTGCCCTTCTCCACCCATTCTCTCTCTCTCTCTCTCTCTCAAGTACATAAATAAAACCTTTAAAGAAACAAGGAATCAGGTGATGTTAAGGGATAACTGGTCATTCCATTGGGTATAGTAACGGCTTGGTGGTTATGTTTTGTAACATGAATCATGCTAAGTATTTACAGACTAAATGGCGTGATGAATGGGATTCGCTTAAAAATAGCCCAGCAGAGTAAACCAAAAAAGCCGATATAGGTGAAACAAAATCAGTAAACTGCTGAAAAATGCCACAGGTGGATGACGGGAGTTCTCAGATCATTTTCTCTTCTGTTTCCAAATGGCTGAACATCTCCGTATTGAGATGTTAAAACATAAAAACTGAAAGACCACCTACTTGACGAAGATGCCCATAAGGCTTTGGCAGAATTCATCTTTCCTGTCCATCCAGGGGCACGTGGCATGTTGTCCTAGTGTCATAAAACATTTAGATGCCTCTGCATCTCGTCCGCAAGACTGTAAATTCTCCAAAGGCGCAGACCATCTTGTGTCCATCTTTGTACCCCTCCAGAAGCCGGCCGCGATGTCTTACCCACGGTGAGCGTAAACCTAGCACGCACGGACCACTCTCACCGTAGTGCCTCGATTCCTGTATTACGCATTTTCTGTCATTAACGAGAACCCACTGTAAAAATACCTCTGTTCTCATCACCACAGAGAGCTGTGCTTCTCCTGGTTTATTTTTGTCATGTGGACACTTTGAATCTTGAAAGTGATCATTTTCCCTCTTTGTGTTGCTACTCTAAAGCTTAGAATTAAATGTGTGGCCCGCCCACAACAAGCGCACAGGCATTCACCGCATGTGTTTTGTGTGTTGGCCACGTTCCTGGACTCCCTTTTTGATTTTCCCACTTTCGACTTCTTGTCAGATGCTCCACTGTGACTTTTGGGAGGGAGGGGGGCAAAATGGTAATAATTTCCGTGAATTCTGTTCATTTCTCTGTGGAACCAGGCAGGGTGCAAGTCGTATTCATTCTAGACCATTGTTTTTCTGGATGTAAGATAACAGCCTTTTTGTATCTTCACAGCAGGCAATGTGTTAACGACTTTACATACTGATTAGCCAATAACTCTGCCAAGGAGGTAACTGACTCCATTTTTATCGATGACGCAGCTGAGGCCCGTGAGTCTTTCCGAGGCCCACCCAGCTGGTAAATGTCAGGCACTGGATTTGAACCCAGTTCTCTCTGACTCTCTGTATTCAGCTGTAGCCTCCCTTCCTTGGCATTTCTGTTAAAGCTTTTCAAGTTTTGATATGATGCTCCTGATGAGATTTCGGAACCCATTAAATAGTCTTCCTTTTTCTTTTCTTTCTTTTCTTAAATTTCTTTCACTTCTTCACCCCGTTAGGTGTCTGCTTCATGGCATTTTTTTAATGTTTGACTTTGCTCCGTTTTATTCTATTTTCGACCTGGCTAAAAAGATACCCTTCACCCCCATTCCCCCCAAAAATGAAAGAAGAACAAGCATATGTCATTCAGTATGTATGTCCGAAATGGGCATGCCTTAAGAGCTCTTTTTTCCATGGGGCAGTGTTCTAGTTGAGAGGAAGACTTTGGGATTTGGAGAGAGATGAAGTAGTCCTATAGAAATGGAAGAGAAGAGGGGCGCCTGGGTGGTCCAGTCGGTTAAGCACCTGTTTTAGGCTCAGGTCATGATCCCGGGGTCTGGGGATCGAGTCCCACATACGGCTCCCTGCTCAGCGGTGTTTCTCCCACTCACTCTGCCCCTCCACCTGCCTGTGCTCTCTCTCTCTCTCCCTCTCTCTAATAAAAAAGAAACGAAAGGAAGAGAATCTCATACAAATGGAAGCTTCCAGAAATACTGCTAATGAATCCTCTTTCAGTCATTCAGGGCTCTCCTCCGTGACCCACCACCGGCAACCGTGGTATTGACTGACAGGCCCTGTGCCGAGCACCGCGCTTCCTTTCATTCTCATTTGATTTCCAGAACGAGCGCCTGTGAGGGGAATTCTTGTTCTCCCCTATTTCGTAGGTGGAAGCTGAAGATCAGAGAGGTTAGGGAACTTGCTCGAAGCCACATAGCTGTTCTGTGGTAGAACTGGATTGGTTGCGCGGGCAGGCCGACTCCAAGATCTGGCCGCCTTGATCGCTCTGGTGGTCACGACTATCCTCCCCCACTCCGCTGCCTTCATCATCGGTGTCCATGTGCCACCCATGTGTGAAGACCTAACTCAAAGGCTTCATCAAGACTTCCCTACCTCCTCACTTTTCCAAGCCTCTCTGAACCTCCCCAGGACCTCACCGGTCTGCCTCCCTCCCTTGGCCTACCGACGTTTTCCTGCCTGCCAGGGACACGCCTGCGGTTCCTTTAAATCCTTACTTTCTGCAGGGGTGAAGTTCCCATTCTGTTCATCTTCCTGCTCCCTGTGTTTCCCTGGGGTAAGTTCTCATTAATTGTCTGGTTGAAAAAGGGGTTCACTTGAGCACTTCCCCTATCGCAAACTTTCAATGGATCCCCTCTTTGCAGAGATCAGTACAATTATTTTTAAATATTAATGTGAACATTTGGAGTCTGCAGCACATTCCTGAGCTTATCTCAGTGGTAGTTCCCGACCAAACTAAGAAATAAGAATACCCGTCTGTCCCAAAAAATCCCCCTCCTATCAGTATAATTTTACAGCAGTTGGTAACCCTCAAGTTTAAGATGAGAGTAACGGATGGGCCGGATTGAAACAAGTAATTGTCAGAAAAGCATACCTAGGGGCGCCTGGGTGACTCAGTGGGTTAAGCCTCTGCCTTTGGCTCAGGTTGTGATCTCAGGGTCCTGGGATCGAGCCTCACATCGGGCTCTCTGCTAAGCAGGGAGCCTGTTTCCCCCCTCTTGTGATCTCTGTCTGTCAAATAAATAAATAAAATCTTAAAAAAAAAAAAAAGAAAAGCTTACCTATCTGCTTTTTAAAACTTTCTTCTCAGGAGTTAAATTCACGTGTGGTACAAAGTTTAAGCTAACTCTGGGTACCAAATTGAAGAAGACAGATCTTGTTTTGCTGTATGTATAACTCAGTAGGACAAATCTTAACCTGTAGGTTGCATTTAGTCAGTGTTTCCTGTTGGATACTCCAAGTACTCCAGATTCAACAAAGTAGGACTGCGAATTCTAGACCAGTTAACCTAGCTCCAAGGTTCACTGGTTCACTCACCCAACCATCATGTCCCCTCCCCTCCTCTGATTCTGGCTCTTGTGCAAGTTTCTGGAGATACAGTGGTGAGCGAGTGTGGTCACTGCCCTCACCAGTCTTCAAACCCAGCAGAAGGTCCGAATTCAGTAATCCACAAGTCCGAACATGAAACCAGTCGTGATACAGACATCTGGATGTTTCCACATCAGATCCAGGCTCTGTGAAATCCTTGCCTCCGTTCTATTACTTGCTTGAGTTAAAACAATGGAATTCACTTGAGTGATGTATCTAATTATGCCCTCTTTATATCATGCTTTTCTGACAGGCAAAAAGATGTTTACGTTACCACTGGTAAGGAATTACTCTTCTTGAAATGATTAGCGGGGCAAACGCATTGGAATACAGTGGCTCTCCAGAACACGGGAGATATTTTCTTCCTCCCTGACTGCTTCTAGTTAGACTTTATTTTATTTTCCAAGAAGCAAAAAAGGGTAATATATGCACATCTGATAGGCAGCTTCTAAGTGATACAAATCTCATCTTTCCTGCCTTGTGGCCGCTTGCCTTTCCTTACACTTTTTTTTTTTTTTTGTCATTGAGAGGTTATGACAACATGAGCCATATTGTATTTATAAACATCACGTGTTTCCTTGATATGGCTTGCAGTTTCTGCCAGACGGAACACATGGAAGAAACATTTCTCGTTAGCTCAGCATTGGTTTTAGTTATGCTGATTTCCGGGACAGGAAAAATGCCTTCCTACTCGGATTTAACTTTCATAGAGTAGAAACAAAACCTCTGAATGTCCGTGAAATGGTTTTAACAAGGGTGGATACTGCTCCTTTAAACCACATATTTTGACTAAAAGCTTCCTTCTGTAAAAAAAAAAAAAAAAAAAAATCCAAGCCTTGCATTTAGTCACCATAAAGACAGGCAGAGCTGGAAATCTTCGAGAGATGGGTAGTTTGAAGGTCTCTGCAAGTCTAGAAAGTTTCTTCTAGGAGAAAAAGGGTCACGGAAGATGTAAGGTAAGAACTGTACCTTTATAACAAAATACGATTTTCAGACTGTTTTTGTCATGCTGTGGGACATTTGCCTTCAGATCTTCTGTATTTCAGTTCAGTTAGGAATTAAAATACCAGTCTTTTAATTTTCACTTCGTAACGCACTGCTTAGGAGGAAACTTCTTTGTGATTGGTGATAGTCTGTTTCTTAAAAGCCATTTAAATTACGTTCGGCTGTCTTCCGTCTGTAAATCCTGCGATCTAGTTTCTGTGTAACCTTATAATTTGAAAAGGATTTAAGGTGTCTACATTATCTGCTAGTACAGATCTCAGTGATGTATGTGTTTTGTGACCATTTTCAGTGTTTTCATGAAGATGTTGACTTGCATTTAGTTTCTGAGACAAATGTAGAAAATTTGAAGATGTGCTAACAGTGGGAGGGGGACCTGAGTGTGTGTCCTTCAACATCTTAAGGAAAATTATTTTCTTAAGGAAAATTATTTGTTGTTTTTTTTTTCCTGGTGAAAAACACTTCAAATTTTAAATTACAAATAGCTTCTGTGTTTTAGTTTTGACTTTTTTGAAAAAAAAGGTCTTTGTAAGCTTTAAGAGTTGCATTTAAAACTTCTACAGTTTTATATAACAGATACAATCCTATTTTGTCAGGCTTAATGACTGCTTGAAAAAAGGCTTGGCAGAAATTATATGTACTTGAGATGACTTTTATCTTATTGTTGCAATGGTAAAGTCACAATATTTTGGATTTTTTAAAAAGGAACTCAGTAAAGCAGTGTCCTTTTAAATCAAGTCTTTTTCCCTTTAAACGTTCATGTGCTCATGGATCTGCTTATCCATATCTCTGTGGGTATCTTTATCCCAATTTGGAGATGAGTTTATGTGTTTGAAAAAGTTGCTACCTAATGTGGTCTCAATAATAAATATTATTTCAGGGCGCCTGGGTGGCTACGTGGGTTAAAGCCTCTGCCTTCAGCTCAGGCAATGATTCTGGGGTCCTGGGATGGAGCGCCACATAGGGCTCTCTGCTCCGCAGGGAGCCTGCTTCCTCCTCTCTCTCTGCCTGCCTCTCTGCCTACTTGTGATCTCTGCCTGTCAAATAAATAAATAAAATCTTCTTAAAAATAATATATATTATTTCATGTAGTCATCAGAATAACTCGACTTCATAGGTACAATTAGACCCATTTTTTGATTGGAAAACTGAGGCCAAGAAATTAAATAACAAGACCACACTCTAGCAGGCAGCAAAGCCAGAGTTCGAATCCAGGCTGACTCTCTTACTAGTAGCCAAGAGCTCCAAGTCTGGAGTCAGATACAGACGACTTAGTTTGAAAGTAGTAATTACACATCAGCAATGCTTTTTTGACCTAAGAGAAATTATTCTGTACACTTTTGAATGGTTTTTTGTTTTGTTTTGTTTTGTTCTGTTTGGGTTTTTTTTGTTGTTGTTGTTGGTGGTGGCTGTTTGGTTGGTTGGTTGGGTTGGATAGCATCCAAAACTAGTATCAGACTGGTTGTCTTTTCCGAGACTTGGTGACAACTTCCTCAGTGAAATGAAAACAGTAAACAGTAGATAGTGTGGGGAGAGTTTTAGGCAAACTACCCTTTCCTCCTTGCTCCTTCCTTCTTTCCTTCATGTGCTGTGTCACTTGAAAACTGTTTTCATGGCCCTGGAGCGGGGAACGTATTCGTGAGCTTGATCTGAAAGTGAGAAAACGTGTTTGAATGGAGAACTGCCTGCAAGTCAGGCTGCCGCCTGTGCGGCTTTCGGCAGAGTGGTTGGGGGAGGACGGGGAGGACGGGGAGAACGGGGAATAACGTTGAAGGTGGAGGGTTCCCGAGTCAGCACAGCCAGCGGAGCTCCCTCAGCACCAGGGACTGGGGCTCTCCTCCCCTGCCTCCTGGACACCAAGGCATCCACTGGGCCACAGAAATACCCGGTGATTTGTGGTGCAAAGTGATTACTGCCAAGGATGTCAACAGGCGATGTAAGGGCTCATCGCAGCCCTGCACTTGGGCTTCCGGACCAACACAGCTAGCGTCCAGCCCCATTTCTGCCCAAAATCCAGGGCTGGCGAACCAGCCAGCTCAACTGAAGGTCCGTTGGAACAGGACCGTCCTTTAGTGGGTAGTGGGATTCCTCCCAAAGACTTTTGTGCTGGTGCTGGAGAGTATGGGAGAGGCTTCCCCCACATTCCCCGCCCTTTGATATCCAAACCACATCCCTTCTCTTGTCTCATATAAATAGAGATGTTGGCGGAAATTGCCTTTGACTGGGAGCATATGTCCTGGTATTTTCAGGTTGTAACCCTTGCCCCTACATGCTGTTTCCTTCCTGGGGTTTTGCCTTTCTGTCTTCTCTGTGGGTCCCCATCGGGGTAACCCCGACTCTAGGAAATTGTCTCTGATCCTGTTCACTCAGACTCCCCCACTCCACGATCTTGCCCTAAAAAGGCTTCCAGACAACTGTTCTTCTCTTGACACTTTTTCTAAAATTTCTCAGGTGAGTATCTGTTACTTTATCTAAAATTTTGGGAGGGGGGGTAGCACACATTAGTTTTTTACAGGGAAGACAAATATTTTTAAGGTACGTAGCAACTGGTGGTAAGATGTTTCCTCTCTGCCCTGCTTCTCTCCCCATCAGTTTAGCGATTACTTTGCTGGCGCGTAATTGGCAGGAGCGAGGCTCTGTCTGCTGCTGGACATTTGTGACAGAGGACATAGCTGGTAGTTGGTGCAACCTCAAGAAATAAGCCTGACTTATTAGAATTGTGGGGTTCCAGAGGTGGAAAGAGGGTCCTTATGCATCATCTTTTATCATCTTTCACCTGTCCGTGAGCCTAGCATGGTTGGAATGACTGGGGGTGACAAGGTCACAAAATAAGGAAGGGACAAAGATAGGGCTGGAGCCCAAGCCACCTGTCCCTGAGGCCAGATCTCTGTCCATCTCCATTGCTTCCCTGCTTTTCATTCTGGCCCCTCTGGGTCCCACCTCATTGATTTGGGAAAACGTTGTCTGTCTGACTTCTCGTCGCCAGCCACCACTGTAGATGCATAGAGCTCGGCCTCACCTCGTTTCCGCGGCGGTGCGTGTCTGCAGTGGGAACAGAGCTCATTAATTGGAAATGCATGGGTCTGGACCAAAAATAAATGGATTTTGAACTAACCAGATTTAGATGATCCAATATTTTTATTGAAGGAGACTAAGCCATCAAGTCAACTGACAAACAGCAGCTGCTTCAAATTACGAGATGCTTTGAATAAAACAATACATACAGGCTTAAAAAGCTTGTGTCGGATTATAGCATTATTTTTAAAAGTCAGCCTCTTTGCTAAGGAAAATGGCTCCTGCCATGACCCTGTTTGAAACGTTAACGTTTTACTGCTCAGACCACTTCCCATGCTGGTTTTCGCTCGGAACCTGCGGTTTTCGGTGGTACGTAGAAAAACAGGTTTTTTAAATTTTAATAATTAATTATATAATGTCTTCATGAGCATTAGAGAAGTAAGTGGCACAAAGAACTTGAGAGTTAATGAATACTCTTGCTTCATCACAGTAAGTAAAGAAAATAAAGAAAAGTATTAAATGGGTAGTAGCAGTGCGAGGAAATGGCCAAAGTGGGGGATAATAGTATCTTGTTATTGAGTGAAGTGTAAAAACCCAGGCTTTAAGACAAAAGACCAGCCAGGGGCTTATGAAGACTGAGCAAAATGTCACTAACGATTGTGTCATTGAGAAAAATGAGCCATTTCGATGTCAGAATCAAAACTAATTCTTGTTTAAGGGTTCTCGAGAACTCCAGCACCTTCTTTTTGGTCACAAAAGAAGAGTTGTTCATTGAAACATTTCTGTGCAGATTTATTTATCTGAGGCCTATCCCCACAAAAGGTATGAGGACCCAGTGTGTGTTTGTAGCTGGAGGGTGCCTTCTCATGGTTGGGGCAGCACTCCCTCCATTTTCCTGAAATACAGAAAATATGTTTCCCTCAGTTGGTTGATTGACACGTGCACCTGATTTCTTTCTTTACATTTTTTTCCTTTTCCTGTGAAATCCAAGTTCATGCCCTTCCTTGTTCTGATTTAACTCTGTGAACCTGTACGTTTCACTTGCCCTTGATATCACAGGAGGGGCTGCCAAACAAAAACCCAAACAGCAATAAGACGTCGTAACGATGTCGGTGATGAGTTAATTCGGGATGAGCAGGGACCTGCTTGACCTTCGGTGCGTGTTTTTCATAAGGCACGGCCTCCGAAGCGATGGGTGTCATGGTCAAGGTCTGATCGCTTCGTCTAGGATGAGAGCGTCAAGGACCGCTCCTCGCACTGACTTACCAAGAAGGCAGGTGACGGATAGAACATTCCGTCCATGGCGGACTCCTTGCAGGAGGGACCGAGGGAACATTCTGGATGCATATCTACACAGTGGATACCATCTTTGCTCGCCTTTAAAAGCAAATCTAAAAATATATTTCCTAGCAGCTGTGTAACGGCAAAACAAAAAACTCTGCTCCAGCAGCGCAAATTACTTACCAGATATCTCCAGGGTTCCGATCTTAATGCTTCAGAAATTTCCTTTAGATTTTATTGTATATATTTAGACCAAGGAGCCTATTAGCTTGCGATCTGGGAGAACCTCTGCGTTCTCATGAAAATGAGAAATGCGCCACTGTTGGCAACCTAAGGCTATAATTATGTTAATCTGACCATTTTAAGGCTGAAATATGTTGTTTTAAAATGTTTCTGTATTTTTATTATTCGTAACAATGATCTGAAGAAATTTCATGAAATGCTAATAAGTTTCTATTCAGTATCACTCTGTGACTAGACCATGAGAATGAGTCAAATGTGGCATTCTGATATTTTTTAATTTTGACGGAAAATTTTTATCCGGAGATAATGTGTTTCTATATATAGTGCATCGTAATAATATAAGAACCACCCAGACCTTTTTTTGCATTTTAGATGTAGATACAGTGAACATATGTGTAAGGCCATCTCGACATAAAAGTTCAGTAACAGCATTTCTACATTTACATTAAGTCACACTTTACAAAAATAAATAGATAGATAATAAATAAATAAATCGCCACACTTTGCTATATTAAAAAAAAAAAAAAAAAAAGAGGGAGAGCGAGAAAGAAAAGCCAGAAACAATTTTTTGAGCACTACCGCAAGGTAGGTGTTTTTCTATCAAGGAACTATCCTAAAGCACACAGATTTTGCTCTTTTTAATATAAATGTGGGGCAGGACTAGAGTGGACAGTGTGATTGAAATTCTGAGAGCATCCAGAAACTTGTGTTCAGCCTTACCCTCACCCACCAAAGCTTCTGTTCTGGCGCTAGGCATGTTTCATCCCTGGAGAGAGGCACTCCCAGGTGGTAAGATGGGAACGGGTGGAGAAGGACCGGACGCAGAGATGCGGGTCATCGCCCATCCCGTAATTTTTAGAAATACTTGACATTTGAGTACACTTGTCATATCAAGTCCATATGAAGTGGACTGGAAATCTTTTGTCTAGCCTGATCTGGCTTCAGAATCGCCAATTCATTCAGGAATGGGAATGAGGAAAAGCACTTTCTTGCATGGGAGCCCACAGCGTACATCTGAACCTCTTTCTCAAGGCTATGTCTTTGGAATATAATACAGCATGGCTTTCCTGCTTTCAGAATCCATTCTTTCTTCCTGTGAGCTCTTAGCATCTCAAAAGGAGAGGGTGTCATTCTCATCACATTCCTATGAATATATTAAAGTGAGTATTATCCATTGTATTCATTTTGCTCTCATTTGAGTGAGCCCATGAACGCTTGTGGGCGATTTACCTAAGAACCCATGCTGGTCACAATTCTCTGCATGCGAAGTCAGGCAAGAATAATTCAGCTCTCTTGGTGTTCACAGAACTGGGAGAGTGGGCATCACGGAACGGGGAGGGTGGGCACAGAAGGTATTCCTGAAGCTGCAAAGTGGCAGAACCGGAGGCTCAGAAAAGTCCAGAGAGAGCCGCGGTCACGGCGGTGAGACCACAAACAAGGAACTCCTCAGAGGAGAAACCGTCTTTTCATTCCTAATCCAGCGCTCGTCCCTCCACAACACCCCCCCCCCAACCTTCCTTGGCCACCATGGTGGGGAGGAGTGCTGATGGAAGAGGAGGGTTCCACCTTTACAAAATTCTGGGGGGAGGCAGCCGGTGTGTCGAGTGCAGTCCGTTGAAGACGTTGAGGGTGAAGGTCATCAGAACGAAGCCAGCGTCTTGGGGTGCGGGCACGTGTTAGAAGAAACTCCCTCTGTCTCTTTATCCACCCATGTCTCCATCCTCTCTGGAAGAAACTGGGTCCCCATGTCGCTTTTCGAAGAAGGAAGACAAGTAAGAGAAAGGGAATACAAAGAAGAAGACTGCGGCTGGCCTGGCCCGTGGGGGGAGATGGTCCCTTTTGGAGTCCACCTGGAGCCTCTTTCTCCTTGATATGAATTCGAAGCTCTGGCTGCCGAGTCATGAGCTTTGAGAGGCTCCGCAGGTGACATAGCATCTTCTTCACCAGCTTTACTTCTTATGCGGCAGAGGATTCTTTCCTTCCCGTGTTTTGGGCAGGGGGACAACTAGACTGTGCCTGCCCCCTGGCCGGAGGTGGACACTTGGTCACCTGGACGGTGATTTCTTGGACGCGGGGTCACCGAGCTGGTAGCCATGCGTTTGTTTCTTGGGAGCTACCCAGATTCAGGAATGCAGGGCTGCTCTCGAGGGGAGGAGTGCTCTAAGTCCCGCCGTCCTGGGGACACGGGGTCGGGGGGGAAGCAGATCTCATGTCCGAGGAGCAGGCTGCTGGCCGTGTTGGAACCGAGTGGGGAAGCCGTGACTGGCTAACCTCCCCCAGCTGTCGGGCAGGGCAAGGCCGGGCAGGGCGGGGGCGGAGAGGCCTGCCAAGCCCAGCCTCGGGGTATGCACGACTCCCAAACTGCTTGTCTGGGAAGCTGTCATTTCTCCAAATAAGGAGAAGTGGTGGTTTTGCTGACCATCTCAGATTTCCGGGCCCTGTCCACTGGCTTGCTGGCTGGCTGACTGCGTATTTGAACTGAAAACACAAAGGTATTCCTTTGAAATGGAGAGCTCTTGGGGGGCTCACGGCTGTCCTGGCATCATCCTGTGGACGATGGTGGTTCCCCACTTTGGTAGATCACCTTCAGCAGGGTCTGGTCTAGGTTACTGTTCTCTTGTGTCTCTGTAACCTTCAATACAGATGACTCTGTTCCGGTATTTCTGAGCCTGATTTGAGATGGGAAGAACACCGATCTTTGTGATCCTTGACCGACTGCCTTCCTTTGAAGAGCTTTCAAAGATAAGCCTCCACACTTGATTTCTTACCGCTACAGCATAAGATTTTTCTGGCACTTCACAGATCCTGGTCCAATTATTTGCCTTCGGGTAGGACCCTTGACCTCACTGGGCCCCAGTTCCTCATCTGTAAAATGGGGATTATAATGTTTATCCGATGGGAATCTGCCGGGAATTCAATGAGGTGATGTCAGACAGCATTTAGTGAATAGGAAGTCTCCGAACATAATAGTTCCCTTGTTCACTTTCCATCTTCTCTGGGCAGATTTAGATGAAAATAGTTATAGAGAAATTCTAGGTAGTTATCATCACCACTCAAAGTTTAACAAGGTCAGCTTTCGGAATTAGGGTTTAACCAAACCCCTCTGCTCCCCAGAGCGGTGGTTCTTGAAGAAGCTCTAGGACCCACAGCTCAGCAGCACCTGAGGGCCTGTTGGAAATCCAGCTTCTCAGACCTGCTCTGTCAGACACTCCATACGTGGGTCCCATTCATTCGTGTCTGAGCAAGTGCTCTGGGTGATTCTCATGCATGTTGACTTTGGAGAACCCTTTGCTGTTTGGGTCAGAGGCCTACCTGTTCCCCTAGGGGACTTGGCATCTCCCACTCTTGTCTCCAATCGTGCCTTCCTTCCTGCCTGGACTATCTAACAAAGCAACCTTTTTCTTGCTTATCTCCTGAAATTCTGCTCATATTTTATGGATTCATTTAAGTCTCACCTTTTCAGAAAAGTGTTCCTCTACTCTCCAGCCGGAAGGATCTAACTCTGGAGCAGATTCTGAGAGTGTTTGTGCATTGCACTCATTTAACACTTGCCAGAGTTATTCCTGCTTTGTCTGATTTTGAATATGCATGTACATGCTTTATTATCCCTACTAGAATGTAAGCTCTTTAAAGGTAAGAAGTCTGTCTTAAAGATCCTCATTCCCTCATTGGCCTTAACCCCGGGCTTTTAAACCTAGTAATCATCCCATGGATGCAGAGAATGTGGTAGTTGAGAATCACTCTAGATCAGACTTCTGGTTTATATGTATTGGGAACCTGATGCTAACACCCGAATCGGAAGGCAGGTTCCACGGTGCTGCATGGACCGCGGGAAGACTCCCCAGATGGGGGGGAGGGGGCATTTGGGGCCACTTGCTTGGTCCCAGAGCAGGTACTCTCGTGTTCTTTGCCACAGACTCCCATCAGACCCAAGAAAAACTGATGCGTTTTCAAAGGTCTATTCATTTAATTTATAAACCCAAAACCTTTTCGATTCTTTCCTAACTACTGAGAACTGGGGAGATGGATGGGCCTCTATAATTACACAACAAATGGCAGCGATTTTCAGGCTGACACGAGACAAGTTTCCCAGCTCACACACTTGACATACCTGGGATGCCCATGGAACTTCTTCCGGTTTTGAAAGCCGCTGCTAGGAGGAGAGCACTTGGCTCTTCTGAACCCAGGAAGAATGGGCACACGGGCTGCTTTGATCTGAATCTGCACTGTTGCTTTTTCATGTTTATTTTGAGGAAAAATTGAACTTGGTGGCCTTGTGAATTACTCTCCTTCAGCGTAATCCTCCGGGGCTCTCCCCTCCCGTGCTCCTTGCTGCTTTTGACACATTAGCTAATATTGTTCAGCCGAAGGTCAAAATAACAGCGCAGCTGAACAACATCTCATCAGAGGCGACCTGTAAAATCCCCCTTTAAACTCGCTCCGCTGACATAACCCACCTCGTGTTGCGCGCTCGTTCTAGGACTGGGTCATAGAGCCAGCACGTGTCCCTCTTTGACTGACGTGAAAACAGGCAGGGGGCAATGCCAGCAGAAGGGCCATGATTGTCACCTGGGTCCACAGGGTTGATTTCCAGAAGAGCAGTGAGGAAAGAAATAGGTGCAGAGGGACCCAGAGTAGACCCCAAGAGGGAACACAGGGTGTTGGGACACAAGGACTGCTCAGACCCTGCTGCGGGAGCCCTGGGATGTGGCAGGACAGTGACAGACCGGGAATGAAAGACCATTTGGTTTCCGGCTTGGCACCCACCACCCATTGATGTGTTCACTACCATTTTCTCCACTGAAAAATGCCCACCGTTAAGCTGCGGCTGCAGAGCCGAAAATCCTACCCGAGATTGTCATCACTTCGCTGTTTTCAGTTCAGATGTGATGAGGTATTGTTACATCATCCAACTGCAATTTTTTAAAAAAAACTTCTTACACTGTGGTGACCATCCTAAAGCTATGTAATGTTGTATCAACCTTTTCCACTTAACAACGTAATCGACTGGATCAGTTTCCCTAATGAAAGGTTAGAGGGGCGGAGGATACAGTGACGAAATTGTAGTGCCTCCTGCAAGGGGTGTGGTCCCAGGAATGTCCCAGACATTTTATGCCGTAAGTAATCTGGCATCTGCGACGAATGAAAGTGTGTGTGTGTGTGTTTGTACATGTGCATGTACATATGTACATGTTTACACATATATAACTCGTGGCATAGTGATAGCTACATCTACATAATTAGCCATACAGAATACTTTGGTATATGTCAGTGTAATGTATATAAACATGATACATACTAACGTGCATGTAACTGATTTTTTTAAAGATTTATTTTAGAGAGAGAGAGAGAGTAGAGAGGGGCAGAGGGAGAAGGAGGGAAGCAGACTTTCGGCTGAGTGGGGAGCCCAAGGCGGGGCTCCGTCCTATGACCCTGAGACCGTGACCTGAGCCAAATCAAGAGTCAGTTGCTGAACCGACTGAGCCACCCAGGTGCCCTGACATGTAACTTATTCTGAGGCAAGTAGATAAAACCTAATCGTAATCAAGAGAGCATCTGGCTACTTAAATGCTAAGCCCGCTGAGACGTCTGCTGTTCCTTTCCTTTGCCGTGGAAGTCGGGGTCAGAGAGTGACGAAGATGAGGAACATCTCCCACAGAGTTCAGCGCCCTGTACGCTGAAGGTCAGAGCTCAAGCAGATGAGCCCTCAGTAGTCCCTGCAGGAAGGGCCTTGGCGGGGGGGGGGGGGGGGGGGCAGGAGTCCTCACAGAGCAGCGCACGGTGTCCTGGAGGACACGGGGTTTCACACTTGAACTGTGGAAGAAGCAGTAATAAAGTTTAATAATAATAACATAATAGGGGCGCCTGGGTGGCTCAGTGGGTTAAAGTCTCTGCCTTCAGCTCAGGTCGTGATCCCAGGGTCCGGGGATCGAGCCCCACATCGGGCTCTCTGCTCAGCAGGGAGCCTGCTTCCTCCTCTCTCTGCCTGCCCTCTCTGCCTACTTGTGATCTCTTGTCTGTCAAATAAATAAATAAATAATCTTTAAAAAAAGAAAATAATAACATAATAAAGCCTCACAGTGACGAGGCTGAAGATGGGCATTCTTAGTGCTTCCCTGCCTTGTCACCATATGACATGGGGCAAGTTTCTTTCTTTTTTTAAAGATTTTATTTTTAAGTAATCTCTACCCCCAGTGTGGGGCTCGAACTCATGACCCTAAGATCAGGATTCACCATGTTCCACCGACTGAGCCAGCCAGGCGCCCCTGGGCAACCTTCTTAACGCCTTACACTTCCATTTCCTAACCCATCCAGTGGGGATAGGATCGCCTGATCTGTGTATTTCACGGAGTTCAGTTGGAAGCCCTGTGTGAGCTGCAAACTGCGGGTGATTATCGTGGGTATGTGTGTGCCTCACCATCCAAAATCCTTTATAGAATAAGAAACGTTGCCAATAAACAAAGCGATGTCTTACATATTGCACAGTGCATGTTGACAAGCTAAGTAGGAGTTTAGAGAACAGTCATAAGAGGAAAAATAAAATCGAAGGGACTGAAAAGTTGCATTTGGGTGACAGAAACGACATAACCACTAACAACAAACCTAGAAGCTCCAGAAGGGAGTCCTGGATAAAAGACCAGTGTCCGCACAGGCACTGGCGGGATGTGCAGAGACAGGGCGAGAAGATAGAAGTTACTTGCACTATCTGTTACAAGTGGTAGAAAGAAGATACGCTTTTACAAACTGTAGCTATTTTAGGTACAAAAGGAGGTTGTCCTTGGCCTGGATGATACAGGAGTATCCCAGAACAAGATTGAGTATCAGTGAGAGAAGCAC
This sequence comes from Martes martes, assembly GCF_963455335.1. Lineage (NCBI taxonomy): Eukaryota > Metazoa > Chordata > Mammalia > Carnivora > Mustelidae > Martes > Martes martes. Next base: position 126,820,133 of record NC_137895.1, read on the forward strand.
ATTTTTCTTTTATCTGTCCTGCAGCTCCGCACAGTTACTGACCGTGGCTTGGAAGTTAAATGATTTATTTAACATTGCTTAAGTCTGTTCCAGGCTCGGATCTTTCATCAACGTTGGGCACAGCATTAAGTCAGTCAGGCCTGTAGACCGGAGAGCTCAGCAGAGTTTCCCCTGTCAAAATATTTGTGGGAATAACGCTCATCTTAAATATAGCCATCAGCTAACCACTGACTGGACCATCTCTTTCCTGAGAATTAAATAATTTTGGCAACAGCCTGTCTGTCTCGTGTCTGGGAGACATTCCATTTATGATCAAATGAAACATTAATAGTTTCACTAAGACCTCACAAATGACCGTCTGTCCAGTTTTAACAGCATAAGCAAGATGAACTTGAGATTTTCCGACATCATAATTACTTCCCTTCACGGTGCCATCTTCGTGCTTATAAGCGCATTCTAGATTTCCTTTTATCCTATGTAATTTTTAAAAAGCCAATAAAGTTATGAATGAGAGAGAGGAAATAGAAATAAATTTCACGGGACCGTTAGCCTTACCAGAGCGTAAACATTATTTCCTGTTGAGGTAATACTGAATATTTACTAGCATGTTCTTTTTTAATACTAACTCAAAAGAAATAAATTATTTCCACTTTGCTTATAGCGCCAGTTAATGAAAGGAAGGAGGAGGATCGATAGTAGAACACTTAATACACCGCTGGGAAGAACAAATTCTCAGAGGCCGTAGCATCCCAGGGTTGGTCACGCTGAGGAGGGTCTGGTGAAGAAAGGACCCAGCGTGCGGGGAATTCGTGGTTGGCCGCACCCAGACTGAGCCAAATTTCCTGGTGAGTTAGGCTGAATGAGCTGTTCTGTGGAGAGCACAGGCCAGACAGGTGAAGCCGAGTCCTGCCCAGCACCAGCATATGGCTTCGCAAATTAGCCTGCCCGGTTCCTCAGTGGGGACTCTAGGACCTCAGGATGGTGACATCCCCCCCTCCACCTCAGCTCCCCCGAAACCCCCAGCCTCTAGCATGACCTGCGTGCTTCTTTCCAGAGGGCATAACTCATCCTGATTCGCGACAGGGTTGGGCCAGCTTTCCAACTCCTGACCGGGAATTACAGCTCTCCTAATGACGAAGCCAGGCATGTTGTCTCCAGACCGTTGCTCCGAAGCATCTAGAAAGTGAAAGGAAATTGCTCTGAACAGGACAGGAAAGGGGAGATGGGAGGGGTAAACCAGACCTTCTCTCACCTTGCCAACCCCCTGACTCGAGTGGTAACCGGGTCAGCAGAAGCCACCTGTCTCTGCTGCGGTAGGTGGGGACTCCTGTGTTGGGTCTGGTGTGTCGCCACGTGGCGAAACGGCGGTGGCCGTCGTGTGCCATAACACAGGGTCTTCGGGGATAGGTTAGGGATGGGATCGTGGCTGAAGCAGACAAGGGATCCCAACCCCGACACCCCCCTTCCTGGAAAGTGTGTGTTTGACTGAAGAAACGAAACCTGCCAGATGCGTGCCAGATGCGTCAGGGGCTGACGGTGTGTGCTTCCCACCCTCTGGTGAAAATAACAAACCCCGGGCTGATTAGATTAAAAATCGACACGAGGGGTTTCACATCCCTTTTCCTTCCCGACCTCTTACTTAGGCGGCATCTGTTGCAACACTTTGTCCAAACATTGTTTCTAATGAGACATCTTAGGAGGGGGACGGTGTCATGCGTTCCGCGGTCCCCCTCCCTTAATAACCACAGAGCATTTGGACGGCAGTAAACAGTTGTTGAAGAAAGCCTGCCACGCTGACGGGATCTGAACCTGGGAGACGTCATGGAATTCTGTGGGTCAGCAAGAACAGTCTCTCCAAGCCTTAAAACGTTTGCAATATGCGCAGGCTTCCCAGAGCGTGGCCGTGGGGTGTGGCCCGAGGCCAGTGGGGCTCCCCGGCCCAGCATCGCCCGTTTCTCGTTTCTCGTCCCTGCCTTCCCACTCGGGTAGCTGCCGCACTCGGCCCCTGAGGGCTCAGAAAGCACAGTGGTGATTCAACAGAGCCTACCTGCGAGCTAAGGAAATGCTTTTCCTCCCTCGCCTTTTGTCAGTAATGCCTTGTTAATTCCTGTCCTTTGCTCAGCACCGCACAAGCCACTTCTTGTCGGGAACACACACCTTCTTGTGCCCGCTGCCCTGCAAGGGAACAGCTGCGTGGACAGCAGTTGCCAAAGGAGAGGGGGGTGATCCCTGGAGACGCCTGGGCCTCTCCTCCTCCGCCCTGTCGAGGGTGGGGCCGAAGGGCTCCGGCTTCCCTTCTCGAATCCCCTCTTGGCGTCGGTTGGTCGGTCCTCCCTACCTTTCCCTCTCCTCTCAGGTACGTTTCTCAGAACGATCACAGTGGTTGCTTTGCGTGGGTGCTGTGTGGGACTGTTGCCTGGCCGGCACCCAGAGTTCAGCTTGGTAGAACCGGGCTGGTTAATTAATACACAGCCTCCTTTATCACCCTTCTGTTTTCTTTCTGCGGGTCTACACCAGGGAGAGAGGCTCCTGTTTTCCTTCGCTCCCCACTCCGCCGACTTCTAAAGCCTGGCAGCGGGATGAGCGTTGGGTGCTGGTCTCCCCAGATTTTCCCAGCAGAACACAATGCGAGAGGGGGCCCAGTGTGGTTGAGGAGCATACCGGGTTTTCCCGCCGGCTTTGTGGTGGCTGGTTGTCTGTCTGTGAGGGATCCTGTTCGCCTGGGTCAAACCTAGTTTGTGGTTATTTCCTTCCCTGTTAACCCATTTACCTGGGCCTCCCAGGGTTTGTTCGTTGGTGTGTGTTTTCCATGTAAGCAATTGTTAAAGGTCTGAGTCACCCGTGAGGTAGCCTGTGGTTGGATGTGAGCTGAGGTTACTCAGTGACTAATTTCCAAAGGGAGGAGAAATTGGCTTATCATGGGGAGGACTCCTTTTCATCCACGCCTGTGACAGGCTCACTCGGAAGACTGGGGAAAGCAAGATGGTCTTGAAGGGTTGTAAACACTCAAGCTGGGAACATTTTAGGATCTGTGGCCTTTGCGATTTCTTCCCTGAAGAGAAAGCTGTCTAAAAGATCCCGATGTGGAACGGAGGATTTAGATGAAGCCAGCAAACAAAGGACTCGCGTAATTGGGAGCTGAGCCAATTTGCTTTTTTCCACGGCGTTAGTAGTACAGGTGATTTCCTTAAGACAAAGTAAGTGGCTTTAATTCTCTGAGGATGAAGGAGTCTCCTGAGAATCCTTTTCAGTTTTGTGTGGTTCCTTCATTGTGTGGTCTGCCTGAGTGGTATGTTTACAAATTCTAGACTTGGAAGGGTGGGGTTTGAAATATAATAAACTGTGCATAATACTCCCTTTCCGCAAAGAATATGTATATTTTAAGTAGCCCGCGAAGAGACGTGATTACATGAGACAGTTTCCCAAAATGATGTGAAATAAACATTTTGCATGCTAGGTTTTCTTTTTTCTTTCCGAAAATAATTATAAGGTTTTTGCCCCTTCTTACCTTACATTCAAGAAACTTATAAATGAGCTTATAAACTCATAAATGAGCTTAAAACTTATAAATGAGCAATGTTTGATTTAACTCGCTGAGTTTTAGAGAAATGAAATATAGGTATATGATAGGATTCCTAACTCAAATTTCAGAAAATTAATTTGAAACTGCCCCAAATTTCGTCTGGCCTCTAGAAAGTAGGGGCGAGACAGCTTACTGAGGTCTGCGCGGTGGGCAGGGACAGCGGCTCCCAGCCAGGACCACGGTGCTGAGCTCTGTAAATGCCGCTGTTTACAAAAACTGGAAGTGTTCAACCAAGAGAAGGCAGGGGTTTGAGTGGTCATGGTGGGAGGGAGAGACCATGCCCACCAAAGGAGGTGAATGAGGGACAACAGTCTGATTCATACATTGCCGTTGTATCTAGAGTAGATCAATGAGCAATTTCCTTGTCTGGACCTGAGGTTCAGACAAACAGATCTGTTTTGGATTCTGGTAAGGTGTTAAAAGAACCTTTATTCTTGGGTTTAGGTTCTGTTTTTCTTGCTAAAAAATGAAATTCTTCAAGGCTCACATAAAGACATGAGTGTTGAAACCTTCTGGGACAAAAGTGTCAGTGACATAATGTATCCAGATATTTTGAGAGAGATGATGGAGACGATTAGTGACGTCAGAGAGACTAGTGGGAGAGGGGAGGCAGATATATTAAGGTGGGTAAGAACCGTGTGTGATGTGTGTGTGTGTGTGTGTGTGTTGCTAATTTATTTTACCTTTAAAGTTTGATGTAATTTCCTCCTGAGAGCTCTGACTTTGAGGATTCGTGCAGGAAGAACTCAATATGCATTTAATGCCACTTCTATACTCACTGGCCCAAAAAAGACCAGTTAGACAACAAAACAGAACAAAACTGTGTGGGTGCCTGATTCCAGGAAGATATCTCCATGGGGAAGAACACTAGCATAGAAGGCTGGAACTTTTTGAAACTATGTATCATAGAATCTTAATCATCATGCTGATTGTCAACCAGACAGCGAAGTGTATAAAGTCCACTTTTTATTGGAATAGCAAGTGGCCTCCTTGGGAGATCACAGTGCATCCTTGAAAAAGATTCTCTTTTCATCTTCCCATCCCTTCCGCCTCGTTTTAAGAGTGACCGTCTTTGGTTGTCCCATCTCCTTTAGCGTATGAACCGAGGTTTTCAGATTTGAAAGGTTCGCTCTCACTGTCGGTTGAAAACATTTTCCCACTGTATAATGGAAACACGGGGTTGTTCTCCTCCTGGGCGCTCTGTAGAGCTGAGGATGAAATTATCATGGGTTCTTTTTAAGACTTAGTCCTGGAAAGTCAGTCATGGTTTGGCAAAGCAAGGTAAGGCTTCCAACCTCCAACGCGCCCAGACTGATGGGGCTCGCCCTGTTCTGTCATAGCTGAATGCTTGCATCTGCCTCCATTGTGGGTGACTCAGGTGGACAGTGATTCTTTCAGTGATCCTGTTGGGTGATGGCAAGATTAATTTGAAATGGACCAGGCCAAGGCTGATAAGAGCATTATCCTCAGATACATGATGCTAATAATGTATGGCTAGGATCCATCCTTGTTGGCTGAAGTCCCGTTCTGGTTGGTTGGTACCCATGTAATACTAGCTCCTGGATGGTAAATACCTTGATTGTCGCCCACATTCCCCTATGAGTGCACAGTGCATCAGAATTATTGTTAATTCTTACATTTCTTTCTGAATCCATCTACACACGACATTGAGAAAGTCCAGTGAGATTTTTCTTTAAAGATTTTATTTATTTATTTGACAAAGAGAGAGGGATCACAAGTAGGCAGAGAGGCAGGCAGAGAGAGAGGGAGAAGCAGGCTCCCCGCCGAGCAGAGAGTCTGATGTGGGGCTCGATCCCAGGACCCTGAGATCATGACCTGAGCCAAATGCAGAGGCTTAACCCACTGAGCCACCCAGGTGCCCCCAATGAGATTTTTTTGTATTTTATTTTACAAGTTCTATAATGTACCTCCTAACCGTTTCTTTTCACATCACCAAACCTTTTTTGTTTTAAAATATCCATGCAGGCATCTCTGTTGTTTTAAAAGAAATTTACTCAACTTTTCACTAATTAAAATCAATTTTACATTTCCTTTCATTCATATTCTTTATCCTTCTAGACAGTTCTGTACCACTTAGATTCTTAATAGGTCTTCCTACTCTTTTGCCAGAAAAAGGGGGGGCATTCACTGTGTATTTATTGGGCTCAGTAGATTCTGATGTAATCTGAAGCCAGAATAAAGAGGACTAATAGTTTGGATTATTGTTTATCCTAAGTGGATTGTAGACATTTGAAATCCTTTTTTTTAAATTGATACCAATAATGACAATAGTACCTACCATTTGTTGCGCTTGATTTGCCTTGAGCACTGTGTTATGCTTTCTACACATGTATGAATCTGTATGAATTGATCTTTACCTCTGTTTGGATTGAATCTTGCATTGCATGGTCTGATGATGTGGAGAATTTGGCCAGATATGTGCTGCTGCCTAAGCCAGTCCCTCTTGTATTTTGTGCTCTCTGAAGCCCTGCTTTGTTATCAGTTTTTTTTTCACTGAGCCTTGCCTTGTGGAAGATAGGAATAGAGGATGTGTGTAGAGGTCTGTGCAGATCTCATATGGTTGCTTGGCCCTTATGGAAGGAGAATCAGGTGTACCATCACACACTGACCTTGGGAATGACCACCCGGTCTAGGGCTTGAGCACCTGAGTCATGAGAGGTCCATGTGGGCTAGAGCGTTAGGGCTGGGCCATGTGGAACAGACTTGGAGCCCGACCTTGACCCTCAGCATTGGTTTGGATCCACAAGGACAGGAAATAGGGAGAGAGTCCCAAGGGACACAGCCTCAGGATGTCCCAAGTTTGATTTAGAGAGGGAAACAAACGAGCTTGTTGTGGGAATGGGTGTGCTGGGGATGTGGGGCTAGTGGAAATAAAACTGTCACTGCTCATGAGGAGCCTGCGTACGCTGGGGTCCCCGGAAACACTTGGCCTCCCAAGGGGACTCAGGAGCCCATTCAGTGGAGCTCAGATAACACACCCTGAAAGGGTTCCTTTTGGTTGCTAGGTATTTGCATCTTGCTTGCATTTTTTCTAATTGGTCATTTCCATGATGAAATCCACCATAATTTGTAAAATTCCCAGGTTAGGGATTCTGCACTGCTGGGGATTCTTCCAGAGACAAGATAAGGAAGCTGCGCGATTTCCGAGGCTTCTTCCCCTACCTGCTTCTCTAAGAGATGTCCACAGGAATGCACCTTCTCAAGGGCGGGAACTTGGGGTTAGAACTGTATCCTAGAACAATGTCTGGTTCTTAGCAAGTGCTTGGTAAATATTGCTTAGTAAATGAATGCATTTATAAAGTAAGGATTTGGTATGTATTCAGAACCTTGGGCTCTGTTTCATTTTCAGCCTTCTGTTGCCTCTGCTTTTTCTTTTCTCATTCCCCATCACTCACACCGTGGGTCTCTTGACTGCTCGTTTTGGTGTTTGTCCATTCGAGCCCACCTCCTCTCTCTCCTCATGCCCCTACCTCACCCACCCCCAGCCATTCATGCTCTCCCTGTCTGTCACATCTCCCAAAAGTCTGGATGGGAATGCGGGCTCCTCTGATAGCACAAGCAGAACTTGAAGAGTGGGCTGTCCATCCTTTATTCTGTAGCCATTTGGAATCTCAGCGAGTTAGTTATTACCCTCTTGGGCTTTGACCAAAACAAAAAGTATCAAATATTCTTATTTTGAATTCATCTGTATTTCTTTATTCTGCCCCGTTGCTACACACAATAGCGTAACTGCAAATTAGTTTCCACTTCCCCCGTTAACTTGATTCTTTTTTTCACTGCGATATAATTGACATGTAACATTATATTCGTTTCCGATGTACAACGTAACAATTTAATATGTGTATATATCGTACGTGATCACTGCGGTAAGTCCAGTTAACATCCATCACCATATATCGTTACACATTTTTTTCCTTGTGATGAGAGCCTTTAAAATCTACTCCCCTAGCAACTTCCAGGTACACAATACAGTATTATTAATTATGGTCACCGTGCTGTACATTACATCCCCATGACATTTTATTTTACAACTGCAAGTTTATATACCTTTTGAGCCTCTCCACCCACTTCACCCAACCCCAGTATCATGTCTCCGGCAACCACCAATCTGTTCTCTGTGTCCATGACTCTTGAGTCATTGACTTTTTAGTCATTGTTTCTTCCAGAGGCTAGCTAATGGAAGACCCAGTGGGAGTCTTCAGTCTCTTGAACTGGATGGTGATGGCACAGCCCAGAAGTCACTGCTGCCTGGGCACAAAGTAGCCGACTTACGATGGACGACTCCTATCAGACTCCTTATGACATCGCAGCCCCAGAGAGGCTCCCTGGGGCTTCCCCTCTCTCCGCCATGTTGAGATTCTCTCCCCGTTCTTCTCCCTTGTGCTCTCCACTATGAGTTTTGCCTCCGATTGCATTCTCATCTCCCAGATCATTATTGTCTTCCAACGTCTCAGAGCTGGTTTCTCCTAGGCTCGAGCAAACAGTTGGTTGAATGAATGCTTACCTCCAAGTTTTCCCTGTGCATCTTCTGACCCTCCCTGGCCATGTCCCTAGATTGTATCTGCTTGGAAGGATGGGAAAGATGCTCACTATTTTCCAGGGTTAATACCAGAAAATGTGCCTGGGAGAAATTTTAGAAAATGCAATTTTAGCATTTTTTACACATTAGACCCACATTTATTCAGTGTCTCAGAGACGCTATGATCTGAAAAAATGTAAACCCCTGCACTGTTTTTCCCCCCAAACCTCACAATGTTGAGCTCTCTAATGGGTGTTTCTCGTGGTTGCTGTAGCAAGCGCCCACAAACATAGGGGCTTAAAACATCACAAATTCATTATCTTATAGTTGTAGACATCAGAGGTCCAAAATGGGTTTTACAGGCCAGTCTCAAGGTGTTGACAGTGACCATACTCTCTGTAAGCCCTCAGGGAGAATCCATTTCCTTGCCTTTTCCAGCTTTTAAAAGCTCCCTGCCTCCCTGGGCTCCTGGGCCCTTCCTCCATCCTCACAGTCAGCAGAACATTTTCCATTTCTCTCTCTCTCTGACCCTGCTGCTGTCCTCACACCCCCTTCCCTGACTCTGACCCCTTCCTCCTTCTTTCACGTGTAGTGTCGTAGCATTGGGCCAGCTGGATATTGGCCCCAAATACTGGATATACTAGCTCAGTATTCTTACAGAGGAACACATGTAGGGTCCCCGTGGCCGTGGAAGGTGACGTACTTAGGGGTTCCAGAGATCAGAGTGTGGACATGCTGCCGAAGGAGGGGCCGTTCAGCCTGCTGCCACGGCAGAGCCACACCGTCACCCTGAGACAGCTCTAAAAACACACGTATCAAAGGAGATTTTCTAACTTCTCGCTTTATTTTCAGATGCAGAGAGAAATTGTGTATGCACGAGGAGATGGCCCTGGTGCCCCTCGACCGGGATCCACAGCCCATCCACCCCACGCCATCCCAAACTCCCCACCATCCACTCCTGTGCCCCATTCCATGCCTCCTTCCCCATCCAGAATTCCTTACGGGGGCACCCGCCCCATGGTTGTTCCTGGCAACGCCACCATCCCCAGGGACAGACTCTCCAGCCTGCCGGTCTCCAGATCCATCTCGCCCAGCCCGAGCGCCATCCTGGAAAGAAGAGATGTGAAGCCCGATGAAGACATGAGTGGCAAGAACATCGCGATGTACCGAAACGAGGGCTTCTATACCGATCCCTACCTTTATCACGAGGGGCGGATGAGCATAGCCTCTTCCCATGGCGGGCACCCGCTAGACGTCCCCGATCACATCATCGCGTATCACCGCACAGCGATCCGCTCGGCCAGTGCTTACTGCAACCCTTCTCTGCAAGCAGAAATGCACATGGAGCAGTCGCTGTACAGACAGAAATCTCGGAAATACCCAGATAGCCACTTGCCGACTCTGGGCTCCAAAACACCCCCTGCCTCTCCTCACCGAGTCAGCGACCTGAGAATGATAGACATGCACGCTCACCATAACGCCCACGGGCCCCCTCACACCTTGCAGCCAGAGCGGGCCTCCCCGAGCCGCCAGACTTTCAAGAAGGAGCCGGGCACCTTGGTGTATATTGAAAAGCCACGGACCACTCCAGGATTAGCCAGCATTGTGGACTTCGGCCCTCCTCTCCTGGAGAAGCAGGTGTTTGCCTACAGCACTGCTACCATCCCCAAAGATAGAGAGACCAGGTAAGGTGGTGAGGGCGGCCCAGGGTGGTCTGTGCCGATGAGTGGTTGAGGGCTGCCCTGCAGGGTCAAACCAAGGGGACAGAGGTCGGCTGAGCCCCAGCCCCCCCGGGCAGCTGGGAGAAGCCACAGAGTACGATCAAAGGCCGCCCGGGTCTGCAGAGTTTCCGCATAGATGGGGGTCAGGTGACGCCGGCCGATAGCTGTGACAAATGGGTCAGTCCGTGGGAGCGTGCGGAGTGTGGGTCTAACAGCAGCATCGTTAGTGTAAATCCAGACGAAAGGAAAGAAAATGGTGATCAGCAGAAACCATTTGGACAAATGGATCAGGAGCTCATGGTAATTGATCTGCCCGTGAAAAGAAGGAGCGAGTGGTTCAAGTTTTAACTGTCTGAAATGGCAATTTGTGTTTTTCCTGTGGAGTGCAGTTCTGCTTTCTCATCTGGCCTTGGGAAGTGGAAAGAATGTGTCACTGTCTGTCATCTAGGGTGATAAAGCACGAATTTGCATGCGAATAGGATGGTTTAGATTTAATACTCAGGAGTGGTAACTGAGATCAGCAAAAATTTTTTAGAGAATGAGACACTCTTGAGTATTTCACTTTCTTTTCTCATCCATTCTTTTTTTGTGTAACTTACCAGCCCAGTCCATTTTAAAGACCCTCCAAATCTCGTATCATAATAGGAAAGCTAATTTTGATAGAGGGAATTTATCTAGCCTAAATCGATTGAAAGAAGCCAACATAAGAAAAATTTAGTCAGAGAAATTGAGTCTGAAAGAGGTTAAGCGTTTTAATCTGTTGTCATCTATGAATTCAAAAGGGGCGTGAGAAATAAGATCTGGATATTCAGGGAATCAGCAGTTTATTAAAACCACTCTTCTCTGTTTCTCGCCAAAAAGATAGTATCACCTACATATTATCAGCATCCCGATTTTTTTTAAAGATTCATTTATTTACTTTAGAGAGAGAGAGCAAGCACATGGGGGGAGGGGCAGAGGGTGAGAGAAAGAATCCTAAAGCAGGCTCCCCACTGAGTGTGGAGCCCAACGCTGGGCTGGATCCCATGGCCCGAGCCAAAAGCAAGAGTCGGCAACCCAACCGGCTTCTCCATCCAGGCGCCCCTCATCATCCCAGTTTACAGATGCAGAAACCGAGGCTCAGAGAGGTTAAGTCCTTCCTCAAGGTCACAGTACGTGGCATAGAACGTCTGTATCTGTTAAAGAATCCTGACCTTTTACCACTGTGAAATAGTCTGCCAGATGAGTGGGACCTGTGAGCCACACCTGCACCCAGCAGAGAAGTCAGTGTAGGGGTGAATTCTGAACATTTCTACCAGAATTCTTAAGAAATTGTTTCAGGTCTGGATGCTACGCAACTGATCCTGAAGGATATCTACAGTCATAAACGTGGTAGCATTTGCATAATTATGCTGCTAAATATATACCGGCCATTTAAAATATAACTGCCCTAGCTAGTATATTAGCACAAGTATGCAGCGATGGGGGAAGAAAGAGCATCTTTGATAGGCATTTATTTCTGAAAAATGAATGCAAGTACTACGTCAAAGAAAAATTTTTCAAAACAGGAGCGCCAGAAACAACTACCGAAGCACGAAATCAAGCCCATTGTTTGCACCGAAAGCCGACTCTTATCTTAGATTTAATCTGTTTATTTTAAGAGTTCAGCCCCTACAAGTCTACCTTCTTGGCTGTGGAATTGTATCAAGCGCCAAACCCGTGTCTGTCGCCCTTTCGGAATATTAAACAGCAAATACATCTTGAGAGCACTTCTTCTCCAAAACTCTCAAGTGACATTTTACATCTAAGATGTGAAGCTACAAAACACAGGAGGGGGACTGAGAAATCCGTAGCACTCCTTTCTTTTGGACCCTGCTGGGTTCAGGTGCCGTTCCAAGGAAATAGCCCGGATAACTGCAGGATGTTTGAAATCAGAGAGAAAAATTCTTTCTTTCTCATCTGTACTTAGGAAACCTCCCGCGGTACCTTTTTTTCCTTTCCTTTTTTTTTTTTTTTTTGAACATGATTTTATAACTGCTCTGTTGACTTGAAAATGAAGAGTTAAGGATGAAGTCATTTCATCTTGGTCCTTGTATGTAGTCGTGTGTCTTGATCGAATGCATTTGGCTTCTCTTGTCTTACAAAGACACTTCCGGAAAGCATCTAGTGATGACAAATTTTATATAGAAGATCTGGGGGGAGAGTCATGTGTATAGTAGAACACAGAGGACAGTAGGGCTCTCCTCCCAAGATGGCCATGGATTTGGAGGGTAGAGGAGCAGGATACAGCCACTTTGACTTTTTTTAAGACAGCAATTTTCCTATCTGAGCTTCTAGAAAGAAAAACGATCTCAAGTGAGAAGGTGGCTCTATCCAGATGAGTTCCCTTCAGCCGGGAGGCCAAGAAGAGAATGGTCCACATGGCTGTGAGGGAGTGCTGGGGGTGGGGGGGTGGACAGTGTGTGACAGATGACTCAGTGTGTGAGGCTCTGTCTTCCCTAGGTTATAAAATTCCTTCATTAAATAGCATCGTTATTTCTATTCATGGCACATAAAGCAGCCCTCAAGAATTGTAAAAATCTAGGACATTTATGTTTTGCTACTTTCTATTTATAGTTTGGATCCTATAATGTAAAATATCTTTATTGAAATTCAAGAGTGCTCATCGCAAAGTGACTAAGAGCTCCCTTTCCAAATGTATAACAGATTCCTTCTAATGTAGTGTTGTTCAAGACATGGTAAACTTGAACCGAGATCATATTTTTACATCATTCCACACCTACGATAGCTAAATTCCACACGAGTTGAGAGTCCACTGGGGAGCAAATTCTCGCCTTGCCTCGGTGCCTCTGTCTGGAGAAAGAAAAGCCATGTGAGATGGCATCGTGATCTCTAAGAATTCCCCAGTTGAGAGAAGCAGAGGTCCCTACCCCGGGGCCCTTAGAAGAGAAAAGAAACTTCTGTGTAGAAGAGGAACAGTGTACTCTAACTGGTGTCCGTTGTTCATCACTTCAGGTCACTTTCTTACTGGAGGAGGATTACGTGTTATCCTGTTGGTAGCTTCAAGGGGTGGGATGCCTCCTTGGTTGAACAGTGGATTGAGCGGAAGTCTGAATTCAGTTCATGTCATTGAAAAATGTTCACAGTGACTGGCAGACCTATGAAGATTTTCAAACTATGCTTTATCCTAAAATTGAGGATTATTTTTTTTTCCTTTTTCCAAGTGCGTATTCAAAAGTGAGCCGTATCAGAAGCCTTCTAAGTGGTTAAACTTCGGATCTTTCTAGAACGAGGTGTCTTACCTTTGGCACTTGTTGATATTTTGGGCCGGATGTTTTGTTGTTGACGGGGCGGAGGGGCTCTCCCATGCCCTGAAGGATGTCTGGTGGTGTCTCTGGCTTCTTCCCTGCTAGATGCCAGAAGCAAACTACCCCAGCCCCGCCCCTCGTAGGGACAGTCAAAATGTCTGCAGACATTGTCAGATGCACTTCCTGCGGGGTGGGGGGGTTGGGGGGGCGCGTTGAGGGGTAAGGGTTGGGGTCAGATGCAAAATGCCCCTGTCTGAGAAGCGCCGTTCTCAAGGAAATTTGGACTTTTTCTGCTTAATGAAGTAGAGACATGAAAAAGTACCCCACACTCAGATAATGTAAATTGTAACATTCATAAAACATGGATCTTGACAGTCGTTACCCCAATTCAGCCCTTCACCTCTTGGTGAAGCAGCTTCACTACCGTGAGAACCTGCTCTTATGACCTATGATTCAGTCCATCCGTGATCAACCATTCACGGAGGGGCAGCAGTGAGCCGTGTTCATGAACGTGAACTCCAAAGTCAGACTGCCCGGGTTCACATCCCGGTTCTGACACTTGGTAGCAGTGGAGACCTTTGACAGGTTACTGAACCTCTGCCTCAGTTTGCTTATCTGTAAAATAGGTATAATAATAACACCTACCTCATGGGCTGGAACAACTCGTTACAATTAAGAGTGTGTGTTCCACATGGCAAGGAGGTGTGTGTTCCTGCTTCGAGCAAAGCACCCTACTACATGCTGCTCACCAGAGATCAGTGTGGAGAGATGGCTAAGACCGGGACTGTGCCTAAAGAAGCAAGGAGACGAATTGTCAAGTGTACCCCCAGGAAGAACATAAAGCAGGTGGCAGGTGTGGAGAGAATAAAACTAAGTGTGAACAGAGAAGGGAATTAGCTGGGCTTAAAGATCCAAGGTAGAATGTTTAGAATATCAAAGTCACTTTAAAATCCATTTCAGGAGAGCAGTCAGAGTTCTATCTCTTCTGGGGTCCGGAAGCAGAAAGACAAGCCAGGATTAGGACATCCTTTTAAATGCGCCGGAGCTATGTGAGTGATGACAGAGATGCCTGACCAGGAAACACTGACATTATTAGGTCATCGGTTTTGCTGCCTAACCAGTGCCTGACTGATTCGGCTCTTGTCTGAACTGCTTTCCCACGTAGCTCTAATTATGGATCAATAAATGTTTATTGAGCCGCTCTTAAGTGCTGAGCTGTGGACTGTATCCTTTACAGCGTAGAGAGAAACCTCGATGTGGTCCCCACGCACAAGGGATATAAACTAGGAAGACAGTCATAAAACATGAAAAGCATGATACAAGCGATGCCGCGGTTAAGGACCGGAACTTCTGAGCTGAAAATGCAGGCTAAAAACTGTTTCGTAGGAACCGCCACAACAGTAGGATTTCACTCATGGGTAATGCCCAGGGGTGCTCTCCTTGTCACCTGCAGGTGACACCGTCTCCTAGCAAAGCAGAAGGGAGGACACCATTCCAGGTCAGTGAGGGGGTGATGTGTCTCTCCCCAGGGCTGGAGTTCCAGGGGGAAGATCTTTTCTCCACATCTCCACGTCCAGCTGGAAAGTCAGGACACGTTTCACTTGAAGACAATGAGGAACAATGATTGCACTAATAATACCCTGTAGGTTGAAGAGGCTTCCGTGGACCAGCTGGAAATCCAGCCACCATCTATTCCAAGTTCTAAACAATGAAAGTACAAGTAAACTTTTCAATTACAAGGCTGTCATAATCTGGGGACTGCTTGTACATAATTAATTCAAAAGAAGTGATACAGACAGTAATTGCTATGAATTCAGAAAAAAAAGAGCCCTTTCCCGAACTTGCGCTGGTCTGGGAGCTTCGTGAGAATGTCGGGATGGACTGCGATTCAAGGGATATACACAATGAAATGAAGAGATGTCATTTGGAAAGACAGACTGATCTCTATCCCAAATTTGCTATATTTCTGCTTTATGGTTCTAGACAAATGACACCTGCATATGCTGTTCTGCTGGTCTTGGAAGCCAAATCGGTGTCAGTCAATCGAATTAGTACTTCCTGCACAGGAATATAATGTCATGGTTAAGTAATATTTGCTTGTCGTTCCTTAGGCTGCCGGATTCAGGCAAGAGCTGACTGGTAAACATGATACTTAACCAACGGACACATTCGTGAAGGCACCTCTGCTCTTCCAAGGGATATTCTAGCCGAAATACCAGTGGAATGAATGCTATGAAGTCTGTGTTACCTTAAGCAAACCAGTTTCTCAAAAGGGAAAGCCATCATCTGTCACTAATTAGATGACATTAAAGTGCACCCTGTTTCTCCTTTGAATAGTCACGAGGTGCTGTCAGTCCAGTGGCTTAGACCCGAAACCAGAAACAAAGCCAGAGTGACCTAAATGCTGTGCGATTCGGATAATCCCCTTCCCTTGCCTTCTTCAAAGAGAAGAGGAATACACGTTTAGGGATGGGTTCTATGGCGAGAGCCGCTCAGTGTGGAGTCAGTGTGGTTCCCGTCTGGCCCGAAGATGGGGTACCTCCGAGTCACCCGATGGCCCGGGAACTGGGTAATCCTGGGTCCTCGTGATGTCCAGGCCATATTTGAGCCTCTCTCGTGATTGGTGGCCCATCTGTCTGGAGGAGATTGCGGAGATTTTATGCTTGGCTTTTCTTGAGTTTTTGGAGTTTTATTTTTCATGAGTAAAGTGTCAAAAATTTCGCCAGGTCTAAGCATCAATTCAAACGTTCAAAAATGGCGGGTCTACAGAAGTCAGTATTGGCCACCACACTCGTGTAGGGCCAGCTGGTGTGAGTAGTAAACACCTCCTGTCCCTCCCCGACCATCCTCAGAGATGACCGGGGTCTGAGAGGCCACTCTGCTCATGGCTGGCTTTACAGGATATTCAGACAAGAGATTTCCCACAGAGCCGGGCGTCTGGAGCTCTTCCAGCCAAATGATGTCGTTACTGTCAAACTGTTTTGATATTTTTTTTGTCTTTGTAATAAAAACGGTGTGTCCCTCACTCCTCCAGTAAACACAGACATCTAAGAAGGACGAAATGCAAAAAGACACGAGGGAGGCCAGATCTAAGAAACGCCTCCCTTCTTTCTCCTGAGTCTGTCCAGTTCACCTTAAGGTTTTCCACATCAAAAGCAGGCGGGAGCGGAGAGCGCATTTCCACAGCTCCCATAGGACCCCTCAAGAGATCCTTCTCTCCGTCACCCCTGACACCATCTCTTGTTGGAAGGTCAGTGGCAGGCCCCTGGTCAGGTAGCTGGAACACGAACGAACAGCTCTTCGTACCGGTTTGTACCTGTGCAAAATCCGCGATGTCATTTCCAGAAGCATGAAGATGAAACATTACCCTCGGGGAGGAGAAAGAAAATGCAAAGTAGGTGATTTCACAAGCCAGGGTGTAGGCTCATCCTGGGGAGCGAAGGTTCTCACCTCCCGGGAAACGAAGCGCCTCACCCCAGATGGTGAGTCACTGTCCTTGGGAGGGCCCCTGCCTGGCTAAGCCTCCGTGCCCTTCGCTGTAACAGGGGGATGGTAGTAGGACCTCTCGATGGTTCTGCACAGCTTGAATGACATGGGCATACACTGGGAAGTGACCTGGAAGGTTCAATCAGAGCAGTCCATGGCTCTGTTCTGTAGGGCCGCTGGATCTGGCCCTTTGGATCTGAGAGACTGTGTCCTCATGCCTGATGTGGACTGTATTCCGGTTCCAGCCAGTACTGTCTGCCCGGAAAGCAAGTTGTGAATCAGGTTAAAGGCTACCTGGAGAACTCCCCAGCGGGTTTGCTGTGCTGGGCAGAATGCTCTTGGGTGTTTGTGCTCCTGGGAGCCGGGAGCTGGGTGTGGCTGAGCTTAGCGTGACCTGCTGGGCCTGCCACGCCCCCCCCTTTTTTTTTGGCTTGTCAAGATCACTAAACCAGAAGGGAAGGAAAACTGTGGGGCCTAACTAAGTTCCTTCCAACCAGAAAATGCTGTAATTCTAGAATCCTAAGTCTGGCTGCATTTCAGACATGGTATGCTCTTAGAGTGTTGGGCGTAAGAAAATTGGCACCTCAGTTTCACAAGGGGTGCCAGGCTTTGAAGGCCCCATCTCCTCTGTGTGCCGAAAGTTCATTCAGCTTTTTACGTAACGGGTCACGAGCTCCTGGTTCCCTGGCTTCCTGTGTTTGAATGTGTTGGGCCTTGCCTACCTCCGGGACTTTGCACTTGCTCTCCCTCTGCCACGTGCCTCCTTCTGCCCGTGCCTGGTTATTGGCTCCTCACCCACGTCAGGCATTTACTCAACACCGTCAGCTCAGTGAGACCTTTATTGGCCATCTACACACACACACACACACACACACACACACACACACGCACACACAATAGTATAATTAAAATACCTGTTTCTACATAAGAGTATACACGTATGTTTGTATGCTTATTACATATATGTTTTTCTCTCCTTCCTTAGTTTGTTGTAGCCACCCCTCCTAAGCTCCATGAGAGCAAGCCCTTTGCTTGATTCGTCACTGCATCCGCAGCTCCTAGGTCTGTGCCTGGCACACAGTCGATGTCGGAACAAGGTTTGTTGGATGGATGAAGTCCAGGGGAGGAAAGGAAGCCTCGTGCATCCCTCGTGTCCCACAGGCGAAAATGTATTTGCCTGTGCACTTTCTCCCTCGCCCTCATCCCCGCGCCTCTGTGGGAGGACAGCCCAGGGGACAGGGAAGGCTGTTGTTATCCTAGTTGGACGGTTGAGGAAGTGGAGACTCGGCAATGTTCGTGATGTGACATGGGAGTGCAGCTTTGTCCTCCCCGTGGGCGGCTGCGGGTCAGCTCGGGCTCCGTGTGTCCAGAGAGGCTGTCCCAGTGTGCATCTCAGGCGTGACCGCTTCCTTCATCCCGTACTTGGGTCAGAGGCCTTGGCGTCCTCTTGATTGGTCTCTCTCCCACTCCCCATTTGGACAACCAGAGAAGGCTGTCCCTTACTCCAGCCCTCGTCCTCGAGCTCCCTGCTACCACACTGGTGGTGCCAGCTGCCACCCGTCTGCGACGGGGGCCTCCGACCTGGTGTCCCTACCTTGTCCCCACCCCTCTCTGGAGCCAGAGAACAAATCTAGACTAATGCCTGCTCCAGAATTGTTGCTTCCATTGAATGTTCTTAGTCTAATTCCACTGCCCTTGCCCCAGGACTCCCTTTAGTGCGCTGTTCTCCTCTCTTTTCCTTCTGCTAAATCCCATTCTTTTTGGCTTCATTCACGTGTCTCCTAATTGGAGGAGTTGCTCTTCCCCAGCTGACTGTCTGTGTCCGTCCTCCAGGGGCACCTGACCGCTAGGAGCACACGGACCTAGATCCCAGCCAGCTATGCTCACCCCTGCCCCACCCCAGCTGGGTCATCCGAAGCCTGGGGTCAGCAAGAAAGACCAGTAGCGTTTTCCCCCAGCGCCTGTCACAGGGCTCACACTCAGTAGCAATCACTGAAGTTGTTGGCAATCAAATGTCACTTGAGTCCTTTCGGGTAAATGGCACCAGTTACAAGCTAATACACGAAAAACTATTTATTCCAAGGAACACAGCATTCTCTTCACATCTCATCATGAGCTTTCATTTTCTCAGTGCCTCAGTGAATTTATGAAGATAGATTAGAAATAGCTTTTTTTCCCCCAGATCTTTATAAATGGGGTTCCATTTTTTGCCTGTTTCTTTACAGGCGTCATTAGATGTGCATATCTTCGTGGCCATCAGTCAAATGCAGGGCATTCCAGATGAACACCTTTGCTTTGGTCATTATTTCTTTCTTGACTTGGGGAAAATCTGGACTTTGCAGATCTAGACATTAAAACCAGACCGAGTAAGAACCGAAGGTAGGGTATGTCTGAAGAAGAGTCGAGCGTCTTGTAATGGCCAACTTTTGAAAGGGTTACCTGAGTAGACGTTGAAGCTGTAAGAGATAATGAATTGGAATGGGACATAGGGGAGGCCGGACATGGGACATGGGAATATCCGAGATGCTGGTAGGGCATTTACGGGTGAGGAAGTCAGAATAGTCAGAATTCAGAAGCGTGGCAGATGTTGAGCAGCTGGCCAGAACAACGGGCTGAAGCAGTAAGAGGAAACATGGAGCATACCCGGTCTTCCTTCTCCATGGGCAGAGGATCAAGGGAGAGATAGCAGCCTTCAGGGTCAATGTTATCAACACCATTTCTTTGTGACCCTCTGTATCTGGTTTTCGTCCAAGGACTGAGATCACAACAAAGTGCCAGATATGGTCGCATGCAGTGGTGGGGGGACGACCTTAATGCGTACCGAACGTGGCAGCCCCATGGCGGTTACTGGCCATGCCCACAGTGTCTTCTCAAGAAATCTAGAGGTTTCAGTGAGCAGTTAGATTGATTGGGCGTTTTCAGAGGAATGTTTTTAGTTACAGAGTTCTTTCACTGATAGGTTAACTTCGGGCAGAAATAGAAAGTTCGCTGCTCAGAGTCCTATTTGAAGCTTTACCACAAATTCAGATCACTTGAATTCCAGTGTTCTGTTGAACTCTTCTGAAAACAGTGACTTTAATTACTTTGGGGTTTTTTTTCCCCCTCATACCAGAGAATCAGGGCATGAGCAAACAAGGGCATAGCCCAGCTTTAAGCCTGTTCGCTATTCAGTTCTGGAAAATGCCTTTGGCACTGCCAAGACTAAAGGGTTTTAGTTCACTTAGATTTTCTCCCAGAAACAAACAAACAAACAAAAAGTGACTCTGAGGAAGGAATGAGGATGCCTTATTCACTGTCCCGTCCACACCAGCTTATTCTGTGCCTAGCACACAGTAACGTGCTTTAAAACATTTGCTGATGGCTTGTCGGCTGCTCATGACTTTTGTGGGGAGACAGAGATGACAGGAATGATCAGGAACAGACAGTAAAAATAGTCACAGAATATCAGAACTGGAAATGAATTGATGGGGCCCCCCGGGACGCACCCCCAGAAGGCCAGCCCCCACACCGCCGTCCCCCTCCCCCAAATCGTCATCCTTACCGACTAACCTGAGCCAGTGGGTTCAGCGTTGGTAACTGATTCGGAAGGTGGACGACCCTCCGCTGGGCTTGCTCCCATTAGCTCGGCCGACTGTTCTCCCTCAGCTCCCTGACGCTCCTTCTGGATGGCTAAAAACATGCCCTTAGGGATTCATTATAAAATTACCAGTCTCCGGGCACCTGGGTGGCTCAGTGGGTTAAGCCTCTGCCTTCGGCTCAGGTCATGATCTCAGGGTCCTGGGATCGAGTCCCGCATCGGGCTCTCTGCTTGGCAGGGAGCCTGCTTCCTCCTCTCTCTCTCTCTCTGCCTGCCTCTCTGCCTGCTTGGTCTCTCTCTGTCAAATAAATAAATAAAATCTTTTTAAAAAAATTAAAAAAAAAAGATTTAAAAAAAAAATTACCAGTCTCCTAGTTGTTATGGCACAGCCTTGTTTCTTAATAGTCATTAATTTACCTAGAGATAAGACAATAAGGACTTAATTCAGGTTTAATGAGGCCTGGCTCAGCACAGAGGCCAGTCCCAGGTCAAAAAAGGCTGAAGGTGAAAACTTGAATCCAAAAGTTGGATAAGTGGAGTTACTGGCTAAACGTATCCCCCCCAATTGCAGACTCTTTCCTTCCCTGTCCTCTGAAGACAGAGAGACCACGCACAGTCTGGGCTTTGCCTCATCACAGGCAGACGTGGGCTTTCAAGGAAAGCTGGTTGTAGCAGAGGGAGTTTAAATACTGGGATCAGCACTTTCCCTGGATTGGACTTGAATTTTTTTATTAATATTATGCTTGGGCCCCAAGAAGATGCATTCAGCCAGGCTGACTTACGGCCCTAAATGACTAGTTAACCATACATACTAATCACATAAATATGGCTTATGGAATGATACAAAATGGTTTATGAAATCACTTTTAAACCATCTTTTCAACAGTAATTATACCAGTCCCGTAATACCTTGAGCCAAGCAATATTGGCAAGCGTTGGCTGAAGTGTCTTTAATATTCTGATGGTTATTGTACAGAATTGCCACTGCAACAAAATGACAGGGTCGTATTTAATTTCTTGTCTTCCGCTGCGTTTCTCTTTTCTCCTTTTCACGTTAAAACATACTTCATAACGTTTCATCATGGGAGAAGGCTGCATACGTTTCCAGTTGCTGTAATTTAGTTAAACCATAAAATTGTTTCCAGATTACCAACCATGAAATGGAAAGACAGTCTTATTTATGAATTTATAAATCAGATAATCTCCCTCAAATGAATCCTGAGACCAGAAACACTTTGATGATTAAATAGGAGGGGAAGAAGTTGTCTCATTACCATGCGTCAAAAGAATTGTATTTTTGGTAAAGCGGTTTTGGTCGAGGCAGTGAAACACGCGTGTATGATCACATGGGTCGGTCACATGCACGCCCCGCTGTTTCCTGGACAGTGGGAGAGAGTTGTCTCCTGACCTTGGCCGTCAGGCTCAAGTGTTCTGTACTCTCAAGGCTCTGACAGATCATGTCTCCTTCCTGATGGCCCCACCAGTGACATAGCCCAGAGGAGGCCACGCAGGGAGCTTTCACAGCCCTCCTCAGCGAGAGAAAGGGAGAACCAAATGTGTGTGTATAGGGCCGAGAATAGGGCTTTGCTCCAGAGCATCTAAAACTCCTGTCCCAGGCAGTTGGGTGATGATGTCAACATCACGTCTGATGAGGAAGGAAGAGTGGAGTGAGATTTGGGTGTTGTCTTTCTCTGCATCCTAAAACCACCGTGCAGGGAAGCCCAGTGAGCAGCTGAGTAGCCACTGAGCCAAGGAAAAAGCCAAAGGCATGTACGAAGCCCTTCGGACGCCTGTGTGGAGAAGACCCATGGGGATGAATCAGTTGAAGAGCGGTGTTCTGACCCTGGAATGATTCAGGCGCTTTGCTTGGTTCTTGATGCTGCTGTCCTCCCTTGTTAAATGGGGTAATGAAAGCTGTTGACCAGAGAGTGATCAGAAAGGGCCCTGTTCGGGGTTGCACCTAGAGCCAGTGTTGGAATCCCTTCCGCCATTTCCTCCTGTCAGATTCTCACTTAATGCTTTATAGTCGTAGACTTAGCTAGTTCTCACCATCGCTGTCGCCTGTCTGGTTAGGTTGTCACCATGCCTTCCTGTCCCACACTCCAGCTTCACAGACTCCTTTAAGCCATTTCCTAACCAAGGCTGCCTAGACTCTAAAAATGAGGTGCCACTCATGGGAGGAAGGCGGGGTGGGCGGGAGGGAAGGAAGGAGGGATCTTTTGCATTTGCCTAGGATTGAGTAAGAGCCGTGAACTAGTACGATCTCAAGGAGCTCTGAGTGCCCCTCTACTCGGGTCCTGAGCTTGACTCCAGCATTACCGTGGGAAGAATGGGGCCCCAGGACGACTTTCTTCTGCTGCTCGGCAGATCTCCCGGACATCATGCATTTCCCAAGAGCCCACTTGTCTAAGTCTTTTTCTCCCACTCAGCAGGCAGCACGACTGACCACCACCATCTTTTCTTGGCCACTTGGGTCTGATAAACTTGGGATTGTCATTGGAGGTTTACTAACCTGATTTCTTGATTAGAATTCCTTACTGAGTTCTCTGTTTGTGACATGCACTGTCTAATGGCAGAGAGAAGGCCAGAAACACAGGTAAGACTCAAAATGCTCTGCAGCTCAGTTCAGCCTTTACTGCTCTGTCTGGAAGCAACTGGAAAGTCACTCCGGGAACTTCCACTCTATTTGCAATTTTTTCCCTCTACCGCAGTTTCTTGCAGTAGAACAAAGAGATCATACTATTTAGCACATCAGCTGGATACTTTTCCTTACTGTGTTCACAACCAGTAACTATTCAGATCGCGTGACTTGCATCCAGGAGACTCGGGATCGTGTCAGAACCATCCATTTTAAACTAAAGAAAACGCATGCGACTGTGAAGTCAGAAACTCGTAATTGTGCAGTTAAGCTCGCTGTTTAATATGGAGCTAACGGGTTGTACTCCCAAGGCAAAAAGCAAGGCCAGAGGTTTTTGTACAGACAGAATTACCTTTGCGAAGTTGCGAGATAACAGATATGTCATCTCTCGATTAGTCCAATTCAACCAGCTGTTTGTTCCCTAGTGAAAGAACAGGCCGCCATGATTTTTTCCACGGGGTACCAGATAAAGAAGTCGGCTTGTGTTTAAAAGCTACGATGTCTGAATATGCTGTTTGTAGTACAGGAATCACCAGTGCTAACACTACCGGGGCCTGTGGGGTGGGGGTCCATGATGGAGAGTGGGGTCACGTCTTTGTCTCGAGCCATCCCCTGCTGGGACACCTGCTGAGGGGATACGTTGGCAGGCGAGGTACCCCCACTACTCACACTGTTCTCCACTCTCCCTTGTCTTGTTTGAAACCACCACGTAAGTGTCATTGCCTTTCCCTGGCAGTGACAGCCATTGCTGCCCACCATCCTCAGTCAGGAGAGGTCACTCTGTTGTGGTGGTGTTTTTATCACGTGCTGAAAATAACGGTCATCGTTCTTCGAAACTGCCATTGGCCAGGGCTCGGAGAGGGGAGCCTGTGTGAAAGGCCAGATGGACGGTGCCGTGGCCTCAGAGAGCCCCGAACAGAGAGGGGCAATGTCTGTGCACGGTTCCTCATGGGGGGATTTTTCACTTGTGTCTTGAGATGGTCAAGTTGTCAGGGGTATTTGTCTTCCTGCCGGAGCCTGTGAAAGCCCCCAGATTAAGGTTCCTACGACATTAGACTCGGCAGCCCCTTCCCCCAAGTCAGACAGTGATTCCAGTCCTGTTTTTCCTTCGGAGACATCCAATTGCTGTGAAACAATTTGTACTCCACACTCGGCCAGCGTCTCCATCATTGACACCGCAACCTAGGTGACAGCCTCCCAGCCCATGAGGACAGCTTGCAAGTCTGTGCCACCAGGCCCCAGCTAGCCTAGGACATGGCCGGTGTCAGCGATCAAATTGCAACATCAGGGCAGAAAGTCACAAAAACACTGCAGGCAAACAGAGTCCTTTCAGAAGGAAGCACTTTTCCGTTTTCCAGGAGGCCTGGGCTGGCTCCTCTGTCTGGTGTGTTGTTTTTTTTTTTTTTTTCCAGTGAGATCAGTGGGTTAATATTAAACTCTGATCATCGAATCTTGAACCCAGCAGGGATCTGTAGGCTGTTCACGTTCCCGGGGCCGGGATGGGATGAACTTTGGCAGCCTCCTAGGTGGTCCATTTTATAACCCTCAGCGGATCATTCACCTAGACAAACCAGTCTGAAAGTCAATAATAGCTTTAACCAACGATTCTCTTGTTTTACAGAGAGAGGATGCAAGCCATGGAGAAACAGATTGCCAGTTTAACTGGTCTTGTTCAGTCGGCGCTTTTTAAAGGGCCCATTACAAGTAATAGCAAAGATGCGTCTAGGTAAAAAGAAGAAAGCAAACCAATGAAAAATAATTCGATCTGTTTCTCTTTAATCATTACGATAATCCATTCATTCAAATCCGTTTTTCTTGTAATCATCTCAAGGCTGAAAATATTCCCATCTCTATGAATCATGGTGTGTTTGTTTGTTTTCCTTCTGGTAATTCTTGGTCGAAGGTAACACTTTGGCCCAAGAAGGGTAAATGGGCTTCCCAGTGCATGTGGCCTCACGGACCACGGCGCCGTGCCCGCGAGCGCCATCCACTCGTCTCCACGTCCGCCCCATCTGAAAGTCATGAGTGCTGCTCGGCTGCATTCCACCCGCAGTGGCAAATCCACACCTGGGAAGCCTCTTCCATCCCGGCCGGTAGTGATGCTGATGCTCAAATACCCTCATTGCTTGATACCATCATTAGCTGCTGCTAATCGCTTAGAATAGTGAATGGAAGGGGCCAAAAAAAAAAAAAAAAGGCATTTTGGAAACTGAGTAGCTGACTCTCTTTTTCTTTTATTCAGCGAGAAAATGATGAAAACCACAGCCAATAAGAGCCACACGGATAGCGCAGGTAAGTGTTTTTCCGAGCCTCGGCAGGCTGCCTTTGATTCGCTTTGGCTGGTTTCGGAGCATTTAACCTTTCTCTACGTCGCGTAATTGGTTGGATTTCAGAGGCTTTCTGGATGATGCCCCCCCAACCCCAACCACCACCACCACCCCTTCCCAACTTAATGCTGAGATTCCAGAGTAGTCACTAATTAATTCAGGGGGAGGGCGTGGCCTAAGCCCTTTGGTCCTCTCCATTACATTTTTCTTCATTCATTCACTTTTCTTTCATTTATTCACATACATGGTCCCACATCCAACAAATATGTGTGCCTGGTACTGGGCAAGGACAGTGGGCATCATTGAGACAGGGCTGCCTGCCTAGAATTCCTAAGCCTATGGGGAAAACAGATACAGAACAAGTAATTACGAGTGGTAAGACGTAGTGCAGGGTGAATATTTAACCGACAGATCTGGCCTCGACTGAGACCTTGCTCTGAGGAAGTGACAGAGGCTGAGGCCCCAAGGATGAATGGGGACTACTTAGGTGAGTGAGAGGGGAGGGTAAGAGTGGGGGCGGGGGGGCAGGGAAGCATGTGCAAATGCTGGGAAAAGGAATTTGGATGTTATTCTAAGTGCAAAGTGAAGCCATTGGAATGTTCCACAGGGAAGAAGGAGCTCAGCCCAGCTAAAGAATGGGAATGAACTGGCAGGGAGCCTGTGGTCCAGGTGGGAAGGGAAGGTATGCTCCGACCAGGGCCAGTTTTGTAAATGCCAGCATTCCCCCCCAGAAGCCCCAGTTATATTCCCAGTGGAGTTCACCAATATCTGAGTTTATTTGATGTCCACTTTATGCGGCAGACTCAAGGCAGGCCTCCTCTCAAGAAAATGAGATCTTCTCTTGTGTTGGATTAGAAATAGAAATTATTACCAGAGATATGTTCAGCTACTGAATGGCACAGGAAGCATGTGGCCAGTTGGGTGAAACCCCTAATTTGGGGAAGCCACAGCATGTTACACAGCATGGTAGAACGGACAGATCTCGGGGCTGCCCCTGAGACCTTTGGTCAATCTGGTTCCTCCCTGGCTAAGTACAGACAGTTCAGCTGTGAAGCCGGCCGGGCTGGACGTCCAGTGTTTCCAGGCCTCATGGGATTTGTCGGTTTACTTAGAAATCAATCGGTGACCTTGGCCACAGCCAGAGAATTATTTTGCGGAAATTGCTAAACTTGGCTTCAGACCAGTTGTCACTGTGTTTGGGAGATGTCTGTTGGTTCATTTATTTTCTCATCTATTGTGAACGTAAGGCGGGGGGAAGGAATTTATTGAACTCAAAGAAACAGTGAAAAGGTGGTGAGCCGGTACTGAAGGTTGGGGGAAATGGGGAGGTGTTGGTCAAAAGTGTCAGCTTCCATTTAGAAGATGCACAAGTTCTCGGGGATCTAATATGAGCACAGCGTTGTAATTATAGAGAACACTTCTCAGCTGTATATCGGAAGTTGCCAAGAGAGTAGATCTTAAACGTTCTTACCACAAAAAGGAAGCAACAATTATGGGACATATGATGGGCATGTTAGCTGATGCTATCGTAGTGGTCATACTGTAATATGTAAGTGTATCATCAAATCAACACATAGCACATCTTAAAGTTACACAGTGTTCTATGTCAATTACGCGTCCATGAAGCTGGTGAGAACAAAGGGTTGCCTGGTGAACTAGTGAACGCTACAACCTTCCGGGCCTCTGGATTCTATTCTAGGAACGCTGAGTACCCAATGCTGTTGTTCTAATGGAGATGCACACACTCTCTTACATTATCCTTTTCCTCCCTCTCCCTGTGGGTGACATCATCCTCATAATCGCAGGAAACGTTTCGTGAGTGTCTCCTACGTGCCGGGCACTGTTCTGGGTGCTTTTCATGCCGGAACTCATTAGGTCCTGATGCCTCTCCCCCAGATGGGTACAGTTGTTACTCCCACGCTCCAGATGAGAACACTTAAACGCATGTCCTCACACGACACATACTCATGTGGTGGTCTCCCCTGCCCCCACCTGTCATTTTACCTCATTCTTTTGTGTTAAGGTGCCCCAGTCTCTTTAAGGCTAAGTAGGTTGTTTCCACTTCTTTGTTGTGAAAGATTTTGTAATGGTTTTGGAGCAAAGGGAAAGGAGCAGGTGTGATATCCCCAGGAAGCAGTACCCAAAGTGGAATCAGTAAGTCCAGAGGGATGAACTTGAGTAGCAAGGGCAACATGCTGCCAGTTTTCTCCTCCACAAGGGCTGAGCTGGTTGGTGATGCCGCTGGCAACTGCACGTGCATTGCCGCGTCCCCGTGTCCCTGCTGAGTTTGGTCGCTCTCGTTCTCATGTGTCACGGCTAGACGTGGTGCACGGGGCTTTCGTTGTCATAGCAGCCTTGTATGGTGCGCAGAATGTTTTAATTCTTCTGGAATCCTAGGAAGTAAGCTACAAGACTGAAAGTATTATTCCCCTCCTACAGTCAAGTCCACGGAATCATAGAGACATCGAGGAGCTCTTCGGGTCAAGGGTAGATCAAAAAGGGAAAACCAGATTTCCAGTTACTCGAGGAATATTGGGTTTATGGTGGATCTAAGAGAACAGAAGAAGCCTCCCATTTCGAAGACATACCATGGGTCTTAGACCGTACGTTCTATCATTTCACACACATAATCCTGTAAGGAAGATACGAGCCGCACCGCTAGGGGGAGTCACGGCCAGTCCCGCCAGTTCCCAAGCCCGTGTTCTTTCTGTCATGACAGGATACATTAAGCTCACATCAAATTTGCATTAATAAGATTCATCTGACAGTGTACTTGACCTCAGGCAGATCTGGGAGGAGAGAGGGGGAAGGGTGACATGCATAGAAAGGAGTGAGGTTGTGCGGACTAGTGTGGGCGCGCTGGGAGCAGAATGCGCGTGCCTCCTGTGTGGGTGTGGAGAGCACATCCCGGTCCTGTGCATCAGCGCTGAAGGGCAGCTCGTTTCACACTCCGGGTTCCCACCCACCAAATTCAGCTCCATCCTTAAGATTTCGGGGCCCCTGCATCTTGACCTCAGCCCATTGCTGAGAGTCTTGGCTTTTCTACTGCCTGACGCTCCCAGGTGAAGTGGGGAGGCTGGCAGGGTCTCCTCTTGCCCGCTCTGCTCAGAGAAATAGTAATCACAGTTCCCTGCATTGGCCAGGTTCTCTGTGCGCCTCCGGGATGAGCAGTTCACGTGCGTTAGTTCCGCGGTCCTCCCCATAGCCCACTGACCCACTTTACAGATAAGGAGACTGAGAAAGAGGTCGTGTTACCTACCCGAGGTCATACAGCTGGGACAGTTGGATACTGAGAATAATTTCCCAAGATTCTCATTTAAATAATTTGACCTACCCGAGGTCATACAGCTGGGACAGTTGGATACTGAGAATAATTTCCCAAGATTCTCATTTAAATAATTGAGTGGATAATAGTGCCACTGGCTAAAATCAGGCGGAGACAAAAAGGGTTAGGGAAAAGGAAGAGAAATAATGACTTTGACCTGCTTGTAGAGGAGCCCCGGATCAATGTCAAGGTCTTGGTATGTGCATGAGAAGAGACCTGGAGGCTGGAGAGATGTGGGAGACGTTTGTAGGTGGTCCTAGTAGAAGTGACCTCCCTGGGAAATGTGTCCGGTGAGAGGATAAGCTTCCCAGGAGAACACACCAGGATTTAAACGACTGGCTGAGGAAGAAATGAGGAAAGACAGTGTCCGAGATGGAGCGGCAGAGAGGTAAAAAGAAAGGAGACGGGAGAGTTTAAAACTGACTGAGAAAGAAGGGAGTGAGGCAGAGCCCAATGTCGCCCACTGTCACATCGGCCCCACATCTGTGGGGTTGACCCCTGACCGCTGGCCATCTTACAGAGAGCCATCGAGTGGATGATGGAGATAGAAACCAGATGTAGTAAATTAGATGGTGAAGAAATTGGATAGATGAATGTGGATTCCGTAGAGAAATTTGGGGACGGACGATGCTTTCTAGAACCAGTGATTGGCATTCAGCTCTACCGGATGGTGCGTGCCCTGTTGCCCTCATCGTGTTAAGAAGAGGGGACGTAGAAGGCTCGTGTGTCTTCCTTTGGCTGAAGAAGAGCAGAGAAATTCTTAACCCCAAATGGGAGGTGGCTAATGAGCCCTGTGTCATTTTCGTTGGAGAAATACCTCGATGGTACCATTTGTGGTACACCTGATACTGTATGCTGTCCGTGTGCGTGCGTGTGTTGGTGGCATGTCCGTGTGTCTCTCTGCCTGTGGGCACGGAACCCGCTCCAGTGGCCTGGCTGATTCTAAAAGGAAAACGTCCAGTGTGTTGTGATCAGCCTCGGAGTCCTTGATCTCGAAGGTGCTTGTTCCTGGGGACATGCTGCAGTTACTGGATGTCCTCGTACCGGAGACCTTCCCAGTTGGAGAGATGGCAAGTCTTCCTCTTCCAGGGGGTGATTTCAAATGTGAGGGAGAGCAGCCCCGCATTGGTCAGAGCCATGGCCGGGATGGTAGGAGTGGCCAATCAGCTTGTACAGATAACAAACAGCTCTTTGTCTGCCCTGCTGGGGTCCCTTTGGAAATCGTTACAGTGCTTTCGGTTCTGTTCTCCTGACTGCCCCAAGGGGGCCGCGAGAGGGCTGGTCCTTGGAGGGTGAGGAATTTGGTGGACCATCAGTGCCCATCGACATTGCCGGGAGCCCGCAAGAGGACAGCTGTGAGCACTCCCTGGCCCACGGGCATGCCAGCCGGCCCCCGGCAGCAGTTCTCCTGAGGCTGGGCTGTGAGCGCAGGGGAAGGATTTCCCTGGGTGCTGAGCCCAGATGGAGAGAGAGGCCACTCTGTGCATCCACTTTAGAGTGTGCAAAGCAGCAACAGGGTTTGGTCCCGGAAGGCCTGCCTGCCCTATTGCAGACTATCCTTTACAGAAAAGAGAGCTAACCAGAAGAGGGTGTGTGTGCGTGTGTGTGATGTAAATTCAGTCTACTCTGGATGCTTCTTCCGGAGAACTCCATTGTCCTGTAAAGACAGTGGTACTTCCTTTTGATTCCTGTACCTTGCTGTCCTGTAAATGCTACTTGAGATCTTTGGGGAGGCATTTTCTGAATCAGACTCGGTCAAATCGGGCCCTACCCAGTTGGACTTAGGAAATCCATGAGGCTTGCTTAAGTTGGACCCAAGAAGCACAAGTTTATGGCAGCTCGAAAACTATTTAGGAAGATTTTCTTCCCGCTGCCTTTTTTGTTTCCTCTCCTAGAGAATTTTTGAACCATGCCTGATTTTCTCAGTGAACGAGATGTGAGCAGAAGTCCTGCTTCTTTTGGTCTGAAAACCCACAGGGATTCACGAGAGTACCCTGTTCTTATTACTTTCCCCTTGGTGACTGGGCTGAATCTGCCCAGAACTAAGTGTCTGTTGTCCAGATACATCCGACCGTGTGAGCACCCGGTGTTAGGTCCCAGACTTTAAAAAAATGTATTTTCTATTATAAAATTACAAATATTTACTATGCAGATTTAATGATACAAAAAGTAGAAATATAAACATATATAAAACTCATGGCACTTGGGTGGCTCAGGCAGTTGGGCGGCCAACTCTTGATCTCAGCTCTGGTCTTGTTCTAACGGTTATGAGTTCAAGCCTTGTAATGGGCTCCATGTCCAGTGTGGAGCCTGCTTAAAAAATAATAAGTAAATATGTGTGTGTGTGTGTGTGTGTGTGTGTATACACATGTATATAATATATACATAACAAATATATTTTTGAATTAAATATATTTTATATATATCATGGAATACTAGCAGCTAGAAAGAATGTTAATACTTTGTTATATATACATCTAATCTTTTCTCTGTGCAAACTTGTATAGAGGAAGGAAGGAAAGAAGGGGAAAGGGTAGGGAACGGAACAGAAAGGAAAGGAAAAATTTCTCTTCCTTAATGTGGCCTCAGTTCTGTGTTCCTCCTTCTACAACATGACATTTACAGACTGCATAGTATAACCTTGCATGAATGTGCCATAATTTAAACCCAATTCTTTTTGTTTTTTTCCCCGCCATTTAGAGGACCGACATAATTAAAATTATTTTCATATTGAAGGAGTTACTGGTGATCTGTGTCGGGACGGGACTCAGAGCTCCCACTTTCTGGGACCCTGAAGTTCTTGGCTCTCCTTTTCTCCTAGGAACGCTGCATGTTTCCGGAAGCAAGACTGTGGGCGCCCTGGAGTCATCGGGGGTGTCCAGCCAGGCCCTGCCTACCAGCCCCTCGGCTCTGCACATGAGCCTGCTCGACATGAGGCGGAGTGTGGCCGAACTCAGGCTCCAGCTCCAGCAGATGCGACAGCTCCAGGTACCCGCCCGGTTCCGTATGGAGGGCGTCCTCTGCCTTAGCTCCCTAGAGTCTATGGTCTCCTCCCTGCTCACCTCCCCCAATGTCCCCAGCCCCTCAGCCCCTTCGCAGGGCTCTCTCCACCCTGTGTTCCTAAGGGCGAACTGAAGACCTAAAGAGGAGCCCCATCGAGGCATGGTTTCCTCTCTCACACACACAACATCGGTCTAGATCCTTCCATCACTACTCGAGTCAGTCTGTTACCACTTCTGGAAGCGAGGCATGCTTTTGCACATGAAAAACCATTAAACATTTGTTTTTTTGGAGGAATGCTAGAAAAAGAAGGAGCCCATGGAGCATCTAATAGCCAGGGAAAACTTCCTGCTTGCAAGTGTTTTGGCTCCTTGGTCCTCCTCAGTGAGCTTGCATGAATGTGGGACAGGCAACTGCGCTCTTTTTGCAAAGAACTGTGATGTCCTTAGAAGTAGGAGTTTAGAATAGAGGATGAATTCATAAGGAAAAGAAGCCGTCGTGGAAGATTGGTTGAGAAACACATCTGCATTTTATCTGTGTAGAGTGTGTTCCATAATATTTTTCTTACCTTTTTCCATTTATTCAGTAACATACAAACAGTGCGGGAATCGAAAGGGAGGGAAATGACCCTCTGCGTCACCAGTCTGGGGGAATCCGTCCCATCGGTCTGATGAAACAGAGAAGTGTGTCGTGGGGTTCTGAGTAGAAGGAACTGGGGCTGTGCGTTTCTTTATGAGATTGCTTTCCGAGACCTTTCTGGGATGCTTCCTGTGTCAGCCTCATGCCCCCTGCCTTTGGGGCGGGTTGGTCATTGAGGATGTCGTGCTGGCTTGGGCTCCATGTGGGCATCTTCCCAACTTCAGGAAGCTCATCTTCTAAACAGCGTGGTGTCCTCGGAGCTGGTGAGGGCGGGGGGGGAAGGGGCGGCGGTCCGCAGGGAAAGGGCTTCCTGTCACAGCTTGCGGCTCCCTCTTCCACTCACTCATAGTTGATCCCTATGATTCTCACCACCTAGTTAAAGCTAAGATGGTGATTTCGCAACCCGACAGCATTAGAGCCTAGGATTTTTCTGGAAACCGAGGGTTTATATGAAATTTTTGAATTCATTCTAAAAAATGTTGGAAAGTAATTAAAAATCAGTGCTTTAGTACCCTGCAAATGTGCTGGCCAGAATGGGTCTGCCGGGTCCCAGGTCCTTCGCTGGGATTTTGGGGAGGGTAAGCCCCCCTCCTCACGCGGCTCCTGCCCAGTAGTGCCACCTGCTGGCCATTTGGAAATTCTCTCTCTTCCCTGGATCCTCTCAAGAAAAAGAATTCCAAAATCTTGAGTGTGCTTTCCAAAGTGAGCAGGTGTTGGTATGGCGGGGTTGGGGGGTGGGGGATAGGTAGAATTGCTTTAGCCTAAGTACCAGGCTTCCTCTGAAATGTGGCTCACTCAATATGGAGGGTGACGTGTGTGCCCATAGCATCACCCTGGCCTTGTTTGGTTTTCCAGCTGGCAAGGGGTAGGGGGGTTCCCCACAACCCGCCTCTCCGGGTGAACCTTGAACTGTGGTCACTCGGTTTCAGAACTGTCGGTTCTCAAGCAATGCGGTTCTTCGGTCAAGGTCTGGGAATGCTATCTTAACCACACAGGTTCCTTTATTGCCCCGAGATTTGCTTGGCCTCTCTGGCTCCGGGGCGGGGGCGGGGGTAATAAAGAACAAATCAACTATTCTCTTGAGCTTTGACGTGTGTGCAGTTCTAAAGAGCAGAGACATAGGGAAGGCTTAAACATTTTGTTTCCCAACCGATGGTTGTTGTTTCTACCTCAGTCTTTGTATTTCCTGTGTCCCCATCAGCCTTCCTTCCTGTCTTTTCGATCAGGGGAGGCTGTCTGTTTAAGACAAAACCAGTTTAGAATAATTAAGCCATCTCAGCACCGATTCTCCTTTGGCGTATGTGTTATACACTGAAAAGGAAGTGCAAGCACAACATGATTATAAGTCCAAGAATGGAACTATCATTAGAAATATACGGAACTCCGTGGAGGAGTCTCCGAAGAACAAAAATTGAATTAGAAATTCAAATGTTCTTTGAACTGTGTTATAAAATAGTGAAACTGAATGAAATCTTTTGTGCTTGGCAGCCGGCTCTAGTAATTAGATAATTAAATCACTGGAAAATCCTAGACTGTAGAGCGTATCCTATTTGAGCATTTTATTTTCAGTATTGATGGATTATTCTCAGGAATGGAAATTTGATGAGGACACAGTGGGATGGGTAGTTTAAACTGGGCAAAAACAATGTCAAAGGAGGCACAAGGAGCCTAAGCAGAAGATGGAGAAGACCATTAAAACTCTTCTTTGTGTAATTCCCTCCTATCCGATTTCACATGAATTATTGGTCTAAGACAGTGGTTCTCAATCCTGGCTACCTATTAGAATCACTTGAGGCCTTTAACAAAAATATCGGTACCTGGGCACCACTGCTAGAGTCTGACTACACTGCTATGAACCAGAGGTCAGGCACTGGTGATTCTAGAATGTTTTGGGGTAAGAACTATTGATGTGGGTATTATGAACCCTCAGTCCTTTGAGATGCCTCTTAGAAATATTGAGATCTCAGCTATCACAAGGGTGAAGCAGAAACAGATGTGGTAGCCACCACCCTATAAGTGTGAAAGACACACTTGATGACATCAAAATCCTGACTTCAAAAGATGCACCCCATTCCCAGTGGCAAATAGAATGTGTTCTCTATTTAGTTATAATAGCTACAAGAGCTATATGGAACTTTCGTGTTGTCATGTTCCATTCTGAGATAAAAGTTGGGTTGGCACTTAGCAGGCAACAATGGGGACAAGGGACAGGTGAAGGTCTTTTCTTTCTTTCTTTCTTTTTTTTTTTTTTTTGATTTTATTTATTTATCTTGACAGAGAGAGATCACAGGTTGGTGGTGGGGGGGGGGGGAGCAGGCTCCCCAGTGAGCAGAGAGCCCGATGTGGGGCTCGATCCCAGGACCCTGAGACCATGACCTGAGCCGAAGGCAGAGGCTTTAACCCACTGAGCCACCCAGGCGCCCCCAGGTGAAGGTCTTATACCTAACAATTG
Organism: Martes martes; assembly: GCF_963455335.1. Lineage (NCBI taxonomy): Eukaryota > Metazoa > Chordata > Mammalia > Carnivora > Mustelidae > Martes > Martes martes. The sequence continues at coordinate 126,854,708 of NC_137895.1, forward strand.
TTTCCATCAAAAGATGATTATCTTTATCTATTACCTTTTCTGGTGTGATTTAGGAAAAGTTTGCTCTTCCTAAGTAATGAGCTCTTTTTTTTTTTTTTCGAAGTGCCTCAGTACCTGGATTTTTCCAAAGTGATCCCATATCCACCAAGTGATTGCTGTTCTGTCCCTCTCTGTGGGCTGAGGGGAGATATAAGTCTCTAGAAGATGTGATACAAGTTCTCTGAGGGCCAGATGAGACTTGGCCTAAAGAGAGAATGGATATATCCTTCTTCTCTAATTCCCAGAGGATCCCCCCGCCCTTGGCTCCTATTTCCTTATTCTGCCTCCTGATAAATTTTTTTTAAAGTGGGAGTTATTCTGAACTTAGCGTTCTATTTTTAAGACTACTGAGAATTTACTATGTTTTCCTAAGAGAGGAAGGAGATAAAATACCAACGCAAAAAAGAAACATAGCAGTACACGAAGACCTTGTATTTGAAATGATATAATTCAATACAGTTATCTTAAGGTATCTTTTTAAATAAAATAGTACCTCATGGAAATGTGCCAGAATCTCATTTAACTTCTGACACCCAAAAAAAATGATCATGGGACTGTGTCCCTGAGAAAAGCACACTAGAATTTGGCCTATGCTGAGCAGATCTCTTTTTTCCGACTGTCAGAAATAATTAATGGAACTAGTTCAGTGTCATACAGTTTACCAAGCCCTAGATAGACTCTCACACAGAGGCTGTCTAAGTTGGGAAGTCATCTCCCAGATAGCAAGTGGTTGTGACCAGCATCTTATACATTGTTCCCTACAGCCCATAGAACTTAACGGGGTAGTCAGGAGTCATTCTGGGGTCTGGCTATCATCAGGAAACTTCTGATTTATAGTACAACTACTTTTCAGTGTCACTGCTGGACAGAAAATCAGTCCCATTATATGACACTGTTGGTTAGACTGATAGTCGTAAGTTTTACCTAAGAAATCAGGATTTAGTATGTGAGGTACTTACCTATTTTGAGGTGTGTAGAACTAGTTTTGGGCAGTTTTCTAGTCTCTGGATGTTGATGGGGCAAGTTATTGGTTTAATTAAATATTTAATGGCCAAGAACATTATTTCTGAGTATTTTTATAAAAATGTCAAAGCATTGCATTTATAATAAATTTATGTTTCCAGAATGAGGGGGTAACTGTAACTGTACTTAACCTTCCCAATGTTGACAACTAGAAAACTGAAAAATTAAAAAATATATATATTAAACAACTATTTCCAGGCATTGGATGACAGACAACACAGGACTGTAATCCTTGGGAGAACAGAAGCAAAGGAAGTGAAACCTACACTTGACTCAGCTTTCTGCCTGCAGGGCATTCTCAGATCATGATGTAGAAAGGGATGACTGAGCAGAGCACTGACAGCCTAATTGAGAAGACAAGATCAAACTTTAGAGAGCTGAAGCAGCTAGAATTTGTGGAGTAGAATACCAAATAAGAGGAAGCTCTATAAAGAAAAGACTATATAAATCTGGGGTCTGTTGTTGAATAATAAGCCAAACATGTATAGTGAGAAAGATCACCAAGCCAGGCAAAAATAGAATGGGAGGCTTCAAGCTAAAAAAAAAAAAAAAATCCCCAAAGGTCACACAGGGCTGGGAGATGTTCATACTTTTACAAGCGAGAGTCAAGAGGCTTCATTGGTCACTGGGTAAAAGATCAGTAAAGATCAGAGAAGAACCATGTTCCAGTCTTGGGACTGAAGTAGTCCCAGAGTAAAGAATGCCCTAGATTCACCCTAACAGAGCTTAAAACCAAGCCCCTAAAGACCAAAAATGATCCACAAGTAACTGAACCATCTGCCAGAGCAACTCCATCGGTAAAAGAAAACAAAACCCAGAACTGCCTGTCCAGCACTCAGTCAAAAATTACTAGACATGTGATCCATAACCTCAAGAAAAATTGACTGATAGGAAGCAACCACTAATGGCAGGGATAACCAGAACAGCAGCAAGAACTTTAAAGCAGCTATAATAATTATTCTCAAGGATTTAAAGAAAAACATGAACACAATAAGACAAGAAAAAGCATAAAAAAAAATCTGAGTGTAACTTTCAAGAATTGAAAAACATAGTATCTAAATGGACTTAATAGAAGATATATTACTGTCAAAACAAAATATCAGTTTGAAAACAGCAATAGAAACTGTTCACACTGAAGTATAAAGACAAAAAGACTGGAGAAAATGAATCAAAACTTAGTAACTTGTGGAACAATATTAAGTGGTCTGAGGAAAAAAGAAACACATTAGAAGAAATAGTGGCTAGATTTTTCTAAATGTGATGAAAACTATAAATCCACAGACCAAAAAAAGTTCAGCAGACCCCCGGGGGCAAGGGGGCAGGAGGAATTAATAGAAAATCTTAAAGGCAGCCAGAGGGGGGAGGAAAAAGGTACTTTACTTATAGGGAAATATAAATAAGAATTAACACCCAATTCTTCTGAAAGACAAAGTTAAGTCTGGAAACAATGAAATGACATCTTTACAGTATTAGAAAAAAAAAAAAGGAAGGAAGAAAGAAAGAAAGAAAGTCCGTCCTTCAGAAAATAGAGGACACTTCCCAACTGGTTTTGTGAATCCAGCATCACCCTAACAGCAAATCCAGTCAAAGATATTATAAGAAAAGAAAATATAGACCTCTAGCCTTCATGAAAATATGCATAACAAATCCTTACCAAAATATTAGCAGTTGGATCCAGCAATATATAAAAAGGATACTATATCATCCCAGGTATGGGATATTATCCCAGGTTATTATCCCAGGTATGGGATGACACCTGGTTATTATCCCAGGTTTGCAAGATTGTTTTAATATGAGAAAAAAGAAGAATCAATGTATTTAACCCCATTAATGGAAAAAAGGAATAAAATCCTGTCATTTCAATAAATACAGAAAAAACATGTGACAAAATTCAGTGTTGATGATAAAAACATTCAACACTCTAGTAGAAGGACACTTCCTTAACCTGATAAAGGATGTCTGAAAAAACTACAGAAAACATCGCTAATGCTGAAACACTACACACATTTCCCATAAACTCAGAAACAAGGGCAAGGAAGGCTTCTCTCACTTCTATTGAATACTGTACAGAAGATCCTAGCCAGTGCAATAAGGTTCAAAAAAGAAAGAAAGGGCATCCCCATAGGGAGGTAAAATTGGCTTTACGCACAAATGATGTGGTTGTATATATCTGGAATCAAAAGGCTATGAAAATTGCTACCAGAAATAAGTGAATTAAAGCGAGATCACCAGAAGCAAGTCACTATGCAAACACATGAAAATGTTAGTACGTACAGCATAAATCTATGCAGTTGATGTACACGCACAATGGAACACCATGCTGCGTTAACAAAAACGGCCTCCTGAGACCCTCAACGACACACCGGATCTCGAAACCTATATACTGAAGGGAAGAGACCATACCCACAAGACTACATATTGTGACATTTCATGTATATGTCCGTGGAGAAGAAGAGCTCATCTTTAGGGACCGAAAGTAGATTGGTGGTTTGTTGGGGCTGGGGTTTGGCAGGGACTGGTTGCAAAGGGTCACAAAGTCGTTTTCTAGGGTGTTAAAAAATACCGTCTGTCTTCTTAGGGGTGGTTACATCGGTGCTTACATATTTATCAAAATTCACTGACATGTGCCCTTAAAATGGGGATGTTTTATTGTTTGTAAAGGACGCTTTAGTAGAGGGGTTTTAAGTTAATTGACATGCAGCTATCATTGTTAAGCAAAAGTACATGTAATGATATGAACTGCGATGACTGATTTATTTGAAGCGTTTAGAGAGAGATGTGGATCTATATCTTGCCTTCAGCTTGGCATTTCACACAGTGCTGGGATGAACAGGGGCGTCCTGTGTCCTGTGTCCAGAGCACCAGGCAGGAGGGCGGGGGACTAGAGGAACACAGAAGGAGAACCTGGGTCCGTGCGTATTCCTTCATGATTAACGAGCTCATCATTGCCTGGGTGCCGGCACTGTGCTGTGGGAAATTCCCTCTCTAGTCCCTGCAGCTGGGTCCGGTGAGCCCCTCTTTCTGGAAGGAGGATCGTATAACCCAGAACGTCAGGCAGACCTCCGCTTCAGGTGGAATAATTTAAACACCGTCTGCCATGTTACCAGCCCAATAACTCGAGTATTGTGGTTGCGGTCTTCCGCTGTCTGTAGGTTTCTGAGTAACGCCCGATTGAAATTCCTGTGTGCGGCCAGTATGTGTCGGTACCTCCTGTGTGCCAGAAACTGGGCTTGTGGCTGAGAATAAAACAGACATGTCCCTGCCTTGTTAGCAGAGCAACTGGGGGGCTTGAAAAATTACCGGGTTGGGCTCCTGGGTGGCTCAGTGGGTTAAGCCTCTGCCTTTGGCTCAGGTCATGATCTCAGGGTCCTGGGATCGAGTCCTGCATCAGGCTATCAGCTCCGCAGGAAGCCTGCTTCCTCCTCTCTCTCTCTCTCTCTGCCTGCCTCTCTGCCTACTTGTGATCTCTCTCTGTCAAATAAATAAATAAAATCTGTTAAAAAAAAAAAAAAAGAAAGAAAAAGAAAAGGAAAAATTACCAGGTTGAATTAAAAATACTTCAGTTCTCACACTGATTTTGCCCTTAATGACGGAGGGACCCGGAACAAGTCCCATGACCTCTCAGGGCTTCCCTTTTCCCATCTTCCAAAGTTCAATTTCAAGAATTTTAAATATTCCAGTAGTAATTTCCAGCCCGATAGCCACTGTTAATACCCACTGCTAATGGGACCATAACTTGTTTGGAACTTGTCTGTGAGGTTTGGCGGGAGGGTTTGGGACAGAGTGCTGTGTACCGAGCTCATGGCACAGGGATATCATCTCTCCATTCGAGAGTCCTTTTCTCGAATGGGGAGACTGTTACGCTTATCCTTCATGGCACATCAGAATCGTCTGAGAAGCTAAAAGAATTCCCCATGCCCAGGCTGCACAGTAGAACAGTTAAATCAGAATCTCTTGGCAGGGGGTGGGGGGCGTTGGGGGGTGGGGGGGTGGTAGGACCCAGGTGTCAGTCACTTTTCAACACACTTAATCATCTACTTATTTATCCTGTGCATACCTGTGACCCCGCATCCCCCCACCCCTTCAAAGGAAATAGGTCTGTGGAATTTGACCCATGGCATTGAATTTAAGCATGTCATTTTGGTACCTGGCAGTGTTGCTGCGTGTCTTCAACAACACTACTGTCAGAGCACGGCAGGGCATGAGAGCTGAGCCCAAGGCATATGTGAATGCCCATGGGTCAGCCTATATGTCTACCATCCAGGACGGAATTTCAGATTCTCCTTTGTTCATCATCATTGGCATTACTGCCTAACTCGTGCATTTATCAATATTTATCGAGTACCTGCCGTGAGCAGCCCTATGTCCTGGAGTCGCTGCAGAAATGGAGGAAATTTCAGGTGCAAAGTCCCTGTGGCAGAAAGGAGCCTAGCCAGTCAGAAGGCCAGAAAGGACATTGGTGTGGCTAGAGCAAGGATTGCCAGCTGCCTATAATGGGAGGAGACAGGCGATGTGGGAAAGGGCCAGACTCCCCTGTGCCTCGTAGGCAGAGTTATCGCTGCAGAGAGCAAGGGAGGAACTCGCCCTCTGTGCCCTGTTTCTATACATGGTGACTTTCAGCAATATATTGGCTGTTTTTAAGACCACAATAAAAACACGTGATTCGCAGAAACAATGAGGGCATAATTATGAGTCATTCGAGAAGGTAACCCAAGAGCGGCCCATTTTTATTTGGTCCCTCCCAGACAAAACTGTAGGCCCCACCCCTGCAGCCAGGTTTGTGCCAGATGCTGTGATAAGCACTTTATTCCCTCACTGAATCTCCCTTCCCGGTCTCTGAGATAGGAAAGAAGATCGCCCCTTCCTTTGGATAGACACAGAGAGATTACTAAGTTGCCCGCAGTCCCATGGCTCCTAAGGGGTAAAACTAGAAACTGAACGCAAGCAATCTCTTTCCGGATGGCCCACCGGTACAGAGCTGGGGCTGGAACAGGATGGTGGCTCTGCTTGTTGCCCGTGTTGAAATGTTTTCTCTGTATTCAGCAAAACTGGACGACATGGAGAAGTGTTGAGTTGAGGGTCATGTGGCATTTGCACACAGTAATGGACAGCTGACAAAGACCTCACTCTCCAGAGGTGATACACAGTAGTTGTCCTACTGTCCATGAAACCAGGAAACAGAACAGAACAAAACAAACCAGTAACAGCTCATTGAAATTCCAGGGAAACTTTAGGGAGAATGTAATAGGTATAATGTAACTACTGTCTTCGAAGCTGACCGAAGAAATGCCCTTGATGGATATGCTATCAGAGAACTGTCCTGCCCCGGAGAAATACTGAATGCAGGACTTAGCAACAGGACTCAAGTATTTGACTAGATTCCTAAGAAGTCAGGTGCAAGCCACATGGTATACTCTGTAGCCTCATAAAAGAAAGTGCTCTGGAAACTACATGGCTGTTGTGATATTGTGCATGCAAGCAGCCTACATAAAATCCAGGAAAAAAGAATGAATTGCCAAGAGGCTTAGAGCTCATCTGGAATCATCATCATTGCAACCATCAACATCAAGTACTATGTTTTAGGGGTCTGCGATCACGTGATTTTGGGTACGTGGACCTGTATAAGCAAGAGGGACACAGATTCTCTTCTAACTGATAACGCTGGAATAGTCCAGAGCCAAGTCTACATTGGTTGAGTACCTGTTCTAGATCGAGCAGTATTTCCTTCAGTGCTCACGCCAGCTCTAGCAAGGGAGGTGAATCCATCTCGTCCTCGAAGGCAAGGAAATGGAGACCAAGTGAGGCCAAGTAACATGCCCAAGTCTCACAGTCGTCAGGACTGGGGGTTTGATCCAAAGTGGAACCATAAAAGACCCCAAATAGCCCGAAGCCACCCTGAGAAAGAATAAACCTAGAGGCATCACACGGCCTGATTTCAAAATATATTGCAAAGCTGTAAGAGTCAACATAGTACGGTATTGTCATAAATACAGACACACAGGGGCACCTGGGTGGCTCAGTGGGTTAAAGCCTCTGCCTTCGGCTCAGGTCATGATCCCAGGGTCCTGGGATTGAGCCCTGCATCGGGCTCTCTGCTCAGTGGGGAGCCTGCTTCCCCCTCTCTCTGCCTACCTCTCTGCCTACTTGTGATCTCTGTCTGTCAAATAAATAAATAAAATCTTTTAAAAATAAATAAATAAATACAGACACACAGACCAATGCAACAGAATACAGAGCCCAGAAAAATGGTCCCACACATATATGGTGGGAGCCAAGCATAGACAATAAGGAAAGAACAGTTTCTTCAGTTAACGGTGCTGGGAAGACCGGACAGCCTCATGCAAAAGAATGACGCTGGACCACCATCTCACACCAAATGCAAAAATTAACTCTGAAATGGATTTAAGACTGGCACGTAAGACCTGAAACTATGAGATTCCTAGAAAAAAACACAGGTGGTAATCTCCTTGACAGAGGTCTTGGCAATGAATTTTTTAAACTAAGACCAAATGTAGAAGCAACAAAAGAAGAAAATCCACAGGACTACATCAGAGTAAGCAGCTTCTGCACAGCAAAGGAGACCATCAACAAAATGAAAAGGCAGCCTCCTGAATGGGACAAAATATTTGCAAATCATGTATTTGATAAGAGGTTAGTACCCAGAGTATATATAACTCAATACCAAAAAACCCAAACAATCCAGTTTTTTAAAAACGGGCAGATCTGAATAGATATTTTTCCTAAGAAGACACATAACCAACAGGTACATGAAAAGATTCTCTGTTCATCATCAGGGAAATGCAAATGAAAACCACAGTCACCTCACACCTGTCAGAATGGCTAGTATCAAAAAGACAAGGAGTAAAAAAATGCTGGCGGGGATGTGGAGAAAAAGGAACCCTCATGCACTGCTGGTGGGAAGGCAAATTGGTACAGCCACTGTGGAAAACAATTTTGAGGTTTCTCAAAAAATAAAAGTAGAATTACCATATAACCCAACAATTCCATTTCTGGGTGTTTATCTAAAGAGAGCAAAGACAGTGACTCAGATATATGCACTCCCGTGTTCACTGCTGCACTATTTACAGTAGCCAAAATATGGAAACCAAAGTGTCCATCAATGGGTGAATGGTCAGTAATGTTGTCACTGTGTTGTCCACCTGAAACTAATACAACACTGGATGTCAGCTTTACTTCAATAATAAAAATTAAAAAATAAAACTACAAAAAGAAGGTGTATATACACCATGGAATATTATTCAGCCATTAAAAGAAGAATGAAATCTTACCATTTGTGCCAATATGGATGGACCATGAGGACATAATGCTAAGTGAAAGGAGTCAGAGAAGGACAAATATCATGCAACCTCTCTTACAGGTGGAATTTAAAAAAAGAAAAAAAACCTCATAGATACAGAGAACAGACTGGTGGTTGCTAGAGGAAGGGGTGCGAGAAATGGATGAAGGGGGTCAAAGGTTTAAAAAAAAAAAAAGCCTTTGAGATCTAAAAGACCAAGTCATAAGGGTATTTCGGGCACTGTGATGGGAGGAGGCCAGAGCAGGCAGGTGTAAGGAGTAGCTCTCCCAACGTTACAGATGTTTCCCTAACATCATAAGCCGTACTCCTAAAAGTCGCACTCTTGCAGCTGAAGTCTTGCACTGAGAAAGAGAAAGTGGTGTTTCCCAAGGTCACAAGGGGTCAAGGAGGGTGGTGGCTTGGGCCACTGGGTTCTGCGTTATCACACGCTCAGTTCTGTGTTTTAGTCCGGGGCTTGCCAACGATTCCCAGGCGCGTCTATAGATCCACAAAACAATCCCAAACAATCGCTTGGCTCCAAAGCTGGTGTTCTCCGCTGCTCCCTGTAAAAACACGTCGGTGAGAGTTTATGCCTGTTGCCCACGAGGCGCACTGACCAGAGTCTAGAAAGGCTCCTATTTTTTTGCAGACACAGACACGAACGTCTGGTTGGGTCAGTTGGCAGCCGACGGTGGTTGAAGTAGCGATATTATGTACAATTGTCACTTCCTTCCCTTTCTCGCTGGAAATAAACACTCAGCTGCAGGGCTGTTTCCCCAGGCCCACGTCCCAAGACTCTCAGGCAGCCAGAGCCCAGCTGAGGTTGATTCCTTTTGTTTGACAGCTGCAGAACCAGGAACTGCTGAGGGCCATGATGAAGAAGGCCGAGCTGGAAATCAGTGGCAAAGTGATTGAAACCATGAAGAGGCTGGAGGACCCCGTACAGCGACAGCGCGTCCTGGTGGAGCAAGAGAGGCAGAGATACCTACACGAGGAGGAGAGGATCGTCAAGAAGCTGTGGTGAGTGGGGGACACCTGTCGCGTGTCGTGCTGTGTAACCTGGAGGGGGCCCTGTCCTCGCTGACGACAAAGCCCTTCCTCGATGGTGCTCTCTCCTTCTGTCTTTACTGAGCACCTACTATGTGCAAGTTAGAGTCCTATCCCTTTCGGGCCTCCGTGGACCCTTAACGCCCCTCCATCCAGACCCAGGAAGTTCACCTGCGCCCCTCTCTTGAGAAGGCAGAGCGTGGTGCTCCTTTGTAGGGCTCAGCGGCACAGCAAATGAAAGGAAGCAAATGGCCAGACCCGATGATAAGCGGGAAGTCTGCCTTTCATCTCAGTAAATGAAAACGAATAGCCAAAATCACGGTGTTAAAACTATCTTCCTATTCAACGGTAGTTAAAAGCGCAAAAGAAGAATTCAGATGTAAAGTATGTGTGATCCAGGAATGAAAGATGCCTCCTTGAAAGTTACCCATCTTCCGTGAGGTTCTTATTGAAAGCCTCTGTCAAGTCCCACTATTGAAGCGAGCAGTTCGTTTCTCCCCCGTCACTAAGGCAGGCCCATCTTTTATGGTCATCTATGTTTTGTCATGCAATGAAGATTTATCCTAGAGTGATTTCACCTTCTAGGATCATGAATAGTAATTTTTCTGCGTTCTCCTGCTGTCGGTAATTCGCTTCTTAAATCTCCCCAATTGGGAATATAAAGAAGCAACTTCCGCGTTCTTCTCATGAGCAGAAGGCCCAGAAGTCTTCATGGAAAGGGTTAATTCTGTGATCTGTTTGATGCTTGGGCTTGTACTCCTCAGATGCCAACCCCGCGAGTCTCATTAAAAATAGAATGTTCCTCTCAGTAGCCGTCCAGAGGGGGCTTAGAAATCAATTATAGAGTTCTTACTTTCCTCAAAAATGGAATTTGGCTACCGTTGATGGACATCTCCAAATCGCTTCCAAAATCTCCCGTAGTCGATGCATTTGTGGACAGTCGATCACCCACCGTGAGGCGATAAGGTTGTTTGTCAGAAACGTTTTTGTGACAGCCCAGTTGTCTCATTCGAGGTGTTAAGATTCTTCTCGAAAATGTCTTTAAAAATATATTGCCTTTTCAGAATATTTCATCATTTTTCCAATTGAATTGTGAAAAAAAAGGACATTTTCTTGCTTCTGGCCTAGAAAAAGCATCTTCAGCGTCAAAACTAGCCTGAGACCAGCAGCCCCGCCCAAGAGTGAGATAGGAAGTGAGAGTGGGGAGCAGACGGTGGGGAGACTCTGTGGGCGGGCCCCCCATGGGGGAGACAGGCACGGGGCCGCCGAGGAACTCCGGTCTCACGAAGCCCAACATATGAGTATGTGTAGAGCACAAAACAAATGACTCACAGGTGCCGGGTGAACCCACACAGAGGAGAGATTCCTCTGGGCCCCAGGGATCAAGAAGACTGAACCTGAAGTTATTCTTAATGTGCGCCCAGGCCCTGTGTGTAGTCGGTCTCAGATGGTTTGTTCAACTGAGCCGGGATGGCCTGGAGGACAGGTGGGGTTCTGTCAGTGGAGGCTGGCGGGTGGCGGGGGGGCTCCCAGGCAGAGAGAGCCTATGACCCAGCCCTTCTCAGGAGGGGGAAGGCACAAGGTGTCCTTGGAGAACTTCGGGTCATGCATTTTGCCAGGAGAGCGGGATCCAATGTGGGCCTAGATCGTGTCTCCTACGTGGGTAACGCCGTTCCCGTTTGCTCGGTGACTGCCCGTAGCTGAGACCACACTCAGGCCCGGCATGCCTGCCCGACGTCTGTGGGGCCTGCGTTTACCGAGATCACCCGGATCCCTGGCTTATCATGAAAGCTCCTGGGTCCAACCCCAGATTTAGAACTTCTCTGGGTAGAGCTTGAGAATGTGCATCTTACGAAGCTACGGAGGACGTTCCAGAATGTCTTGACATTGGACAGTTACTGCCGGCCTGAGGAGGAGGCCGCTGATGTTTTCTGATCAAGGAGGTGGTGAAGTCAGAGCTGTATTTCAGAAAGGTCCCTCTGGTGATCACGTGCAGGACAGATGGCGGGGGAAACGCCGATGTCAGGGAAACCTTATTGGAAGGGGAGTAACAGTCAGTCAGAAGTCAGTAAGGCCTGGATCAAGGAGGAGAAATAGGGATGGGAAGAGAAATCAAACGCAGGGGACTGAGTAGGGGATCCGAGTAGCGACTGAGAGCGGGTTACGAAAGACAGCCCGAAATTTCAGCTCTGGAACATTAGGAAAACAATTACCTCCTCTCCCTCCCCTCCCTTCCCCTGCTTTTGTCCTTAAACACACACACACACACACACACACACACACACGAAAATAAATTCCCTTGGGCCTCACGTTAGGGTAAGTTGCTGGTGAGCCATTCAGATGGCAGAGAAATGAAATTTGGGTCTAGAGCAATCGAGAGAAATTGAATCAAGATCATCTCTCTTGGGTGGGTTTCCATTTGGAAATAATAATTGGGCTTCTAATAATAGATGAAACATATTTCAACAAATTGATGCTTCTTTTTAACTAAGGTAGAAGGAAAAGCAACTTACACAAATAGAACAGATTTACATGTAAACCACAGCATCTGGGAACATCTGGCATTCCTTTGAGCAGAGTTCACATCTCAAAAGTCACACTGAGTACATAATATTGAAAAATTGTTTTCAGCACTCATTTTAGCTCCCTGATCTCTGTTACGTTGTGAAGGAACACATTTGATCCGGCTGCTTTCTAACAGCATGAACGTGTGAACAGAAGTGACATTGTTGTATACGATAATATCAATACACTTTTGTATATATTCCTTGATCAACAAAGGAAAAGCTGTGACATTTAGGGGTCTCCTGTGTGCAGAGTTATGAAATCCAAGAGGCACAGTGTGTAGAAGAGATTAAAATAGAATTTTAGGCAGGCTGACTCTGGGTCAGATGATAGCTCCTAGGGGTATTAATTGCAGCCTGGCAGGCTGGTGGGTTTTTAATGGAACCGTGATAACATTTGGGTCTTAGCTCTTCCCTCAAAACTTGGACGGACTGGACAGTGTGTCCTGTGTGTGCTCTAATATTTCAGTTTGATGATGAAATGGAAAATAACTTTTCACTTCAAATAACACATAGGTGCCATTTTTAGAGCTTCTTGGAGGGAGGGCACACGTCCTCCCCTCAGGGAGGTGGCCGCTGTAGGAAGTTTCTGTGGGTGGGACACAGAACATCGGTTACCTCTCCACAGTTGACGGTGTGGACATGGAGCGGAAGAGGCTTTCCCTTTTGGCTTGAAGTTGCATCATTTCATCCGAAGGAATCAAAGGCAGCTGGGTCCCTTTTCCCTAACAGAATAAAAGACGTCACCAAAAGCCCCATCCCGCTTCTCTATGGCGGGTGAATTTGTTGTTTGGTCCAAGGCCCCTGTGAAACATACATAGCATCCCGCCAGAGTCCCTCCCACAGCAGCTGTGCCATCCGTAACTCCCGCCTGCGCGCCCACTTTGAGGGAAGGGTCCAGGCAGACCTTTTTTTCTTTTTTTTTTTTCTCTTTTTTTTTTTTGTTTTTTTCTTTTTCTCTTCCTCTTTCTCTCTCTCTCTCTTTCTTTTACTTTCTTTCTTCCTTTCTTCCTTCCTTCCTTTTTTTTTTTTTCTTCCAGATCCTGTCTTCCTCCCCTGCTCCAAGCGCTGCGCCAGCGGCAGGTGGAATGCTGGTCGCCTACTGCCACCTAGTGGTTCTCCATCTCTCAACATCCTTTCCCTTCACCTTTAAGAGAGAGGTTTTCTGTTGTCAGGTTTACAGGCAAATGGAAGTGATACGAACATGTGTTTAGGACAGGGTTAGTAATGTGCCCGGGAGACAGGACGTTGTCGTTTGGTTGGGTGGTTGGTTGGTTTGTGTTTTGAAGCGAAAGACCTTAATTCAGTTCTCTTGGAACTCTAGCAGTACCTTAGGGGGTGTGTGTGTGGGAGTGTGTGTGTGTGTTTCTCCACACTCTCTCTCCTACACATAGAGACAACATCAGAAATAAGATCTGTGATCACTTTTCCTCTGTAGCTTAGAGTGGAAAGTCAGTCCTCATTGATGAGATCATCACTGTAAGCTAGAAGTTCTCGATCAGGGGCAAGTTTGCTTCCCTCCCCTCTCCTCCTCACCCTCCCCCCACTCCAAGGACATTTCCCACCATCTAGAGACATCCTTGTTTGTCACAGGCTCGGGGCAGGCGCTACTAGCATCTAGTAGCTAGAGGGCTGGGATGCTGTTGAACACCCCACACTGTACAGGGCAGGCCCGCACAAAAAAGGATTATCCAGTCCCAAATACCAAGTTCCAAGTTGAGAAGGCTGATCTAAACCCATCGGGACCCCTCCTTTAGCCCCGCTACAGCGCATACAGTCGATTCCCTCTGTCACGTTACAAAGTGCACAACACCTGTCCCTTAGTTGGCATCGGTATCCCCACTGAAAGTAAAGAAATAAATAAAAAATAAAGAAGGGGTGTTCCCATCAACAGGCCCTGGGAAAACTCCCTTGCACCTGCCTTGCACCCCAGCAGAATATTTAAGCCAGACGGAGCCACTCTTGTGAGCTGCCATCTTAGCAGAAGGCGAGGGGAGGCGGGGACAAGCCCTTGGCTACTGCAGCCGCCCTTTGTATGGACCCGGTGTTCACCCCCATCTGCTGGTCTGCTCCTCCCCTGCCCCTCACAGTGAGCTGGAAGACTTTGTTGAAGACTTGAAGAAGGACTCCACATCCGCCAGCCGAGTGGTCACTCTAAAAGACGTGGAGGACGGGGCTTTCCTCCTGCGACAAGTGGGGGAAGCTGTAGCTACCCTGAAAGGTGAGCCTCCTGCTTGAAGGGAGAAGTCCGGAGCCTGTCTCCCGCGGGGTTTAAAAATCTGTCCAGTAGTGAAGGATGCGTCATTCATGCCTGTGTGCGTGCACAAAGTCTGCAAGCACCTACGTGTGCCGGGCAGCGTTCTAGGCACCGGCGATGCCTCACTGAACGCAACAGGCAAGTACCCTAAATAAGGGTAAGATTTAGGACGAAGGGACACTAATGGCAGGCGGCTGCCTTCCGAAGACGCGTGCGGAGCGCGTGAGCCCCGCGCTTCCGAGCCTGTCCAGTGCGCACTCGGGGTGGGGGCTCCTCGTCCTGCCTCTCCGGCGGCTCACCCCCTGGCTCTTGGCCTGCAGGAGAATTCCCAACCCTACAGAACAAGATGCGAGCCATCTTGCGCATCGAAGTGGAGGCCGTGCGGTTTCTGAAGGAGGAGCCCCACAGGCTGGACAGTCTCCTGCAGAGGGTGCGAAGCATGACCGACACCTTGACCATGCTGCGGAGGTAACCGGGCTTCCTGGGGGGTGGGGAAGCGTCCCGAGGCGAGGCAGCGACTCCTTCCCACCGCACTTATTCTGTTGCGCTGTGACCAGAGGTCTCCACTCTTCGCCGCGCTTGGTACCGCCTAGAGCTTAACATTAGCAAACCCGGTAAACTTTCTTTTTTCTTTTTTTAATCGTTTGAAGGTGGTTCTTTTCAGGAACACGTTAGTGTTGAAGAGTGGCTCACAATATTTTCGTAGCCTCCTTCACTTCGGGAGCAGAGAGGCCTTCAGTTAGGAGAAATGCTCCCGGAAGTTCAAGAGTTGGCGTTCGCGTGTGGGGCTGCCCAGCTCGGCTGGCGGGGCGGGCGGGAGCAGGTGGGAGGAGAGATCTAGAGCTCGAAGTGGCCTTCCTGAAGATGATTCGTGGCAGTGGAAGAAAGGGCACGGTAGCATGAGACAGAGAGAGGGGAACAGATCCTTGGGGACCCTTGGGGATCGAAGGAACAGGGTTGGTGAAAGAAACAGAAGTGAGTAGCAGAGGAGGGTCAAAAGGCAAGGTTGTCTTTTCAAATCAAAAAAGAGAGAGAGAACATTTTAATAACAAATTGAGGCACCGATTGAAGGTTATCAGTCAAGTTGGACATTGTCTGACCTAGAACTACGTTGATCCTAACAATAACCTGCGAGGAGGGCACTAGAAGGTGTTCTCATCCTCTTGTCCTCGTCCTCATCGTTATTACATTTGATAGAAAACTATGTGAGGCTCAGAAAGGTGAGGTTCCCAACATCATACGGCTAGAATGTGGCGGGAATGGTGACATTCAGGCACAGGTCTGCCTGACCCCAAAGCCACATCCAAATCAACAAATAGCGTGAAAAGACCCCAAAAAGCAGAGGAGGTTGAGGACTAACCTAGGTGCTAGATTTGAAGTCGTGGTCGGCCTTGCAGAAAGGCTTGGTCGAGTCCGGGTGGAAAATCCTGATCACACGAGGCTGAACGACATGAAGAGCAAACCCAAGGACTTAGAATACAGTAGACCCTCGAACAACTCGGGTTTCAACTGCACGGGTCTGCTTGTGTAAATTTTTTTTTTTTTTTAATAAATACAGGGCAATACTGTAAAATGTATTCTCTTTTCCTTGTGATTTTCTTAATATTTTCTTTTCTCCCTTTATTGTAAGAATACAGCAATAACGTACAAAATATATGTGAATCAACTGTTTATGATCTAGATAAGGCTTCTGGTCAATAGTAGGCAATTAGCAGTTAGGTTTTTTGGGGGGAGGGTGACAAAAGTTATACTGTGATTCTCAACCGTGCAGGGCCCTAACCCACCCCATGCTGTACAGGAGTCAACTGTATGAGCTGCCCTCTGCAGGGGTTCAGCCGTGAAAGGAGAGCTTGGAGGGATCAAGAAGCTTTGGGGGTTGGAACTGAGCCTGTCTGAGCGCTGTCCCTCTGCCAGGACTGTTCCCAGGACTGGGTACAGGAGTTCTTGTTAGGGTCCTGTGTTCACTGCCTGTCGCAACCACACAAATAGTGACGGAGCTAGTGGAAAGGGAGAGACAGACCCTATCTTAAGGGAAGGACTGAGAAAGCAGGTACCAGAGACAGCCAGGAGACAACTGGAGGGCATTAGGAAGTTGCTATGGAAACCCTCAACACTGAGCGGCTACTCGGGGTTTTCGAATGTCTTAATTCTGCAGCAACAGCCTGCCTGGCTTTGGGATGACACAGCGTTCAAGTTCATGCCATAAAAATAAAATGCAGGCTACCCATTGTAAGAGTTAATGCTGCTGTGCCTGGTCTCTCCCAGACACGTCACCGACGGACTCTTGAAAGGTACAGACGCGGCCCAGGCCGCTCAGTACGTGGCGATGGAGAAGGCCATGGCCGCCGAAGTCCTGAAGAGCCAGGAGGAGGCGCCCCACGCCTCGGGCCAGCCCCTCCACGCGGCAGGAGTCCCCGGCGACGTGAAGTCGGAAGTGGTGCCCTTGACCGTTCACCACGCACAGAGTTCTCCCGTGGTCATCCAGCCCTCCCAGCACTCTGCCGCCCTGCTGAACCCCGCCCAGCACCTGCCTGTGGGGACCGGTCCTCACCCAGCCGGCCCTCCCACCGCCGCCCAGGAAGGGGCCTCCGCTCTGCCGTCGTCGGCTCAGGCTCCGCAGTCCCCGCAGACGCCCGTGAATGGTTCCACCATGCAGAGCTTGTTCATCGAGGAGATCCACAGCGTGAGTGCCAAGAACAGGGCGGTGTCTATTGAGGTAGGGTCCTATTTCCATTTCTCGTAGCCCCATAAAGGAATGGCACCCAGTCCTTTCCCTCGAAGAGCGTATCGTCTGGTTGTCGAGATCATACATATATGTGCATAAGTATCAAAGCTAGATTTTGTAGCCCTATCCATGGGTTTCAATGGCCAGATTAAGAGAAAGATTAAGATTTCAAGAACGGTGGACGATGTGACCCTGGTGTGCTGGGAAGTGTTTAACAACCGGCTCTCAGGGCGGGGGGCGGGAGGGGGGGGCGGGGGAACGCCCCGATTTGTAAAATGGCCCATTTCTGTGGTGTATTTTCCCATCGCCGATTTCGAGTTACAGCGGGATATCGGGGAGCACGCACCTGGGGAGAAATGTGAGTCGGCTGTCCCCGGCCGGCGCGTGCCGGCTCAGGCTTACTCCTGGTGAATGCAGGCCTACAAAGCGTTTGCCGTTAGTCTCGAAAAATCCGTAGAGCCTGGATGAGCAGAGCAGGGTGGCAATGGCAGGCTGGGTTAGAGGAGCGTTAGAGCAAAGGCAGCCACAAGTCCACTGTTGAAGGAAACTGTTTAAGGGAACAAGGCAGGGGCGATGAGGCTGGCAAGACAAGCTGGAACCAGATTTCGGGGAGCTTGCAAGGCAGTCCGAGATGGTGTGGGCATCCAAAAAATCCTGCTGCTTGGACTGGCGGTAAAAAATAGCATCTTCAAAAAATCACTCTGAGATAATATGGAGTCGATTCAGGTGGTGGGTCTAGGATTAAGGGTGCGGGATAGGAAGTCATGAGCACAGGCTTGGGGTGAGAGGCAGAGGCAGTCAGAACGGAAAGAGAAAACTAGGCCTTAACGTCACAGAACAGAAAACAGGCCATGTTTTTAAAGATTCTTTTTACCAAGGGCTGGTGTCTGTGCCCGAGTAGGACAGCTTGCTTCCTCCTTCCTCCTGCCCCGTGCGTCCTCCACTCCTGACCCCAGACCATCCTGCGTCTCTCACAGATCAACAGGGATAATTCAGGTCTCAAGAGAAAAATAACCTCGTCAGACTGCCCTGGCCACGGTCCTGGAACTTAAGTCTGTTAAAAATGCCCGGATCTGCAGAAAGGAGGCCTGGACCTTTTCTGCCCACCCCGCTGCTGACGGATGAGGAGAACTTGCTCCACAACCAGGATCTGAGCCCCACGATGCTCTAGGTCCCCACAGGCTCTGGGGCAGGCAGTGAACCAAAGGGACAAAGTCCGTGCTTTCGAGAAACGTCCTGCTTGTAGGGAGAGATCGAGAACCAGTGTATGCCAGATGAAAATAAATGCTAGGGAAGACAAATAAAGTGGAGGAGGGTTTGGTAAGGATGATGATGGTGGAGACTTGGGTTTCGATAGTGTGACCCTTGGGCAAATCCTCGTCTCACTGGGCTCCAGCGTCCTCTGGCTAAAGAGTGCTAAGAAAGCGATCTCCTCTGTCTTTCCTCATTCTCCCATTGTGGGGCTCTAGTAATCCTGGTGCTAATTTCCCCTCTGCCCATCTGGGATGATTCCTGTGCCACCCCAAAATCACAGGAACATGTTCTTTTCAAAAACGTATGGGTATTTAAAAATGCATTTCGTGTATTTCTCCCTAGTGTAGAACTTGGAGCTTAGATGTAATCTAAAAAAGCCCATTTTATACGTCAGAACGTTTGACCCAGAGGCCATAGAGCTGTCCTTAGGCAGACGTGGAAGGCAGGCATAGGAGTCTTTGTTCCCAGTGAGTGTTTTGGTTTTGTTCCTGTCCATTTGCACATCTCCTCCACAATGAAAACTCTTGGTTTCAAGACAGAAACCTGGTTGTGAGATGTGTGCTTTGGAAAGCACATCCCTGTGTCCTTTTTATTACTATTCGGAGAGTAGCAGTAAGTAAGTGCTCAATAATCAGTTAACAAATGAATTTGGGTTTCTGAGCTCGCTTCTCTGTGAACGAATGTCAGTCACGTCGGCTTCCGTGGCAGCGGGCCCAGAGGCAGGTTTGTCTGAGGGGCAAACATGTCCCTCAGCACGGACCTCAGACCGCCCCCTCCATCGCCATGAAATCTCTAATTAGCTTTCCCTTCTGGTTGCTAAACTTCCCTCACTTGTGATTTTCCTTCAGAAAGCAGAAAGGAAATGGGAAGAGAAAAGGCACAATCTGGACCACTATAACGGGAAAGAGTTTGAGAAGCTGCTAGAAGAAGCTCAGGCCAATATCATGAAGTCAATTCCAAACCTGGAGATGCCACCAGCCACGGGCCCACAACCAAAGGGCGATGCCCCAGGAGACAAGCTGGAACTTTCAGGTGAGGCACTCACAGAGCTGGGCCCGGTTGGCTGCCCACGGGAGCACGTGCTGGCTGACAGGACCAATCTCTCACATCTCAAGAATTGGATAAAATTGTGGAACAGGAAGAACAAATCCTGAACAGTCACTGGATTCTCACTCCTGCCTTTTCACCCAAAACCCTAGCAGGGAAACTTGTGTTCTGCATTAGGATACCAAGATAGTGCCCAGTAAGGTAAAATTTAGATTCCTAGCTTCTACATTTCCTATGAATTTATGACACTTCACAGCACCAGCTGGGAGGATAAGAGGGCTGCATTTAAAGTAAGGGCTTTTCATCTGCTGCAGGAAGAAAATACCAGCCTTTATGAGCTCCCAAGGGGATATTGGATCATAAGGCGAAATTGCATTTTTTAAATCAAAATTATTAGATTGTATATTGAACCAGCTAAACTCTGGAAGTTAAGCATCAATGTGTCATTAACAACATAAAATAACTGCTAGAAAACCCGGCCTACTAAATCTCCAACCAACGAGCCCCATGCCTCGCTCTGACTTCGGAGCCAAGAACAGAGACGCCATTGTCTGAGACAGCCCAGGGTCTCAGAGCCAAATTCAGGGATGCCTCGTCCAGGAACCAAAGTAGTCTGAGGAGGAATCGCCATCTTGACTCCCATGTCCAGGAACATGGAAGTAGATACAATTTATAACCACTGAAACCCTGTCTCGGGTTTTCCTTCCCCAACGTTGCTCTAAAATCCCACTCACGGAAACTCTCCCCATGAGCCTGTGCCAAGTTTTTCACCTCCTTTCCCCACCTGCCAGCTGTGGGAGGAGGCCTGTTTAGGGACCCTGGAGGGGGAGGCAGCACATGCCCGGGAAGGAAGGGGCCTGGGAGGGTCAGCTCTGCTCTCCTCAAGATGGCTTTTCTCCCTGAGTTCCTGTGAGGAATGTCTCATGGGGGAAGGATCTACCCCCACTTCCGTTTCTATCTGGCCTAATTTGGCTCTCTCCATTTTGAATTCTGTCAGATAGTCCCTGGATGTTTAGAATCTCAAGTAAATTATTTAAAAAAATAGTTACAAATTAGAACTGTTCCTTCTCCATGATTATGTAACAAAACTACGTTTTGTTAACTGACTGCATTTGGGCTTTGTGTTCCTTCAGAGTAAAAAAATTTGCATAAAGCGTTTTTAAAAAATTAGTCCCCGAAGTATTTTTCACTCGGTTAAAATGTTCTTGTCGTTCTTTTTATTTAATGTTTAAATAAACTCTGCACCCAGCGTGGGACTTGAACTCACACCCCTGAGATCAAGAGTCGCATGCTCCACCAACAAAGCCAGCCAGATGCCCTTGTTTTTTGTTTTTTTAACACGTGGCCTGACTTCCTGTCAGAGTCCGCGAATGGACAGGCTACCAGAAATGCATAAGGGTCCAAGCCATTTCCTGCAAACGTTGGTTCCTATCATTTTTACTTATTTGGCATGGATGTTATTTTTTTTTATTTATTTGTGTTTTTACTAATGAGGTAAAATTCTATACTGAGGGTTTAAAGAAAAGCTTTTTGTATTTCCTCTGTGTGTACTGACTACTTTGATAATGGGCATGGACCACTAGCTCCTAAACGTCACTGGAAAGTTTTAGGGACTGTAGCCTCATTCCGTGCCATAGAAAAATTATTTGCAGAGCTGTGTGTTAAAAAGAGCAAGGAAGACTTGACTCAAGACCACTGCAGTGGGGGAGAGAAATTGAACTCAACTCTGAACGCAGCATATCAAAGGCAGGGAGATTTGTGCTAAAGGCAAGCCAAGGGTTTGGCCGTCCAGCGCGGGGAATGAAGAACCAGATCAGATGTCTTGCTGAATTGACTTAGTAGAATTCTTTGCTAAAACTGGGCTGAGTCAACCAAGGGCAAAACCTAGTGGAAGAGAGGACTCAGAGGAGCCTCACCGAAGCTGGTCAGAGAGACAGGCTTTGGGGTGCCTGTGTGGCTCAGTGGGTTAAGCGTCTGCCGTCAGCTCAGGTCATGATCCCAGGGTCCTGGGACCGAGCCCCTCATCAGGCTCTCTGCTCAGTGGGGAGCCTGCTTCTCCCTCTCCCCCCCAAGCTCATGCTTTGTCTCTCTCTCAATATTTTTCTCTTTCTCAAATAAATAAAGAAGATCTTTTTAAAAAAAGAAACAATAACAACAAAAAAACAAAGACAGACTTTGTCATTACACAGGAGAGGAGACCTGGGCCCACCTCCGGAGCCTGTCAGCCTGTGCCGGTCCCTGGGGGGACCCACAGAGCTGATGAGGGCATCCCCTGGCTGGGCTGCTGGCTTAGGCACCAGCCAGGGGGCCCAGTGCTGCTCGGGCCTCATAACCCGGCACCCTGGTGCACCAGACTAGAACCGGCCACTACCCGGAATCTCGGGCATATCACCGTGATGATTTACCCACATCCTTACTCTAATTTTAAGTAGAAACTCCTCAAACAGCTCTGCCTAGGTTGCTCAGAAGAGACAGACACGTTCCAGGGAGGGTACCTTGTCCCTAGAGAGGGCTGGGTAAAGCGCACTTGGAAGCCCCGACCGTCCACGTGCGGTTCTCCCGCTCTGGTGAGCTCTGGGCCTGAGTGCTGGTGAAGGGCGGAGGTGAGGCTCAGTGATCAAGGCAGGAATGGGGCTGACGGTTTACGTTTCGTTAAGTGCCTACCGGGGGCAGTTCTCTGGAGAAAGCCAAGCTGGTGTCTGCATTCTCTAACCTGTGGTGTCCATCCTAACTTCTGCTTCTGCGGTTGTGTTTACCGCCTCCTTCCGTTAGCAAAGAGCCCTTTCCCACCACACAGCTGTGACCAAAACTCCACTCTCTCCCTGACTTTGTTTTCTCTTCTGTCTGCCTCCCACTCTCCTTCTGGCCCTTCAGCGGCCACATTCTTCTAGCATCCCCTGCTCCGACCCGTCCTGCTCACACGATGGAGGCTTTAGAGGCTAGGTGGGGGGCTCTGGGTTCGTTTTTTTTTAAAGATGTTATTTATTTATTTTGGAGATCGAAAAGGGAGCAGGGAGAGGAGCAGAGGGAAAGGGAGAAGCAGACTCTACACTGAGTGCAGAGCCCAGCACGAGGCTCGATCCCACCACACGGAGATCACGACATGAGCCGAAAGCAAGAGTCAGCCGCTTGACCGACTGAGCCACCCAGGCACCCCTGGATTTGTCGTTAGGCTCCAGTATTTCATCTCTCCAAGTAAAACCCAGATTTTTTGTTGAATAAGGATAGCTCATACTTGCATTGCATTTACAGTAAGCCAGTAAGCACTGTCCCAAAGACTTCCCGTATATTAAGTTATTTCATCCTCACAGGCCCCCAGTGGCGATTATAATAACACCTATTGAACAGATGAGAAAACCGAGGCAGAGAGAAGTTACTTAACTTGAGCAGGATCTTTCTGAGATTTCAAGTCCAGCTTCAGGGTCCGTACCTTTAATCATCACACTAGGGAGAAACTAGAGAAATATTTAAGTCAGATTGCATCGAGTTTCTAGAAATACCCTGTTCTGGACGTTATCCTGCAAAGAGATTATTTTTCAATGGCACACTGTTTTCCAGAAGACTCTCCAAATTCAGAACAAGACTTGGACAAGCTGGGGGGTAAGTCCCCGCCTCCTCCACCCCCGCCCCCTCGGCGGAGCTACCTGCCAGGATCAGGGCTCACCACCACGAGGTCCGGCGATGTGGTCTACACCAGCAGGAAGGAGAACACCACTGCTAAGGTCTGATGGGTTAAGCGCTGGGGAACTGGTCTCTGGGTTCAGATGATACCCTTAGACAAGGTTCTCTATATTCTCCTTTAGAACCCAACACGTAGTAAGGCAGAGGAGAGAACTGACTAAGCTAAAAATCACAGGAAGGCCCCACAGATGGGAAAATGTCAGCCAGTGTTTTGGGGCCAGACTCCGCTCCACGAGCTTTATCCTTACTTGACTTTTGGCTGCAAGAATGTAACATGCAAAAAAAAAAAAAAAAAGTAACATGGAGATTACAAACTACCTCCCCAGCAAGGCGGCATAAGATTGAAAATGGGGAGGGGAGGGAGGTGAAGAGGAGGCCAAAGAAAGACCAGCCTACAACGCTAAGTGAGATGGGCTGACACAGTTGTGCGAGTCCATACGGAAAGATGTTCAGTGAGTTTTAGTTTCCACTTTACTTGGCAAGTTTTGTCTTTTGTGCTAAATGTGAAAGACGGTTTCCGAGGAGATGTCGTAGGCGTGGGCCTTTCTTAAAGGCACCAAGCGTTGAGTCGTTCCAATTTATTGAAGATCTTAAGGCCATTCACAAAATGGCAGCTTGTGCAAACCAAAACCCAAACTGAATGGAAGGGGGGATGTTACGGTCTTTGAACTGCGTTTGAAGAGGCAGGAAACTAGCACAGCAGGCAGTACGGGAGCGCGTGTTCTCGTGATCCCGCCCTCTTTTTGCCGGAACCGGCAGGGCTTAATCCAGTCTCTGTGATTTGAATATTCCACAGGCAAGCAGTGAAGATGCCGGACCGAGCCCCCAGGCGAGAGCCACAAAATGTCCGACAGAGGAGCCTGCTTCTGCCTGGACCCCATCCCCACCACCAGTCACGACCTCCTCCTCCAAGGATGAGGACGAAGAAGAGGAAGGAGACAAGATAATGGCAGAACTGCAGGTATGTGGATGAGGTGGCCGTGGCTCCTTGCCTTCCTGTCTGGGACTCTCCGGCTGTGTCTCACACATTCATTAACTGGAGAGGGCTGGCGAGAAGCCTTTGGACCTAGGCCCCGAAAGTTGCGTG
This sequence comes from Martes martes, assembly GCF_963455335.1. Taxonomy (NCBI): domain Eukaryota; kingdom Metazoa; phylum Chordata; class Mammalia; order Carnivora; family Mustelidae; genus Martes; species Martes martes. The sequence goes on from NC_137895.1 coordinate 126,878,729, forward strand.
TTCTGGCCTTGGCTTCCGCCTTTCCAAGATGGCGCTCAACTAGGCCCTCAGGGTACCTCATGACATGTGTAAGGAATGATCATCTCACCAAACAGCTCGGGAAGTTCATACAGAAAATCAATTGCCAGGTTTCCTCGCTCTGGCTGAGAGGATTTCCTTTCCTTTTAGTCTTGATAGTTGGCGTCATTTCAAAAGCAATTAAAGACAGGGATCCGAAAGACCAGCCCTTGTCTTCATCAGGACTAAGGCCTACTTCAGGTGGGGTCCCCTCCTTGGGTTTTATTACTTAGAATGGCTGCCCTTAGGCCTTCTGCCCTCCATACCAGGCTCTCATTCGTTGTCAGCATCCCCTTTTTAATATTCTGACAAGGTAAAAGATTCTGTTTCCCATTTTCTTTGGCCTGTTTGAGAAATGATACCTTACATATTAGTTTTGGATTTATATTTTTTAACTAATTGACACAGTCCCCTCATAGGATGAAGGGTGGGCTACAGAAACTATACTCAAAGCTTATCCCAACATTCAAATCATGGCTGAGAATTTACCTTGGGTGTACATTCTAGGAACTTTTCTAACCAGTGACATATGCATAATTCCCAGACCAAAGCCTGTTGTTCATAGAATATTTCGTTATTTTGACCCATACTTATTCTAGGATGTTCCCCCCTTTGGATGGTCACATGGTCAGACCACAACCACGTAGGGCCCCAGAACGTGCCGCCTGTGCACCAGCGTACTTCTGGCTTTGTGCAGGCCCCACGGATCCACATTCTTTCCATGGAGTAGAGAGAACTTGCCAGCTGTGTCATTTCTACCACGGCTGTTCTGTTTTGCCTTCCTGGGTGGTAACTGTCAAAATTGGGCTATTTGCATCTCCAGGGCCGCTGGCTTGATTTGTGAACATGGGGGCGCCCTTCGGGGCCTCTCTAAAACTCCCAGACTGGCCTGGGACACCCCTCCCACCAGTCAGCTTGCGGACAGGTTTTCAGAATGGCTAGTGAGTGTCGTTCGTAGGAAGCCTAGATTGCTAAGGTTAGTGACGCGTGTAAGAGTTGCGAGCGTGGAGGTGTCCATCCCTCCGCGATCCAGGGAGGACCCCCGGGCCGAGGACGCTGGCTGTGTCCAGTGACAAGGCTGCCTGTTGCTGGGGGATTGGGCTTTGTCCGAGGACATGGAAGCAGGTTCTGGGACCCTTCGCTGTAGCATTTGGCCCACAGCACGGTCTGAATTGGTCCTGGCCCAGTCTGGTTCAGGTGGACGACAAAGCGGTCGATGATGTTAAACCTGCGCGAGGTGAACGGTCACTGCTGATCTGAGAGGCAGAGACATTCAGGCTCATGAATAACCCCGCACTAGGCCCCAAACAGAGGTCATGCGTTCAGCCGCTTAGAGCTCATGGCCTGAGAACATTTCCCTCCACTGATGTCTGCCTATCTCCTAGGTGCTTTCTCTGGCTGAACGTTTTCAAAGGCTGGAGTACTTGGCTCCTTGTTATCTTGGTGGTGGTGAATAAAGTGCTCTAAGCCTAACTTAGCCGAAGCCAGACAGCCCTCCGGCAGGGTGGTGGGGTGGCGGGGATGGGTCCAACCCGCTGCCTCAGCAGGTCAGCCGCTGGCTCTGGACTTAGGCGCCCCAGGCAGGACCAGGAGCACGAGCAAGCTTCCAAATGGAACTGTGGGACACCTGCCGGCTCTGGGGTACCAGGCACCGGAAGAAGCCACAGGCTTCCAAGTCCAGGGGCTGACAGCCCAGCGGAGATGGTGATGGCCTAAGTGGGCTTCTCCAGGGCCGGCGAGGACTGGGGTTTCTGAGGACCTGCAAGGGGGAGCCAACACTGCAGGAATGGGGAGTGAGTGGCATGGGGGAGAGCAGGCCGGGAAGGCCCCAGGCATCGGCTCCATTCGTATTTCAGGACCTTACTGAAATGGTTAACTCGGCACGGGCACGGGTTATTCGTTCTGCCCACAGAGTCCTTTCCAAAGGACCCTATTTGACCTTAAGAAAATATGAGGCAATTATTTGGGATTTTTTTTTTCATTTAAATAACTGGTCTTTCATCCTGGCTGCGCATTTGATTATTCGGGGGAATTTTTTTTTTTTTTTTAAGGGAAGAAAAGGCCTCTGAATGAGTTGTGTTTTGGGTGACGCCCGGGTAACAGAATTGTTTTTTAACGAGGTGACACGGCGTTGAGTTGAGAACCACCGATTTCAAGAAGCCGGGCGCTGGGGTTCTTCATCTTTCTTGCTGTCACGATTGTATTGTCCCTCCCTCTGTGCCCCCGCGCCCAGCCTCGGCTTTCTGTCCGTCTGAGAACTCCCTCACCCTGTGTGCACACGAGCCGACGTGGGCTTCTTGAACCAAATTTGATAGTGTTCAGAGACAGGGCTAGAGGCTCAGGCAGCCCTGAGGCCACTCAGAGTCCCTGGGTGCTAAAGACGTCCTCTTTTTCCTCTAAATGCCCCTTAGGACCCCCCAGAGCACGGAAGTCCCTAGTACTACCATGGACAATGAATTGGTAAGGATGACTTCTGTTGTAAGATGGAAAGGTTTACAATATCCTGTGCCCCTTTTTCTCAGACCTCAAGAAAGCTGGTTTAAAAAAAAGAAGAAAAGGACCAAGAAAAAAGAAAGATAGTTTTTTGGCTCCATTCATTTACATAGTCAGCATTTTTTAAAGGTCAAAGCAAGAAACCCTACTAAGCGCAAATGAGGTTCTGGAAGGAAGGGCATTCCTTGCAAGACTCCTGTCCGTAAATCCTGCCGGGCACAGACACTAAGGAAGGCTTTGGCCCCTGGCTCTGCACTCACCTTTGCTGCCTGAGGCCCAGATGCAGAGCCCGTGTCACAGGCGCTGCCTCCTTGGCCCCGTGTGACCTGCATGCAGGCCTGGCCTGAGGTCTCCGTGCCTCTGGACCCCCTGCCTCCTCCCTCCTTCCTCCTCGCTGCGCTTGGATCCCTGTTAACCTCAGTATTTTAATCCCTCAGGCATTCCAGAAGTGTTCCTTTATGGATGTAAATTCAAACAGTCATGCTGAGCAGTCCCGGGCTGACAGTCACGTTAAAGACACTAGGCCGGGGGCCACGGTCCCGGCCAAGGAGAAGAAGGTAACGTGGCGGAGACATTGGCCACACAGTCCGATGGTCCTTCTTTCCTTGCTCTGACACTAACACCGCTCATGCGTGTTTGTCCTTCTGTGCCCTCTTTTTTTCTCTCACCTTTTTTTTTTTTTAAACTAATGTAGACACAGCCTGAGGTTTAATCAGAGATTAACCTGTGACCTCTGCGTTCCTGTGCACAGCACCCAGTAGTCTATGCAGAATTTCAGGCATTCTCTTTCCAAACTGAAGAGTATACACACACCTTGCAAGATTTTTCTCGAACTCCAGAAAAAAAAACAGAAACATCGATCGAGCGTGTAGCGCTTTTTCTAATTTTTAACACGTCTTCTGGGTCCAACACACCTACATTAGAGTAGGACTCTACTTCCTCGGACTCTAGGAAGAAGACACACGGCAGAGCTGTACGTCCGCTGCCGTCCCCAGGGGTACCCTCATGGAGATGCACACATATGTATTTGCACACACGTTCGAGGATGCCAGACAGAATTTTTATCAAGTACAACACATTCTCAGACTATCCTGGCAAGACCACAAGTCCAGGCTGGGTTTAGTGCTGATGCACACTGTGGCATCCAGACAGATGTCCAGGCTCTGAACCAAAATTCACTGTCTTTGCATAAGTACGTCAGGGAAAGGACGTCAGCCTGATTTTCTGAACGTCAGCTTTTTAAGTCACATCTAGAGCTTTTTTGATTTTGGGATATAGAGCCATCTTATCTGGAGGAAGCCTCTGTCTACACGTCAGGATTGAAAGGTTATCATGACCAACTCAAGTCCTAGCATTTTTCACCAGGAACATTTATTCCAGAAATCGAAGGTTCTAGCATCCCATAGATAAAGTCAACCAAATCAACTGCTGTGTAGCCTAATAGCGACACCGGCTGGATACCTCAGTCCCTGTATAAGAAAGCTCGTTCAGTGTGGGAGAGAGAGGATCCCAAGTCAGAGGGCTGTTCAGACATGATCTTTGAAGAGATACAGTCCTGGGGCACTTCGCTCCAGCCACAAGGCCCTGCTGAGGAGGCCGGCCTCCTTCCCCTGTCTCACAGCTATCACAAGGCCACCTGCAAACTTCATCGGCCATGTAACACTGTTATAGGCAGGGTGAGGGGGACTTTGTGCACCAGCAGAGGTTATGAGACTTAACGATAAAACCTGTTAATCTGGATTGAACCCATGATGCTGTATCGGAAATAGTTTGTTTTTTCAGTCTGTAGGACTGCCCTATGTGGCCTTATTAAAACCAGCTCATGTAGGACCCTCGCAGACCCTGAGTCACAAGGCATGCCTGGACTAATGAGACTGTTTCTGGCTAAAACACTGCCTGGGCACCGGGAAGTTCTGGAAGATCCCTCTAGAGACAATCATTGTCTCGCAGAATTTTACTAATTGGCAAAAAAGTTGCGTGCGATTCCTTGCCCTGGAGTTAGAAAGCCATATCTTTCCAGTCTCGTGCATCTCAGGCGAGTCCCTCAGGTTAAGCAGGTCTGTCACAAGAGCCCTGTAGGGACTCTACTGCTTATTTTAGATCATTATACTCGGTAGATTGACCTGTTTCACAATAACGACGAGCACTGGACTTGTCCCCAAATTTGTATCCTTATTAACCTCTCCACAGTCTATTCATCTACCCTTCTATAATTCAAATATTTCCTTAATTTTTTCTGTTGTCATGAAACACTAACCTAGTACTTCACCTGTATGCAATTTTCCTGTAACTGTGTCTCTGATGGTTTTGGCTCATTGCCCACGTGCATCGTGAGCTTGCTACATAGTTGTCGGAACAATCCAGATCTCAGGGCCTAGAAGCAGATACAAAGAGGCTTAATTACCTTTTTACACAGAGTCTTGACCGTTGAGATCATATCTAAGATGTTGTGAGATGACATGACCTTTGTGACCAAGCTACCCTGGGTGAGGTCAGCGCACCTGCTTTAATACGCTCATTCTTTTCTCTAGCCCAGTGACCAAAATGACAGGTCACGTGAAACCTGCCCTTAGCATGTTTATCTCCATGGCTTTCATTAGATTATGGCTGCTACTCCATCAGTTCTAAAATATGTATGTCCCTGGGTAAGATTTGAAACACTTAACCATGGGGATGGCATGGGCTCGGACCGATCGGAGCAGAGGCCAGTCCGACTCGTCAGCAGCCCGTATCATACATGTCCATTCCTTGTCCAGGCCCTGGATAGATCCTCACTCGAGTCTTAACATGGCACGCTAACTCCAGGTTTGGGGTCAAGACCTCATTTATTCTCCTTGAGACCTTTTACTGGATGTGTTAGTTGTTTAATAATCCAAGTTTAAAATCCCATGTTAGACATGGCGTTGTTCAACCACACCAGCCGAATTGTTGCACACACTTGGGGGCCTTACCGGGAGGGGGGCAAGTTAAACAGGAGGTGCTGGGTAGCTAAGGCGCCTTGTATCCTATATGATGTTTCCATGTGATTAATACTGACTTTGTTGTTTGTATGTTACTCCTTGAATGTGTATGGACGCTCTTTCCATATGTAACATGGCGGTGGGATTGTGCTGGGTTGATGGGTGGGACCTCGTGATTGTGCTTTGTTTTGTTGTCGTTGCTTTTAACCAAACAATCTCCCTGGGACTGTGACCCATCCATAACCGCCTCTTCCTCTCAGGCTTCAGCAGCGAGAAGAGAGGGCAGTGGTGCCTGGGAAACGAGGAGGCACAGCTAGTGTTAGTGTCACAGCAGGGCCCGAGGGAACAGATACACACGGGCCGGAAAAGGCCACGCTTCCTGGTCAAGCACTGTCCACACCTGGTCCTCACCCGCTGGCTTCTCACGCCCTGAATCTTGTTGAGAGCCTCAGAAGTGGACCTTCGCTCCATGTTGGAGGATTTAGAGACTAGAAGCTGAATTACGATGTCACGGCCATCATGGTAGTCTCACATGTCTGCTTTGGAAGTGTTTAGACGTTTTGGCGACATTACCATTCTGAATTTGGATTTGATCACCTTGGGTCTTGTTAGTTTGAAGGTTGTTGTGACACATTACTTGGCGAGTCCAAGTAAAAAAAAAAAAATGCAAGTATCTTTTCTATCTGTCCTTTGACCGGGGGGAAAAATAGTGTTTTTTTTTTATCTCCAAGTACCACACCCAACGAAAGCAGAGTCCTTATAGGACAATTTCCATGAGAGAAGCAGAGAGTGTAGTGAAAGATCTAGCTGGAAGGGACATGAAAAAAATCTCATCTGGTTCCTCGGTTTATAAGCAAGAAAACTGAGGTCCAGAAAAGTGAAGGTAACACAGCGAGGTGGCCGGTCTGGATTAGAATCAGAATCAGGATCAGAATCTTCTGCGTGCTGAGATCCGTGCTTTCCACAGCACCACACCCCTCTTCCCGTTTTAGATTCTGCTAGGCTCACCATCAGATGCTGGAAAGAGAACCTGTTGACACAGAATCGGTCCCTTTATCCTCTTAGCTGCTCCCTCACAAAATTCGAAATACTTAAAATACTTGGCTAATTGAGATTTTCGTCTTGTGCAAACACAGGGCGTTTTTGGAAGTTGGAGAACAGAACAACCCAAGGTAAACAGAGCTGTGTAGGTTTTGGACTGGTGTGTAACCAATGTGCTTGGCCCGCATGGTTTGGAAGTGTAATTAAAGGAGCAATTTAGTGGTAGTCCACTTTGGGGGGATGTGGTTTTGTGGAGTAACGTGTCCTACACTATCCTACCAGAATTTGGAATTTTTCCATGAAGACATACGGAAATCTGATGTTGAATATGAAAATGGCCCCCAAATGGAATCCCAGAAGGTGAGTGTAGCACATCTGTGTTCTGAGTGATACCGTGCAGATTAATTACCTTCTTTTGTGGATCCGTTTCTGATTAATGTGTGTGGTTTCCCTCCTCCACTGTCCCTCTCAGGTTACCACAAGGCCTCTAGCAGCTCTTGGTCACCCTAAGTGGGAAATGGCAGTGGGGGATGGTATTTTTGATGCATGCAGAGCCTCAGAGTACAAAACAGACATCCTAAAGAAGGAAAATTCCATGTCCAACCAGAGTTTATTTAGAGACAGTAGAAACTATTCCCAGAAAAATGCATCTAAAGTCAACTCCAGCTACTCTGACACTAGTCCGTCGGAAGTTGTAATAAACAGAGGACCTAAGGGCTCAGGACCTCAGTACCCCGTCTCTGACACGGAGCATCAGAAGATGAGTTACAGAAAGACAAAGGAGATGGGTCTAGAAGGACCAGAAAATACCGATAGGTGTGACCTTCCCTCTCCCACTAGGTCAACTGAATTGAGCCCGTGTGATGTCAAAACTCATGATCAAGAGGTTGCCATGACAGAGGTCAGCCAGGTCGTTCTGAGACCCAGGGGGGCGCGGCATGCGAACGTGAACCCCGGCGAGGACGGGGAGTCGACCCCAAGTTCTCCCACTGAGGAAAACGTGACCCCCGACAACATTGCCTTCATGATTACCAAAACTGCGGTCCAGGTTCTCTCCAGTGGGGAGGTCCGAGACATAGTGAGCCGAAAGGGGGAAGATGTACAGACGGTTAATATTGACGCCAAAAAAGAGACCACTTCCCAACAAGGAGGAAATGAAAACGAAGAGCCGGTCGTGTGCCTGGACAAGAAACCGGTTATCATCATTTTTGACGAACCCATGGACATCCGGTCCGCGTATAAGAGACTTTCGACCATATTCGAGGAGTGTGATGAGGAGTTAGAGAGAATGATGATGGAGGAGAAGATAGAGGAGGAGGAAGAGGAGGAAAACGGAGACCCGGCGGTCCAGAACAATACATCTGGAAAGTTCCCCGAGGAGGTGGCCTCCGGCAGCCCCAGACCAGCACGGCAGGCTGACCGGGAGCTACAGCCACACAGCCCATTGGCCGAGGCCGACACATCAGGAGGACAGGAAATGGATAAAAGGGAGCGGGGCAAGTTGGGCCAAGCAGAGTCTCCAAGTTCAGAAAGCAAGGGCGACGGGACAGATGACCAGTTTGAAAACCCCAAGAAGAAGTTCAAGTTCAAATTCCCTAAAAAGCAACTGGCGGCTCTCACTCAGGCGATTCGCACGGGAACCAAAACGGGGAAGAAGACCTTGCAAGTGGTGGTCTACGAGGAAGAGGAGGAGGACGGCACCTTGAAGCAGCACAAGGAAGCCAAGAGATTTGAAATTACTAGGTCCCAACCTGAAGACACCCCCAGAAGCACGCCTAGGAGACAAGAGCCGCCCGGTCCAGAGAGCACAGCTCTGATTTCCAGGACGGATGAAATTAGAAAAAATACCTACAGGACGCTGGACAGCCTGGAGCAGACCATCAAACAGCTTGAAACCACCATCAGTGAAATGAGTCCAAAAGCCCTAGTTGATACTTCGTGCTCTTCCAACAGAGATTCTGTGGCAAGCTCGCCCCACAGAGCCCCAGAGGCCTCTCCCCGCTCCCTGCTAGTTCTGGAGGAAGCTCCCACTGCCCCAGAGCCCCCCACGTCCGTACCTTCGGCTTCACGTAAGGTATCTTGGTCTGATGGAGAGTGGAAAGACCCAGCTGCTTTCTTACATCTGCCATAATCACCATTAGCAACAGGTGTCTTGTGATTGACTTGCTTCCTTTCAGGTGGCTCATTGTGGGTTTTTTTTGTTTTGGGGTTTTTTTTTTTTGTCTGTTGGCCACGATCCCTTTCACTCACACTTTCTCCCTCACCTTCAAAACAACAACGACTAGGTGTCTAACAGCTAATCGATTCTCTTTTTACCTCTGTTGCTGATTGGTGTTGGGTAAACGCAAGGACGCTGGGTTGGTCATTTGCTGTTGAAATGATTGCTCTGATACTCACATTAAAATCCGTTTGATCAGTAGTGGAGCCGTTTCTTCTGTTTGATTCTTCAAATTAACCCCAGTGGTGTCTCCTGATGTCCGTCTCCTCGATCTGTCCTGCATGTAGGGCTGTGGCTTCTCACGGTGACCTTCTCTGCACCCGGGGGGAGAGCCTCGCGATAACCCACTCACGCGTTTCTTCTTCTCTTCCCCTCCCGCCGTTCCTCCCCCCAGGGCTCCGCTGGGACCCCACAGACGAGCAGGATGCCAGTCCCCATGAGCTCCAAGGGCAGACCCGGAAGCCTGGACAAGCCTGGCAAGCCGTCCAAACTGCAGGATCCCCGCCAGTATCGTCAGGTAGTTTTACCTTAAAAAAAAACCCAATTTTGGATGGACACTATTGCGGTTAAGAAGCAAGTCGCTGACTTAGTTTATACCAAATACTGTGTTTTCTTTGTGAGATACGGTTTACATAGACATCCTGGATCTGGGGCATGAAGAAAGTCTAAAAAAATTTAAAAAAAAAAAACAAAAAAACACCTTTGTTAAACTCTCCACCACGCTTTTGCATGCTTGCAGTAAAACACCTTTTACTTTGTGACTCCAAAGTTTAACTGTTAACACAAGGTGCCAGGCCCCTTGGCTTTTCTCTGGTGAAGGTAGTGGCTCATCAGAACACGTTGGGAAAGCGAGACAGAGCTGTCCTTGAGCTGCCCTGAAAGTCACCAGTACTAACATAGATGCTGACCGCATTGCACTGGAGGCGCATTAACGGTCCGTCACGATGGCCCCGCCCCGCCCCCACCCCAGTAACCCCCCCAGACGCATGGCCAGCCTGGCACCGGGACGGGAGTGGGATGCTGGATGTGCCCGTTCTCACCGACACCTGTTCTTCCCTTTTCTCCTCTTCCGCACGTCCTGCGCTCCGTACTGTGGGGGTTTCTGCCAGGTTCAGTACAGCACGACAGGACTTAGCTCAGGCCTTGAACTGGTTTGGTTTGGTTTGGTCTCTGGTATTTAATGGTTCTCAGAAGGGCTGTGTTGCCAGACCCTGTGGATCGATCGTGTTACCAGCTTTCTGACAAACTGTCTCCCACCATCTTTATTCACAGGCTAATGGAAGTGTTAAGAAAGCTGGTGGGGACTGTAAGCCTCCTTGCCCCTCCTTACCTGCTTCTAGGATTCCAGCCCTTTCTCCCAGCTCTGGGAAAAGCAGTTCTGTGCCCTCCTCTAGTGGTGACAGCTCTAACTTGCCTATCCCACCTACCGTTAAGCCACCGGTTACTTCTAACCCTCTCAGCCCCCAGACAGGACGATCTGCTCCCTCTGCCTCCCTCATCCCCTCTGTCTCTAATGGCTCCTTAAAGTTTCAGAGCCCCCCTCACGCAGGTAAAGGCCACCATCTCTCATTCTCACTGCAGACTCAAAACGGCCGAGCAGCCGCTCCCCCGTCCTCCTCCTCCCCGCCCTCCCCCGCCTCCCCCACTTCTCTGAGTCAAGGTGCCAAGGGCATCAGAACCATCCACACTCCCGGCCTCACCAGCTACAAGGCACAGAATGGAAGTTCCAGCAAAGCCACCCCATCCACAGCAAAAGAAACCTCTTAAAGGCCAAATCCTATTAGGCACAAGTCGGAGTTGCATTAAAAAAAAAAAAAAAAAAGAATTTTTTTTTTTTCCAACAGTCTTCAACAACTGTTTTCACAAGAGAATGTACCATATTGCTGTACTCTTTGGGGCTTCATGCTAAGTGTGTGCTAAATACTGGATGACTAGATCTCGGTAAAGCTTGTTCGTTTTTTTTACTTTGTTGCTGTTGTAATTACATAGTGTTTACTGTCTATATTCGATATCTGTTACATGAAGTAAGCATGTGTTACAGAGTGGCTGGCAAGAGAGAAGAGTGCGTGTGAGATGGGGGGGAGGGGGAAATGTATTCAGCATGTAAAACATGTATGATTCCAGAATTTTAGTATGTTTTGTACAAAAATATTTTTCATTACGGAGACTAGACATGAACAGAGAAATACACAAGTGTGACTATACAAATTGTAAAACAGATACTATAATATTTCCTTTTATTTTAGTGTTATTTAGCTTTATTACAGATTTCTATTTTTGTCAGAACTTCATGGTTCCTTTCAAGATCCTTTTTGCCAAAAACATTTTGATACTATAGCATTGTACATGTGAAAGTAGTGTGCTAGACAGTATGCCGTGAACTTCGACACAAGCCAGCCCCGAGGCAAGTGTCGAAGGCAGTTTATCGAACCTGCACTGCCATGAAAATTACGTATGATAATTTGCAGCCCAAGCGAGCTAGCTTTCTTTGCTTTTCTTTCTTTCTCTTTTTTTCTTTTCTTTTTCTTTTTTTCTTCTTCTTTTTTTTTTTTTTAAACATATTGGGATTCTCTAGCTGGTTTCTTTGCAGTATCGAACCCCTTCCTTTGCTTTCGGAGACGTGGTAACCCACACTATTGCATTGTGAATTTTAACATGTACACTTCTGTACGGTTCTGTCAACTGATCAACTTTTGTACATATATAAATAGACATCAGAAATACTGTATGTGACAGCACAGAGTAGTTTTCCCACACCAAAGTTAATTTTTATGCATGCTTTAAAAATTTATCTCGGGATGGGCAGAAATGGGGGCTCCCCGTACATTTTTAAAAAGCAACAAGTTTGCACAGCTGGAGTGTTTTTTTGTAAATAAATGTATTTGTATAACACAGTCATGTAATATACAGAACTATAAGCAGAGACTTTGCAAAACTAAATAAAGGGCTGCATGCTTATTATTTTTTTGTACCGTGTCCCTCAAACTACTTCCTAGTCGGAGAATAAACGTTAACTATTGCCGAGTTAAATGGTTTGGGTGTTGAGGACGTTGTCAGTGATGCATAATCGGACATGAACTGGTTTTCGGAAAGCCCTGCTTTTCTGGGTCGTGATGAGCTCCTGGTACATGCGTTTCCAAGAGTGGTGCCTTCATAACCTGCTGACCCTTGTCTCTGTGGCTCCCCCAAGGTGTGCCGACCAGAAAGCAAACCTGGGGACAGAGTTTCCACCCTCACTGACCAGAGGGGCTCGTATTACATTTTTCCTTTTTTAATTCCCAGTAGAAGTAAAGTAGAAATAAACCATCTTTTGTCACTATGAGCTTTTGGAGTTCTCCGTTTTAAAAAAAAAATACCGTTGGTGTACAGGGACATGCATGAGCTCACACAACACTCTATGTATTCATTTGAAAAACGGGAAGAGGAGTTAGTGAAAATAACACCGAGATTCGGAATCACAAAGAACAGTCTCAGGAAGCTACCCATTACTGTTTTTTTGCCTCCAAGATATTTAACTGGGTTTGAGGTAAAGGCTAAATTATTACTACTTTAGCACCTAGTCGTCAGCTTCAAGTGTCCAGAGCTGCGATGGCTTCATCGAAATCAACGTATTCTGTCTCTGCCCATTATGTGAATTGTCATCGCAGGTCTCCGGGAGGGCTCAGGAAAGTCATCATCTTAGAGTTTTTAGGCAGAGAAGGTGCCAGCACGTCAGCCATGCCCCATCCCAACTCAGCAGCTACATTATATGAAGGTACATCCCGCAGCCAGCTGACATGTGCCAGTTTATTTGCTCCTCTGTACGGACAAGCTGAGACTTCTTTGTAAGCAGCTAACCACGGGTGGTGGCTCCTGTCCTCAGTTTACCCTCAGACTGCCCAGAGTGCTGGCGAGGATACACAGGGGATGGTCAGTAACAGCCCATGTCACGAAGGTGTGTCCCCCAGGTGAGGAAAAACTCAGCACGGCTCAGCCATAACCCTGAGACCAGCAAATGCCCGCCCGCCTCCTTGGGACTTTGGAGGGAAACTGAGTCCAGGTGTGCGTGGCTGTCTCTGACAACACTTAGCGGAAGGGCACCTGGGTTCCTTTAACAGCTAAAGTGGGTGATGCTTGATGGGATGAGCTCTTAGGCTTTCAGATTTTGTTCAGCTGTTACTAGACTCTCTCACTCCGTTAGCTTTGAAGCTCATCATTCAACAGAGTGTTGCATCTGGAAAAATACTCTTAGAAATAAACCGATTCATTCAACAGTCCATCAGCCCGGGCTGTGTGCTTGTTGTGCAGCCTCGGGCGTGCCTCAGTTTCTCATCTATGAATGGAGAATGAATGACAGAACCTGCCTCACAGGATTTTTGAGATTAAATTTGATGTGTAGAAAATTCTTAACACAGAGCCTGACGGGCGCCGGGGCGGCTCAGTCGGTTAAGTGCTCAACTCATTTTGCCTCAGGTCATCATCTCAGGGTCATGGGATCGAGCCCCTCATCTGGCTCCACACTGGGCGTGGAGCCTGCTTAAGATCCTCTCTCTCTCTCTCTCTCTCCCCAAAATAAATAAATAAATAAATAAATAATAAAAATTTAAAAAAATTTTAAAAGCCTGGCACAGATGCACACTCGATAAAGGTTACGACTGTTGTCTTTATCACCACTACACGGGTAACTAGACACTGTTTCTGCTCCTAAAAGGCCTCCGTCTGGTCATGGAAGGGATGGCACAGCCATGGGCAGATGGAGAAGTCAGAGGAGTCTCCCGGTGGGCGGCAGGGGTCCCGTGGAGAGGTCGTTTGCACAGGTGATGACATTTGGCCCTACAGGGTACGATACAGAACTTCTAACAGTGTTCCAGCATTAAAGAGGCTGCTTTTCTTTCAATGCTGCTTGTGACTCTGACTCTTTCCAAAGTAAAACAAAAGAGTGACATGGTCTTGGACCAAAGCCAAGGTCCTAGAATCATGGCTACAAAAGAGTGGTCCTTTTGCAAGGTTGGGTGTTCGGGATTGGGAGAAGGTACACCCCCCAAATCATGCAGTTGATGTCCATCCCTGAGCTGAGAACCAGGAGCAAGATCCATGAAGAAAAGTAGACACGTCCACTGGGCTCCCAGCGCAGCTTTGGTCATGCCTGCCCCTAAGGCTGCTTCCTGGGTGTCCCATTCCGTAACTCAAACTAACTTCTTCCCCTCTCCCTGGCTCTGAAAATGCAAAAGCATTTGAGAGCAACTGAGAGGCATTTTTGGAGGGAGTGGAGGAATGCGGACTCATTCAATCAAAAGTTCCAGAGGTCATTTTGCAGAAGCAAGCAGGTGACATTGTTGGGGAACGGCACCCTGGGCCACAGGCAACAGTGCGCTCTGATCTATGCTCCTGAGAAGATAATGTCCAAAAGAAAGAAACTGATCATGCGAGCACTTATGAGGAGGGAACCCCAGATCTGCCAGAGCTCATGGCCATCGAGTTTGAAACGGAAGCTCATGAGGATGACCTGGAGCTCAGAAGGTCAAGTTATGCCCGACACCCTGCCCGGAGAAGGCCGTGGAGCTTACAGTGCATACCTAGACTTACACAAAGCGCTTCAGTTGTTTAATTGCCTAGCATTGATGAGGAAGTCCTTGATCCTGGTGTCTGTGACACGTCAACAACTGCCATCTGCTGCCTGTCATGCGCCGGGCGATGCTAAAGTGTTTTGCACATATCGTCTTTTAATCCTCACAAAAACCTTGGGGAAAAGTTACTGTCATTATCTCTTCCCCATCGTGCTGTAGAAAACAGGAGAGAATGTGCAGGACTCCCGTCTGGGATAAGGCTAAGGTGCAGGCACCTGATCGAAGTTCTGCTTGGGATCGGGGCCCCTCAGGTTGTCTCTGAAAGGACTTGCTGAGCAGTTTTTCATTCCTGGACCAAAAGATAGAGCATCTTTTAAAAAAATAAATAAATAAAACTTGATTCCTTTAGGCTTCATTACAAATTTTGGCTGCCTCACCTTCAAAACTACGTAGGTAGAGAAGCACTCCGCTTTGGGGGTTCATATTTTCATCCAGCGTCGCTTGGAAGGTGGGTGAAGCCAGGTCGTTACCTGGGATCACCGACTTCTTTTTCCCTAAGCACGTGGACTAACACCCCAAGGCACCAGCGCCAGATTGCAGAGAAATCAACCCACCTGCCAGAAAGGCCCCGCCCAACCACGCCCACCCAAAACCACGCCCCCTGCCCCGCCTACGGGCAGCTAGGCCACGCCTCTCCCTCCCCAGCAATCCTGTCCCGAGCCAGGTTGCTATGGCTCCTTCTCCACTCAGTCCCAGGGGTAAATGGCTCCCAAGCGCCCCTCGAAGGCATTTCTAAGGTTTTCCCAACACTTCCGAGGCACAGGACTACCGAGTGGGCAATTCAGCCCCTCAGAGAGAGTTTGAAATGCAAGGACGAGGGTCTCGGTCTTCTCAGATCCTGTGCTCTTTTTTTTTTTTTAAGATTTTATTTTATTTTTTTTTAAATTTATTTGACAGAGAGAGAGAGATCACAAGTAGGCAGAGAGGCAGAGAGAGAGGGGAAGCAGGCTCCCTGCTGAGCAGAGAGCCTGATGCGGGGCTCGATCCAAAAACCCTGAGATTGTGACCTGAGTCGAAGGCAGAGGCTTAACCCACTGAGTCACCCAGGCGTCCCCCGGTGCTCCCTTTTAAATTACAATGCTCTGTAGGAAATAACATTCTCGTTGATAGATCCTACCCACTCACATAGTTTCAAAAACTAAGCTCCCTCGTTTTACACCTTCTTGGAAAATTGTTGGCGTATTCGAAGAATGCCCAAAAGCTCATTTGGAAGGCAGGACTGGCCTGTAGGCTCAGATCACTGTAAATAAGTTTTTCACTCACATGAATGTTTGGCGGGACGTCACCAGGTTCTGCTGGAGGGACAGTTCCTGGCAGACCATGGGAGGCCGCCTGGCATCCCTGAGCCACACCCCACACCATGCCAGTTTTGCCTCATCACTGGGACAACGTCAGAGTCTCCACAGATACCCACACGTGCCTCTAAAGGGCAGAACTGCTTTGGCTGAGAACCACCGGGCATAGAATAAGGAACACACGCCTCCTTGTTGCAAAAGTCCGAGCAAACCCCGAGGGTGTCAGGATCCAGCCGGAAAGATCCAGCCCGGTGAGCCCTTCTCCACAGGATGGCGACACTTAGGGGACACACGCAGAGCTCAGGTCCGCTCGAATGGCCTGTCATTTCTGGAACTTGGTCGCCACACCTCTAGCCATCTTCTCATGTATGCTCTCTGCATTCACGCCTGGAAGGGCAAGTGATTAACCACAGAAGAAACCCAACCTCCAAGCATTTGTGAGGAGGAAAGGGGCAGGAAAGCTTGAGAAGATGGACGGGAATGGATTTCTCTCTTCTAAATGTTGAAGCTCTGGGATTTAGAACCAGAGCTCTACCTTGCCACAGACACCATCTCCTCCCCCGCCTAACGTGAAAGGGGGGGAAACAGGCTGATGGCCAGGGGGAAACACCCTCACGCCAGAAGAACCCAAGAAATCCCAGTCTTGCATTTGGCATAAACCTGCCTCATATTCCAAGTTCACCAACTTGGCTGCCCCCCGTGATCACATGAGAAGCTTTAAAAATGCTGAGACCTGGGTCCCGCCCAAAGAGAGTCTGAATCAGGGGGGACAGAGGCTCTGTCCCTGCAAAAACCTTTCCAGATGATTCTAAGGGGAACCTGGTGCCGAGAACCCGGGTCTCACACTAGAAAGCAGCGGCCCCCGCAGTAACGAGTAGATGCTGTCTCTTAAAAATCAAAGGTGGCTATTACCCCAAGACAGCAGATCCAAACTTGAAAAGTATTTTAATTTTTTTTTTCAAACTTTCCTGCTGTTTAAATTGGAATTGATGGGCGCCGTCTTTCCCTCGCAGCCAACGGTGTGTGTGGATCTAAAGCTTTGCTTGTGTTTTGACCCTTCCAGCGCTGCTGGGTCTCCCCAAACCGGCTACACTTAGGGTGTTTGTTTGCAGGTAGCCAACAATTAGAATGTTCAAGTGCCTTTGGAGCGGGAGTCACTTAAGGATCTGACCATTGTAGCTCCTCCCTTAGCCTCTGGAGATGCCTGGAGTCCCTACAAATGTCCCTAATAGTTGGTTAAATGAGACATTTCAAGTATCTTTGGTACAGAGGTCCCACCTGATGGTGAATTCTAATTCAGTGATGTGTTTCAAATGGTGCATCTAGGTCCCTGTTTGAAATACTATGAATGTGTAAAGCAAAAAACGTGCAGAATGACTCTTTTGGGGGAGGGGACCCGTGGGAGGGCGGCCCACATGGGTACGGAAACAATCTGCGTGATGTGGGATCTGAGGCCAGGGCGGAGGGTTCAGAAGTCCATGGTGAGTGGAGGAGGACCAGGCGGGAAAAGCCTATCTCCGAGTTCACCCCGGTCCCGTGAGAAGGTCAGAGGGCGGTTTACAGGCTCGCAAATTCAGGTTAGAAATGTAGGCAGAGCCAGGCCTACACTAAGAGGGCTTCTCCCCCCAAGAGCCCCTAGTACGTCCCTGAAGGGTGGCCCAGCGCCTTAGCCCAGCTCCCGGCCCCCAGTTTCTGTCTTTCAGAGAAGACCTTCTGCAGGACCCCGTCTTGATTGTCAACCCCCCCGCGCCAACCCAGCAGCCACCGCGCCCTGAAATGCCTCCCTTCAGGCGCGCCAAGGCCTCCGTATGGTGACACTCAGGACACATTTTCCAGTCCCATCTTGGGCTTTATCTAGGGGATTGACCTACAAATATTCCACACTAAACAAACGAGATTAAGTCCCTTTCCTATTGATAAAGGGAAGTAGGGACCCGTCCTGTACCCCGACCACTGAGTTTACCTCTGCAGGCCAAGTGGAACACAGATGATCGAAAACACTGGGGAAGGCCCAAAATGCTTCTCTCGAGCGGGCTTGCTTCATCAGATTCTGGGCGAGTGAACACTAAAAGTGGTTTTAGTGCCACCCCTCAGGCAGATTAGACCTAAGATTATAGACAGAGAGATAAGATTCCTTAGATCTGCAAGGAAGGCCAAGCTCGCCTTTGACCTGTTCCGTCCCCTTTCTGGGCGTCTTTCCCCGGCCGATTTAGTGTTCATTGGACTGTGCTCCCCAGGGCAAGAGTCTGGGGCCTCAGCGCCGCTTGCCTCCACATCCCTGGTCTCCTCCGAGACAGAAAGGGCCTCCCGGGCAGGGTCCCCACTCTCTCCAAAGCAGAGGACCCTGTCCACCTCCTGTACCTCGAGAAGTGTTTTTTTGCCCCAACATCTGGAGAAAACCAAGCCAAGAGAATGGAGATATGTATATATATAAAATTTTCAAGAGGGTATATTTTGCCTACAAGAAAGAGTTCACTAGCCTGGAAATGGAGTCAGGGAAGGAGACGTCCAGGAATAAATAGACCATTGCACAGTGATCGCAATCAGACGTTCTTCATTTGCGCAGAGGACTAGAATCCCACAGTGGAAGGGCTTTGCCAGGTCTGACGCGCCTTCCACAACCCGGAGAAAGAATGTTCTTTCAGAAACTGACTCTAGAGGAAGAGGCCATGCCCTCCTCTGCTCTTCTGCCACATCTGTCTAAAATTCCTTAAAAGAGACCCTCCAAAGTGAAGCAAGGCCTTCCTGCCCTCGGGGATCTGATGGCTGCCTGCCCTCCTCGTGGGCTTACCCCACCTGCCCCGTCACTCCCTCTCTTCCCGCTGTCCTGCCCTCTGCTCTACTGCTCCGACAAGCCTGGCCACAAGATGCTCCTCTGCCTGGAATAGCCTCTCTGGGAAGCCTGAATCAGGGCCCCTGCTAGGAGCACCCTCCCCTTCGTTGCGTTTAGGGGAGTCGGAAGTATATGGCGGTGTGAGTGGTCAGTGCAATCAGGAAGCACAGGAATTAATGTCTGTGCGTACACACAGACGGTCCCAGCGCGGGACCATGCTCTTCTGTGGAGACACAGGCTGGTGCAGAGGGAGTGGGGGGCTCATGCTCTTCCCACCGGCCGTGTCACCCAGAGCAAGGATTTAGTCCTGCCTGAGTCTGCAGGATCTTGGGGGAAAAAACTGTTCACCTGCTGCCACCTGGTGGTCATGTCTGGAACTCCCTCTAAGGGACTCAAGGAGCGCTCTGCTTTGCACCCAAATCTGTTTTGGGCCGTTTTAGAAATGCACAACCCGGGGCGCCTGGGTGGCTCAGTAGTTTAAGCCCCTGCCTTCAGCTCGGGTCATGATCTCAGGGTCCTCGCATCGAGTCCCGCATCGGGCACTCTGCTCAGTGGGGAGCCTGCTTCTCTCTCACTCTCTCTGCCTGCCTCTCTGCCTACTTGTGATCTCTCTCTGTCAAATAAATAAATAAAATCCTTTTAAAAAAAAAATGCAGAACCCACCAGCCGTGGTCCTAGAGGGAAGTGGGAGGTAGGTGGCATTTGTCCTCATCGCAAAGTCTCTCTGAACAGCTTATGACCTCTCATTACTCCTCTTTTGGGGGAATACTAAGGAACAAGAAAATTCCCGCTCCCTTCCTAGTAGTGTAGGGGAAGAGGAGGAGGGCAGCGGGGAAAGGAAGAGCGCAGCATGCGGGGGCGGGCTCCCATGGACTCATGGACTGAAAGAGGGTGCCCCCCCCCCACGGTTCAGATGTTGAAGCCTGAACCCCCAGTGCGAGGGTGGGAGAGAATGAAGTCAGATGAGGTCAGGAGGGGGGCCCCCAAATGTACACAAAATGCATCCCCGTTACATTTCCGCCTGTTCGCGCTGACAGATCATTCCAGGGACATTTCGATAAAATCCAAACTCTTTAGGAGGGCCTCTAGGGCTCTGCTGAGCGGCCCCTGACAACACCTCCAGCTTGGCCTCCTCCAACCCCCAAAAAGGATGCTTTTTGCCCCGCGGGTGAAAGCAAAGACAGCCGCTGTGGATCAGGCACTCCCGGCTTGGTAACTCTCATCGCGAGAATGGTGAAGGAGGTGTGGAAATTTCCATCTGTAACAGGGCTCACGTGCTACCAAAAGATGAGGTCCGCCCTGACATCATTTCAAAGTGCTGCTGTCAGCACGTGGCCCGTCCAGGCCCTCCGGTGTCAGCCGGATGTGAAAGCCAGGACCCCTCCCAGCCTGAGGTGTTCCTGTCCCCTGTTCTCTCCGTCTCCCGGCCTGGAGCTCCCTCTCCTGGCGACCAATACGTCAGTGTCAAGGGTCCTCAACACGAGGCGACTTTGCCCCTAGGAGACACCTAGAGATGTCTGGAGACATTTGGGTCCTCCCAGCTGGGCGGAGCGCGGGGTGCATCCGGTGAGCGGAGGCCCGGAGAGCGCACTGCGCAACCCCCGCAACAAGGAGCGGCCCCACCCAGTGTCAGCAGGGTCAAGGTTAAGAACCAGGTTGAGAAGCCCTCTTTCGCGCCCCCGTAGGCACCTTAGCTGGGTCTTGAACGTCTGTCTCACAACTGAGAGGCCCGTGAGGACAGGGTCTGGTCACACCGTTGCTCCGAGCACTGAAGGTGCTAGGGAGCGAGTAGACCGCGTCCCATTTTATACCCAAATGCTGTCTCGCAGGGACACCCCACCTGAGCCGCCGACTGGGACACGGGTGGCCTGCAATGGCGGGAGAAAGAAGAGGTGCCTGCCCCCGCTCCCCGCCCCGCCGCGTACACCCGGCCTCCTTCCTCTCGCCCTCACACCCCTGCTCCTCTGGTTTTGCCCCCGCAGTGGAGCCTTTTCAAACTTTTGCCCCTTCTCTGTGTTTTAACATGAGTCCCCCTGTTTCAAAGGGGTTTGAAGGAAGCGGGCAGGCCGCGTCAAGGCCTCAGACGTCTCAGGTGCGGGTCCTGTCCCGCTCGGCACGGGAGCAGCCAGGCGACGTTGAACGTGGGGCCTGAGAACCTCACCGGCCTGGGGGGAGGCCGGGCCCAGGCGAGCTGGAAACGCTCCCCAGAGGCCTGAGCGCGGAGGGGCCAGACGGCCGCGCTACCTGCAAGGTCCACCAGGTGGCGCTGCGCTCCCCTGCCGGCGCCTCCCGCCTCCCTTACCAGGCCGGGCGCTGTGTGACCTGCTCTTCTGAGTCGTGCGTGGCGGGGAGGTGAGCGGCAGGTGACCTGCGACTATTCCCTTGGCCGCACCGCAGGGGCTGAACACAGCCTTGAGCCGTGCAGGCAGTGCAGTTAGCCTCGGAGTTGGCGCGGAGGCGGCTGCATTGAGGAGGGGTGGGAGGAGGGCAGAGAGGGCCAAAGCGGGCGAGCCTCGAGAAGCCCGGGCCCATCGGAGTCCCAGCAGAAGAGGGGGCGGCGGTGGCCGGGTCTGAGTGTCCTGCGCAGTCTCCATTCCTGGCGGCTTTTGAGGCCCAGAGCCAGTTGGTGGGTTTTGTTCTCTGTTTTTGTTTCTTGTTTTAAGCAGTTTTTTTCTTTTTAAGATTTTATTTATTTATTTGAGAGAGAGAGCACGAGCAGGGGGAAAGGGTGCAGGGAGAAGCAGGTTCCCCGCTGAGCTGGGAGCCCAGTGTGGGGCTCGATCCCAGGACTCTCGGAACATGACCTGAGCCGAAGGCGGAGGCTTAACCTACTGAGCCACTCAGGCGACTATGTTCGTGGATTTTAACCAAGGAAGTGACACAACTGCGTCTTGAAAAGCACTTTAGGGGGCGCCTGGGTGGCTCAGTAGTTTAAAGCCTCTGCCTTCAGCTCAGGTCATGATTCCAGGGTCTGAGGATCGAGCCCCGCATCGGGGTCTCTGCTCCGCGAGGAGTCTGCTTCCTCCTCTCTGCCTGCCTCTTTGCCTGCTTGTGATTTCTGTCTGTCAAATAAGTAAATAAAATCTAAAAAAAAAAAAAAAAAAAAAGATGTTTAAAAAAAAGAAAAGAAAAGCACTTTAGAAGTGGGGTAGGGATGGATGAAAGGGGGTTGGAGGCTCAGCATTGTGAGGGCTCAGGACAACTAAGGGGACAGACCGCAGAGATGGAGAGGAAGAAGGAGGCCCTCGGTGCCCAATCAGATGTGTGGAGGCTGTGTTTCCATGCGGCCCAAAATCTCAGATCTGCTACCCTCTGTTCACTCACTCCTCTCACCTCTTCATTCCACCTCCGCCTTCGGCAAAATTGAACTATCCTGCCTGCCCGTGGATGAGATTCAGAAGAGGGAAATCTCTGAATCCCGGCGGCAGCATGCCCCCAACACATTGCCCTCACTCTGTTGCTATAGCAATACCAGATGCTTCTGGCAAAATCCTGGCACTGAGAAAATTTGACAGTATTTTAAACACACACACACACTTTTTTAAAACTATGGAACAAAGTTTTAAAGCATGAACTCAATTACTTTCTCAAGTTCAGTCACACCGAAGCCTAAAGGAGGACAGACCTCCCAGCAGATGCCCGGACCCTTTCCCAGCTGCCTCAAAGAACCGCTCTTCCGGGGGTAACCATGTCATCTACCATCCCCGAGGTCCAGCTGCCCCCTTCCAGTCACTGCCAGAGCTGTCCTGCCTTTCGTGTCGCCGCACTTGGTGAGCCCTGCGGTGGCGACAGCCAGCTTGTTCTGGGAGGAAGAGCACAGACCCTCCGAGAGAGAGACCTGCACGGCCCGCAGCCCGGCTGAGAAGCAAGTCGACACACGTGTGAAGGCAGGGGCAGGCCCCCCGGGGAGCACAGGCTGCCCAGCCCCCACTCCGCCTCTCAGTGACAGCCGTGGAGGCATGGGACTAGAAATGGCTCTCTGCCAGGCGGTGTTCCTGCCACAGAATGGGGAAGACCAGACGTTGCCTTGAGTAAGAGACCAGATCAGCTCACTTTCCCCAAGACCTCGCCTCCCATCTTTCCCAGTGGGAGGAGAGTGGGGAAATGGTACCTGAGGGGAGGTGGCCGTTATTCCAGGGATGGGGGGGGGGGCGGGGAAGCAAGGAGAGGAGGCTGAGAACAGAGACGCCGGGGGTGATCTCATGGTAGCCAGCGTGGCTCTGAAGTCAGGAAGGGTGGCAGCAATGTCAGTGGAGGCTTCCAGAAGCCCAGAAGCCCCGAAGAGGAAAGAGAGGCTGAGTCAAAGAAGAGTCCCGACAGTGGAAAGAGGAAAGCTTGTAGCAGCACCTGCCTGTCCTTTTAAAGACACTTGCAGGAAGTTGCACAAAACACATCTTCTGGACTGGGGGCGAGAGCCACCCCCAGCTGGGAGACGGGCTGGGAGGTGTGGTCTGCAGATGGATGCTGGGAAATGAGCAAGACGGTGCCACAATCGGTTCCCAGGGCGACTGTGGGAAACAGTGTGTCATTGCGTGGAAAACACGTAGAGAGGTGGTAGCCTGACCCTCGGTCTCCGCTCACTTCATGTGAGCTCGTAGCATCGCACCCGGCGAGGTGGAGACGGGCAGATTGGCATTGGAGAAACGTTCATCAAAAGAGCTCCCTTTTCAGTGGTCCTTTCTTTCTTTTTCATTCCTTCCTTCCTTCCTTCCTCCCTCTCTCCCTCCCTCCTTCTTTCTTTCTCTTTTTAAAGATTTTATTTGGTTATTTATTTATTTGAGAGAGAGAGAGAGAAGGAGCAGGGGGAGAGGGACAAGCAGACTCCCTGCTGGGTGCAGAGCCCGATGCCTGGATCCCAGGACCCGAGATCATGACCTGAGACGAAGTCAGACCCTTTAACCGACTGAGCCACCCAGGCACCCCTTTTCTATTCTTTCTTATCCCTGATTAGACTCTGGGATTGGGGCTGGAGAGAAAGGCCAAGGGGTTATACCTTCTTTATTCAGGACATGTCATTGCCCCTGGAGTCAGGGGGCTAACTCAGGCTTCGAGCAGAGACTCTATTACCAACTGTGGGCCCAGGCGAGGGCCCCGGGTGGGGGGAGGCAGTGGGGCCTGGGTGGGTCAGAGAGCACCAGCCCTGTCTACAGATGGCTACGACCCTGTCCCTAGTGTGCTGGAAAGTGGGACTAGTGGGCCCTTCCAGTTTTTCAAAAAATCGGAAGTTTTATGAGACAGATCTTTTTGTTCACCTTGGCCATTCTTGTCACGGCCACGGGCAAGCAATCAGTCTGTTAAGACCACATGAGATGAAAGTAATTAGGTAAGGGGAAGGCTGAGAAAGCAATCAGGAGCCAGGGCTGGAGGGCACGCTTTTGAAATGGGAGGCAAGCTTGCATAGGAGGCGAGCTCAGGGGGACCCCGTAGCCGGCCAGCAGGGGGACCGCGCAGCAGGGCTGGCCTGCGGCACCCTCCTCGGTCTGCAGACCCTCCACAGCGGGGTAAGGAGCCCGAGGAAGTTTGAGGGCTAAAGCGACAAGGTCAGGGTTTAAGTTCTGTTTGCATGATGGTCTGCTCCGGGGGGCAGAGGAATGGGAAGATTACCATTCCCCAATATTAAAAATGTTATCTATCCTACAACTATGATAGAGCGTTCATTAAAAAAAGAAAAAGGTTGGGGTGCCTGGGTGGCTCAGTGGGTTAAGCCTCTGCCTTCGGCTCAGGTCATGATCCCAGGGTCCTGGGATCGAGCCCCGCATCAGGCTCTCTGCTCAGCGGGGAGCCTGCTTCCCCCCCGCCCCCCGCCTGCTTCTCTGCCCACTTGTGATCTCTGTCTGTCAAATAAATAAATAAAATCTTAAAAAAAAAAAAGAAAGAAAAAGGAAAAGAACAGTCACATTTGTGCTTTTGTGTTTGCGTCTGCGAAGCCACCTTGTTTGAGTTTTTGTTCTGTTGCCCCCAGCGAGAAAGCTACATGCACAGGGAATGGCCTTGCCCATTTCTTTTTTGATGGGGGATGAATCCTTCCCTGTTCGAATGATGTTTTCCTGGGGTAGGAATGGGAAGTGGTGTTAACCACTAATAATCAACCACCAGGCACCGCGAGCATCTGGAAATCAAAGCCCTGGCGTCCGTCCCTCCTGATTCCACAGCGAAGGGGTCCTGATGGGCTCTATTTGGGTTTTCAGAACAGGTCGTCACGGTAAATGGGAAGAAAATAATTGGATATTTCTCCTAAGAATTCATGAGAAGGCAAAATTGGGGATGTTAAAATGTAAAAATGTCAACGCAGCCTAAGGGAAACTTTAATGGGTTTCTTTGAATCTATCACTTTGGCTAAAATGAATAGAGATAATGAACAAATTACAAATTTAAAGCTCTCTCCGGCTGCTTGAGAAATGAAATGAAGGAGGAGGAGGAAAAAGAGGGAAAAGGGGGGGGAGGAGGTGGAGGGGGAGGGGGAGGGGGAGAGAATCAGACCTGGTGGGAATTATTATTTCCTTCATTCCACACGTGAGGAGACAGAGACCTAGAGAAGTTAGGTGCCTTGTTCAAATTCATTGAGATTTGAAGCCAGGGAGTTCGGTTCCAGAATTCATGCTAAAATAAAACGTCCTTAATAGTTTATAGAAATAAAAGAAATCATAAAATGTGATTGATGCAAACAAAAAGGGAGTTCAACATTGTCTAGGCTGTTTTGGAATAAAAAAAAAACAGGACTTCTAAAAATGAGAGAAAAGTGAAATTGAAAACCCCATGGACAGACGACACTGCAGATGAGACACTGCTGAGAGTCAAACACCGAGCTGGAAAGTAGCTCTAAAAGTAGCCTCTTACCTGGATGCAACACAGAGAGAAAGTGAGGTGTAAATTCTGAGCACGGGCAAGGAGAGATCGAGTGAGGTAATTCAACAGACATTTAATAGGGGCTCCTAGAGGAGATAACAGAGCAAAGGGGGAGAGGAAATTTTAAGAAATGACTGAGAAACTTCATAGAATGGATGGAAGATGTCGGTTCTGTTTCAGAGAACCAAATTCTAAGAAAGATGATAGAAAGAAACCCATACCTAGGGGAGCCTGGATGGCTTAGCTGATTGAGTGTCCGACTCCTGGTTTCGGCTCAGGTCCTGATCTCCGGGTCTTGGGATCGAGACCCACATCGGGCTCCATGTTCAGAGCAGAATCTGCTGGAGATTCTCCCTCTGACCCTGCTCTCCCTCTCTCAAGTGAATAAAATCTTTAAAAAAATTTAAATTTAAATTTAAAAAAAATCCCTACTCTAGACACATTGTAGCAAAGGGTCCGAACACCAAACACTAAAGGAGACTTTTAAGCTAGTGAGACAGTAAAAATAACAGATTACCTACACAGACCCAGCCCACAGCAACACCGAAGTCCAGAGAGAATGGATTACTCTCTCATGACGCGGAGGGGAAATACTGCTGTCAACCTATAGCTGTATATCCAGCAAAACCATGTCTCCTGAGTGAAGGCAAAATAATTACATTTAAAGATAGATAAAAGCTGACAATGTTCATCGCCAACAGCTCTCACTACGGAAACTTCAGAAGGATCTAAGTATCTAATTCAGGTAGAATGATCCCGGGCAACTGGCCTGCGGTGCAGGACGGCATAGCGATGGACAGAAATGGCAAATACGGGAGTGTCAGCACTGCATTCACGTTATAAAACAGCAATAATGGGCGCCTGGGTGGCTCAGTCAGTGAAGCGGCTGCCTTCGGCTTGGGTCATGATCCCGGGGTCCTGGGATCGAGTCCTGTGCTGGGCTCCCTGCTCAGCAGCGAGTCTGCTTCTCCCTCTGCCTCTGCCCCTTTTCCCCACTTGTGCACACTCTTTCTCTCTCTGATAAATAGATAAACAAATAAAATAAAAATAAAACATTAACGATGTCCACTGTATGGAGTAAAGAATAACAATAAAATTCTGGAAAGTGATAAATTCTGGAAAAGATAGTATATAAGTTGAGATAGGACAACTGGAAATAAAATATACCTAGATCTTTGAATGGCTTGGGACCAGGACAGAGTCTCCCCGAGAGCCTTCTGAGGGCACAGCCTCACCGCAGCAACCTTGATTTCAACCCAGTGAATTCCAACTGCCGGAAATAGATGAGCCTAAATGTGTGCGGTGCAGAGCCACTAAGTCTACGCTGATCTGTCACAACAATATTAGGAAGTTAACAGAGTGGTTATTTCTACTGAAACAAGCTCAGGCTCAGGACTGCACCCCCCCACTTTGGAAAACTCTGTCCCTCCTAGGGCAGGAGGGAGCATTAGCACCAGGACGGGGATGCGATGAGCTAAACAAGACGCGCGCGGAGAGTGGTAGAGCTTCCCATGTCCCGCTTCGAGAGGAGACCCCTTCGCCCTCTAGAAGCCAGGAGCCCTTCTGGCTCTGACCACCAAGAGCGAGGGCATCCCTAGCCGAGGCGGTCTGCGCGGTTCTCTTTTCTGATAATGCAGTGACTGGTGATTGGGACAGAGCGGCGGTCAGTGGCCCACAGTCGCCGAAAGCAAGTAAGAAAGGAGCCTGGTTTGTTGTGAGCCCCGGACCTGTGATTTGCCGCCGCAGCGGGTCTAGCTCATCCCGAGGGGTCCGGCAGGCAAACCTTAGTGAAGCCACACGCCTTTGCCGGCTTTGCAAGGAGATTGGGGCTACTGAGGGGGGTTGCTTATGGGATCCTTACTTGGCATTCAGTTTTGGAAGAATGGGCCTGGGAGACGGAAACAGAGCCGACCGTGCTTATGTTTTTAAACATATGAGTGGGGGAGGAGAGGCCTGGAAGGATTGATTCTGGAAACTGTGTCTGTCTGTCTTGCTGCTTAGAGAAAATACCTTTTAAGGGGGTCCAAAAATACAAATACTAATACTAAAGTAAGTATTTGAGGAAACCGAGGGTATAGGTAGGTAAAACTTATAAGGCAAAGATGAAACATTAGGACAAAAGAATAGCAGTGCCGTAAGCTGGAGATGCGAGTTTACCCACAAGCGCACCCTGAGTTCACCTAAAGAAGACCACGCACATGCTTGGCTGTCCTTTGCCTTGAGAGGTAGTGTCTGGTTTCCCTCCCTTTGCATCTGGTCTGGGCTTGGTGCCTTGCTTGACCAGCAGAATGCAGCAGAAGCAATGTTCTGGGCTTCGGAGCGTAGGTCACAAGCAGCCTGGCAGCTTCTGATCGACTGTCCTGAGAGCAGCTTGATGTTGGGATGCTCCTGCTTGGAACCCAGCCTCCATGCTGTGTGAAGCCCGAGCCCCTGGGAGAGGCCACGTGTAGACTGGTCCACGGGCGCCACCGAGCTCCCAGCTGAAAGCCAGCATCCACTGACTGCCCTGAGTGAGCCGGATGCGGAGCCCAGGCAGGTGTTCAGGTGGGAGCTGCCCCCCTGCTAATGCAGCCACCCAGTCCTACAGGAGCATCTTAAACGTTGTTACGTTGAAGCCACGGCATTCTGGAGCGGTTAATCATTCAGCAAGAGATTACTGGAACACCTACGTGGCCCTCGTGCACTATTGTTAAAGGGAGCCTACGACTTCAGAGGCTTAAAGTCTGAAGAGTTGCCAGAACGCTAGGCAAGCTCACGGCCACATCAAGGGACACTCGTAACTGTGACAAGAAGCATGACACAGTGGACATTCTATTGCCTTCCACAATGGCCAGCATATAAGGATTCAGATTGGAATTAGGTGACTTTCCATGAAAGAAAGTTGGGTTAAATTATTCCCTATGGATGGGAGAAAACCCTTACGGACCAAAGGCAATAGTAGACATGATTGTTTTCAGGATATTAGAATTTCCTTGTTTCTTCAAATGAACAAACGTCCTTGGCAGTGATCACGAAGGTGTGCTTCCCAGGTCGCTGAGGTAAGATCTAAGCAGAAAGGGGAGTGTGGGTCTCCGTGAACAACACTCAGTAAGGAGGATACAGCGTCTGCGAGAGCCTGCAAACAACCTGTTTCCAAAATCCACCTTCTACTTAACATCCGTCCAGCAACCGGCGCCTGAAAGGAAGCACGATGGAGAACCATCCACACTGCAAACATGGCGGGTGAGAGGCGGGACATCCGGCTGCTGTCAGCAGTGGGGGCCCCTCCACACTCTGCCAAGTCTACTCAATTCACCTTTTAACAGGACTGGTCAGAATTCCCTTCCTCACACGGAGAGAATATTCACCTGCTTCTAGCTTTTGACCACTCTTCCATGGTAAGCAGTTAGAAGGCTTAAAGGGGAAAGAGATAAGGTTTGGGAGACATGATAAAGGTCTTCAAATATTTGCTGGGTAATTCTGTAGAAAAGGGAGATTGACTTCAAAATGTAAATTTAAAAACCCACCACGAAACTGTGAACATCACTGTAAGATGACCCAAAGATCGGCACAGAAATAGTGCAGTCAAGAAGGGGGGCAAAGTAGTTCACCTACCAGAACAAACGTATCCGTATCTCAAAAATCTTACGCTGATTGATCTCTGTGAAATTCAGCACCCAGCACGCAAGACCCTGGTGTTTCGCTCAATTCTGTTGGCACATCTTCGTAACTGTCATCTTAATCCTACTCTCAAAAGGTAAAGGCCTCCAGGCATCTTTTTTTGCTCTCTGTCTGTAAGAAAGCATCTTTAGGAACCCCATAGCCAAGCAGACAATTGATAAACCTCTATCTGCATTCCCCAATATTTTCCCTTTTGTAGCTCCTTTAATCGGAAGGTTAGGAGATGTCTTCGCTTTCTCTTGTTTTTCTATTTCATTTGACTCTTCTAAAATACGGCTCTGGCTCTCACCTTTGCTGTCTCAGCAGGGGCGCTGTGAGGTGGGGGGCAGCAGAGAGCAGGTGTCACTCCCCCCGCCCCCCAGCACCACCCACTGCTCTACTTCCTTTCTGAGCAGCCAGTGTCACAAACAGCTCCTCCAGATGGGTATTGAGGAGGGCACGGATTGCATGGAGCACGGGGTGTTACACTCCAACAATGAACCACGGAACACGACAGCAAAACCTAATGGTGTCCTGTATGGTGACTAACAGCATAATAACAAAAAATTAAAATAACAAAAAATTTAAAAAATTAAAATAACAAAAAATTGAAATTGAAATTTAAAATGGTAGAAAAACAACAACAACAACAACAAAAACCCAGCTCCTACTGTCCTCTCTGGGCACAAAACAAGCTGCTAAACTGTCATCCCTGCTGGTGACCAGTAGGGACATTTCTTTGTCTTGTCTAGATCTACACCTGAAACTAATGTAATACGGCATGTCAACTATACTTAAAAAAAAAAAAAAAAGGAATTCCTGTGGATCTGGAGTTTTGTAGCAAAAACCTCAGCAGTAACTACCGTAGGAGAAATAAAACGTTGTCATACCACCTCACGTCATTCATTAAATAAATCCCAGATACCGAAACCCCTAACACTGAAAACCACAGGCGAAACCCATCAGAAAACGGACACAGCTGATGCCAGTGGGTGGGAAAGGTTTTCTTCGGTGGGGTTCAACGTGTGCAGATAAAAGCTAGTAACTCTGATTAAATAAAACAAATTTAAAATATACCGTCCAATACCTTAAGGTTTAAAAAACTTCAACCTGAAAGAAGATACTTGAAATCTACCCAACAGGTAGAGGATTCGTATCCAGATCATATAAAAATCTCTGAGAAAAAGCCAATGACAGAAACACCCTCTTGACCAGTAACGTAGAAAAGGCGCAATGGTCAGACACCGCTTCACACGTATCCATTTCCAAAACACGCATTTAAAATCCCCAAAATATCTAGCATCCACGAGGATGTGAAAAAATTAGAGAACTCATATGCTGCTGACGGCGTCAACTTGGAGGTTAATTTGACAGTCAAGTTAGAATGGGGCATAGAAGCTTTAAGGGCTTTAAGACCCTCTATGCGTGTGCAAGGAGGCAAGTACTAAGAAAGCAAACACCATGCCCACCGCCAGGAAAAGGGGAAAACAGAATAGAGCTACATGGTCCAATGAAGACAGATCTCAAAAACATATGAAGTGAAACAAAGCAAGCTAGATACTATGCTGATTTATGTAAATTAAAAATAGAACACTGTGTCATAATTATGGTTATGTATATAATAGAAGTAAAACGTAACTGGGAAGATCTGCTCATGATGTTTGTCTGCAGGGAGAGGGGAAGGGCAGGGGAGTGGAAAGGGTAACGGGGCGGAGTCAATGCTTAACAGGAATATTTGTCCTCCTAAAAAAGAGCTGATGCAGAGATTACAAAATGTTGGTATTTGTTCATTCAGGGCAATATAAAGAGTGTTATATTCTTTTTTTTTTAAAGATTTTATTTGTTTATTTGAGAGACACAGAGAGAGAGAGAAAGAGAGAGAGAGAGAAAGTGCATGAGCAGGGGGGGAGAGGGAGAAGCAGGCTCCCCGCTGAGCAGGGAGCCAGAGGCAGGGCTGGATCCCAGGACTCAGGATTGTGACCTGAGCAGAAGGCAGACGCTTACCTGACTGAGCCACCGAAGTGCCCCTTATTCTTCTGTTGTCAATATTTTTTCTTACTTCTTGGGGCACCTGGATGGCCCAGTCGTTAAGCGTCTGCCTTCCATTCAGGTCATGATCCCAGAGTCCTGGCATCGAGCCCCACATCGGGCTCCCTGCTCTGGGAGCCTACTTATCCCTCTCTGTCTGCCTGCTGTACCCACTGCTGTGCTCTCTGTCAAATAAATAAATAAAATCTGTATAAAAAATATTTTTCCCTACTTCTTTTAAAAATAAAGAAATGTTGCTGTATCTCAGGGTTCTAGCATTAGAGTCTCCAGAAGAATCAAAATGGTGGAGCTGATATTACATTAGGATCATCTGTTCTAATTCGTTCTTACAGGTGGAAAAACTGAGGCTCAGAGAGGTAAAGTAACTTGCCTAAAGTCACACAGCTGGCCAGCATCAGGTCATGGCTCTATGCTGGTACTCTGAAGATCCACTGCAGCACTCCAGGTAGGTTTGAAGTAAGTTTCAAGTTTGAAGAATACAATCTCATTTAAAAATCAAGAAGGAAGAACCTCCAGCATGTCCGTGGAATGTTCCTTCTGTCAACAAGCACTTCCCTTGTCAGCAAGCACTTCACCAGTCTCTCAAAAAATGAACCCAAAACAAATGGTTTCAGTAATGAAGCTGTATAGACTACTTTCAAAACGAGACCCCAAAAATCCGTAGAACAGTTTCATCAAAAAGTAGAAACAAAATGTAGCCACAATGCCTGTCGGATAAGCTAGTCTAACCATGACATTTTTACTGAAGTGGGAAGTAACTTCAACTGAGGGCACTTGCAGTGACTACACGCACTGCTGAAAATCAGATGAACTAAGAGGGGCTACCTGGTGATCTGGGTGCTCTTAGAGAATCCACTGTTTCTAAGAGTTTTCAGAAAATACTTTGTTTTACTATTTCAGCGTATCAGTACATCCTCCTCTATTGTTAGAAGAAACATAGCTTCACCCTGGAGGCTCCAGTAAGACAAGGGTCGAAATTCCCACACGATAAAGGGTTAGCTCGTATCTCACACGGGTTTTATCGTTCTGTCTGACACCGTGTAGGTGAAGAACCGACGTGTAATGATTTGAGTTTCGGGAACATCTGTTTCCAACCACCGTGGAATAGCTCATAGCTGACGAAGACCCGTACTGAGAACCATGAGAAAAGCTGGAGAAAATAACCACCAGCCATTCTGCTAGTCCATAAGCAAACGAACTGGAGAGCTGTCCAGGCAGTTAAGGCAGGGAGCTAAAACGAAAGCCAGGCTTGGGGGGACAGGGGCTACTCAGAAGCGGGCTTTCCTCCATTTTCCTGAACTGGGCTGGGAGTGGCAAAGTAATTAAGTAAAAAGATGCCCAGGGGTGTGGGATGCTGAGTCTGGGCTAAGACTTGGGGAAACAAAATCCCCGAGCAAAGTGAATCATAGAGGGGAGAACCCCATACTTGGTGTAAAGTTTTACTTTTATAAGCATCTGCCGGTACTTCAACCATTCAGGGCGGAAGGCCAGTTAGGAAACAGACTGGTGTGTCTGGTACAGTCTCAGAGGCTGAGGTGACAAGCGACACAGCGGGGTTCAGGACATGCCCGGGAGGAGGGGCCACAGCAAATCCCCAAACACTGAGGTACCTGAAAAGTGACACCTTAGGAGAGGGACAGAGCCAGACACACCCCGTCTCACGGAGACTACAAGCCTGACTTACCAGCTCCACCCCACCTGCAAATGCAGGGCGACCCAGACTTACCTTCGAAGCAACAGGAAGACTTACAGCTCCCTTCTCAATAGTAACGATCGAAACCAGACGAAAACAGAACATCTCTAAAGCGCTGAAAGAAAATTCCAGCACTCTCTAGGCAGTAAGCACATCCTTTGGAAAAAGGATGCAAAATAAAGACATTTCCAAACACACATAAGCGAAGAAACTGCACTAGCAGATCCACATAATAATTAGAGCTCTTCAGGAAGGACGAGAAAGACGGCAGATAAAAACATGAAAATACAGCAAAGAATGAAGAGCGGTAAAAATGGTCATTGTTGGCAAACGCAGAAGAATATTCAAGCGTATGAAATAATAATGTCTTACAAGGTATGGGGATATATATAATTTACTATAATAAGTGGTATGTGGAAAGCAGTAAATGTTTAATTTAAATTAGGTTCTATTAGGTGAAGAATGTCTCTAAAAGAATAGTAAAATAATAAGTAACCTGCTAATAGAAGGGGAAAAGGGTATAATAAAAATATTTGATTAATTCAGAAGAGGCAAGAAACAAGAGAAAAGGGCACATAAAACTTGTGAGACAAGTAGAAAACAGACAAGTAAGATGGCAGCTATGAATCCAAATATATCAGGAATTTCATTAAAAGTAATTGGACTACACATTTCAGTTAAAAGACAAAGATTATCAGACTACATTAAAAGAAAACTATATGCTGCTGTAAGAGAAAAACTGAATATAAACACAAAAGGGTTGAAAGCAAAAGGATGAGAAAGATTTACTGGGCAAACACTAACCAAAAGTAACTGGTACAGACACAACAATATCATATAAAATTAAACTTTAACACAAGCAGCTTTGGTAGAGATAATGAAGGGCATTTCATAATGAGAAAAGGGTCAATTCACCATGAAGATAAAATAATTCTAAATTTATGTCCACCTAGTAAGCTAGCTTCAAAATGTATAAGGAAAAAATTGACGAATAAGGGACATAGAACTCTGTAATTTTAACATAAGGCTTTATCACCTCTCAGGAAATGCTGAGAGCCGAGTAAAAAATCAATAAGGATATAAAAGATCTAAAAAACACGATTAAGAAACCTGACCCAGTCAACATAATAAAGCAGCCAGTCTCAGAGTACATATTCTTTTCAAGTGGGCATGGAACACTGAATAAAAATTGGCCATATGCTGGTTTATGTAATGGTGTATGTAATTAATGTCTCCATTAATTTCAAACAGCTTAAAACTACCAGAGTATGTTTAATAATCATGTGACTTATACTAGAAATAATTTTTTTAAGATAAAGTAGAAAGCTTCCAAATGTTTAGACATTAAGCAATATACATATAAATAACTCACAGGTTAAAAAAAAATCACAACAGAAGTTAGAAAATGTTCTGAAATAAATGAAAATAAAACAAATAGTCTTTTAAAAAGCAAATACCAAAAAACAAACAAAAACCTGGAAATCAATGAGCTAGGATATGTCTGAGGTTCCAAAGAAAATTGAAGCTAATAAATATAAGAGCAGAAATGAATAAAATATAATTATTTCAGCCTTGAGCCTAACTTCTTTTTTACATACAAAAAGCATTTTTGATGATCTTAAAAATACATGGCTTTTCCAGTAATGCACCTATTATGCAAACTTGGAAAGAGTATATTTTTATTTTGTTCAGAACTTTACCATCATTTAAGAAAATCGCATCATCGATAGCAAAACTATTCATGAGACATGAAGTTATTGCACTGTTAGTGACTGTATATTGGTGCAAATATCTGACTACTTCACATACTGAAATGTTTATTCCTTTATTATAAATCACTTTTATTTCTTTTCTATAATAGTAAGAAAATCAGGTACATCCCATACTATATTGAATAAAATGAAAACTATATATGTAGATTTGTTATACAGGTAGGTTACATTATCTGTGAATTTCACTTCAGAAAAGTAAAGGAGAAATTAAAAACTATTCTTTACAGAATGAGAATATTGGGTCTGGCAGGGTTGAAAACCACTAGATTTGATGATTTTTAAGGCCCTTCCAGTCTTACCCTTCTGAGATTTTAAGTACCCGTTAGCTTTTTAGAATAGGTTTGACATATTTTGCAAGTCAAGTGCGGCAGGCACTATATCTGGAGTATCTCATTTAAATCCAATAACCCCTACAATAGATACTATTATCATTTTTATATGAAGGAATAAATTCAGAGAAGTTAAATAATTTGTCCAAGTTTACGTATCTAGGAAGTGTAGAGTTGGTCTGATTCCCAGATGCATGTTCTTTTCACTCATTATTGCCAGCAAAAAGTAAACAATACATATTACTTGAGCTAGAAAAGTTAAATATTATCTGTGTACAGAAGTGAGGTTAGGCCAGTGTAAACATTTGTAAGAGATCCCTACCCAGCCATAGCAAAAAAAAAAAAAAAAAAAAAAAAAAAAAAGAGAAGTAGAATATAGAGAGAATAGGTAAAATTTTTTTTTTTTTTTTTTAAAGTAGGCTCCACGCCCATCCTGGAGCCCAGCTCGGGGCTCAAACTCATGACCATGAGATCAAGACCAGAGCCAAGATCGAGAGTCTGACACTTGACGGACAGAGCCACCCAGGTGCCCCCGGAATAGGCAATATTTTTTTTAAAAATCAGGACCAATTAAGGCAGTTATAAAGGGGTAACATTTAAAAATACACTACAGTGAGTTTCAAGACATGCCAAGTTCACCAAAACAATTTTTATTTCCAGTGTTTAATTGGGTATGCACACAGGCATGACACAGGTTTGGATTCATTAAGTCCTCATGCAGAATTATATTCTTCTCGATAAAGAAGCCAGTTCCATCCAGGTCACTATCTACACATCTATGTTACAACATTTATATCAAATCTGGTATCTGAAGAAAAGATACACATATAATATGTTCATTTAAGTTACGTATTTTACAGAAAGATTAAAAATTCAAGTCACACAAAACTCAAAAACTGTATTAAAAGTTTGAGTATAAAACTGAGATCCACCTGGAATGACGAGAGAATGCTAGTTCTGTATCCACCTGTGTTAAAACTGGTAAATGTCATGAGATTTGTTACCAATAAAATGCATTTATTTATTCAACGTAAGTTATCTAATTTTAACAATATGGCACCCTAATAACCAAATGGATTTTTATGATGAGGCACTTTTGTTAGTGATGAAACCAAAAGGACAAATTTGCTGCACACAAATGCCAGCTGTTTGCTTCAGTAATCTCGGGTATACACTGTGTGGTTAAGTTGCAACAAATACCTTGCTCGTTTGTATACAACTGTCCAACATTTGTAAAATATATATAT
The DNA here is from genome assembly GCF_963455335.1 of Martes martes. Classification (NCBI taxonomy): domain Eukaryota; kingdom Metazoa; phylum Chordata; class Mammalia; order Carnivora; family Mustelidae; genus Martes; species Martes martes. The sequence goes on from NC_137895.1 coordinate 126,914,807, forward strand.
ATATATATATATGCATGTATATACACACATACATATATATATATGTTCTTCTGGCTGTAGTAATGCACTGTAAAGCTATTCCACAGTGCAAAATGATGAAACCAGCCCAAATGAAGGCTGCATAATAACAATTCTGGTACAAGAAAATATTTACAGAGTTACTGGAACGTGTAACAGTAGCTTTTCAGTTGCTATAGTGGACATGCCCCAGATCAAAGACAGGGAGGAGACGGTGCTCCAATGCCTGGGGTTTCGGCCCGTTTCTGAGGCTGGGCATTATAATGCTGCCGAACTAGCATTTTGGCTCATGTTCTGGAAGCTTTCTCCGTTGATCTGGTCGGGTGACCGTGGCGGTATGGAAAGAAGGGGCCTGGGGGCTGGAGCCAAGGGACCCGGAGAAGCGCCCGCGACGGGCTGCGAACTCGGAGGCGCGTCGGGCGCGGCCGCGTCGACCGCGCGGGAACCGCGGTCGGGCGCCCGGTCCCCCGCGTCCGCTCCGCTGAGGTCGGAGGCGCTGGTGCGCAGGCGCTCCCTGGCCAGCCAGTCGGAGATGGACAGGTCCTGGGCGGAGCACTTGGGCTTCAGCCGGTGCACGGCGGAGAGCTCGGCGTCCCTGTCCGCGGCCTGCTCGTGCGCCTTCCAGAAACTGAGCACGCTGAGCTCGGCCGCGTCGCGGTGGCCTCCGAGCGTGTGCCGCCGCTTGATGTTCTTGCGCTTGGCGGCCTCGGCGCCGGCTTTCTGGCTTCCCACGCCGAACATGTCGTCGGCCGGCGCCCGGGGCCTGAGTTTTAACCGGTCCGCGATTTTCGTCTTCCAGGTGGGCTCCTGCTTCTCCGACTCGCTCCTGGTGGGCGGCAGCAGACTCCCCGTGGACTTGCCTTTCTTCATGACGTCGAACACCCTGCTGATGGCCGGGCTGTCCCGGTCGCCCCTGGCGTCCCCCAGGCTGCCGCTGTCGGACTTGAAGCGGGCCGACTTCCTCCTGGACAGGGTGTCGCACTCGATGAGCTTGTGGGAGCTGAAGAGCGGCCTCCGGCTGTCCAGGCTGGGCGTCAGGCTCCCCTCGGTGCCGCTGAGCTCGCTGCCCTCCGAGTTGCGGCGGCCCGCCTTGCCGGCCTCCTGCAGCGGGCCCCGCAGCAGCCGCTCGGACGCCAGCGCGCCCGGGAACACGGGGAAGTCCGTCTCGCTGTCCGTCTCCACCGGGCGGCCCTCGCTCACGCGCTCGCTGCGCTCGTCGTCCGCCTCGTCGCCCCGGCTCTCGGCCACCGAGCGCACGTCGGGGCTGAGCCGGCTGCCGTCCAGGCCGGCGGGGTGCGCGCCGGGGCAGTCCGACGCGAGGGCGCCCGCGGCGGCCAGAAAGCCGCGGTGCCTCGCTCCCGGGCTGCCGCACTTCCCGGCGGAGAGCCCGGCCGGGGACGCCTGCGAGCCGGAGTCCGAGCCCGGCTCTTCCAAGTGGCAGGACCTGGGGGCGCCGGGCGGCCGGGGGCTCTCTCTCGGCCCCGGGAAGCGGCAGCTCGGCGCCGGCGACTTCGGGGGTTTGGCGCTGTGCGGCGGGGAGGGCTCCTCCGACGCGGCGCTCTGCTTTCGGGGCGGCGTCTTTTCGTCTTTTGGGGCCCCGGGGTCCTTCTTAGCAGTGTTTTCTTTGGAAACGGCGATCCTTTGTTTTCTGCACAATGTCTCACTCTCTTTTTTGTTGGATTCTTCTTTAATGTCATTGTGACTCTGTTCTGTGTTTTCTTTCTTAAAAAATACATTGTCCAGTTCGTCTTCTGAGCTGCTGGGTTGTGCCTTTTCTTTGGGCTTTTTCCTCTTCCGACTGGCGGCTGCGAAGATGGAGGACACCAGCAGCTCCCTGCTATACTGATCTTTTCCAGATCCCCAAGAACCCTGCGAGAAATCAGAGAAATGAGACTATGAACACAGGCACACCGCTGAGTTCCTCTTCTGAAAAGCTGTTCCCCCAAACGTTTCTTACTGCATTAACTCTATTAAAGCTCCGGAAGCACGGACAGAACGTCGTTTTTTATACCTCCTTGGAACCTGCTCATGAGGTAGACTGTTACTTCTATTCAACTAGGTCCGTTTCTTGGCAACTGGTTGCATTTAGCGGCTGCGTCACGCCCCATATACATCCACCTTTCAGAGACGTGTTTTGTGCTTAGAGCTGTCTAGCGCTCCTATTCTCGTTCATTTCCCTGCATCTCCTGACTTCCCCTGCTCCTGGGGCTCCACATTCTTCAGGTTCCTTAATCTGGAACACAGGTTGAAGAGTTAATATCCTGGCATAGCTGAGTATAATGTCCTGACATAGGTTACTACAATGCTATGACTGACTTCCCCTTCCTAATTACAGACACCATATGACACACACACTGTATGGGGTAAACTCACTAAGGGAACTCTCTGGTCTTCCATCAGGTCAGCCAGACTCGATCTTCAGACTTGCCTTGGGCAAATCAGGCTGGTAATGTCTCATTTATCTCAAGGTAACAACAAAATCAGAAAATTCAAAGAACGTAAGGTCAACTGAGGATCTTAAACCCTTACCACGGGAGCACTAGATAAAGTTGTAGTGCAGGCTACTGGCTTGGGTAGCTGCCGTGATAGGCCCTTGAGGAGGACTATTTCATTAGTTTGCTGGGGAGGCCTACCGGCTAAGTGAATGGTGCGGGGAGTCAGTAACACTTGCTGGATAACCAGAGACCATGTATGACAAGCAGGAAGGCAGGGAGTATGCTGAGTAAGAGAAGCAGAGAGTTGACTTCTCAACGGTCGTAAACATCCCAGACAAACTAAAACTACTATACTGAAGTCTTGAAAAAGTAAAAACTTAGGTTGCTGTACTAAAAAGGATTCACCAGAATGAAACTGCAGATTAACAGAACTTTGTTTCTACAAGTAAGAAAGGATTCCCTGATTATCCAGTACACTGCTTAATTGGTTATCTGCATTTTAACAGCTTCTGCTAAAGAGAGAAACTAAGACATGTTAAGAAATACACATCTAATAAGAGGGAAGGAGGAAATTTCAAACAGTTCTCAAATCTCAATCCAAATCTAAATCTAAATCTGAAATCTTATCTTTGGGCAAAAAAAAAAAAAAAAAAAAAAAAGTAAACAGTCCCAAATTAAAAGCAGCCCTAAAAAAAAAAAGACAATAAAATGCAAGGGATGATCCTTAATTTCATCCTGTACAGGAAAATAAAAAACAATCTACATTTACATTATTGGGAGTTGGGACAATTGGAGAAATTTGGGTAAAGACTCCATTAGAAATAGTAATGTTGTGTACTCATGTTAATTACCTGGGTATGAGAACTACCCTGTGATTATAGAGGAGAACGTCCCGTTCTCAGGATGCGCACGCTGAAGCATTTAGGGTAAAGTGTTTTCAGGTCTATAAGTAATTCTCAAATAGTCACCTCCCCCTCCTCAAATGATATATATCAAGATGGACCAAATTAACAATCTAAGGCAAAAGGTTTGGGTGCTAACTATTATCCTTGTAACTTTTCTCTAGGTTTAAAACTTTTCAAAATAAAAAGTTGGGGCAAAAAGCCAGTAAAAAATACAGGGTGAGTGATAATGAATGATATGACTGGAACACTTTGTAAAATCTCCTGCAAGAATTATAATTTAATCATAGACAACCTCACTATGATATTTAAACATGATATATATGTCTCACCTCCAAATAGAACGATGTTGTAAGAAATCTATTGACAATTCTAGCTGCTACTATCTCAGCAGATCAAAGTTTGGACAAACTGTATTAATAAAAACCCTTCTAAGACTAAGAACTTCCAAGAGCTACTCAAAATTTGTAATTGGTGGTGTCAACAGAATACAAATTATGTAAAATTACTTATTTTTCTGAAAGGCAGGCAAGAATATATATTTTCATAAGAATGTGTAATGATAATGAAAACTGTATTACTACTGAAATATTTACAGGTGAAACATGATGCTTGGGATTTGCTTCAAGGTAGTCTAGGAGGAGGGAAGTGGGGGTGAAATGTACATGGAACCAGATGGCCACCCACATGTTAATTGTTGAGAATGGATAATGATTGCATGGGGAACTCATTATACCATTCTCTCTGCTTTTGTGTACGTGAGAAAATGTTCAGATTTAAGAATTTAAGAAACAGGGGTCTACTCCTCTGTATTAGGCTAAACTATGCCGAGAGAAACCCAACATTCCGACGCACGATCCCTTGTTCTACCACAGTCTGCGAACTCATTTTTCCCTCTCAAAGACTTTGTAGGTCTGTGTCATCTGACACAGAGAGGGATGCGCTTGGAGCCTAGTCCTAACAATCAGCCGGAAGGAAGCTCCCCCACTGCCAGATAGTCCAGAATTGTATGAAACCATTTACCTTAGATTTTGTCGAGTCACTAGTAGCTGAATCTGTGAGAAGTTAAACAAAACATGGTCAGTATCAGTCAATCTTTGCTGCTTTCAACAAACAATGCAAAACTTATGGAAAAGACAGGCACAGAACGAAATGAGAAAGCAAAACTCAAACAAAACGAGAACACAGTGGATAGTCAGAGCTCACAAAGATGCAAACTGCACCACAGAAAGCCACCGCCATGAAAGGATGCTGTGAATTGTAGGCAGAATCAGCTCAATGAGAGGAATGGCAAAGGAGCCCTGTACTAAACAAAAACAGAAACACTAGTGTTTATCAAGATTTCTAAATATTAAATCTCGCAGTAAAGAAGCTGGAAGACCTTTTAAAGAATTGTACCATGTGCCACATCCTGTATGTGAAACTGATACACAATGTAGAACTTTCAAGATGGTTGGCTGTCCTAGCTACAAATCGAGACACTCATACTCGGTGCGTTTACGTTGATTTTTGTCAGACTGTCAGACTCATATTTTGTAAGCATACATTTGCATGCATCTGGATGCATTAGGAAACCCTGCTTCCAGGTCACTTTGGTTTTTCAATAATGCTGATCTTTGGCCTTCAGAGCCCAGTTTCACATCTGTGCAGTCAGGGATCCTTTTGACTAGTTTGGTTCAATTGCTACCAGTTTCGTAGTTATCTATCACAAATGCTATTATGGAAATGGAAAAATGGAGACCATAATTTTCACTGTCTGGCAAAAACTCAGATTATACAAGTATAAAGAGGGTAGGAAGGGGCTAGCACTAGTCAGGAGAAGACCAATTGGGAAATTTTGTCTTTCAAGTTGAGGGAAATTGATTTTCAAGGTTAATGAGCTGAGCCCCATGCCACGCCCCTTTGAACACATGGCTAAATGCTTTATGACTTTAAGAACTGGTAGACCATACCATGCTATTTCTCCTCTCGGTCTGCTTCAGAAATAACAAGAAACAGCAGAAAAACTTTTAAGAAAGTAGTATTGATCTGTTTACAATAATCTTTACGAGAAAATTTACACCACAGATCAACCGTGTTTGCATTTACAAGAATCGGGGGTTTCTGCAGACAAGGCAGCTACAGTGTGGACAGCAGTCCTCCTTCTTCCTACAGCTCCAGCTGTCCATCAGGGCCACCACAGAATCCACTAGCGACATTACCGTGTGATAGACTCCTCCCACTTCGCCTGTGCAACATCAGTATAGATTTGCCTGTGTCAGTAAGTGCTGAAAAAACCCTTTAGGACTCAAACAAGAACTAGAGACAAAGGGAGAACAGCGTGTGAAATAACATGCTAGATATAGTGCAACAGTTCGGCGGGAGAAAATCGTCAGCAAAAGAGCCTATGAAAACTGCTACTTAACCACACGTTAGGGCGGCAAGAGAGAACAGAAGAAAATGTCAAATCGGTTCGACTTCTACTGTGACATCTGCAGCGACAAATGATATGCTGTATTTATGAAAATGGCGCCCATTAGCAGTTCGACATTTTTCACTTGCTGCTTTTAAACAGAACGTCTAGCTCAAGAATAAGAACTACTTATACAGTCTCGATCATACTTTCTGCCATCACAGCAACCACATATTCAGCAGCATGTATCTGTTTTACCTTGTGATGACTATTACATGGAAACTGTGAATTAAAAAAAAAGAACAAAACAGTGGTTTGCATGCTCATTTCCCTCAGATTTCCATTCTGACAAGCATTACAATTCCATGCACTGCCAAGGGCATTAGAGTCACTGGAAGATAATTGAGATCAATCAGAAAAGGAAGATTCAGTTTTTTTATTAGTAGAAAGGGGGGAAAAAAAAAGGAGAAGAAAAGGAAAAAAATCATAGTGAATTGTTACTTATGATTGATTTCGTTCTTTCGTGTTACGAGGATTTAGCTTAACCTAGAGATCGATACTGCCCAGGCAACAGTTACCTGATACATCTCCCGGGGAGACTCCTGTCCTTCCAATGTTGGTGAGTAAATGATCTATGTTGGGCACTGGCTGGGAGTCTACTGTGTTTTCCTCCTGCACTGTTGTCTATGGTTAATAAACAAAGATCTCTTCATCATCTCTTCAAAGATCATTTCTTTAAAATTCAAACAACATTTAGTAAAAGACACATTTACTGAGTGGAGCACACGTGCTTGACTTTTTACATTGTTTACATGTCATTAATGAACTACGAAATAAGCATCATACTTGTATTTTCACTTGACCGGAAACTGAGGAGCTATAGACCTGCTTCCGGGGTGCAAAGCGGACAATTGCATACAAAGCAGGAAGTTGACGCTGTTGGGTCAGGAGCTTGTGTCCCGAATGAAAACAAGTCAGTACGGAGGCTGACGGACGATACTTACAAGAGGTTCTTCCACACCTTCTTCTGTGAAAAACCAGTCATGCTAAAATTTAAAATAAAAAAAGGTGAAAAGAGAAACTAAAGGACCCCATAATATATCTATATTTTGGAGGATAATACTGGGGGGAGGAGTTTTCTTAGAAAACAAAAATTACAACCAAATTCTGCCCTACCAAACACCAGCTGCTCACAAGAAAAGTATTTTCTTGATGGGATGAAGCCTGAACTTACGTGCTGGATAAGTGTCTCTACGATCTTGTACTGGTCTGGCATGTGAGTGACCATGTGGGTCATGTTGTCTTCAGATGTTCTCACAAGAGTTGGACCAAAAACTATCGCTAGGTTTCTTGGTTCCATCTGGAACAAAGGATGTTATTGAAAGATATCAGAATTTTTCTTAAGAAAGTAGGCTTAAATTCCCATTGTGTGTTTGGCATTTTATTTCTGAAAGGTTCTTTTGATGAAAAAGAATTCAAAGAAGAACGGTTGGCTGATTGTGTATAAAAAAACTAATGCTTCCTAGTTAGGCTTTCTATAAGCTAATCTACACTTAACATCCTTTTCCTGCTTTAATGACAATGTACTGTGCTTAACTGGCATTCATTTTTTCCATGAAGTCTTTGATTGCAAGCAATTGATCTGCTTCAAGACTAGTAATACAAGAGCTGCATTAACTGACAAAAATATTAAAATCAAAGGGAAAAAAACCTCACAAAGAATAGGGCAACCCTCTTCCCCTCAAAAACTAAAACAAAACAAAACAAAACAAAACAAAACAAAAAACAAAACAACAACCCAAAAACAACTAGAAAAAAATGTTCAAAGACATATTACATTTTCCAAACTTGTCTCCATGGTACATCAAAAGTACTAATACTTAAAAACCCAATGTCCAGAAATATTATTTTTTTGACCAATTTTTACTTCAACAAAAACTTCCAAAGCTCTTTGCTTATCCTTGTGCCAATCTGAACACCTCGATATAACATGCTTCTATGTTTGGACATTCATTTCTATGGTATTTTGTAATCCTTGTTTAATTACACAATTATCAAAGGTATAGATCCTTTGTTTTCCTTTGTTGTATCTTATAGTATCTGGTGTAATATTTTGAAGTCAGGATTTGATTAAAATGTCAAATAGCTTTAACCAGGGGGTAAATGAATAAATAAATAAATAAAATAAATCACTGCAGAACTCAAAAAGTCGAACTGGTTTAGGGAAGCACACTACTATCCTGTTTTGGGAGAGCCGCGCACATGCCCACACGTGTACACACACATATTCCAGGTATGGTGCAAAGCAGAAAATGCACAGATCTCCTGTTCTGAAGCAACTGTTCTGCATCAAATATGTCATCTACCATAACACATGCATCATTACACTGTGCTCACGACAAGAGATATAAGGAGAAATTGTGATCAAAGTCAGTATTTTCAGAGCAAGTTGACCTAGTGGAAAGAAAATCTGACGGCAGGAAGGCCTGACTTGAACTGGGTGCACAGGCATGTTTCTTATTCTCCTGCTGGAGGATGTCATCTTATTCCCAAATCTGCACTGGTAAAAGTGGCTCAGAAAATCAAGTCCACCTCAAAGTTCTGCTGCAAAATTTTTACTGGGTTCTTCTCTACTATGATTTCGTTTCAGTTTTTGTAGACTAATAATTGCACACATTATTATCTATGTGTATACAGTCATATTTACTATGTGGGTATATCGTTTTAGCTGGCTCTTACCTAAAGCTGGTAACATAAGTAGTTCATTATCTATTTATTCATTAATTACCTAAGGCAAATTCTGTACTTCTGGAAAGACATCCCACATGTGTAGTCACAGTGTTAGTTAATACAGTAAAGCCACGAAAAAATTCTACAATAAAGAATTTTTGTTTATAAAAATTACATTGTTTATGTAACACTATATAACTTATATTTTGCTTAATTTGGTGCTTTCTAAACTAATGAGACCATCAGATGCTATGTCCCCTGGACTGCTGACGTCCAGCAAAAGTGATGAATGATGTAATGCACTTTGGGAAATGCTGAAATAATTAGAAAATATTTCAGCTACAATTATACTGAGAATTTTCTAGATGAACTTCTGGAAACAGTACCATTAACTGATACTGTTTTTTTCTTTCTTTCTCTCATTCTCTTTTGTTCCTTTTTCCTTTTATGTCCTATCACTGTTGAGAAAATTGAGATCTAAGGGATATTATTAACATTGCTTATAAACGTCTCAAATGCAGGTAATAGGGTTTGATCCCATTCTCAAACCCCAGCCTTAACACAGCTGTGAGCAACTGTCTTCTGGAACATGACAGATGCTAAACTGACCTGAATGAATGCATTTTGCTCGACCTTCAGCAGGCATGACCTTTAGGGAAAACGTGACAGCAGTGTTCCTGAGCTTGTGGTATTCTGTTTTTTCTCTTCTCCACACACCAAAATGACTTTGTTTCTATATTTTTAGGTAATGCCTGAGATTCAGAAAATCATTGTTTTGCAACCTCTAAAGATATGATTGGTTTAGGCAACAACCATCAAGGATGGAATAAAATGATACAAAGTTAAGATTATAACATATCAACCGAACACACTGTGTGAACCTTTAGATACTGATTTAAACAAACAGGGATGAAAAGACATTTCTTGAAATCAATCTGGAAAAACTGAACATGAATTGAGTAATAGATAATATTAAGGGATAACACATTTTGGTGTTTGACAAAGGCGATGTGATTCTGTTAAACAAACAAACAACAAACAAGAAGGTCCTCTCTGCTTAAAACGGAACGAAACAAAAAAAGAACATGTCTGTCAGTCTTCCCTGTATACTGTTTGGTACAATTTGATTGTTGCATTGCACAAAAGTACGGCAAATGGACAGATGAAAAATAAAGGAAGTAAAATTTTTGACTTCATTTTTCTTGCTGGATAAACAGAAAAGGAAATGTCTTCAAAATGGTGACAATTGATCGCTTCTCGGCCTTTTGGCTAAGATCAAGTGAAAATGGTAACAACTGATATTTTGGGATCTTTTGCTTTGAAAAGTGATCTTTAGAGGGGTTCACTGGCTAACAGTGTGTATTTGAGAGTTTTTGTTGAATTATAACCATGATTTTAATTGGCGTGAAGCAATGACGCGTATCTTTTCAACTAAAGCCCCCAAAGCATGCTTCTTCAATATGTACTTTTACACACCTTATTTTTTTCTGAATTTTCTGCCACTGTTTTCAGATGAGCGGAAAGGAACTTCAGAGTTTCATAATGATGTTCGGGCAAGTCGTGAATCTGAAACATATTATTTTCATGATGGATTTAGAGGCTGAATTTCAGTTGCACCTCCAAAAATATAAAATAATACCTACTAGTCTTTTTAATGTTTTCAGACGGTCTAGAGGATCTTCTTTACGATTGGCCTCAATAAAATCAGCGTATTTATCTGACAACAACAATAAGAAGAATAAAACAAGTTTATCTCAAATTGCTTAGGTGAGTTGTGATCGAGATTTCCTTTAAGGTTCGGCTTCAAAATCCAATACAAAAACTTAAATGTAGGGATGACCCCAAATGGCCTTTGAAATGTAAGTCTCCAAAACAGCTACCATTTTTAATGACCCTCCAAGCCTTATCATCAAATAAAATTCCCTTAAAATGTGAGTTCTCTGAGAGTATCATCCTGTATTTCTAGTCTCCACTCTCTTTTATCCCCCAACCACAACATCAAGAACAGTGTCTTATATAAGTTAAATATTTGGCTTGACTGAAAAAATGTTTTTCTACTAATTGTACTTTATTATGTCTGAAGACTTTTGAGAGCGAATAATAATATATTTTTAACTTGACAAGCAAATATGGATGAATAGGATAACTTATATTTTACTGAACCTAAGTAACATTATAAATTCTCATTTTTCACTGAAATTTATCCATAAGAAAAAAAATCCGAGTGACAAAAAATAGGCATAATTAGGCTTTACAGAGAAGTAACAACTAAACAAAATCTCCAGCTTCCTTTGACAAAATATCAATATTCTTTGGCTTTCCAACAACGTAATTTTAAACTGTTTCAACTGGTATCTTTTGTGGGAGTTCACTCACCATTTGTGAAGAGAGGCTCAGGGAGTTTTCTGAAGAAGGATTTTAATAAACTGCTTATCACATTCAAATCTCGCCATTTCTAGGTGGGTAAAATAGAAACGTGGCGTTTTTGTAGTCGATACCATCAAAGGGGGAAAAAACCCACAGATCAGGTATTCAGACAGAAATAAACACACTTACATCATCTTGTATGTCAATATCAGCCATCCCCTTGTTGAGTTCTTCTTGCATACTTGAAATGGCTGCGTTATTTCCAGGGACTCTATAAATACCTGTATACTCAAGACCTCTTTCTTCAACTAATTTGCAACATATGTCAACTATTAATGGAATATACTGCAAAACAAGAAATAAATATTTTATTTAATACAGCACAAATGTTTCTATTTGTTAGTAGATACATATCGTAGCTAAGAGGCCCTTTTCCATCTGAGACAAAATACATACATCTCTGCTATTTGACAGAGAGAAAATGCAGAAGAGAGACACTGATTGCAGAGCTGGGCATAGAGCAGAAGCAGCAAGAGAGATCTGGGACAGTGGGAGGAGAACACATAGGTCCAGACAGGGAGATGGACATCGAAGAGGAAATGAGGCAAGTCTGAAGTAAAGAGAATGTGGGAGCAGCACCGGTGAACAAAGGGGAGTAAAGTCCAAAGGAGAAGTGGGGAGAGAATAACATCAAGCGACTCATGACACGAATCCTCACACAGACGCCATACACACGCACATGCGCACAGAGACACACGTGCGTGCACACACGCACATTTACATGTGTTATACTTTCTTAATCAGGTTCTTGTTCTCATCCTTCTTTTAAGGTGCTACAAGCAGAAACACACAGGATTTGAAAATGAACTCTTACCATTTCAGATACATTCCTAATGGACGAATCATTACTCTATTTCAGAGTCAATATGTTAGAAAAAGAGCATTATAGATGAAATTACTCAACACGGCCTTATGCGTCAGCAATGCTCAGGGAAGTTGGGTCTGCTATGAAGAGGAAGATACTCATCAGATTAACAGATACTCTGTGTCATCTGAGGAGCTGTGTGCTCAGGTCCTGTAAGGCCTACACCTGAACTAATGACCGTAGGAAGTCCGGGCGGCTGGGGTCTCCTACCCTATTGGTATGCGCTGGTGGGCAGTCATCCAATCTGACACCGAATGTTCCAGTAGCAGTGGGCTTTTTTTCAAATGTCTTTCTCATAATACTTGGAATGCCTTTTCTCCACGTGCCTTTGTCTTTTGGGGGACTGGTATCATCTTTTGATTTTATGCAAAAAAAAAAAAAAGAAAAAAGAGAAAGAAAATGGAAACAAGCATGTTTAAATCATGACTTTAAGAGTCTTTTATCAAGATTTATATACATCAGAGTCCTGTACTATAAATGACAGATCCTATATTTATCAAAAATATTGTATTATATTCTCTTCCTAATATAGCATTCCTTTTAACCTCCCATATAATTAATTCGGAATCAGTTATGCTTTTCTACCCTTTTACAATCTGTACTATGGTTTTCTTTAAAACAGTCAAGAAAACAGGATCAGCGTGACATCTCACTAGTGAGATTTTAGCAAAAGGAAACATGATGGTTTTATCTCAAAGTAACAGTGCCTGGATCCCCTGCATTAAATCCGTAGTGCCTTTTATGTAGACGTATATCTTCCTTCATTTCATCTTTATTACAAGACAAAGACTCACCTTAAGGGAAAGCCCCAATAGCCTAGACCGGGCCCAAGGTGACCTTTGAGCTAGCTCGCACTGGGCTGAGGTCAGCAGAAATGGTACAGAAAAACATAAAATACCTTTATTTATTTATTTATTTATTATTTTTATTTTTTTATAGAGAGAGAAAGAGACAGAAGTGGCCGGGAAGAGCAGACAGAGAAGGAGAGAGACTATCTTAAGCAGGCTCCACGCTCAGCATGGGGCCCGATGCAGGACTCCATCTCAGGACCCTGGGATCATGAACTGAGCCACAATCGAGTCGGATGCCTAACCAACTGAGCCATCCAGTCGCCCCATGAAATACCTTTAAAATCCCAACTTTAAACCATCGTCTTTGTTAAATTTATGCAGAACACTACTATCAGTACCTTTACTGAGAAGTTTCCTTTCTGACTCTTCCTTGGGAGAGTGCGGACTTTGGGTCTTTGGCTCTGACTTAGCACCAAGCAGAGTCTGCCGAATGCTCAGACTCTGGCGAGGTGTTTTTGGCAACTGTTCTGCTTTGCTGCTGAAAGAAATGAACATTTCTTAAAAACTGTAGGGCATTTTACATCCAAATTAAGTTGTAGGCGTCGTGGGATTCTCACCTCATCAGACTGTTATATTCTTTGATTCTTCGGCTGATTAGATCCCTGTTAGTCACTCCAGTGTCCTACAGAGTAAACAGGAGGTAAGATTAGAAAGTCAATTCGAAACATGAGTCGGGATCCCTACTCTTCTGAGGCTCTGTTGTATCGCACTGTTTAGCCCGTTCAGCCCCTAGACTCTCAGTGGAGTTGTTTAACTGTTGTTGTTGGAGTTGTTTAACTGTTGTCAGTGGAGTTGTTTAACTGTAACTGTTTAACTGTTCCACATCATCATCCAATATCACTCTGCAAGAAATGATCCAAGTACCCCCCATCCACTGCCAAAAGAGCTTTCTGTTTTTTGTCTGTACCCCTACAATCCCTAGAATAGTACCAGCAAGCAGCAGGTGCTCAAACTTACTGATGTGACATTTTTTTATAAACGACTGGGAAGCAGCAGGCCAGTTGTTTTTTTTTTTTTTTTTCCTCTCTCTCTAATCCCAGAAGGACTGATCAGCATTTCAAAATAAGACAGTTGGATAAAAGATGGAAAAATACTGTCAAAATTTGTTAATGATGAATTTACAGGAGCAATAAGACAGAGGGTCATTTAGTGTCAGAAGCGGCACTGATATTATCAGAAGAGAAAAAGCTCAAAACTGGGCATTTCAACCTCAGTAGATTAGCTTTTATAATATGCTATATGGTAAGCTCAGATTTCATCATGAAGTGATGACTTTTATCTACTGATTCCAATTATACATTGACATGTAGCATCAACTTTTTTTTTTTTTACTTGTTTCATTTTGATTATAACGAACAATAAAATTTACAGATATAAGCTTTGGAGTCAAACAATCTCAGTTCAAATATTCTTCCTACCTATCAGCTGAGAGATCATAGGGTTAGGATCTAGACTGAGATTGCCGGGATTTAAATCCCTGGCCCTGACACTTAACAGCTGTGTGACCTTATGGAAATTACATAACCTCTCTTTGCCAGTGTCCTTGTTTGCAAAATGGTGATGACAGTAACAGGACACATTCATATGGTTGCTGAGACTTATTCATGTAAAACATTCTTATTTTCCCTGTTTACTTTGAAAACATGCATGTCCGATGCCTTCTTTACAGTGCTGGTTAGAGAACAAAGGTTGATTTGACACAGATGTGGTGTTTATTTTTAACCACAAACAAGGCAGGGGTGTAAACTATCAGAGAAAAAGGGCACAGTTATTTTTCCTATGACCTAAGTTTTCACAATTTGAATTGGACATAACTGGAATGACTATATTAGAGAACATATTTTGCACAACCTTACAGTTAACATGGGTGTCCCTGTCCCATGAGTTAAGGGAAGAGAACACTGCGCGCTTTTTTTGTCATAACAATGAGCACAAGAAGTGAGAACAACATGTAAGAAAAACTGTGTTAATGATATTAAAAGATACTCTTGAGCAAGAGCTAGACTTAATCACTGCGGAATTTGCTCTGTCAAATTTATAATTACATATGCTAGAGATACTACATTACCAATGAAGTTCCTGTTGTAAAAAAATATCTCGATGGCTGTGAGCCAGAAACTCTCAAGTCCCCAAACACTCCTTAATAAAAAGAAAAATTGGCTTTTCGCATGATTTCTGACAATGCAAGTTTTCTTCGAAGCCAGAACTGTCTGACAGCAGGCTCTATTATATTCTCAAGTGCGTATCTCGTGAATGAAAATCCTCGTATCTGTATCTCTTTGCATTTACACAGTAATTTGTTCTGGTAAGTTTCTTTACTACACTGTAAGCCCCACAATAATCCTGTCTTTGAGATAAGGAACCAGATCTGCAATGATTTAGTCATAAAGGTAATGACCAGGACTAGTCCTGATCCTGCTTCTGAGAAAGTAAGCAAAATATACGAATTATCTACTTTTGTAGTTCAGTAATGCTGATCCCACATAAGTGAAAATAATATAAAACAGGTACACCTGAGTTTTCCTTTTGATCAATTTTTCAAGGGAAAAGAGCATATTTTAATTTTTTTTTAAATGTATCAGATTCTTTCAGTCTTCCTAAGAAAAAGTGATGAAAGAGTCTGGTTTTATTTACATCCCTTTGAACACACACCTCCTCGTTGAGGGTGCTGCTCTCCTGGATGGTCTTGATCCACGCGAGCATGTCGTCTCTGTCTTCGGCCTGAAACAGGCACTCGCAGTCTGGCGTGGTGAGCCGAAACACATGCTTCCTCTTGGTCTCGCTGTAAGAGATGTCTATTAAGCAGGCGTTGACACTGATGGGCTGCTCTTCTTCGGATGGCGTCGTCTGCTCTCTTTTGTCTTTGTACAAGTAAAGCGAATGCCCCCGAAGCACAACATACATCTGTTTCCACGGCCGAATACTTCCACCAACTCGCTGGAAAACACGGAACAGTTCGGGGACACTTCATGCTTGGCTCGGTCTCGGGGACAGGACAAACACATCAAGCAACACTGTTCACACACACACACACACACACACGCGTGCGCGCGCGCGCGCGCGCACGTGTACACGCAGCGGGTAGAGCGGGTGTCTGCTTCGCGATCGCACCCGCTTCTTAGGAGAGGAATGACAAACACTGGAGCAGAAACCAAGCTGGGCAAGGTATTCCTAACCAAAATCAATTTTAATCTGGCTGGGGAAAAAAAACCAAAAACCTGTTGTATTGTTCATGAACAAAGTAAATAAGATAAACTGAATAAAGTAAGGTGAAAGAAGAGTAGCAAAACATATAAAATATATAAAAATGCTAAGAGAATAGAAAATAAGAAAAAAAATCCATCAAAAAAAAATATTTTGAGTGAGAGTAAGGCTTAAGACAAGCCCCAGATCATGCAACTGACAAACACTACATAAGGAGATTCCAAAACAACAGGCATGAGTAATGAATGAAACTAACAAAACTGATCAACTTTATATGGTCAGGCAACAATATCCATATGCATGTTGGGTTTTCTTAAAAATTAGACTCTTTTGACAGTATCAAAAAATTTTTTTAACTTATCTGCCTAAATATTGTAAGCAATTTTATGGCAAAGTTTTTATTGTATTGAAATCTACTTAATGAAGCATATAAATATTGTGATACTCATTTTTATAACCCAATATTATAAAATAAAGTGAAAGGAGCAAATTATACAGGCAATTTAAAAGGAAAAACTGGGACAAGCTAAATTAAAAATTTTAAATTATTAATATGGAGAACTGCCACTCCCTAAAGGAAGACTCTGGGAAAATCTATGGCTAATAAACTATTTAATAAGAAAAGCTGAGTTCCTTCTTAAATACCCTGATTTCTCTTTTTTGTTGGCAAAATATAGGGCTGTATATTCTATTTGCACTTGATACACAGGATGAAAAATATAAAATTAAATCATCGATTAGAATTTAAAAATTTTTACTTCCTTTATGCAGAAAAAGCTATCGAGAAGTGATATTTTCTTCTCTCTTCTGGGTAATTTGCCATTTGTCTATCCAGACTTCATGTGCTGTTTTACAGGGACTGCATTTCATATACCCACAGCCGCTGAGAAAACGTACTACCTTGCCCTTGTCGGTGACAAGTGGTCGGAAGTGGAGCCACCCTTCCTTGGCAGCATCGCTGAAAACCTCTGAGGAAGAATCTTTCCTGGATCCAGAGTCTTCTGATGACTTCTGGCTGTCTACCATCTACACAAAAGGCCAAGAAAATACAGTAAAACACCAGCTTTCTCCTTTATCAACGTCTGCACATTGAAATTAATTAGCTAAAAAAAAAATCTTTAATATTCCAAAGGAAGGATTATTTTTGAAAAAAATACTACCCTTACCAATTACATTAGAAAAATTTCTGGTCTCATTTTTAAAAAAACCAGTGAATTGACTACCATCATTTTTTTAAAAGTCTGCAGGAATTTTTAATCATTAAAAAATAACAGAAACAGTATAATTTTCCTGCTTTCAAGAGCTCATATTTTAGTGAGAAAAGACAAATCAGAATGAAAAAGACAAGAAAATGATCAGACTGCGATTAGTACCATTTGGGAGAGGAACAGGGAGACACGGTAATGAATGACGGAGTCGTGGCTCGAAGTTGGGGCTGCTATGGCAAGGCCTCCTGAAGAAAGAATTTTTAAAACATGAAAATGTGGAGGAAAAATCTTAAAAGGGGCCATCCATGAAAGGTCAGGAAAAAGAAAAGTTCAGAGAGGATGTATAGTTAGGGATTAAGTATGTTTACCATTATTATTTTATTTTATTCATTTTTTTTTAAGATTTTATTTGAGAGGGAGAGAGCATGAGCAGGGTCGGGGGGCAGGGGGAGAGTGAGAAGCAGACTCCTGGCTGAGCAGGGAGCATGACATGGGACTCGATCCCAGGACCCTGAGATCATGCCCTGAGCCGAAGTCAGATGCTGAACTGACTGAGCCACCCCAGTGCTGCTTACCCATTCTCATTTTAAATGTTCGCTGTTCAGTTTGAGTGAAACAGCTAATGAACAGACTGTTTAGGGTCTTTTAGGACCTGGTAGGAAGTGTGATGGGAAGTGATCAGGTGATGAATCGGAGGAACAATATTATCTGGTCCCAGTTCAAAGGTCACCCGCTTGCCACCTGGAGAATGGGTTCTTCTCCAAGAAGAGGTGTTACTGCAGGGATCCAGGTGAGGCCCGATGGTGGCCTGGACCAAAGTTAACTTAAGTGAGGTCGGGGAGGAATGCAGAGCTTCACGGTGTGTCCTGAAGGTCGAGTGGGTAATACTTGCTACGAGAGAGCGGGGGAAAGAAGCCACAAGGCTAATGCCCAGATCTGGGGCTTGAACACCTGGGGCAAGTGACCTTCGTGAGACGGGGAAAACTGGTAGATAATCCTGTCTGGGGGTAACCCAGGTCTCTTTGGCCATTAAACTGTGATCGCTTATTAAACACCCCCATAAAGACGTCAGCCTACCTGAGCTGCAGCTTGGGGAAGAGGCCAAGGCTGGCGGTGTAAACTCTGAGAGACCCTGGTTAAGATCATGTTGGCAATGAGGGCAGACAGAGAGGAAAGAGGGTCGGAACCAGTTCAAGACATTCCACCCCTTTAAATATTAGGCAGAGGCAGAAATGGAAACCAGCAGAAGAAAATGTTTTAGGAAGGGAGTGGGAAATTGTGCTGGAGACTACTGAGAGGTCAAAGAAGTTACAAATCGAAGATAACCGTTAGTTTGGGAGCCTGAAGGACCTGGTCGCCTTGGCGTGAGCACTGTCATTCTGGTGTGCACGGGCTGACAAAGACGTGATGTGAGGAAGTGGACACGACAGACAATTTTTTTCAAAAATTTCAGTTTTGCTGTGAGAAAACAGGCATAGGAAATCGAGGGGGATGTAGATTTAAGGGAGGTTTTTAAACAATATATAGTTCACGGTGGAATGTGCCTCTGTGATGGTGAACGAGCCACTGGCAAGAGCGA
This sequence comes from Martes martes, assembly GCF_963455335.1. Classification (NCBI taxonomy): domain Eukaryota; kingdom Metazoa; phylum Chordata; class Mammalia; order Carnivora; family Mustelidae; genus Martes; species Martes martes. The sequence goes on from NC_137895.1 coordinate 126,933,418, forward strand.
TTTTGCAGAGGGGAGAGGGTTCTTGAGAAAGTGAAAAGCGATAGAATCAAAGAAGAAATGTGATATAGTAGGTTTTTTGCAGGATCACGTTCCAAGTACAGATACTCGGGCTAAGAATAAAGAGGGCAGAAACTGCGGGCACAAATGAAGGTGGCTGACACTTTTGGAGAACGTAAAACAAGGAAATTTTCAATGAAGTACAAGGGAGGAGAAGATGGGCAGGACAGGGGCGGACAGCACGGAGAAAGGTGGAGGCGAGGCCTGACAGAGGAATTCTGAGGAGAGAAACGCACGCGTACGACATATACAGGATTGCTGGGTAGTCAGATCTTTGGCCGTTGACTGAGGAAGTGAGAAAAATTAGCATTATGTGTGTAAAGTATTATATACTTGATGCGTATGTTTAGAAATTAGAAAAGAACACTTAACAGGTAATGTTTTCCAAATGTATCTGAACCTGACAGAGTATAGGGTAACAGAAATAATTCCCTATGATGAGCCAAAGTAATAATCTAAGGTAAACAGAAATATTTATCATTTGCTGATACGTAAACAAATATTGAATACCAACCTTGATTCCTTTCAGGCTAGAGACGTGCTTGAAGGACCTGTTGGAAAGAAGCATGTAAGTGTTTGCAGTAAGTACATGACACACCTTGAAGAAGTAAAAACAATCTGAACATTACTAGTAACCTGTCAGTGATAAGCTGACATTTCACCATTACCGTGGTAAATATTCACCGTGCCATGCAAATGAGGAAACGAGCGAATCGTATCAGTACTTAAACTCTGGATTCCACAGCCCAAGCTTCCTTAGTGCATCTGGTAAACTGAAACTGTCTCTGCAGGAAGTGGGAGATTTTATCCTTCTTTTTAGATGAAAGAAAAAACTACTTGGGCTAAACATTGAGATTTAGGATAAATGATTAGTTAACCCTAGTGGCAATGCTCTGTTTTTTTTTTTAAAAGATTGTACTTATTTATTTGACAGACAGAGATCACAAGTAGGCAGAGAGGCAAGTGGGGGTTGGCGGGCGGGGGGGGGGAAGCAGGCTCCCTGCTGAGCCAAGAGCCCAATGTGGGGCTCAATCCCAGGACCCTGAGATCAAGACCTGAGCCGATGGCACAGGCTTAACCCACTGAGCCACCCAGGCGCCCCAGTTGCAATGCTCTATTAAGGGCTCCACAATGTTAATAATGATGGATAATGCGGCAGGGAGAGCGTCGTCAGGGCCAGTCCGGTCCCACCACTCCTCTTGCCAACCGCATTCGGGATGCTTCGGTATGAGACCAGCTGCTGCCACTGAAAAGGCTTAGGGCTTCTGAAGATAGGTTTGCGTTAACTATTCAAAACAATTTAACTTTAGGGGACAAAGACTTTTTTTTTTTTAAAGATTTTTTAAAAATTTATTTGAGAAAGAACGCGAGTGAGAGAAAGAGAGCATGAGAAGGAAGAGGGTCAGAGGGAGAAGCAGACTCCCTGCAAAGCAGGGAGCCTGATGCGGGACTTGACCCGGGGACTCCAGGATCATGACCTCAGCCAAAGGCAGTCGCTTTGCCAACTGAGCCACCCAGGCGCACCAAGACTTATTATTATATATATATATATATATATATATATATATATATATATATATATATTTTTTTTTTTTTTTTTTTGACAGACAGGCAGAGAGAGAGAGAGGAGAAAGCAGGCTCCCCGCAGGAGCAGAGAGCCCGACGTGGGACTCGATCCCAGGACCCCAAGATCACGACCTGACCCAAAGACAGAGGCTTAACCCACTGAGCCACCCAGGCGCCCAAGACTTATTTTTTTAATTCAAAATTCATTTTAGGGAATTTAGGATTGCAAGATGTGACTGCCCTCCCCTTTTAAAGCACCCCAAACACGACAGCCAGAAACAGATAAGCAAACTGCGTCCCCAGCACGATCAGGAGACACCTATAACTCCGGGCGGCGATGGATCCGTGTACATGAAGATGGGGGGGGGGGGGTTTAAATGCGGTGAAGGAAAGGCTGGATACAGGGAGGGAGGAGACCACTCATGGCATATCTCAGATCAAACTGCACTGCACTGCTCTCTGAAGATCAAAAGCTTCCCTTGTTTGGGACTGTGGGAAACTGGGTGCGGGAGCCACAGGAGCCTCACTCACTGCCTCGATATCAGGGGGTATGAGAAGGAAGGAGGAAAACACACAGTCCTGTCATCTTTGCAGGAAGCAGTGTGCGGTTGGTGCAGGGTGAAGCAGACCCTGAAATGCGGCTGTTCTGGTCATCTTTTTAGTGAGGAAGAAGTAAAGCCTAAAAGAGCTCACAAACTCAACTCTGCATCATCGGAACAATTCCGGCTAGTCTGGACCACTGCCGCGGCCATGCTCCACACAAACTTCCCGTGTGTAGCTGGTCTGGGAAGAACTGCTATTATTGGAGTATAAGTCATCATCAAACGGAAGCTTCAGAAAATCGATAGAAAAACATGAATAAAAAAGACAAACTGTTCCTTGAAAGGTTAAAAATCATAAAATGTCAATGTTCCTTAACTGTATAAATTAAAACGCTGTGTTGCTAAAAATATCCATAAAAATTTAAGAACTAGAAAATTGACTTTAAAATTCAAGTAGTAAAATAAACAGAAACAGCCAGAATTTAGAAAAAAACATGAAGTAATGAGAGAATGGTCAATAGTAAAGACATTATAAAACCACTACAATGAAAAGAATCTGGTGTACATGAGTACACAGATAAATCATCCGATCAGAATGGAGGCTAAAAATAAAACTAAGTACATTTAGTAATTTAGTATATAGTAAAGATGAAGTATCAGTGGGAAAAATGTAACATTCAATAGATGCTTTGGGGAAAACTGCGAGACATTAGAAAACACAAAGTCGGCCCTTTATCTCACTAATTGGAATAAAATAAACTCCAGATGAATCAAAGTTATAAATACACACACACACACACACACACACACACACACAGATAAAGAAAAGCATAAATCTGAGAGGAAACAGAAGGAGTTTGCTGTAATTTGGGAGGAAAGGCTTTTTCAATATGACTCAAAATCTGAAGGCCATTTAAAAAAATATCCTAAATTTGACTGCAAGGAAAAAGTTTAACATTTTTGTACAGTTTAAAAAAAACTTAAGAAACTCCAATGAAGGGTGCCTGGGTGGCTCAGTCCATTCAGCGGCTGCCTTCCGCTCAGGTCATGATCTCAGGGTCCTGGGATGGAGCCGCGTGTCGGTCTCCCTGCTCAGTAGGGAGTCGGCTTCTCCCTCCCCCTTTGCTCTCTCTCCCCACTCATGCCTATGTACTCACTCTCTCAAATAAATAAATAAAATCTTAAAAAAAAAAAAGAAAATCTAATGAAAAATACTGAATTGGGAAAAGACTTTCAACACTCGTCTCAGGAAAGAGCTAGTTTCCTTTAATAAAAGAGCCCCCAGATGTCAATAAGGAAGAGCAGTACAGAGATGGGCAAAAGATATGAACAAGCAGTTCACAGGAAAATATAAATATCTCTTAAATATATATGAAATGATAGTCAATTAATAAGAAATTTTTCAAAAAGAAAAAAAATCTATAATGTGGTACCATTGGATTTACAAAAAATCAAATGTTAAATAACACGCTGGGCTGATGAGAGGCAGAGACTTCTGGGAACTGTTGGTGGGAATGTGATTTGGTATCAGCTTTATGGAGAGCAGCTGACAATGTTTATTAATATAAAAAATGTACACACCCTTGATGTAACAATCTTTCTTCCAACCATACTCTTATACACTAAATGAACTATATACAAATATAGTCGCTGAAGTATTTATTGTTTGCAGCAGCATAAGATTCAATCAGTCTAAATGCCTATTTATAGAATATAGAATAACCGTTAAATATATTTTGGTAAAACTATTTGGTGGGGAATGAAACAAGCATGAGAAAGCTGAGCCAGGAATAGACACACTGGATAATCGCCATGATCACTGTGCATGGCATCTATCATTTGTTTATAAAAATAATTAGAATATGTACACACACATATAAGCCTGTGTAAATGTCTCTATGTGATTTTATGCAGAGAACAGCTCAGAAAACAGTAACGTAATTATGTCCGAGAAGAGACCTGGGTAGCCAGAGGCCTACAGTAGCAATGATTGTTTAATACAAATATTTTTTGCATTATGTTTGTGTATTACTGATTTTTAAATGTTAATTTTAAAAATTCAACTGAATATATTACGGAATAACTATTTTATTTTTAATTTGCATTTCTAATGTTATAAAGTTAAAAGTATAAAAGAAATCATTAAAATTCAGTATTTATATGTCAAAGTCATGCTGAACACCCACAAATAAATATTTAAAAGGATATGCTTAAGACTTACAATTTTGCATCTTCTCTGTAATCATCCAGGCCCTCATCATAGGATTTTGATCTTTCGGTCTTTGAGCTGGGCTGGGCATCCAGGCTGGGAGGTCCGACAGATTCTGTAATCAAAAGCCACCATTTAGACATCTGTAGGCGGTTTCCAGATCCTTTTCATAATGAGGAGATTTGTCACAGTGTGGAAAAGTGAGAAAGAGAGATGGTTTGCACAGCCACTCACTGAAACGTACCCTGGTCATGGGAGAGCTGGCGGCGAATTAAAGGAGCCGATGTGGTGAGGCTGGGTGGGACCATTGCTATGGAGGGCGCCTGGGGTGCCTGCGGGGTGGAGGCTGAGATGACAGCAGAAGCGGGGATGTGTGCAAGGTCATGATCAATGCTGGGGCTCGTTGGTTCATCTAGAAAATAAAATGAAAATAAATATTGGTGGGATACTTGGCCTGTTCAGTCAGTGGAACATGTGACTCTTGATCTCAGGGTCATGAGTTCAAGCCCCACGCTCGGCTTAGAGCTTACCTAAAAAAAAAAGAAGAAGGAGGAGAAGAAGGAGAAGGAGAAAAGGAAAAAGAAAAAGAAAAAGAGAAAAAGAAAAGAAACAGAATGCTAAATGACCTAATTATTAATAATCAATATGCATTATTTTAAAAAAAAAGATATCGATTTTAACACTTGGCCACTACAGTACCAATACAGAAAACATCTGTCTGTTAAAAATCTTGTACAGTTATTAGTCTAGTAATTCCAAATAATTCTGAGAATGTGGTCTCAGAAATTAAATAAGTTGCTGCTTCGACCAACAATTAATAACTTCATTAACAGATAATCAAGATACTGAAGTTATAGGTATTTAGCACCTGAACCTACGAAAGCAGAACAATAATCATGTACCACCCTAAAAGAATTACTTTCCTAATTTTAAATGTCTTCATTTCAGGAAGCTAAGCAAGGTGACCTGGCTGAGGCTTACCTTTCAGAGTATCAAGTCCTAAAACCTTCCTGTGCACAAACACACAAGTGTATCTTCAATTTTTGTGGAAAAATGAGAAAGGACAGTTTATGGCTTCCAGAAAAAGTTACACATTATCAAGACTGCTGCTATAGATGAAATGTTTGCGTTCCCCCCAAAACTCATCTTGAAACCGAATCCCTAATGTGATGGAATCCTAGGTGGGGTTTTGGGACGGATAAGGTCAGGACAGTGGCGCTCTCGTGAATGGTATTAGGGTATTAGGCGCCCTTCAAAAAGTAGCCCGAGAGAGATCCCTTGACCCTTCCTCCATATGAGGACACAACTTCTATGAACCAAGAATCGGGACCTCATCAGACACCAAGTCTGCTGGCCTCTGGATGTTGGACCTTCAGCGTCTGGAACTGGGGGAAATAAATGGCTCTTGTTTAAGCTGCCCGGTCTGTGGTATTCAGAGGCCCAAATGGACTGAGATAGCCACAGGCTGTCTGTTTGGCACTTTTGTGCTAATCAGGAATAGCCGCCCTCTTCCCAAGCAAATGTCGGCCCTCGCCCAGAGGAGAAATCCCCACTTGCCCCCTTGAGCAGATGCCCTGGTGCCCCTGTAGAAATATAGATGTTTTAGATGTTATGAATTTCAAGCTTCTCAAAAGCCTGTCACTATCTGTCAGGAGCAGAAATGCTATATGCCCGGACACATTAATAACAACAGCTAACATATGCACAGAGCTTGGTAGGTAATGGCACCATTCTAAATACTTTAAATATATTTTTCACTTAATTCTTATGAAACCCTATGAAGTAAGTACTATTTTACAACGAAGAAGCGAAAACAGACAGGTTAAGTAACTCGTGTAAAGTTACCGACCCACAGGGATGGAATGTGGACCCAGAGAGTCTGATGCCAGAATTTTTAATCCAGAAGTGTAAACTATATTTGTTTTCCAAACTGGTGAGTAATAGCTCTGTTCGAAATTCTTACTCTTATACAAACATCAATGGTTTAAATTCCAACATTCTAGGCCAGGAGAGTGTAATTTAATAGAATGCTGGAACTCTATTCCCTAAAATAAAATGCCTTAAGTCTTAGAAAATCATAACAACACCTTTTATAAATAATATACTATAATGATGACACAGACTTTGATTTCTTGATTTAAATGATCAAACTATTTTAATTTTGTCCAAATTCTAAGAATGCTCTATCATTTTAATGGGTAGCATTTTCATCAAGATAACTAATAATGATGTAAACTCTAACATTTACAGCTAAAATCTACAAAGTCTGACTACCTTGAGCTTATTTTATGTTTTTACAAAGCCTTTAGAAGCAGCTCTTTATATTTTAGCACCAGAAAACATTTTTAAAAATTCTCTATGAATCAAGTTTACTGATTTCTCTATGAATCAAGTACATGACAACTAAATATCCTGTTAGTGAGCATGAAATGATTCTTTTCTTCAAAAGAAGAGAACTAATTTTAAATCAACTGAATAAGGATAAAAATTTAATTTTACTAAAGATTATAATATCTTGGGGCACCTGGGTGGCTCAGTGGGTTACGCCTTTGCCTTCGGCTCAGGTCATGATCCCAGGGTCCTGGGATCAAGCCCCACATGGGGCTCTCTGCTCAGCAGGGAGCCCGCTTCCTGCGCCCCCACCCCCTCTGCCTGCCTCTCTGCCTACTTGTGAGATCTCTCTGTGACAAATGAATAAATAAAATCTTAAAAAAAAAGATTATAATATTCTTTAAAACTGTTATTATGATGTAAATTACCACAAATTAATCAACTTTTTCAAATGATACATGTGTATGAAGTAAGTTGGGTCCTCTGGGGTCTGCTTGGGACACCAATCTGTTATGGATTCAGATGCACGGTTATGAATGGGAAAATATGTATTCTTTAGAAATTACGTGGCATATGTAGTACTGAAAGCATTAACAGCAGGAGAGAAAACATTCTCAACAGTGGTGGGCAATATGTGTGTCAAAGAGTGCCCAGGAAATGCTGTGGGAGAAATCTTTCAAGACAGTTTTAGGCCTTGCAAAGTAATTTAAAACATTTCAACATTTATTTATTTATTAGAATTAAATATCACAGAGTGAAATTCACAATGTTCATGGATTAAGTATTAAACAAAATTTCAAAGGCAATTTTTTCTTGTGACTCTGGACTTCCCAGAGGTATGTATTCAATCTCTTTTGACTTGCTATATTTTGGAGGAAGTTTCTGTATTACACGGAGTTGGAATAATCTCTGCTTTAAGCATATGTGTGCAAAAAGGGCTGGGACAGACACCTATCTGCTCCAGGGAGCAAGGGTGAATGGAGAGGCCTGGGTGGGAGCCTAGCACCCTGTGCTCACACACTTTAGTCCTGTTGCACTCTTTAGAATATATATATGTATTACTATGTTAAAGTGAGATGAGGAAAAGCTAGCTATACTTCTAAAATACAAAGAATTATATCACCTCACATTTATGAATTGTACTTTATTAATCCAATTCTTCATTTGCTGTAAAAATGTGAGAACTTTCCATTGTTTTATTTTATTTTTTTTGAAGATTTTATTTATTTATTTATTTGACAGAGAGAGAGAGAGATCACAATTAGGCAGACAGGCGGGGGTTGGGGGGAGCAGGCTCCTCGCTGAGCAGGGAGCCCGATGCAGGGCTTGATCCCAGGACCCTGAGATCATGACCTGAGCCAATGGCAGAGGCTTAACCCACTGAGCCATCCAGGCACCCTCCATTATTTTAAAAATACCATTGTTGTTGTGATGATTAATTGGAATTTTAAAGCCCTAATTTTAACCTATGCTTTCATGATCACCAATGCGTAGACTATGTGCAAACAAGAATGATTCAGGCTTATCTCATTTTCCACTGTAAGAAAATGTGCACTATTAAGTTGTCCAAAGAGAAAACCAGGGGGCCGTCAGATTTTCGACAAATTTCTATATTTTTAATCACCAAACTTAAATATTCTGTCAGATGAAAACAACTGATCATCTCTGAGGCATGTCACATGCTACATTAAGATGTTAAGTAATGGACACAGAACACAGTTCTGATCTATCAAGGCTGTAGACTTGCTATTATCAAGTGGCATAATCCCTCCTGAACTACATAATCAAAGGACTGACTGAACATCTGAGGCCTTAATTTACCTTATTCACTAAGAGCCCCATAGCTCTCCACAATAAAGAAAAGGTGGAGAGGACACTGAGATTGTTATATATTCAAATTCAAAGTGATCACTCTACCTTCATCTGTAAAAAAGACAGACCTAAATGCCCCAAATCTTTATTTCATTTTTGGAAAATACTGTCTTCCAAAAATAGATAAAGAATGAATTCTCACAGAAAATATATACTCCATGTTTCAATTTGGATTTTTTCCAAAGGGAGACTACTACAAATTATTATGTTTAAGCTGATGATTCATATCTGAATAAAAAAAAATTTCACTGTTATCTCTTTCAATTAAAATTCTAGAAGAACATCTATAAGATTTCACAAATCAAGAAAAATATAGGGGCACCTGGGTGACGTAGTCAGTTAAGCATCCGACTCTTGGTTTTGGCTCAGGTAATGATCTCAGGGTCCTGGGATCGAACCCTTCACTGGACTCTGCTCAGCATGGAGTCTGCTTGGAATTTTCTCTCCCTTGTCCTCTATCCTTCCCCCCCCCCAACTCTCTCTCTTTCTCTCAAATAAATAAATAAATACATCTTAAAAAAAAAAAGAAAAATATAGACAGGTACAGAATCAGTTAAGCATACTGTAAAACTTTATGTGTAACTCTTAGAATTGCTTTTCAAACAACAAAGAAAAAAAATGGAAGCCCTAATACATATTGAGAGCTCGTATGAATAGGAACAACTAAAATCGTAACAGAAGAAGAGCAGAGCACATGAAAAGACAAATCATGGAAGAAATGCAAAAACCTAATAAAAATGTGAAAAAAAACCTCAAGAAAACCTGACTACTAATGAAATAACAAAATGAAACCAAGTAAAATTGGACAGCTGTTTTTCATCTCATAACCTGGCAGATACTTTCATCTCATGATGTTCCTATCCTGGTTGTTCCTCTCCATCTTCTGCAAGATGACTGCAGAGAATCGATGCTGCTAGCTGCCCAGCTCTATCTTTGGGGTTCAGCGAGGCTACCAGAGTGCCCGCCTTTCTGTGGATGTGCCAGGCCTGACCCCGCATGAGGCCCTCGCTCATTGAGTCCACAGTGACGGGCCAAGGGCGAAGAAGCTGATCCAGTCAGGACCGGTCATAGTCTCTCCATCGGATTTGATATATGGATACTGAAAAAAGTACAGTCTTTTTCTTCCCTTCCTTGGGGAACAAGAACTATAAAAATCAGTAAACTGAGCTGCCAGAGGCCATCTTTTCTACCATGTGGAGAAAAAGTATCTGAGAATGAAGAAATCAAAACTGAGAAAAAGATACCCAATCTCGATGCCAAATCACTTGAGTTTTCAGATCCAGCCATGCACAGAACTAGGTCTACCCCAAAACTTTTTCACTGTGAGCCGACATTCCTTTTTGGCATGAGCTAATATGAAAAAAAACTCTCTATCATTTGTCACCAAGAGAATTCCAACCAACACAAACACAGAACACACAGTGTTTCCAGTTCCCCTTCAAAAACAAGCATGACTCCTCATGAGACGTACTGTCCAGAGCTGCGCGTTAGAACAGAGCACAACGGGCCTCTTCTAAAACGAGCTGGGTTACGGGGAGTTTTTCTCACCGTTCAAATAATTACGCAAAGAAAGCATGACATCAACATAGTCTGTATTTTAAAATTATAGTTGAGGATCATTTTATAAAACTCAGTGAAATTACTGGAATTTGGGTCGTAGACTATGGCTAAACAGTCCATTCCTGGAAGTACCTTTGCTTTTCATTTCACCTCTGCTAGAAAGAGGTAACCCTACCCCTCCCCGAATTACACTATCATTTAAGGAATGTTAGCACCATAATATTCAAACATGATTCGGAATAAACTATATGTTGCAAGGGGAGGAGTAAATCTGTATAAGTTGGAAGAAATGGTGACTAATGTAAAAATGTATATGGAGGGGTGCCTGGGTGTCTCAGACAGGTGTGTGTTCGACTCTTGATCTCAGCTCAGGTCTTGATCTCAGGGTCGTGAGTTCAAACCCCGCATTGGGCATATTTCCAAAACAGCATGAGTGTGCATATGTAATTTTTACTAAAAGTATGGATTGAACAAACTGCTTCTGTTCCAAGTCCACAAGAAGGGACACTGACTACAAATGACCTAGAAAGTCAATCTATACCTCAAGCAAAATATGTATTTAAAAACCTTTGAGATTTTTCCTTGTCCTTAAGGAAAAGGAGAATAAAATAATGCAAATGGATTCTTTTTCTTACAAAGAAATTCAAATGGGAAAACTGTCTTTTTTTTTTTTTTTTTACTGGCCTTCTGAGATATTTACACTCAGTGTACATCAAAGGGGATGTACAGCAGTTACATCAGGCTGAATTCTCCTACCAGTAGGCAAGCATGAGCTCTTTCTTATGGACTAACAAGTAACAACTCATTACTCTTTGGTGATACTGCAGGTGTTTTTTTTTTTTTTAAATCTAATGTAACCACAATGAAATAAAGTTATTCTAAAAAACTGAACTCCCTAGGAAAATTTTACTTTACCCTATTAATAGCAATACCAGTTACTCAACATCGGGTGGAAAAGTTTTGGGGTTGATAAAGATGACGTGCTCAAGAAACTCCACATACCTTAAATTTAAGAGGTCTGGTTAGAAATAATGCTTAAAAAATAAGCCAATAATATATTAACATGAGGTTCTCATCTCTGATCATCAAGTGACAGATTTCTACTTACTGAAACTCTTTATTAGTTACAAACAGAGCTCTGGAAACAGTAGGTTCTATTAAATTTTATATCAACTGGTAAAGGGTACCATCACCTGGTCCAAATATTCCCATTTTTTAATAATAATCCAACTTATTATCATAATAGGATTTGTCATGACCAAGCTTCTTTACTAATCAGCTCAGCAACATGCATTTAGGTAAACATTTGGCTTTGGGAAGGTTATTTTGAGATTTGGTTATTTTCATCGCCCAAAATCCAATGCTCCATCGTCCCAGGAGAGAGATGATTTTTTTTAAAAGATCAGGAAGTGAGCAGAATTTTGATGCTCTACGATTGCTTGCAGTTGGCAGGTGGTGCTGAGGGAAAAGGAGTGTATCTGTAAATCGAAGACAAACTGTTGTGACAGTAGAGACCAGGAAGTGGGTAGATGAAGCAAGTGGGGGATGTGTGTGGCCGCGTGGTCCGTGCTGGGGCTGGTTAGCGAGCGGGCAGGACAGCATGAACCATGTTTGCGCAGCAAGTGATCCACATTTAAAGAGGCCAAGTGGGAGCCTACTTTTAGATATACCACAGATAACCGTTCCATTTACTTTGCTGAATTCCTGCCGTCCCAGAGATGAGACGGGTTAACTCAAGGTTTTAAGATTCTGTGTGTGTGTGTGTGTGTGGGTGTGGGTGTGGGTTGGGGCGGGGGCACGTGGGTATGAAAATCGGCCCAGCTTGCTAGCTGACAATTGCTGGAAGTATTCATTTCAAGAAATCCGACAGCTAGTTTAAAAACAGTCAATAAACACGAGGCACCAATTTTTCTTTCAAATGAGTAATCTTCACACAGAAAAGAAGCAAGCTATGAGGAACAGGGAAGACCGGGCAGGGGGTCCTGTTTTGTTTGAGTGGGTGAAAGCCACTCAGTTTCCCTGGATTATTGAGTTCATTACCTATAAAGTCCCGAAACTGGACGAGGAATATCCAGAGAGTCAATTCTGGTCAAGAGGCCTACAGTAATAAATCCACTAAGGGTGAAAAATGATCATTTGTGTAGTAATTTAAAATACCTGTAGGTTTTTCTAAACCAGGGATCTGTCAGGGGGCTTTTGAGGTTTGGATTTTTTTTTTTTTTTTTTTAAACTGCCAGATGTAGCTGAGAGTGTAGTTACTATTAGTGCTGTTTTCAACATGAAAGAACTAGCTGAAAATCGAGAAAGTCTAACTTGAGGGAAGTAATTCTGTAGTTTTCATAGAGCTAAGTTAAATTTTTTCCCCCCCTAAATAATTCAGTATAGTATTCTACAAGGTGTGCTGTAGATAAATTTGAAATAGTTCAGGATAAAAGCTAATGCTACTGCCAAAGGAAGGTAAATGGGCATCTAAAATTATTCCATGGGGTACAGCTTTGTTAACAAACTCGGAACACATTCATTTATTTACTGAAAAGAGGCTAATTCAATTTTACGAAGTCTGAGTTAAGAATGGTGAATACTGAATGTAGAATTCGTTTCTGGGTTTAGCTTTAAAAGAGTGAAATCCAGGATTTAAATTGTAGCACATTTTTAGGGCATTGTCCAAAGAATAGGAGATTCCGAGCTAGCAGAGAATCAACTCTGCCAGTTACCTGCGGAGAAACCCTGAGCAAACGACTTAACTTTATAAAGTGGGTCCTTTATGGATACACACCTAACTCCTGACCTACACTCTGTACCGGGCTGTTAAAAGGATTGGTACATGAAATACTTGTTAGGTTATAAAGTACTACAGAAGTTTGGGGATTTCGTTGTTGTTATTATATTTAAAAATGAACTCTACCCCATTACTCAATAGAAGTAAAAATTTTAAAAAGTTTAAGTGCCAATGGAGTCACATCTTGTGGGAATGCCGGTGAATGAAAAAGACTGTAAGATGATGAGTATAATTTTTGTCTTTATAGATCAGATGGTTTGTAGAAAGACTCAGTAAGTATCAGTATAAAAGAAGGGCCGGGCACTCAGTGCACTGCCCATAATATCACCACTGGCATTAGGAGACTAGAGCTCCTAGAGGGAGAAGCTGGGTGTAAGGGGACACTCACCCACTCCCACTGCTGCTGGGTAAATTTCAGATCCTGTAATCTAGGTATATATCTCACAAGCTTTAAACCTGCTAAGTTGGTTTAAAAAGGCAGGACCAGTAAGGCTGTACAAATCTAACTCAATTTTACATAGGCTAACGCTAAGTACGCGCTTATGGGCCAATTTTGAGATGAGAAAAGAGTATTAAAGATACAGCAAGAAATTCAAAAAATTCAAAAAAAATTAAAAAATAAAAAAAATGCAAGAAAAAGGGAAGAAAATGAATTTGAAATGAAATCTGAGTGTGGGTAATACAGCTATAGTTTCTCCATATTAATAATTATAAGAGTAGTATAAAGAAATGTAGGAAGTTCAGATTGTAGAATACATCTTAAATCCTCCTAGTAAATGTCAAATTAGTTATGAACTCATTACTCATTTTGTTTTGTGTTTACTCATAAAAGAAGTAAAAATGTATTTTCAGTACTTACTATGAAGCTTTATAAACTGCCTGTGGGGGGTAAAGAAAATACTGCCAATGACTGATATTCCTAATTTAAAAACAAATAAAATGGTTTATTTTCATTTCTCTAAATCTTTGTGAACCAAAAGAAATATTAGACATTAAATGTGTAACAAAATGTTGGAAAATTTTCTTTCTGTAAGACATTTGCTCTCTATTATAAATGACTAAACAAATGAATTGTCTCCATCCTCTGGTATTTTGGGAATAAAGCCAAGGCACTTAATTCTCTTTTTTTCGTTTTTTAAAGATTTTATTTATTTCTCAGAGAGAGAGCACAAGCAAGCAGAGTGGCAGGCAGAGGCAGAGAGAGAAGCAGGCTCCTGTGAGCAAGGAGCCCGATGCAGGACTCGAACCCAGGGCCCTGGGATCATGACCTGAGCTGAAGGCAGCTGCTTAACCCACTGAGCCACCCAGGTGTTCCAATTCTTCTTTTTTTCTGCATTAATCTAGAATGTTTTCAAATGATAAAAAATAATTATTAAAATCACAGAATATAAGATTCTAGAATGTGATAATACAAAAGCAAACCTACTTTCTTTCCTTTTAATTAAATGTTCCATGAGATGGCATAAAGTATATTCTCTCAAGTGTGTTTTATGATATATGTTACACAGAGATCCTCTAAATAAAAGGATTCATGGTCAAATACTTCTGAGAAAAATTGTGTTAGAAAATACACCTGCGGGGCACCTGGGTGGCTCAGCCGGTTAAGCATCTGCCTTCGGCTCAGGTCATGATCCCAGGGGCCTGGGATCGAGCCCTGCACTGGGCTCCCTGCTCAGCAGAGAGCCTGATTCTCCCTCTTCCTCTCCCTCATCCCTGCCACTTTGCCAACTTATGCTCTCTATCTGTCAAATAAATAAATAAAATCTTAAAAAAAAAAAAGAAAATACACCTGGGAAATACATAGTAGCATGTTTATGATTCTAAGAGTCCCATGGTAAAGACAAACAAAACTTATTTAGGTATTTAAATCCAGCATTTCTCAATTTATTTGATCACTAATTTTTTTTCTTCCTTAATCAAATGGAATTAATGTTCCTAGAAAATATATCGGCAAACATTGCAAACAGTCTCTTTTACTCCATTTCAATGTTGATGTCTTATTCCAGTTTTTTATATATATAAAATTACATATCTATATCCAACTTATATATGTAATAAGATTTCATATTTTATATGTTATAATATATATTCACATATATATAATTTAAAAAATAGATTGGAAAGAGAAACACCTATGGGTCAGATAACAGTTTAAAGCTCAATAATAAAAGGATTTCAATACTGATTAAATTATGGAACTTACACTTAATGAAATCTAAATGTTCTTCTATTGACTAAAAGTTTCTTTTATTTTATGGAACTTATACTTAATGAAATCTAAAAGTTCTTTTATTTTCTTCTTTTTTTTTTTAATATTTATTTATTTGTCAGAGAGAGAGAGAAGGAGAGAGAGCGAGCGAGCAAAGGCAGACAGAGTGGCAGGCAGAGGCAGAGGGAGAAGCAGGCTCCCTGCTGAGCAAGGAGCCCGATGTGGGACTCGATCCCAGGACGCTGGGATCATGACCTGAGCCGAAGGCAGCCGCTTAACCAGCTGAGCCACCCAGGCGTCCCTCTTTTATTTTCTTCTTAAAAAAAGCATAAAACAATCATTAGTCCCCAGTTAATTCTATAAAATATCTAAATGATGTGTAAGGTTCCATTTTTGGCAAAGTTCTATTTTCTGAGGTTAGATTTAAGGGTACGGATATAAATATGAGTACGATTTAGGTTGCGATTCCCCACAAATGTTTACAACTTGCATATCTCTTATTTATAAAAAAAAAGAAGTTCCATAGAACTTCCTCAAAAGCTGACTTTGATAGTGTTGCCTGACAGTCCAATAAGCTCAGTATATTTAGAAAATTTCTCTTTGAGCAACTTGAAATGTTGCTCAAAGAGAAGCACACTATACTGTAAGATTATGGAGAGCTCCTCATGAACTCACAGGGTAATGGGGTGAGGACGAGTACGGCCTTGGCCTCAAAAGAAGGCCCTGCGTCCCACAACTCCAGGGGGCGCTCTTCACAATGCATCTATGTACATGGTGCCCTCTGGAGCTGTGCTCTGGGAGGCTGAATCAGCCGGGCAAGTGTCAGTCTCTACTGCTTATTAATTGTGTCACTTTAGGGAAGTCATTTAACCTCTCTACAGCTTAAATTTCTCATTATTAAATAAAGGCAATACTAAGGACACATACGATAAGCCTGTTCGCGGATTACGCGTTGGAGCTGCACAGTAACTACCCTAAGAACTCTTCTTTTTTTTTTTTTTTTAAATTTTGTTAGAACTCTTCTTTTGATTTTGGTATATACTTAACCATCAACTCAAAAATTACCATTGCCCATCATTTCATCATTTCAACCAGTATTTACTGAGTGCCTGCTACATGCCAGCCAGTGCTCTGGGTACTAAGGTTACAAAAGCGGACAAAAGATCTAAGAGCCTGGCTCTCAGGCAGCTTATATTCTAGCTCTGCAAAGAAACATGAAACAAAAATATGTCCAGCGGAAATAAGTGATCCGAAGATAAATAAAGTGGCAGACGGGGACAGAGGATGTCAGGTGCTGTGTACGTGTTGGGGGGGGGGGGAACCTACTGCAGACAGGCTGGTGAGGAACAGCCGCTTTGATAAGGTCGCACTTGAGTTCAGACCCCGACGCAGTGAGGGAGAGAGTCTTGTGACTCTCGGTGGAATGTGTCCCAGGGCTGGGAAGTAGCAGTGCCAGGGCCTCGAGGCCTGCCCGGCGTGCCCCACAAGTGCAAGGAGGCTGGGGCAGCCGGAGACGGGAGATGGGCTCTCAGAGGTGGAGTGGTGGTGGGGGGCACATACCACAGAGGGCCCCGCAGGCCACAGCAGGATTTGGGATTGTACCCTGGGTGATGGGGAAAGTAAACAGAGGGTCTGGTCAGAGCAGTGGCATGACCTGATTTCCATTTTTAAAACGCCACACTGGCCGCATTGTGGAGAGTACACCTCGGGTGTGTGGGAGCAGCTGCAAACCTAGGGGGACATACTAGCTCTTCTACACTGGGACACATGCTTGTAATTCGAGTCATTTTTTCCAACTCTATCCCAAGATTTACTCCAAAACAAAGTAACCTGACAACGAAGAGGTCTATTCATTCAGCCCAAAGAAATAGGAAATAAGAAAGTCAAAAGCACGGTTTAAATAAAAGGCTGATTACGAATTATTAAAACCGTTCAACTTGGCTTTTGATTCAGAAGGATCATCAACGAGGTACCATTTGGTTTGCTGGGTCCCTTGGCCCCAGACAGTGGAAGTCTGTTTCATGAAAAAAAGAAAGAAAGAAAGAAGGAAAGGTATTGAGTAGATAATGTTAAAATAAAAAAGGAAACTGCCACTTGACATCATTTTTGAGGGTAAAAACTTAGGGCTCTAGTTTTAGCACGGTTCAGGAAACTCAGGACAAATGTTTTAAAATCAGTGTAAAATTTTTGTGTCTGTTGCACTAGAAAGACCACCTTTCTGGAAAGATGTGTAACATATCTGACACAGTAGCCACGGACTACCATGAGCTCACCTATAAACGGGATGGATGCCAAGGAATCCCCCGGTGGGCTGGTACTCGAGGCCTTCCTCTCCTCCATCCGCTTTATATGGACCTCGCGGCGCGCATCGTTGGGCAGCCAGCAGGTGGTGTCCGACCCGGTGTCCTGGTCATTCACCGCCAGGATGTAAGACTGATGCCTTAAAGGCTGTGGCGTCTGGCGACCCGATGGAGGTTTCTCTCTGAGGACGACAGTTTCTCTATTATCTAAAGTATCTGACTCCTGAATGTCAGCCTCTCGAAGATTTAAGTCCTGACTTCTCTGAGTGACGGATAATTCTAAATCCAAGGCGCCAGAGTTCTCAGTGGTCTGAGGGGCAGGCGGGACGGGAGCTCCAGATAGAGAGGGGGGTTTCCCGGGCTCCACCTGGTGATCAGGGGCACTTTCGGTTCTCAGCCATGTCTGCTGATTCAACAGACTGTTTTGATGCAAGTGATTTACTGGTCTTTGGTCTTTGACAGAAACAAATGAGTTCTGGCTAAATGATGGTTTTGTGACATGCGTAGAAGGCGCTTTCAGAGAATTACTTCGGACTTTCACAAGAGGTGACCTGTCTTGCGAAACGCCTCGAGGCAGTGACATTCCACAAGTGGTTGGAAAGTTTCTGTTGGACTGCAGTGGTTTTAGATCTGGTGGCACTTTTTTAAACTGAGACACAGATCCCACTCCCCTGGCGGGCATTCGCCTATTATCGGAATTCACAACGCTTGCAGCCACGGTAAAATTCGAACCTCGAAAAGGCTTGTGAATTTCTTGCTGCCTGGGTCTTTCATAAATCCCTCGTCTATCATCTTGTTCAGTAAATCCACTCCACTTGTAGGTCTGCTTTCGTTCTCCATTTGAATCGGGCATTTGACTCTCCGAATTGACATTTTCTAAGGTTTCACCCTGTCCCTCGATATAATCCCAGGAACGAGTTCTGTGATTGCTAAAACTAACAGATGGAGAGGTCAGGGCTCCTTGAGATGCACTTCGTGGACAATACGTCACTAACACAGAGTCCTCCAGCCTCTCCTGGGACACACTGCGCTGCCGGATCTGAACGGACTGGGGCACTCGATCATGGGAGGTGCTTCGACGTCGTACCTGCAAAGCAGTGCGGTTTGGTACCACCTGGTTATAATCTGTTGTGCTCTGAGATGCTGCTCTTAAACTATCTAGTCTTTCTTGAATTGTCCGACAACCTATGTGCAATCGTCTGTTGTCAATATACTCTTTGTAAGTTTTATAGTTTTTCCAGTCTATGTGCTGATGGGAATTCGGAGAATAGTGATTAACAGACACAGAAGGCGAATCCACAGCCTGAGGTCTACTGCTGGAG
This sequence comes from Martes martes, assembly GCF_963455335.1. Lineage (NCBI taxonomy): Eukaryota > Metazoa > Chordata > Mammalia > Carnivora > Mustelidae > Martes > Martes martes. The sequence goes on from NC_137895.1 coordinate 126,952,165, forward strand.
ATTCCCTCCGAATGTCCACTGTAGTTGCCAGATTTAAGTAAAATTCCCGAAGGTTCCAATGATCTGGAGCCTGCAGTCTGATGAAGGAGATGGGCGGTGGGAATCGACGACGACGGGGATGTGGTTCTGGACACTGTTTTCAATGACGTCTGCTCGTTCATGCCATACCTCACCTCTTCGGTTCGATGTGCAGGAACTGTATGGTTGTTTCTATTAGTTAACAAATCTACAACCTTCTCAGAAGGTACAATGACAGTCCTTACACTTTCATTGCAAACACACACTGCTGTGTTCGACTTTGCAACATCTGTGGGCGACGGAGGCACTTGTATTTCCATTCTATAGGCCCTGCCGGGTTGCGTCAGGACTGGGGTACTGGTTTGCTGTTTGCTCGACGATGAATCTGGAGGAGATACTTCAACCGGCTGTGCCATGGCTGAGGGGGCAGATGGCAGCCAGGGGTAGCAAATCGGTGGAGGTTCGGGGATATTGCGGGCATTGCCACTGTAGGCTTCGTTGCCTTTCAGGTAGGCATCTTGAGAATACGCCTACGTGCAAAGGAGAAAAAAGTGTCATTTAAGATTCACAAGAAGAACAACAACTTCCATTCTTGCAATGGACCGTTTTGGTTTACGGTGCCGTACCTTATTCCTAAGTGGCATTCGCTAAAGCAAGCATGCAAACACAACGTAAGGATGCGCCACACATTCAGAAAAGGGCTAGCCTTTCAGAAATCAAACTGTAGAATTTGCAACGATATTAATTACAACTGCCTGTTTTCTCAAAAGACGGAGACATACCAGTTTTCCCCCCCGTCAATTAGAGATAGCCCTGGCTTCTAAAATCTTCCCCATTCAAATTCTATGATCTTCCAGCATTTGACAGGTTAAATGGCTGCCTGATAAATCTCAGCAAAAGAACATTTTGATCTTTTGCCAGAGTGAGGGTGAAGATATTAAAAATCTTAACCAAATACATTTTTACTGTAAGCACAAGTTAAATGTGACATACTGAGCAGTGTCTTGTCAATGAATGATTACCCAGTCCTTAAAAATAAGCCATTTTGATAAATTAAGTCCTAAGCCATATTTGAATATTTAAAATATTCTAAATATTTGAATATTTAAAAATAAGAGAAAACATGCATGTTTAAGTTGAGCATGAAAAGTAAAGGCACGAAAATATGAAAAAACGTAACTCATCTTTCTGTATATAATTTTTATTTTTTATTTTAAGCTAATGCAAAATTATAGTGCACACATTTATTTAGTCTCTTTTATTTACTGGGAGGAGGCATTTCTCTATTACTAACAGGCAGGCATGCAGCTCAAATTCTGTTCTACCCATTATTTACGAAGCTATCTAGCAACGTATTTCAAAACTTCAAAATAACTGAAATTAAAGACAGACATGCAATAAAACAGAACTAATTGATAGGAACTGAGGACTAGGTCAGCATCTGAGACACTGAGGTGTGGTATCATGTGACATATCCTCCCCTAACCAAACAAGCTTAATTCACATCCATCATCATATCCTGTCTTCGCGTTAGACATCTAAGCTTGCAAAGCTCAAGTGCAGCCACACACACAACAGCAAAGTCCCAGGGAAAGAGAGAGGGTGAGATACTTAAAAAAAAAAAAAAAAATCCACATATAGGTAGATGTTATTATGTTTTAACACCAGTTATGCACAGGATTCAAAAGAAACCAGACATAAAAACAAAAAAAATAAAGAAAATCAAATATCACAAACACAGTCCACAAATTAGTAAGATTAACATCACACTATGGAGGGTTTCTCTAAGCAAACTGACAGTTTTAATAGGTTGGCTTATTACAAATCTCTATAGAACATAACTTAAAAAAAAAAAAGCAAGGAAATGGCTTCTGTGCATTTCTTACCAGAGCTGTGACATCCTTTGTAAACTGTAGCTAGCAGAAAATAGGAAAACATAGTAGAAGCTGCTTACTGATATAAAGACAGAATCATGTTGTCATATTGATGCTGGAAACAGCAAGCTAAAAATACATCTATACTGATTACCCTGGAAGGTACCAAGAGAAGTAAAGGGCAGTGGAGCATAAAGGATAACTTCAGTATCCTTCTGAGCATCTTTTTCTCGGGCTTTTCTCTGGTTCTTATTTGGGCTGTCTACCATTTCTGAAAGCAAAATACGTGTGGTGACAGGCTTTCCTAACGGCTATTTCCTTCACCCGGCACTGCTGTGTGATGATGCGCCCAGAAGCTTCCCTTCCACGAGAGCAACATTGATGTCTCTCATCGCCCCTGAGCTTCTTCCAGCTCTGCTCCCAGATGACGAAACGAATGCTCTATCATGCATTTAAAATAGTACAACCTCCTCCTTCCCCTGTACATCGGAGCACCACCACAAGCTGTCAGCTGACTGCAGCTGTCTGGACACGATGATTGGGAGAGAAAGGATGACTGTTGCGTTAAGTACGTTTCACTCAAAAATTAAGATCTTTTCCTGTACCTTCTGTCCTGTGTTCCTGGTTGAAGAAAATGATGACTGGGTGGACATAAAAATACTATGTCCAGAGGAATTCTTTAAAACTGATACTGAATATTAGAGAACATAAGCCAGGATGCGTGGAAAAGCTGAATGAGTAGATGCAAAAAAGCACACATGCCGTGATATCTCTTAAGGCACGAATACAGTCAAAATACACATTTTGGGTTATATGCCACTGACATAACATGACTGTCTTTGTGATGCTCATTATATTCATACCAAGACTTTTCCGCGGCAGGAAGATTGTGTCTGGATGAGTGAACACTCTGGGACAGTATTTCCCATAGTGTGTTTGTGCAATTTTATTACGCATCACCGGGAAGGGAGGAGGAGGAGGAGGAGAGCGCGCTCTCTGCTCCATGATGTACCGCAGGACCGACTGGCAGGCTTCCCGACTCCTCAAAACCTCTCCTGCATTCATGTACGTTGTAAGACTCAAAGGGAAATGACAAGCTTATTCGGCCACAGAACCCATTTTTTTCGAAGGGGTTTTCATACAACTAGAAATTTCTGCTGGGAAGTACAGTTTTAGAACTAATAATTTAGACCCTGCCTTTATTCAAATTTGGGGATAAGGAAGGTATATGACAGGAAGAACGAAAAACCTGAAAAGATATCTGGCATACTTTGAACATCTCTAAGATTCCTATATAACAGCTCTAAATACTAAATAGCCCATGATTGTGGGTCCTCATTTCTGATTACTCATTTCTGAGTAAAGTTATGCCAAGTGGGTCCTCACATACATACACAGGGACCATGCATTAACAGCAGACTAACTAAATAGAATATTCTACGCAGACAGTATTCTGTCTAACGTAAGCAGATATAATTGAGATGAATAAAACATGAATTCATTCAAGAGCATGAATGAATTTCCTTATTCTCACTGTTCACGAACAGTAAAAAACAGCCTGTTTATCTCTTTAAAAGTTCCTAATTCTCAGGGCACCTGGGTGGCGCAGTCAGTTGGGGGACGGACCCTTGGTTTCGGCTGGGGTCGTGAGATTGAGCCCTCAGTTGCACTCAGCGCAGCGTCTGCTTTAGAATCTCTCTCCCTCTGTTTACCCATGCCCCTGCTCTCTCTCTCGCTCTCTCTCTTTCTCTCTCAAGAAAAAAAATCTTAAAGAAAAATTAGTCTGACTCTTGATTTCGGCTCAGGTCATTATCTCAGAGTTGTGAGATGGAGTCCTGGGTGGGCTGGGCATGGAGCCTGCTTAAAATTCTCTCCCTCTGGCGGTGCCTGGGTGGCTCAGTGGGTTAAAGCCTCTGCCTTTGGCTCAGGTCATGATCCCAGGGTCCTGGGATCGAGCCCCACATAGGGCTCTCTGCTCAGCAGGGAGCCCACTTCCTCCTCTGTCTCTCTGCCTGCCTGTCTGCCTACTTGTGATCTTTGTCTGTCAAATGAATAAATAAAATCTCTTAAAAAAAAAAAAATTCTCTCCCTCTGCCCCTGGGCTGGCTTACTCCTTTCTCTCTCTCTCAAAAGCAAAAAAAGAATTCTGCATTTGCAGTTAAAATTATAAAGACCATATTAAATAAAATTTAGTATTAACGGTCTGGATCTTGATTGTATGTATAGGTTATCTAACAGTAACTTAGTCCCAAAATAATCTTTGAGCTCAGTTTTAGTAGAGTTGCATCAAAATCACTATTATCATGCCTGTTACTATTATAATACTATTATTATTGCATAATTATTGTCAAATAAATGGTAAAAACAAACAAAAAACCCCAACAAAGAAACCCCTGCAGAGTAACTAAGTTGGTAAGATTGAAATTCCTCCCTACCATTTCACCTTCAACAGGCTGACCTATTAATTTAATACCATTTTTACTTACGATAAAATAAAAAATAATTACACGTCTGTCTGTCTAATAAAATACATGCCAAACATGCCACCGTGGGGTGTGGGAAAAGGGGAGAGTGTGCCTACTACATAGCTTTCTCAATTATTTGTAACTTTTCTATCAAGCACATAACTGTTCTTATCATTATTTAAAAACTGATTTTGAAAACAAAGCAAACACAAACTTGCAAAATATGAAAGAACCCTCCAGAACTCCTACTCTTGCTTCCCTACTCAAGGCAGGACCACCTTCATGCACACTTGACAAATGGTTACCTAATTTTAAACGCAATATATATTGATTATGGAACTTAATGTTATATATATATTATATATAATATATACACATAGTAATTATTTTGAAAGTAATTCTAATAAATCTTAAGAAAAACTTTAGTTAAATTACATTTTCCAATTTATATGACATATTTACAGAGTGGCAGAGCACTGGACTGAGAGTCCAGAGATGAGTTAGAACAAGGGCTCTGGCACTAACTAACAGGGTGACTGTGCTAAGCCACTTAAGTCCTCACCTGTACCCAATGGCAGAAAGGACTGTGGTCCAGCTGAAAGTCACAGGCTTTAGTCTCAGACCCGCCTCAGGTCACGTCCTGGTGCCACTGCTTTCTTTCTGTCATCCTAGAAAAGCTGTTTAGCCTTGCTGTGTCTGACACAGAACAGCACAAAGCAGGCTAGTGCCCCGGCCAAACACTAGACACACCCAAGAATCTCTACAGCTATCAGAGCCAATGGGCTGAAAACTCAGCTTTGAGTCCATTGAGCCAGTTGCTTAACAATAGTGTTAATGATGGATTCACTGAAAAGAACGACCAGCTCTCGTTCTACCGTGAGCCCATTCGAGGATGGGTTTTCTTTAGTCAGCATCACTATTTAGGTGACTTGATGGGTGGTGGCTACTTTTTTTTTTTTTTTTAAGATTTTATTTATTTATTTATTTCAGGGAGAGAGAGAGAAAGAGAGAGAGAGAGAGGGAGCGGGGCGGGGAAGAGGGCGAAGCGGACTCCCCGCTGAGCAGAGACCGGGTGTGGGGCTCGATCTCAGGGCCCTGAGATCATGACCTGAGCTGAAGGCAGACGCTTAACCCCCTGAGCCACCCAGGTGCCCCAAGGTGGTGGCTATTTCATTCATGCACAGCCAACATTTGAAAGGGTGAGGAAACCATTCTGTTTCTTTGAAAATGGAACAGAAAGTATTTTTTTATTTTGTAGTAATACCTTAAAAACATGAAACTGTCTAAGATATCAGAGTCTAAAATATTGTTGTAAAATACAAAAATGACTAAAAATGAACGTAATATACTATTCACACTGTGAATCTAGAAAATATATGTTGATTTAGCAAATGAGGCTGCCAAGAACAGGAGCATTATTACCAGCACTAGCGTGGTACCAGAATGAATTATTCTTAATCTTACTTCAGGTTTTTCAATATTATATCACAATCATCTGTAAGTAGAAATTTATTATTATATACTTATCCTTACACTTTAAACCAAATTAAATTCTCCACGCCGCCTCTCGAAGACGAGCTGAGCACCTCTAGAACTGTCTGATGCACATTCCATTTCAGGGAAAGAAAAGTCCCGGACACACGGTCCTGCTGTTGTCCAGACTGACACATACAAACTACGAGAAGCCTCTGCTTGAGTAAACCACGTTCGCAACGGCTGGAAAAATGTTTGTGTTTACTTTTTCTTTACGATGAATATTCAACCTCACAGTACATGTCTTTAAAAGCGTATCCTATGGGTAACAGACCAACATAAGTACCGAAGGCCCTTATAGAACATCTTAACCCTAGAATCTGTTAGAGGGAAGAATTTCTGCATATGGTTTTTGAAATCCCAGATTCTCTTTGTGTTTTATAATAGCCTTAAAAAAATGACCCTCATAGATGTCCCAGCTAAAACCACTGATGCCGAAAAGAAGTTGCCGAGTCCTAATGTCCTTTAGGAACAATGCGTAGTAGGCATTAATTACATACACTCCTTTGATTGTCTTGTGAATTACAGTGCGTTCAAATATGAGTGAAGGCTGGGGTTAAAAGCCAGGTTTTCTTGCATCATTGAGAGCATATACTTGTAATCTCTTAAGACTTAAAATTATTCAAATAACATGTTTGAAAAACAAATGTTGTTACAATTTTACTAGACCCCTTTACTAATGAACTGAGAAGATGTGTGTTTGTGCCACTCAAGTGAGCCAATTTTTCCTGTGTTTGCAACACTTTGTATTTTGCCTTTGTTTGAAATAAATGTATCTTAACTAAAACATAACACAACAGACGAATTAACCTTCTCTCCCACTGATCATGGAATTAGACAATGCTTCCTTCCAGGGCCGCTGCTCTTCATCGACCACACAGTGGGCTGCGATGGCAGTTCTGGGCTTGATTCCTGCCCTAGGAGCTCAGGACAGTGCCAGCCATGCTGTGAAATGAGCACTGTTGTAAACAGCATCCCACCGGTGCCTTCTCCTTGGCAAGGTAAGAGTCCAGTGAAGATGAGCAAACAGTCCTGTTTTGGAAGCGCATTCTGCCTTTGAGTCATTGGATTGCCAACGAGGATTCAAGGTAAAGCCTCCCCACACCTGTGCCTCCTCTCCTAGTCCTTTGTGTAGGAGGAACACCAGAGTCGATTCCCTCATCTATTTCTAATCTGGTGACTCCCACTGCCTTCAGTGGTTATGTCTGCGGCTCTCTATTCTGCTGAATTATCAGGGCAGGTACTCTACAACTAGCTCTCTATGCCCAGGAAAACAGCCCCCTCCCCAGACAGTTGCACCTTCTTGAGACTCCCCAATGCCATAATTTATTAGCCCTAAAATCAGCCCTCCCCTGACAGTCCATTAGCCCTAAAAGCCATTCCTAAATAAAATCCACATGCTTTGAAAACACAAAGCAGATCTCCATGGATTTCAGTTAATTATATTTTACATCAATACACTGAATCATCAGGATCAGCTTTAATGATATTTCTGTGAAAAAATGTTTGCAGAAGATTATTTAGAACTTATATTGAACTAAAGTCAAACAAACGGCTTACAAAAGAAAAACATGACTACCATTTCCATTCCCACCACAAAAATTCCTTGAGTTCCCTGTTGTACTTGAATTAAAAAAAAAAATTATTTGCTAAAAAGAATTTAAAAAAACACAATTTTCAGTGGCCACTGCCATTTCTTAGATCGAGTGGTCAGCTTTCATGTGTTATTTCAAAGGTTTTGCTCATGCTGTTTTATTCTACTGAACTACAAAGTCAATTGAAGAAAAGTATTATTTTCTTGAATGGAATTTATGTTACTTTCTTTTTACTTTCAGCAATATTTAAGTTCAACAAAGGAGTCAAGGTTTCTATTCATTTTCTTTCTAAAAATGAGGAAAAAACTCAGGCTAGATGCTAAAATCTTCAGTATAGTTTCATTTCCTCTTGAAGACCCTGACACAATGCTCCCTTACAGTACAGACTCTGTTCACCGTGAACCTTACTTTTAACAGAATGAACTGATACTGTTCCAAAACTGCTTGGTAGGTTAATTTACAAACAGTCATACATATTGAAAAATTAAGAAATAGCTTCCACAAAATTTCTATTCTCATAAGAAAAAAAAGAGATTCTAATTCCCGGGGATATACACTTGTACCCTGAGCTTTGGCTTCTGCTCAAAGGACTACCTAGGATGCAACATCCGGGCAAACTCATTAGGAATCTCATTCCAAATGGCAACAACAGAAGCTCACTGTCAAATCCATAAGACATTCTTATGTCACTTAATTGTAAAAACTGTCAATAGTTCTTTGTTTGTTCATTTGTCCTTTGGTAAAATGTCGAGAATCCCAGACTCTGCTAAATGAACCGGAGGGCTTTCCCCCCCCCCCCCAGAATCTTATATTCAGTACCCTTCCATCTTTAAAGGATCTTTATTAACATTTGAGACTATAGAACAATGCATATTTAAGTAAATAAAACTTACCACTTGGAGAATGTCTTCATCTTTTGGCATAACACTAAGTTCTAATGTTGTATCACTGAAATGGAACATAAAAATTATTTTAGGGGAGGTGAAAATATATCAAAAAGACATAAAAAAAAGATGGTTAGCGCAGAAGGATTTTTTAAACTTGCTTATGAGTTTAACTTTTTTTTAGCCTTTATTTTTCAAGCCCAAATCATTAAAATAAAAAGAAGTCACTTTCATATATAAAGCTAATTATGAATGAAAAGAACACATCCTGACATAAGTTTGAACTATTCTTAAGTAGGTAAGTCTTCTTTATAACATGTTTCTAATTTAGGAACATGAAGTAAATTACTTATACTCCTGGAATAAAACTCCTCAGTATATATTTATTTACTATTTTAATTCAAGTCACAGAAAAAGCTGTAAATTTTTACCACGTATTTTCACTATTTATAAAGTTAAAAATACATTCACATGGAAATAACAAAAGAACTCTCAAATTTAACATTTTAAGTAATATTAAACATCTAAATTTTAAAATAGTCCCTCTTGGCCTCAGAAGTGAAGGAAATTGGAGTTCACCACCAAAACTATCAAAGTGACTCATTTTAAAAAACTGTACAGCATCTCAACTATTGGATTTCTTCTCTGACTTAATTTTAGAGGCTTTACAGAAACAGCTCAAATTCTCACTTTCTTTTGGTACTATAAACTGTCCAGTTAAAAATGATAGAGAAGTTTCTCGAGGTTTAAAAAAGTACAAAGGGGTAAATTATACTAGTCTTGATCTGAAATTACATTTGGAAAATGCAAGGATAGTGGACTATCCCTGTTAAGTGAGTCAGTATCTAACTCTAACAATTAGCTTTTTCTTCCCCCAATACAATCAAGAGATTAAGAAACAACCAAATAACAAAAAAGAAAACAAAACCTAATAATTTTACTGGTGTCACTTTTTGTTAGATTTGAACCCTTATCAGGTTCATAAATGCTCAGAACAGTAAACCGTAAGAACCACAGGTTCAAATAAATAATAATAAATATATAATAAATAATAATGAATATATAATAAATAATATATAATAAATAATAATAATTAAATATGTAGGTACTTGTATTTCAATATTTGGAGTTGGTAGAAAATATATACTGATGTTTAGATAAATTCTTCTGCAAGGATACATTTTTACATTAATACCCTGCAGAATCTCAATGGCTTTGTGCTACGTTATCCATTTGCTACCAACTGTAGACAAAAGGAACACAATTTTTTAAAAGAAAATAAGATGATGAAAAAATAGTGTTTTTCTATTTTTCCAATTGCTTCATCAGCTGAAAAAATCAAGACTGTCATTCCAAAGTGTTATTACTCCAAAAGATAAACTGCACCAGTAACAAAAAAATTAATGTGGATTTTGAGGAAAACAAGATTAAGTTATGGTTACTTTGGGAAAATATTATTTTTCAAGAAGAGATGTTAACGTATTACACTAAAAAAATCCTTAAATTACAGGTTGATAAAACATATCAGTGTTTCTATGATGATCTAAATTATTTTAAGGGAAAAAAATAATTGGGGTGGCTTTAAATTCTTCACTAGTCCCCTGTTTTCTCCAGTACTTAAGATCAAATAGGGATTGTTGTCAGGAACACCTAGAATCCAACATTAGAGGGAAGATTTAAGACTTGCTTTCTCTAAGAATTTCATTATATATTAAAACAGTAAGAATACTCAGAGAGCAATAAATCACAATCACATCGTCTAATTATAAAAATGACAATGCATTAGAGCATTCATGTAAATAACTGAGATTATAGCATGAACTGTTTTAGACATCATTACAGGAACTTCATAAAAGTCTTCAGAAAATAATGAACTTCAATTTAATCACAATGGGATGATCCAGGCAACGGGACCCCAGTCAAGGCCTGCTCTTGACAGGAATTCAACATGGTAACCACTTTGGCTTTCAATTTATTTATTTATAATTAAGAAAAATTTTCTCGGTGTGTGGTAAAAAGAGAGTAGGACTAAGTTATCTTTAAGTTCTCACAGTTACTCTGTACATATTTATTTGCTTTGAGAGCTCAAAAATGCTATCATTCTGTAGTACGTAGGCAGACAGATGAATTCAAAGAGAATTTCTTGCTGTCTTTGTTAAAACAAATGAATAAATTTGAGCCAAGAATATTACTCAATAAGAGTATTATTCAATAATGAGTATTATTCAATAAGATATCAATAAAGATATCCGAGTAAGAGGTTTTAAAATAAAATGTATGTGCATTTATTTATATTTTTATTATAACAAATTATAAATTTAATTGTCATTTCAAGCAAAAGTGAGGAATTCACGGTAAATCTAAAATATGTTGCTTTCGGATTCTAAAGGACTTTAATCACAAATCTGAGAGATTTGCTGAAGCAAAGCACCAAGTAAGCTATAACCAGGTACTACACCCTTGACAATTCTCAAATGGATGACCCACTTGAAGGGAAAGTCCCATAGCTCCCCATCCCATTGTAGGATATAGACAAGACTATACTGAATCTGCGTGCTCCACTGATTTATAAATATCCATTTTTGGCCAAAATTAATCATATTTTGAGAATCTTACCTGTTCTGAATTAAAGCAATTACTTGGGAATAGGTCTTTCCAATCACACTTTCTCCATTGACTTTTATAATTCGATCACCTTCAAAGAGGAGTAAAAAAACAAATGAGGAATTTCTTAAAGGTCATTTCTGACTACTTTTGAAATATTTCTTGAGTAATGTACTTATTTTCTATACATTCTTGCTCGCTGTTTTTTTAAAGTGTCTTTCACAAACATGAATCTAAATTTTAATATATCCAGCTTCTGATGAAATATAGCTATGTCTTAAGAGCCCTGGACAATGATGAATTTAGAAACTCTAAAAGGTATCACTAAGTGACCATGGGTATACTCTTTATGCCCCTATCATTTGTTTTCTCAGTTGCAGAACTCCTAGTTATTCCTCTGTCTATTCCATCATTTCTATATGCTGTATTACAGCATATATGTATATGTATATAACATATATGGCATATATGTTATATATATGTATATATATATTTCAGTTCTGTAATATAGCACTATTTATATATGTTATATATATTTATATATTTATATAAATACATATATTTATATATGTTATATATATATAACATATGGCATATATGTTATATATGCTATAAATAGTGCTATATTACAGAACTGAAATATGGGTATGCACATGGTTTTGACTTTATGTATATTAACTTGTTCTTCATTTTAATAAAAGGGCATTTGGATTGCCAATAAGAACTCAGGGGGGCAGAAAGGAAAAGACTGAGAGAGAAAAGATAAGGAAAAACCGGAAAATAGAAAAATAAAAAGTATCTTCTGTGTGCTTATCACAGTGTCTCCACATCTTCCTGACCTCGTGAGGCTTAGAATATACATGATATGTGCTAAGTAACGGAATCCCATATGGACGCTAATATACATATTACATATATGTTAATGAGATTGGAACGAGATTGGAATTATATACATGTTAATAAGATCGGAGATTGGAACCATGACAAAAGAGATAATTAACACATCCTAGTAAATCTTAGCAACGACATCCGCTGTTTACAGTATTTATAGCTGAAAACACTACATTTTATGCAAAAGGCGGTAAAACATAGTTTTTCACTAGTTCCTACTTTAAATTACTTAATGTTCAAAAACAAAAGAGTAACTATTTTAGTGTGTGTATTAAATCTCTGCTCAGGTTTTATTAAAATCACGTATCGCAGAATATTTCAGACTAGCTACCAGACCACAGCCAGGAACCCTACGGAAGAAGCAGGGCTTGCCTCGCACTGGAGACCTAAGTCACTCTTCATAGTGCAAATCAATTAATTCACCTCTAGCAGATAAGGCACTTTGAGAACTTGGGAGATCCAAGATTGTTTTAGTTATGTCCGTAAATATCTTCATCATTTTGCTATTTTGTAATCCTTGTCAAAATTCTACGTATGTTAAACAGGTGCTTTTAAAAGGGCCTCCATGAGTCCATTATCTAAGTGGTAACCAAAAGTGCTACTAATTTATAATTTATATTATTTCTGTCCAAACCCACCCATTCGGGTATCAAGAAACAAACAGCTAATAACTAGGTCTCAAAAATAGTAATAACTGATGTGAAGACACAGGAAAAAAACATACAGAAGGGGATAAAGAAAAATACGGAAAATGAAATATGGAAGAAGGACAAAATGAAGTAGAAAAGAAATTTAAAAGTATTGTTTAAAGAAGAGTATCAGCACCTGTGCATAATCCAGCTTCAAAGGCAGGTCCGCCTTCTTTAACCTGTTTAACAAATATGGTATCCATTGGTTCCAAGCGATTTCTTTGTTTTCCTATGGGAAAGAAGAAGCCCAAAGCATGATTTTACTTCACACTATTTCATTAAAATACCAAAATATAAAATGGTATTTTAGACAATTAAGCAAAGACTTTGAATGAAGTGCTAAACACATATTTCTGAATTTGGATGGTAAAATCATAATTTAGGTGTTTTCATTAATTCAGACCATTATTTTTCTGCTTCTGTAACACAACCACCACCAAAATAGTAACAGTGTCCATTTCGTGGGTACATAATGTATGTAAATTACTACACTAAAGACTATACACACCCTGAGAGCTAATTTCCATAGCACGTAAGTGTTACTACCACTATTGCATAAAAGGGGAAACTGAGGCTAGGAGAGATTAAATCCTCCAGGGTCACATAGCTAGATTACACAGGCAGTACTCACTCTGTTGCTTGTTAACACTGTATTGTGCTAAGCACTAAGTTATATTATGACTAAGGCAGTCCTTTCCCTTCAGGGAGAGAGACACACAAACAAAAAACGGCACTACAGTATAAAAAACAATCCTAGCCAAATACGACATACAGTCATGGCAATGACGAGCACATAATCAACTCTGTAAGCCAATATTTCACAAATTGCTGTCCATGGATCATCTGCATTAACACTGAATGCGCTTGCTAGACATCAGTGTTTCGGGGTTCAATCAGAAATCTGCTTTGCGGCGCCTGGGTGGCTCAGTCGTTAAGCGTCTGCCTTTGGCTCTGGTGATGATCCCAGAGTCCTGGGATAGAGTCCAACACCGAGCTCCCTGCTCTGCGGGAAGCCTGCTTCTCCCTCTCCCACTCCCCCTGCTTGTGTTCCTGCTCTTGCTCTGTCAAATAAATAAATAAAATCTTAAAAAAGGAAAGAAAAAAAATCTACTTTGTCAACAGGTCTCCCAGGTGATTCTTATATACAGTGACATATGAGAACAACCGACAGTTTCAATAAAACAGAAGTCAAGGATGCCCAGACGAGAGGGCATTTAAGCTAAGTGATAAGCACCAAGATGAGGATTGTGATGGGAGAAGAGCAGAGGCAGACAGTGGTTCTCAACGTGTGGTCCCCAGAGCAGCCACGTTGACATAACCAGGGAATGTGTTAGAAACGCTAATTCAGGGACTCCATCCGAGTTCTGCTGGATCAGAAACTGAGGTGACTGTGAAGTGCACTCGGGTTTGGGAACCACTGAGACACAGCCCTGACTCTTAAAGAACATGACTGAGAAAGCAGATATATGCAGGGAGTAACAGAATAATACTCATTAAATTGCAATGCTAGGCAGAAACATGGTGTATCACAAAGGTGGCTCAAAAGAAATTTCTTAAAAAAGGAATACGTATCAGTCACTTCTTTTACATACTTATTTACTCTTTTGCATACTTATTTACTTTACATACTATTTACTCTGAAAGCAGTCCTCTAAAGAAGCGAATGACTAACTCAATCACTTACAATGCAACAGGACATAGGGGAAACTGCTTAAGTTTCTGGGGTGTGTGTGTGTGTGTGTGTGTGTGTGTGTGTGTGTTTAACAAGGGTCCATGCTGGGCGTGGAGCCCAACACAGGGCTTGAACTCATGACCCTGAGATCAAGATCCGAGCTGAGATCAAGAGGAGGATGCTTAACTGAGGCTCCCAGACACCCTAAATTGCTTGTTTTCAGAAGCTGGTAGATACAGATCCAAATCCTTGCTTCACCACTGGACAGTCCACGTGCAATTAAGTAAACATTTTTACTTTACTACTACTTTTTCTTCTATAATATCTAGAGATAAGTATTCTATATTTTTACATCCTTGAAGAGTTTCTATGAAGACTAAATAAGGTACCATGTGAAAGTACTCAGCACAGCACATAACTGATTACGTGTTATAATTCCTCAATAAACATACATTTCCACTCTTCATGGTCTTAAATGAAAACTAGTGCCCTATTTTAAGTCTTTAAGAATTAAAAACTTGTAAGGTAATAAAACACACATGCAAAGTATCTATTATCCAATTTAAAAAACTGTAAATATGTATCAGATATCTTCCCAAAGAAACTTCATAGGGTCTTCTATATTCGGATGACATGAAAATATTACAAATCCTTTTGTCATTTCAGATTAGCTATGACAGAGAGCCATGACTGCTTTCTCCATGAAGCTTTGGAGGAAAAGAGAACTGATATTAGTTAAATCCCTACTTATTATAAAGAAGAATGTCCTAATTCTTAAGAGATGTTTGTTAGATTAGTTAGGGACTAATTGTTATCACTATATTACTGTATTTTTTTTAAAGATTTTATTTTTATTTATTTGACAGAGATCACAAGTAGGCAGAGAGGCAGGCAGAGAGAGAGAGAGGGGGAAACAGGTTCCCTGCGGAGCCAAGAGCCCAATGCGGGACTCGATCCCAGGACCCTGGGATCATGACCCGAGCCGAAGGCAGAGGCTTTAACCCACTGAGCCACCCAGGCGCCCCATATATTACTGTATTATATTATTATATTTCTGTAATTGTAATTATGCTTACAACTTAATTTTCAAATGGTTTGAGGGAAAAAATAAATCAAGATACCCAGACCCCTGGATACACACACACACACACATACACACACACACACACACACACACACGTGGACAGATAGATAAAGCAAAGAGAGCAACATGTTAATTGTTGAACCAAGATGGACAAGGACTTTGCTGTACTTCAAAAATTATAACGAAAAGCTGGGAGAAACTTCTTGTATGTGCCAGGCTTTATTTTTCTTCATAGAATGTACCACTCACTACTTAAAATTGCCTTTTTATTTGCTTGCATTTTGGTTGTTTGTCCCGCCCATTAAAATGAAGAGCAGGGATTTCTGTCATGTTCTCTGATACCCACAGTACCTAGAGTGATGCCTAGCACAGAACAGGCATTCAATAAATACTCAATGAATGAAGACATTTGTTATTTAGTTTAATTCTCATAACAAGCTTCAGGGTGGGCAACAAGATCCTAAGATTAACACTGTAAGTAGGAGGAGACAGACTAAGTAACTTAGGAAAAAGGCGGAGTCGCATTTGAACCCAGGTCTGAATCCAAACATGGTGTTCCCAGTTATGTCAAAATAATTTTAACTACTTACTCATTTGTCAAGCTTTACTGAAGACAAGCAGACAGTCACTTATAATTACTCTGAATGGAAAAAAGTTTCTTTTCAGTATCAGTTGCTTAAAATTCCTTACTTCCCTATATTATCATCTGGCAGGGCCAGATAGCTTCCCTGGCAATTCTTAGTAAAAAGTCTCTTTTAATTCTACATCTGTGTTTTACAATATCTCATTTTTTGGAGAACACATAGGAGTGATTCGAAGAAGAACACATAGGACGTAATGCAAAGAACTGTTAACACCTTATTCAAGTGTCATTTCCTTGACCTTGTCAAAAGAAAAGGAAAATGTGTCTTTTTAGCACACACACATAAATCTTTCTACGTTTGAGAAAAGGAGTAAAGACAATAATCTGAATAATCTAAATGGTTAAATGACAGCAGCTAAAATGACCAGGTACAGAAAATGTCCCATTTTATGCTACTTAATATGCAATCAGTAAAGACTTAAACAAGAAGACAGAGATGGCATATATGAATTTACTTGAAGTTGAATATTACTTTGAAATCGGCGGGGAGCACATACTTTTACATTATGGTAAATAAAATCAGTTGGGAGAAAAATAACGAGTGAAAAAACAAATAAGCAAATAAATAACGCGTAGGTAGTAGTTGCCACCCAAATACTGGATAAATATCCAGGGAGATGTGACTTCTATCAATATCCAGGATAATGCAGTAGTTAACAGCTTGGGCCTTTTATACAGATTACATGGTTTAAAATCCTAGCTTTGCCATTTATTTTCGAGGGAGGGTTATCAAATGTTGCAAAAATTAATTGTTTCTCAGAAATTCAATTTAATTGGGCCTCCTGTATTTTATCTGTAACCTCACCTCCGAGTGATTTTAGAAAAATGATTACTTGTTCCAGTTAACTCCTCTGGAAAATGAGGATGATGGTAACATAGTCTCACCTGGCAAGGCTGTTGTGAGGATTAAAAGAGATAATCCATTAAAATGCTTATATAATGTCTAATACAAGAAGGCATTTAATAAGCATTATTACTGTGCTCGTCTGATAATAAACCTTTAGAAGGTTTACATACGGATCAGGGATAAATGAGGCCGGAGTGCATGTTACTCTGCAAATGCTTAATCAAATACTGGTTGAAGGATTATCTCTACAAATGTAACTGTCATAATGTGAGGAAACTGAGGAATATAAATCAAGACTAAAGAACTCTAAAGAGAAGAAGGTAGACAAAAGTAAGAAACTGTACTAAACAAATTCCAGTAACTCTGATATGAACTACGTAACCTGTTTTCAAAGAAACTGGTGTCAAAACCAGACAGCGGTTGTCAGTGAAGAAAGATTATTTAAATCTGTATGACTCTCTTTTTTTAGAGAATAGTAATGCCAAAAATCACTTGCAACATTTAAATTATTTCAAAACCTAAACTTAGAATAAAAGCAAACAGACTCAAGTAAATGGATTATTTTAAGAAGTGACAATTTAGGGGCAGGGGGTGGCTCAGTCAGTCAAGCGTCTGCCTTTGGCTTGGATCATGATCCCAGGGTCCTGGGATCCAGGCCTGCACCTCGCATGGAGCCTGCTTCTCCCTCTCCCTTTTGCCCCTCCCCTGAACTTGTGCTCGTGCACGCGCTCTCTCTCTCTCTAATAAATGAAATCTTTAAAAAAAAAAAAAAAGAGGAGGGGATAATTTTGAAATATGCCAGTTATAAAGAGGACCCTATAATGAATATCCACAGAGAAACAGGCAGGTATAAGTCAGAGAATCCTACAGTTCTGGGGACAAGAGGAAAATATTTCTTGACGGAGTGAAAAAATAGATACTTTATACAAATAAATTCCATCCCATGTTTTAAACAAAAACAAAGGAACAGAAAATAATGGCTGTCACTGAGATTAAGCTTTTTAAATTCTTCTGAGCTCTTGAAGATGCTACTGAACAATTTTTAAAAAATGGAACCAATCTTCTCTTTTATAATGACAGTTAACTTTTTAAAGTATTCTTTTCATTGATTTCTTTGTTGTTTAAAAAAAAATCTATGTACGAGAAAACCACTGAAATTTAACTGTGTTTCATATGAAAGTTATATAAGCCTTAGAAGAAGGACACTCCTCACAAAGGTGGAAAACTAAAGCAATATTTCATATAATGGAGCATTAAAGCTCCAAGCGTTAATTATTTAAAGAAAATCAATTAAATAGCTTATTGAAATTGATGTTTAGTTTTCAGACCAAATATAAGTGAAACCACAATGTAGATTGAAATCAATATCAAAGTTAAATCTAAATAATGAAAAATGACCTCAACTTCTTTTTGATGGGTAATAGATTGCCACAGGAAAAAAAAAATTAGGGCACAAATAAGAATTTATTGACCAAAAGTTAGGAATTAAGAATCTTTTAAGGCAGAAAATAAATGGGGAGAGAGAAACACCAAACTCGGGCTAGTGATTATCTTTGGGAAAGGAGTGGTATAAAATGGCCTTAACCATACTTATAATCATATGTCTCAGGTGTGGGGGAACGTGGAGGGTTAGGACTGGGGGGAAAGATGTAAAATATTAACATGATAAAGATAGGTGGCAAGTATTTGGAAGACATACTTTCCCCTATATTTTGTTTGCCTGAAATATTTCATAACTGTTTCTTAATTATTGAAAACAGACTTCTAATCTTCATTTTGGGGGTTTGGCTTGCTGAGGACATACAAAATTATCCTAAGAGCTTAACAGAGACACATTGTCTAACAACCAAAAATCCATATATATCATTACGAAGCAGCATCCAATTTCAGAAGACTGGTATGGCAGATTACTGGGTACTCCATTTCCTTTGGTTATGGCAGAAGCACTAATTAAAAAGAATAAATATATGCCAGTTTATTAAATCTATATTCCCAAATTCCTAATAAAGATGCTCTCACTTCCCGAGTGATGACTAATACTTTAAAATTACATCTCCCAAGCCTCTAATCTACAGCTTCAACAATTATGAGCTTCAAACCCCAAATTCCAAAAGCCTCTGGACATTGTAGAATCCCGCCTGTTGGATGTTGGATCTCAGTCAGATTCTATCTATTAGAAGCAAACTCATATTCTCTACTCAACCTGGTCTTCAAGTAATATCAGATGGAACAAAATGAAATTTTAAAAATCTGTTAAATATTAAAAAGCAGACCATATTCTCACTTAATCATGACAAACTTTCTTTCAACCCACACCCAGCTAATTATTTTTGCTTGCTTTTTATTATGGAAAATGTCTGGTGTACACAAAATTAAACAAAACAGAATCAATCCCCATGAACATAACTTAAATAATCAAATTTTGTCAATCTTGTTTTACTCCTGCTCACTTTTCCCCCCTGAAGTGTTTTTTCTTTCTTTCTTTCTTTTTTTTTTAAAAAATATTTTATTTATTTATTAGACACAGAGAGAGAGATCACAAGTAGGCAGAGAGGCAGGCAGAGGGCGGGGTGGGGGAAGCGGGGAAGCAGGGCCCCTGCTGAGCAGAGAGCCCAATGCAGGGCTCGATCCCAGGACCTGAGATCATGACCTGAGCCAAAGGCAGAGGCTTGACCCACTGAGCCACTCAGGCGCCCCCCCAAAGTGTTTTAAAGCAAATCCCAGATATTGTGCCAATTCATTCACAAATACTTTAACATTTCTCTATTTATTTGAGAGAGAGAGTGTGAGGTGGGGGGAAGTGACAGAGGAATAGGGAGACAGAAACTCAGAGAGACCCCATGCTGTGTGTAGAGCCCAACGTGGGACTTGATCTCATGACCCCGAGATCAGACCTAGGCCAAACCCAGAGTCTGATGCTTAACTGACTGCGCCATCCACACACACCACACCCCCTTTTAAGCTTTATTTATTTATTTGAGAGAGAGTGCAGGGACATCTATAAATACTCCAAGTACTTCACTACGTATCACCAAGAAATAGGAACTTTACTCTTTCTTAAGGAAAGATAACAAAACATTCCCATAGTTCTCCATAGTATGTGGTATTCTCCACAGCGGATGAGAATAAACTGACATTCCACATACCAGTGAGATCATAAGGTAACTGTCTTTCTCTGATTGACTTATTTTGTGCAGCATAATACCCTCTGTCTAGTTCCATCCACGTTGTTGCAAATGGCAAGATGTCATTTTTTGTGGAATTTGAGAAACAAGGCAGAGGATCATAGGGGAAGAGCAGAAAAAAATGAAACAAGATGAAACCAGAGAGGGAGATAAACCATAAGAGACTCTTAATCTCAGGAAACAAACTGAGGGTTGTTGGGGGCATGGGAGGGGAGAGACAGGGTGGCTGGATGATGGACACAGGGGAGGGTATGTGCTATGGTGAGTGCTGTGACATGTGTAAGCCTGATGATTCACAGACCTGTGCCCCTGAAACAATACATTCTATGTTAATAAGATAAAATAAAATAAAATTTTGAGTTAAAAAAAAAGAATAAACTGAATAAACAAACATAATCTTGCCTTCTATCTTCCTCTTCCTGAATGCCTACTTAACATTAATGAAGAGCAACATGTCACGATGTATAAATGACAGCACCAAAAGCTATGAAATAAATTTAGAAAGGCTTCACTTGTGAAATCACAACAAAACCCTAAATTAAGTTTCCCATCAAGTTAACCATTCCCAGTGGAATGCTCTGCCTACGTGTTCAAATTCAGTGAGGTCACACAGGCAGGAGAACGTACGCTCTGTGAAAAACTCCAGCACGCAGAACAGTTCCTGGCACATAGTAGATGATCAATAAATATTTACTGCCGACTTATTCAAATTACAGCCTTGGAAAATGTCAATGGCAAAACTGCCAAAACCAAGCTGGAGATTTGTTTTAGGAACCAAAGCTACTGTACTGCAACTGATCTGCAGTCTCCCTGAAACGGGAAGGGAAATGGAGCCACTTAGTAGTAGTTTGAGTAAAATACCACTAGGTGTCAGACATGAACCAAAATAGTCTGGCATGATCACATACTCGGGCAAGAAAGACACTGGTAGAGTGGTATTTGTTCAACAAATATTTACTGAGCTCCTAAATGTGTCTGGGTCCGATTATCCTGCAATGAACAGAACAGTCCTGGGATGTGCGTTCTGGAGTACTTGAGGCTTATGCAGCATCATTTTTTTCTCTCTCTAAAGTTTCAGGAATTTCACAAAGGACGTCTCACGTTTGGATTCACAGCCCTGCCATTCCTGTTGTGCTGGATTTTAACTTCTCTGCAAACCCAGGAAGTTTGTTACGGTGTCCTAACCACAAGCAGCTATCCTTCCGTCTCTGACCCTACCATTGCTGGACCCCTGAACTATTTCAACTTGCTCTGAAGACCTTCCATCCCCTTTAGCCCTCCCTATTCTTCAAGCCTAGCGGTCTCCCTCCAGAAATCACTTTCTTTCTTACTAAGATCACCCATAGCTCAATATTTCAACAAGATCCCCCAGCAACCTCAGCCTCCTTCCTCCCTCGACCTTTCCAAGCATTCCCTTTGCCAGTCTCCAACTACGGAGAATTCCATCCACATGCCCACTCCGTTCCTCTTCTTGTCCCGGTATTTCAGTTGAATAAAACGGCATAACCTCTAACCCACTGATGTATAGTTCCCAAGTTCAGCTAAGTTCTAGATACGGCTCACTAAAGTCTCTTGCTTATGTTTTAATCCCCATTCTCTCAAGGTTGCTGTTTCAAACTTCTAATGATCTTCTTGAACTCGCTGTCCCGCCTTGATTTCCTCACACTATCTGGAGAGCCTTGTCTCTGGCATCACTGTACCTCAGTGGCTGTATCCCTATCTCTGCGCATCCTTGCTTCCTCTTGTTCTACCTCAAGTAAGGATTGAGTTACCAGCCTTCTTCAGGACCCTGTTTCCCTCACAGTCCCCTCTCATGTGCAAAACTTCAGCCAACCTCCGTTCTTCTCTCCACTGGACAGACATACATGTTCTGAGAGACAGACCAAAGCTTCCCGAACTCAAAAGAACAGCAAAACGCCTCCCTGTCCTCCCACGTAGCTATCATGTCTTATTCTCCTTTCCTTCCTTTTCATACTTCTTGAAGAACAGTCTACACCCTCATTTCTTTACTTCTAAATATAGGGATTGTCAGACACTAGCAAGTATCCCCTCCCAGCGTGGAACTTCCCACCCACCCCATTGCCATCCTCATCTGGTTTCCCTGCTCTAACGTATGCTCCAACCCGCTGACACTTAGTTTCCGTATCCCCTCTGCTCACTGTACCGAAATTATTCTCAGTAACTTAACCAATTTGCTACTGGTCAAATTGGCTTTAGCATTACCCTTTTTAGTCCCCATCCAAATGAAATTTCTATGACAAATGGTAAGTCACGCACCCCCCTCCTTAAAAACGATCGCCCCTCACTTAGCAGGTCATCAAACTCCTCCTGGTTGTCTCCATACCTTCCAAAATCTTATCCTCACACTGCCTTTCTGATTCTTCTTTCTCTGACCTTCTTAGATGTTACCTTCCCTAGGGTCCTATCTTTAATCTGTGTTTTCATGCTCTCTGGCATGGTTTCATTTATGTCTAGGACTTAGCTACAGCATATCTAATAATGACTTCCAAATCTATTTTCAACCCCACCTTTCCCTATGGGCTCCACATCCAAGTTTTTCACTAGGTACTGAACATTCTACAGGCATCAGAAATGCAATTTCTCCCAAACTAATCCCATCTCCCCAGAGGAAGGAGGTGGATATGTTTCTCCTCCAGAATCCCACGGTGAACAGCCTCTCCATCTATCTATTCATTCCTGCCAGAGAAGCTAAGTATAAATTCACAAACATCCTGAGTTGGTGACATAAAAACCATTCCCAAGCTCTACCAGCAACTCTGAGCAAATATAACTTCCCAATCTCTGACATCTATTCTTGAACACTGGTTTTCCCTTTCTTTTTTTTTTTAAAGATTTATATTTATTCACTTGACAGAGAGAGCACAAGCGGGGGGAATAGCAGGCAGAGGGAGAAGCAGACTCCCCGCTGAGCAAGGAGCCTGATGCCAGAGCCCTGGGATCATGACCCAAGCCGAAGGCAGACACTTAACCTACTGAGCTACCCAGGTGTCCCTCCTGCCTTCTGATGAAATCCTCGTCATCTGCCAACAGCACAAAGAACATTCCAGAGACCCCTCCCCTGGCGCTCCGGAGAGGATTCCTGGTGCTGTGGTCCGGCTGCACATATGTGATTCTTCTACACTTTCCTCCTCCATCAGAGTGGAGGCTTCTTGAAACCAGGCCCTTCACCTTACAGAGATGTTTGTTAAATGTACACATGCCAGGAACTGTTCTGGGTTTTAGGCCAATAAAATAAAGTTCCTGTTCTATATTCCAACGGAGGAAGAAGACGTTCAACAAGCAATAAGCAGTATGAGAGGTGGTGATAAGCATTAGGGAGGATAATGAGCAGAATAGGAAGGGGGAAAGAGCGAAAGGCAAGGCTATAAGACCATTTTCTTTTTCTTTTTTTAAAAAGATTTTATTTATTTATTTCAGAGAGAGAGAGCACACGCAGGAAGAGGGAGAAGCAGGCTCTCTGCTGAACAGGGAGCCCGACATGGGGTCCGATCCCAGGACCCTGGGATCACGACCCGAGCCAAAGGCAGACACTTAACCTACTGAGCCACCCAGGCACCCCTGACAGGGTCAGGCAAGTCCTCTCTAACAGGTGACACGTGAACACCTACCCGAAGAAAGCCAGGTTAGAGGCCCTACTGCTCCCTTCCCAGCAATGAGATTAGGGACTTGCTTGTGGCAGTGACTCAACAAATATTTGCTAAGTGAATGAATTAATAACAGGAAACATTATTTCTAGATTTAATGTACGTAGCATTTCTATGCAAATATTTCTGTACTGGAAAATTATGTTAGACTTCGAAAGCAGGGACCATAACTATCACAATTAACTTAATAACTGCATCTATGAATCACATATTTTGAATGTAGACTAGGTGGAGAGCAATGAGGGGAAAAAAAAAAAGGGACTGTGCAGCCAGATGGTGTCTGTAATCAAGGTCTTAAGTCATGTAGCAGCTGGGAAAAGACACCTCAAATCACCTAATCACAGGGTCACCTCTGCAACGTTTTCTGTAGAGAAGTTTTTCCAGAGGACAGCCTAGAACATTACTACTCCAGTCCTGTACTTTCCTTGACTTTTTCACCTTTATAGCGCTATCTCTAATTAAACTGTCTGAGACCCTAAATTTCATATTTCTTAAAGGTTTTAGAACGCTTCCAGAAACTCTTAAAATTGCATTTATCTTCTTGACTGCCAAAGTAACTTCATGCCATTCAAAGTCTTAAAACCAACTCCCAAAAATTGGATTTCTGACAGTGCCTACTTAATCCAATCAAATTCCTTTCACTTTAGATTACTGTGAAAATGGCTTTCTGGAACTTTAAAAGTAAAGTTGGATTTTTTTTTTTTTAACCTCTCATCTAACTTGACCACCTGACCAGTGTACTTTCCGAAGAGGTTTCCCAAATTCCTACTAAAGTCCAGGATTACTCTATTTTTGTTCCTACTGCCCCAGCTTACACATTTAGCAGCTACGTGAAATAAGATCTCTAAATTTAAAATATGTCTGATGCTTTGTGTTAAACGGGAGGAAGGTGAAAGAAAGGAAGGAAGGCAGGTAGGAGATAATCATTTTCTTCCTCGACAGCAGAGGCACAGACATGAACATGCGGAGTTGTGCAGCTTCGGGAACAGTCATTTTGGACCAGGGCCAAGTCCAGGTGGCAGAACCTCCCTTTATGCAATGTGTTGACTCAACAACATTTGAGCTCCTACCAGGTACTTACTAGGCACTGAAAATTCAACAATTAAAGACAGTTTCCTTCCTTAATGACCTTTGTTCTTAAAGTAATACATAAAAACACTGTTTTCATAAAGACAATAAACAGTCTGCGTGTGGGCGAAACCTTCAGTTTACATACTCTAATGACTAATTTTTGATAAGGGATATAATCACCCCTCTTATTTCTGCATTTTCCCATATCGGATCTGTGTTGCTGCCACCACTTCCCAGGACCAGGTAGAGGAGGAGGCAGAAAGTCTCCTCTTGTTTGTAATCACTCAGATGAACTGTCTCCAAAATATCAGTAGGGATTTTCCAGAAGCGAATGAGAGAAATTAACTGAGAAGCATCAAACAATCTACTTATTCCATCTTGTACAAAGTATGCTTCCCCACATGTTGAGAATAACTATCACTTTCTTGCCCTCAGTATCTCTCTGGCCAGCCAAGGTTTCATGTTCTTGCAATCTTTTAAAAAAACTACACATCACAGTTTTAAAATGTACATATATCCTTGCCATCATTGTCCTTTATTTCTGGGATACCCCTGTGTTTTGACCATGGACTATTTTATCATAAGAGGATCCAGGGGCCCTCATTTCCCATTTCCCACCTATCAAATGGAGAGGAATAAAATAAATATATTGTAGGTAAGTCATTAATAGCAAAATGTAGAATCACTTACCATCTTTGTGTGTGTGTGTGTGTGTGTGTGTGTATGGGTGTGCATGTGTATATACATGTGTGTGTGTGTGTGTGTGAGCTTACACTTTTTTAAAAAAAGATTTTATTTATTTATTGGACAGACAGAGATCATAAGTAGGCAGAGAGGCAGGCAGAGAGAGAGGAGGAAGCAGGCTCCCTGCCGAGCAGAGAGCCCGATGCGGGGCTCGATCCCAGGACCCTGGGATCATGACCTGAGCCGAAGGCAGAGGCTTTAACCCACTGAGCCACCCAGGCGCCCCTTACACATTTTTATATTAGGAAACACTGTCCATAAAAGCAAACTACATATAGCTTGGTAATTTTATTTTATCTATGTTGACACAATATAAAGGTATCTTAATAAGATAAATACATGGGTAGCAAATCTTCTAATGAGGTATCCATCGATGTACTAACAAATTGAGCTAGTACAGGGGAATGCATAATTTATATCCGAACCACAGTGCGTATACATGTAAGCCAAGCTGCTAGAAAACCCCATCTTAAAGTACTATTAATATCAATAATATAATCTATGTCCAGGCTACTGAACATGAGCCCCTTTCATTTTAAGAGTTTCTTCACCCAGCAAGCAGAAGAAAAGCCCAAGTCCTGTGTAGTTACGAATCTATCGGGAGATCCTCCCACATTAATAATAAGGGTAATTTGAAATAATGCTCCTACCAACCCAAAGACTATCTGGGTGCTAAGCAAAGAAAGGGGGAAAAGGGAAGGAAACCAATCTCTAAGAAGTGGCTATGGACCAAACTTCACCTAGATTTGTAGGCTGAAAATATAATAGCCTGGAAACAACGTTTCCATTCTAGATCTCAAAAAATTCCCAGTAATAATTTTTGAAGGTCAACAAAGGCAGAATAGTCCAATATACAAAAAATACAACAACAACAACAACAAACCCCAAATAACAAAACAAAAACCCCACTCTGAGCTAGAACCATCAGAAAAAAAAAAAGAAAGAAAGAAAGAAAGAAAGAAAGAAAGAAAGAAAGAAAAGAGAAACAGACCTACAAAAATTCCTAAGTGGAATTACCAGACACAGATTATGAGACAACTCTGCTTACTATATTTGAAGAAGCAAAAAAAACAAAACATGATAAAGAGAAAACTATGAGAAGCAATCATGTATACTTATACTTTGGTGCACTATTTCTAACAATCAAAGAATCTCTAACAATTTCCAACAATCAAAATGTAAAACCCAAACTGCTAAGAAGAAAATTATTAGACATCTATCAGAAGAAATTATCTAAATGCAGCTGAGGAAGAATTGGAAAAAAAAAAAAAAAGGAGGAAAAAACCAGAATTTAGGAGCCATGGGGGACAGAATAATAACATCTAACACTTGTTTAATTGACCCCCAGAAGAACTGAAGGAAGCATTGAAAGACAGATAATACGTGAGGAAGCACTAGCTGAAAATTTTCTAAAGCTGATGATAGCCACTTGTCGACAGACACAAGCAGCTCAATGAATTGTAAACAAAAAAAATAAAATAATTCTCACCAAGACACATTATTACAAAATGGCCCTATTACAAAGATATGAAGAAAATCTTAACAGCAGATATAAAGTTTGCCTTCGGAAAACCAATAAATCAAAATATGAATTCGTACTAGCAAAAATATAAGCCAAAAGAGAGCAGGATATTAACTACAATATGTTGGAAGAAAATATCAATATAGAATTCTGTAGCCAGCAACAATCTCTCCAAAAAATGAGAGCAAAACGAAGACTTTTCAGGGAAAAACAAAACAAAACAAAACAAGCAAAAACCCCAACAGAACTACAACGTAACATGAAAGTAACTTGCAAGTACAGGGAAGATAAGTAGAGGTAACATGTCTTAAGGCCATTATATTGTTTCAGAGGAGAATAAAATAGGAATTAGCACTAGACTTTGATACATTTGCATATTATAATTTCTAGGATAACCACCAAAGAATTGCAATGTCTTATTTAATCTGAAAAGAGAAAAGAAATATAAGAAATTCAAAATAAAATAGAAACTTCGAAATAAAGTAGATTAAACAATAAATGTAATTAATTACATTAAATGTAAACAGACGAGAATTTCTAAATCTAACGATGGTGAACTAGCTTGTTTCAGAATCAACTCTTCCACCCATGAGCAACGACCAGGAAAGCTGGACTAGTACAGGCAACATTTGTGTAAAGGCAGAGAAAGTCTTCAAGGCAAGAGGACTCAAAGGGACAAGATCCCAAAGAGAAGAAAGTCCAGTGAGGAGAGCTCAATGTTTTGCACTGCTTTTCACCACCTTGAGTTCTTTCTGCTCCGAAAGTACTGGCTGAAAGACTGAGGAGCTGCACAGAACCTCCATCAGTCTCAAAGGGCCAGGAGAGCAAAAATGGATATCTGAGGCCAGCCAAGGAAGAGGGTCTGGAAAACACCATATGCTGTCAGATGGGGCCTCCGAAGGAATACATGGCGTGAGGAGGGTGAGAAAGAGAAAGCCCAAGCATGTCGGGCGTGCAGGTGTGCTGTGCAGATTTCCCTTGAGAGAACCTGCTGTGGGGGACACAGCTGAGGGACAGCCCCAGCGGCCACACCTTCAGATCCACCACCATGGTCACACAGAGGCCACACTTCCCCCACTCCTGCTCAAAGCAGGATTCTGCTGAAGGGCAGTGTTTGCTTGGGAGCTCCTCGGTGGCCTCACTGAGACCTCCTTACATTGTGCTGCAGTCTGGTCTATTTCCTACCGAATCCTCCCTTCCCTCTCTTCCTTCACAGATGTCAGACCTGCAGTATGGTCTGAAGTCTTCCCCTGCGTCTCCCGCTCCCTCCTTCTCCTTCACAGGCATTTCTCCCAAGAAATCTCTGGCATGTCTAATGCTGTCTTGCCATCTGTTCTTGTTCTGGCTTCTGTTTCTCAGAGAACTCAAACTGCTCAACCAAACGTCAAAGAGACTAAGGTCCACCTTTAAGTAAAGGCAATCCCTGAACAGAGATGGAAAAACCCTAAATACAACAGAAAACCAAATGTGGCAATATGTGAAAATTATGACACATTATGGAGAAGCTTGGTTTGGTCCAATAGCACAATGCTTAACAGTTGGAAAAATAAGTCAATATAATTCACTATATTGATAGATTAATGGAAAAAAAAGTAAAAGGTTTATGCCAAAAGATGTAGAAAAATTCAAACCATACCCATGGGAGAGATATGCAACGTTCATAGATTAGAAGATTCGATTATTTCACGTTTTCAAATAATCAAATATGGTAACTAATATAAAACCCATTAAAATTCCAAAAGGAATTTTTTGTAGGTGTAGAAACTGAAAACTGATTCTAAAATGTGTATGGTATTGCAAATGGACAAAAATGGCCAATCCAATCGTGAAAAACAAAACTGAAAGACTTACTCTACCTAATAGTAACATTTATTATATAGTAATTATAGTACTTAAGATCGCAATCTTGCTGCAAAGAAGGTGACCAATGTAATAGAAAAGAGGTTGGCAAACTGTGTGTAAAGAGCCAAACAGTAAATATTTTAGGCTCTGCAGAACACGTACGGTCTCTGCCACATATTCTTTTTTTAAACTACTGTTTAAAAATATAGAACTGTTCTTAGTTCGAAAGCTATACAGAAGTTAGGCACAGGTCAACCCTCCAACAAAAGAAAGTCCAGAAACAGACCTACATGCACACAGATACTTAATGATCAAGGTGGTGCTACAGAGCAGTAAACAGAAGTACAGACTTCTCACTTAGTAGTGCAGGGCTAAATGCATATTCATATGGGAAAAAAGTTAATCCTGACCTCATACTACATGTAAAAAGAACCAATCACAAGTAATCTGTAGGTTTAATTGTGAATGATAACACAAACAGCATCTTGTAGATAACACGGGAAAATACCTTTGTGACCATGCAATAGAAGAAATTCTTAAATTGGACTCCAAGTATTAGTCATAAAAGGAAAGACTGACAATTTAGACTACATTAAAATGGGGAGCTTCCCTTTGTCAAAATTACTAATAAGAAATTGAAAGGCAAGTCACAGTTTGATATCTGATATTAGATAAAACTAATAAAATCCTCATCAAGAATATTAAAAGAACTCTTACGGATTAATTTTCTTTAAAAAAAAGCACTGATACCTAATAACCAAATAAAGAGCACTCATACCTAATAATCAAATTCAAATAAAAGGTAATCAACCCCATTAGTCAGGAAAATTAAAATTAACCCATATTCTGTATCACTGTACACCTACTAGAAAGACTAAAATTAAAAAGAGTGACAAGGGGGCGCCTGGGTGGCTCAGTGGGTTAGGGCCTCTGCCTTGGGCTCGGGTCGTGATCCTGGGGTCCTGGGATCAAGCCCCGCATCGGGCTCTCTGCTCGGTGGGGAGCCTGCTTCCTCCTCTCTCTCTGCCTACTTGTGATCTCTGTCAGGTGAATAAATAAAATCTTTAAAAAAAAAAAAAAAGACTGACAAATGCTAAATGTTAGTGAGGATATGGCATGACCGGGACTCTCACACCCTATGGCTGAGTATATAAATTGGTACAATCACTTTGAAAGAAGACTTAGCAATATCTACTAAATGTAACTGTATGATTACCTATGACTCAGCAATGTCACTCCTGGATAGACACGACCACTAGAAATAAGCACATATGTGCCCAAAAGTACATGCATAAGAATGCTCATGGCTGCGTCGGTTGAAATAGCTGAACACTGGGGGGAAATCTAACTAAAGTTGTGTACGTTCCCATTGTTTTACACCAACTTTAAAGAGGTGCAACTTACGTATGATAAAATGTACCCATTTTAAGTGCTCACTTCCTAAGTTTTGACAAATGTATAATCCTATGTAACCACCGCAATCAAGATAAAGAACATCTCCATCATGCTGGAGACTTCCCTTATGTGCCTTCCCAATGAACTGGTTTAGATTTATCTTTCCTCTCATACAAATGGAATCAGACAGTCTGTACTCTTTTGTGCTTGGTTTCTTTCACTCGTCAAAATGTTTTTGACAGCAAAAAGCATGAGCAACAAAAGCAAAAGTACAGAAATTAGATTTCATCAAAATTAAGAATTTTTATGCATCAAAGGGCATTATCAAGAAAGTGAAAAAATCTACAGAATGAGAGAAAATATATGCAAATCACAGATCTGATAATAATCTACTCTCTAGAATATATATAGAACACTTACAACTCAAAAACAAAAGACAAACAACCTAATAAAAAAATGAGCAAAGGACTTGAATAGACATCTCTCTAGAGAAGAGACACAAATGGCTAACAAGCACATGAAAAGATGCTCACCATCACTAGTTATTAAGGAAATGCAAAGGAAACCACAATGAGATCCCACTTCACACTCACTAGGTTGGCTATAATTCAAAAATGGAAAATAACAGGCGTTGATGAGGATGTGGAGAAATTGGGACCTTCACACACTGCTGGTGGGGACATAAAAATGGGGCAGTTGCTGTGGAAGGCAGTTTGGCAGTTCCCCAAATGTTAAACAGAGAATGACCATTAAAACACAGCAATCCCACTCCCAGATATATGTATCCCAAAGACCTGAGAGCAGGGACTCAAACAAAAACTTATACACACAGATTTGTAGCAGCACTAGTCACAGTAGCCAAAAGGGGGAAACAGTGCAAATGTCCATTGATGGATGAATGGATACATGTATTGTGGTCTGTACATGCAAGGGAATGTTATTCAGCCAGGAATGAATTACTGCTACCTGCCACACACAGACAAAACTCAGAAACATTACACTACGTGAAGAAGCCATATGAAAAGGTTATATAAAATATCCAGAACAGATGAGTCCAAAGGGACAGAAAACACACCAGTGATTATCAGGGACTCTGGGGAGGGGAGAAGAGTGAATGACAGCTTAATGGATATGGGCTTCCTTTTGGAGCAATAAAATGTTTTGGAGCTACATAGAGGTGGTAGATGCTCATACAGGTCCTTTAATTCTGTACTAAATGCCATTGAACTGTTCACTTTAAAATGGTGAATTTTATGTTTTGTGAATTTCACCTAATATAAGAAATAGTTTTGGAGATTGAGCCACAAGGCTGTGCGTGTCCCACTGCATGGATATAGCACAATTTCATTATCTCTTCATATGTTGATGAGTCCTTAGATTGAATCCAGTGTTTGCCTGTTGATTATGAATAAAGCAGCTATGAATACTCCTATATAAACATTTATTTTTTAAAGATTTTATTTATTTATTTGACAGACAGAGATCACAAGTAGGCAGAGAGGCAGGCAGAGAGAGAGGAGGAAGCAGGTTCCTCGCTGAGCAGAAAGCCTGATGCAGGACTCGATCCCAGGACCCTGGGATCATGACCTGAGCCAAAGGCAGAGGCTTTAACCCACTGAGCCACCCAGGCGCCCCCTATATAAACATTTTTGCAGGCAAATGTTTCAGTGATCTTTAGTAAATACCTATGAGTGCCCTTATCATTTCATAAAAATAAGTGAAAAATATCAACAACAGCTCTATCAGTCATAAAGTGCATCGGTATCAAAACTACTAACAACATCAAAGATGGAAATCAATTGCAAATATTAAAGCAAATGGTGTGGTATCCTTGCTGTTGAGCAGACTTAAGCCAACAGGACATGTTCGATTAGGAAGATGAAGAAGAAAATTAAAGAATAAGTATGAAATGCTAATACGAGGTTAGCCAAAACTGTATCTGAAAGTTGAATTAGAAGCTTTTCACACTCTTTACCTTTGAAGAGAACAGAACCCTCTTTCTCACACATTTCCAAGGATGAATTATGAGAGAAAAGAATTTTCTGAGAAGTCATAGTAGAAACTGGGAGGAAACCCTACAACCAGATGGCTTCAGGTCCTAAGTCCAATACTGTCCTTGCTAGTTACTTGAACACTTCATGCCCCCATTTCCTCATCTAAAAACTGGAGGTGATACTATGCACCCCAGAAGGTTGATGAGTTAGTCCGTGCAAAATCTCAAGACACACTGTAAGTCAGGGGCGGCCACTGCCACCACACTACCACCATCACCACCACCATCACCACCGGCTCCTCCTCCTCCTCTTCCTTCTTCTTCAACATCATCACCATCATCTCTAGTTCCTAAAGTAACTTTAAGATAATGTCAGACACTTGTGGATAGTCTACTGAATGGTATTAAAAATGAATAAAAATATGTAACTAATTAGTATATTTACCTACCTACAAGAGAAACTCAAATCATTGGAATTGTCAATATAGTTAAAAATGGGTCCCAAGGGGTTTAATTAATGCTCTATGACGTCAGCAAAGACCCATGGAACTCATTTAGTATTGCCACCTTTTAGAAATAATGAAACACGCTTCTATTGCCTTACTCCACACTCTAGAGCATGGACTGCCCATAATAAGAATTTCCTCTTACAACAAACTTTCAGGTCCATTTTTTGGTGTTATATTATTCTGAGGGAATAGGTTTCCAGCCTATTAATGGAAATTAGTAGCATAAAATATACCCAATTTTCTCAGCTTTCCAGAATTTACCTCTTCATTAAATGGAAGACTGTTTGGTCTCTAGGCACAGTGGGTACTGTGCAGCTGGCATAAAATGATGAAATGGCCCAATCAGATTTTGTGCTCCGGGATTTTGAAGTATGACGATGAGAGAGGAAGGAAGAACATACAGTCAGGGTTGTATCTTACACAGATGATGGCTCATGAAAAAACCAGGTAGAATCAAAGTCATTTACAACCTCCAGTAAATACCAGAGTCTGGGTCTTTGGAAGATCAGAGGCAAGATTTTGTTGTTGTTACTCTCTGCATTTAGTAGCTTTCCAGGTCCTAATTCTGGTGCTTGTGGCTCCCTAGGTATCCTGTTGCCCTTGACACTGAATTTGGAGATGCCTTGATGGTTTTTTAGAATTAACACATCTTTCCTGAGGTACTTTGTGGAAGTTTCTATTTCTTTTTTTTTTTTTTTAAGATTTTATTTATTTATTTGACAGAGAGAGAGGGAACACAAGCACGGGGAGTGGGAGAGGGAGAAGCAGGCTTCCTGCCAGGCAGGGGCTCGGTCCCAGGACCTTGGTATCATGATCTGAGCCAAAGACAGGCGCTTAACGACTAAGCCACTCAGTTGCCCCGGAAGTTTCTATTTCTTGCCACTAAAAGAGCCTTGGTTAAAAAACCCAAACATAGGCTACAAAACTGTCTAGTCAGAAACAACTGCGATCACAAAATACAAATTTTTACTACAGAGAAAATTTATAATATCCCCAGTTACTTTTTTCTACTATTAATGCTTAAATACAGATTTTAATCCCAAAGTAGAAATCCAACAGTTACTTAAATACCTAACAAAATGATAAACACATTTTTAAAACATTGGAAATGTCCCTACAATTAAACTGAGACAGAATTTTTACTCACGGAATAAGTAGAAAAGAAATAATAGTAATTATAAACTTTTACTTATTCTTATTTTGGTTATTTATGAATATCTTCTCCAGAGATTTAAGGGACAACAGAACAGCAGCAAGACAGCAATTATCTACAAGCAACTATTTTCACCAAAAAATATTTTTCTACTTTGATGGCCTTTTTCTTGTAAATATTATTTGCATCATAATACAGAAAACTAATCAACAAGAAAAAATAATTTTAAAACACAAGACAGTACACATATATAGTATATAAGAAACATATTAGAATGGGAAAGTTGGGTAAGGAGAATAATCAGAAAATTAAGTGGCAAAAGAGATTCCACTAAATTGCCAAAAGGAAAGAACACTAAAACAAAACGTTTCAGCTGTTTCACAGAATTTTGGCATTATAACAGGATCTCTTAGGAGTTTGAATAAATGTCTGGCAATTACTTCCTCTCCAGTGACTCTAGGCTTTGACTTGGATCATTACACTGAAGGCTGGGATCCCATTTCATTAAAACAAAATTTACATAAAAGGATTTTGTAATCTCACTATGCTTGAAAATAAGTTTAAAGAGAAAATAAAACTGTATAACAAAAATCATAAAGTTCAGTTGAATTAAAATAATAAACTAAATGTAGTTTGCCTCTAAATTGGTTGCATTCTCAAACAAATGATCTATAAAGAAAATTTTTCACATAAAATATATTCTCATGGTTGATTGACGGGTTGAGTTGAAAAGGTATTATGAGTGCTATAGTTTAGTGAAGTAGGCCTCCACGGACTAGCCTGTGACCCACTACCAATGGGATGACAGGAGCAAACCTTGTTCCTAGGAGGCAAAGGAGCAGAGCACTAGGCACTCCTTAACTCAATGAATGTTCCGAATCCACTGCTAGCCAGGCATTCAGAATTGAGTAGTAAGTGATGACTGCTGCCATAAGATGTTCAGGGCTTCTAAACTTGGAATATCTCTGACTTTTATATGAATTCTTTGTCTTTAGGTATCCACAAATATGGAACAAACTTCTTTGTTTTTGTTTTTTAAGATTTTATTTATTTGGGGCACCTGGGTGGCTCAGGCGTTAAGCGTCTGCCTTCGGCTCAGGTCATGATCTCAGGGTCCTGGGATCGAGTCCCACATCGGGCTCCCTGCTCGGCAGGGAGCCTGCTTCTCCCACTCCTACTCCCCCTGCTTGTGTTCCCTCTCTCTCTCTCTGTCAGATAAATAAATAAAATCTTAAAAAAAAAAAAAAGATTTTATTTATTTATTTCAGCCCCACTGAGCAGGGAGCCTGATGTGGGGCTCGATCCCAGGACTCTGGGATCATGACCTGAGCCAAAGGTGGATGCTTAATGACTGAGCCACCCAGGGGCCCCTAAACTTCTTTGTTTTTTAATTTTCTCAAGGCAGAGAAATATCACAGAATTTCATAACATACTAAATATACCCTATTTCATCCACTGATTCCTGACTTTACATAAGTCAAATTATTTTTTTAAAGGATAGCACTATTTATTTTAAAGATTTATTTATTTGAGAAAGACAGCACATGTGCGTGTGAGCAGGAGGAGGGAGAGAGAGAATCCTCAAGCAGACTCCCTGCTGAGTGCAGAGCCTGGCACGGGGCTCAATCTCACAACCCAGAGATCATGTCTTGAGCCAAAACCAAGAGTCTGATGCTTAACCGACTGAGCCACCCTGGCGCCCCAAAAGACAGTTTTACTTTTAAACAAAAACAAATGAAGGAAAGTTAAGTAAAGTGAAGAAAGTTGGCAGAGTTCAGTGCAGATGAACTTCAGAGTTAGACACCTGGTCTGGAAGTTCAGCTCTGTTCCTTAGTGGTGTGATCTTGGGGAGGTCATTTCACGTCTTTCTCAGCCTGGGTTTCCTCATCTACAAAATGGGAATACTGGCTCACACCTCTCAGCATTATTATGAGTATGAAATAGGATAAGAACATATACTACGATGCCTGGCATGGATTAAGTCTTCAACCAGACGGTGAATACAGCTTGTCTTATGTACCACAGGATATTGTGCACATGGCCTCTACTCTAGAGGCCAGAAGCACTGCCCCCACTACCACCAATTGAGACGGTCAAAAATGGCTACAGATACTGCCATGTGTCCCCGGGGAGCAACTGTATGCATTGTGGAATCCTGTAACAAAGAAAGGACGCGAGGAGAAAGACTGGTAAAACCCAAATAAAGTCTGTAGTTTAGATAGCAGCATCGTAACAATGCAAATATCTTACTTTCGTTCACTGTGCCATGATTATGTAAGTTGTTGAACATTAGGGGAAGTCAAATGAAAGATATATGGAAACCGTGCTATTCTGGCAACTTTTTTTTTTAGTCTCAAATTACATAGAAATAAAAGTTTTTAAAATGGGTGCATTTTATTGTATGTAGATTTTAGCTTGTTAGAATTCATATAAAATTAAAACAAAAATATGTGGATGTTATTAAGAAATAACCCTATCCCCAGCCTGATTCTCCTTTTAAACTCATTAAATTTAAGCTTAAGTCAGGAGTGAGGTTAACTACAAGAAGACCTAAAACACTCTACCTTTCAATATTTGAGTCAATAAATCTATTAGATAAAACACACAGCATTTCTTACCTAAAAGAATTATTAAATTTAGATGATTACTAATTAAATAAAAATATCAGATTAGCTTCCTCTCAATCATTTCTGTTCCTCCACATAAATACTAATATATAATTAAAAATAAAGTCATCAAGGGTGCCTGGGTGGCTCAGTGGGTTAAGCCTCTGCCTTCGGCTCAGGTCATGATCCCAGGGTCCTGGGATCGAGTCCCGCATCGGGCTCTCTGCTCAGCAGGGAGCCTGCTTCCTCCCTCTCTCTCTGCCTGCCTCTCTGCCTACTTGTGATCTCTGTCTGTCAAATAAATAAATAAAATCTTTAAAAAAAAATAAATAAAGTCATCACATGTTCAAATCATGATGAGACAATGCATCCACAAAACTCTGAAGTTGACAGTAAAATAATTTGATTTCTATGACTTTTGCCTCTAAGAGTTATACAGTTAGACTCCAAAAACAGTATCAGCTCATTTACTATTACTTCAAGAGCAGAAAAATATGTAGATAAACATTCAGAGAAAAATTAAAACTTTTATAGCATACCTCCTCTGTTGCCATTTTCTTCATCCTACAATATAAAAAAATATAGCCATATATGAATATTTACGTACAAACTCTAGTGACATCACAGCAAGGCTCAACTCAATTCATACCGCCCTCCCCGAAGTGTGCCAATAACATTCGCATTAAATGCCCTGTGCCAGAAGGACGGCGCTTTCATACACAAGGTAAGAGGGGTTGAGAGGAAGACAAGAAGGAGGCAGAAAATATTTTGTGGACTTTTTTCGGTAACTTGAAAATAGATATTATTTTGTACCATGATTTCTCTTACCTTATATGAAAATTGAATTGCAGACTCTGGGGGATACACAATAAAATGCCTTAATGTAAAACCAAAGCCTTGAGATGTTCTTGTCAACATAACTGTTTTGGGACCTGGCCAGGAGAATGTTTCATCTTCGGACGGTGATACAGTTTCGCTTTGTTCTTTTCCATCTTTACTTTTTGATACCTAAAATGAGAAGATATTTAAAAGTTAACTCGATAACTCAATACACTTACTCCCTTGGGAAAAAAAATCGTATGTAAACACATAATCACCTGAGCACAGACAACAAACCTAAGGGAGAAAAGGGAATCAGGTTCTTCGTATTATAACAAATCATGGAGAGCATCAAAAACGGAATTTTTTTCTAGAAAGGGATGCTATGAAAGTTAATCAGAAGCAAGAAGGAGCTCTTGGAAATTAGAACTATAATGGCTTAAGTTTAAAATGCAATAGAAGGAATGACGCTAACACCACAAAAAAGAAACTATGAAAGAAAAGACATGTAACTCTTACTAAGGCAGAACACTGAAACTGTTATGAGTCCAACAGGAACAAAAGATGATTAGAACCTGATAGACAAGGCCATCAAGTTCTGAGCACAAATTCAGTATCCACGTAGATAATCCTTCCACTCTCCTGGCCATCCAGTATTCTGATCTCCTCTCCTCCACTCTTGGTTTTCATCTGATTGTAACTGAAAACCCTCTGCAATTTCAAATCAAAGATTCCACTCTTCATTTCCTCTCATTCCTCAGCACTTCTAAATCTGCTATGTGGGGCTGCCCTCCCACCTCCTCCCTGTCCCTCACCAACCGATGTTCTCTCTTCCCTCCTAAGCTAGGTTCAATTCACTCCTTTACCTTTCTCGTGCTTCTTCAAAGTTACCTGACAAAACCTAATGCTGGATAAATAATTAACATTGCCTACTCCGGACCTGTACCTAGGCAGCCGAACAAGACTGGCGTTAAAAAACAAAACAAAAAAACTAAGCTGTTTTCACTCTAAGTTCATAACCACTAGCCTCAAGGAAGACTTTTAGTGTTGTCTGTCAATAATAATACAGTTCTCTCCAGTCCACTCATGCTACGTGACTATCTCATCCCTTCTCCTCCATCCTCGCCTGTAGCTAAGGACCCTGCTTGCGACTACACTGAAAAAACATGAAGCATGAGATGAGAACTTAATCACTCGCCACATCTACCACTTACCACCTGCAGCAGGGTCCATGTTCTCCTCCCTTCCTTCCCGTACAATCCTGCTCCGATGGACCATTCTTCTACCTGTGTACTAGATCCCTCTTAATAGTCAAAGATGTGGTTCCCACAATTCTCCCCTCTCTTTCACATCGTCTATTTTCTCTACTATAACCCTATCAGAACACATACATTTTATAAATTCTTTAATTTTAAAACAACAACAACAACAAATTGTGGAACCACATAGCCCTCTCCAGTTACCACCTTGTTTGTCTGCTGATCCTTTAGACCAAAATTCCTTGAAAGTTGACTATGGTAGCTCTCTCCATTTTTCCCCTCCCATTTTCTCTTGGTCCCCCTGAATCAACTTTTGTCTCCACAATTCCCTGATACTATCCTGGTCAAGGTCAATAATGGTTTCTACACTGCTAAATCGAGCAACCGATTTTCAGTTCTTGTCTTGTGTGACATATTGACTGGTTCAAGGATTGTGCTGCCCTTTTTGAAAATTTTTCTCCACTTGACTTTCCATACTGATTTTATTCCTAACTCATGGTCTATTTCTTCTGCCTTCCTTGTTACTACATCACCTGCTAAACTTCTGAACTTGGGAATACCCAGGGCTCAGTCCATGGACTTTTCTAGATCTATTCTGTCTTTTGGTGATTTCATCCAGTCTCATGCTCTAAACTCCATTTATATACAGGCGACTCCAATTTCCAATCTAATAAGTATCTCTTACATCTGCATTACTACTAAGATTTTGTAGTAAATTACAATTCCAAGTTCATCTCAGCAGTTTCCAAATGTCACTTTTATCAAACAGCAAATACTTGAATTGCTTAAATTGATTTTATTTTTTATTATGTTTCACTAGTGAACCTATCTATTCCTTTACAATGATTTGCTTCATATGAAGGTGTTAAAATTTAAAAATTATACTAAGAAGAAAATAAATCCAAGAGACTTCTAAATCCTGAATATTTTCAAAACATAGTATCTAGACTGTTACTTGTTACCTATTACTTTCATTTTCTTTTGTTTCTGGAAAGATAGCTAGACAGTAACATTCTCCAACCACACTTGCAGTGAGGGCAGTAGGGACCAAGTTCTATTCACTGGAATGTAAAGAAAGTAGTATACAACATACAAAAATCAACAGTATTTCTACATACTAACAGTAAGCAAATGGTACCTAAAAATTTTTAAACTACTGTTCAAAATATGAAATAATAAGGACAAATCTGACAAAAGATCTGTGAAGTCTATTCAACTACAAAACACTGCTGAGAGATCAAAAGAATATCTAAATAAATGGGAAGATATACCATGTTCATGATTCAGAAGACTCAGTATTGCTATAATGTCAACTCTCCCCAAATTGATCTAGAAATTCAATGAAATCCCAGTCAAAATCCCAGGAGATTTTTGTTTGGAAGTTAGCAAGCTGTTCCTAAAATTTACTTTAAAATGAAAAGAATCCAAGTAGCCAAAACAAATTAGAAAAAGAACAAAATTGGTGTACTTGGAGTACAAGACCTCAAGACTTACAAAGCACCATAATCAAGACTGAAGCCATCTATGAAGACTGTGCATCTGAAGCTAATTTATCATAAATGCAGTTTAGTTAGTTTAGTTTATCCTTCCTTCTAGGAGTTAGGGATTTTGCTAGAAAAAGGAAGTAACAGCAAACATCAACATGGGAGAGTCAAACTGAGTCTCAACATGATCATATGATCAGTTGAAATCTGCAGGATAAAGGTTATTATTCTGGGCTGAATTACCCAAATAGCTAAGATTTAGAGTGGTGACTGGATCCTCCTTTTGTGAATCCAATGAGAGAATCCTTTTACACATGCACACAAGCCACCCCCCAATTTATTCAGTAAATAAATACTGAGCACCTACTATGTATCCAACACTATTCCACCCAGTGAGGATATGAGGGTAAATAAAATATACATAATTCATTTTCTAAATTAAGCTTCTTATTTTGAGATAATTACAGATTCAGATGCATTGGTAAGACATAACACAGAGGGCTCTCCCTGATCTTTATACAATTTCCCTCAATAGTAACATCCTGGAAAATTCTAGTACATATTACAACAGGGTAATGACATGGATACCATCCATTCATCTCATCCAGAGCAGATTCACTCGTATCCTGATTATGTTCAGTTCTAGGCTACAGTTTTGTCACTTGTGTGGGCTTGTGTATTCACCACTGGTCAAGAGACAGAACAGCCCCATCACCACAGAATCTCTCCTGTGACTCGTTCATAATCAAATCCACCCTCTCCCTTCTGCCCTCGCCCAGTCTCTGAGTCTAGGCAACCACTACTCTGTCTCGTATTTCTATCATTTTGCCATTTCAAGGATGTCATACACGTGGAATAACACAGTCAGTACACTTTGAGGAATGCCTCCTTCCACTCGGCAAATTCTCTGGAGATTCAGCCAAGCTGCTGCCTATGTCAACACCTCGCCCCTTATGTGGCCGAGCAGTACTCCAAGCTCTGGATGGATCGCAGTCTATGTAAAGGACATCTCCGTGTTTCCAGTTTGTGGCTACTAGGAATAAACAGGTTATGAGCCTTCACAGGCAGGTTTTGTGTGAACGTAATTTCCATCTCTCCGGAATAAATATCCAACAGCTGGGTCACAGGTACCAACATCTTTGTAAGAAACTGCCAAACTGTTTTTCCAGATTGAATATAGATTTTATAGTCCCCGGATGTATGAGAGATCTAGTTGCTTTGCTTTCCTTGACAGCATTTGGTACCGTCATTATTTTTATTTTAGCCATTGTTACAGGTGTGCAGTGACAGGTACTGTGATTATAATTTGCACTTCCCTAATGGATAATAATCAACATCTTTTCATGGGTTGCCATCTCATTATGTAATTGTAAAGCACAAAAGACTCTTTAAGTCTTAAGATCAATAAACCCTTTCATGTTACACATGGGGAAACTGAGGCGTAGATTAGTTAAGTGATTGACCTGACTATTATTGGGCAAGAAATAAAATCATGGTTTCCTGAATCTGAAGCCAGAATATCTCATATCTCCTCTATGTCATTTTATTTTTCATCTCTTTTATTCTGTAGCCTGCACAAATCCTTCTCCCCAAAAGCTCTTTGTCTAATTTATTATATTTTAAAATTTCATTTTCCTGCAGGACTCTGAATTGAGCACTTTAAAAACTGTATGTGTATTAATTTTATATTGAGTGCATTATTATGACTTGGCCCCACAGCTCCCAAATATATTCAAGTTTTCTTCTCTCTTCCTTTGAATATAGAAAGAACCGTCTTGTATTATGATTTCATGCTTCAAGTTCTGAACTAAAGCCTGCTAGGTCTTGTTCTACTGAGTTCTTCACAAAAATGGCGAGAGTAGGATGAAGAAGAATAGGCAATTCCTTTTTTGATCCCTATAAACTTTTTAAGATTTCTGAATGCAACACAGCTCTGTTGCTCTGTTATTCTTTCTTCCCAGAACATTACACGGAGTCCTCTCCAGCTTCCTATATTTTCCCTATAGGACAGAAGGGAGGATTATACTGCTTTCCACACAGAAAGAGAAGATGAAAAGAAATACACATATGCGCCTTCTCGGCTCTTTCTTCTACTTACCCACAGAGCTGTTTGATCTGTTGCATTTTATACGAAGGGCAAACCACAGGCACACAGTGAAGGACACAGCAGTCACAGATCCCTCCACTAAGAAGACCCCTAATCCCTGCCCCTCTCCACACGTCTCACCTCCCCACCGTGAGCACCAATTCGTGTACCACAGCATCAGATGCAAAAAGTAAAAAAAGCAACTAGAACAATAGCAGTTAAATTCCTGTCGATTAAGAACTGTCATTTGATCCCCTTAAAAGACTTCATAACAAGGTCACTTGAGTGAATAAATAATAAGTCAAGGTTAAAAGAAGCCAAAATAAAGGGCAAGTACTACCCAGATATAAGAATTAGACAAAGCAACCTAAAGGAGTGAAAAAGAAGGTGTAAGGGGGAAACAATCAGGTAACAATAAAGGAAATTAAAACCTCACAGAAGAGCGTGCAAACAGGCATGAGGGAACTTTTTAGGATCATGTACGTGTTCTAAAAGTAGACTGTGATCAAGGTTTCACAGCTGTATAAATTCAATACAATTGCAAGGTACACTGCCAGTAGTAGGTGAATTTTATAGTATTCTATAAAATTCTATACTATACTACAGCATAGTGTAGTATAATGTAAATTATACTTCAATAAAGATATTTTTTAAAAGCTCAGGTAAAAAGTACAAAGTCTAAACATCATCCTGGGCTGTCATGAAAGTAAACATGAGAGTTTTGAAGGAATGTACACACAATAAACACATAACCCCTCAGCTGTCTGTTGTAAGCACTTGTACTTGAAGAATAGAGAACTCCCCAGTATACGGCAGGTATCACTCATGATAAAGCACGCAGAAGCATCCGTTCTGTGCTCACCTTAAAAGATCCTAATACTGACTCTACTGAAGATTATGAGCCCTATTCCTACTTCTTTGAAAATGTTTTACTTCATCTTACCACGGACAGTGTTAGTAGCGCCTGCTGTTTAAAGTAAGATTTTCCTCCTTATTTTAGGGCCAGACTTTTTAAAACTGAAGGAATGCCTTTTTAAGATGTCACTTGCTGAGGAAACATAAGATTTGAATGTCTGGTCCTTAGATTTTTTTTTTTTTCCCTTCCACATATTTGAAGTGTTATCATAGCTACGGTTGTCATCTGGCTTGACGTTTTTTTCTTTCATTGTTTAGGGAGAAGGCGTGTGCATGGGGACGAGCATGGACCCAGGAGCCAGACTACCTGGGTCCTTGATTCTCCAGCTGTGGAGGTTGGACAAGATCCCTACCAGAGCCATGCCTCGGGGCCTCATCTTTCCTATGAGGGTGATAATAACAGTGCCTATTTCACATGCTTCTGATGAGATTAAATGAGTTAAAGTTTATAAAGTGTTTAAAGCAGGATATCACACATACTAAGCACTAGATAACTGTTTAAAAAAAAAAAAAACCCGCAGAGATTGCCAGTAAGTAATGGCTTATTTCAAAAATGTACATGAAACCACTTTTCAGATACTAGGAGAACAGCATATAAAACAGAGTTCCATCTGAAACGAAAAACCTTAACTATCCATTTAACTTTCTACTAGATTTTTTTACATGGATCAT
This sequence comes from Martes martes, assembly GCF_963455335.1. Classification (NCBI taxonomy): domain Eukaryota; kingdom Metazoa; phylum Chordata; class Mammalia; order Carnivora; family Mustelidae; genus Martes; species Martes martes. The sequence goes on from NC_137895.1 coordinate 126,995,884, forward strand.
AGCAAGTCTGATGGAGAAATACGTTCACAGTGGTTGAGTAATTTGTCAAAAATAAATGGCTAGTAAGTGACAGAATTAGCCTCTTCTTTCTGCTCTATGGTATGAGCAGAAAGGAAACCACAATAATCATTTAGATATTAGATATTGCTTATTAATTAATTCAATTTGTTTGTTTGAAAGAGAGAGAGAGCAGGAGGGGAAGGGACAGAGGGAGAGAGAGTATCACAAGCAGGCTCCATGCCCAGCACCAAGCCCAACTCAGGGCTCAGTGTCATGACCCTGAGATCATGACCTGAGCCCAGACCAAGAGTAGCATGCTTAACTGAGTGAGCCACTCGGGCACCCCTAGATATTGCTTATTTACTAAAATATGTGCTGCCGAAGCGAACACTAGCTATTGCTTATTTTAAAAGTATTTCCTCTATAGTCCTAATACCACAGAGTTAATCTTGTAATGAATTATTCCTTACATATCGGGCTTCCTTGATATGTAAAATTTTTCAACATATGTGGAAATATAATGTTTTTAGGGGTTTGTTTAAATTCCAATTGAGCTAAAAAGACTCTTGAATAGTTTTTTTTATATGCTAAGTATGCTTGGCAACCCTTTACTTCAGCTTGTTTATAGAGTTCTCCTACAGTTGTTTTATTGTTTGTTTTTTTGCCAACCCAGGATAACAGTTGGAACTACTCTGATGTTGAATATTATTAATGTATCTAGATGTGGCTTTCTTAGAATTAATTCTAGTTTTCAGTAAATATTTTAATATTTCAGGAGATAAAAGATGACGACCAAAGAAACTGAAAAATTCAGATGACTTTAGTCTAAAATATTTCAAATTAAACACTTGGACCTCATTTTTAAAATAGAACTCTTAATTTTTTAAGTTTATTATTTACTTGGACATTCCTATAGGATCTTCTATCTAGGGTGACTGTTTGATAGGGGTCCTTTCTAAATGGTTTCATTTATGATTATTTTGAAACAGCTAGTATTTTTTTTTAATGTGATTTCCTTTTCTATTCAAAGTTATGGTTTTTAACGTAATTTTTTACCTAAATGCACTTTTCTCACTTCTGTCTCCTTCTCTCTGATTTTCAGATCCCAACATTTCAGAGACACAAATTCTTAATTCCTCAATTTTACAACTTCATAAAAGATAGTTATTTTAAAATCTGAAGTAAATAAAAAAATTGGAAACTTCTAGAAATTTTTAATAGCTTAAACTACTATTATGACTTTGAAAAGTTATTTCTAATTTACTTATGACATATATAACCTGGTAACAATATTATAAGTCTCATAAAATGAAGAGATGACAAAAATCAGAGTATATTTCTTTTCAAAACCAATGATCCATTTAGACCCATATCCTGGACATATTCTCTGAGTTGTTTTATCAGTAGTGCTGATGGGTTTAGATGACACTTAATTTAACCCACCCCCCCTTGGTTCTCCTTGTGACTAATTAAAAAAAAAAAAAGTCTTCATGATAACAGGGTAAGAGTCTGAGTTCATTTGCTGAAACAGAGAAATAGAGAAATCACCTTCGAAGTATCACCTGGAATGAAAATTCTCATGTGTCATCTGACATTTGTAAAACTTTCCGTATAATTTGAAAGAATTCCTCCTTACTATTGATTCCAGAAGCAGGTATGACTGTATCTAACTGGCATATTTTCTGTGTCCATTTTTTTGTTCTTTAGCAGTCTCTGCCATTACTTTCTAATTCTGTTATTTAAAATATTCATTAAAGTAATTAAGGGAGACTGGAGAATGTGACTATAAACTATTGGCCGAAAGAGGAGGAAAGGTTTGATGAACAGCTACACAATCTCTAATGTGGTTCACTGATTTTCACTGATGTATAAAATTCCATTGTGAATATAACACATCTTATTTCTCCATTATCCTATAAATGGTAATAGGGCTTTTTCCAGTTATTTTGCTGTCGCAGTTAAAAAAAAAGAAAAGCTCTAAGAACATCTCCCCATTGGAAAGATGTCCTTTATACCATAGTTTCTTTGAAGGATTTACATAGGATTTACCTGCTTTCTTTAAGGCATTTACATAGGTTTACATACCATTTAGATGGTTTCTTTATGGTACTTACCTGGTATTTACCTTTATAATTTAATGCCAGAAGATGGCTTGTTAATATAGTAAATTCCAATGTGTAATTCAGAAATCCGATCTGGACGGTGGCCATAAGCAGACACTATCATAGTTTATTTCTACCATCCTGCTTCACCAAAGGGACATATGATTTAGGAGATTCTCTCTCTTTGAACACACACATAGACTCTGCTCAATATTTCCCCCTCAGAGTTTCACTTAGTGCTATCTTTGGAAATATTTAAAACTCATCTCTCATTTAAAAAAAAAAAAAATTTACAGCTTTGGTTTTGTGGAAAAAGAAATCAAATGAAAAATGTTTTTATGAAGTATTTTGCACACACAGCACACACTGCAGTGTTGTTTCCTAAATAAATGAAAGCCTAAATTCTACTTTATAAAGAGTGGAAATAGTTCTACTTCAAGATACATCTTTGGAGCACCTGGGTGGCTCAAGAGGTTAAGCATCTGAATTTGAATGGCTCAGGTCATGATCTCAGGGTCCTGGATCGAGCCCCGTGGCTCCCTGCTCAGTGGGGAGTCTGCTTGTCTCTCTCCCTCTCCTGCTGCCCCTCCCCCTGCTTGCGGGTGGAATCTCTTTCTCTCCCTTAAATAAAATCTTAAAAAAAAAAATACATCATTATACCAAAAATTCTTCAAGTGTTAACTACAGTTAAATATGAGGATAAATGATGCTAAAGATTCAAATAACATCCAGTGAGCCTTTACAGAGCCTCACCCATGGTGTTGTCAGTGTTGCCATATTTAACTGTTACTACAACTCTGACAGGCATAAATTTACATTTATTAAAAATGAGGCTCAGAGAAGTAAAGTGACTTTCCCACAGTCATAAAACATAAAATTCCAATTGTAGATATCTTTCCTCTAAAAAACAGCTCTCCATCCCAAAATGTAAAATAACCCAATGTGATTCTAATATACTCTAAGAGTGAAATTTTGAGTTACCTAACTGGGACTAAGTTTTTCAGATAAAGAATGTTGGCTAAATATTTTTAAAATTGCAGGACTTCTAAATAATATTTCATTTTTTAAAAAGTTCATCAGTCTGGGGCGCCTGGGTGGCTCAGTGGGTTAAAGCCTGTGCCTTCGGCCTAGGTCATGATCCCAGGGTCCTGGGATCGAGCCCCACATTGGGCTCTCTGCTCAGCGGGGAGCCTGCTTCCCCTCCTCTCTCTCTGCCTGCCTCTCTGCCTACTTGTGATCTCTGTCTGTCAAATAAATAAAATCTTAAAAAAAAAGTTCATCAGTCCATTTATTAATAGCAAATAAAACTAAATACATATAAAACTAATTCAAGTATTAATTTAATCTAATAAAATCTTCTCCTTATGTTACATGGCATACTTAAATCCATAGAGAAGGATGACCTGCAATATACTTCAAGTATTTTTCCTTTTTTTAAAAAAAAATTATTTCTTTGAGAGCAAGAGAGAACAGGGGGAGGGGCAGAGGAAGAGAGAGACTCTCAAACGGACTCCCCACTGAGTGCACAGCATGATGCAGGCTTGACCTCAGGACTCTGAGATCATCACCTAAATTGAAATCAAGAGTCCGAGGCTTAACCAACTGAGCCAACCACGCGCTCCTCAAGCATTTTCTCTTCTTTTCTTTCTTTCTTTTTTTTTTTTTTTTTAAGATTGTATTTATTTATCTGACAGAGGGAGAGAGAGAGAGCACAAGCAGGGGGAGCAGCAGCAGAGGGGAGAGGGAGAAGCAGGCTCCCTGCTGAGCAGGAAGCCCCATGCAGAGGTGGATCCCAGGATCCCAGGATCAGGACCTGAGCCAAAGGCAGACGCTCAACCTACTGAGCCACCTAGGCGCTCCAACATTTTCTTTCTAATAAAGCCTTAGATAATTTAGATTTTACAGAAAACAAAATTCCAAACTAAATTACCCAGGAAAAATTATACTTCACAGAAATTTATCAGTTTGACTATTGAACACTTTCTGAGCTTGCTAGGAATAGATTTATACATAACTGAAATGCCAAAATTATTTCTATCTGCTTTACATAAACTTATTTATTTTTATTTAGCTAAAAGAGCACAGAATCATGTACTTTTCCAACAAACCATGTACAATACTGTATTAACCAGTGCTAAAATTTCTGCTTAATTGCTTTTCCCTTTCCTGCATTTTAATAAATATGGAACTTCCTAAAGAGGAGAAAACCAAAGAATGGAAAGAAATAAATCATTTACTAAATGCATAGTTAAAAGAACACATAAGTGGTCAGTCACAACATTTAGCACGCACCCAAAAACAAAACAAGAGCATTATAATCTGCAAATATTCACCATTTAATACAATTTATACAAGGACCAGCATTTTGCCCATAGCCTATCTGAGCTCTACTGAGAATTTATAATCTACTGCCTTTTAAACAAATCTACCAAAATCAAGGAACATAATTTTAGTTACATTCCTCATTTGCTGCTACCTTGCCAGAAAGTATCTGTTAATCATTAAACATGCAATGACAGAATTGATCATTTAGGGCAAGAAACAAATTTCTCTCTTTTCCAAATACAGTACTATACTGCTAGAATTGTCTCCTTAAACATGAAGTTAGTCAGTGTCCAAATTCTCATTTCATGAGATTTTCAAATCATAAAGGAAAGACCCTGAATTTCCGAAACACTTTTCTGCTAAGGATTTCTGAAGGGAACTACTTTACTGATCTAAAGTTTAGTTAAGACTCTTATTAACAATATTCTCTCTACCCAGATAAGGACATGGAAAAAAAGATACTACACTAAAATAGATCAGTAAAAAAAAACCCCAAAAAAGGTTTGGGTGCCTGGGTGACTCAGTCGGTTAAGGGTCTAACCCTTGATTTCAGCTCAGGTCATGATCTCAGGGCAGTGAGATCGAGCCCCACATCTGGGTCCCTGGTGGGTGTGGAGCCTGCTTAAGATTTTGTCTCTCCCTCTCCTGCCCCTCCCCACCTACAAAAACAAAAACAAAAACAAAAACAAAACCCAACAACGTGGTCCTACAGTTTACAGAAGATGAAATCAAATGCAAATTCCCATACCCTTCTGCCTGGGAGCAAAACCTTTCTGTAAACCTATTTGGCGATATTTATCAAGAGACTTAAATTTCATACCTTTTAACCTCATCACTAGCAAAATAGTAGGAGATGACGGTAAAGATTCATATAATAAGATGTTCATTCCAAGGTATTATAAACTCAAACTGGAAACTAACTTTCCAACAAAGGTGACAGAAAGGAACAGTTAAATACAACTATGATGTAAATACTGAAGTCACGATTGTGAAAAAGTGTGAATGGCATGGGAAATGAATGGCACGCCCAAAATACGTTAAGAAAAAAAGTAAGATATAAAAGTCGGAGTTATGGTAAAAATTATTTTACACACACACACACACACACACACACACACACACACACACAATCTTTGGAATCTAGGGCCAATGTCCTCTTGTTTCCACACAAACCATAGATTTTGTATAATGAACATGCATGCAAGCGCTAATAAGTTCTCCCATCAGCCTTCAGTGTTGTGTAGCACGTGCCTTGCTACAAGGTTACATTCTGAAAACTTCATCTGTGCCGAATGGTCCACTCCCCGTCAGTGCCAAAGAACTCCCCAACCAGTGTACTCCAGTACTTGGAGCAGTTTCCTAGGCCCTTTATCCCACAGAGCATCCTTACTGTAGAACATATCCTACCATGCTATAATTACTTGTTTACACATTTGTCTTCTTAATCCTGAGCAGTTTCCTGAGGAGGGGTCTATGTCTTATACCAGAACCCAACAAAAACCTTACAGAAAGAATTAAATGAGTAGAGTTTACATAAAACAAAAATAATATAAAATGATTACTTTAAAATCTTGTTGTGGAATCGCTCCTGTTCACTACCCCCCCCCGTATTTCTCAAGTGAGACAGTAAATGTATACAGCTTTATTTCTATCAAGCAGACAAAGATAGAGAAACACACATAAACTCAAATATAGATGTCTATTTTTACACGTATTTTCTTATAAAGCAGCTTTATTAACATGAGTTATTTTCAGAAGCTACTTATTTTCTGATATGAATAAAATCTTGTTTACTCTGAATCAGAGACCAGATTTATTTTTAGGTTAAAAACAATTATATCCCTACCCTTTAGGCAGACAGGAATCTCTAGTTTAAGCTTCAATTTCAGCTCATTTTAGCTACCAATGAATAATGCAGTCCCCTCTGAGCAGATACAAGTAATTCTGAGCATGGACGCAGGCTAGAGAAGACATAGGTATAGAAGGTCAGACCATGTTATGTGATTTGTTTGAAGCACTAGAATGATCTAGAATGTCAGGACTCATCTTGTTAAATGTACATACACATAAATTTTCCAAATCTAAGTTAATTTAGGATTATCAGTGACAGTACACTGGCCAAAAAACGTAAAGAATTGACTCAATTTCATTAGACTGAACTATGGAGACTATATAATTTCACAAAATTTGATGGAGTTGGAAGGAAACAGAGATAATATAATCCAACTTGGTCATTCATCATATTTCGTAAAATAGAACACGGAGTCTCAAAGGGATTAAGTAACTTGCCAAAAGTTACACAATTATTGGGGACCCAAACTATTCATTATGGTCCAAACTGAGGTAGGGTGGGTCAGGAAGAGAGTATTACATCAGACATGAAGCATCCATTTCTCACTAGCTCTCAATGAATGTAGCCCATCATAGTCTGATATTTCCAGGAGTGCACGGGCATCCTGATACCTAAGGTAAGATCTGCCCTCCAGGAACTTGCACTCCAATGAATAGAAAGATGGTGTGAAGCATAAAGGAAGTAGCATAAAAAGTACTTAGAATTACTGACTCTTAGAAATAGGGTACTTTTTCCCTTTCCCTTACCTTTGGTTGAAAGGTAGCCTAAAACAGAAGCTTGGTATACAAAGTATCAAACACACAGAGCTGCACTCCTTGCGGGAGAGGGGCAGGGCGAGTTGGTGCGGAGACCTGCTCCATTCTGCTAGTTCTACAGAAACTCCAACGGTCTGTTAAGGAGCTTATAAGCCAGAGATCTAGTTCAACCAATTTACTTCACAAATACTAAAAATGAGGCCCAGAGAGACTTGCGATGGTCTCATAGCTAATTAGTGACATAGTTTGGACTAGAACCTATGTTTCCAGTCTCCTAATCTTGGAACTTTTCCACTACACTACACCACTAATAGACTGTTTTTAGCAATTTGGGGATAACAGCTAATAGGTAACCTATCTTTCTTTTTCCTTTCATAATTCATGTTTATTAAACATATAATAATATGCTATGTTCACTAACGACAAATTAGAAAAATGAAGCTAAGCAAACAGAAAATAATTTCACTTATCTACCATTCCTCCTCTAGAGAAAACTGACATCAATATTTTGGTGTATATATTTCCTTCCAGACCTTTTCGTATGTAAATATATATATAAATATACACTTTAGAAAAATGTTCTTCATATCTACTTATTTTTATTTAATATGTTATGAATGTCTTTCCATATTAATATATTTATCCACACACTGAATGCTGAGTAATATTTCATTATATCAATAAGCCACATTTTATTTATTCATTCTTTCCTCTTTTAGGTATGTACACTGTTCACTAAACTTTCTTATTCTACTATTAGTATTAATATTATTACTATTATAATGGTAGACAATCCCTATGAAAAACCATGAGTAGTTTTTTAGGATAAATTTCTAAGAATGGCTTTGCTGACTCAAATAGTTTTGTTTTAGTTTTGCATACAAAATTTCAAAGTACTATCTATGCAACAGAGAACAAAGTCACAACCCACTGACAACATCTGAGCCCGCCACATCCATATTCCGGCGTACAATGGGTAATCATTTTTTAATCTCTACAAATATGCTACGATGAAAAGTGGTTCTTACTGTTTTAATTTTTGCTTCTTTCATTAGTCGTAAGACTAAACATCTTTGCATATAACATCCTATTCTTAAAGACCTACAGTATAAACGACATGGAAAAAATAGAGTCTTCAGCTTAAGACCCAATTACAAAAGAATTATGTCGTCACTGGAGTTCAGAACACATTTCTCGTACAAGATTATAAATGAGGGTTGACAGTAATAGCTTAAATCATGGTTGCAGAAATCAAAGCAAAATCCCTGGGAACTAGAAAAAAAGCTTAAAATACATAGGAACTCAGAAGCAACCATGTGGGGAAACAGACCCCAGAGCTCGAAGAGCAGACAAGACGCTCAAGGAAGGAGAGCCAAAATGTCTCGGGTTCAGAGCAATCGGAGCACTGGGATGTACCCCAGCGTCAGGCGGAGACATCGAGCTTTGGGTTGCCAGGTCCAGCAAAGGCAAACAAGATGATGTGATCTAACAGCATCCATAGTCCCCTGGGGAAGAGAGGGCTGAGAGATGAAGCCAGTGGGCTGCCCTCCAATTTCTAATGTAGTAATATACAGTCCTCATATGCGTCACTATTTCTTGGTCAAAGTCAACTGTGTTTTATTTACTTCAAAAACCCAGCTACATAAAAAAATTCCAAATGCAAGAGGTCCTTGTTTTATAATTTGTTCGCAAAAAGTTATGATTAAATATTAACAAGTGTTTTATACACATTTTAGAGGCACTGGTGGAGATTACTATTTAAAAGAACTCTGGGAGAAAGCCTTTTGGAAGGCAATAAATTATTTTAATCACTCCGTAATTTATGTCCTATAAATATAACTGCCTTTCAACATAACATATTTCTGGAAACTACATTATAGAATGGATCATTTTTAATAGATAATATTTTCACACAGAAAAAAGTCCTTTAATTGGCTAAAACACAGAATGATTTAACAGTATATCAGAAAAGCAAAGATAAAACAATTTAAAGCCTCTAAAGCCATTTAAAAATACAAACTGTTACGATTTTTAAATAGGCATAAATATACCAGCTGCATATCATATAAGGAGGATCTTAAAGTATTATAAAATATGAACAACAGTCATAAAAAATACAAATCCAACATACCATAAATTTTATGTTAGAAATAAGAAACAGTAATCATTTGGATTAGCCTGAAAAACCACAAGGGAATTATCTATTAAAAGGAGGGCTTTCTACCTCCTTTACTCTCCACTCCTTTGCTTTGGTTATAGCGCAGGTGTTTACAGCTACACTGGAAGACACGGGGTATACTTCCTTATATACCAGCTGGCTGAACCATCTTCCAAATCAGTTTCCAGATTTTTGTTGATGATACTGATACCGTTGTTGTAGAAGTAATTCAAATTTTGACTAAATAATTACAATTTCCACAGGAAGAAATAAGAGTCTATCTTTTTATAAACTAGTCCTATTTTTTGAAGACTGATTTTCCACTCACTCTCAGTCTGGACCTTCTATCTTTAAAAACCTTTATATTCAAGTAGATGGAGACAATGAGTAAAATATTTAATAAGTGGTTCTTAAGGGGGCACCTGGGTGGCTCAGTCAGGTAAGCGTCTGCTTTCGGCTCTGAGCAAGGCTTGACCCTGGCTCCCTGCTTGGTGGACAGCCTGCTTTTTCCTCTACCCCTCATCCTGCTCGTTGCACTCTCTCGCATGCGCTCTCACGGTCTCTCAAATAAATAAATAAAATCTTAAAAAAAAAAAAATGGTTCTTAAGGATTTTTTTTTTTTTAGATTTTATTTATTTGTTCATTTTTCAGAGAGACAGAGAGAGAAAGGGTGGCAGGCAGTGGCAGAGAGAGAAGCAGGCTCCCTGCCGAGCAAGGAGGCCCATGCGGAACTCCATCCCAGGACCCAGGGATCATGACCTGAGCTGAAGGCAGCGGCTTAACCGATTGAGCCATCCAGGCATCCCGGTTCTTAAAGACTTCTGATAAATGAAGGCCTGAGACTGATACTAACTTGCTTTGGTTGCTCTAGTGGAAACTACTCAAAGAACTGAAAAGTGGATGATATTAGTCCATTTTTATGGATTTTTAAATAGTATACCCAAAGATATTAGGTAACAAGTTCTTAGAGCTAGTGCATGATGGGCCAAAGACCTGAACAAATGTTTCCAAAAGAGGGAATCCAAATGGTCATTAAGCTAAGAAAAGATGATCAACCTCATTAGTCATCAGACAAATGCAAATTTAAATGATAAGATACTACTAACCATACACCAAAATACCTAAAAGAAATTATTTTAACTGACAATCAATTATTGGCAAGGATGTAGAGTAACAAGAATTTTCAGATACTACTGATGGGAATATAAATTGGTACAACCACTTTGAAAAACTGCTTATAGTATCTGTTAAAGTTTGGCCATAAAATGTGTGTATCTTGTGTCCCAGTAATTTCACTCCTAGATGTAGATTAAACAGAAATCCACACATATAAAACTATGTTCAAAAAGTTCATAGCAGCATTATTTGTAAAGGCTAAAAGTTGGAAAGAAGCCAAATGTCCATCAAATGAATAGATAAATAAATTGTGGTATATTCATACAATGGACTACTATAAATACAATTTTACAAATTTACACCTAATGCAACAACATGGATGAACTTCAAAGATAATACTAAGTAGGGGGTGCCTTGATGGCTCAGTTGGTTAAGCATCTAACCCTTGATTTCAGCTCAGGTCATGATCTCAGGTCATGAGATCAAGCCCATGTAAGGCTCCACACTAGGTGTGCAACCTGCTTAAGATTCTCTCTCCAGGGACACCTGGGTGGCTCAGTGGGTTAAAGCCTCTGCCTTCGGCTCAGGTCATGATCCCAGGGTCCTGGGATCGAGCCCCGCATCGGGCTCTCTGCTCAGTGGGGAGCCTGCTTCCCTTCCTCTCTCTCTCTGCCTGCCTCTCTGCCTACTTGTGATCTCTGTCTGTCAAATAAGTAAATAAAAAATATTTAAAAAAAAAAAAAGATTCTCTCTCCCTCTGCCCCTCCTCCTAGCACTCCCACCCCCACATGATCTTTCTTTCCCTCACTCTAAAAAATTAAATAAATCAATAAATAAAAAGATAATACTAAGTAAAAAAAAAGTCAACACAAGAGTACACACAACGTGACGACATTCATAAAATTCAAAAAAGGCAAACCAATATACGGTGATTATCTTTAAATGAGAGAAAAATGACCCCAAGGGGCATAACAGAGGCTACTAAGGAGCTGATAATATGCCATAGCTTGATCTGGTCAATGGTCCATAGGTCTGTTCACTCTGTAAAATTCATCAAGCTATGTATTTATGCTTTATGGATGCTGTGTACTGCTATATTTCTATTTAAAATGTTTACATGTTTGTGAAAACATAAATCTGATTACGTTATCATCTTGCTAAAAACCCTACAATAGGTTTCCCATCACAGTGGGAAGGAAATCCAAAACTCTTACAGACCCTTCATGACCTTGGTCCTGGATCGGACTCTGACCTAATTCCCTGCCTCCCCCCACCCCCACCGGCTTCTGCCACACAAGTCAAACACATCAAGCTCTTTCCCATCTTAGGGGCTTTATCTCTCCCCAAGGGCAATTCCCTCTCCCCAAGTGCTGATGTTTATATCGCTTGCTTCCTTAATTCCTTCAGGATTCTGCCTACACATCTTTTGGAGAATGATGTTGGGAGGGGGCTTTTCCTGACCACCTTATCTATCTCTCCATCACTCCACTCTCCTTTATTTTTCCTCATACCACTTATCACAATCTGAACACCTTTGCTTGATTGACTGATAGATCGATTTTCTCTTCCATCTCCCACCATTAAAATGTTAGGTCCATAAGAACAAGAACTTCATTTTTTTTGTTTTTGTTTTTAGATTTTTTAGTTTACTTGACAGAGATCACAAGTAGGCAGAGAGGCAGGCAGCGAGAGAGGAAGGGAAGCAGGCTCCTCGATGAGCAGAGAGCCCAATGTGGGGCTCGATCCCAGGACCCTGGGATCATGACCTGAGCCGAAGGCAGAGGCTTTAACCCACTGAGCCACCCGGGCGCCCCAAGAACTTTGTTTTGTTCACACCAAAACTGTGGCGCAAAGCAGGTACGTATAACAAACTGCACTGAATCAACAGAAAATGAATTTTCTTTTCTCACTGAGGAAATTTTATATTTGTAATTACTTATTTCTGTGTTTATTTGTTTAAGTCTGTCTGCCCTACTTGATTATAATCTCCAAGGACACAGACTACATGATCAACATTTTATAGCTAATACCTAGCACAGAAGCGAGGTAAAAACCAGGTCCTTAATAAATATTTGTGGAAGCAACAGATACACATCAATGCACCGCTGAAACTTCATCATTTTCTAAGCTGGCTACACATTAGGATTACTGCCTGAATTAAGCTCCTTTAATTTCAAGGCCCGAAAAAGCACCTTTTCTCCCTCACCACTAGGCGTGGGCCCCGAATCAACTATTTAACAATTTTGACTGATGACCATTATTTATGGTAAACTTAACATAAATTCCCATTCCCTCCTGTGCAGAGAAGAGTTAACCTAGCAGGCTTGAGACTGCCCACGTTAAGAAAGGCCTGCTCACCAGATGGGGCCTGGATTGTCGTCTGGGTATGTGGATTCCAGGAGGGGGCTCCACTAGTCCCTAACTGCTGAAAGTGGCTCACGGTGCCTAACCTGTGTGTGCAAACAACATGGTTTTGCTGAATACCTGTCTCCCTTCTAAGTCTGGAATTTCGGTCTACGCTAGGCAGACCATCTTAAATGCGTTTCCCTGGTAGACATTTCACACATACTGTCATATTTTGATGCTGGAGGAATTAAGTGCATTGTGTGTCACTCCACCGGGCAGACTCCTGGACGCTTGTGGGTTATCTTTGAGCTTTGTCCCATATGCCTTTTCCTTTGCTGATTTTGCTTTGTGTCCTTGGCTGTTACGAACCCATAGTTTAGTACTATCCTGGAAGTCCTCTAAGCACATCATCAACCCAAGGGTTTTTGGGGGGGGATCCCCAACATACTTCCCAATTCTGAAATGGATTATAATTAACCCCAACTGTAAAAAGACAAAAGAAGAAAGAACAGGGATCCCTACCTTGTGGTGTTCACACCTACAGAGAATCCCCTCCCCTTAAGTGTGGGCTGAAACTGGTGAATTCTAATGAATGGAATTCAGCAAATGTGATGGGATGTCTCTTGCAAGATTAGATTACAAAAGACTATGACCTCTGTCTTGCCTGTACTCTCTCTCTCTGGCTCTTCTCTCTTGCTCCTTCTTATGAAACAAGCTGTCATTTTGTGAGCTGCCCTCCGGAGAGAACACGTGACAAGAAACCAAGGACAGCCTCCAACCAACAGCCGGCAAAGAACTGAGGCCCTCACAGCCCAACAGCCCATGAGAACCTGAATCCCACCAGCAACCCCGTGAGTGAGCTGGAAGCAGATCCCTCCCCAGGCAAGCCCTGATATGATATCACTCTGGCTGACCCTGAGTGTGGCCTCATAAGACACTGAAAGACTCTGGGCCAGAGGACCTGGGGAAGCCATGCGTGGAATTTTAACCCGCAGAAACTGAGATAAAAAATGTTATTCTAAGTCAACTGAATTTGGTAGCTAATCCGTTTCTCCACAGTAGATAACACATTCTATTACCTAAAACAACTAAAAATCTAGACAACATACATGAAACAATGGTTTCCAGACACTGGACATCAGAGAACAAAGGACAGTGATTGCAGGGGGAAAAAAAAAGAAAGAAAAAAGAAAAAGAAAAAATGAGCACTACTGTCCTTGCGTACCACACAGAAAGTGTCAAGGCCGTGGCACACCTGGTGGTGTCCCTAAGTTCAATGCAGCCATGGTGGCCAGAGGTCACAGGGAGAAGAAAGAGAAAGAAAGTGGCACAGGAGGGGAGCTCTGGACATTGGCCAGGAGTTAGCTCCGGGGCCTCTCCAACCAGTCTTCAGCTTAGGACTAATGGGCCTTTCTGCGGAAGCCAGCGGGGAGAACTGGAGGCACCAACTCCTGCAGCTCCCCCTGGGATGGGAAGAGCGGCAGCTCCCGCCAGAAGGAGCAGGGAAACCCCATGAGTCATGGGCACCCCGTAAAATACTCCCAAGTATATTGCTTCACCAGTGGGGCAAAATGAGCTCCAGACTAAAGCTGCTCTGATCCCACTAATAAGGCTTAAAAATAAGACTAAAAAATAAAAAGGAAGGAAAAGAAAAGATGTAGGATTATAGGATTATATGCCAAAAGAGCCACAGGCCAACCTATACGGTTATCCTAACGCGAGAGCAGAGCTGGGAGTCGTTCCGAGGGTGTCAGATCCAGGGCAGAACGGGAAGCTGGATAACAGTTCAGATGAGGCATTGACTTGACACAGGATCTAACACTGAGACAGGGAATGAGACAGCAGAGGCTCGGATATACTACAGCGACAGCTTCAAGAAGCCTGGCGGACGCGCCGTCCCACCTTGAATGAAATACAGATGCTAGAACCGCTGACGGTGACAGACGGCTGGCTCTAAAGGCCAGGGAACCGGGCATGCTAGACGGGTCTAACGGGCCGGGCCAGAGAAGCAGCCAGCTGACCACATTCCGCGGGAGGGCCCGAGGACACCGCATTTCCCAAGGCAACCGAGATCGTATTAGAGCAGGTGGGTCATGAGCCCATCGCAGCAGCGTGCTGCGTCTGTCCCACGCGGGTGACAGTTCTCTTCGGTCTACGTCTGGGCTTCTAAAGGAGCAATGAGCAATGAGGACTGAGAATGACAGGATCACAGAACAGCAGAGCCCAGGAAGCAGCATCGAACTTTGAGAGTCAAGATGGAGAAATTCAGGAAGGTTTATCAAAATTAGAATGGCAAAAAAAAAAAAAAATTAGAATGGCATCCAGGGGGCCCGACGCGGAATCTGCAGAGACAGGTGATAAAACGTGTGGTTCCTGGCGCGATCCATCACTGGCTCTCACCTGCCCCCGCAGAAGACAGGAGTAACGTCCGGAGAGGCAAACTACAGTGAGGCAGCGAGGGTGCACAGCTGAAGCTATTAGCTGCTGGAAGATGGGTGAAGGGAACTTGCAAACGGATCTGGGGGAAGGGGCAAGAGGGGGTGTGGGACAACAGGGGCAATAAAGGGAAGAAGGCCTTCCCGTAAGAGGAAAAGAAAAGAGAGAGACCCTACGCAGCTTTCTGGTTTCTTACTTTTTTCTGTCTCCTCACTTTCCTATCCCACCTTTTCTTCTCCCTGACCTGATTATTCCCTGTTCAGGCAGCATTTTCTCCAGTACTCGCTAAATCAGCCATCAATCAGAAACATGTTTTTCCACGTTATGAATGCAGCTTTCTAATTGCCATTTTAAAAGCCGAAACATTGAATGCTATATTCTTCAACCTAGAGTTTGAGAGTATTGGGTACTGCATTTTGGGGGGACGTTCTACGGCACTATGTTGGTAAAACTAGGAAACTCTGTAGTTCCTCCATTTGTTTCTGTTCAGACACCTTTGAGAAAAGTAGGTACCCCAGACTTCAATGCACCTACCGCTAAGTTTGTATTAAATGACAGACTTCCCCATTCATCACCTAAACTAAAAGTCACAGTGAATGGTGCTCTACATGAGCAACATTCCCCTTCAATCATGAATAAACAAGGCACAACACAGGAGTTAAAACTTCATTCCTCAAATATATAGCAGCATGTAAGACATATCTTGCTTTTCTAAAAATCACTTTTTGTTAGAGCTGGAAGAAAGCAGCCCTGAAATCATCATATCAGTCTACAGATAAGAACACTAAAGTCCAGAGAATTAGCAGAATTGTTCAGAATCACACAACCAAGCAGCAGCAAAGCTCACCAAGCACACAGCCCAAAGCTTGCTCTTTCCACGGGACTGTCCGACTTCTCCAGCAAACGGTTCCCCACAAAGGTGGGGAAAGGTGACACTCAAAAGCTAGTATTTTTAGTGCCTTTTCTCCTTGTCATTAGGTCCAACTATCATCAAAAGGCCAAAACAGATCAATCTGCCATTCCATTCATCCACACACCATTTAGTCTGTCCTTTCCAAATCTGTCTTTTCCTTCAGAGACTTCTATTTCGTCTTTCTTATTCATTTAAACCTGAGTTGACCCATCAACCAGAGCTCCCAGGCGGAAGAATATCTCGGCCAAACATGGGTATGACAGAGTGTGCTGCTGGGCCCTCGAGTTACTGCTCTAGAGGCAGCTGGCTCCATGTTAACCATCGATGTGAACTATGGAGTTAAACTAAGTTAACATAGCTAAGTTAACTAAGTTAACTACATAGTTAAACTAAGTCAACATAGTTAAACTAAGTTTAACTTAACCACATTCCAACTTAACCACTTTTCAGCTCAGAAGCAATTACGCATATTGTTAAGTGACATTAATGATGCTGCTTTTTAGAACTTTATTTCAACATTAAGCTGTGCTCACACAGTCTCAGTTTATAATTACATTGCTTACATCACACGGTCACCAACTCAAAGTATATTCATATACGTACATGCATATTAGCAACGCTAAAATTTCAATATCAGAACCAAGGAAGAGCCAAATGACTCACCAACGACCCACATGACAAAAGGCACCAAAACTCACAGCCATCAATAGTTATTGCAAAACCTAGTTCTCCCTCCTTCGGTTTTCTTACCTGTCTTACCCTGCTCTCTTCGGCCTCTTCTCTCCCCCTCCGCACCGTGGATGCATCATCCCAGACATTCCTTTCCCTTTCCTCCCCTCTCCCTGCTCCTCTAAGCCCTTGTTCAGTCCGCTTCTGCTCACACTCCCAAAATCAGCCATCAACCCAAAATCTATACATACTTTTCGTCATTTACTCTACCTTCTTCATACAGCTTTAGGGTACCAGGTTTTTTTGTTTTTTGTTTTTTAAGATTTTATTTATTTGTTTTTTTAACAGAGAGAGAGAGAGAGACAGAGAGATCACAAGCAGGCAGAGAGGCAAGCAGAGAGAGAGGGGGAAGCAGGCTCCCTGCTGAGCAGAGAGCCCGATGCGGGGCTTGATCCCAGGATCCTGAGACCATGACCTGAGCTGAAGGCAGAGGCTTAACCCACTGAGCCACGCAGGCACCCCATAGGGTACCAGTTTTGAAAACTGACGCACCAACCACTACATGACAGCCTTCAGGGCTGAGGCAGCGGAGCGCGGGCGCAACAAGCAAGGACTCCCGGGGCTGCACCCGCTCTGGAGTGCGGCCTTGGGCAAGTGACTTAACCCCACGGCTCATCTGCTTCCCGTAAAGTGGGAGTGTGAAAATCGGATCATCTCAACAGGGCTGGTATGAGATTTAAAGGGGGTTAACTGCATAAAGGGTCTGACACACGGTAAGTACCCACTAAACGTTAGCTATTTTTATCTCTCACAAAACACCGAGCTAAAGCTCCTTCTGACATCGTTCAGCATTTTAGAGGCTCGGCGTTATGGAGGAGGAGTAGGGCATCGAGCTGTTTTTTCCCCCGCCTGTGCCCTAGCCCAGTAATTCTGAGAGCTGCAGTCCTGAAGCTTTAGGTCAAGGGTTCTCCAGTCGTGCTGCGGGAAATGCAGCCGTGGTCTGCTTGGATTTGTCCTCATGATGACTAAGGGGCCTCGTTCCTTCAACTCCCAGCCTGCCTGAGCTCACCTGCAAACTCTCCCTGTGCAGTCAGCCCTCCGAGCACTGTGATGAAGTTAGCTGTACCCCGGCACAGGTAAGTGTTGCTGCTAAGCCCCTATCCGCCCGGCCCGCCGACGAGTTTCTCCCGTGTTACTTCCCACTGACAGCACCGACGCACCTCCAGTACAAGGCCATCTGTATGGAAGGGAGCAGCGAGCATAATGAGGACAGAGATGACTCAGACGCATGCCACAAAGCTGCAGAGAGGGCAGTCCTGGAGGTCAAGCCAAGAAAAAAGTTAATTTACACTGTTCTGCCTAGCAAAGCTAAAATCCTCTGGGTCCTTCACCAGGAGTCCTCATTTTCAGGCTCCCAGGTTAAAAAAAAAAAAAAAAGAAGGAGGAGGAAGAATTAACCATTTAGAATTTTGTAAGTATAATTATCGAAATAATCTAGTAAGTGATAACACCATAATACTTTACAGTTCCCTTAATTTTGAAAGGAAGAAACAATGTAAAGTAATATTTAAAGAAAAACAGTTGAATTAAACATCTCTAAAAAAAATATAACAGGGGCGCCTGGGTGGCTCAGTGGGTTAAAGCCTCTGCCTTCGGCTCAGGTCATGATCCCAGGGTCCTGGGATCGAGCCCCGCATCGGGCTCTCTGCTCGGCAGGGAGCCTGCTTCCCCCTCTCTCTCTGCCTGCCTCTCTGCCTCTTGTAATCTCTATCTGACTTATGATCTCTGTCTGTGAAATAAATAAAATAAATTAAAAAAAAATAACAAAACAAAACCACATTTAACTCTTGCCATCACTTCAGGCAGAGCTTTAATGTATAGGAGAATCACCAGAGGAACCTGTTAAAAGGCCAATTCTGATTTCATAGGTCTGGGGTGGGATCTGAAAATCTGCATTTCCGCAAACTTCGTGGCCATATAGATACAACAGATAACTACTGGTCTGTGGGTCACACTTAAGAGTAGCAAGAATTTAAGGTACTGTAGGTGTCAAAAGACCTATTCCCAGTTTCCCAGCTTATCAATGCAAAGCCTCCTCCAACTGGTGTTAGAAGCAGCAGCGTGTTCTAACAGCTGGAAGGAACAAAGTGAGCCGAGCCTACCAACTGCTTCTTAACAATAAAGGAGCAAAGAGAGGAGCTGGAGAAGAGGAAGGAGCTTCAAGGGGGAAGCAATTAAAAAAAAAAAAAAGTTCTCTGCAGCCTCTCTTTTCAGCTTCCATTTGGTTTCCCCAAAGAAAAAATGAAAAATGTACACCTGTGTCACCAGTACGGTTATCTCCTGGTTTCCAACTCAGAGAATTTAATCCAAGATTCCTCTGGCTCTTCTTCCCTGAAATCAACTTACACAGAACGGTTATTTCTAATAAATAATTGAAGATTCCAATCATTTGTACAATCTTCTTTCAAAGGAAAAACATGTATCTTCTTTAACAGTGTGGCTGTTTTCCCCTTTGTAACATTTTACAATGAATTTGAGCAGAAGCCTTCATTGAGAAGGGGACATGTGAGTAAAAACCTCAAGGAAATGAAAAGGCGTGCCGTGCGGAGGTCTGCGAGTGAAGCATTTCAGGAAGAGGGAACGGTAAGTAAAGTCCCTGGGACTGAAAGAGCCAGGAGTCCAGTGTGGTTAGAGAAGACGGGGTGGGGAAATGTCCATGGAAATGAGGTCGTGGAGATGATGGAGGGGAACACACAGATCACAAAGGGCCCTTGGCTTTTATATTAACTGACTCCTGCTGTCTTGCAGGGAGCGAGGTGGGGGGGAGGCCCGCTGTGAGTGGAGTAACACATTCCAGCGTTTAGCAGGATTAGACTGGCTGCTGAGCTAAAAACAGACTGTAGGCTCTACACAAATATATACAAAGAATGATAATGCCCGGGTCTTCCATGCTGAGTGCTTCCCAGCATTCCCTCGGAGTTCCCTAGATGATGTGGCCATGCAATAGCACTGTCACCGCATTTGAGGGAAAACCAAGAACTGGGTTATTGGATATGTCATACACGTGAAGCCTTAATGCCCAACTTCTTGTATGACTCAGCTCCACTATCACTCAACATTCAGCCCCTAGTTCTAAATATTGATTAGAGCATTTGAAATTTCATACACCAAGAAAGAAACATAGGGTCCACCCTTCCTAATGGTGTTGTGCGAATTGATGGTATGATAACCTACAAAAATCTAAAATTTGCTCATTTCTCCAAAGTCTAAGAACACTCCAAGATTTTCTTAATATGGAAATGTATTTCATAAAAGTTATCCTTTAAAAGTATTATCACTCACAAACAAATACATAAATAAAAGTGTTATTACTCTGACCCAGTAATTTCACTTCTGAAATGGTATCCTATGCAACTAATCCTAAACAGGAAAACAGTTTTAATCACAAGGTATTCACCATATTTTATTTATAATCGCAATAAACTGGAAGCAATGTAAATGTTCAGCAACAGTTAAATAACTAAATATATTGATAGTGTAATATATAAAATACTAAATACATTATAATGATAATGTACTATACATAGATAATAATAAACATTAAGGATATTATAATGATTATAGTAGATATATATATATATATATTCTCTAGCTAGAATATTATGCAGCCATTAAAAACGATGTCACAAGATGTGCATACTATGGTTACAACTTGTTAAATACACACACATAGAAGAAGACAGCATTATGCAGGCAGGAAAAAAAACTGCAGTAAACATATCAAAATATTAATCGATTTATATCTTCCAATTTTTATAAGTGACCGTGCATTTTGCTTAAATTTTAAAAATTAAATTAATGGGACTTCTTCACTCCCATCTTTTTATTTCCAATATGGATCTCATATGATATCACCCCTACACATATGCATCAGCCTAGAATATATTAATAAGAACAGTAAACATTATCAAGCACCATGGTACCAGGCACTGTGTTACATGTGGGATCCAGGTTACTGGATTTAATCCTCACAGCAGTCCACGAAGACGCTACTCAAGAGGTGAGTGAGTAACTGGGGCCGTCGGAGAGCCAAGGACAGCACCCGGCCCTGAATCCAGCTCTTGGGCGAGGAAGTCTGTACCCTTCCGCACAGCACTATACCGCCTCCCCAGAGCAGTGTAGAAGTAGTTAATAAATAATAGACCTTCCATCAGAATTCCTGAGCAGTATGCCCAAGAACGGCCAACTGAGAACCGTGCCAACTGTGGCGCCCTCCTTGGGTCTGCCTCCTTTGCTCTTCATCCCGCCTTGTCCTTTACTCCTTTCTTATTTCTCTCCCACAATTCCCTACCTCTATCATAAACCTTCCAGCAGCATCCTGGGCACTGCTTAGCTTCAACAGTAAAACTCAAATAAAATCAACTGCTGCCCTAAAGTTTTCTAGAAACCAGAAGTTACACACCTGGAAGCCACATGCCACATTTGGCCACAGATGTATTTTGCTTAGATCTCGGTATTTTGAAAAACTTAAATGAGTCACCAACACTTAAAAATTAGGATGAATTCACATAAGAAGGCTAATTTTAAGTTCCTCTTGATAATTAAATGATTTGATAACAGGAGGTCCAACAGGGCATCGATCTTCAGATGCTGATTCTCCAGTTTGCCACAGTCTCCACTAGCCCCTGTTGTCTTATACCTGATTCTTTTCAACTCTCTTCACTTTTATGGAACCTGCCACCTCACCCCCAAAGCACCAAGTTTGTAAGTGGTGGCATAAAGGCCCCTGGAGACGTAAGCACATGCCATTTTTACTTTCTGCTAAATTCTGCAAACTCTTCTTCTGAATGATGCCAACAGCTAAATGGCCTATTGTTGAATGCAAACCACAGGGAAAGCAGCAACAGCAATCCTGCAAAATCCAAGCCAACGCAGGTCCAAGAACACTTTCTACTGCAAGCTCACTGGATCAACTCAGCCTTAGATTTCGTCAACTCAAATATTCCTTTGGGATTAGCCAGAACAAAGTCTTGACAAGGTCCTAGATCTAAAATGAGAAAATTGTCTAGTAAGTTTAGTAATAACAGTGAACCAGTTACTAAGTACTCATTTTTTTTTTTTTTAAGTTTCAGCTTTGGTAGGTTCCTGATATTATGAATTTTACATGCAAAGATAATTGCAGTATCTATCTTCTTTTATTCTCTAAGTAGCCATTCAAAATCCATATTTTTACGGTAATGTAAATCCATTAGGAGAGAACTAGAAAGTGCACTGACGAATCAATCTTGTGCTGGAAGAAATACAGACTAAATGACCTTCTCCATCTCTAATTTCTGATATGTAGTCTATTGCACACAACCTGAACTATGAAAATATCCTCTCACCATTCCAGAAGAGACATAATACGACATAAAGTAAAGCACTAGAGACCCAAACGTCCCACTTGGAACTAAATCCATGTCTCATAAACTTCTGTTCATGCCGTGGGTATGGGAAAACTGAGAAATGGTGCTGCGTGTTCTTTGGGGCGGGAGGGGGCATGTTATATTTCATCTATCATTCACTCTTTCAATATTTTAGTTTTTCTTTTGAATTTCAAACAACACTAAAGAACATTTTTAAATAAGGAAAACGAATACCCACAAAGTGATTAATAACCTGCAAGGTAATTAATTCATAGTTTTTAAAGATTCACTGATAACTCGAACAAAGCTACCACCGGGTATCTATTTTGTGAGAGAAGCTATTATGCTGAAAATATACAATGTGATTTATGACTTACAAAAGCAGTCTGCCCCTGATAATAACAATGTTCACTGAAGGTTGAAGGGAGAAATAAGAGGTTTTGCTTCTTAGGAACGAAAAGTCAAAAGCATCTGACAACTATCATAAAAAATAGACCCAGCAAAGTTTCTCTATTGCAAAAGAACTATTTCCTAAAAGCCTGTCCAGGAACAGAATAAGTTCAAGAAAGAAGTTCCATTTAATCCCATAGCAAAAGAAATCGAGAACCATATTTCATTAAAATTGAAAAGCTGGCTAAAAAGCAGCTTCTTCCAAAATCCTGCCTGCCTTCCTATAAACACAGTATGAAACATCTCTAAAAATACAGAACATTTACTCTGTTTTACAATTTTATTGCTTTAATTTTTCCTAGTTTTATTTTTTAAGTAATTCATTCTAACTTCCCCTCCCCCGCCACCACTTAAAGCTCTACCAACCTAAGTCTCATCTGTGCAACTGAAGAGTTAATTTAATTCTTTTAGAGACATTCAGATGATCAGAGTCGAGATACGCCATGTTAAGTAAGTATTTCAACAAAAAGAAACAGTCTAAAAGATTACCTTTTCAGTTATAGGAAGACACTGATTTTATATCCGGCATTTTCACTGATTTCTTTCTTTTTTTGGTTATACATTATTGCAGTTTTTAACTAAAAATTTACCAAAAATACACATATATTTATATATATATTTATCAAACAAACCTGACCGCTCCAAGCACAGTACAGATTGCACAATAAGCTCCAATTGTGGTTGATCATACAGTCGAAAATCCTGAACTGGGCCATGGCTGCCTAGAGCACACTCTGCATGTCCTCTCTGACTCAGCTCCTGTCAGCACCGTAGCGGTTACCAGAGCTCTGCAGTGATGGGAGCCGCAAATCCGAGCTTCCCCTCCCTTTCCTGTCTAAGCAGCAATAACTCACTGGCAGAACTACATCATCCTCCTAAACACTGGTACATTTAAATTATGCGATCATGAAGGGAAGACTTTCCACAAAAGCCTTATTCTATATTTACTATCATCTGAGTTTTAAAAAGATGATGGCTCTCTCCTCCTTTCTGGAAACCAGGGGCTGGCGTTTATAGGTCCATGAAGACACAACTTGGGAAGGTGGTACAATAAATCAGTGTTGGCCGCAGCCCATGAAAAACCAGCTCCCGACGCAAAGCTGGGGCAGCAACCATGCCCCTCGGACTGCGTTCAGTCCGAAGGGTATCCCTGAATCCTTTCTTCATCTCTCAGTGCATCTCACGGCTAACAACTTCATAAAGTCCCTCGTCTTGGGTATCTTCTACCACTCTCTTGCAACTCATTCATTTGTAAAATGGAGAAAACACCTGTCCTCATGGGGGTTTTAGTATGAAATAAAATAACATCTGTAACATGCTTAAAACAGTGTCTAACAGGGGCACCTGGGTGGCTCCATGGGTTAAGCATCTGCCTTTGGCTCAGGTCATGATCTTAGGGTCCTGGGATCAAGCCCTGCATGGGACTCCCCGCTCAGTGGGGAGTCCGCCTGGCCCTCTGCCCCTCTCCCCCACTCGTGTTCACTCTCTCTCAGATAAATAAATAAAATCTTTTAAAAAAGAAAAAAAAAACAGTGTCTAATGAACACCTGGTAAGTAACGATTATTAATATTCTTAAGATGGGCTTCCCTTCCTGTCCACATCAGAATTCTACCTCTCATTTCTTATGCTGTCCCAAGATGATGTCATCCTCCAGACCCATGATTTTATAATTATGAATTATTTCCAAACCTTTCTTTGGCCCCACCCTTTCTCCCAAACTCCAAATCTGCACATCTAAACTCTTGGTAAGATCCCTTACACCCGGCTGAACTCACCTTCCCCCTGAGCACCCGCACCTGCTCAGCGGCCCCTCCTCTGCCGAGCAGCAGCACAACTCAGCCCCTTAGTCACCAAAACAGAAACCAGTCAGCTTAGACTCCCTCCTCCTTACCTCTCACATCGGTCACCAAATCCTGTCTTCCAAAATGAAAATGTGGAGTGAGCCCATGGCTTTTCCAGTCCCACTGTCACTGCCTAAATTCAGACCTTCATCAACTGTCTCCCGGACTACCCCAAGGGCCTCTAGCTGGTCTCCCAAACACCCTGCCTCACTCCTTTCTGGAATCTCACCTCCCGAGGTCTACCAAAAGAATCTCTGAAACTACAGACTAATCCTGTGACTACCCCGCCTAAATCCCTTCCTTGCCCCTTTCTGCCTGCGGCAGTGTTGCCCAAATAATGTTCCTACTTGTTCTATACGATACAGAGTATGAAAGAGTCGAGTGAACAAAAAGTTTTTCAATGCGAAATAAGTTTGGGGAAAGCCGGGCTAAACAAAAAACAAATTTGCAGGACTGCGCAGCGTCTGAGCATGACGATGAGATTCAACGGCTCCCGGAACGCTTGTTTTTAACCAGTTCTTTGAAACCTTTAGCTTGTTCTCCTTCCTCTAGCTTCCCCTTAATTGCTGGTAGTCCCTAAGGTTCTGACCTTGGCCCTCTCCTCTCCTCTCTCTCATGAGCTCATCTATTCCCCAAACCATAATTACAGTAGACATTGGCTTAACGGACCTCTGCCTCAGTGACCTACCAGACAAACCAAAATTCTCAATTCCTGTTACAGAACACTGGCGAAGCCCATGGCAAGCTCAACTCTTCTATGTTTGGGAAGACAGTCTCTAACCACTTGTTTCTGCTCCCACCAAATGAGACCCACACTTGACACACCAGCTTATTTTTGCAAACATCTTTATGTCGGTTTTATTTGTGTTCCTGTTATTATGTAGCTTAGATGATATACAGACCGATGACACAGGAGGAAAAATGAGAGATGGTGTTTCTGTGAAAACCTGAATGCCTTGAAAAGATCCAATAAAGGCCACTCCTCGTGTCTATATTTTTTCCTTCCTTGGTCTGATAAGTTTTTCTCCAGTAAGACACTGGAAATTCTCCCTAGCCGCCTCCACTCAGCATAACCAGACAGTGAGGTTGCTCCCTCTGCCAGAAGATTCTTCTTTTTACCTAGCTAACTCCTACTTGACTTCGCTCAACACCATCTTCCCAGGAAGACTTGCCCTGATCCCTGCACTAGGTGAAGTCTGGCTGCTCTGTTTTCATAGCTCCCTGCTCTTCTCCTACAACAATATTCATTGCATGAATTGCACTAAAATTATGTGTTCACTTCTTGACTTTCTCTTTATTCATGTATATCCATGGAAGCGGAGACCAGACCATTTCTGTACTTTCTCACTGGTATATCTTCATGTTTGGCACTTAGCAGGTACTTAATAAATATTTTTTGAATGAGTCAATAAGTGTGGAAGGACAACTCTAAGCATATTAGGAATCTCTGGGACTAGAAATATCACATGGGAATCATTTTAAGTTAATCAGATTAACTTTTGTCCTGGGAACCAAAGGGTCATCATTATTATCAATTGTGAGCAAAAACGCAATTTGCGTCCTTCCTCAATGATCCTATTAAGCTGTTGGAGCAGGCAGGATTCTAGCAAAATCCCCAAAAACCTACACTGACACCATCTATTCTATCCCCACCTTGAGATTCTGAAAAATTCTGGGAGAGGGGAAGGAAAGGTTTCAGGCATCTGGTGTTCAGAAGCTCCCAGGTGAGTGACAGACCTTACTAGTTAAGAACCACTGCCCAGATGCACATAACAAAAATAAATAAATAAATAAATAAGACCCAGAGGCTCAAGGCCCAACTATAATCAAGTTTTTATAAATCATTCCTGTAATCAAGTTTTTCATAAATCATTCCTAAACACAGTGTATAATAATAATAACATCGTAGCGGTCCTAATTTCCTGGTTTTGATAACCGTCCTATGGTTACTTAAGATGTACGTTAAAGAAATTTGGGTGAAGAATATAAGACAGCTCTATTTTATATTGCAACTTTTCTGTGGGTCTAAAGCTATTTCAAAATCCAAGAGTTCATATAAAAAGGACCATAAACAACAGCAACCCAGGAGCAAGGAACATCCCTAACATCCACACGTGATCTCGAACTAATCATTCGCCACTACAAGAGAAATGGCTGAGTCTAGGTCCTGGGCAGGAAATGTACACAATAAAGATGAACTAGAACAACCCATTCTACAGTAAGGACAAAAGACAATCAAGTTCATGTTTAAAGGACTCAGCTGAAAACCTGAAGAGGCTACCACTGGTCAAAAATGGGACAACTGGAGCTGCTCTAAGATTCGAAACCTCTGGCGTACGTTTGCATCTACCAGCTAAGATACCAGAAGGGTAAGTACATAATACATATATACACATATATGTATACATATATAATACATATACACATATATGTATACATATATAATACATATACACACACACATATATACATATATAAGTACATAAATACATATATACACACACAGGCCTCTGAAAGGAGGTGGAAATCCTTTCCCAACATAGAGTTTATACTCCTAAAAAATCAGTTAATACCCATGTATAATCCCATATTGACACTTCTGAAATTCAAACATTCCTGAAAATCAAAACATTTTTTTGTAACTCATTCATGGCGAAACCTGTCCTGTTCTGAGCTGACACAAAGCTCTAAGCTTTGATTTATTCCCCAGAGGATAAATATTCATACATTTTCAGCAGAGCTAGGTGATGTCCCAGAACTGGCATTATCTTACATTTCTAAAATCTGAAGACTTCTGAATTCTGAAAAACCCAAGAATTTTGGATACTAGATTACAAATCTGCACAAACAGCACTGGAAATAAGGATAACGAGACAACAGGAATCCTAAAGGAAAAAAGAACAGGGAAGAACACAGAAAGCAAGACCATCGATCCTGCACTGGAAATATCTTTTTCACATCAGGTCACTAAGGTCAGAGAAAGTTTTACAAGCAGGTAAAACAGCCAAATTTTGAAGGAAGTGTGGGATTTACATGAATGACAAGACATGAGAAAGGCATTTCAGGCAAAATGGACATGAGCAGACATGAAAACACTTCAGACTTCACAAATATTTAAGGGACAATGGATGTGCCATCTGCTTTGAGTCAATTTTCCAGGTCGGACAGTAAGACATTATGTGGAAGAAGTGTATGTACTCTAAATCCTGTCACAGTCATTCAGGTTTAAGTGAACTTTTTCTTCGGAAAAACATTTCTTTTTACTCTCTGATACAGAGTGGCTGTCAGGATTAAATGAGGTACACAGAAATTTTAAGGTACTTAAGGTACTTAATAAGGGTTCAGTGTTCTCTGGAAAGTTATCTAAAATTGACTTATCTCACTGTATGTTTCCGGGAAACAAACATTACAGCCGAGCACTTACCAAAAGGATATTAAGATTAACTAAAAGGCTAGTAAAAGTCAACAGTATAAATATCTAAAGTGCAACAGGAATAAAGAATATTAAAAGACTGACACTCAAAACTGGAGACAAATAAATATTGCATGCTAGAAAGCAAAGGGCTACAAATTAATTTTTTCTCTGATTTACATATTTTTAGGCAAAAACAAGTATAAACTATATGGCTCTTTAACAATCATATCACCCTCCGCACAGACTTAATTACTCTTTTTTTTTTTAATTTTTTTTTGTACTTGTCTTAATTACTATTTTATTTCCAGCTATTAGGAATCTATTCTGATGGTCTATATTTTTGCTCTAAAACCAAAAAATCCAATTAGGTCTGAGACCCCCTGGCAAACAAAGTCTTCTAGAAATATTCACAGTTAATCTAATAGAAACAAATTCACTCTTTCCTGACCTTGCCTGTTAATATTATCTGGAAAAAAGCAAAACCACCACCGTAAAAAACATGCAATGGGAAAAGTCTCTTCAACAAATGGTGCTGGGAAAACTGGACAGCTACCCTCGAAAGAGTGAAACTGAACCACTTTCTTAAACCACACACAGAAATAAACTCAAAATGAATTAAAGACCTAAATGTGAGACCTGAAACCATAAAAATCCTTCAAGGGAGCACAGGTAGTAATTTCCCTGACATTGGCCATAACAAAGTTTTTCTAGAAAAGTCTCAAGAGAAATAAAAGCAAAACTATGGATACCTGGGTGGCTCAGTTGGTTAAGCAACTGACTCTTAGTTTCAGCTCAGGTCATGACCTTGTGGTCATGGAATCAAGCCCCTTGGCAAGGTCCACGCTCAGTGCAATCTGCTTTGGATTCTCTCTCCCTCTGCTCTTCCCCTCATCTGTGCTCACTCTCTCTCTCTCTTTAATTAATTAATCAATTAATTAATTTTTAAAAATGATGGAGATTGAAGAGTACACTTTTCATGATGAGCACTGAGTAATGTTAAAAAAAAAAAAAAGAAAACAACGACGACAAAACAACAGTAACAAAGTTGAAGACTCACACTCCCCACTTTCAAAACTTACTACAAAACTACAGTAATCAAAACAGTGTGCTACTGGCACCCTATGGTATAGTACAAGACCTGTGGACCAACAGAATAGATGAGGGAGCCCAGAAATAAATTCTCACATATGTGGTCAATTGATTTTCAAATGCCAGGACCAATCAATGGGGAAAGGATAGTTTTTCAAACAAATGGTGCTGAGAAAACCAGATACCCACAAGAATGAAATCAGACCTTACCATATACTATATAGAAGAGCTGGCCCAAAATGAATCAAAGATCTACATTTAAGAACTAAGACTATAAAACTCTTCATTACACTGTGGAAAAATCTTCATAACCTTGGATTTGGCAACCATTTCTTACTTCTGATGTCAAAAGCACAGGCAGCAAAAGAGAAAGAAAAACTGGGTTTCATAAAACTTAAAAGTTTATGCAGTAAAGGACATTATCAAGGAAGTGCAAAGAAAACACGCAAAAGGGGAGAAAATACTTGTAAATCATGTATCTGATAAAGGGCTGATATCCAGAATATATAAAGAATGCCTACAAATTAACAACAACAAAAAAAAAACAATTTAAAGATGGGCAAAGGCCTAGAAAAGACATTTTGTAAACAAGAGAAATGGCCAACAAGCACATGAAAAGATGTTCATCATCAGTCATTATGGAAATGCAAACCGAAAACCACAACGAGGTAATACTTCACTCATACACCAGCTGGCTGTAATTTTTAAAAACTGATTTTTAAATGGAAAATAAGAAATACTGGTGAGGATGTAGAGAAACTGAAGTGCTCATACACTGCTAGTAGGCATAGAAAATAGTAAGCCCCTGTGGAAAACAGTTGGGCGGTTCCCCAAAATATTAAACATAGAATTACCGTATGATCCAGCAATTCCACGTCTGAGCATATAATTGAAAGGGTTAAAAATGGGAACTCAAACAGAAACTTAGACACAATATTTCTAGCAGCATTATTCCCTTTAGTCAAGGCGAAAACAACCCAAGTGTACATCAACAGATGAATGGGTAAGAAACTATAGTACATACATACAAAAGAATATTACTCAGCCATAAAAAGGAATAGAGTTCTGATACATTCTATAACAGGTGAACCTTGAAAACTTCACGCTAAGTGAAACAGGCCAGGCAAATAGGGCAATTATTGTATGATTCCACTTATACCAGTTATCTAGTACAGGCAAATGCATATGAAAAGTAGAATAAGGGGGCGCCTGGGTGGCTCAGTGGGTTGAGCTGCTGCCTTCCGCTCGGTCTTGATCTCAGGGTCCTGGGATCGAGTCCCGCATCGGGCTCTCTGCTCGGCAGGGAGCCTGCTTCCCTCTCTCTCTCTCTGCCTGACACTCTGCCTACTTGTGATCTCTCTCTGCCAAATAAATAAATAAAATCTTTTAAAAAAGAAAAGTAGAATAAGGGGTGCCTGGGTGGCTCAGTCGTTAAGCGTCTGCCTTCAGCTCAGGTCACGATCCCGGGGCTCTGGGATGGAGCCCCGAGTCCCATTCCCTGCTCAGCAGGAGGCCTGCTTCTCCCTCTCCCACTCCCCCTTCTTGTGTTCCCTCTCTCGCTGTGTGTTTCTCTCTCAAATAAATAAATAAAATCTTAAAAAAAAAAAAGTAGAATAGAGACTACTAGGGGTTAGGGGGATGGGGAGGAAGTTATAACTCATTGAGTAAAATGTTTCTATTTGGAATGATGAAAATGTTCTGGAAACAGACAGTGATGATCATTACACAATACTGTGAATGTACTTAGTACACTTAATTGCACATTAAAAATGGTTAAAATGGTAAGTTTTATCTTATGTGTATTTTACCACAATAAAAAAAAGTTAATCACGAATTTCTGAACCAATAAAAAATATAATTATTTGTCATAGCTAAGGGAAATGTTACAACATGGGCTTTTACCTACACAAAAATCTAATACTATAGTAATTAAGTATAGTACCTTCATAAGCAAATGAATCAACTACCTTTTTTTTTTTTAACAAACTGTATTCAGAGAAGTTTACTTATTAGGTAGGCTTCCAAAAGAAATCAAAGGTTTAGATAAAATTAAATTGCCTAATATTTGTATTGCAGTCTCATTAAACCCAAGATGTATCAACGTTTTGTAACTTAAAATCTATAGGAAATGTAATTTTTCAATTATTTTTCATATTCAATTATTTGTAAGTTTTCAGAGTTACCTACAATGAAGGAAAACAAATTAAAACTTTTCTCTATTGAGAAACACAACTTAAGAATTTTGCCAAACTACTTAGGAGGGTAAGAGAAGTCCAAAGATATGATCCAACATGATATGATATTAGAACTTTAAGAAGTCAACTTTCTGAAAGGTACAGCAACTCTCTCCCTGACTGTTCTCGAAAAGAGCTTTGAAATTAGATCTTAGAAATCACAGAAACTAAAAGTATCTTGAATTCCTTCTTTCTAAAAAATAGAGTGGGAGGGGGCACATGGGTGGCTCAGTTGGTTAAGTGTTTGCCTTTGGCTCAGGTCATGATCCCTGGATACTGGGATCAAGCCCGGAATGGGAGCTCTGCTCAGCCAGAGTCAGTTTCCCCCCTCCCTCTGCCCCTGCCCTCTGCTTGTGTGCTCTCTCTCTCAAATAAATAAATAAAATCTTTAAATATATATATGTATGTATGTGTGTGTGTGTGTGTGTGTGTGTGTGTGTATATATATATATATATATATATATGGTTGAAGAATTTGAGAGTCAGAGAAGACAGAACTAATATTCCAGTAGTGAGCAAGGTGTTTAATGTCTTAGCCATTATTTTTAGTTTTGTCAATTTTTTTTTAAGATTTTATTTATTTATTTGACAGACAGAGATCACAAGTAGGCAGGGAGAGAGAGGGGAGGAAGCAAGCTCCCCACTGAGCAGGGAACCCAATGTGGGGCTCGATCCCAGGACCCTGAGTTCATGACCCGAGCCGAAGGCAGAGGCTTAACCCACTGAGCCACCCAGGCACCCCTTTAGTTTTGTCTATTAACTTCTCATTGTATTTTTTTCCCCTTTAAAAAAATATGGATCACTTCACAAATATGTGTCATCTTTGAGCAGGGGCCATGCTAATCTTCTCTGTGTTGTTCCAATTTAGTATATGGGCTACTCAAGTCAGCAGTGTTTTGTATTAGTAATTGTTATTTTCCAAATATTTTAATTGAAGCATAAATACACACAATATTTAACACTTATAAAGCACAGCTCTTTTTTTAAATTTTTTTTAAATTTTTTTTTTTTAAGATTTTGTTTATTTATTCGACAGAGATCACAAGTAGGCAGAGTGGCAGGCAGAGAGAGAGGGGGAAGCAGGCTCCCTGCTGAGCAGAGAGCCCGATGTGGGGCTTGATCCCAGGACCCTGAGATCATGACCTGAGCTGAAGGCAGAGGCTTAACCCTCTGAGCCACCCAGGTGCCCCTAAAGCACAGCTCTTAAGTATACAGTTCAGGATATGTTACACATGCCTGTATCTAAGTAATTCACCCCAACCTCAAAAGACAGATCATTTCCATTACCCCTACGAAGTTTCCTAGTCATTCTGGAAGTCTCCTCCTTTACCCCCAACGGGCAATATTCATCCATCTTGCTACTTATTATACTGATACTGACATTCACCCATATTGCTGCAGGTACACACAGTCTTCTGCTTTTCATTGCCAAAAAGTATTCCACAGTAGGAATATGTGAAAATCTGTTTTCCTATTAATAGACATTGAGTTGTTTCTGGTTTGGAGCCATCATGAATAAGGCTGTTATGAACATTCCTGAGCAAGTCTTTTGTGTGAACATGTGTTTTACTTCCCTTAGGGGTAATTATGTAGGAATGAAAATGCTAGATCATGAAGTAGGTATATGGTGAACTTTTTAAGAAAATGCCAAAACGTTTTTTAAAATATTGTACCATTTTACACTCCCATCAGGAATGTATCGGAGGTCCAGCTGCCGCTCTACGCCCTTACCAAAATGTGGTGTCATCAAATTGGTTCTTTCAAATAAATTTTAATGACGTTTCATGTATACACAAGAAAGTCCACTCCTTTAAAATGTATAGTTCAGTGAATTCAGGCCACTCCTTTAAAATGTTTAGTTCAGTGAATTCAGAACCACAGCCACCATACCATCAAGAACACTTTCATCTCCCCAACTCCCTTAATGCTTCCTTCAGCCAAAGCCCTCCCAGCTCCAGGCAACCACTGATCTGCTCTCACTGTAGATTAGTCTACTCAGCTCCAAAATTTTTATGGAAAGTAGAACCATGTACTCTTCCAACTCTGGCTTCTTTTCTCTTAGCATTTTGAGATTTATTCGTGGTGCTGAGCATATCAACAGTACGTTCTTTTTAAATTTCTGAATAGTATTCCATTACAAGGATATACCATAATTTGTGTTGATGGATTTGGGGTGGTTTCAAATTTGGGAATACTATGAATAAAGCTGTTATGAACCTTCATGTACAAGTCTTTTGTGGACATTGTTTTTAATCCCCTTGAGTAAATACCTAGGAGTGGGCCACATGATACATGTGTGCTTTACTTCTGAAAACTGCCAAAATATTGTGCTAAGTGTCTATGTCACTTTACATCCCTCTCAGCAATGTTTGAGGTTCAGTTGCCCCACATAACCCAATAACCCTTTGTATTTTTAATCTTCTTAATTTTAGCTATTCTAGTGGGAATACAGTGGTAGCTCACTATAGTTTTAATTTGCATTTTTTTCAATAGCTCATGCTATTGAACATCTTTTCATGCACTGATACACAATTCATGTATCTTCTTTTACGTAGTTCAACTTTTGCCCATTTTAAAAACTGTGTTGTCTGGAAGCAGGTCCTCAATCAGATACATCTTTTAAAAATATTTCTCCCCATCTGTGGCTTTACTTTTCATTTTCTTAATGGTGTTTTTCAAAGAGCACGAGTTTTAATTTTGATGAAATCCAATTTATTGTTTTGTTTTTTCTGGTTAGTGCTTTTTGTGTCCTGTCCCAGAACTCTCTGTTTACCCCCAAAGTCATATATATATTGTTCCTGACTAGAAGTTTTACTGCCTTAGCTTTTACATGTACGTCAGTGATCTAATTGGGGTTAACTTTTCTGTGTGATGTAAGGTAAAGATAAAGGTTCATTTTTGTCCATATGAATATCTACTTGTTTGCACACCATTCAAAAATCACCCCACTGAATTCAGATGATCATGTTTACATGGGTCTCCCAACTCTCCACTGCCTTCCATTTTTATACATATCTATCATTAAACCAATTCTATACTGTCTTGATTTTTGCAGTTTTGAGTAAGTATTTATAAAATAGTAATATAAATAACATAAAACTAATCTTTTTCAAAACTGTTTCGGTTACTCTGTGTCCTTTGCCTTTCCAAATAAATTTTAGAATTAGCTTGTCTATTTCTAATAAAAAATCTGCTAAACCTTGCTGGAATTGAGTTGAATTTTTACAGCAATTTGTGGCTAAGTCACATCTTAATAATACTGAGTCTTCCAATCTAATAAACATAGTATGTCTCTCCATTTATTTACATTGTCTTCAGGACATTAAAATAATAAGGCTACTATTTTTATTTCATTTCTCAGTTGTTTAATATATAGAAATACACTGACTTTTGAACAGTAGCCTTGTATCCTTGTATCTTATGACCTTGAAAAATCTACTAGTTCTGGGAAGTATTTCTGGTAGATCTCTTACAATGTTCTATGTGCACAATCAATTGTCTGCAAATAAAGAGTTTTGCTTCTTCCTTCCCTTTTTCCTTCCTTCCTTTTATTTCTTTTTCATGATGTATTGCACTAAGTGAGACTCGATAATACTGTTGAACAGAGAGGTATTGAGAACAGACATCCTACCCTGTTCCTGACCTTAGTAGTAAAGTATTCAATATTCTTCACGGAACTCCCTCATCAAATTGGATAAATTTATTTATAGTTCCAGTTTTCTGAGAGATTTTATGATGATGAAAGAGTCTTATATTTTATCAAATGCGTTTTCTGCATCTTCTGAGAGGATGAGCATATGAATTTTCTCCTTTATTGTAGCTTGTTAAACTATTAAATGTTAATTATTAATATATTAAAATGACAATCTTTTGTTTTTGCGATAACTCCAACTTAATCATGACATTATTATCCTTTTCATATATTGACAGATTTAACTTGCTAACATTTTCTTAAGAATTTTTGTATCTACAACCCTGTGGGTTAATGGTCTAAATTCCTTTCCTTATAATGCTCTTGCCTAGTAATTACCAGGCTTACACTGGCCTCATAAAAAGGAGATGATAAGTGCTCCCTCCACCTCGTTTTTTGAGTTTGTATGGAATTGGTATGATTTCTTCCACAAACCCGTTATAGAATATGCCAATGCAGCCATCCAGATCTGGAGTCTTCTTTGTGGGGCGGTTTTTAATTACAAATTCAATTTCCTTAACGTATATGGCCCTAATCAGACTTTTTTATTTCTCCTGTGGCCGTTTTGGTAATTTGTATCTCTCAAGGTGTAATACTGTGATTTACAGTAAGAAATACATATTTGGTCTTCATCCCCATTGCAGGCACAGAGCTCCTAAAACCCTTGGAATTTCCTAAGTGGTAAGAGTAACAAAGGTGTCTTTTGTTGTGTTAATGAGGTGACTTTTGGATTGCACCTAAGGATGGGAGGGAGGCTGGTTGCCAAGAGAACCAAACCTGTGATTAAAGACTTGGAATTTTCAATCCCACCCCTCTGACCTCAGGGGAGGAGAAAAGGGCTGGAGTCCAAATCATTCGCCAATGGCTAATCGTGTAATCAATTATGCACATGTAATGGAGCCTCCATAAAAATCCAAAAGGATAGGGTTCACAAGCTTCCAGGTTGCTGAACCCAAGATGATCTGGGGAGAGCGCAGTGCCTGGAGAGGGCATGGAAGCTCTACACATTTCCCCATACCCTGCCCCATGCATCTCTCCCACCTGGTTGCTCCTGAGTTATATTCTTTAATGATAAAGAAGTGATCTAGTCAGTAATATGTTTCTCTGAGTTCTGTGAGTCACTCTACCAAACTAACTGGACCCAAGGAGGGGGTGGTTGGAACCTCCGATCTACAGCTGGTGGGTCAGGCAACAAAGCTGGATTTGCAATTGGTGGCTAAAGGGTGAAGAGGCAGCCCTACAGGACTGAGCCCTTCATCTGTGGAATCTGATGCTATGGTGTTGTCTCCAGGTAGCCAGTGTCAGAACTGAGTTGAATTGTTGGATACCCGGCTGGTGTTGGAGAACAGCTTGGTTTGGGGACCCACTCCCCCCATGTACACAAACAAGTCTGAATGGGTACAGAATCCCTACACAGAATCTGCTCATTTCATCCAAATTGTCAAATTCACAGACATAAGGTTGTTCATAATAGTCCCCTTTTATCTTTTTAATGTCTGCAGGCTCTGAATGATGCCCCTTTTTTTATTCCTGATACCGGCATTTTAGGTTTTCCCTCTTAATCACACAAACTGATTTCTAATGTTTGAAATCCTTTTCAGAGACCGACATTAAGTCGCTCTCTGGTCTGCTATCAATTCAAAGCCAACTAGAAAAGACATACTGTCAAGAATATGCTAAACATTTCACCACAGTTTGGCAAAATCAAGTAGTATTCACTTTCTAAGCTATGTTTTTGCTATCCTTATGCATCCTGAATATATATGAAAATTTCAGAGCCTTAAATATCTGCCTACCTTTTTCCTAGAGATCCCACCTGATCCAAACACAATGTTTCAGTAACCAGTTCAAAGTAAGAGTTAGATACAAGATTATGACCAAATAAAAAGACAGCCAAGAATGATGACAGAAGTTAAGGATAAATAGGGAAAAATGATTCTTCTTCCAAATTCCTCACCTAAACTGAAGACAATCTGTATTATCTCAAGCAGATGCAGTTCTAGTAACCATAAACTATGATTACGATATGAAGTTCTGTCAGTATCTCCAACTAGGGATTCTAGTTTGGCTCATATCACCCCAAGGAAGACTTCAGGCGTACCTAGTCTCTCCCACCAAGTCTATAGTGTGCCCACCAGTATAATTTTGAACCAACTGCACATTTTGTTGAGGCATCGTTGGTTCTTTAGGTAACCAAAACTAATGAGAGTCAGAAATGAAGGCAGCTAAACAAAACAAAACAAAAAAGTGTATCAATTTAAAAATGGGCAAAGGACCTGAGCACACATTTCTACAAAGACATACAAATAGCCAATAAGTACTTGTAAAGGGTTTTGAACCTCACTAATCATCAAGAAAATGCAAACCAAAACCGCAGTAAGATACTACCTCATCCTGTTAGAATGGCTATTTCTGCAAAAAAAGAAAAAAAAAAAAGCAAATGGTAAGTGTTAGTGAAAATGTGGAAAAAAGAGAACCTGGCACACCGCCGGTGAGAATGTAAATTGGTACGGTCATTATACGGGGGCTCCTCAAAAAATTAAAAATAGAACTATCATATGATCCCGCAATCCCACTTCTGGGTACTTATCCAAAAGAACTGAAATCAAGATCTGGAAGATAATATTATTCAGACCTAAAAATGAGGAAATCCTGCCATTTGTGACAACATGAACGAACCTGGAGGATATTATGCTAAGTGAAATAAGTGAGTCATGGAAAAGTAGATAAATACTATATGATCTCACTTATATGCGGAATCTGAAATAGACTCACAGAAGAGAGTACATTGTGAGGGGCTACAGAGTAGGGGAAATGGAGAGGTGACTGTCAAAGGGTACAAAGTTTCACTTATGCAAGATTCTGGAGACCTACTATAGAGCTTAGTGCTTATAGCTAACAATCCTATATTGCATACTTAAAATTTGCTCAGAGGATAGATCTTATTTTAAGAATTCTTAACACACACACACACACACACACACACAAACAGCAATAACAATTGTGGCCTTCATGGAGGGAATGGTTTCATGGGGTATACTTATCCCCAAACTCACTGAGTTGTACACATTAAATATGTAAGCTTTTTACATATCATACTTTTTTTTTTTTAAAAAGATTTTAGTTATTTATTTGACAGAGAGAGAGAGATCACAAGTAGGCAGAGAGAGGGGGAAGCAGACTCACCGCTGAGCAGAGAGCCAGATGCAGGGCTGGATCCCAGGACCCTGGGATCATGATCTGAGCTGAAGGCAGAGGCTTAATCCACTGAGCCACCCAGGTGCCCCTCAATCATACCTTTTTTTAAAAAACCAAAGCATGGACAATATTCAGAACTCTAAAATATGTGGGTATCTAACAACTACTATAACAGAAGGACCTTTGAAGAAGCAATGTTGGACTTGGGTTTCAACAGTTTTATATCTAAGTCAACTAGGGAAGCTGGGATTTCCTATTAACTCTCAGAGGCAGTGTCTCTGCCTAGGAAAAAAAGCAAAAGAGAAATCCATTCACCACTGCCATTCTTTCTTCTATTGATATATTCATGCCTGCTTTTGAGTGTCTCTTGGCACACAGAGATTCAAGCATGGGGTTCTAAACTAAACATCACTTCCTAGAAGACAAGAAATACATAGCATATATGCCCTCACATTCAAGGGTATCAGTTTTCTCAAAGGCTTCTCTTAATCCTTTGAATTCAAATCATCCTCTTCCGAGATGCCTATCAACCTCGGTTATGCCTTCTTCATTTGCTTACTGGTCTCGCTCTGCCAGATCGTCCTTATCTTGTCAGTGACTTTGCTCCTTCTCCAACATCACTTTCAGTGACTTCAAGAAATCCTGCTTCTTTTGCAGAATGGCAACTGGACTCTGTAATTAGCTTACATTGTATCTGCATTGTGTTATCCGGTGCATCTCACATTCCACGAGATTGAAAGACAAGACTGATTCAACCGACAGACAGAAGAGCTGCTGGTGTTAAACGAGGAAGAGTATGTGGAGAGAATTCTGTTGATGATTAGTTTATTATTACTTATGTTAGAATATCTTCTGCAAAACCCTTCATGACGCATAGTTAAATAAGGAGCACCACAGATATATATGAACGATAAATATGAAAGAGCACATATGGAGAGAGTAAGTATGTATGTTTTATTCCACTGTAACTTTTCCTATTCTTGATAGACTTAATACAATTGATGATAAGATGCACAAGAGAAATTATTATACCCTTCCGTAAATGACACTAAACAAATTATTTTTATAACACACCTAAAAGGGAACGATAGCTTCAATATGACCAGAGTCAGAGCTTATCACTTTTAAAATGTTAACTTTTGATTGAAGTATAACACACACACAAAAATGTGTGATATGTATCACTGTTGAATTTTTTTTTTAAACATTTTATTTATTTATTTGACAGAGAGAGATCACAAGTAAGCAGAGAGGCAGGCAGAGAGAGAGGGGGAAGCAGGCTCCCCGCCGAGAAAAGAGCCCAATGCAACGCGGGGCTTGATCCCAGGACCCTGGGATCATGACCTGAGCTGAAGGCAGAGGCTTTAACCTACTGAGCCACCCAGACGCCCTTCACTGTTGAATTTTAAAGTGCTCTTTAACATGAAGTTTATTTTATCCAAAAAGAATATTACTTAGGAATACTAATGACATGTAGAAATATATATGATTACAAATATAAGAAAATAATTACAATTTTAATCTTGAAATTTTCACTTGCTTAGTCAATTTTTAAATTTTCTCTCCATATTTTTACATGTTTTCTTTACACTGATTTCAATTTGGTCGGAAAAAATTCCAAAATCAGGCCATCATAAGTATTCAGACTTTGGAAGGAGCTATGAATGTCTCTGCGTCCTGTGTTTCCCAAACTTGGAAGGTCACCAGGGGATCTTTTTAAAAGTTAAGGTTTTTCAGCCTCACTTCCAGGGATTCTAATTCATTAGCTTAATGGTGGAAAGAAGAATAAGTTGTCCAAGTGAGTCTAATGATCACCCAGATTCGCCTGACTTAAATTCCTACCAACTCAGGAATTCTGTCTGTTATTCCCCAAGTGAAGGTCACCCTATCTGCAAAGAATACATTCAATCTCAGTTACCTTCTATTAAAAAATTATTTCTTCTGAAGACTGAGCTGAATGAATGGGCTCATCCATCTATCCACTGATCCTAGCTCTGCTCTTCATAGCCATACAAAATAAATCTTACCTCTTTCCCATATTACAATCCTTAAAAAATACCTTTGTACAGTGCTTTGTAAGTTTCTTTCCCTCCGTTTACAAAATTGGTAAGATATATGTATGTGTGTGTGTCTAAGTAGGTATATGTCTTTTTATCTATCTATCCACTATCAATCTACATAGAGAGACCCACATGTACAGAGGGGTGCTGACCCCCACATAGTTGAAAATCTGTGGATAACTCTTGACTCCCCAAAACTTACTGTTGACTGGAAGCCTTACTGATAACAGAAACAGTCAGTTAAAACATACTTTGTAGGGGCACCTGGGTGGCTCAGTCGTTAAGCGTCTGCCTTTGGCTCAGGTCATGGGCCCAGGGTCCTGGCACTGAGTCCCACATCGGGTTCCCTGCTTGGCGGGAAGC
This sequence comes from Martes martes, assembly GCF_963455335.1. NCBI lineage: Eukaryota > Metazoa > Chordata > Mammalia > Carnivora > Mustelidae > Martes > Martes martes. Next base: position 127,036,304 of record NC_137895.1, read on the forward strand.
CAGCTTCTCCCTCTCCCACTCCCCCTGCTTGTGCTCTCTCTCTTGCTGTCTCTCTCTCTGTCAAATAAATAAGCAAAATCTTTAAAAAAATAAAACATATTTTGTATATTATATGTACTACATAGTATATCCTTACAGTAAAGTTAGCTAGAGAAAAGAAAATGTTCTTAACAAAATCATAAGGAAAAGAAAATACATTTACAGTATTGTCTTGTTTTTGTCGAAAAATATCTGCATATAAGTAGACCCACATAGTTTGAATCTGTGCTGTTCAAAGTCAATTGTATATATCTTCCTGTGGGCAGAGAAGGGTGTCTATAATATATTATTAAACAACAACAAAAAAAAGTAAATTGAAAACGCTTCCTAAAAGCATTACAATAAATGCTCGATTTAAACTGGGTGTCCAGAGCATTTCCCTCCCTTCACATTCACTAGGTAGATACATTTCCAGAAGCCAATATGCAGAACCAGAGGAAAAAGTAGGACTCATTGATCAACCTAACATAAGTTTTTTAAAATACAGAATCTTTACTTATTAGCAAACTTGTGGGGATTAAAGATGCCTAAATATCTTGAGGTTTTAAAAAAAAAAATCATGCCTATTAATCCCCAAGATCATAGTAGCTAAGACATATGCAGGAGAAATGTAATCATAAATCCAGTTTTCTATCTACTGATATTTAAGGATACTCTCCACATTCTAAGAAAAAAGAACATCTTGATTTCCTTAAGAAGTTCTGTCAAGATATATTAAAGGTGAATGCAGTGAACAAGAGTGTTAAGTCAAGAGACTCTGTCCTCACTTGAAGAAGGAAAGGGAAGTTGTGGGATGGGAAGCAGGCTTGCGCACGCAGCACTCCTCATGACCGCCAGATGCGCAGCCAGAATGGGGGTGCGCAACAAGGGGAAAAGGCAAGAAGAAACCAATTCTGCATCAAAAACACACTCAGGATCAAACAGAAGACTCAAGAGCAGCCAGTGTGACTGAGGAAAAGTAAATATACTCTCCAACTTGCCCTTTTTTGATAATAATAGTTTGCTCTGGTCTGCCTACAAACTTTCCCAAAGGTAGGTGAGCATTCAGAAATACCAAATTTGGGTTCTCAATCTGTTCTCCTATTCACGAATCTACACCATGGGATCCCTTGCATATGAATAGATAACTAGAAAAAAGAGGACTTACAAAAACAATTTCCATCACATTTAGTTTCTTAAAGCAAAGTACAGTATATCCATTTGTCTCAGATTTTTTTTTTAAGATTTTATTTATTATTTGACAGAGAGAGACACAGAGAGAGAGGGAACACAAGCAGGGGGAGTGGGAGAGGGAGAAGCAGGCTTTCCGTGGAGCAGGGAGCCCTATATGGGGCTCAGTCTCAGGACCCTGGGATCATGACCTGAGCCGAAGGCAGACGCTTAATGACTGAGCCACCCAGGCGCCCAGTCACAGATTATTTTAGAAGTACAAAAGGCCAGCTTCCAGATTTTATTGTGAAATAAACTATTTGCACAATACTTTTTTTTTTTTTTTAAGAATATGAAGCTTCAGCTAAAAAACTATTCTGGTGGAAGCAATCCAAAATGAAGATTTACATGAAGATGTCTTCCTACTCCAAACCAACAGAACATATAGAAGACTCCTAAGATTTAACATATTTAATTCTTTATGGTCAATTAAAATTAGATAAATTATAGGACAATCTTTAAATCCAATAACCTTTGGGTTTCCTAATCTAATCACATCAACCAGAAAGAAAAACAAGGGCCTCCCATATGGTCTTTCTGTAACAGAAAGTAGCTGCATTCAAGAGGCGCATCTGTGCGTCTCTACCCACACTCGCGCTGCTCACGCTGAAATCACCATATTGTTAACTATCATAAGATGACAGGCCCCTTCACAGAGCAAAGAACAAAAGAAATGGAATATCACTTTTGCACTAGAATTATTTGGCCTGGTAGAAACTAAAGAAAGGAAGAAAGGATCAGAGATTCTGGAACCAAGGAATAAGGACTTCGCAAAATGTTTATCTTGGAAGAAATGAACGCTAAGGAACACTGACAATGTATGGAGAAATCTTCTGCAGCCGGGGTCCTCATTTGTTGATGGCCTGTGTCTAGTGATAGGGTCCCACTCAATTCATTCAAACATGGACTTCTGCCAAAATGTCCCTTCATGCTTGCTGCCACTACGGCTGCTCTTCTGATTTCTGGCACGTTCTACCTTTAATCCCAACCTGCAGCATAAAGCTTTTGCCATGCAATGGTATTCTGACATACAGACTCAGGTATACAAAGGAACACATGTTTAAAGTTAAATAATAGTGTTCTATTATGGGGTGGTACAACGAGCCTAGAATGAATCCTAGGCCTGCCCTGAATAAAAACACATACTTTGAAAAAAAAAATATTCCAGTATTGTTTTGAGTAGTGTGTATCCTTTTCATAAAGTACTTAAGTATTATTTTAAGCAGTGTAGGTTTTCTAGAAACCAGATTTCCACAAGACTAGTGACATATTGTCTATTTTTAAAAATCTACAAATGGTGTCTTTTTATCAGTTTTGGAATTAAGCAAAAAAGAGAAAAATACAACAATAGCATAATCCCCCCTCATCATCTAGAATTAACAACTGCTAACATTTTGTCAGAATCAATGTCGTGATCATTTTTAACTTGCAATGAAATGCTTATGATATTAAAAAATACTTAATAAAGAACATTAATATGCAAGCCATTCATTTCAAGAAAAAAATTTTTTTACCAATACAGGCATGTTATCTTTTTATAGTTTCCCCACCAGCCTGATTCCCCATCCACTGGTGTGTTAATTACCATTATCTCACCTCTTACTGCAAATTATTTCATACACGTGTGCTACACACTGTCTGCGTTACTGTTACTTGGTAACCAGCTTCCCAAAGGGAGGAAAGATGCAAAGAAAAAACGCACCAAAGATGTGAACAACAGTCCTCATGGAAATGGAGGTCTAGAAGACAAAATACTCATACCCTAAACACTTCTGTACAATCTAAATTAAGTACTGTATGTATACATACATACACAAATTAAGTATGTATATGTACACATATACAAACTCAATAACATTTTGGAATTTTTCTCAGTTTTGATTCACTCATTCATTCACTCACTGGAAAAAATATTTGTTGCCAATAATGGGCTAGACAGGGGCGCCTGGGTGGCTCCGTGGGTTAAAGCCTCTGCCTTCCGCTCAGGTCATGATCCCAGGGTCCTGGGATCGAGTCCCGCATCGGGCTCTCTGCTCGGCAGGGAGCCTGCTTCCTCCTCTCTCTCTGCCTGCCTCTCTGCCTATTTGTGATCTCTGTCTGTCAAATAAATAAATAAAATCTTAAAAAAAAAAAAAAAATGGGCTAGACATTCTTCTAGGCACAGAAAATACCATTGAACAAAACGAACTGCACTTAACACTTACATTTTAGATATATGATCTGCCTGAACAAATAAGCAAGATCAGATAGATAAGCATGTCACATGGAGAGTAAGTGACAGGGGAGAAAACCATAGCAAGGAAAGAGGGCAGTTTGTGCCCTGGAGTAGGGGAGAGGCATTCAATAAACTCAATGGTCAGCAAAGGCCTCACTCAGGTGACCTCAAGGCAAAACCGAGAGGAGACGAGGAAGTGAGCCCGGTGGACCCCTGAGGGAGGAGAGTGCTCCAAGTGAAGGGGACAGCTAGTGGCGGGAAGGTTCTGGGGAATGCCATGCCCAGTGTGTGCACAAGAGTCCAGAATGGCCCATACAGAGCAAGGGCAGTGAGAGCAGCAGGAGGTGAGATCAGGGAGGTGGTGGGAGAGTGAATAGTCCAGGGCTTTGCAGGGCAAGTAAGAACTTTGGCTTTGAACCCCGAGGGAAATGAGAAGCCATCAGAGGAATGTGAGCAAAGGAGTGCTCTGATTTGCAGAAGGTCCGCTCTGGTCACTGTGTGGAGAACAGGCTCCAGGTTGGCAAGCAGTTGAAAGACAGTCAAGCAGACAGTCGACCAGATTTGCATGGTATGCAGGAGAGAGATCAAAGATCACTCTGAGAAGCCCGACCTGGAAGGTGGAAGGGAGTGCTCATGCTTGGGAGGAGGAGGAAACTGGGAAAGTGCGCAGCAGTAGTTGTAGAGAATCAGGAGTTCGGTTTTCCATATGCCTCATTACTATTCCAGTGCAGACTGAGTGGACAGGTGGATTCAAGGGATATACAGACCACACAGGTGGAGACAACACACACACACACACACACACACACACACACACACGTACACTCACACGCACAAGCACACACACAAATACATAGGTGTAAATATGAATTATCAGTATACACTTGATGTTTAAAGTCATGAAAGTGAGCACAGAGAGAAAAGAGGGTCAAACTCTGACATATACGAAGATTTAGCAGGCCAGAAAGTTGAGGAAATCCAGGGACTGAGAAGTGAGAAGGAGGGATCAAGGAGTCAGGGAGATAACCAAGAAGGTACAGGGTACCGAATCTAAGTGAACGGCGAATAAAAATTAAAGCCCTTCCTACATATTCACTCACTAATTCAACACTATTTACTGAGCACCTACTATGAGACAGACACAGGAGAAGCAAGCACGGTGCCTGTTCTTATGGGGGCTGCAGGCCAGGGGGAGAATACGGATTACTAAGCAAACTTGCTAGCACTATTCCTGATAAGGTACAGGGTGTCTGGGGAGAGCACTGTGGGGGCAAGTAATCCAGTCCTGGAGGGCCAGGAAAGGCCTTCCTGAGGAAGTGATGTTGAAGAAGAGACCAGAATGGTGAGGAAAATCAGGCATGGAGGGGAGGGGTGTTGAGGAGGGGCAGCTGGAAGGAAGGGGGGCAGAAAACAGCATCTGCAAGGTCCAGAAGTGGAGAAGCCTATGCAAGGGACAGCCGGGCAGTATAGGACGCGTAGGAGAAGGGCGGGCCGGATTAGTTACTGGCTCTGCAGACTTCTTGGGAGTTTGAACTTTATTCCAAAGGCATCGGGAAGCCAGAAAAGTGTTTTTACACAGGAGAACGTCACAATCAGCCTTCGATTTCAGGAGGAGCACTGTCACTACGGCATGGGCAGAGCACTGGCAGGTGACAAGGCTCAAGGCTGGGCACCTGGGAAAGTTGTTAGGAAGCCTGGCCAGCAGCTCAGCACTGAACTCGAGTAGTGGTGGCGGGATGTGGAATGCGGACACCACAGGACTTTGGATAGGAGGAATGAGGAGAGAGAAGGGTCAAGGATGATAACCTGGTTTGTGACTGGGACAGATAAGGAGACAGCGGTGCTACTCACTCAAAGAAGCAAGAGGGGAAGGTTGCTGGTCGGAGTAGAATTTGTTAAGTGTGAACGGCCTGTGGGGGATCAAAAACAAAAAAACAAAAAAACTGGTAAAATAGGCAAAAGGCTACATACGTCTGGAGATCAACTATAAAACCTGGGATTGAGCTGTAAATTTGGAGCCCCAGCATGCAGATGAAGCCATGGGAGAGCGTCAAGTGAAACCCAGGGAGTGAGAAAGAGAAGAGCCCAGAGGAATGGCAAAAAGCTTGGCTCTAGGTAAAGCCAGCGGGAAAGGGGCAGAGAGGAAGAAGAACCCCAGGGAGACAGAGAGGGAAAGAGAGGGAGCAGGAGAGCGCCTGAGAAGGAACAAGGGAGTCTGGGATAAAAGCAAAGTGCACAGTATTTCAGAAAGAGGAGCAAAAGTATGAATTCTCATAGTTCATCCACTGAAAAATACCTTGCTGTGTTATTTACACTATTCCAAGATCAACCGACGATTATCTTTCATCAGCTATAATACATTTAATCCTAGGATAATCTTGGTCTAGATGAAGAAGCAAGACAAAAAATGAAATAATTAATAAATAATACTGATTGGCATCAGTAAATATGTTTGTTTTAACAACAGACAATGAAAGTGCTAAAAATTCTGTTACCGGGCAATACTATGGTCTACAGGTAAAGAGTAAAATAAATATCAGAAATAGGAAAAATGGGGGCGCCTGGGTGGCTCAGTCGGTTAAGCATCTGCCTTCGGCTCGGGTCATGATCCCAGGGTCCTGGGATCAGCCCCGTGTAGGGCTCCTTGCTCAGCGGGGAGTCTGTTTCTCCTGCCCCCTCTGCTGCTCCCCCTTCTCGTGTGCTCTCTCTGTCAAATACATTTTAAAAATCTTAAAACAAACAAACAAAGAAATAGGAAAAATAACGTGGTCTATAAAGCTGAAGACTAAGTTTTCACCTCTGGTTTAAAAAAAAAAAAAAGAGGCAAGTTGATCCCGGAAGGATGAGCTCTATAGGATATGAAAGGGGTGATCACATCAACAAGGATTCAGGGTCTAAATTAAGTGATTCTGTGAGATATCGGAACACTTCACAGACCAGACTGTACACAGGCACACACCAAAACGCACGCACTGGCTCAGAGTGAGTGAAAGATTATTTGCAGACATGCAAAGTCTATAGCTCTGCATGAAACAGAATTGTGCCATTCTTACTGCACAATCCTAAGATATATTCTACTGAACTGTCACAATTCATTATTTGAAGAGGACTATTTGTTACTTGTTTGGTTTTTAACCTTCCAATATATCCTTGGGGAGAGATGCTTATATTTATTCATGTACCAACACAATTAGACTAATACAGAAGACGAACAAGAAGTTTCTGAATGTTCTTCAACAGAACAGTAGCCCTTATTTAGAAAAGGTGGAATTAACTAACTAGGTAAGTCATGAATCAGAGATTCCTATTAATTTACTATACCAATTTCTTCTGTCATGCACAGTTAAGCCTTTTTGCTGATTAGCAACATTAATATTAAGACATACATGCTCGGGGCGCCTGGGTGGCTCAGTGGATTAAAGCCTCTGCCTTCAGCTCAGGTCATGATCCCGGGGCCCTGGGATCTAGCCCCGCATTGGGCTCTCTGCTCAGCAGGGAGCCTGCTTTCTCCTCTCTCTCTGCCTGCCTCTCTGCCTACTTGCGATCTATCTGTCAAATAAATAAATAAAATCTTTAAAAAAAAAAAAAGACATACGTGCTCATGTCTTTGTTACAAAAAACACATGTAAATTTACTATTCAAACACATATTTAGGATCAGAGCTATTGGTTTCTAAAAGTTTTTAAAGAATGACAGTATACGACTCTAGAATGTAATACTTCTAATAAAATTAAACACAGAGATCAAGTGCCGTGTTCAAAGACTTAAATATGTATCAACCCAAAGTATTCCAATAGTGACTCTACGTTTATTACTAAGAAAATATTCACAAGATTTAAAGTGCATCAGAAGTATCAATGAGAGTTAAATACACAACAATGAAACAGGCAACTCCTTAAGCTGAGATTTTAAAATGCTGTCTGAAAGCATTTAAGCCCCTTTATTCCTATTCCCACAAGCAAAAAATACCTACCTATTCTTTAAAAAGTCAAACAATATGATACGTTAATATCAAGTTCAAGTTCTGTGTATAATCTTTAAATGAGCAAACTACAGGCAATATAATGTTTTCTTGGTTCCCAAACTACACATAACACATCTATAGCAGCAGTAACAGCCAAATGAAAACAAATTTCACAGCCCTTAAAAAAAATACATAACTGTCAGTGTTAACATAAGCCAAGTTTGCAACTGGAAACACTGCTTTCTAGCCAAGGACAAAATGTATCTATTATAAATTCTTGGTTTGGGGACACCCCTTCAATGACCCCCCCAAAAAAATCAAATAACATTAGTTTTTGCAAATATAATGCAAATAGCATGCTCATTAAAGTATTCACAAGACAATGACAAATGAGGCTTTGGGACCACAGCACATATTATTATGTAACTACAATACACATTAAGCAATCACCAAGTTGCAGGTAGGCCTTCCAAAAGGAGTTATTATGGTTTACCATGATCAGAGGATTGTGGTGTTACACTTAATCACGTTTTTACCTGCAAGCAGGTGTTTACAGGTGTCAAAAAGTAAAACACTGATTCTAACTGTAAATGTCTAGTGCTAAGGAGTTGTAGAGTAATGGCACATTGTACCCACCTCGCTGTATTTTCTGCACAAAACTTCCTAATCCAGTACAAAGTGAGCTACATGAATCAAGTTTCTCTGCATGCTTTAAAAACAAAAATTTCACTTGACTCATTTTTATTAAAACGCCAAAACTCACACACTCAATAACTAGACCTTGTTTCGATGGGCATGAAGTGAAAATTTAACACTTACAAGGTACAAAAGAAAGAGTGAGAGTAAAGCCTCTTTGGAGGAAGTTACTATAATCTATTCAATCTGTCAATAAAAATATACACGGCTCAATATAGACTTTAAAGTTTAAAGGGTAACAATATTCAGTACATTTAGCAAGCAAATTACAGAAACCACCAAAAACCAATTAAACACCATGTAGTCATTAGAGAATGAAATATAACATAAAGAAAAATATATATATATAGAAAGAGAGAGAGATGAAAGAATATGAGGTAACAGGGCATAAGGGTGTCATAAATCAATGGATTTTCTGATTTCTATCCTGCCTGCTGAAAAAATTTCAGGAAGCCTGGCATATAATCTTCAGAGCCCTCCCAAAGATGATGGTCCAAAGGCAAAGCAAGGCACCTGACACCCCAAGGGCAGCTCACAGAACTTCTAAGCAGTGAAAGGAAGTGCATAAATAAAAGAACAGGAATGTCAGGAGATTCTTCAGGGACTTGGAATTACAACTCTACAGACTCTATGAATCTGTTTTTCAAGGCTGTGCTTCAACTGTCCACGGGAAAAGACCTATTTTTCTACCCAGAGCAGAGATCCAGACCAACAGCAAGCCAGAATACCCACCAAAGCCAAAGTGAGACTGAGGTCCCGTTACAACAAGCATACCAGCTGCCCTCTCTCCACCTCGGAGAGCCAGTTTTGGCTACATACCCACAAAACGCACAAAGGCATCTCCTAACCGGCCCAACTGGGGAACCACTGGCGGATGGGAACTGAAGGAAAACAGAGACACTTGCAGGATTCCCAGTCACCTGAAATGGGAGAATTCCCTACTAGGAGGTGATGGGGCAAGATGGGGCATTTCGAAGTGAAGAAACCCTTCTTGCAGAAGAAATCACTTAAGTTCCTGGAAGCAAAAACGGGCAAGACTGCACCACCCTAGGGTCAAGCTGGGACACTCCCACAAATCAGCCCAAAGGCCCCAAAGCCTCTCCTGAGGCCCCTGGCTGCTGACCCCCGCTGTCCCCCCACTCTCTTTCCGCAGGACACCTTGTAGACAGTGTAGACAGTGGCCCGAGATGCTGCCCCTGCGCTTACCTCACAGGTGGGGGACCCGCAGGCCGTGAGCTTGTCACCATCTCCCTCCGGTAGACCAGTCCGACGTGTGGCCATCATTTCATTTCAAATGACATAGAAGGGACCAACCCTTTGGAGTCCACATTGGGGGGCGGAATGCCACCACACACCAAAAAGGGAAGAATTCCACACCAGGCTCCGAGGAGGTGCAGGGCTGGTGAAACAGGTAATGTGCCTGGGAATGGAACGTTTTTATGAAGCCCCTTCAAAACGCCCTGATGATTTCTTCGGACTTCAACTGACTTCACCGTCTTGGTCCATTTCTCGAGACTTCAAAAACAAAGAAGACGGGTCCTCTTGGCAGCTAACGAGGCCAACTGCAGAAAGCGGTCCCCCTCCTCCTCCTAGCGCTACTCGGAGACCAAGAGGAATCTGAGTGGGTCGCGAAGGCTCGAGCGTCAGCTCCCCAAAGAGATCTCTCCTAGAACAGGGAATAGTTAAAGGGCATGAACTTTCTCCAGACGCTGACCTTAGCCTTGCCACAAGTCTACACCAAGTTCGCGGTTCCAACACGCGGAGAGATTATTCGGTCCCTGCTGATGAACCTCCCGCAGGAAAAAGGAAATAATCTTCCCAGATAAAACAGAAAGAAAAAAGGAAAAAACTATAAATCGGGGCGGGGGGGAATGAGAAACATCAGAACTGCACGGTGGTTGCGACAAACACGCCTGGTTGGTGTGCAGCCTTCAGGAAAAAAAATTCCCTCTTCAAGTGCATTTTAATTAATGTATTTTCTGGGCAGAAGAGACAGTGTACAGGCTCTTGGGCATCACCCAGATCCGAACACTTAACGGAAGTTTTCTCCCCACGAGATTAAAATGGAATACTTTTTCAAAAACCCTGCTCGCTTCCCTACACCCCCCCCCCCAATAAAAACAAAAAGTCAGCCCCGGAGGCGGGCAGCCCAGCTCGCCGGCGTTCGCTGGCGGGCCGGGTGAGTCTGGGCGCCCGCACCCCTGCCCCTGCGCCCCGAGGCTGCCCCCGAGGAGGCGGCTGTTTTGCTTGGCCGGCGGCAGGGCTGGGCGGGGAGGTGTGCGCGGCCGCGGGTGGGACCCGGGCGCAGCTCCCTCTCCGGGGCATTATTCCGGAGCGACAGAAATGAAGCCGCAGCCCAGGCAACTTTTATTTACTTGCTGCTCCCCAAACTACCAGTCGACACACTATTTCTTTCCCTTTCCCTGGGGACACCTAGGAAAGAGAGAGAGAGAAAAAAAAAGCAACGAAAAAAAAAAAAAAAACCCCACCACCCACCTACCACTATTTCCTCCGCCCCTTCCAGAGGCGGGTCGGTGATCTCGATCTCCCGGGAAGGGCGGCCCAAATATGCACTTTTGAAAAAGGTGTCGGGAGACCCGGGGCGGGGGGGGGGGGGGGACAAAAAACGAGGGGCTTACCCTTCCCAGCGCGCCGGGCCCAGCTTCCGAGGCGCGGCGGCGAGCAGGAGCGGGGACGCGGGCCGGGCGCGGGGCCCGGCCGGGACGCGCTAGGCCGCAGGCTCGGTTAATATTCATGAGCGGACGGGAGGCGCCCCTCCTCCACGGCCGGCCGGCCGGACCCCGGCGCCCGCCGCCGGCCTTTGTGCCCTTCCCTCCTTCCTCCGGCCCTCCCTCGCTCCGCACACGCGGGCGCGGCCCCTCCGCCCCCGCCGGACGCCCGCCGCAGGCTCCCTCCGACCCCGCGCCAGCGCCGGGCGGGGTGGCCTGAGGTGGCGGGAAGGGAGGGAGCCCGCGGCGAGCCGGGCTCTCCACCCGCCCGCGGGCGCTGCGCCCTCTCGGCTAAGGCGGAAAGTAAAACAGACACGCACCGGAGAAAGCGGGGCGAGTGGATCCGCTCGGGGCTGCCCGGCCCCAGGCAGCGCGCCCCGCACGCCCGGCGCGAGCCGCACCGAGCGGCAGGACGATCCGGCGCTGCCCGCCGCCGCGCTCCGAGGCCGCCGCCCCCGGCCGGCCGCTCCCAGGCACCGCCGCGACCTGCCCCGGCCGGCCCCGGGCTCTCGGCCGCCGCGGGAGGGCGTGGGGCGGGGCGGCGGCCGCCGGACTCTCCCCTCGCCTCGCCGGGCCGGGCCGGGGCCGCGCTCGGGCGCCCGCGATCGCCAAGTGACAGAAGTGCCTCGCTCCGCTGCCGCGCCGAGCTGTTTCCCGGGGGCGGATTTCTCGCTTCTTCCTCCCTGGATCCACCTCCTCCCACTCCACCTCCTTCCCCTCCCCTCCCCAGGGGAGGCTCTGAGGCTGAATATTTTCTGTCTTGAATAATACGGTCCCGGGAACCGACACTAGAGAAGGGGGATTAGCCGGGGCAGGGGGTACTCGCCAGCCCCCTCCCAAGGCGTCTCCGACCTACGAGCCCTCACTGCCCCCCCCTAAAATCAGGCACACACAAAACCTCCCCTGCCTTCCCCAGTCTGCCGAGCGCAGAGCGGGAGCGGCCAGGAACCGGGGTTCAACCGGGGAGGAAGACTAGGTGCTTGGTGTCAGGGGCGGAGAGGGGGACAGGGCTATGGCTGGATTCGCGACTTTGAGGGGTCCCAGGTCCCAGGCTGCGGGGAACGCATCTTGGCAAGTTTTCGCCCCTTCTTTTGGCTGCGGGAGAGGAAAGAAGCAGCGATGCGACGTGCGACTTCAAGATAATAAGGGAGTGTCCCTTCACGCCCAACAGCAAAAGAGCTTCTCGTGTTGGGGGAAGGGGGTCGCAGCGAGGCGTTCATTCAATTATTTTTCCTTTTTTAAATCTGCAGGCAGTTGGATGAAGTCGGCGCGACTAGCGGAACCGAGGGAAGGTGGTTGCGCCGCTCCACTCTACAGGTCACAGCGGCTCGGGGACCAGAGCACAGCCGCAGCCCCTCCCCATCCATTCCGAGGCCAGCCTCAGACCCCGGGCCGCTCGCTCCGCCCCGCCGCGCCTCACAATATCTCCCGCTGCAAATGGCCCAATCCGGAGGCGCGACGGGAGAACACGAGCCAATCAGGGGCTGCTGACTCACGCTTCCCTCCACCCTTTGCCCCTCCCCTAATAGGAAAAGCCACCGCCCCTCTGCCTCGCCTCCCCAACCACCCCCACTTGTCCCCCCACCCCAACCCGCGGGGAGGTGGCTCCCCCGCTCGCATCCTCGCCGGGCTGCAGTGGGGTAGCCCGCTGCGGCGGCGGCGTTTGTCACCTCGTCACCCTCATCCTCACCCCCTCCCAGACACACCCCTACTCCCTTTCCCAGTCCTTCTGCTGGTGCTGTGGAGGGTCATTTGTATCCTCACTCCGGCGGGGGACTGCCAGCTATTGTGTCTGATCAGCTGCCACCGCCGTCCTGAGGGAAAAAAGGAACAAAACCAAGAAGCTACGGGGTCTGCTTACCTTTTCCTTCTTTCTTACGACACCATCCCCCGAAGATTTTAAGACACCTCCCCATCCCCTGCTCCCCGCCCGCTGCCTGGGGTCCTGTTTCTCCATGAGGGGGAAAAAAAACAAAAAACAAAAAACAAAAAAAAAACAACCAACCAACCAAACACATAAAAACACACCCCCTGGAGTCTGAATACCTGCCTTAGTTTTTAATATTCCCCAGAGTGGAAGGTGCCAAGAATTTAGAACATACAACTAAATCCTCAGCTTCAATTAGAGGAAAGACTTAGCCTGGATCATCTTTATATGGCCATGAAATTTGCATGTTCGTGACAGCTCCTGACAAAACTAGTCAGCCAATAACAAAGAACAACAACAACAAAAAAGAATAAAATAGAGGGAATGCCTGCCAGTCACTTGGTAATTTACTGAATAGCCCACTGGGCTATAGCAGTATCCTGTTCTAGATACTGTTGAGTAAATTAAAAAGAAGTGAATAGAAATGCAGGGTTCAAGTAGCCTACCTCTAGTGGGCTTATAGAATGTGTCCAGAAAGAAAAAACAATTTCCAGCACAAAACAGCTCCTTACAAATGCAAATGGGCATGCATGGCTAAACGGAGGACTTCTAGGGTTCAGCTTTTTGCAATGGAAATTTTTATAAGTGTTGATTTTGAAAAAGATTTTCAGTTTGCTAAAGGAGAGTAAATGGTGGCCATGGAGGGAGACGTGAAAGGAGGTAAATATATTTTAGAAATTGTGGGAAAATGACATAACCCAGAAAGACATTTCTATAAAGGATAAAAAGAAGCATGGAGACTATAGGCTAGCTCCATCATCTACCTTGTGACTTAAGGTAAATTACTACTTACATGTTTAAATATTAGAGCTATCAAGTAATAGTACTGACTGCCATCTATATAGCACCGCCTCTGAGCTTTACACACAACTCAGTGAGATAACTGTGTGACCACCAGGATTAAGCCCAGAGTCAGCTCCAGAGTCCAAGCTTTTCTACACAACACTGTACTCCCTCTAACATGGTTTTTGAACAATAATAACAACATTAACTAACCTTTAGTTAGCTTGTTATGTGCTAATTATTGTGCTTTATGGTTAACTAATTGAATCCTAGCTCTGGGTTAGGCATGATTATGATGTGCCATGTTGGGGAATGTTTTTAAGAGCCGTGATGAGAAGTTAGTATTATATGTATCTTATTTCTGTTAGGATGGGAATGATCATGATATTCTGAAATTTGAGAATATTTTTAAGAATCATTGCTATCATATGTATCTAAGTGTGTTAGGCTATCTGGACGGACAGGAACAGTACACAGAACTAAGATTGGGGACATCTGGGCCCTAGTCCTCTCCTGGGACCTCTGTGACAGAATCTTCTGGAGCTAACTGGACTGTTGAGCGCATCAAATGAGATAATACAGGTGAAGGGGCTTTCAAAATATAAAAACCTAATTCTGATTACAGTCTGGTTATAAAGCCAAGTGGTTAGCCTGTTCCCCCAACTAGGAACTCTTTATACTCTTTATTTTATTTTTATTTACTAGGAACAGTTTTGACTCAGCTAAAAATGAGGTCAATTCCCTTCTGAAGGCATGAGCTGCAATAAGACTTTATTAACGGCTTGAGCTCTCATTTAGATGTGACACTATCTGGGCATCTACAAAGTGGCAGTCATCAGCAAGTCATTCGCCATTCCAAAGGCTGATGGTGTCATTAGTGGAGAATGTAAACCCTTGGAGCTCCCCTTTTAGCTGCCCATCTTCGGCATTTCACTCATTAACACCTCCACCAGAGGGAGGGCAAGAGAAAGGAAAAGGAGCCAAACTTAAATCATGTGGCTACTTGTTAACTGCTCCAGTGAGAGATTTGGTATAACAATGGGTTTGGGGACCACTGTAACTGAAAGGAGCTTTGGAATTAACTGTGGGCTTCACAGTTCATATCTTGATAGTTTTCTTTATCCTAAATATCATGGATAAGCAAGAGCTAACAGTAATTCTACCTTTGTTTTACTTTGAAAGGCTAATATTTTCCTCTTTTGAGCAAAGCTGATTAATAATCTAGCTTCTTGGGATGGCTGGGTGGCTCAGTCTGTTAAGTGTCTGCCTTCAGCTCAGGTCACGATCTCAGGATCCTGGGATGGAGTCCCATATCTGGCTCCCTGCTCAGCGGAGACCCTACTTCTCCCTCTGCCCGCCTCTCCCCCTGCTGTGCTCTCTCTCTCTCTGACAAATAAATAAAATCTTAAAAAAAAAAAAAAATCTAGCTTCTTAGAGTTTCCATTGAGTCTCAGAAATTAATACAGCTATATTAATAGCATCTGCAAGACAATCTTGTACATCATAATTCTGACAATGTAGGCAAGACATTTTTAAAGATGCAGATTATATCCTTAAAACATAACTTTTGACTATGTTAATGACATAATAATATTGTTTTGGCGAACCACAATCAAGGAAAAATGTCAAAGCCATAAATAGGACCAAATGTCTTGACCCCTGGTCTAATGTCATTCTGGTATAAACTATGGATGATTTCTACTCTGAATATAGAAGTTGGCAATTCTAAGAGGCACAAGTGTTTGCCAGTGAATTCCACAGATGAAATGTGTAATTTGGGATGAAGCATTTGCAAAACTATGTGTCTGAGGCAGCTAAGACCAATGGCCCTCAGAAGAGTAAGCATTTTTTTCGGTTTTAGGACTATACTTAGACTTTACTTCTTTTTCATACAATAGTAAAAAGACACTGCTAATAGTTCTTCTGCTTCTGCTTTCTGCTAATAGTAAAAATATTACCTGCTAATATTTCTTGGAAAATTTTCTGCTAATAGTAAAAATATTACCTGCTAATATTTCTTGGAAAAACACTTTCATGCTGAATTGAATAGTTCCAGAAAACCCACCTCTCTCGGAAGGCATTCACTACTATAATCAAGAGAATGGAGTAATGTTCCATAATAAATAAGTTTTCTAAGATTCTTCTTTCTTCATCATCTCTTTTACAATAATAATGTAAATCATTTATTAATTTAATGTTCTGCCTTGGCTAGATACATGATGTTATTTCTGTCCCCAGGATGACTATCACCAGTTATTAATTTCTAATCTAAAGGGGAGTGACACTACTTAATTCAGTGTATACAGGGCCTAAAAAAGTACCATACACAACAGATATTTTTGAAGAATTTCCCTGCCCTCAGCTTATTGTGGTCTTTTCCTCCCCTGGATTACTATTCTGCTTGGGGTTTTTTGGATTTTGTTGTTGTTGTTGTTTATTTGTTTGTTGCTATGAATTACTTACTTGATCATAAACAATCTTATGTTCTCATTTAACTGTAACTAAATATTGTCTCCCTTTCCATCTAGATTTTAAAATTCTGTGGGGAGAATTCGTAGGGCTTTTACTTCTTTTCAGTCCCCGTAATACCTACTACAACTTTCACACACAGAAATCACTATAAAATGGGGGCACCTGGGTGGCTCAGTGGGTGGCTCAGTGTGGGTTAAGCCTTTGCCTTTGGCTCAAGTCACGATCTCAGGGTCCTGGGATCAAGCCCCCCATTGGGCTCTGCTCAGCAGGGAGCCTGCTTCCTCTCTTTCTCTGCCTGCCTCTTTGCCTACTTGTGATCTCTGTCTATCAAATAAATTAAAAATATTTAAAAAAAAGAAATCACCATAAAATGATTCAAGAATGGAATGATGATTGTATCACTATTATTGATAAAGATTGATACCTCAAGAAATTCCTGGCTGGCCAGCAACTCTCCAGAATCCAAGAAGATTTGTGTACATGCCTGTATGCATATGCTTAAAATGGAGAGTATAAATTATAAGAGTTATCCAAAAGAGAGCTCTTCCTTCACCTTCCAGAAATGCTACATCCTATCTCTACTTGACTTCACTTCTGGTGAATGAGATAAATTAAGGTCACTTGCATTTTGTCAGTTATTCTAAAATATCAGCCCATAGTTTATCCAAAGTCATGTATCAAATGTTTTCTTCCAGATTCAAATTATTTTTCAGCACCAGCATCTCCATAATTAAACTTGAATGGTACAGTAGTCTTATTCATCAGCATTATTAAGATTATATTTCATATTTTAAGAAACACTAGCATAAAAATATACAAGTTTCTATTTTATCCTAAGAATCGTGATTTTCACTTAAAAGCATTCCAGTTTTCCTTAAAATATGAGACACATTTTTTTAAATGTTTCCACCCACCCAACTACATATGAGCTAGAACATCCTGTGAAAATACCATTCAATCTGGGTAGAAAGCCATATTACTGGAAAATGGAAATATGCTTTTATTATCTTGGAATAGAAGGCTAAGTCCTAACCATTCTAACTAAGAAAGTGTGCTAGCAATTGACTTGGATATTATAGCCCTAATCCAGAGCAACCGAATCTTTTTCAAAAGAATGAAAAAAAAAAAAAAAAAAGAGCTAACTTTCCCTTCCATTTTCATAGAGCAAAAGTAGGAGAGGCATCGAAAAACCTCTGAATTACTTAATTCATTAAAAGTCTGGGTGTCTTTTAATATTCTCTGGCACTGTAGATTCCATTCCTCTATTCCTGTAATTGCCTGCATTCCCTACTAATCCAAAAGTCAACTAACCAAGGCGTCTTTCTTCAGATAGGAAAAGATCGCAGGAGTATGTGGCAATTCACATCTGGCCTTAAGTATGAAAGATGCAGGCTTGCATAACTTTTCCCCGAAAAGATTTTTTCAATTAAATTTCAATTTTTAAAAATTGGGACATAAAAGAAAAAAAAGAGTTTTTGCAACCATGAGAAAGCCCAGTCTTGTATTACATTTCATGAGTCCACCTCGTGCTTTCTTCCAAGCTCCTCATTGGCTGGATCTAACGGGAAGTCCAAGGTACTCAAAAATAATTCCTCCACTCTCTCTTTTTTTTTCTCTTTTTAAAGATTTTATGAAAGAGATTACAAATTACAAGTAGGCAGATAGAGGTGGGGAAGCAGTCTCCCCACTGAGCAGAGGGCCCGATGCGGGGCTCGATCCCACAACCCTGAGATCATGACCTGAGCCAAAGGCAGAGGCTTAGCCCACTGAGCCACCCAGGCGCCCCCTCCTCCACTCTCTTTTATATAAACAGAACATCTAGATAGGAAATCCTGATCAAAGATGGATGGGAAGAAAATTAAAAGACTGATGTAAACATTTTTAAATGAGGGGAGGTTGTAGAGAAGATGAAATAAAAGAGTATATTAATCAAACGAGAAAGAAAGAATATATTATAGAAAACACTCACCCTAATAAGCAGGAATAAAATGGTGACAAATGTTTTACACCCTGAAGGAAATAAAATATATTAAAAGTGAAATGACAAGAGAATAAATGAGATATAAAAGGATTTGGAAGAGCTAAGGAAAGACATTGAGAAGGAAAAAATCATACCATTGTAGAAGTAATAAATGAATTAGAAATAAGGAAGAAAAAGAAGGGATATCTGGCAGAAAAATAGTGGGATGGGTAACAGCCTTTTTGTTTTTATTTTTAAATTTTTAAAAAGATTTTTATTTATTTATTTTTTTTAAAAGATTTTATTTATTTATTTATTTGACAGAGATCACAAGTAGATAGAGAGGCTGGCAGAGAGAGAGAAAGAGAGAGAGAGAGGAGGAAGCAGGCTCCCTGCCGAGCAGAGAGCCCGATGTGGGGCTCGATCCCAGGACCCTGGGATCATGACCCTAGCCAAAGGCAGAGGCTTTAACCCGCTGAGCCACCCAAGCACCCCAAGATTATTATGTATTTATTTGACATAGAGAGAGAGCACAAGCAGGGGGGGCAGCAGGCAGAGGGAAAGGTAGAAGCAGATTCACGACTGAGCAGGGAGCCCGATGCAGGACTCAATCCCAGGACCCTGGGATCATGAACTGAGCCAAAGGCAGACACTTAACCAACTGAGCCACCCAGGTGCCCCCAGTGATAACAACCTTTTTAAAAGCACATCAAACACAAAGGAAAAAGACAATAAAATTAAAGAAATCAGTTAAGAGATGAGAAACATGGAGGACAAATAATAAAAATCGAATTTAGAGAAGTTGATGTCTCTACCAAAGAGTTTACATCTAATGAAACTAAAAAAGTATTTCAAATATAACTTGGCAGACTACTAAATGTCCTCTAAGAGCTGTTCTCGCCTTCTTAAGAATACCGTTTTCACTGAGCGCATGATCAACAGGCTAGACCACATCTCCCAGCCTTCCTTCTAAGTAGGCGTGGCCACATGTCTAAATTCTAGGCAATGAAATGTTGGCAGGAAGGAGTGTCTGCTACTCTGGAGGTGTCTTAGAAGAACTGGACCTGTGCCTTCCTAGTCCTCCTCCCCCTTCCTGGTGGTTGGTTGTAGATGACGATTGCCTCAATGTAGCAAATAAAAATACTGTACCCAGTTCAACTGGAATTTCAGATCAACAATGAATAAATGTTTAGTGTAAGCATATCTCATATATTGCATGAGGCATATTTATACTAAAAAAGTGTTCATCGTTTATCTGAAATTCCAGTTGAACTGGGTGTCCTGTTTTTTATCTGGGAACACTCCCAGAAATAGTGAGAAATGGAGCATATGCCTTTGACCCAGAGAGGAAAGTCACCGGTGGCAGACAGCCGAGACATTGCAGCACGCCTCAAGTGCCTGCATTGTTACCTAAAAGAGACATAATTTTGTACGTCGCCACTCCTTTACATAAGGACCGTGATATTTTTAAGATCTTTTTGGTATAGGCACTTACCCTTTGTTCTAACTGCTATGTGAAAACTTTCTTGCAATTCCCAAGATGAAAAGGACGAACGAACCACGTTTCCAGATTTATTAACAGAGAATAATTAATTAGCCGGGGGAAGTTACTAAACTTTGAGTATTAAAAAAGGAACCTACAAGCAAACTGAAGTGACTCATCTAAAAATAAACGATGGCACACAGACTGAACCAGGTCTGCTACCTATTCTTGTGAATAAAGTTTTATGGTGTACATTCACACTCTTGTTTTCATGTCTGTTGCCACTTTAACACTACAGTAGGAGAGCTCAGTAATCGCAACAGACACCATGTGGCCTGCAAAGACTACAATAATTTCTATCTGGCCCTTTACAGAAAAAGGTTTGCTGACCTCTGACCCAAAGGAAAAACACTTACTGATCTCAGAACTCTTGTCAGCATTAACTGACTTGAGAAGAGTTTCGAAGAAAGAAAAGAATGTGGACTTAAAGATCACGACCATGTAGAAAGACAGAAAGACACTCACAACTATGTAGAGAATTGGGGACTGTATCACCTGTCCTCAAAGCAATTACACGGTATGATAGTGTAAACAACTAAAGGGCGATTTAGAGTAACTATGGGAGGGACAAGCTTCAGCTGAAAGAATGGGATTATCATTGTGATGGTACAAAATTTATGTGTCATAAATCTTGACAGGAAAGGACTACAGTGAGAAGTAATAATATACTAAGACAAAAATGAGCATGCAGAGGGGCGCCTGGGTGGCTCAGTGGGTTAAAGCCTCTGCCTTCGGCTCAGGTCATGATCCCAGGGTCCTGGGATTGAGTCCTGCATCAGACTCCCTGCTCGGCTCGGAGCCTGCTTCTCCCTCTGCCTGCCGCACCCCCTGCATTTCCTAGCTCACTCTCTCATTCTCGCTCTCCCTCTGACAAATAAATAAATAAAATTTTTTTAAAAATGAGCATACAGAAACATTGGAGAGGCGGAACAGGGAGAAATGGAAGAGAGCATTAACTGATCTAATTCCTTCACTGGTTATGGAGGTTTATAGAAGTGATATTCCTAAGTTATTTAAGACAGGATGGTTGAGTAACTAATTTGAAATAAAGTGGAAAGACAAGCCACAGAATCGCAGAAGAGAGACATGATTGATAGACCCCACAAATGATTTATACTGAAAATTTATGAAGAGCCCCTATAAACCAATAAATAAAAAGAAAAGTTAAACAGATAACTCACAAAAGAGAAAATACATGTGACCACTAACCATAATAAAAGATGCTCTATCCCTGGAATCAGGATAATGCAAATTGAAATGATAATGAGACCATTTCAAACCCATCAGACTGGCAAAAATAAGTGTGACAACATCAAGTGTTGAAGTGTTGATGAAAACAGAGGCTCTTACACACTGCAGGTGGGAAATATAAATTCATAAAACCAGTCGATGGCAACACTACTTGCTCAGGTCCCAAACTCTGGATTGTCTGCAAAAACCCAGAAATGGCTGTTTTTTCCACCTTAGGATCCAGTAGGGGTCTCCGATTTAAGAGCCTCATCTACTCCTCCCACATTAAGTGGTCATTCTGTTCTTTCAGCAGATAGAGACTAAAACATCCAGGGCAGCCCTGAGCCCTTTTTCTCTCAGTCCCCACATCCTGTCATCAGTAACCCCCCCCCCCCCTGCAGCTCTCCCGCCCAGTGATATCCAGAATCTGATGACCTCCACAGCTCTCACTCATACCCGTCTGTCACCTGGATTATAACGACAGTCTTTAACCAGTCTCCTGGCTGCTCTTCAACGCCAAAGCCAAGGGTCACCCTTTTAGGACCTAAGTCAGATCAAGTCACTTTTTTTTTTTTTGCCTCAAACCTTCTACTGGCTGGATGCAAAGCCCAAGTCCTTACCATGGTTTAGACTGGCCCTGCTTGTCCACCCCCTGGCTATTTGCTCCGGTGGGACAGCAATTTCCTCCTTTCCCTCAAACGCACCAGGCCGGGTCCCACAGTTCCCACAGCTGACCTACTGTTTACACCAGCTATTCTCCCGGTGCTTTCTCCAAAAAGACAACCAGATTTCTCTCCCTCATTTCATTCAGGCTTTTGCTTAAACGTCACTTATTGGACAGGTCTTCCTTGACCACCTGTTAAAAATAGTGCCGTATTGACTCACCCACCCCAGCTCAACTGCTCTCTGTCCACCCCTTGTATTTTTTTTTTAAAAGATTTTATTTATTTATTTGATAGAGATCACAAGTAGGCAGAGAGGCAGGCGGAGAAAGAGAAAGGAGGAAGCAGGCTCCCTGCAGAGCAGAGAGCCCGATGTGGGACTCGATCCCAGGACCCTGAGATCATGACCTGAGCTGAAGGCAGAGGCTTAACCCACTGAGCCACCCAGGCGCCCCACCCCTTGTATTTTATATAATTTTTCAAAGCCCCAATTGCCATGTGGTGTTTTATATTTTTATATATTATCTATCTTCTTGGTTTAGAATGTAAAACTCAGGAGGACAGGAAATAAGTCTTCTGTTTATTGATTAGAACAGACCTGGCATATGCTAAACACCCAATAAAATACAGCCTGAAGAGTAACTGAATAACCACTTCGGAAAGCCCATTTCTTAGGACGCTGGCTAACGAAGTTGAGGATGCCCATATTCTACTACACAAAAAATCTACTTCTGGATGCCCAGCCAGAGAAGCTCTTGCATGGAAGCAGACATGTATAAAGTACACCTTTCTAGAAAAGTAGAAATAACCTGTTCTTTAGTAGGTGAATGGATAAAATTGGTTTTTTGCCGGCAGTACACATCTATTTAGCAGTTAAAATAAATGACTACATCAGCGTATAACAATTTCTAGCAAAAGAATGATGGGTGAAAAAGCAAACTGTCAAACGAGGAACAATCTGATGGTGTGTATATAGTATACATATGTATCCATACCTGTAACATATATTGTTTATAAATATATAGATATGAATTAAAAGTACAAAAATTGGGCCACCTGGGTGGCTCAGTGGGTTAAGTGTCTGACTTTTGATTTCAGCTCAGGTCATGATCTTGGGGTCCTGGGATCAAGCCCCACATCGGGGCTCTGTGCTCAGCAAGAAGTCCGTGTGTCCCTCTTCTTCTGCTCCCCCTCCCTGTCCCCAATCTATCTCTTTCTTTAAAATAAATAAATGATAAATAAATAAAGTCTTTAAAAAATGAAAGTATAAAAATCATGTAGTGATATATATCAACTTCAGGATGAGGGTAGAGGGAAAGGAAAGAGAGATGGAATGAGGGTTTGGCTGCAAAATTTCAGTTATTTAAAATGAAAAGGTAGGGACACCTGGGTGTCTCAGTTGATTAAGCCACTGCCTTCGGCTCAGGTCGTGATCCCGGGGTCCTGGGATCGAGTCCCGCATCGGGCTTCTTGCTCAACTGGGAGCCTGCTTCTCTCTCCGCCTCTGCCTGCCCCTCTGCCTGCTTGTGTGCTCTGTCTCTCTCTCACAAATAAATAAACAAAATCTTTAAAAAAATAAAATGAAATGAAAAGGTAACTCTGAAGACATATAATTATAACATATATATTTTATACATGATGCAGCATACAGTTTATCTATCTATTTTTACAACACATACTAAAACCAGAAACTGTTAACAGCATTTGTCTTTGGTATGGAACTGAGAATGGCGGAGGGAAGGAAAGAAGTACCATGGTTTACCATTCGGAATTAAAAAAATTATTTATGAGAATGCATTACTTTTATTTTTGAAATGACAAGTTTAAAATGCCTTTCTTCAGTCCTTGTCAAATCGAGCAGACAGAAAAATAAAAACACTGATGACCTGAATGATAGAATTAACAATCTTGAAATAATAAACATCTGTTAAACTCTCCTTTTGAAAATATAAGACTACCTTCTGTCCAGGCTCCCATGAAATAGTAATAAAAACTGACCATACATTAAACCATACAAAAGATCTCAATACATTCTACAAGGTGTGAGAAGCATAAAATATTTTTATCATGTACAACTAGAAGCAGTTGTTTGTTTTTGTTCTTGTTTTGTTTTGTTTTTCTCAAATGGAAGCAAAGCCTTCAACCCTTTGGAGATGTTCATATGCTCCCCTGAACAACTCTTATATCAAAGGTGACTGAAGCCAAAATGTCAGAATATCAACAAAAGAAAGATAATAAGAACAGAGGAATGTGATCAAAATTGTACTTCTAAGAAAATTCATAACCTTATATCACCTTATTACTGAAAAAGAAAAAATGAAAATAATGATTTTTAAAAAATTAAGAAATTAGAAGAAAGTGAAACCTAAGGACGGCAGAATGAAGGAATTAACAGAACTAACATATGGAATCAAATCATTAGAAAGCAAAAAGCAGTGGAAATTACAAGTAAACCTTTGTAACACAAGCAATAATATAAATTATTTTATTATTTAATAAGAAAAAAAGGGAGGAAATATAAATACATGGAAATAAGAATTGATAAAGAAAATGACCACAGATCTGGAGGAAAGATAAGAGAAGTAAAGTAAGAACTTGATAATATATCTGAAAACCAGGAAAATAAAAATGTTAAAAGTTGACTTTAGACAAATCATGCTAAAAGAGACCAACAATAATGGAAGAAATCAGGAAAATTCTCAAAGAATTACCTTTTAAGCAAGTGCCATTACCAAGTGGCTTCTGGGAGACAGAATTTTTTCTATAGATCTTTAAGGAATAGATAATTCTTATGCCATGTAGATGGTTCTAGGACACAAATAAAGCAGAAAAATTTCAACAAATGATATTCTAAAGACTAAAAGATAAATATATGATAGGCAAAGAAAACTCTGAGCCAATTTTGCAAGTGAATATTGATATTTAAAATCCTAAATAAGATATTAGTATTAGCTTTAAGCAAAATATCACATGATATTTCATGATTGGGGGAAGGGTTCATCACATAAATAGAACTATTGTTCAGAATCAGGAGATCTTTTCATTTTAGTACATCAAGGTAGATGCAGCTGA
Source organism: Martes martes (assembly GCF_963455335.1). NCBI lineage: Eukaryota > Metazoa > Chordata > Mammalia > Carnivora > Mustelidae > Martes > Martes martes. The sequence goes on from NC_137895.1 coordinate 127,060,805, forward strand.
ACCATTCAGTACTCACTCCTAATAAAATTCCTGGACTTCTGTTTTTGGGAAGATGGACTAAATGTACTTTCCCTTATTCCTTTCACTAAGTACAGTTTAAAAAAAACTGGAAAAAAATATATATGTGACACACACACATATATATATAAAAATCATAAGGAATATCAGGAAAGTAGAGAGAAGGAAGAAGACTGGCTAGGAATTACACAATGATGAACCTCCTGGATTTCTTTTTGCTTCATATTTCCCACAAGTGGAGCTGAAGAAGTTGGCAACCTGGAAAGGGCAACAGATGCAGACACACACACACACACACAGGCACACTCACACACACACAAAATCCCATGAGAGGCTCTCTCTATCCAGAGGACCAGGAAAGGGGTAGCCTAGCAACTAAGAAAGTTTCTAAACAAACACTCCAGTGAAACACCACAGAAAACATTGTGGCCTCATGACATCTCCACCCAAAATGGCAAAGGTAGTGTAGAGAGCCTAGAAGACCACACTCACCAGGCTGTAATGAGTACTCTACCCACCACAGCCCACAATGTCAGTGCAGATTGGCTGGGGAGGATGGAATTCCATCCGCATCCTGCAGTAAAGAGGTGGCATATTTCCTCCTCCCTAAGGTGTTGTCTAAGGAGGTTTCAGAGAGCGTCGGGACTTTGAGTACTTCAATGGTAATGAAGCCATTACAATATGGTGCCAATGGAAGCCATGCCCAGAGTAGTAACAAGACACTCTTTTACCATTCCCAGCCAGGAGGTATCAGTGAAAGCCTAGTATGTATGAACCAAAATATATGAAGCAAAAATGAATAGAAATGAAAGGAGAAAGAAGCAAATATCCAATTTTTGTGGGTGACATCAACACACACTCAACATTTGCTGGAACAACTACACTAATCAGCAAGGACATAGAGAACTTAACAACACCATCAACCAACAGGATCTAATCAATATTTAGAGAATACTTCACAAAAACACAGCAAATAAGCATTCTTTGCAAGTGCTCACAGACTATACACCAAAACCTCTCCTGGGCCATAAAGCAAACCTCAACAAATTACAAAAAATTGAAATTATACAGAGCATGTTAATCATAGTGGAATCAAACTAGAAATCAATAATAGAAAGATCACAAGAAAACCCAAACACTTGGAAAGCAAACAACGCATTTATACATGATGCATGATTCAAAGAAAAAGTCTTTTTTTTTTTTTTCAAAGAAAAAGTCTTGAAGGAAGTCTAAAAATAGATGAAAATGGAAATACAGTCAATCCTCGAACGACACAGATAAGAACTGGATGGGTCCACTTATACGCAAACTTTTTAATATAAATACAGCATAGACTTGTAATTGTGTTTTCCTTCCTTATGACTTTTTAAATAACTTTTTCTTTTCTCTAGCTTATTTTATTGTAAAATATGGTATATAATACATGTAACATGCATAATGTGTGTTAACAAATTTGTGTTAACAAATTTTTTATGTTATTCCAGTCAACAGTAGGCTATTAGTTAAGTTTTGGAGAAGTCAAATACACAGATTTCTTACTGTGTGGTGGGTGGGCACCGCATCCCTAGGTGTCCAAGAAACAACTGTACAACAAATCAAAATTTGTAAGACGCAGCTCCAACTGGGGTGAGAAGGAAGAAGCATAGCACTAAAAACATACATATTACAAAAGAGGAAAATTCTCAAATCAATAAGCGCCCACCTCAAAAACCTAGAAAAAGAAGATCAAAATAAACACAAATGAGCAGAAGGAAGGAATTAATAAAGGTAGAAACAGAAATCAGTGAAATTAAAGCAGAGAAAACAAAGAGAAAAATCAATGAAACATTTGGCTATTTCTTTGAAAGATCAACAAAATTAACAAACCTCCAGCAACACTAACAAAGACAAAAGAGAGAAGACACAGATTACAAATATCAGGAGTGAAACAGAAGGTACCATCACTCCAGACCCTGCAGACATCAAAAGGAAAAGCAGATGTGGCTACAAGAGCAGGAGAACATCTGTATCAATGTGTATAGCCTGGTTATGACCTTGTGCTGGAGTGTTGCAAAATGTTATTAGTGGGGAAACCAGAGAAATGGTACAGTGGATCTCCCTGTGTAACTTCTTATAACTGAGTGTGAATCCCCAGTTATCTTAAAATCGAAATTTAATTTAATGAACTCTAAAAACAATCCCTTAGCAAAGTATAGTTAGAAGCTTTCTTCTTTTTATTTTTTAAGATTTTATTTATTTACTTGACACAGAGAGAGAGAGATCACAAGTAGGCAGAGAGGCAGGCAGAGAGAGTGGGGGAAGCAGGCTCCCTGCTGAGCAGAGAGCCCGATGTGGGGCTTGATCCCAGGACCCTGGATCATGACCTGAGCTGAAGGCAGAGGCTTAACCCACTGAGCCACCCAGACACACCTAGAAACTTACTTCTTCAACATAACTGTTGTCATGATACAACGAGACACTAGTGGTATCTTCATTAAAGACAGGAACACAATAAGGTAGGTGGCCTACTTCCTCAACTATATCTTATATTGTTCCGAAAACTCTACCCTAAGCATTTTGACAAGGGAATGAAATAAAAGGCACAAATGAAGAAGAGGAGGTAAAAATTCCAAAGTTAGAACTGGTAAGTTATGCAACTAGGATATCCAATAGAAACAAATGACAAATTATTCATAACCAAGGAGTTCAGATAGAAGGCCAATCATAAAATAAAAATATCAAAATTTTCTCATTTGAGATTGTCAAAATAGGAATAGTTTGAATGTATATAAATAGGGATTGATTAAAGACAATATGGCTGATCCAAAGAATGCAATCCCATGCACCTGCTTAAAAAAATGTGTAGAGCCTTATGTGTTTATATGTAAATGTGTTTGTATCAGGCTGGGTAGGCCTGGTTGAAGCTATCATTAACAAATGACTCCCAAATCTCAAAGGATTTTTTTTCTTGTTCACTTCACATATCCACTGTAAATCAGCTCTACGTCATTTTCTTTATATCATCTTAACTCTAGAACTCAGCATAATAGAACGACCTCTATATAAAATTTTCTGATCTCATGGAAGAGGGTAACGAGAGACATGATGAAAGTACAAGCTAGCTTTTAAAGCTTTTCCTTGAAGATGATCTATATCTGCTCACATTTCTTTGGCCATAGTCAAGGGCCATGCCTGAGATCAACAAAAACCAAACTTTTTATCTGCACACAGAAAACAACCCCTTAGAAAAGGAGCACCAGATGTAGATAGACCTAATATCATCTCCCATTATATCCATGAAATATTATCAAGTAAAACCCAAATAAAACAGGCTAGAGTTGGGAAGAGTATTCACTATAAATACTGGCTTTTTTTAGTAGGGTGGGTAGAATAAGGGACAATACTACGATTTCTTGCTTTTTATACTTTTGTAATGTTACAGGATTTTGTAGTAGATATGTGTTAATTCTAGATTAAAATAATATTTGATTTAAAAAGTGAAAAAGAAGGGGTGCCTGGGTGGCTCAGTGGTTAAGCCTCTGCCTTCAGCTCAGGTCATGATCTCAGGGTCCTGGGATCGAGTCCCGCATCGGGCTCTCTGCTCCTCGGGGAGCCTGCTTCCCCACCCCCCCTGCCTGCCTCTCTGTCTACTTGTGATCTCTCTTTCCCTCTGCCAAATAAATAAATAAAACCTTTAAAATTTAAAAAAAAAGTGAAAAAGAAGAAAAATCTGATCTTTGTCTCTCCTGCTTTCATTTAAAAATGCATGCATTTTCCCTTTGTCATTCGTGGATGTGGAGAATATGTGTGATCGATCATTCACAGAATAATGCTTGGAAGCATTTATTAAAATGAGTTGGTAGTTTAAAAAAACTAATTTCATTTGAACCAAACCCATAATTGATTCAGTAAGAGTTTCTATGCACTGCATCAGGCTATAAGAAAATTCAGATCCAGTCAGACAGGAAAATACCCTTCCATTCTACGTTCAACTGCAGAGGGTCACCACGTAGGCAATACATGGCAGAATGTTATTCACCGGAACCAAAAACAAAGGAAGAAAAACAGTATTTCCTAGGGAGTTTTGTGGACTTTCCCTTACACAGAGAAAGAAAAGAGAGGAATGGTGTCACACAGATTTGCCAACTGTTCTGGCCAATGAGTGGCTTGGTTCTGCCCTCAGGCAAGAGTGAAAGTCTCAGTGACCATTTTCTGCTGGGAGGCTGTGTGACGTGAGGGGACAGGGAATGAGAAAGAAGTTAATAGAAAGACAGAGTGATGATGAGGTTGTGTATGGCTGAGAGAAGAGATATTTTTAGCAAATTTCCATTATAGTGAAGGAGGAGGGGCGCCTGGGTGACTCAGTTGGTTAAGCATCTGCCTTCCGTTCAGGTCGTGGTCCTGGAGTCCTGGGTTAGAGCACTGGCATTCCCGCCAGGCTCCCTGCTCAGTGGGGAGTCTGTTTCTCCCTCTTCTTCTGCCCCTCCCCTGCTCCATCTCCATCTCAAATAAATAAATAAAATCTTAAAAAAAAAAAAAAAGGGAAGAAGGACAGGCAGAAGGTAGGGTGTTCTTTCTGTGTGATGTACTATGTAAGACCCCATGAAGAAAGGCTTCTAGAAAGTGTTACAGGTACTTGTCGCAGAAGTAGGGATGCTCCCTATTCTCCTGTGACATCAACATGGCAAACCCTTGGCATTCATCAAAAATATCTATTAAGAGCTCAACCAACCCCCAGGGTCTCAGGTGTAACTGTAAGTGCCACAAGCACTTGCTGCAATGACCTCTGGGGGCTCACGGTGGATGGAGATGAGGGGAGCAAAATGAATTCTTCTGCAGTTCCTCTCCTTCAGAGACAATTAGCAGGGAGCACAGCCTTGAACACGGTAAAGAAAAACCCATAATTTAAAAACCCAGGCAGTTGTCCAATTAGCGAAGGGCTTGAGGACTGTATTGTTTGGAAAGGCATCATAAGGGACTGCATTTTCTATGCCCAGCGAGGCCCCTTGGCATGGCCCAGAGGAAGAAAATGAGAAGAAAAGGTTTGAAATGCTCTGGGGTGTAATTTAGAACGTGCTCTCCGCAGTGAGCAGGGACAGCTGTGCGGATTTTGTTGCTTCTAGGAAACTGTTTCTTTCCCTTAATGTGGATGTAGACTATTGTCTGTCTCTGAGAACTGTTTGTCCTTGAGAGAGTGTGCGAATGTGTGTGAGGGGACGTAAGCCATTGTATCTGTGGCGGAGTATGTTTGGGCATGTTTCTGCCATTACTCACAAAGACTCCTAGCCTCGGGGAGAATGAGGGCTTTCACCTCACTTTGGTACAAAGATCGCAAAAACAGCGAGCCTTAGAATGCTAAAACCAACCCTAGAATATTCTGCCCGCCAGAGCTCACCTTTTATGTGAGGTTATTGTCTAAAGCAGGAGTTGGCAAGCTAGCCCCCTAAGGACAAAGTCTGGCCAGCGACCTATTTTTGTAAATAAAGTTTTATTGGAACACAGCCATACCCATTTATCTACATCTTGTCTATAGCAGCTTTCATATTATAACAGCAGACTTGAGTTCAGAGTGACAGAGACCTTATCACCTGTTAAGCCTAAAATAGTTACTATCTGGCTTTTTGCATAAAGTCTGTTGACCTCTGGTCTAAAGCCAGCACTTCAAAGAGAAAAGTGCATATAAACATTATTCTTGAAAATCCATTAGGAAGTGTGGATGGATATTTGGTCACCCAGTAAGCCCCTATTCGTGTTTTCTCCAGAAATAGAGGAATAGTGTTTCTTCAACTGAGCCCCAGATAAATGATTGGCCTATGTTTAGGAACCGAGATGTATGGAAAACACACACATCTAATGGCAGAATTACCCTTAGCACAGTGAAATGAGAAGCCTGGAGAAATGCTACCCATAAAGGGTATAAGATTCATGTTTCCCAGCTCATTTACACTTTTGGTCAAAAGCTTTTTAAGAAGAAAGTAGCAGCACCACCTCCACTATACAAATTGCCACTACTTGCTATTTTTAAAAGAGGAGGGTAGAGTTGAATTTGAGTAAATGAGGAGGACGTGTGCTGCAAATCCATTTTGGGAAACGTACTCTGAGGGGTTTGGGTGCTATAGCCTTGGCTGGGGGGAAAGAGTTATTTCAGAGGGAGGGAAAGGTCTTTCCAGTACTGTAAAGAATCAATGAAAGGCTTTTCTGCACAGAGAGATAGGTAGGTAGATCTTGAGACAAGGAAGATAGGTGAAGGACTGGAATGGGCCAGGAGAAGGCTGTAGGAGAACTGGTGCATTTCATTTCCTTTTGCCTCAGCCTGAGAATAGCCATAGCTTGCCTCCTATTTGAAGTTCCTTTGCCTAAATTGTAATTCTGTCCAGTTGGTTGCAAACCTTGAGGACATCTTCTCATGGGCTCGGGCTGGGATAGTGTGGAAAACCAAAGGCTGGAGTGGTAAATGGACATTTGCCCTTTGCCCAAATCACCCCTCTGACCAGCATGATGGTAGAAGAGTTGATTAAGAACATGGGGTCCTCTCAAAGTCTTCCGCAACAACCAGCTGCTAATGAACAGAGGCTTAGTACAAAGCTAGAAGCCTTGGGAGGGAAGAGGGCCTCGGGAAGCCACGGCTATGCTATTTCATGATTTGGGGACAAACATGAGATAAACTAGATTTTTCTTTACCCCCAGATATACTACAGAAACATGACTGGCTCTTGAAAATGGAGGAGAATATAAGTGCGGGCGCACGCGTGCACGTGTGTGTGTGTGTGTGTGTGTTTGTGGGGGAGGTAAATACATGAGTTACGTAAACATGGGACTATTTTTATTTTTATTTTTTTGTTTTTTCGACAGAGAGAGATCACAAGTAGGCAGAGAGGCAGGCAGAGAGAGAGGAGGAAGCAGGCTCCGCGCCAAGGAGAGAGCCCGATGTGGGGCTCGATCCCAGGACCTGGGATCATGACCCTAGCCAAAGGCAGAGGCTTTAACCCTCTGAGCCACCCAGGGGCCCGGGACTATTTTACAATTGAATGTTTTGATGTATGTCTTCCTACCAGAAGTCAATTGCTCTCTTTACAGTCACCAACACGTTCTTTCTCACTCGGAGGCCATTTCTAACTGGGAGACCAAGGTGTCATGCCCTGAGCCCCCCGACAACCAGCAGAATACTAGGAAACTGAATCGAGCCATGGACATACCCACTCTCCAACCTAGAGGCCCATCTCCTTCCAACTTGTGCTTCAGCCAAATTGCAACCTGCTGTTATGTCAGAGACCTCCAGTTCGTGTGGAAATATCCAAGCTACAATATCGAATTACTTATTTTTTTTTAATTAGTAAAACTTAGAAGCATTTTATTTTTTTAACTTTATTGAGAAATACCTGACACGTATAACTTGAATTGAAAGTGAATAATGTGAATGATTTGATAGACTTGATTCGATAGATTTGATAAATTTGATAGAATAATGTGATGATTTGATAGACATATCCATTGTGGAATGATTACCAAGACCAAGTCAACTATTTTATTAATTTAAAATTGATCTGTCTGATCACTGAAGAGAGAACTTAGAACTTGGAACCAGAATGTCAAGTATGACTTAGAATTCCAATGACATTTTTGAACAACGCAGTTTCATTGGGTTAGGAAGTGAGTTGATAAACATGGCAGATTAAGTTGACCTTAGGTTTGATCAAAAGCATGAAACTTTGTGCTTCTCAACCTAGGCCACATTTGAAACTTCTGGGAGCTTTTTTTTTTTTTCTCTTAAGGTTTTATTTATTCATTTGTCAGAGAGAGAGAGAGAGTGTGTGTATGTGTGTACACAAGCAGGGGGAGTAACAGGCTCCCCTCTGAGCAAGGAGTCTGATGTGGGACTCGATCCCAGGATCCCAGGATGCTGGGATCATGACCCGAGCCAAAGGCAGATGCTTAACTGACTGAGCCACCCAGGAATCCCAGACTTCTGGAAGCTTTAAAAACTTCTGAGACTCAGGGGGCACTGGAGCTAGTCATTCACCTCCCTGGGGGCTGGTGTGGGACCATCAGTAGTTTTGAAAGCTCTTTTGGGTTGGCGGGGCTGGGGGGTGGTCCCATCCCGCAGTTAGTGCTGGGTCAGTGCTGGTAATCATGGCTCCAGATGCAAGGAAACGCTAAAGGGTATAGCTACTTCCCAGAAGCCTCCAGAAACTTGACGCATTGAAACGTGTGGAAGGCTTTCTTGTATTCTAGAGCAGAAGGCATTTCAGGAGTGCTTATTTAGTCCAGAAATGGGAACGGTTCTGTTTAGACTTCATTAAAGCACATGTGGGCGATGTCGCCATGAAATCACTTCAGCCATCTGGCAACACAACAGGGAGTTATTCTGGTTTTGAATAAAGTGCAACAAGGCGGGTGAGGCAGCAATTAAAACTTATCAAAATAGCTTTGATTTTCTGAGAGGTACAGAAGGGTATGCAACCTTTCCGAGGGGTTTTTTTTTCTTTCTCCCTTATTTCCATAGAAAATATTTCTAAAGTGAAGATTCAACTCAATTTAATTGGACTGGTTACATTTAAAAGAAAAAAATCAAATAAACCCTAGTACTTCAAAAGCTTTACTGAAACCATAAAGCTTGATTTCTTCTCCTGGAGAAGAATGTGTAAATCCCATTAATGGGCATTTGAAGTGAATATTGAAGCACTGTTAAAACTAAAACAACTTTAAAATGCAAGAAGGACTTGACCAGTCCAGGACTAAGTGGGGAGCAATGAACATTAATCTGGGTTTAAGGTGAAGGGGGAAATGTTCTTGGTAATATGCTTTTACTGTCCCTTAGATGTGGTTTTTTGAAGTAATCGTCATATCATCCACTGTCTAGTCTTAACACAGCTTTATTTTATTATATTGTTTTTCATTTTAATAGGTTTTTCATTTGCTTTTATAAGTCCTATCTTTTTAGACTCTAATTTGAAGAATGACATCACCCCTCCCCATCTTGCCCCCTCTGCTGTAAAAGATATTATGGTGGTGAATATGAGCCTGTCTTTTTATTGCCCTTGAACACAAATATGGCTTTCTAGATTTCTTTTTTTAATTTTTTTTAAGATTTTATTTATTTATTTGACAGTCAGAGATCACAAGCAGGCAGAGAGGCAGGGGGGTGGGGGGAGGGTGAGGGGAAGCAGGCTCCCTGCCGAGCAGAAAGCCCGACGGATGCGGGGCTCAATCCTAGGACCCTGGGATCATGACCTGAGCTGAAGCAGAGGCTTTAACCCACTGAGCCACCCAGGCGCCCCCCCCCCTTTTTAAGATTCTATTTATTTATTTGACAGACAGAGTTCACAAGTAGGCAGAGAGGCAGGCGAGGGGGGGTCGGTTTCTAGATTTCGACACATTACTTATTTGCTTTTTTAATTAATATTATTGAAGGGTAGTCAACAAGGATATTTCTTTAGTTTCAGGTGTACAACACAGTGACTGGACAAGTCTACAGCTTATGCTCTGCTCACCATAGGTGTGAGTACCATCTGTCACCGTACTATGCTGTTAAAATCCCAGACTGTATTCCCTGTGCTGCATCTTTCATCCCACGGTTTACTCATCCCATAACTGGAACACATTACCTGTTTCTTATTTAAACTTTTTATTTTGGGAAAATTGGAGATTCACATGCAGGCATAAGAAATGATGCAGAGATCCTACGCTCCCTTTACCCGGGTCTCCCTTAAAGGAAACATCCTACAAAACTATGATAAAGGGGCGCCTGGGTGGCTCAGTGGGTTAAAGCCTCTGCCTCCGGCTCAGGTCATGATCTCAGGGTCCTGGGATCGAGCCCCGCATTGGGCTCTCTGCTCGGCAGGGAGCCTGCTTCCTTTCCTCTCTTTCTGCCTGCCTCTCTGCCTACTTGTGATCTCTGTCAAATAAATAAATAAACTCTTAAAAAAAAAAAAAACTATGATAAACCAGGATGCTGGTATTATTGCAGCCAAGATCAAGGACAATTCTTTTACTGCAAGAATCTCAGGTTGCCTTTTTTTGAGCAACACCTCCCCCCCCCATTTCTCTTCCACTCCCAATCCCTCCATAATTCTTGGTAATTCTGTCCTTTTGAGAATATTATGTAAATGGAATTATGTGGTTTGTGACCTTTTGGGATCCCCTTTTTTTCACTCAGCATAATTCTCTGGAGAGTCAGCCAAGGGAACACATGTGTCAACAGTTTGTTCCTTTTCACTGGTGAGTAGTATTTCACGATATGGATATATCATGATGAAAGACATCTGGGTTCACCTGATGAAAGACATCTGAGTTATTTCCGAGTTTGGGCTGTCACTAATAAAAACACTTGTGTACACGTTTTTGCATGAATGCAAATTTTTATTTCCCTGGGATAAATATCCAAGAATTTGGTTGCTGGGTTATATGATAGTTACATGTTTTTCAAGAAACTACCCCTGTACTTTCCAGAGTGACTCTACCATTTTACTACTACCATTTCCCTCTAGCAAAGTATGAAATCAAGTTTCTCACATACCTGCCAGCATTTGGCGTTATCATTTTTTTTTTTTACTGTATACGGCCACTCTGATAAGCATAGAGTAATATATATAGCTCATTGTGGTTTTAATTTGCATTTCCCTAATGGCTGTTGATACAGAAATCTCTTCATGTGCTCTTTTTCTGCTTGCTTTACATATAATGTACAGGATTGTATTTAGCATCAGCAAGAGGAAAGTTCCACATTATCTTTTATGATGGGTCAAAATACAGTAGTAGTGGAGAGAGCAAGTTCTGTTGCTTCATGGCCAAGATCCGAATCCTGACTTAACCACATCCTGGCTTTGCAACCTTGGGCAACTTCTCTTTCCTCAGTTTCCCAATCTGTCAAACAGGGATAACACCTACAAGGTTTGAGGGTTTAATGTGCTAATGTGAAACGCGTCGAACAACATGTTCAATAATTTTTACTTAAATAAAATCCATAATGCTTTCCATAAAATTGATAATGTAGTAAAAAATAACAGTTTCACAAAATTGTAAGATTTGCTTAATTCTCCTGTGGTATTTCATATGACCGAAAACTAATTCGATGCCGACCCCCTTTTTCCTTTTTAAAGTAACCTTTGCTGGACACGCCGGCCCCGCCTGGAGGATTTTACTTTCCTTGCAATTACCAGCTGTCATCAGTCTATGTATCGGGGAGCGTCTCTTCATGCTTGATAAATGCTTGATAAGCTCTTCCAATCTGAAAATGCAAGTGTCTCAGCAATTTACAGAGTCATGGGTCAATCTGGTCCAGATTCTCTGAATTTCTAAGCATGTGCAAGACACGCTTTCTTTACTTAATATTAAATTTCTACAGTCATTCCCAAGATTAAGAAAAGAGGGCTATATAGAAAGGGGAGAGTCTTTTGAAACCTCATTATTCTATTCGAAATCCAAGATATAAACCAGTTTTACTAGTATTTACTCTTCTAAGGTTTTTAGTAATACTCTACTATTCCAAAAACTTGTATACAGTATTTTTTAAAAGATTTTATATGTATTTATTTGAGAGAGAGAGTGAGCACGCAAGCTGGAGAAGGGATAGAGGGAGAGAGATAAGCAGATTCTATACTGAGCGCAGAGCCTGATGTGGGGCAGGACCCTGAGATTATGACCTGAGCCAAAATTGAGTCAGTTGCTTAACTGATTGAGCCCCTACAGTACTTTTTAAAGTGTAAAATACATCCTAAAAGTGTAAAGATGGAAAACGTTCTCTTGTGAATGACAAAGAAGGGACCATCAAATCATTAGCAACATAATAATAATTTTAGAGCACTTCCCAGTCATTCACTAATCCTTAAAGGATATCTACAAATAATGTAAGAAGTATTTTGATATTTTTTCATATTTGTTGTACAACACATAAAACACAAGATTCTAAAGTGAGTTTGATGACATGTACAAAGCTCTCCCCTATGAGGGGACATTTGGCTAAATGGCTATAATATGGGGTTGGTTAAACAAATTGCGGTACATCTCTAAAATAGAGTATTATGTGGTTGTTAAGATGAGTTAGACAAATATACGTGCACCGATGTGCAAGGCAATAATAGACATAGAATTATCTCATAGGAGGAAAATAAATTATATACATACATATGAGTGTGTGTGATTTACACATCAAAATATTTACAAAAAACATTTGTTGTCAGAAGACTATAAACAAACAGCAGAGTGGAACTAGGTAGGGAGACAAAGATTCATTTTATATCTTTCTATATTATTTGAAAATTTTTAACATTTCACATTACAAAAACAATTTTTTTTTCAAAAATTGATGCATCGGGGCACCTGGGTGGCTCAGTGGGTTAAGCCTCTGCCTTCAGCTTAGGTCATGATCCCAGGGTCCTGGGATCGAGCCCCGTATCGGGCCCTCTGCTCAGCAGGAGCCTGCTTCCCTCTCTCTCTGCCTGCCTCTCTGACTACTTGTGATCTCTCTCTGTCAAATAAATAAAATCTTTTTTAAAAAAATTGATGCATCACCACAAAGAATATTGGATGTTTGGATGTCCATGGACCAAACACACCATTCCTGTTAAATAAGGAAAAAGAAATAGAGATAGGGATGTCAGAATCTATCTGAACATAAAAATAAGCTACGGTATCATATTTTGTATTTATTTCAGATGCTACTTTTCTTTGTATCCTTAACAACAAGCTCCATCCAGGAGAATAATGAGGAAAACAACGAACAATCTTGGCTCTTACTGTAACCGAACGTTGAACCCACAAGATCTTTCACGTATTTACATAGTTATGCTTGAAATCCTTCTTTGCTGACTGATTTTAAAAGAATTGTAGGATTCTTTAATGAGAAAGAGGAAGTGCTGAAGAATAAATTGAGGAAGGCGAAAGGATCAAGCAAGAGGAAAGCCACGACGGTAATGTCCTCAGTGCTACAATATTCCAGAGAGGAATCCGGGTTATTTCACACTGTTGGACAGCAACCATACCGACCATGACAAGAGCTATCAGGACAGCCGATAAGGTCTTTTCTGAAGTGGCTGTGCATTTTGTATTTTAATCTTTGGGCTAACATGTCCTTGAGGCTTTTAACATTTATATTCACAAGTACCGGCCTGTCCATCAAAAATATACGTATGTTAACTTTCATTTAATATTCAACATGAGATGTCATGTAATATCATAGCTCTGGGGCACAACTCTAATTATGTATCCAATGAACTGAAAACACAATTTAATAAGTTACAGTCTTCTGGGAAAGAACATAGGTGACCCTAAATTTTAGCAAGTCTTTCTTTTTGTAAGCTATTTAGAGTAGCGGATGATGTTCAGATGGCATAGAATAATATTCATCAGTCCTCACAGATATACATTGGTCATATTTACTTTTTAAAAAATATTTTATTTATTTATTTGACAGAGATAGTGAGTAGGCAGAGAGACAGGCAGAGAGAGGAGAGGGGGAAGCAGGCTTCCCGCCAAGCAGAGAGCCCAATGTGCGGCTCGATCCCAGGACACCGAGATCATGACCTGAGCCAAAGGCAGAGACCTGACACACTGAGCCACCCAGGCGCCTGGATCATATTGACTTTTAAGCATAAGCTGAAATACTATGTGAAAGTATAACACTATGGGGCGCCTGGGTGGCTCAGTGGGTTAAAGCCTCTGCCTTCAGCTCAGGTCAAGATCTCGGGGTCCTGGGATCGAGCCCCACATTGGGCTCTCTGCTTGGCGGGAAGCCTGCTTCCCCCTCTCTCTCTGCTTGCCTCTCTGCTCACTTGTGATCTCTCTCTGTCAAATAAATAAATAAGATTTAAAAAGAAAAGAAAGTATAACATTATTTTTGTGTATATAAAATCTTTGTGGGGGTGCCTGGGTGGCTCAGTTGGTGAAGCATCCAACTCTTGATTTCGGCTCAGGCCAGGATCTCAGGGTGGTGAGATCAAGCCCCGGGTCAGACTCTGTGCTAAGCGGGGAGTCTGCTTCTAGCCCTCTTCCTCTCCCTGTGCTCTTCCAACCCCCAATCACACTCTGTCTCTAAAATAAATAAAAATTAATCTTTTTAAAAAAAACTTTTTAAAATTGTAATTCATTAAGGCTGACATTTTACAATGAAAGTATTACAGTCTTTATAAAACAAATCATATCTTAAACTAGACATGCATTAATATAAATGCTCTCATAATGCATACAAATAAACTAGAAGGGATGGCAGATCAATGGCAGCTGATTCTAGGGAATAAAACCATTCGAAAATTGCTTCCTAAATAAAATCTCCTAAATAAACAATTGTGTTGGAAGATACGAACATAAAAGTGCTTAAAATACGGTTCCTCAGCTTCTGTAAAAGAGATCAACAGGGCCCTTGAGAATAACTAAAGGGATGAATTTTTTTTCTTTCCTTTTTTTTAAAAAAAGATTTTATTTATTTATTTGAGACCGAGAGAGAGCAAAGCATAAGTTGGGTGGGGAAGGGGCAGAGGAAGAGGGAGGAGCAGACACCCTGATGAGCAGAGAACCTAATGCGGGACTCGATCCCAGGACCCCAAGATCATGACCTGAGCGGAAGTCAGATGCTTAGCTGACTGAACCAACCAGGCATCCCTAGATGGATATATTTCATAAAGGATGATCTTAGTCTTCACAAGATCATGGACAATAGGAAGAAACTTAACGTTTTGTTGTTGTTGTTGTTTTGGTTTTTGGGTTTTTTTTTTTTAAGATTTTATTTACTCATTTGACCGAGAGAGATCACAAGTGGGCAGAGAGGCAGTGAGAGAGAGAGCGGAAAGCAGGCTCCCCGCTCCCCTAGCGGAGAGCCTGATGTGGGGCTCGATCCCAGGAGCCTGAGATCATGACCTGAGCCGAAGGCAGAGGCTTAACCCACTGAACCACCCAGGTGCCCTGAAACTTGTGTTTTTGAGCAAACTTATTTTTAAAAATTAGAAAGTTATAGAATTGTCATGATAGGACATTGAACCATTTCTTGAAATGTGAAAGTTCATAAGGGGTTTGAATCTTGGTCCTTCTTAGAAGGTGAGGCCTCCACAACACCCCTCTCAAATGCGACCATTGAGATCCGTTGACGAGGGAGATCCTCGCACACCAGCAGGAGCAGACTGGCTAACCAAGAAACCCACTCTTACTGCAGGGTAAGTCCCTGCCTTTTCTGGGGGATATGATACAGGGTATGAATCAGTGACTCACTACAAAAGTGGTGCAATTCTCTCCCTTTCCCTCTATTCATGTCCTTTGCAATGTGACTTCGCAAGTCTCACCATCAAGAGACGGTGTACCAACACCGTCTTCATCCACTGACTCTGACCTGACCCTGTGACTTGTTCTGCCGATAGATGCAGGTAAAGTGACACTGTGCCATTCTGAGTCTTGGCCTCAAGAAGCTTTGTGCGCTCCTACTCTCTTCCTGGGAACCCTGCCATCACCATATGAACGAGTCCAGCTCGCCTACTGCAGGACGACAAACACATGGAGCAGAGATGAGTCATCTCAGCTGAAATCCTCCTAGACCAGCCAGTCCCCAACCTACCTACAAGCCGATAGCTGATGCATGAGCTAGCGCAGCCAAGATTTGCTGAGCGTGAGTTAGCTCAGAAAAACCACCCAGCAGTCCTGCAGCCTGGTGAACTTCTGGTATTGCCCCTAGGTTTTGGTGTAGTTTTTTTATATAGCGATACGTAACTGATGTGCAAAGTAAATGTCTTCAAGTCTTCTATTTCAAAACAAAATTAAGTGAATCTTCCAACTATTTATTTACTGTCATCTTCTCTTCAAGTTTCTTAAATGAATAGTCTATGTATATCTGAACCTCTTTTCTTTTTAGTCTTTCCTTGACCATTCTAAAACTGTTCTTGCGGGGCCCCTGGGTGGCTCAGTGGGTTAAGCCTCTACCTTCAGCTCAGGTCATGATCTCAGGGCCCTGGGATCGAGTCCCGCATCGGGCTCTCTGCTCGGTGGGAAGCCTGCTTCCTCCCTCCCTCTGCCTGTCTCTCTGCCGACTTGTGATCTCTGTCTGTCAAATAAATAAACAAAATCTTAAAAAAAAAAACAAAAAACTGTTCTTGCTAAGGAGTCCAGACTTTTGAATTGTTAATCCCAGTAGGCACTTTCTTTCTTTTTTGAATTATACAGCTTTTTAGGTCACAGTATCTGGTTTCACTGAAAACTGTAATTGATTTTGCTATCACATATCTATTAAAGATACTATTTTAATACTTAAGTAATTCACTTTCTTACATTTTTTTGGATCCAGATGGGTGATTATTTGCTTTTTAAATTGAGATGGAACTGACATATAATGTTACATTAATGTCAGGTGAACAGCGATTTGATATTTGTGTATGTTGTGAAATGATCACCACAATAAGTCTAGTTAATATCCATCACCACATATAGTTACACATTTTTTGTGTGATAGAACCTTTAGACTTTCTATCTTAGCAACTTTCCACTATGTAATACAGTATTATTAGCTATAGTTGTGATGTTGGGCATTACATTCCTTGGACTTATCACTGGAAATTTGTACCTTTTGACTGCCTCCTGTGAGCATTCTCTTTCTTGTCTTAAGTTTCTACACTATTTGACACAGTTGATGACTCCTTTCTTGAAACAGCTCTGCTGGTGTTTATGGCCCTACTGTCATACGATTTTCCTCCTGCTTCTATTATGATTACTTGTAATTCACTAACATAGGTCTATCTTCTTTTGTTTCCCCGTGAATGTACATGATCCTAACTGACCTGTCCTCAGCCCTTATCTTTTCTCAGTATACATATGTCCTTTGGTTGACTTCATCTGGGATCACAATGTCTATCATCAAATCTAGATTCATTTCTAAGATGTAGGCTTTCATACTCAATTAACGTAGATGCATATGAAAGATGGGTCAGTTTGGTGATATTGTGGAGGTTATATTTGAGGGGAGACAGGAAGCAATTATGAGGACATTGCAAGAGTCCAAAGGAGAGAGGAGAAATACTTTATCGTGGCCAAAAAACAAGGAAGGGATGCTGAGAAATACTTAAAAGGCAAAATGTACCAGATATGAAGAGTAAGGGATAGTGAAAAGTATTAGATGAAACATTTCTTGAATTTTTCTCCTCTTGTCTGTACTACTTGAGAGGAGAAATGCGAGTGCATGGGTTTCTTTCTGTTAATTCTGAAAAGTAAACAACATCAGTAGATGAAAAATTGGAGAATTAAGGTTGAAAATACAAAAAAAAAAAAGGTTTAGCACACTGTGCAAATAAAAACATTTTTGAAAAGCCACAAAGTAAAGTTTATTCAAGCGCTATTATTGTTTGCCAGTTCTATTTCTTGTCTTTTTGACCTTATAGCTCAGTAATATGTCACTCACTTTCTTTGGACTAAATTTTTGTTAAACTTTCAGTTGAGTGAGTTGTATTATGTTTATTAATTAATTTGTTCAATGTAGAAGACAGTTATCTACTTTTTGTCAGGTGCTTTGACGGAAGCTATGAAACACACTAAGTGGATAAGCAATGTCCTACAGGGAATTTATATTCTAGGAAAATAGACTAAAATTTGTCTCTAAATGCTCATGCTTTGAGTACACGAGGAAACAAAGGATCGACAGAGGGGAAGAAAACCTGTAGATATAAGAAATCAGGTGAGATTAAAAGATGGAGTAGATTTGGATATGCAGAGGTGGGAGCAAAGAGCTTTCTAGAATTAGTAAAATCACAAATGTAGCAAAGTGGAATGCATCCTCAGTGCCCAAGGAGTAGCAGATTGGACCACAGGTTGAGACAGGAGGTTAGTGAGAGATCAAACCAAGTAGACAGGGAAGGGCTCAAAGCACGGGAACTTTGACTAATATGGTCTGAACAGTTTAGATTATATTTAGGAGACAACCAGGGGATGGCTAGAAGTTCGGAAGCATGTGACCAGGGCCCCCTTTACAGGGATTAGTCAGGTAACAGCAGCATGATTGGAGGCTGAACCGCTGGCCTAGAGCCAGAGTCTGGAGAAGCCGACGAAGTCAGAGTGATCGCCGTGAATGCCAGGCAACAGCTTAGGGATGGGGTAGTAATCCTCAACCTGACTCAGGTAGAAGCAGTGGAAATGGAAGAGAAGTGTTGGACTGTTTGGATCCATTTGATTTGTGGTTAAATTGGCTATATGAGAGCAATTTGGGGAAGGACATCTTTGAACATGTTGATTCCAAATTTCTGGCTGGATTTCAAAGCCCACCAGGCATTTGGAAGGCTGAGAACTAACTCAGAGCTGAATGTGTGTGTGTGTGTGTGTGTGTGTGTGTGTGTGTGTGTCTATGCGTGTCTATGTTTATGTCTATGTCTATGTATATATGTATACATATATATGTACGTGTATATGTAATATATATGTACATATACACATATACATATGCATTTACATACATTTATATATAAATATATATTTATAAATATAAGTAAATATGTTGATAACACATTTATATATAAATATATATTATAATAAATATATAAATAAAAATATAAATATGTTATATGTTTAATATTTAATATAATATATAAACCAAATATATAATAATATAAATAAATATAAAATAAAAATAAAAATATAAAATATATTAACTATAAATAAAATATATTTATATATACTACATACATACATGTAAGTGCATATGTGTATGTGTGTATATATATATACACACACACTCTTTTTTTTGAGAGAGAGTGCATGTGTGAGAAAGGGAGTGGGGGAGGGACAGAGGGAGAGAGAGAATCCCAAGCAGGCTCCATGCTCAGCACAGAACCTTTTGCAAGGCTCCATCTCACGACCCTGAGATCATGACCTGAGCCAAAATCAAGAGTCAGACGCTTAACT